>NC_141695.1:634778896-636035656 GCF_964263255.1 Lissotriton vulgaris
ACCGTTCTTTAGCCCACTCTGCCACCCCAGTTCAGACATGGCCATATGCAAATCAGTCTGATCCTGTGGCTCATGGGAACAGTCCAGCCCGAACTGCCAAGCCATGCCTTCCCTGGACCGGAAACATGCTTCCGAGGACCGGTTTCTGGCATTTCAGCCGTTTTCAGCCCAGCTTGCTTGAATCCAGTGGCAAAGTGAGCAAGGAACTCACGTCTGAGCATACCCTGCCAACTTATGGGGAACAAAGCGGTACAAAAGGGGGTGGTGATGGACGGAGCATCTGAACCAATCAAACACTCACACCCAGTCAACAGATCTGGGTTTGATCCATCACGGTTCTTTAGCCCACTCTGCCACCCCAGTTCAGACATGGCCATATGCAAATCAGTCTTACCCTGTGCCTCATGGGAACAGTCCAGCCCGAACTGCCAAGCCATGCCTTCCCTGGACCAGAAACAAGCCTCCTAGGACAGCTTCATGGATGTCAGCTAAACATAACTATGTGTCCCAAGCATGACACATTTAATTCACCCTAGTCTGGTAGAATTATTAACCAAAACTGAAGGAGTTGATGAGAGTAGGATGATTAAACGTTGAGAAAATTACTATTATTTGTTCTATATCCCCTCTTTTGGTCAAACACTAAAATTAACACTCAGGCTAACAAATATTTGCTAACTGGTTTGATCACGAAAGCTGGTATATGAAGGAGTTGACCTATGGCTTAAGCAATCTGATTTGCGCTTGGAGACTCAGACAGCTTTTGTAGATTGAGATGGTACTGTAAAGCTTTCATATGTGAGAAAACGGCCACAACACAACAGAAAACATGGGAGAAAGTCAGTAAAGATGTTACAGAACAAATTCTAGAAAGATGTAATAGACATCAAATTCTAGACATCTCAGTCAGATATACCGTGATTATGTTGATTCATGCCCTGATTCTTTATCACCATCGATAAGTTAGGCAGCAAGGTTGTTGTGATCAATGTCAGTTTGTGAGATTACCTGCGTATTCCATATGGTTACCCAAGCATCACTGTTGATCAATAAATTACACCAAAAAAAGGGCCCTTGAACAATAAATAAACAGGCTGAAGAATCAGGGAAGCAATTGCATGTACCAAAAAAACAAAAGTTTCCTGTAAAGGTTTAGTCGTCTGAGTATCTCGCCATACTTTAAGGGTGCTTACCAATTTATCTGAGTTAGTGTGTATGTATATATCTATTGCGATAAAATTAATCAGACATATAGAGTCCTCAATACCTTCATCCAGAATTTTATCAAAAATAGTTATTTAATATAATCATCATATGGAGATACATATATCTATACATATCACAGTACAAAACATTACAAAAATTATTACTAAACCACAAACAAAATGTGTACAATGCATTTGAGCACCATAGAACTAACCCAACTAATATCCAAATTCAACACCTATACAACTCTCCGCACTTTAATTCAACAGGTATTCTCACACACATCCACATCATTGCTCGAAGTTTCATACATGTTAAGCATCCAGTCTTGTTATCAAACGATGCGCGACACTCCTTTCGGTGGAGACCAGCAATTTTTGTCACACCTTCATGGCACTAACACAATCAATAATAATAGGGCGACAAGGAGTGCATCCAATGCCGAATCTGAAATAGCACCATAAATCTATACATATATATGTATATAACCGTGCCAACTGCAAAATAAAGTTATATATATATATATATATATATATATATATATATATATATATATATATATATATATATATATATATATATATATATATATATATATATATATATATATATATATATATATATATATATATATATATATATATATATATATATATATATATATATATATATATATACAAATATATTGAAGGAAAATCCTCTAACTTCCACACCAACGGCGCGGCGAAAGAAGGAGACAGACCCCACGGCTTCAGGCAAGATGTTGCTTTTATTTGATACCTTCCTGGCGACGCGTTTCGAGTAGCTGGTACTCTTGATCACACACCATTGAATAAGTCAGCCTGTCATTTTTAAATGCTAGTTTTCCCTGACCCCTCCTATGGGTCATACCTCCTAAAGTGCATCACATGATTTGTTAAAACATAAGCATAGAAAAGGTATATAGGTCGTAATGGGATGAAAAACAGACTGCTATAAACTTTTCCTGTTTAAAAAAGCAATTATGTTCTGCCTGAAACAATACTGTACAAATGGTTATTTTCTTTTATTCATATTATACAATTTTCCATAATTTTATAATGCTGAAATATGGCATATAAAAACATTGATGGCTTCCATTAATTACTATTGCACAAATGACATGTCTGTAAACAAAAGTTATCATCACTGCATGAATGCAGAAGTGCCTCGCGGCTGATAAAGTGACTAGTGCTATTATTGAGATCAGTTTATCATAACTGCATGAATGCGTAAAAGCCTTGCGGCTGATAAAGTAACTGGTGCTTTATTCTTACCGCATAAATGCAAAATAACCAGTAACGGATAATGTTGTTACAAACATCAGACTTGTGAATATCAATCCAACCTGCTAGTAGAACAATCCTGTGACATTGAAGTCTAAGTGAATTGGAACTAAACCATGAAACCCCTAGCTCATGTACTGAACGTTTATTAATAATTCTAAAATCCTTGAATTCATAAACATCATAAATATTGATACTATATACACTATACATACTCATAAAGAAGAAAAAATATTTTTTTTTCCTTTTGAAACAGTGCTATTTATTTATGTACATGTGCTCAATTGTGAATGAGGAAAAAACTGTGAGAAAAACCCTAGAAATGACCCAACATAAAATATAGGATACTGATATGAAAATATTATACAACCTATGTACAAAGTATACAAGAAGAGAAGTAAAAAATACAATTTAATTCGACACCTTACTTGCTAAGTTAATTGTGCTAAATTCATATTGCACACTTGGAATGTAATTGTGTCTAGCCGGATGGGTTGATCATGGTGATTGTTACAATGATTTGGGAGTGGGGTACAGCCCAAACTCAAAACCACAGATGTAAACATAACCAAAAAGGGACTCAAATGAACACCACGCGGGGGAAAAAACTGAGTTTACAGAAAGTTATGACGATCTTCCGTATCGTTGAGCCCGTAGGGCTGTTTACTATCCAACGCTACAATATATTGGGTTTCCAACTTTCTTAGTGCTTTGTCCCCATCACCTCCTCGTTTTAGTGGTGGCACTGCATCAATGACGTAATAACGCAAACATGACAGGTCCCCGTCATGTACTGCGTTAAAATGCCGTGCCACGGGGTAGGCTTGGTCGTGGTTTACAACTGCCCGGAGATGCTGCCAAATCCTGACGTGCACTTGCGACCTCGTGCTCCCTATATAGCACATATACACACATACACATAGACCCTATCGTAGCCAAGCAGGAAGCACACCCGGAAAATAATGCAAGCAAGGTGCTTTATTGTGCAGAACCCCCTGCACTGACAACACAGTTCGCCTTACTGCTTTCTCAATGTCCGTTTCTCTGTGCGAACATGATAGTAGTTAAAATGGCAATAGATCACATGTTATTTTTAAACATCAAAGACGGACTTATACAGCATTAAGAGTACAATTCATGGCGGCCATCTTTGAGCGTGCTATTTACAATGAGTGATATCACCCAAGTGCAATTGTGCATGTTTAAAAACATCATTACAATTTTTGAGGGAGGAAACGTTCATGTATATACACTTATAGGTGGTATTCCAGTCCAAAATGATATAGCATTCATTGAATACAGAAAATATGCTAAAAACAGATTTGTTTACATTTGTTTGTATATACAGGATATCAACATAACCCCTTCGTATTCATTATTTAGCCCTGAATGGGCAACAGAACGCCACGCGAGAGGGAGTGCGGCACAGGAGACTACGATGTTCCGTGTTACGTTATTAATAAAACAAACATGTATATTCTTATCTCTAATTTTATCACTCCAGGTGCACCCACATCTCATCGTTGTTGAGCCCTATGGGAGCCTTGGTTTGGAGATCGATAATATATTTTGATTCCAAAATCCGAAGCTTTCGTACCCTATCTCATTCTCTTTTGTGTTTCTCTACCTGATATATGCAGCAGAATTTAAGGTCACGATTGCTCTGGTGGAATTTCTCAAAATGGCGATCAATCGGATAGGTCGAATCCTTGTTTGTAATGGCACGCATGTGCTCAAGGATGTTTTTTTTTTTTTTTTTTTTGGGGTGTATAGTGCTCCCAATGTAGCGTTTGGAGCAAGGGCATGTCAAGCAGCGTACTGTGAACTCAGACTTGCAATTAAGGAACTGCTTGATCATTCTAGTAGGTCTAGGATCCCCTGGTCTACCTTGAAAGTTGATCAATTTACCACTGTTTTTGCAGGCCTTGCAACGCTTGCAAGGGAAAACACCTGCAATGATCATGTATATATATATATATATATGTGCGTGTGTGTGTGTGTGTGTGTGTGTGTGTGTGGGTCTATGTATGTGTGTATATCTGTGTATGTGAGTATATATGTGTATGTATATATGTGTATCAAGGCCTTGAATCCTGAGGTTCGTATTTTGCTATGTATGATCCACCTCCTGATGGCCCCAAGGTCTGATTTGAATATACAGACTTGGAGTGATCACGCGGGGGAAGGAAAGGATGGGAATAGCGGGGAAGGAGACCTGCAACAAAAAGCAATATCGTTGAGAACACTGTTCAACTAGAATTTCCACACTATCACCCCCATTTACTTTCCTATGTTAGAAATACTTCTAAATTAAAGTAAACCTTATTCCAGTATGGGACAACCGTGAGGTATGAAATCCACTTGTCGATCTAAGGAAGGGAATAATTGATTCAATACGCCTTCAGGGTTTACCAACAAACATCATGGTCATGCTATAACTTCTAAGAAGAGACAAATTCCGAAGGTTCTACACAGGTGGAGAGTAACTGGAGTGGAGAGCTTGCCATCCAGGAATGCTCGATCAACCCCTGCTGTGAAAATACATAAACATAAATCTAAACAAACCCAGTATATAAATATGATTTAAATCTGGGGTTGGCCCTTAAGAGTAATACTGTTAAAGTATCCCCTGTGACCAAGACCCTATGCCTCTTGGGTCCTTTCCGAGAATCCACAGTACCAACAAATATTCTTAGGCATAACTTAGGTTTCCATAACCTGAATGCCTGCTAGAGTCACAACTTTTAGAATAGCAGTGAGTTCCAAGTGCATAAGATTCAAACGTCAGATTGCCACAAACAAGACAGTTATCACAAGGTTTAAACCTGCCTAGGAAGCAGCCACGCAACCAGTGCGGGAATCGATGTGAGCAGGTACTCAGAAGTCAATGATGTTCTGCTTGTTTTCACCCCGCATGAGCCGGAGCCCTGACTTCCCAACCGGGGAAAACATCAGAAGGTCGCAAGCACGCTGGGAGTATCAAGCAACAGCTTAACCAACTCTAGCACAAACGAAAAAGGACTAAGAAACCGGGGTGCATGAAGCACTCTTACCGGACCTCCCTTCGTCGGCGCTGACGCTCCGGGTACTGATTAAACGGTCCGGACTGGTTCATTGGAAGCTTTGTTGTTCTCTTGCTTCCTCTGACGTGGCCACACCAGATACAGCAGTATTCCCATGGAATCATGGGAGTTGTAGAACATTTAAGTTTATACGAGAATCCACACGGACACCGGTTTCTGTCTGTGTTCTATGGATGCCCTGTTCCTCTCCGATGAGTTGCAACAGTGTGTGTGTATATATAGTTTTGTTTTGCTAATAATTTTGGCACTGTTTGACCAACCTTCATGAAAATTTCAAAACTAATTTCCCACTCGCTTCAGCTACTTTTTGGAAAGTGTCAGTGATTCGTCAAGCATGTGCCAAGAAAAAAAGGGGTTCTCAAAACTCATTTTCCCCATGCAATTTTGTATAGGGGTTTTAGACAAGACTACAGCCCAAACT
Organism: Lissotriton vulgaris; assembly: GCF_964263255.1. Taxonomy (NCBI): domain Eukaryota; kingdom Metazoa; phylum Chordata; class Amphibia; order Caudata; family Salamandridae; genus Lissotriton; species Lissotriton vulgaris. The sequence goes on from NC_141695.1 coordinate 634,784,911, forward strand.
GCTCAACGGAATTGCACCAAATTTGGCAGGGAGCTAGATCTTCCTGGTGTGCCCTGTTTCCTGGACACACCAGGGCAGGAAAAACTGAACTGCTGGTGGAACCTAGGACATTGGCCCTCCAACACCCACGACCTAAAGGGGGCCCTCAAAATCCTATTGGAAATACCTGTATGCAGCAAATGTTATTTTCTCTATAGCAAATTATTACTGCGTAAAACCTCACTGTTTGCTAACATCACTAAAAACTGTAAACGTGATAATTTGCAAAGTACTTACCCAATTACGAAGTTCGTTCATATAAACTTTATTTCGGTCAGAATGACCTAAAAAGTACAATACACATAACCACACAAGTTTAAAATACATCGAAAATTCATAATGATTTAGAATCACATTAGTAATTAACACATTATTCATTCAGAGAATCCAAGTTGATGGTATGTACGAAGGACACCAAGTTAATTCCGGAAAGGGTGTAGAACATTAATAAATATATAATTTATCTAAAACCAGCATATTAAAAGAAGTAAGAAGGCTGCAAGTGTTTAAACCAGCTTGCTATAATAACACTATTAGTTCATTGTGGCAGGAGCAATACAGCATGTTCAAGATTTCAAAAAACCCCTTCTGGTGCACCACATGGAGAACAAAAAGCCTGCAACTGAATAAACGATTGGGAAACTCGAATCAGATTTCAGTATCCTAAATACTTCAAGGCAGCGTATCACCAAGATTTCTGTAGATCTGAACCAACCAGCGTTTTCTTGCCTTCTGATATCCTGGACAGCTAAAGAAAACGTGGAGCTCAGATTCCTCTGGGTGGGCACACACCGGGCACTGGAGCATTTGCTGATCTCTCCACTTAGATGTGAAGCAGCGAAGAGGTAGCACCCCCTATCTATACTGGTGGTAAAGCTTCCTAGCCGCCGGAGGATTTATTAAATCTATTACTGACTCAAAGTTGGGTATATCTTTTATTTCTAAAAAGACTCTGGTAAGTTTCCCAATACTGGAGGAAATATGGAGTTGGGCCAATCTATACTCGTTATAAAGTGCCTTCATTTTATTCCTTGATTTAGAAAACACGCTGACTCTGGATCTGACCAACAATCCCCTAAGCCCATGTCATTTAGCAAGGATTTAATGTGGCCAAATCAAGGGAATTTGGCTGCGGCCCTAACCCTCAAAACCTCTAACAATTCCTCCATATAAGAGGTGAGTTCTGGGGTGGTCCACAGGCGCCGCCAATTATCAAGTTCTTGGAGTTGAAATCTATATAAACATAAGTGTTATTTTTCTAAATTGGTGTGGATCTCCTCCTTGAGTGTGTGTATAATTTATTGACTGTGTATGCAACTAATCCCTAACACTTCCTTCTGATAAGCCAAAGGCTGCTCAACCACACTACCACAAAAAGAGCACCTCCTGATTGTTAAAGCAACCCCCTGTCCACTTATAAGGGATACCTGGACTCTTTATACATCGTACCTCTTTTTGGCTTTCTATATAAAGAGCCAGATTCCTACATCAGGGGTGCAGTGGTGGGATACAAGCATTGGCATTTTCTGTACCACTCTGTTAATAAGTGATTCCACTAAGGATCCAAAATTGTCTTTAGTTAATGTTATTTTTTTCTTTGAATTTGAGTTTTTTTTAAATTGTTTAAACTAACTGTTAGGGCCTTGTGTTAAGTCCCCCAGGCCTAACTATTTAGAATGTAAAACACATACTAATAGTTAGGCCTAAGAGTCTACTTAAGAATTTATTGTCTTTTTTTCTAAAAAGGTCCCAAGGTTGGTAACAATGACCTCTACCGTGGATACAGTTCAGGAGCTCAACCTGACCCCTTGCCTGCAGCTCAAATCCCAGCAGTTCAGGATACCTCAAACCCTCCCAACATAAAGCTTCAGAAGCTCTTGGCAGAGTGTTAGTTGACCCATGCAGTAGATGACACTGACCACCCTTGGGGTGAGGCTGGAGACAGTGTGGAAGTGAGAATGAGCTTGATCCTCGTCCCCTAGAAAAAGAAGATTTGTACCTGTACACATCAACATTGAGACTATGCCCAGAGTGCCTTCCTGTACTACGGACTTGGCAGGCAAATCTGAATCCAGTATATACCTCACAGAGGATGATATAATTCCTGAGAGACTACCAGGAGAGCAGCCCTGGAAGCCAAAATCCTGGCTACAGAAAGAGAAAGGGCTGAGTTGGGTTTAGAAACCATCTGTGGAGGCAGCAGACTAATTAATTGGGTTAGAGAGGAAACGATTAACCCTAACATTTTAAAAGGGATTTTCCCAAAACATGTTGAGGGTAATGATATCATCAAGTGGCTCTCCGTCTTTCAGAGGGCTTGTAGAATAAGAAGTCTTAGCTAAAAGTATTGGGACTCTCTTCTATGGGACCTGTTCTCAGGAAAGAACAGGGATAGACTCCTGACATTGAATGAGGCAGAGCTAAGCCTTATGACCTCATGAAGGATACACAGTTTTTTTTTTGTAAACCGATTTGTATTACTTTTCAAGTAAGCAATACAGTCAAACAATAATACGATCTCTTTCCTATCTTGATATTTACAAAGCAGTGTAGAAACATGTTCTTCCCTTAGTGGTATCGCCAGAAGCAAGTACTTACCGGCCAAGGTTGTACCCCCAGTACCAGTACATTTATTTCTTACATAATATCAAAATTACATGTGAGATTACAAACCTTAAATCGCATGTCTCAAACGTATTTTCAAAATTTTACCCCAACTTTACCCCTCAAGGCGTGTCTCCTTAGTCGTTCACCTGCCCAGTCGATTGCCAGGCCATATGTGTGGTGTGGTGGTGTGGTGTGGCTCACTGGTTAGAGGCGGCAGACCCGGGAGCAGAGGACAGGCCGGGACCAGGGTTCAATTCCCGATGCGGCAGGGTCTTGCACCAAGGTCAACATACTCGATAATTCTCGCCTCGGTGCCTACTCTAACTAGGGATCACACTCGGCAGCTCTGGGCATTAGCTTGCTTCATCTCCACAACGGCCCCCCACATACGCCGGGGATGCCTGGTTTCACCTTAGAGATACCCAGGGGACCATCTCACAGGGAAAGCCAGGACGGGTTCCCCAGCGGTCTACAGCGCAGAGATACTCCTTCGCGAGTCGATTCTAGCGCTTTAGAAACCCACAATCAATCAATCATATATCTCTAACTTTAAGGGTCGCTAACATATGCTCAGAGGATTACCTCTAAACTCTAGGAATTTTATCTAACCCGAGGTCAATTTGCTCCGTAGGCCCAAAGCAGGAAATTCAGACAGCCCCGTCCTGGCAGTCTTCTTCTTGGTCACTCCCGCCCACCACATTTGGATTTTTAAGTATATCAAACAACGCTGGCTACTTCCAGCAATTTCTCACTTTCCGTTCATTTAGCTATTCTCAATCTGACAGTGTTTTCACATTCAGCCCATTTATTGAACTCCTTCCATCTTGAGAAACTAGGGCCAATACTTGATTTCCAGTGACTAGTAATGTCTCCCTTAATCCGAGGTCTTGGAGCTTACTTGTTAGCTTGTTTTTAGCAGTATGGGGAAACCAGTTCAATAGACAGTTTTCCGGGGTTTTCCCCATTTCCTTCTCAGTCACTTCCGCCAATACTGAGGTTACCTCTCAGAAGTACCCTATTTCGGGCAGCTCCAGAACACATTAAAAAAATCTGCTCCTATTGTACGACATCATGGACAGGCTGCAGTTTGCATATTAAAATGTTGATTGAGCTTGTCTGGTGTAATGTAGGCTCTGTAGAGCACATACAAGTTTATAAGTTGAAACTGTGCATTCCTAGTACTTTTCCACACCCTCTCCACCAGTATCTCCCATTCTTTATCTGCTATAGACCTGCCCGGAGCTGCTTCCCATTCTCTATGGATTTTAGATAGGGGAGGGAGCGTTGTGTATGTAAGTCGCATGTACAGACATGTGACTGCTTTAAAGGTGCCTGCCGCAGTGATTAAGTATTGGCATCCCGTCCAGAAACCCGGCTCAGATAGATCCTCATTCCAGTGTTTCCTCATGCCTGCCATAAGGGCTTTATGCAAAAGAAAGTCTCCTTCCAGCAGATCGTGACGCTCCCTTAGATCGTTGAATGGGATCAGCGTGCCGTCCTCATAGAGGTCCCCTATCTTAGTAATTCCCAGATCTGCCCATGCATTGAACCTACGCCAGTCACCACCATGGGCGAGTGTTTCACAAATAAGCAAGGGTATTTCCGATGCATATGGACGTTTGACCTTGGCCTTCTCAGGCTTCTATTCCAGCATTTACGCGCTGCACTGAAGTCCATGGGGAGGTCCTCTTCACAGCAAGGAAGTCTCAAAATTATTTGTGACAAAAGCTGCAAGTCTGGGGCCTCTCCCCTGTTTTCCACAGGCCCCCTGAGTTTATCCATTTCATGAGCCATTGTAATTGGGCACCTATGTAGTAGTATTCAAAGTCAGGCACTACTAATCCTCCTTCTATTCTTGCTCTCATAAGAGTAGTAAGTGCTACCGCCGTCTGCCGGGTCCCCATATGAACGCCATTACCAGTGGTTTCAGGAGGGTGAACATTCGGTCGGAATCCAAACAGGCAGAACTCCATAATAGAGCAGCCGCGGGAGCATCACCATTTTTAGTAGGACCATTCAAAGCTGCTCTTAACTCCCTGTAAAGCCAGCCCTACATTCACTTCTAACAGGTCGTCAGGAGAGTGATAAATATGGGTGTCCAGGTAGGCCAAGCAGTGGGGTTGCCATTGGACCGCCTCCGTTTCTATGCGGACAGCTACTTCCGCCCTGACCGTGGACAGGGATGATTTTGCCCAGTTTACTTTTAGGCCCGCTACTTGCCCTAAGCCATGAAGGAGGTCCTTCGCTCCTCTAAGTGCGTCGCTATCGTCCGCCAGAAACATCAGCAAATCATCTAGATAAAGCGCGATATGGTGTATCTGGCTGGCTACTTCCAATTCCTGAAAATATTGCCCTGTGCAAGCTCTAGCTTTCAACGGCTCCATGGCCAAGCAAACCATTGAAGCGACAAAGGACACCTCTGCTGTGTGCCCCGTTCTATTCTTCAACTTTCAGAAATCAGTCTGCCCGTCTTGACTCGGGCAGTAGATTATGAATATAGCAGGGCTATCCATTTAATAAATGCTGGTCCTAACCCAAATTTCCTCATCACCTCAAAGAGGTAAGCCCATTTAAGGCTATCAAAGGTTTTTTCAATATCCACTGCAAAGATGGTCTCACCCCCCCTCGCCGTCAGACCTCGCCTCTAGTATCCGAAGGAGACGCCTAATGTTTAATGTGGTGTTTTTGATGGGAATAAAGCACGCCTGATCTTGGTGGATTATGATGGACATATGTGGGAGAAGCAGAGTCTCCAATATCCAGCTTAAGACCTTATAGACCAGGTTCTGCATAGACAATGGCCGTTAGGATGCTGTGTCCCATGCTGGTTTCCCCGGCTTTGATCATTACCACCTCCCCAATAATGGCAGGGAGGAGACCCTCCCGTACTGCTTGGTTATAGAGCTCCACTAGCTTAGGATTGAGCAGATCAATATAGGTCAAATAGAACTCCTCCGGGAGACCATCTGTACGTGGTGTCTTCTTTCTGGCCATGGTTTTTATAGCCTCTCTCGCATCACTTAGCCCTATGTCCGCTCCCAGATCCTCTGCTATTTCTTCCGGTACCACCCGTAAGTCCACTGCGTTGACAAAAGTAGCCAATTCATCAGGAGTGGGCGACTATTTCCTCTTATGTAACATCTCATAAAATTCAAAGAACTATTATTAATGTCCTGCTGACAGTACAATGGTTCCTCCCCTTGACCTCTTAGTTCTAGTATCACTGAACCCTGTTGAGCCGGATTGGCCAGCCAGGCCAGCAAGGCTCCAGACTTATCTCGTTCAGCATGGGCTTGGTTATATAGTTTTTATAGTCAAAGCAACGAAGTCGCTCCACCTGGGAAGCCACCTCTTCCCTAGCCGCTAGAAGTTCCTCTTGCTTGGTTCTCTGTTCTGACCGTACCTCTCCAATTCCAGAGTCTGTTTTCTGCTGATATTGTGTCCTGTAGCAAAATCGTATGCACTCCCATAGATTCAGAGATACATCGCCCCTATATAACTGACTTAAAGGCATCCAACTCTATTCATTTAGAGGTTGCTGTGTTGGCATTCTCTTCATAGTACTGTTCAATAGCAGTACCCACCGCTACTCTGTAAACCTGATCCTCCAATGCCTCCTGTTTCATGTGCCAGGACGGAATTCTAGGGCACTCACAAGACCATGTTAAGCCTAGTAATAGCGGGTTATGATGTGAGATTGTTCTAGTGAGGCACTTGGTAGTCTGTACATGTTCATGTCTGGGGAGCATAATCTTGAGTCCAATCTTACATGGAGTTCATGTAGTGCGGAGAAAAATGAATAGTCCCTGTCAGCTGGATGGTGTGCCCGCCAGGAATCTATCAAACCCCACTGCAATTGCCAGGTAAGGCGTGCTGCTGCTATTTTATGTGGAGGTATGTGCGGGAGTGGCAGATGTGACCAGTCTAATCCAACATCAGTTACACAATTTAAGTCCCCACCTAGGATTACTGGGCCCGTCTGTACAGAGGCCAGTGTCTCAGATAGCTGGGCCAAAAACGCTGGCTGTTCTGTATTTTGGCCATAGAGGTTTCTTAGGGCCATATCTCTCCCATCTAATTTACCCGTGCCTATAATGTACCTGCCCTTCAGATCAATCATTTGGTTCATGCATTGGAAGGGCACCCCTGCTCTTACCCAAATCAGGACCCCCGAGCGAAAGACTAATAGTTAGTATAAAACACCTGACCCCTCCATTTACGCTGGAGTGCTGCCCCCTCTTTGGCCATAACATGAGTTTCTTGGAGCAATGCAATCTGAATCCCGCTCCTTATTAGAAAGGCATGTATCCTATGAAGTTGTGACAGTGTGTGCATCCCCCGTACATTCCAAGAGATGCATTTAAGGTCTAGGGGGGAGTACCATTGAGTTAGGTGAGATATTTTTCCTATGGCTACACTGATTTTGACACTCCTGGCCCCAATAGTTACCCAACCCCTAAATAGTGCAATAACAAAACCCTAACTCCTCCTCCCCAGGACAGGTTCAACCAAATGATTTCCCATCCAAACTCTTAATAGTCTCCAAAACAGTGATCTGACTACTGATGGGGCTGCAAAGGCACAAGCAGCGGATCCCAGAGTTCCACCAACATCCACCCCCAACACTGTTCTAAAACAATATCTACCCCGGGATCCAGGAGGATTACAAGAACTTTGCGTTTAGAAGGCCACCACCATTCCCTCCTCCCAAGTAATTGTAGGCCTAACAGTAGTACTAACAAATAGCCACATCAGTGACCTAGATTGTTCAAGTCAGGCAATGTCGTCCACTGTTTGAGGCGTGACCTGCGGCAATTTTTCATCAGTTTTGTTTAGAGTTAGCAGCCACTGATCCGTCTGACTTATCTTCTTCTTGACAAGTCTTATGTGAGCCAGGGATGGAGGGCTCCGTGGTGAGTTCCGACGCACTTGTAATGACTTGTATCTTTCATTCCTGGCTTCTCTAGATGATGGAGCACGGGTCGCAAGTGTGTTCTTTCCTGTATGCTGTTGCGATCTTTGCGGCGACGTAGTATCTTCATTCTGGGTCCATCTATTGTCCACCTAGTCCCACGTTTCCTGCGGGGTGGTGAAAAACTGCATCCCTGCCTGGTTCACCACTTGCAGCCGCACCAGAAATAACATGACATAAGGTATCTGAAGTTGTTGCAGTTTTTTCTTAACAGCTATACATGAGGCCCTTTGGCGCCGTACTTCTTTTGTGAAATCTGGGAAAATAATTATTTTACTATTGGCAACCTGCAGTTCCTGTTTTTGAAGGGCCTTAAGGAGCACATGATTGCGGTCCCAAAAATGACGCAATCTCTCCACTATGGGTCGGGCAGGGGCCCCCAGATGGAACGGCCGGGCTGGGACCCTGTGGGCCCGTTCTAGGGTATGGAAGGGGGTTAGTCCCTTGGAGGCTACTTCAATTTTGATTCAGTCTTCAAGGAAGCCCGCCATATCCGTACCCTCTGATTTTTCCAGCATTCCAATAATCCGTATATTGTTCCTGCGCGATCTTCCTTCTCTGTCCTCTGCCCACACCTCTCGCACTTTGACTCAACCCTCTACTGTGCTGAGCGCCTCCTGCGGCATCTCTACTTTCGGCTGCACGTTTGCGAATTCCATATGAGGTTAGTACTCATTCTTTGAGTTTTAGGTGGTCTTCTTTCAGTAAGCTCACACCTGTCCCTATCGAGTCAATTTTTACCTCTTGAGCCACCCTGGAGGCCGTGATGTCTTGCATAATGTCTGGCAGGGTGGGGGTCTTGCCGACTGTCTCCTTCCCCGATTCTATACACTCCTTATCATCTGTTTGGGTTCTCGGACTCTTGGTGCTGAGGACGCTATATCCCCTGGTCTTTGATGGCTTCCCCATTGTTTCTTGTAGGCTTCCACTTTGCACACTCCTGCGAAGCCCTTTATGCGCAGATCTCCAGGTCAGACTGTTAGCGCACTGCTCTCAAGGGGGGGCCTACCAAAACACTTCTGGTTTATGACGACGATCGCCTGCACAGTGATCTCGGCTGCTTGACCAAGCTTTGTCCCTTTCAGTGATCCAATACCCCCAGATTAGCAGGCCAGTTGGATATATCCCCAATCTAAGGAATTAGCGGGAATCTGTACCTTGTGCAGAGGGCCCGGTGAGCCTACTAGTTTCATGTTCATGGAACCCTCTTTTCACTAATAGCATAGTGATCAAGATGCCTGAGCCGATCACCCCACTGGCAAAAACACGGCCTTCCCAAGCAGGTCCAGGCCCCTCAGTTCTGTGTCCGGGACTCTCCTGTAGACCCCCGCTGAAGGGCCGTATTGTAGGCCCATACAGGCTCATATCGCTCACTCCGCTTTAGTTCAGGCTAGGTGCTGCCGCTGCAATCCGGGCACTCTGCACACACTCGCCCCTTCTGCCGCGTTCCCCAACAATATTGCGATGTCAGAGGGGGAGGGGCCCCACTCGTCTTCCACCGATCGTGCCTCTGTTTTCCATCGGAGTAATTCAGGGCAGACCAAGGCTATGCACTCCACTATGCGTAAGCACAGCCGCCCTCCGCTCGCAGGCCTCGCTTACCTGTCTGCAACAGGCAGAGGCAGTTGCTCAAGTTCACAGCACTCTCCGAAAGCACCTCTCTCGTGCTTCTATCTCCGCGCCATTGGTAACATTCCAAGCTCTCCCGCTGCCACCTAGCCAAGCCCGCTGCCTCCGCTTGCAGCAACTTCGGCGCCGAGCACATCATGAAGGATACCCTGATTGAGGGCTTTGTGCTCACCACTCATGAGTACAGGATTATGTTCAGGGAGACTCTCAAAACCTTGAGTCAGTCTTGGGTAGCATTTGTTGACTTCCAGTCAAAACATAATGTGGCTGGTTGAAGGGGAGTCAAATGCAAGACTATGATGGTTTTTAAAATGTAATTATGAAAAAGCATCTGTTAAGTAACTGCGTTTCAGAAAAATGTAATCAGTACTTGATGGGCCAAGGTTTGATCTCTCCCCAAGAATTGGGAAAGAAGGCTGACCTTTGTGCCAAGACCAGGGTGTCCGAAAAGTCTCATGGAGAGGATGACTTAAAGAAAGAGGTTTCTAATTTCCCTCCTAAAGGAAAGATGTGGGACAGTCTAAAGACAAAAACTAACAGTCTTCTAAAGGCCCTGTGGTATTCCTCCTATTCCTTCTATGACTTATCTACAATGTATTTATATCATGGACAGAATGTTAAAGATGTAACAGTGTGATGTCATGGCATTCTTGGTTTGTGTATTTTGTATGTAACTAAGATCAGTACTCTGATCAACTGCTAGTGCCTGCATCCTGATCTTGGATGGGATTCTTTAAGGAATATACTTAAGAAGGTCAAAGCTTCCTGAGTCAAGTCTTCATTCCAGGAATCTTACACTGGCGTAGTCGGCAGCCCTTAAGAATCTCAACAAGTTGGAATTGGTGAGAGATTTTATTATTTAACATAAAAATTGGAATTTCTTCTAACAAGCAACCTCTTCGTTTTAATAAGACTCTTAAAACATTTAAGGTATAAGCAATTATTTGCTGGTTAAATACCTTCATGTTATTTCAATTCATGGGATTGGGAGCTTCGCCGCATAATAGACATGTCTGACCTTGATGATAGATATGTATCGTTGCGGGCTCATCCTGTAAAGTTGTGAACTTGAATTTAATTAATTTTATTTTAAAACGAGGATGGTGGTGAATTTATTGAAACAGCGATAATATTGAGAACGTTAACGGCAAATTTGATGTAGTTTGTGGTCTTCAATATAATCGGTATTACTGTAAAGACTATCTCGTGCAGCTGGCAGTTTGACTTTTACTTCTAAGATTATCGAAGGAAATGCGCTGGATTATGACCCATATAACTTTTAAATTGAAAGCGGTAACAGCAAAATTTGATGTACTTTGTGGTCTTCAAATTAATCGATATTACCGTAAAAACTATCTCATGCAGCTGGCAGTTTGATTTTTTACTTCTAAAATTATCATAAGAAAAGTGCTGGATTTCAACCGCTATAACTTTTTATTGAAAGCGGTAACGGTACCTTATGTTATTATTCAAAGCTCTTACTGCGTGCCGTGGAATGTAGCCATTGAGTTTTGCTGTAGAACCTGTTGAAGTAAATTCGTCCATTACGGAGTGGCACGACGCCTGAGCCTTCCATTACGGAGTGAATCAATTTGTCACGCCGCGTAAGACGTCACAACCCTCACAGCGTTACTAAGCTACGTGGCGGCCATCTTGAAAGGATAGTTAGACGGGCACATTTGATTACGATGAATTCATACTACAGGAAATGCTCAGAATTACGCTGACGCACACAGCATCTTTTACAAGCATTTACTTTTAACGAAGTTTGCCCTATTACGCTGATTTGCACAGCAATATTTTATTTTTGATGAAGTGTGCGCGTACGCTGATTCGCACAGCATTCTTTAAGATTTATTGACTCCTCACATCAATCGGGTGTGTTCAACTACGCTGATGCGCACAGCAGACAAGGTGTGCTCAATTACGCTGATGCTCACAGCATTTATTTATTTCAAACTCTGCAGCTTCAAGATATGCTGGTATTGGTTCTAATGTGAATTATATTTTCTTTTATATAGATATAAGCATATTGTATTGCTATTTTGTAGTACTTACATAACCATTGCTGATGGTTTTACACTAGTGGTTAGTAAGTTTACAAGTGTTCAACTGTGAAGTGGAAAATTAGGCTCGGATCATCTAGGGTATAAATACATTTCACCTAGTCTAATAAAGTTGCATTCACAACTTTAGATGTATTATTAAACATTACAAGTGGATCTATATTGTACTACTGTTTAACATTACAAGTAGATTTCTATTATACTTCAGAGAATAATTCCTTGCTAGTAATATTATTTATTCTCAAACGCATTCATTATGCAGAATGTTACAGCTGCTCTGTTTTTTCTTTCTAGTCCTGGGGATCCTCCAATTCAATGGAAAAAATGGAAGGTAGTGTTTGAGAGATATGCAAGGGTGTGGGGACCATCATTAAATGCTGAAAGAAAGTCATCATTGTTATTGAGCTGTCTTGGTTCTGAAGGTCAGGACGTGTTTGATAATTTATCTGAGTTATATGGGGAGGATGCTAATGGGCTTAATTATTATGAGATTTGTTTTCAGAAACTTGATAAACATCACCTATATTGGAGAGATATAATTTTGCAAAATGGATGCAAGATGAAACTGAGGCAGTGGAAAGTTATGTGACTTACCTAAGGATATTAGCATCATCATGTAAATTTGGTACTTTAACAGATGAACGCATTAGAGATCAGTTCATGTTCGGGTGTAGCATGGAGAAGGTAAGGGAAGAGTTGTGGTTATGTGATGATCCAACATTAGATAAAGCTCTTAACGTAGCTAAAAGAATTGAGCGTTTTAGCAATTTTAAAGAAGAATTCTGACCAAGATTGTAAGGTACAAGAAGTTAAAAGTAAGAATAAGAATATTAAGAGTCAAAAGTTCATTAAGGAAAGGACTAATGCAAAGTGGGAAGATGCTAAATGTTTTAGGTGTGGTAAGACAGGACATTTGGCAAATTGTAAGAAGTGTCCAGCTCTGAATCAAAATTGTACACATTTAAAACCTACCTCTAGAAACTGTCTCCTAAGGTACGACAGCTTCCATCCACGGCACTTTCATGATAATCTTCTATTTGGCCAGTTTCTCCACCAGAGACGAAACTGCTCCAGTGTGAAGGATTACAAAACACAAGCAGTGGACCTCAAAAATAAACTTCAAAATCGGAAATATCTAACACCCGTGATAGATAGAGCAATGAAAAGGGCTTGCAACAACAATAGGGATGCTCTCCTGGAAGAGAAGGTACAAAAAGAACCAAACAAAAGGCCCATCTGCGTGACCACCTTCAATACCCACTGCAACGAGGTCTCCAAGATCGTAAATAAACACTGGCGGACCCTTGTATGTGGTGACCTGAACTTTAAAAAACGCATTTTTGCCCACAAGCGAGGCAGAAACCTTAAGGACATTCTGGTCCATACCCGACCACGCACGAACCAACATCAGCCAACAGTCCAATGGGTAGAAGGCCACCACCGTTGCGGCAATTGCAGCAGCTGCCACCTAACAAAAAAGAGTAGGCACCTAACCTTTAGGAATGGTAGCAATTGGGAACAAAGAAAGTTTACAAATTGCAACAGTAAACACGTCATATACATGATTACTTGCCCATGTGGGCTCGAATACATCTGGAAGACAACACCAGCAAAAACCAGGATTGGCAAACATAAGAGCAATGTAAGATGTAAAAAAAGTATGACCAAAATGGCATCCCATTTTCTGACTGAGATGCACTCTGTTAATGACCTCAATTGGAGCATAATTGAGCAACTGCCCTCTAAAAAAGGCCTGTTGAGAAGGAACAACGCTGATGTTCCGTTTAGGAACCCATATTGATGGGCTTAACAACTACATAGTTTGGGGCCAGCTGAATTAGCTCCTCCAAAGGCTTGTGTTCTCTACATAGTGTCAGTCCCTGCCCTACAACACAACACCTATGTATGTAATAGGCTCACATCAGTTGGACAGGGGTGGTACATCCACCAATGATGCATAACCCTTCATCAATGCCACACTGTCCAACCTCAAACGTCCTGTGTGCATATTTGGGATGATGTAACCTCCGTGCCCAAAAAAAGCCATCATTTGGGTACAAAACGCTTTGTGTAGCTGCACTTGCCTAGCTATTGCTTATCTGTGCACGTATGAAGGTGATATAAACTTGTGACTTAAAATCGCCCCCTTTATGTACAATTGACAAACGTCTATTCTACATTGCCCTGACCCGCTGCTTTTATGGCCAGAACACTGTGTCCCAACTTGAGGATAGACCTTAGTTAAGAAAGAATACCTGTGCAAAGACACTCTCTCATATGTGCTGATCCACTGCTTTTTTTGCACATGAGCCCCCATATTTTATATATTTTTTGTGAGCATGACTCTTTTCACTCTTTTTTACTAATTTATCTACTGAAACCGGCAGGTGATGAATAAACACCTTTTGGCACTTTGTCAATAATAACGTGCCGCAGCTTACTCTGCGCATGTGCGACTAGGGTCCACTTTCGTTTTCCTCCTACGCGTAGACGCACAAGGTGCTGTTTCTATTGCGCAGGTGCCAACTGTCGATACTACCAGACAAAGCAATTACGAGGGTGATCAGACCAGGAAATACCTTATATGGCTTACCTTTTTTCCCGGTTTTCACCAATTAATGGCAATTGGAGGGTGTATTTAAGGAAATACAGCCAAGGTACTCCCATTATCGACGGAGCCGCGGTTGGGGGTCAGTCAAGTACTGGGATTCTCCTGCTTTTGTGAGTACAGCGTAGCCGAATCAGATCACTGGGTTACAGTGAAACCTTTGCAAAGTAAGTAATCCAAGGGCAAACTGGACTATTATTTTGATTGAAGTACCCTACCTCTTTCTCAGGATGCTATTAAGCACTATAACCCCACCGTCCTGGAGGCTCATGATGCTAACCATCTATTTGGCAGCAAGTATGCACTAATTTTGACTTTTCCCACCTTAATATACTAGAACCCCAGACCATAACATAAAGGATATCCTTATAGAGCATGTGTTTTATGTTATATGTGTGTGTGTCTTGTATTCGTCCCTTTTCCTTTACAGGGCACCTCAAAGGAATAGGATGACATATTTTGTCTAGATAGTGTTGCCCTCACACTTTTTTTTTTTAGGTCACTGAACCAGCATGTTGGATATTTAGCTATTATAATGCCATATGCTTCCTTTTGTGTTCTTCCGTTTCCCAATTTTTTCTGGTACTCATTGCAGATATCTCTGAATAAATAAGTAGGCACATATTTAGCCACTTTTTAGCCAACATTTAAACAGATTTGTGTTTAATAGTTACGCTTAGTGACACCCTGACGTGAAGAAAAAGCATAGCTTCGAAACATGTCGACGCACACATGAGGTGTAGTACATTAACAAACAAAATACCTCTACTTCACCCCTTTTAACAATACCAGCACGGAGGCCCATTACAATTATTAGACCTTACGTGCCAGGCATTTTTTAATATTCATTTCTTTAACTTTTTCGACCCCACCACTCACTTAACATCTTAATCCCTCCACACACCACACATAACCATAAATTACAGTGCTCCCACGTAATCGTCGGTTAGCAGCACGCCTCATTCCGTAGAGGGGTGCGAAGACCCCAATGATGAAGCATGACACCAAGGGCCTTTTTGGTGTGGGAGGGGTATTTAAAGAACACTGTGTGCTCCCCACCATTGTAGGGACCACCCCCAGAAACATTCTTGTGTGGATTCTTTCTGTTTAAATAATATTTGTCCGGGAGACCGAATCCACTTCCTCTCTCCTCTCCCTTTTTTGTTGTATTTATGAACTGTTAGATTAGGCTGCATCCTCAAAGAGAAAACACCAACTACAGAGGTTTTGCTTCCAGTTTGCCAGAACCGTATTACACGTGGATGCTATTCTGATCACCTGATCTGTTATTTGTCTGTACGCAATTCCCTCCTTTGCATCCCTTTCATTATACGTGTTCTCATGAAGCTTGAGCACAGTAGGCCATTTGCCTTGCCTCACAAATAGTGTTTCATTTCTGCTTCTCCAATGATACAGGAGTGTGCTGGCAATACGAATCTCCTCTCTAGAATGTCCAAGATGGTCATTAACCACAGCTGACTGATGGCGCCTGAAAACAATTGTCTGTCAACAATTATTTTTTTTAATCCAGATGAGAGCAACCATATTTAAGTGCTTAACTTGAACTGATATTTTCCTGTGCTTGGCACCCTCACTTGTCAACACTGGCTCCTAGTAAGTCTGCCACATGGTGGCGCTGTTTAATTTAGAAGTCCGCATAACAACAGTTGTTTATTTATTCAATATAATTTAAAATTAACTAATAGCGGCCACCCAAGCCCTTCTTATTGCTTTGGGGGCCTCACACATGTAGTTATATGATTTAGTGGTTGTGTTGGCATTGTCATTGGCAGCACTTGTAGGGGCAATTGGTGTTTCATGGTACAGTGACCTCCTGACTTGGGTCCTGGCACTTATTGATTTACAAATTAAGCACTGCCGTATTTTATGTCTGAACAGAGGATTGTCTTGAAAACAAATAGTGGTCCTGTGTCAATTGGGTCAAATCTGGCAAACGTTTTTCCACCGTTATAATCCAATTCGTGTTAGTCACAGCTCATATAGATAATACCTTATGCCTTTCCCAAACATCCATGTTCTCTACTCTACCTGTGTGTGATCACCGGTGCACGTTAAACTGGTGACTCACATAATGTGAGTGGACAAACCGAAGTACGGGGTCAGAAGTGAGCATAGGTGAATCATGGAAGGGAAGGGATTACCTGTAAGCGGCGCAATGCGTAATCTGTGGGGAGAAACAAGGGAAGTGGCTGGTCAGCTAACCGGGGAGGATAAAGAATCTACGCAAAATAGTGTATTGGCCATGGGTGGGCTGTAACTCACCGGTGATGGTACGATTCGATGAAGAGATAACTGTAGGTCAATGGTATGAAGAGGATGTAATCTAGGACGCGATGCAGTCGGGTACGACTATCAGGCGATAACCTGCAGGAATGAAAAGAAGAATGGGCAGGTTGTCAGTGTAGTGACTATGAGGGTGTCCGCAAGACCGTTTGTCTAGGTGGGTGTCCCTGGACTAATGTGTAGAACTCTTACCTTGGATGATGGGTTACGGCAGAGCTGCGAAGCGGGATGGGTCAGAGAGAGAAGTGCTCGTGTGACTGTGGGGAAATGTACTTCCTGGTTGTTAGCGCGCATGCGCGTTGGTGCTAGACCAGGAAGTGAGGATGCACAAAGTAAGAAACTAGAAAGCTGACCCTAGATGTATATGTGTAGTAAATGCTTTGAGAAGGGATCATGTTTTTACAAAGCTGTATTCAAGGATAAGAATTATTGGATACATATAACATGTTGCATGCACAAAGCGTACACAATTACCATGGAAAAATACCAAATTGAAATAACTGTGTGTAATGCGGAGAACATGTGTTGGGTGTAAAAGTAGTGTTTTACTAAATAAACATCAAATAAACATCATGGGTGTATGATGTAAGGGGACAAATGTATAAATATCCAGAGTCACAGACTCATTACAGAAAGCACTAAAACAGAAAGATAGCAAGATACAAAAAGCAGTGATCAGAGAGTGGGGTGGGTATATTGCTACAGATCAAACGACAAGTTAAGGGTCTTAGAAATATTGAAGTTCAGAATCCATGTTTTGGCCGTACTTGACCGTATGCAGATGCATGGTCCAGGTTGCTTCCAGTCTTCGTAGACTGAGTTCCCGGTTTCCTCTGCGTATGTTAAGTTTGGCAACGTCTATGCCATAGAATTCAGATTTCTTGTGTGTTGACTGGCTTGCACACTTCGCTATGTGTAAAGCCATGGGATACCGTGGATCTTGCTGATGCATCACTCTGGCATGTTCACCAATGCGATCATTGAGGGGCCTGATTGTGCTGCCAACGTACTGACTATGGCATGTGCATTCCAAAATGTACACGAAGAATCTGGTATTGCAATGTATGTTGTTGATTTCATATTTTTGTTTATGGTGGCCCTGGAAGTGTTTGGTGTTATTTCTCGCCCATTTGCATACGCCACAGCCACCACATTTGTGGAATCCTTTCATGTGTGGAGTTAGCCAGGAGTTTGGATTGTTCGTAGGAAGTACAGTAGGACTTAGTCTGGTTAGTAGCGTTTTGCCTCGCCTGTATGTGATCTGTGGTTTGGAGCTGATGCAAGGAGACAGAGTTTTGTCAGCCAAAAGGACATTCCAGTGTCTATTGATACTTTCCCTAACAACAGGGCTGATGTTATAGCCCATGATCATCCTGGTTTGGGGGGTGTTGAGAATAGGTTTGGTTTTGGTAAGTAGAGTGCTCTTACTGTCAAGGAGTTTAGCTCTCTTAACTGCTTTGTTGACAACTTTTTGGTTGTAGCCACATTTGTGGAAACGATTCCGCATGTCTTCTATGCAGTTATTGAATTCGACATAATCGCTGCAATTCCTCCATGCTCTAACAAGTTCACCGTAGGGTATAGTGTCAATCTGATGTTTGGGGTGTGAGCTGTCCGCTCTGAGAATGGAATTGCATGAAGTCTCTTTGGGGAAAAGTTTTGTATGTAGTGTGTTTTTAAGTATATACATTTCCAAGTCCAGAAAAGTGATTTTATTGGTACTGTAGTTGCATGTAAATTTCATATCCATGTCGTTTGTGTTGAGGTGGTCGAAGAAAACTTCCAGTGTGTGCCGGACCAGATCAGTAGGCAGTCATTGATGTACCGCCCCCAGTGCACTATCGAGTCTACCCATGCGGCGCCCTTGCTACTCCAAATCCAAGCGGTCTCCAATGTGCCCATGTATAGATTCGCAAACGAAGGGGCAAACCTAGAGCCCATGGCTACCCCCCTTCGTTTGTTTGTACCATTTCTGCTTAAACATGAAAAAGTTGTTTTTGAGAATGATGTTCATAATGGTAGTGATCATATTGGTATGTTGCCATAAGTTGGCTGGTCTTGTGTCCAGATATTTGGAAACTGCCACCAGTCCTTTGTCAGGATCTACGGAGGTGTACAGTGACACAACATCCAACGTTGCCAGTGTCATTCCTGTTTGACACTGTATGTCATTGAGAATACTTAGGATATGTTTCGTATCCTGGATATACGACGGGAGGTTCTTAACCAGGGGTTTGAGAAAAATGTCCACGTACTCTGCCATTCTTTCGGTGGGTCCACCTATTCCAGATACTATCGGTCTCCCTGGAGGAAAAGGGGCAGGTTTATGGATCTTGGGCAATGTGTAGAGCCAAGGGGCCATGGGTTTGTTGATTTTTAGGTATAGTGTCTCTTCGTCATTTAAGACTCCTGCCGTGCCATTCTTTCAATTGGTCATTTATGTGGGTGGTCACAGCCTCTGTAGGATTGTTCCTGATAGGCGTGTAGCATTTCTTGTTCGTAGTCCATCTTGTCCATGACGACGTTGCCGCCCTTGTCTGCTTCTTTTATCACTAGTTCCCTATCCAGGGAGAGAGCCTTTAAGGCTATCCGTTCGCTTCTGGTGAGATTGTCCTTGAGGTTCTGTTTACGTTGGTTATGGTTTTTGATTTCATATCTTTCAAGGTCTTCTAGGACCAGCGTGTGAAAGGTGTCAATAGGGTTACCCGCTGGTAGGTTGAGCGTCCACTTTGATTTGCATTTTAGATTGCTGGCTAGCGTATTGTCATCTTCTATACCCAAGTCATGTAGTAGTTGTTCAGGTGTGAAGTGTTGGTCCTTTATCTCATTGAGGGTCAGGAGAAGATGTATGTCTTTGATCTCTTGTATGGTTTGCATGCCTTCTATTGAGGTGGTACATGTCTCACCCCTGATTGGCATCTCCTTGGGATTGTGGGCAAAGTGTTTCCTGAGTTTGAGCTGCCGGACAAATTTAAATAGGTCGATTTTAGTTTTACAGGGGTCACCTGTATCTTGAGGGTTAAAATTCAGTCCTTTGGTAAGCACGTTTGTCATTTCTTGAGAGAGTCTTGCTTGAGAGGTTCACCACTTGGACTTCTTGCGAGTCTGTACTTATGTGTCAATCGCGTTTGTCTCCAACTACTGTACTATCAGAATTGTTAATTACACATGTGTCCAGTACCTGTTGAACATACACTTAACCTTATCCACCAGTCTTCTAATTTAGCTTTGCTTATCTAGTTGCTTTTACCAACCACATGGTGGATGAGGTGCAAGTTCTGTGCTCTCAAACCCTTTTCACTGTACTCTGTAACATCAGATCTTCTTGAGGTCTTGCTCTTCTCTCACCCAAAAGTGATATCAGAGATTGATATGAATCCGACGCCTTCTCTTCAACCTTTTTTCCCCAAATTCCTCTTCAACAGTGAAGGTCTCTTCCATGTTATTTAGCACTTTGGTACCATCTTGGCTACGATAATTTGTTATGGATCAAGTCGTACAGTCTAGATAGCCTCCAAGTAATCCATTGCAGTGGCTAGTTTACTATATCACTACACTGTACCTGAAAACCAGTAACACCCCTTTTGAGTAGGTCTAAAACTAATATTTATCAGGAGTATTTAATTAGCAAATTTGTATTGAGGCCATTGAAGATCACTCCTTACCAGTACTGTCTGCTTGGATTCAGAAGCAAGATGTGGCTTACAAGAAGGCCAACCCACTCTGTAAAACCATTTTGATTAGGTATCGATTTTCATTGATTACTTCATTTCCCCTGGTTTGGTTTCCTCCTCCTTTTTCAGAGGTGAACCTGCTTTTCTGTTCCGTATTTATATGGATTTGTGAAGATCCTATGACCGAGAAGGAGAAGATGAGTATCTTGCCTCTCCATGGACATCTGCAGTTAGTTTGTGAACAACCTGGCATACTTGTGAGTTTAGTGACCAAATCTTCTTCACTGACTGACGTGTGAGAAGGTACTGACCCTACGTACGCTACATCATTTTATTCCTTTATTCAATGGGTGATAGCTATTTGTCTCAATTTTTTCATTCAGTTTTCTTTTTGAGCAAGGGATTTGTATGCTCAGTTGGTGTACTTTTCAAGTTAAGAGAGCACCTATGTATGTCTATAGGTAGGCATTTGGTTTTCAAATTATTCCTGGTAAAGGATGATTTTCATTAAAATGTATTCCATGATCCTACGTATGCTTGGAGATATTCCAAGGTTATGAATTCAGTGAAGACACCCATAAAAGAGAAAAAGATTAGTAAGTAACATCTCCTGGTCAGACTTTAAAAGTGAATGAATCTGGAAGGGTCACTGCATGCATCCATAAATGTATGAGACTTACCTTGGTGTCTCTTTTCCTTTAAGTTCCTAATATCCTCCACAACATTTCTGCAGCTAGACTAGTCTACTGTACCCAAAGTATGAAGGTAGAGAAAAGCTCAAATGTATGGGTATCAAGTAGTCCCATACTGTTTCATGAATTATGATGGTAAGCGAGTTGGGAGTGGGGCTTAATGAATGACAGTAGACAAGTCACTATGATGAGTACCATTGGGAGACTTGTGTTCTAGTTGTCCTACATGCTTAGAATTCTTTTTCTCTTATTTATCTCTAGCTCGCATTTTTGCACTTGTCTCATGCCTCTTCCTCTTATTAAAAATCTGATTGATTCATTCCATGTGATCTGGGAGTGATTTGCTTGCTAACTGATCATTCTCTAGTTTAACTCGCCAGTTTTGCCCTTGCCTTCTCCAATCTCTTTCAAACTCTAGTTTTTCCTGCGTTTCTTTCATACTTTGTATTCTTACCCTTTCGTCAGCCTTAACACTTTTCCTTTGCCCCATCTTATCTTTCCATATTACAATCATTGACCTGTTCATTTATTTATTGTTCTCATCATCCTTTTTGTATATTCTCTCATTTTGTTTGTCCCCAGGTTTAGGTGATGCCTCCTTTGATGTTTTTGAGATACTGCCTGGCCTATCACAACATGCCGAACCCAGTAACACTATTAGTCAATCCTCTCTCCGACCGCAAAGCCCTCTGGGTAAGACAGGCCGGGATTTATGACTGACAGCAGAGATTTGTGCACACGGAAAAGCACCTGTCTCTGAAACACACATTTCTATCACCCCCTTCTCTCATTTATAGAGACAGTGTCTTTATCGGTGTTTGCATGTTCCTCTCTTTCTCACTCCCCATTCATTAATTGTTGTTCTCATGACTTACTGGTTACCCAAGTTAAGATATAGCTTTAAATAAAGCATCTGGTCAGTATTCTGGCACATAAATCTGATTATTCACAGTTTTCGCCCCCAGAATAGGAACTTAACACATGGGCCCAGAATTACTGGACCCAAATTGGAATGCAGCTTTCATGTTCTGGGGACAAGCAAGCTTCCATTTACCACCTGCTGCTCTGGGCAGCAGAAGATAAATGGGGGCAGGAGGTGCCTGTGTGGAGCCGGAAGACAGTGACAGGAAAAGACTGGTGGGGGAGGGTTGCATTTTCTCCCCCTTAGCATGGAATGGTCTGTGGGGGGTGTAGGCTGTATTTGTGCTTGTAGCTCCTCCTTGGCCTGCGATTTTTACCAGCTGGATTTCACTGACTCTTAAAAGCGACCACCGAGTTCCTGCACCTAGAATATCAGGATGCAGGAACTCTGGACCAGTTGTGGTCTGGCTGCTTGGAAACTGGGCCTAAGTGATGTAGATGTATCTTACACTTCTCTGGGGCAACACGTTTTCTCTCATGTCTCTTATTTTGTCTCATTCATTCTTTTTTCTTTCTCTCTTTTTTGTTTGTTCCTCCTGTTCTCCCTTTTTTATTCCTCCCTTTCCACTTTCTTCTCTCTTTCTCGCACTCTCTCGCATTCAAATGACCTTAATTGGCATGACATGTTACACTATTTTTAATGCATACATTTTTACCAATTAAGAGCAAGATTTGGTCCCCATTAGATTCTTGTTTTGGCAGGAAAATATACACAAAAATAAATTAGGTTGGTTGAACATGCTTGCTACTACATGTCCTATCTGAAAGAGACCATTAGATATAGATTCCTTACCTTAGAATTACCCCCAGGCGTCAGATTGGATCCGGAGATTTTTCTTTAGTAGTACCACTGTGCGTCGACTCTGTGGCGTCGTGGTCCCAGAAATGACGTTGCGGTGTCTACGCCGCTCTTGCATGGTTACGTCAGTTGTTTCTTTTTCCCCGCCAGCCTTAGGCAGATCCGGAGAGAGCTATCCTTAGTTACTTTTTGACAAACTTTTCTCGACTTTTTGTTGACTTCTTTTGACTCTTCGACTCCTGGTGTACGAGGGATGTCCGAACCGTGGACCGGATTCAAATCGCTCAAGGCTTTTACCCGCCTGATGTTGGTTACGGACCCCCACCTCGTGTACCTTTTGGTGCTTGGAGCGTGACTACGACCCGGAGTTGTGCTCCGACGTGCCATGAGTCCAAAGTATTTGCCGGAGCGGTCCCGAAAGCTCTTGGAGGCCTGGCAGTCGGCTCCGTGTTGCTCGAGGTCCAGGTCGAGAGGAAAGTCTTGGGACCGTTCATGGTGCCACCATGATTGTTATCCAAGTGTTCGAGATCCTTAGGTAAGTCGAAGCACAAGAAGAAGGCAAAGAAGCAGTGTCGCTCTTTGCCATCTCCCCATCGGTCGACTGATGCGACGCGAAACCTGGAGCATCGTTGCTCTCCAGCTCTGTCTTTGGAGCCTGCTCCAGAGACGGCTCAGTTTCCCTCCCTTTCCCAGTACTGGAGCATCCTCTGCCCAGCTTCGAGCTTTCTGCGATGTGCTTCATAGCATCTTTTCACAGGCCGACTTCGCTGGCGTGCCTTCGGGCCCAGCGGACTCAGCTGGGGGCCTGACTCTTAGATGCCAGCATTTCCGGCGCTAGAGGGCCCTTGAGGATCCAGGCTTGGCTCCAGATTGACGCCAGTTGACCTCACGGTACTGATCTCGATGACTATTCCCCCTGTGCCAGTCGTGCCCCTGACCAGTGCTGACCCCAGCCTGACCCCGACTTGGACACAGTGCCGGGCCGACGTCTGTAACGGCACCACAAGGTACATTTGTGCCTCTGTTCATTCCTGTTCTTCCCTACAGGGAAGGGAGCCTTATATTAAGTGGTGTTGCATAGGGTGGCTGCGGACTTAAGCCTGGAGCTTCCTGTGGCAGTCGGGACTAACCTCCTGACAGAGGTGCTTCAACCGGCTGCAGCCTCTTCGGAGCCCTTTCTGCCTTTCAATGAAGCCCTCACTGACGTCCTTCTGGGCACTTGGTCCAAACCCAGCACAGGGGCTCCTGTGGGCAGGATGATTGCCAGACCCCATCGTGCGGCCCAGGGTGACCCACTTTTCCTCTCCCAACTCCTTGGTGGTCCAAGCCTCATCCTCTAAGGGCACTTTCACTACTGCTCCCCCAGATAGGGAATCCAAGAAGCTGGACCACCTTGGAAAAAAGATGGTTTCTTCCACCAGCTTAGCGCTATGCGCGGTGAATACTACATGCTTCTTGGGCCGTTATACCCATACAGAGTGGGATACGGTTGCGCAAGTGCTGCCACAGTGCCCAAACGGAGGCCCAAGCGGTTCTCACCCATGCAGTGACAGAGGGCAAAGACGCAGCTAAATTTACCATCAGATGTGGGCTGGATACTGCCGACTCACTGGGCAGAACAGTTTCCATGTCACTAGCCTGAGGCGCTACGCCTGGTTGAGGACTGCAGTGGGCTGCAGGATTTGGCATCACCTCCTCCACTGGCAGAACATCACATCGGACAGGTGGGTTTTGGAGATAGTCCAAAGGGGCTACTCCCTCCCCTTCAAGACTACCCATCCCTCCATGCCACCATCCTTTCATCGCATTTCAGATGATCACTTGGCCCTTCTCTGCCAGGAAGTTGCAGCTCTCTTGGCCAAGGGAGCTAGCGAAAGGTTCCATGTGCCAGATCTAGGTTGTGGTTGCTATTCCTACTACTTTCTGGTCCCCAAGAAGGACCAGGGCCTACATCCTATCTTAGACCTCAGTGCCCTCAACCACTTCCACTGGAAGGAGAAGTTGCTCACATTGGTTCAGGTCCTGTCTGCCCTCTACCCCGAAGGTTGGATGGTAGCGTTGGACTTGCAGAACGCATATTTACATATCCCTGTCCTGCCAGCCCACAGGAGTTGCACAAGATTCACATAGGCCACGCGCATTTTCAGTTTACTGTGCTCCCCTGTGGGCTTACCAGCGCCCCTCGGGTATTAACGAAAGTGATAGCTGTAGCAGCTCATATGCCCAGTTTGGGGGTTCCAGTCTTCCCCTATGACGATGACTGGCTGCTGAAGGCGGGCACGCCCCAGTCTGTCTCCTCCCACCTCCAGACTACGGCAGACCTCCTCTACTCGCTGGGGTTCACTAGCAACATGCCAAAGTCACACCTGACTCCCTCTCTGAAGCTCCTTTTTCATCAGAGCAATTCTGGATACAGCGCAGTTTAGGGCGTATCCTCCTGAGCAGCGAGTACGGGGTATGATATCGATGTTTCAGCCTCTATCCTGGATTTCAGTGAGATTGACTCTGAGGCTGCTAGGCCCCATGGCCTCCTGCATCCTGCTGGTGGATCATGCCAGGTGCCCTCTTAGACTTCGTACTTTGAAGTCTGCCTTCCTGCTTGCCATCACCTCTGCTCACAGGATGAGTGAGCTTCAGGCTTTATTTTCAAAGCCTCCTTTTATTGCAGTCCATCCGCCAAAGTAGTCCTTTGCACTAGGCCTTATTTTCTACCCAAAGTGGTTACCTCTTTCCACATAGGTCAGACCATCGCTTTGCCCACCTTCTTCCTTCCTCCACACCCTTCCAAAGAGGAGAGACTCCACCGTCTGGACCCAAAACGTGAGCTGTCCTTCTATCTTGACTGCACTAAAGATTGACGATCAACTCTTCGTTGGTTATGTGGGTGCCAGGAAAGGTCTGGCCGTACAAAAAACGCACCATCACTCGATGGGTTCTATGCATTAATATATGCTATTCATTGGCGAAAAAGGAACCTCCGGTGGGACTGCGCGCCCATTCTACCAGGCGATGGCAGCCTCTACTGCTTTGGGACTTGGAGTTCCGCTCATTGACATTTTCCAGGCAACCACCTGTGCATCCTTGCACACGTTCACCAAACATTATTGCCTGGATAGCCAAGTCCGGAGAGACAGCTTTTTTGGCCGTTCTGTTCTCCAGGACTTTCTGGTGTGAACTTGGTTCGCAGACCAACCTCGGGGACTGGCATTGCTGGGGTATCCATTCTAAGGTAAGAAATCTATAACTAATGGTCTCTTTCAGGTGAACAAGTTACTTACCTTTGGTAACGATGTATCTGTAAGAGACATATATTAGTTATAGATCCCTTACCGCCCCACCCACACTCCCCTTTCTGCGAACTGGCTTCTAGGGTCCTAGTTATGTGCACCAGTGGTCAGTGTTTTGCATGGCTCTGCGCTTCTGGCATGGAAAGTCGTGTCAGAACTGACGTCAGCACACTGGGACGGTGTCTAGGTAGACACCACAACGTCGTTCTGGCGATCCTGATGACGGACGCAGGGTCAACCGATGCCACCTATCGATGCACTGGGGTACTGGTAAAGAAAAATCTTCAGCTCCAGTCTGACGCTTGGGGGTAATTCTAAGGTAAGGAATCTAAAACTAATGTATGTCTCTTACAGATAGATAGTTACCGACCATTAGTAACTTGTTTGTTTAACTGGATGAGAGTATGGATTGTAAATGAATTCTGTTATCTCTCCCTGTTCTCCTTAGATTTATAGTTCCTCCATTTTTTGGCAAGTCTTTCTTCATAGTAATTTTTATTTTAAACCCTTGGGCGCTGAGGCTTTTCCCCTTAGAATGCTAACCCTTATTTTTGTTTTGTTTTTGGGGTATTTCAGGATTATGCCGCCATAACCTTTTTTCCAGATAACGTATCTACACTAAATTTGTGTGCTTGTTTCCACTACATTGTGAGGATTCTAAGGGTTCTCAGGGTGTGTGGATTCCTTTGAAGGGAAGGAAGAACAGAGCTCAAAATATAGCTCAATTTTATGTTTTTGGGGGAAAATTTCCGCGGAAGAAATGTTTTTTTCTTTCTAAAAATATCAACAAGAGGTTTGCTGTGTTAAGATCAGTCTTCTCAATTTTCTTGAACATAGTAAGTTGTATCCCCAAATGTATTTACCACAATGTTTGCATCATTAAAAAAAATGTGGTTTCAACCTACTTGCACTTTGTAATGGGAACGGGTGTGAAATCCATGGATGATGCATTTCTGAAAAGTAGACTACATTCCGAATTTAGCAAGAGGTCATTTGTCTATGTCACCCAATGCCTTCTCACAGAAACGAACAGTTGAAGTAAAGGTATAATGAAACTGAGTTTGAAAAAAGGACCATTTACTGCAACAATTTCATCTGTAACTTCTTGCCACAATAGCCAATTTATAAAAGTTATACACCATTACATCTGACAGACCCTTCTGTTCCTTAGTTAGTTTGTAGGTTTTCCAAATACATGTGATACTCTGAGCTAATAACTGAGCTGCACAATGCAATGATCTTTCATTGTGTACCAACTATACACCAATTCACATGGTAAAATATACAAAATGGGGTTGAAGAAAACCTATGTATTTCTGAAATGTACACAAGATAATGAGTTTTGGAACAGTGATTATTTGTCCACCTCAGAATTTGGGGTAACGCATATTATCATGTGATTCATAGGGCGTTTTGCAAATTGCTTTCTGTCTTGAAGCCTAGCTCCTTTGACACACACATCCCAAAGCTCCACTTGGAGGCATCCCATTCACCCAGTAGAATCCACCCTTTTTTTTTACAATGTGAGTAGCTGCAGATTTTGGGCAGTAGTTCAGCTGCCACTCAGGGAAACCTACCATACCAAGACATTTGTGACAACTAGACGCCTTGGGGTGCCCAGTGTGATGTGACTTGTTTCTCGTATTTCTATGAAGTTCGCATCTGGAACCTTAAGGGGTCGAGGAGGAGTGAATGGGGGGGGGGGGATTTCCTACCACCCAGCATTCCCCCCCACTTCTCCCTATAACAAAAGTAGCTCACTTGTGAGGGTGGGCCTAGCATTGTGACAGGAGAGGGGCCAAAGCACAATGTGAAGACATTAACATTATCTACGTAAAAATGCCATAATTTGGGAATGCAGGTAGCTGCAGTATTTGAGCCCAGGTTTGGCAGCCAACTAGGGAAACCTAGCAACGCCAGACATTCTGCAAACTAGACACTCTGAAGGTTCTGGGTGGTGTGCCATGTGTACATCCCAAAACATTTACTTACGCACAATGCCCTGCAAACCTCAAACGTTGCCTAACATTGTGCATTTTACTTGCATTTTTGTGACCTAAACTTCCAGAATCTTCAGTAACACACAAAATTCCTACTACCCAGCTCCCACTCCCCCCCCCTCCCCCCCCCCCACTTGTTCTGATAAACACTGCACCACTTGTGCGGCTGGGAGTAGTGCCCGCGACAGGAACAAATCAGTAGGTCAATGGGAGTTTGACACATACACTGCCAACAGGGAGGGAGGGGATTTCACTGAAAAGAACCAAAGGTTACAGGTTTGTTATAGTTCGGATCGGGTTTCACTCTTACAGAACCAGAGAAATTTATCAGTTATAGTTAGCTAAGCTACCTATAACTTGCGCCCCCGCAATGCACTCCTTATGACCTCACATATTACTTCACTCATGATATGGTCCGTGTAATCCCCAGGGGCCTGCCCTTTATTTATTGTTTTAAATGGAAGGGGGCCTATGGGGCCCCTCCTGAGGCCAATTTCGGCCCGGGGACCCCATCCCCATTGCCAGACCTTCATATTTTTTTAAACATGGGGAAGGGGCATAAATGTCTCCCTTCCTCGGGCTGATATTGCCCCGAGAACCCCATCCCCTGGGGCATGGCCTCTCATTTGGGACCACAGGGGAGACACAAGGCCCCCATAGACCCTTTCTGCTTCCTGCTGGAACCAGAATTGCTTTTGGACAAAGGAAGCTGCATACATGCAGCCCCCTCTGTCCAAAGGCAATTCCACTCTGCTTCATGGAAGCAAGAGCATTTTCAATGCTCTCTCTTTCATGAAGCAGACCTCTGTTTGCTATGGCTTGGCGGGAGGGGTGCATAGCAAACTGCAATGTCCCGGGGGTGGGCACCCCAGGACATTGCTGGAGCTGGCTCTGTGGGGTGGTGGTCCCAATGGCCATCTACACCTTCAACATTTAGTAAATCCCGGGGAGCTGGTGGTCCCCCATGTTGCGGGGGCTGGATGGCCTCCTATGTAATCAATATAGATTTGACCCAGGGAGGTGGCGGTCCACAGGGCTGTGTGGGGGCCGGAACCCCCAAGCATCATTTTTTAATATAGCTAAAAGGAGGAGGTGGCTGTCCATGGGGCTGTGAGGGCCTGCTTGGCCACTGCATTTAAGTGAATTCGCCCCAGGAAGGTAGTGATCTCTGGCGATACATGGGGCTTTGAGCCCCCCTCCCCCCCCATGCATTATTTAATATATCCTCGGGGAGGTGGCGGTCCCTGGGGTGCAGAGGGGCTCACTCTGAACCCCATCATTATTTTAATAATGCCCCCAGGACCTGGCCCACCAGGGGGATTAATTTTATTTTCTTCATTTAAAGCAAGAGTTCCAAATCTGAATGGACTATTGAACTGATTTACACCCTTTAACAAAAAGGGCGCGTGCTGGACTAAGAGCTACCTTTTTTGCAAATGTGGTGTAAATACGTTCTGCAGTTCGGGCTGTAGCCGTGTGTAAAATTTCCTATGGAAATTAACATCGGGGGAGCATTTTGGGAACTCCCTCTTTTTCTCGGCCCCTGCTGAACAGTTCACCCTGAAATTTTGAAGACCGTATCTGAAGTGAGCATCAAACTAGTTTTGAAAACGACGCCAAAGATATGGGAAACGGCCACTACAAGCGGGCGTTTCCACGCAAACCTTAACCACACATGCATTACAAAGCATGCATGGTTACCACAAAAGCCTTTACCACGCATACCTTTACTACGAGATACGTAGTAAAGGCATGTGGGGGCAAAGGCTAAAAAAGGGGGCTTGAGGGCCCCCCCCGGACCCCCCCCAAAAAAGTGTGGGAAAAAGGGGGTTGTCACGTCGCGAAGTAGAGACAATCAGCGTCGTTTGAGAGGAAACTGAAAGAAACTTTGCTTCTTTACGACGTCACCAAGGAAGATGGAGAGGAGATGATGAGAAGAGATAAGGGAAATTTTAGTTTAAATAAAATAAATATATATATATATATATACACAAGGATTGGGGGTTCAGCGCAGGGGTAATTATTAGAAGGATTGGGGACTGTGGGGTCACGTAAGGGTACAGGGGAGGGGTTTAACCTTTACCAAGAGTATGCCCTTACCATGCATAAATGTACAACGAAAATCGTTGTAAAGGTATGCGTGGCAAAGGAATATTCGTGGTCAAGGTTATGCGTGGAAATTGTAACACATGCGTGGTAAAGGCATGCATTGCAACGGAATGCGTTGGAACAACATACAACCCAAAGATATAGGCAATTGAAAAACAGCTTTTTAATAGAAATCAGGTCCTAACTAGAACCACCTACTGGCAACCGCCAGTAGATAAAACACACACGCTACTCCGATATCACCAGAAAGCTCCAGACAACTTTAATTTCGAAAAGATTCCCAGAAGGCATAGATTAAACACCCAAAGAACATCAAAAATCTAAATAAAACATCAAACTAAAAACAGCAAATTTTTTGAAGAACTTTGTTTTTGAATTTAAAGTAACCCACCTATTAGTTGACGATTATGTTACATCAAACAATTGGCAATCCGGTGTCAAAACATAAAATATATAGCAATATAGACCAAAATAAGTTTCCTTTTACTTTCATGGTTGTGCTAATACTGGAGTTGTGTGTATTACAGTTTAAAACCTGTGGGCACACATAGGCCAGGTTCAGAAGGACATTCAGGGCAGTTCATATGATTCTCCTTTCCTATTCCTCTTTGGACACAACTTTACATTTATAAGGAGGATAATACTTTTTTTGGGTTTAGAGGAATGTATTCAGGAAAGGGGCAATCTTTTAATCTAGCCACATTCTCTACCATTGTGATCTAGGAATTCCTGCTTGCTCTATTGCAACAAGACTGCCTATTACAGACTGGCTATATTGTATAAAAGTCATCCTTGAATCTGTAGAACAATCTTTCATAGGCAAATGAAACAAATGAACAGCTAACTTCTTGTACCAGAAGTATGACGTTCGAGCAGCATTGTAATGCTCCAACCTTCGATCTACTCTATCTACATGTGCTTGTTGTAGTGTAGAATGCACTCTGGCTTGCATACCTCTACTACCTGACTCCAGACAGTCCCAGTGCTTTCATTGTTAATAATCGGGAGTGTGTGAACATCTCTTCTGTCTGAAAATTTCAAAGCTAGTTCATTGTTACGCAAGGCTCTGCTCTTTTGTCTTTGAAGTTTCGTACAGACAAGCTCTTTAGGGTAACGTTTATAGTTGTAGCAGATTGTGCCACAGTGCTGACTTTGAACAGTTTTTAATATTTGTGGTTCTTTGTAGATATTGCCAGCATATAAATTGTGATCTTTGTGAAAGTGTTCTGGCAAGTTCCTACAAACTATTTTCAGTGACTGGGGGTTCAATTAAAACATCTGTGCCGATGAATGCTGTGAAATAAAATATATATCCAGTGGCACTTTCACACACCATATAAAGCTTAGTGCAATAATGTGATCTCTTGCTGGATATGTGCTGTCTAAAAATCAAACTGCTCTTGAACTGGAGCAGAGACTCATCCAAAGGTATATCTTGAGCTGGAACATAGATCTCTGAGAATTGATCAACCAAATATTCAAGGACAGGCTAAATCTTAGAGACAGTCACCTTCAAGGTGATCTCATGGCAACACATCCGCTGCAGAAGCAAATACTAATCTCTACTCCTGGTTCCTTGAACAATAGCACTTGCCATCAAGGACCAGTAGACCAATATAAAGACAATAAGGACTTCCTTAACAATCCAATCACATACGTTAAATCCCCAGACCTGCTTAATCTAATCGAGATTGGGTCTTTAAATCTGACACTAAGTCTGACACTGTTGCCCCTCAAAAACTGTTTTGCATTAAAATTGGTCTGCTCAGCAATATAGTCTGGAAACGCCATCAATAAAGATTGGAATAAATTGATAGACATACACTTCTTTGTTAACTCTGCACCCTGCAACACTACTAAAGGCAGGCAATGCAGACTTGCACCATGTTAGGGGGCAACCCTAGGTTCAGCACTTACAATGCGAAGCCATCCTGCCACGGGTTGCAATCAAGCTTGCACATGCTGCACTACAGGCAAATCGGTGCCCTCTGTTAAATGAGGCACTTTATCTGCGCTAATAGTGACCATCCGATTGCTCTTGGACAGAGAATGAATTGCCCAAATCTTGCACTCGGGCCTCAGATACAGAGTCCGCCTCAAAGCCATGATTGGAAGCAGATTGTAAAAGCAAACCAAGCATGTGCTTGGGCAATCAACCTGCAGGCAGCCATAATGCTGGATAATAAAACATCAACACTCAAAAGCAGACCACAATGAACAACACTGCATCAAATTAGAACTCAGCAAACTGAGTGTATCCAACAGTAAATATAACTAATGACATATGGTGAGCTGAAAATAAACTATTGATACAAACCACGCAAAGAACTTTCTACTATAAAATTATACTTAGATTTGTGTCGCTTGCCACAGACAGCTATTCGGAGGATCAACTGCTTGTACTCTACACTGTCACAGCAAACACCAAAGATATCCCACTAGAAATGAAAAATAAAGAACAATACACACAAGACATTAAAAATCATGTTTGGATTTGTGTAAGATTTATAACCAATTAAATATGAGCTACATATGCTTAACATTATTACATCCGCAAATAAAACATTCAAGCAGGGCGACAATACTCATTTAAAGTAAACATTCCCCAAAAAAAGTTTCCTTACCAAACTTCTGCAACAAGACAAACGGTAGATCTACTAATGCTACAACCATGAGCAGGCTTTGACACCAAGGAAATCAAAAACATTGTACAGTAATAAAAAGGAAAAAACATGACGTTCACAAATGCACTTGGCAAGAAGAAATAAAACACTTTACATAAAACACAATGAAGTCGGGCCTGGGAGCAGATAAGTATATAAAACAACCGATCTGCACCCAGGGTGCGGGGAGAGAAGAGGGGTTGGTGGAAAATAACCTATTGTAGAAGCGACCCATGGGGCTGCTTCCTAAGTAATAAAACACCCCTTATGACATAGTGGGTGCAAATCTACTGTGTGATCTTGGTTCCACCCATGATCCCACATCAGGAAAGCACTGAAGAGACATCAGAGGAAAGAAGAAACTCTCCTTTTCCACAGTATCTCGAATTGCCGCCCAGTTTCCAACACCCACTCAAGCCACAAGATTTAACTTGCACATCTTCCTCGCTCGATGCAATGGAAGTATGTGGTTTCCAGTGTGTCCCCAGCCACTAATGATGATGTCGGCATTCCCTGTACATACTGACATAATCTCACCAGAGGAGATGTCGGAGGTGATAGTGAAAGGGCTTTCACTGCCATCCTTAGAGAAGGTGTGTGGTGAGTGCCAGAGATTCCCCTGCAGGTTGGTATTTGGACGTGATGCACACCTCCTTAGCACTTGAGTGCCAGGGCTATGAACATCTCCAGCGCGTCCATAGCAACCAAAAGGTTACATTTTTCTCTCCTATTTCTGTTTTTTATAATGTGCAGTCACTAATAGTCCTGTTTTTCTGAAGATGCACTAAGATGCCTTACAACTTCAGTTTTTCTGTCTTGATATATTACTGTCTCCAGTGTGCTGATGTTTTAAGTAGTGTCTTGCAAGCATCTTTGTTTTAGATTGCTGATAGAGGCGTAATATACAGTTGTACAAACGGCAAGAGGGCCTCTGAAGAGCCCATTCTGTTTGCTTGCCAAATGTAGGGTTTGTCCCAAGTACAGTAGCAGTTTAGTTAAACACAATATTTTTTCAACAATCTGTTTCTGATGCATTCTAAACCTTGATCATTGTTTCCTGCTAGGGTAGCGATTCCAGTCTGGAAACATCATAACAGAGTAGCCGCTTAGACATTTTAGACGATATTGCTAGGAGCATAGCCAGCAGTCACTCCGCTGTGGAAAGCAATGTCCTTCACCTGCTTTTAAATTAGACTGAGGAACCGAGAACTGGGTGGGTAGGCACCTGACAAAATTTCGGCAGTGCCTATAAATACTATAGTTTGCAGCATGTAGGGCTTGTGCAGAGATCGAGAACAGTCCAAGTCAGTCTTCTTGTCTCACTGTCTGTTTCTTTGTGGTTTACTACGTTTAAAGAGCTTACTGTAATTATCGGAGTTAGTCGTCAGATGTAGTGGTTTGATTGGCCTCCATCTTACAATATCAGTAGACCCTGGGAACCCCACTATTCTCAAGGTATTGCAGCTTGATCTGGATTACTGGTTTTCATTTTTGTTTTAATAAACTCGTGGTTTTTGGATACAGTCATGTATGCCTAAATGCACCACTCCGACAAATCAATATGTGAGACCTGTTTACCAAGCTTTTGTCATATGATGCATTCATTCTGTCAAGGTGTCTATTTGCCAATTATTAGTACACAGACTTTTTCATGTCCGGGAGGAGAGTTCTGACATCTGAGACTCCACTTTCCTCCATTCTGACCCCTGTTTAACCATTTTTGTGGAATGCATAAGCAAACCTCCTATGACTGTCCAAACCTCCTGGACTTAATCGCTAGGCTTTGATAATGCCAGAAAACCTATCCCAGCAGATGCCAACAAGCACTTAAAAAAGAAAGTTGATCCATAGTTTCACCCAGCATTGCAGAAGGGGAATACCAAAGGCAATCTCCCACATGCATGTTTTTTCTATAAATCTGTAGGCTGGATTAGTGGGATCGCCTTTGTGGTTCTGCCCGAAAATTTTGCTACACCAAATCATCCAGAACTCAGCAGCACATCTGATAGGGACTTCTAACAGCAGATTCCCCATCTCTTATCCAGTTGTCAGACTGGATCCGTGCTGGATTTGACATTGCCTGGTTTATATAGGGGCCATCTATGCATTTTGACATAAGTTCTTTTCTATCCGAGCCAACAGATGCAGGTCTGTAGCTACTCCTCATTTCATTAAGACTCTTAAATTGTTCTAAATTCTTCAGTATGTAAGGGAATTATTTTGCCACTCAAACTTACAAGGTTTAAACCCTGCGGGGAATGTCTGTGACTGAGGCACATCTGGGTTGCCTGTAATGTCTAGGGTCAGATCACGACTCCTAGGCCTGCAGTGATTGTGTCTTGATGCACCCCAATCCCTATTGGGAAGCAAAGCTCATTATCCTTTCTCAGTTCTATTTATGCCCTTTGTATCCGCTCCACACTGAAATCCGGACCTGTTACAACCCTGACGCCACATAACATGCTGAAACACGATCCGCCAATACCATGGACTCCCGACTGCCATAGAGGCCCTGCACTCCTTTATTTTAGCCACAAACATTTTACCACCCTTCTAATTTGGAACTCTGACAATGAGGGCTAAGATGCTGGGCACGAGATTGCCCAAACTTAGCTAAAGTTAAAATGATACAAGAATCTCCAGGATGCCAGTGGTCTAGATCCCGCCCAGCCCCTCCCCCACTCCCTCAAACACTTATGCAGTTCCACTGGAGCAATTCAAAGATAGCAAGGTTACAGCATGCTTCTTGAGCCTTTCTACTCTCCAGGCTTTGTGTCTATGGACGTGGCCAGACCACCAAGGACTTTTTCTGTTGACACCACTTGACAAGATCCTGAATGCCAGAGCAGACAAACTAAGTCATCCATGCCTTGCAGAAGGCGGTTACATCCGGAGGGGATGTTTACACAATGGGGGTGATCCTGGCTATATCTTTACGTCCCATCCAAGAATGCACAATGTCAGCTCTTTGCGCATTGACGTTTCTAAGGCACCTCTCTCTGAGGCACGTTTCAATGTGAGTGGATCCGGGGACTCTTGTATACCTTTCCACTGATGGCTCTGCCCCAGGTTCTGAAGAAGCTCGGGCCCAACCGGGTCTAAGTCATCCTAGTGTCTAGTATGCTATATGTCCTCCGATCAGGCTCCCCCATCTGGAATATCTCTTGTTGCAGCAGCAAGGGAGGGTACTGTATCCAGGCCTGCGCAAACTCTGCCTTCATGCAAGGAGATTGAGTGACATGAGTTGACTATTTACTACTTTCCTCCCAAAGCTGTTGATGTCACCTTGGCAGCCAGGCATTCCGCAACCAATTCCGTATACCCCTGCTGTTGGTTTGTGGCACAGTTCGGTTGTAAACAGACCCTCTCCAAGTATTATAGTTTGTGCTGTCCTTCGCCCAGCAAGTCCTTGCTTTTGGCACTATTAAAGGGTACCTGTCTTCTCTTTCAGCCTTTTTATGGTTGCCAGATCAGCCACTATTGTTTACCTTTCCTGTTATGCGCCTCCTCAAAGGGTTCCTTGTCCTTTTATAATATGCCCAGCGCAATCGCCTGATTGCAAGGTTTGAGTACTACTTGACTCCCCTTCCAGTCAGTGGGTACATTCTTAGCTCCACGTTCTATACCTCTTCCCCAAACACCTTACTTCTTAGGGCTATGTCTGATCACACACCACTATACTCCAAGGACAACATCAAGAAAAACTTAGAGGTACCTTCCCTCCTCTCTGATACCACAGACACTCTAAAAGACACGAGTACCTCCTTGGTTGAGCAACTTGAAAAATGTAAGAAAAAATGTGTACGTTTGCAACTGATGACACGTATGATTACAGAGTACCTCATAGCTAACATTATCCCCACAGGTCTACAAGTCTGGAATATCCCTGGGGTATTAACTAACAATCTCAAATACATTAACTTCTTCAGCTGTATAGGAACGACCTGCTCCAGACATTGGATGGTGCTAAGCATCGATATAGCAACGGAAGAACTTAAGAAACTAACTGACAATTTCTGACCTAGAAAAACAGATTAAGGACAATAACCCGACCATAGAGTGCAAAAAATTCTTAGAACAGGCCCAGAAAACTGTTGTCAAGTTCCACAGGATAGAACAAAACAAAAAATCAATCGAAGAGAAGAAGGACATTAAATCTTTCACACAAGAAAGGGCATATCCATATCTGAACAAAGACTTCTACACTAATAGATTATATAATAACCCCCAAAACTCCAGACCGTGGGTCGTTTCAACAGATGAAACAATTTGGTTGGCTTCTCCGACACGTCAGCTGAGTCTTCTGACAATTCGGATCAAGGTGAAGAGCCCAGCACCTCTAATAGGACAATCACACCTTTTTTAGGTCTGGGCAACACGAGCCCCCAAAGAGAGGAAAGGTAAAACAGCAACGCTGGCCCAATCCGCCGGGTGAGCGCCAGACTCGTTGGCAACACAACCAATGGTAAATAACTACATTGAATTGTCTAAGTGTAACAGCTCAGTACTACCCGTTTTCAATTTATCTACATACCTACTATCAGACCCTGAGCAATCCTTACTAAGTAACGGACACATTTGTGCCGACCACTCGCTCCAATTTTCTAGAGCTGCAAGCAGAATTTCTGATGTTCTTCCGGAAAATAAGACTCCATAGCTACTTCATGCTGAACCCCAAACCAGAAAAAAGTCAATACTCCTTTCAGACCCCCATCTACCTTCTCCCCTTCGGCCAACATGATCCCAGGTGAAATACTCACTTTTGAGAAATTAGTTCTTAAAGACGTAACCCAATTGGAAACATCACGCCGCTTTATCCCTTATAACATCTCAGTTGAAGAGAAAAAAACACTCTAATTTAAAAACAAACTCCACTCTTTTTATTAAACCTGCAGAAAAAGGGGGAGGGATAGTTCTGCTAGAAAAAGACCAATATAAGAATGAAATCCTGAGGCAGTTGGCAAATACAGATCATTAATGCAGACTGCCTACCAACCCCACTAGGAAACTACAAAAACTCATCCTTCAAGTCACAAATGAAGGTCTAGAACATGGTTTTCTTAGCAGAAATGAACACAAATTCCTGAACACAACTTCACCACAGACACCAGTAATTTACACTCCTCCCAAAATTCATAAATGCCAGAACATGCCACCTGGCCGACTCATCGTATCAGGTGTGGATCTATTCTGGAACTAGTGGGTCAATATGTTGACCACTTCATTAAGGACTTTGGGCCAGAGACGGAATGTTACATACGTGACAGTATGACCGTGATCAACTTAATTGATGAACGTCCATTCGACCCCACGTTCGACCCCCTCTGTACATTAGATGTGGAGTCGCTCTACACCAATATTCCCCAAATTGACTAACTCCTGGTTATTGAAGGAATCCTCAACCAGCGACCCTGGCCCTATGCTGTACCTACGATCTTTATACTCCAACTTTTGGAAATTTGCTTAAACATGTTTGATGAACAATATTACCAGCATGTGAAGGGTACGTCTATGGGGGCAGTTTTTGCCCCAAATGTAGCCATACTTTACATGGATGACCTGGAAACCAACCGCAAACTGTCATCTATGAACACAATCCGCAATGGTATTTCTATGTGGAAAAGATACATAGATGACATTTTTATGATTTTTTGGCAGGATTCTGATACAACTTTATCACATGTTCTTCACTGGCTAAATAACAATTGTGACGGACTTAACTTCACTTTGACACACAATAAGTCGACCATCCCATTCCTTGATTTAAATATACAGCACAAAGATGGGATACTAATCACATGTTTATTTAGGAAGCAGACGGAGAGGAACACACTCTTAAGATATGAAAGTCCTCATTCGCGGGCACTGAGGGACTCACTACCTTACTCGCAGTTCCACCGTTTTAGAAGGAACTGCACACTAAAGGAGGACTACTTCCGTGAGGCGAAAGTCCTCAGTAATAAACTGACATCAAGTGGGTACCGACGCAGGCTGGTCTGCAACTCCCTTAAAAGAGCCTGGTACTGCCCCAGGGATACATTTTTGGAACCAAAAGAAAAACTACCCCAAAACCACATGGTCTGTGTGACCACTTTTTCACCCGTATCACACTGAATCAGGAAGAGTGTCATCAAACACTCGAGGGTTCTGAATGCAGGAATATTTAACTTAGAACGCCCCCTATTCGTTTTCTGTAAAGCAAAAAACATCAAAGACCACATAGTACGTGCA
The DNA here is from genome assembly GCF_964263255.1 of Lissotriton vulgaris. Taxonomy (NCBI): domain Eukaryota; kingdom Metazoa; phylum Chordata; class Amphibia; order Caudata; family Salamandridae; genus Lissotriton; species Lissotriton vulgaris. Next base: position 634,823,512 of record NC_141695.1, read on the forward strand.
GCATTACCTCCTACCAAGAGAATAGGAACCCTTAATGAACTCTGGGGCCTCCCACAGCCAACAGTTCATGCTAAATGTGTTGATTGTATTGTTTGCCAGTTAAAAATTGAAGGCAAATAATTTGTATATGACAAAATTAAGATTGCATGAAAACCTTTTCGAACTGTAATACCAACAATGTAATCCATGCAATTCTGTGCCCATGTAATAAGATTTACATTGGCCAAACAACTCAAAAGGCAAGAATATGAATCTGCCAGCACCTCAGCAGAATACGCTGCAACATTTTAAATGCCCTGTTGGTGGAGCATGTTTTTTAATCAGTTTTTATTGGAAGAAATTGACGCTAACATACAATGCATCACACCTACAACCCTGGGGCCAGCATCTTAATAATATGAAACACTTTACACAGCTTTGAGGCCAACATCCCAAGGGGAAGGCAGCGTCACATATCCAAACTTCCCTAATCATGCTCTATGAATGATAATTTGGTGTATTATAAAACCGTTAACATTAAGAAAAAAATCTGCATTGTTTGCTACAGTCAGGAGGTTCTTCCACATGTATTGTAACCTAGCCATTATATCTGAAATACGTTACCGCTAAATACCTCATCCCTCATACTAATTGTCTCCAGGGATTATCAAATCTCCCGTCTAAACCTACTATACTTTCTGGAAATCTGGGGTTCCCTCTGGTCTCGCAGTGAAGTGTGTGCCGTTGCATGTGAACTGCTTACAGCTAATTACTGGGCTGGGCCACTAATGATCTCCTCAGATTCTGCCTCTATCCCATTGTCAGGTTCCACCCCCTTATTAAGCAGATATGTTGTGTATAACCCCCAAAAGTTCTTAGGTCTGCTCTGAGGTGGGAGTAGTTCACTGAAATTTTCTGATTGCATGCAACGTATAGCATATCATGTGACCATTGTGTTATGGTAGGGATTGGGGCTCTCATCCAACCCATTGCAACTCTGCGCTTTGCCATGAGTAAACCCATGTCTACAAGTCTATGCAACGCCTTAGGCAGCTTTTTTGAATATCCCAACAGTGCGACTGTCTGGTTTGGAACCATCCCGGAGTCCACTATGTTACCCAGTTCTCGGAAGACCGCTTCCCAGTAATTAAATACTCCCGGGCAATGCCATGCTAGATGCATGAAATCCGCTGCTTGGACGTGACATCTGTCACAGGCAGCATCTTCTTTCAACCCGTACCTGTGTAACCTCTCCAGGGTATAATACACTATATTGATGTATTTGAAGTGTATTAATCTATGCCTTCTGAGCAATGAGATGTGTCTTGTTAGTGCAGCAGTAGCTCCACCTAGCATTATCTATTATTAGTTGTAAGTCACGTTGCCAGGCCAGCCTGGCCTTAGTATAGTGGTTCGCTCTGTGGGACATGGCTAACATATATATTGGACACCATCTTATGGGGAGACTTAATTTTAATATTATAGGACAATTCCGGCAACTCTGGGGGTTCGTTCAAGTATTCTAACAAGTCGCGCAGAGCCCTACGCACTCTGTAAAACTGAAAGCGTTGCAGCAAGGTTACTACGCCTGCCGGGCCCGCTGTCTCATCCCACGTCTTCGCCACTCCATCCAGAAATAATTCTCCCGTCGTTGCAATTTTTAATGTGTGCAGCGCTCGCGTAACCCCACTGTCCCTGCAGGGGGCCATCCAAAGCGTCCAATCAATTGGCATATCTGGGAAATACAGCAGTGCTCCCACTTGCAGTTGCAACAGGCTATGCCAAGCATGTCGAGTTTATGGAGTCTAGGATCTGCGTTCTCCGGTCTACAGGCTCAAAAATCTTAGCCGGAAGGGGGAGGGGATCGGCAAATAGCCTCTCCATACGGAGAAACGGTATGTCTGACGCTCCATGGATCCAGTAATGTTCTTGTGTTCCTTGTGCCCCTCTATAATATAAATCAAGATCAGGCGCACCCAGACCCCTCATGTAATATGGTAACGTGAGTACCCGCCATTGTACTCGTGCTTGTTTACCCGCCCAAGCCAATTTTATCAATGATTTATTGATTCTAAGAAAAAAGAGCGCAGCAAAACTATAGGGATATTCATAAATAGGAACAGGAATCGGGGCAGTGTCACCATTTTCATTATGGAGACCGTACCAATTAAAGACAACAGTAACCTGATCCAAGTCTCAACGTTCTCCTCCAGTTTAGCAACTGCAGTGCCGTAGTTTTCTCTAAACACAATCTCTGAATCTGTGTGTAGTTTAATACAAAGATACCGAATCGAGTCTGTGGACCATTGCAAAGGATATTCCATCTCAAATTGTGTTGTAACAGGGGTGACCCTCAGGCCCAATAGTGCCCCAAAGTGCATTACCTCCCTGAGGACTGAGGAAAGATTATTTTCCAGATCTCGTACATAAAATAATGTGTCGTCCGTATATGTGGCCACCACAATACTATAGGTCGGGAATCGAATACCTTTATGTCCATGATATTCTTTAAGCGCCCACGCCAGAGGCTCGGCAACCAAGGCATATAATATGGGGGACAGTGGGCAACCCTGCCTGGTCCCCCTGGAGATAGCAAAAGGGTCCGTAACCAAATCCCCAATCCGTATACGTGCCGAAGGTGCATTGTACAATACTCCGATCAATTGTAAGAAGGCAGAACCCAGTCCCATCCTAGACAGCACTTGCCGCAGAAATGACCACTCAGCTGAATCAAAGGCCTTCTCCATGTATAGGAAGACATTAACCGCCTTGATGACTTGTGTAATGTGTTGCATTGTTCCGAACACTGTTCATAGATTATAAGTGAGGTTCCTATCCGGTATGAACCCTGCCTGCTCCGGAGCTACCAGTATCGGGGCCAAAAGGGCTAAGCGATTAGCTAATGATTTTAGCGAATCATTTGGTGTCGACATTTAGCAATGAAAGTGGCCAATAGGAGCCACACTCCTCAGGTGGTTTTCCCGGTTTAGGAATAGTGACTATAATCGCTTCCCTCCTAGTCTGTGGCATTGTGCCCGAGACCCACATATCTTCGAATAGCGCTGAGATATGGAGTAGCAGTAAATCAATAAAGGCTTTATAAAAGCAGACAGTGGAGCCATCTGCTTCTGGGGCGCTAGTTGTTTTCATTTCTGCCAATGCCTACATAATTTCATCCTTTTCAATAGGGTGCATAAGAAACTCTCTATGCGTGTTGGTGAGGAATGGTAATTTGATAACTTTTAGATAGTGGAGAATTTCATCGTCCGAGTTTAAAGAGAGGGAGGTATATAATTCCGAGTAAAATAGTTTGAACCTATCCGCAATGTCTGCTTCTTAAGTCAGCATTTCTCCTTCCGCCGACCCAAGTTTGCTGCCAAACTTTGTGTGAGCACCGAACTGGGCCTGTCTCCCTCACCGTAAACTCGTGCCGTGGCGTATTTGCCCAGGTGTTTGACTTCGCTACCTGCAGCTTCCTGGTATTCAGCATGCAGGTCTTTTATTATGCTTACGAGCTCCTCTCCCTCCCCAGCGGATTGATGTTCTTCTAAGTCCCCCAACTTCGGCTCCAGGTCCGCCAGCCTCTGACGTATGGAGCGGAGAACCCCTGAGTGCTTGGCCATAGCCACCCCGTACATACTTTGAAAGCCTCCCAAACAGTTTGGAAGCTGTCCACCGATCCTACATTGCTAGCAAAAAATGTGTCTATGGCGCCTGCAAGTTCTTCTCGGAAAAGGGGGTCGAGCAGTGTGTAAGGGGGATATCGCCATGTATACGGTGGTATAGACTTCTTGGGGGTGGCCAGGACCAGCAACAGCGGTGAGTGATCCCAGAGAGTACGGCGGAGTACCTGGCAGTTCCGTAACTGGTCCATGAGAGAAGTGGTAGCCAACCAATAGTCTATACGAGTGTGCAGATCATAATAGGCGGAATAATGTGTGAAACCTCCCTTGTAAGGGTGACGCACGTGCCATACATTGCTAAGGTCCATGCAAATCATAACGCTCTCTAATATTCTAGCAGCTGCCACTGGCCTCCTCGCCGGGCCTCCGGATCTATCCAGATCGGGGTTTCTGACCAGATTAAAGTCCGCACCCCAGAGGAGCTGTGTACTCTGGTATCTACTCGTTGTGTTTGGTAATGTCGCGAAAAACTCTGGGCAGTCATAGATGGGTCCATATGCATTCATTATGATCAGGTGCACGCCCCTACCTTGACATTTAGAGATCACATAGCGGCCTTTGGCATCCGAAAGCAACTGCTCAATCGTGTAGTAGGATCCGGGATTAACCCAGGTCAGCACCCCTCGGGCATGGGTCGTATATCCTGAGGTATTAATATTACTCAGCAGGCCTCTACTCCGTAACATCGCACTGGTCTGTGGGAGGTGTCTCCTGTAGTAAAGCTAAATCTATGCTCTGTCAATTCAGATAGTTCAACACTTTCCGTATCTTACGGTGAACGTTAAGTTCTCGAACATTCCACGACCGTGTGCGAAGGTCCTCTATTGTTCTTGGAGCGCTAGCCCCGCTAGGTATCGACATCTTATATTTCGAATGGGTTAGTGCATCCTGACCTGGGTAGCGTGTGTGTGTTGTGTACACCATACAAAAAACAATTTAAGACCACAAACATCCAAAACAACATTACATGGCGTTGCTCTTTGGACCAACTGTTTAGGGCCTTCTGTAAGACCTTTGGGTCTGTGAAAATATGAGAGCGACCTTGTCTGTTTACGCGTAGTTTGGCAGGATACAGCATGGAGTAGTCAAAGCCCAGGTCGCGCAATTGCTTTATCATGGGAACAAATTGTCTGCGTGCCCCCTGCACACGTACAGTGAAGTCCAGGAAGGGCAATATTACCGATCCTTCGAATACCAATGCTTGTTTATCACACTCCAGCCGTAGGGCATCATCTGTGTCCCGGTAATTGAGCGGTTTTGCGATGATTGGTCATGGTGGTGCACCCAGGGGCGGGCGAGGTCCCAGGAAACGATGTACTCTCTCCACCACAAACATATTAGAGAAGGCGCCTTCCCCCAGAAGGTTTACCAGTAGCTTCTCAATGAATTGTTCCATATTACCTATTGAGGTTGTGTCCGGGAGTCCGGTGATTCTTATATTACAGCGACGCGAGCGGGCCTCCAAGTCCTCTGTTTTATCCTGTCGAACTCGTAGAACCTTTCCTAGCTGTTTGTGCTCCGTATCTAACGTGGTGTGAGTCTCCTCCACCTCCGTAAGTCTCCCTTCAGACATGTTCAAACGCTCAGCATGTTTGTCCAGACGTTCCACCATTCGGTCCATCCGGTAGGAGAGAGCGTCCATTTTCGTGCCCATGGTGGTTATGCCACTCTGCAACTTTTTTCCATGGACAGGAGCATATTCCGGATATCTGGGCTAGGGTCATCATCCGCAGGGGTTTGCGTCCTGGAGGCCTCTTCTGTTGTGGCGTCATGCGATTTCTAGCGTTTCTGCTCGGAGGAGAATTTAGGTTGCATCCTATCCGCCCTGCCCATAATTGCCTCTGGGAGGGCCCGCCCGTCAGGGGTCCCAGATTCCGCCGCACCAGTATTCCGGTATCAGAGTAATCAGGGCAGTCAATCCCAGCCCGCGTCCTACAGCAATCAATGCAGACGTCCCTTAAAGCAGGGTAGTTTAGTAGGTTTGTTCACAAAGGACTACTTCTGCCACCAGTCTCATCCTCCCAGGCCCCAGGGTTGCACATACATCTACAGTGCCCTGAGTTGTACACCCTGGTCAACAGGGGAGCGCAGTGTTGCTCCCAGTCTCTCACCTGTGCCCTATTCCCACTCTGGAGATTACCTCTGAGGCTACACTCCTAGGGCGCACCTCGTCATAGTCGAGACTCTGCACCCAGCCTCACCAGACCAGGTCTCTTGTTCTAAGCATTGCAGCCCGCGGTGTTCACAGGTCCCAGTTCAGCACCCATCAGAAGCCAGCCGGCTTACTCCATCTGTGCGCCACTTCCAGAGCCTCACTGTAGCTAAGTGACACCCATTCAGTCAAAATTCAAACCAGCATTGTTGCAGCGTACCTCACATTACTGTCATTACTCCTGGCACAGGTTCACAAGCAGACTAATACTGGTTGCAGTGCTCCTCCTGCTTTCTGTGGGGATCTCGCTCCTGGCGCCGCTCCTCAAAATGGCAGACCCTCAGCGTAGCGGGCTGCGCCCAGAACTCCACGTTTTAGGTCTCTTCCTTCATGTCCACAGTCACTCACACCAAGGTCTCACTGTGCCTGTGAATGCGGTCCTTCTCCAGCCGTCGGCCCCCAATAGCTGCTGCCTGTGCGCATATCTACGCAGCTAGGGGTCTCTGCGCCGTCTCCCAAAGTCGAGCTCAAATCTGCCGCTGTCACTCTGCTGCTACGTTGCGTTGGTGTAACGATCTCTCCAGTGTGGTCTTTGGAGCTCGCTGTGGCAGATGAATTCCTCCGGTCACATATGCTCCCCCAGTACTGGTCGGTTCGTGGGTGGTCTCGCGGCATGCACCCAGTCGATGCCCTGCTCTCAGTGCCGCTCGGGGATTTCAGGCCCTAAGGACAGCTGGCTTCCAGTGCCGATATCTCCAATGTGGTGGGTTGGAGAGGTGCCAAAGTTCGATCTCTGCCTCGCGGGTGTGCTCCGACAGCAGAATCCCGGCAGGGAAGCTGATATGCAGCGCAGGGCTGTCTGAGAATTGCAGGATTATGAGACAGCGATCTGTAGCTCAGGGCTCAAGCTGCCATTGCAGTTGCGAGCAAGATTTCCCCCCCTCCCCCCCTTGGTGGATTGGTGGAGCATTTTCATGCTGCTGGTCCCCCAGAAGACGACATAAGGTGGACAATCATTAGCGTGGTAAAGCAGCTTCCAAGGCGTACAGACATTGCACAGCTCCTAAACAAGGAGGAACTGAAATGGATCTTGAAAACTGGAAGTATCCATACAGGACTCAATCTTCTGGAGGATTGGACCTCATTAATCTAACTGTTACAGTTTCTGAGTCCTGCTGAGTGTGTGTTTTTTCCCCTCAGACCTGTTTTATTTCCAATGCCCAGCTATGTGTTGTATGTGTCCTGGGTGCTTTTTAGGGCTCGCACCTCGCAATGCAGTGCGCAGCACTGCTCGCGCAGGCGAGCCATTTTGTAGGGGGTTTAGAAACAGACCCTGGTATCGCACACGCTCGTGTGTGTGCTTTTCCTTTTGGGTTCCGCTATTGGTCTTTGCGTGCTTATTTTTTTTATAACAGAGCACGCAATAGGCCAAAGGCGGGCACATTGCTCCGCCCACGGCCTATTGGTGTCTGTTACTCGCACCAAAGCCCATGTGGTTTCAATTATCGTGCCCAGACAAGGGCACGATAATTAAAAGCACATGTCCGATGTCGCGGGCATGTTTTCTTTTTTTTGTTTTACTTTCAGGGCCGCTTTTTTTTTCTGGTTTAATTTGGGGGAGCTTCCCAGAAATGCCAAAAAGGTCTCTCGTGAACTGGCTGTGAATCTTACAGTACTAATGGACATGCGGGCAATGCACACAGCTGCAGACATCATTGAGTGCCATCTGTCTTTCTCTAATGTCAATTTTAAAGCAGCGGGGGCTTAAGATTATGACATCATTGTATTCCCAGTAGCAGCACCAGTCAATAACTAACGGTTCGAGGCACATGAGCTGCAGATTGCACACTGTGCATAGATCGTCACCTAGTGTTGGGCCCGGATGTTTTCAGTTTGTTGTTGTCCTGAAAAGTTCTTTGGAAGTCAAGAGATGGGTGACTCCTCCTTTGGACCACATTGCGCATGGGCATTGGCTCCATCCTCAGATTGTTTTTTTCCGCCCTAAACTCCGACTCCCTCAGCCTCTACTCGCACACTCTCTGATCCCTCTCTCAGACCCCGGAGGTCTCCACTCCGCCTCCTTCCCCAGGCCCATACTTCCCTCTTCCACAACTTATCCTCCTCACCCCCTCCCCTGTTTTGGACTTCCTTTTCCAGTACCCCCCTCCCCTGTGCTGCCTCATTCTCTCACCCGCTGCTTGTTCTTTTTCATCCTCACTCTTTGAATCATTCCCCCTCTTCTCTCAGCCTTTTGTCTCCCCCTCCTCTGCCCCATTCCTTGTTCTAATCTTCCTCTGTGTTCTCTTTCCCACTCCATCCTCTCACGTCACCCCCCTCCTCATTGTCTCCCCTTGCTAGCTTTCACTGTTCTGTTTCCCCCTTCTGTTTGGTTGTCCGTTCTCTCCTTCCCGCCTCTTTTTACACCCTGTATTTGCCCCATTCCTCTCCTGCCTCTCCTTCATCTCTTCTTCCTGAAGTGCCTTTACCCTCACTGTTCTCGTCCCTCCTCCTTATTGGCTTCTCTACGATTTCTCCTCCACGTATCTTTCTTTCTGTCGCCTCTGTCCTTGTCACGTTCTCTTATTTTGGTCCCTTCTCTTTTCTCTCCATGAGCCCATATCTTCTCCCATATTTTCCTCCTCTTTCTCTCCCCCGTTGGTGTCCTGTCTTTCTGTTTCCAGCATCCCCTCTTCTCATCTGTGTTCCTTTGGTTCACTTACTCATCTATCCATTTTCTCCCTCCTCCCCGCTCTCCCGTCTGTTCAGCCCCCCACCCCGAATCTTCGCTCTTCATTAGTTCTAGCGCTTGTTACTGTCCTCAGATTCATCATTTTCTTTTCCCTCTCCCATTGTCCTCTGTCTAGTCACTCACTCCGGCTATTGCCTTTCACCCGTCTTGTTTGTTTGACTTCTTTGCCCTGGCTTTTTTTTACTATTTGTCTCCTTCTCTTCCTCTCATATGCCTCCTGTCTGCTCGATTTCTTTATTATTTGCTCAGGCTTGTCTCGTTCTTTCTTCTTTCTGCTGTATCTCTTCCCCTTGCCCTGCCGCTTCTCTCTTTCTCTTTTATAGGCCAGGTCTCTTTCCCTTTCTTTTCCCACTTGAGTCTTTCTCCTCTTCCCCCCCCCACCCCCTTTTGAAAGCTTCTGCCTCTTCCATCACCTCTCTCATCTACCTGTCTCGCTTCCCACTCCTTCATTCTCTGTATTCACCAACTCTTCTACAGCTCTCCCGTCCTCCATCCTGTCTCTATTCCCTCTCTGTTTTGCTTTCCTTTCTCGCCCCACCTGTTTCTACTTCTCTTCACTCTTTCCATCTCTTTCTGATGTCTCTTCCCACCTTATTTGTTTCACTCTAACTCCTGTCTCCTCTTCTCTGTGATTTATCTTCTTTCCCTCACCCTCTTCACTTCTCTCTATTTTGCACCTCCCTGCTGTTTGTTCCATTCTTTTATCCGGTCCTCTGCATTTTATGCCTCTCATTTCCAACTCCCTTCCAATGTTCCATCTTTTCTCCCCTCATATTTTCCTACCTCTTAACTTTACATTCTCTTATCATTGTCTCTCTTCTCTCCTTATTTTCCCTCTCTTTTCTCTGTTCGGCCTCGTTTCACCCTCTTCTCTCGTCTTCAAGGCCCTTGTTTCTTTTTCCAGTCTTTTCTCTTGCTTCCTCAATTATTTTCCCTTTTCTTTCCTCTCTTCTCTTTTCTCTCTTCCCTTCCACTTTCATTCCATTCTGTGTATGTATTCTGCCTCCTCTTCCCTTTTTTTTTTAGTATGCTCACAACATGCAAATCGCTGATCCTCACTCATACAAACCGCCCCATCTCTGAGACTAGTGTAGTTATTTAATCACACAAAATCCTTCAAAGGATGAAATGCAGAAGTCCGACATGAGAAATCAAAACAAGCATTTGCAATAGGTCTCGCATTATTTGAGCTATTGGTGTTGCATAATTTAGCAATGCCAATAGCTCAAACTTTAATAATGCGAGACCTATTGCATTGCAAATGCTTGTTTAATGTTATGACTGTTTTTGCGACTATTGTAATTTGCTGAGGTCGGTCTTACTCTTATATCAAGAGTTCCGCCATCTCTGTTAAATCCTCTCACAAGTCTTACTCTGCCTAATTACATTCACCTTGTGGTCCTCGCGATCAGTATTCTCTTTTCCATTTCCACTTCCTTGGTTTATTCTGGTTCCTGCACACTCCAAGATGGCTACTGCCTTGTCATCTTGGAGTCTCTCTTCCATTTCTGCACCCCTCTCAACTGGAAGTCCCTTATTTAAAGCCGACACTACTCGATCAGTGCTAGGACTGGCAACCACCATGTTGTGATACACTGACGACCGGAGACGGTAAGCGTGCTGGCATTATACACTCGCTCCTACAGCAGAGGCTATGCTTCCAAACCCTTATCCATTCCTTCACTTTCTCCCATTAGCATTGTTCCGGAACCTGACATGAGACCACACTTGCGGCTCAGTTTACATATTTGTTTGTACATTCTAGAATTTCCACACCGGTAAGCCTGTTCCCCACTCACTTCATCAATCTCCCAACCTTCCGGTTTCACACCCATAACAGCTCTATTTCTTCTTTCAGCACTGGCCCAGGAATCCTACTCGCAACCGCAATTTGGGCCTTGATCGAATACTGGATTATCGTACCTTGCTATCCTGTAAGCACGTTCGTTTTTCACGCTGCGGTAGTCTTCCACGCCGCGGCTCTGTCCTAGTTATACTCTCCATGGCCTAACCATACTCTAACGTATTGCAGGTCTCAGACCTTGGATAAGTTTTTACTTGCAATTACTTCGCCAGACCCCACGTTGGTCCATCACAAGGTTGTCTCTTAAACAGCCTGGCTAATTACCCAGGATAAGCCCATCCCCTCATAATTCCCTTTTTTTCACCCTGCAGCATCAATTACACTTTTCCTGACAAATTTTTCCTTTCAAATTCCGTGTAACTGTCGCACTCAACACAGCTACAAATAAGGCTATTTTTACTTCTCCAAACACCTTTGCCAGATCTTACTCTACTCTTGATCGTCGGCACTCCTTTTGCTATCTCATCACCTTTTAGAATACTTACACTGTGCGATTACTCTTCACATGCTTGTTTTTAAATAGGGTGAACCTCAACTCACGAGCACCCTGACATATGACAAATCATCCTTGTCCAAATTAATTCAGAATTTCTGTTTTCCCTTTTTTCCCCTCCTTATTTTTCCTATGGTTCTAGCAATTTAGTCATAGGTAAAACAGGCTTGCTTATTAAAATGTCCTGAAGATGATCTCGGCACCCTCTTAAGGAATCGAAACACCGTCGATACTCTGTACACCATATACATCTGTTTAGAATGCCCTAATCTTTGTGTAATGGTGTTTACTGTATATTATATTTGTTCTTTGAGAAATTTGCCAAAAACAAATTTTTTCTTGCCTGAACCTTTCACTTTATATTGTACGTCTTTATTGCTTGAGTTGAATGCAGGCTTGTGTCCCACTTAAAATTGTTTCTTGTTTACTTTTGTTAATATTGAACTAGTTGCATATTAAATATCTGCCCGGCTGGACAGATGTCTCCAATAGAGTACTGATTGGGTCTATATGTATTATTCTTCGCCTACTCTTTGTCTAGGGACCGCTGTCTTTAGGAAAAGTCCTCAAAGGATTACAGCATATGTTACCTCCTTTTCTGTTTGTTATGCCCCAATGGGACTTAAATTTGGGCCTCTCATTCCTCATATGTGGCCTTTTGAGCCCCTTCATAGACCGTATTTCTTGTCTCTATAACATCAACACATGTCAGTGAGCTCCAGGCCACTTCTGTTAATTCGCCTTACACCGTGCTTTACCTGGACAAACTGGTCCTGCACACGCCAGCTTCCTTACTTCCGAAGGTGGTGACTACATTTCATATTGGTTAGAACATCCCCCTTCTGGTGTTTTGCTCCACCACACACCTCTAAGGTTGGTGAAAAGCTTCACCGGATGGATTGGTAAATAACCCTCAACTTCGATCGTACCGCATGCCACCAGCTGGACGATCAGCTTTTAATCTGTTTCACTGGAATGAAGAAAAGCAAGGCTGTGCAAAGAAAGAATCCATCTAGTGCTGATTCGTTCTCTGCATAAAATTCTGCTACGCACTTCCTGAAAAGCAGCCACCTGGGGGCTTGCTTGCTCATTCTACCAGGGCCAAGGCTGCTACCACTGCATTGGCTCACGGGTACCTGTTCCTGACATTTGTTAGACCCCTACGTGGGCATCGCTCCATATGTTCACAAGGCATTATTATCTGGACATCCAGGTCCACTGAGAAAGGCCTTTTGCTCACTCAGTACTTCATGTCCTTTTGGCTTGTCAGTTCAGACGACCCCCACCTCCCCACTTCAAATTTTTTGATTGGGTATCTGCTCAGAAAGTGAGGAATCTCCTGATGTCTCTATCAGAAAAGTATGTTATTTACCTTCGGTAACACTCTTCCTGGTAGAGCTTCCCACCTCCCTGTTCATTGATCGGGTCTCTCCACATAAAAAAATCTGAAATTAGGAATCTGCATACTGGTCACGTCTACTTTCATTGGTTTCTTGTATGCAAGCTCGGACTTGTCGAGAAAGCAACTGATGTCTACACGCATTTGTGACGCCTATATAGACCCGCGCACATCCTTTAAGATTCCGAGTTGCCGGTGCCCCCTGCCAGTGTCGTGAGAACTACTGAAAATTTCCATATTTTGTCTAACGCCGAGTGAAGTATCTAAAATTTGAGGAATCTGCTGTCTACCAGAAGGAATATTATCAACTTTAAGTAATTCACATTTCGAACATTCAGCACCGGATTAGGTGGCAAAGCTTTTTCTATTGTGACAGCTAAGGCTTGGAATGCCTTGGCCCTCACTCTGTTAACCATCTTTTCGGAAACCTCTATAAACCCACCTTTTCTCATCCTCTTGAAGTTCTATTCCAATTCCTTGTTCCAAAACAACCAGTTCCCTGACTTTTACAAATTGACAATCATTTAATCAACCAGAAAGATGATGACGGACTAGCAGCCTAAGTTTGGGTCTAGAAGGGCTATTTGGTGCTTAGAATATCAACAGCAGATATTGGAGGGCTGACGTTATCTGGTGCTAATCCACCAGACCCCACAGCACCTTCCCACATTTGAAACATATGTTTTAATCCTATTATTCATTTAAGAGCCATCTGATGGTCCATGACAGACAAGAGGGAGAGGGGACTGCCTTCATTCAGTAAAGCAAATACTAGTCCACCAGCACAGACTTGATGACTGCAGCCATGTATTATTTATTTGGTGCAGCTTTGTACCTTATTTAAATTCTTGATTGCCTCTCCATCAACTTTTCCATGAGGGAGGAGCTAGGTTTTCATCTAAAGGGGCACTCCAGACGGTGAAGTTCCGGCCTTTGCGACAGTTTCAGGAGAAGAGCATTGCAGGCCCAGCAACACACAACTCTGGATAGCACAGTCCTCAAGCACAAGAAAAGTGGTAAGAGGAGAAGCTCACCAGGGTCCAGGCAGTTCAGGTCAGAAGGCAGTCATACCAATCTACAGCTTAATTCAAGAGCAAGACCGGACACTAGTCTGCAGCATCCACAAACCAACCCAGGCCCCATGAGGCACTCCATCCCTTGGGCCATTGCAGGCCCCTATTCAACAAGCACTGGCTATCCACATGCAGGAAGTCCAGCAATTACAGGCTGCAATCACAGTACCCAACCTCCTCGCCTGCAATGTACATCTCAAAAGGCGGCACGAGTTAGAAAACCCGCTGTGTGGCCTAAACAACTTCAAAAGAACACGGTCCTTTTTTCCTTGGCAAATTGGCAACAGTCCCAGCAGGACAGCAGTGTTTGGTGATTCCCCCTTTCCCCTATATTTACCAGTTAAGGGATACATTTGGGCTCTTATTTTTATCACTACCTCTGTGAAAAGAATTACGACAGACTCCGGTAAGTACTTCATTTAATGTGTCCCATCAAGGCAGCTCCAAGGCAGCAACTGCTGCAACAGAACATTCTGTGTTCCACGCAGGAATCCAAGGAACAAAACATTTCAATACAGATCCCCAACACACCGCCCTTCCTTCTCAATGTGACCAAAGAAAACAACTGAAACAAATATTGACCAACAGGGCAAACACAACTAAATCAATACATAACATAATCATGAAACTTGATTTGGGCAGCTCTTAACCTGGAAGGAATAATCCTTGAAATGGTGTGATCTGGACAAACACCCTTTCTGGAAGGAATGTTATCAGTAGAACGAACAGGAGTTACATTAGCAGTAGGAAAACCTGAATGAACAGGAGAAGTGTTACCAGAATGAATAGGAATTGCATCAGAAATAGAGGATCATGAATGAACAGGAGTTGCACTGACAGAAACGTGATCAAAATGAACACCCATCTTCCCTCCGACATACACAATCTTGGATTGGGGAACAATGGAAATAGCACACTCCATATCTTACCATTCTCAAGCACCAGCACATGGTCTTTCACTTCTCTCACTTTTTCCGGAGCTGTGAAACGAGAAGTCCTCTTGCGAACAAAACCAGGCTTCTTGATTCTCACCTAATCACCAACACTAACAGGAGAAACGTTCTTGGAAGCAGTAGCCTATTTTGATTGTACAGAAAATTTAGCATTTCTCAGGAAACCAACTGGATGCCATTATCAGTCACTAGTCCCTCTGGAACGCTTTCGCAGAGAAACACTTCCTTGAAAAAATTAATGATGGACGAGGAATTTACACACTCACCAAATTTCACCTCAGGCCACTTAGACATATAGTCCACCAACACTAGTCTGTACAAAGGAGAACTCCCAGTGATACCAAAAGGACCAGCGACGTAAAAAGCAAGTTTGCACAACAATGGGATCAATAGGAGAGGGATGAGTTACTTGTGACTTGTCACTCAAAACACATGTGCAACAGTCCCTGATAAAATGCTCAATGAATCTGTCAAACCCAGGCCACTAAAAATCCTCTCTGATTCTGCGTTTCATAGCACGAATACCCGGATGACCTTCATAGGCCAGATCAAGAACTTTCCACTGGAACAACTAAAAGACCACCCCTGCGTAAAATTCCATCCACCAAAGACAACTCATCACAAAATCTTTTTAAATGAATAAGTTCAGAGGACAAATCCATGTTCATGGGCCAAACATGAACTAGAAAGTAAACAACCGTCTTGATCTCATTGTCCTCTGATATGGCCTGTAACCACTCAGTGTCTGCAACAGCATCAACATCATACACAATGTTGAGTTCCTCCTCGGGAAATTCGGTGATATTATCAACAAGGGGTAACCTGGATTGACAGTCGGCTCTGTTGTTTTTAGCACCTGCCACATACATCAAACGATAATTGCATTCCTGTAATCTATATTGCCATTTAGCAATCCGTGGTGTGGCGCTGTGCCACCCTTGGTAAAAAGATCAACTAGGGGCTTGTGATCGGTCCTAATAACAGATTCATTCCCCCACAGAAGATTCCGAAAATACTGAGCACCCCACCAACGCCTCTTTCTCAATGGTGGAGTAAGTACTCTCAGCACCTTGAAGAGTCCTGGAGGCAATTGCAATGGTCTCCTTGCGACGATCACTTCTTTATTGCTTAAGGACACCGCCCAACCCAACGTTGCTGGCGTCAGTAGATACAATACACAGCTCGTTAATGTTAAATAATTTCAGGGAGCGTGCCTGCATAATTTCTTTTTTGAGAATTTTAAATTGATCATCACACTGGTCACACCACACAAAGATAGTATTTTTCTTAAAGAGTTCACACAAACAGAAAGAATTATCAGCGAAATTTCCCACAAATTTGGCATAGTACTCCACTAGCCCAAGGAAAGAGCGAAGTTGATCTTTATTTGTAGGTGCCGGTGCGTTTTCAATGGCATCCAACATTTTCACCTTGGGTACTACTCCATTACAAGAAATGTGGTGACCCAGATAATCCACTCCTTCCAAAACAAATGTGCATGTATCTCTCCTTAAAGTCAGTCCATGCATCCTCACAGTATCCAGAACATGTTTAACTCTGCAGTCATGCTCCAACTCAGTTTGTGCATAAATGAGAATATCGTCTTGAAAGAACTCATCTCCCACAGTGTTTTTTAATAAATTGCCCATTAGGCACTGAAATAATGTGAAAGCAGACGCCAAACCAAAGGACAAGGCTCCTTCTGGTGTCACAAAGGAGGTAAGGTGTCTAGAGCCTTACTTAACTCAACCTGGTGATCAGCTGAGGAGATGTCAAATGAAGAAAAATACTTGGCTCCATCTAATGTTGCCAGCATTTCATTTTAGGCAATGGCTGGCGATCAATCCAAATGTTGGCATTAAGATCGCGCAAGTCCACACATATCCTAAGAGACTTGTCAGCCTTACGTGCTAAAACTATGGGGGCTAACCATTCTGACCCTTCAATGGGCTCAATCATGTCCATAACACAAACTTTCCAGTTCACGCTTTAGTTCAACACGCAGACTCGGGGGTACCTTGTGCACCTTGTGTGTAACAGCCTTCGCACCGTTCTTAAGGATAAAGCAATGCTGAAAATCTTTCCGCTTAACTAGTTTATCGCTGAAAACTTTGATACTTCTGGTTCCCCTCCTCACCAGATAAGTGCCCCACTGTCACTGTACCAGAAGGGTTGGAAGACGAGTATGGATTTTAAAATTTACGTGCTTCACCTCTTGATAAAAACATGTCAGGATGTTTGGGACCGAGAATGATGCCGAGCTCTCCTTGCTCCTCCCACCCCAACAAATTTGCACCATCCTCTACAATGTACACGGTGGCAAATTCCCCACAAAATTCCAAATTAGTCTCAAATTTGCCAAGAACTTCCACTCTTTTGCCCCAGATGCAAAATTTCTAATGTTAGATTGGTGTAATTGAATGTCCTCTAACCCACCAAAATCCTTGACATTGATGAGGGTAAATGGAGAACCCGGATCAGGCAAGAAATTCAATTTTTAATAATACATGCATCAGATTTTGTTTTTCATGACCGAACCATAGATGCAATCTCAACCACTCTCTCAGATTGTAAGGATGAAGACGACAACATTAACAAAAGATTATCATTCTCGTTGCTTGAGTCAATAAAGTCTTCTTCAATAGACCTGACCGTTTGTGTGATTCCTTTGTTCACCCCCATGGATTTACATACACATGCAATATATCCTTTTTGCCACTTTTGAAACAAGTTTGGTTTAAGGCAAACAAAACTTGGCTTTTCCTAAATGAGGTTTGCTCCCACAACGAAAACAAGAGTTGCATCTTCTCAGACTCAATCTTGGGCGTAGGTAAGGATGAAGAATTCCGTGACAGATTTTCATTGGAGACTTTGGTAAGCTTGACATTGTGCTTTGCAGATAAGAATTTGACCTCAGCAGATCTTACAGACCTGCTAATTTCATGCAAAATTGAGAATGTTCAATGCTTCTAGCAAGAGTGAGAGCTGTTTCAAGATCAGGGTCGTCCGATGATGAGTTTCTCTTGAATTTATTACATGTGTGTTCAATGAGTTGATCACAAATGATTTAATCTCTAAATTCTCTGTAATTACAAGTAATAGCAAGAGTTATGAGCGCAGTGACAAAATCATCAATGGATTCACCAAGGACTTGAGCACGTTGCAAAAACTTATGATGCTATAGCATGACATTTTTCTTGGGTTTAAATCTTTTGCCCAAACTTTCGATTACGGATGTGTAGTCATTGATGATTAAAGAATCGTCGTTAACCCCACCACTTACATGGGTGCTATCAAGTTCAGGAGGTAAAGTCTTCAAAATGTTCCTAACTTCAGCCCCAAGATTGTAAATGAGAAGTGCTTTCTTTTTCTTTGAAGTGAAAGTATCACTGTCGATGGCTTCAAGATAACTTTCAAAAGTATCCTTCCACTGCTGCCATAAAATAGGAGGAGTACCAGGAGATTGCAAAAAGGGTGGGGGAGCTGGAACACGATACATAATAAGGCTGTGCATGGGTAAGTTGCTGCCCACATAATTAAATCATTTTATCAAATGTGAAAGAAAAAAATTAATAACAATGTGAGATTAATGTAGAGAGAATCAATACTTTGTGAACACAATAGGAAGCATGAAAAGCTAGAAAATTGAGAAAAACTCTGATGCACATTGTGGGCGCATCACAG
Source organism: Lissotriton vulgaris (assembly GCF_964263255.1). NCBI lineage: Eukaryota > Metazoa > Chordata > Amphibia > Caudata > Salamandridae > Lissotriton > Lissotriton vulgaris. The sequence continues at coordinate 634,841,541 of NC_141695.1, forward strand.
AAGCAGGTAATGAAGAAGTCAAGATTAGTAACAAATGGTGAGCTGTGTGTGTCAGCGAAGAAGCAGAACACGCAATTAGCAGGTAATAATGGACTAAGCTGTGTGAATCAGCGAGGAAGCAAAACATGCAGAAAAACAAGTAAAAGTGGTTTTAGCGGGGCGCATCAGCTATTGCCACATGAGCTGTGCTCATACGTAGGAATGACGAAAATGCCTCAGAAGACAAGAAAACATCTGTGCACATCAATGATATAAGCAACACACGCGTTGCTATGGTGACCTTGCACAAATGAAATGAAATGCAGGAATCCAAAATTGCCGCACACAACGTGACGACGTTGCGAAAATACAGCGTCAGGCAGACCAGGCAAGAAATCCATTCATGTGCACATTTCGGCAAGAGTCCACGTCACCAGGAGGATGGCGCGAACGGCAACCGCAAAGACAGCCTAAGCCTCGTGCAAGTCCCTTAAATAACCAAAAAGTACCTCAGAATTACCTGCTTTGTCTGTCGGAACTGTGGCAACACGCCTGAAATCACGATGAAGATCCCTCACGGGCTGCCAAATGACTGAGAATGCCACCAACCGCAACAACGCCACACAGTAAGCTGCAGGGCAAACTCCAGAAAGCTGGCCAGCAAGTAACCAAGATCCAAGACCGGATGGGGAGGCCAAAGATGGGACAACTCGTCGCCAATGAAAAGAAGTCGACCGACTCTGGTAAGTACTTCATTTAATGCGTCCCATCAAGGCAGCTCCCAGGCAGCAACTGCCGCAACAGAACATTGTGAGTTTCACGTGGGGAACCAAGCAAAAAAATATTCCAATACTGATCCCCAAAACTCTGGCCTACTATGTTTCAGATTTTATGGATATCCGAGACCTGGAGATGGACAGATCCAGTTCTGTTCTGCACGTGCATAAGACTGTGCTCGGGGTGAACTAAGGTTAACAGATTTTTTGAACTTTAGACATCCCACGTCCATAACCGTTACCTTTTACACAATTATGCATGATATGATGTCCAGGATAGATTATTGGCTGGCTTCTTATTTTCCCCGTACCTTACCCAGCCATTCCCCAGTTGCATTTTCCTTAATGTTTTAAAACACCAACGCATACAGTGCCTGGTGGTTTCCGCCAGAGGTACGGTGAGACACTGTGTTCAGAGAAGAGGTTAGAGTGAGCACTGAAGAATACTTTAAATTAAATGTGTGTCACTTCCATTGTTAGTGTACAGCTTGGGGTTGGGTGGGTGGAAGGTGTTGAAAGCCTATGTTTGAGGTATTTCCATCTCTAAACAGGTGAGTGTACTTTGATTCCTCTGGTGCATTCAGATTTTTGTGGGAGGGTACTTTGTTGGTCTTAAAAACAGTATACTGAGTCTGGGACTAGATCCTTAGAGACAGCCATCAATGAGTGGCTTTTCGCGTAGCTGGAGGCTGCTGACCATGAGGTCCAGTAGCTTGGAAATTATGCCTGAGCCAGAACCCACGTTGAGAGGGGATGCCCAGCTTGTGCATCATAGCATGTGGTTGGTATTGAAAAGGGGATGGGTTGTGGACCTATGTCCCTGAAGCTAGCACCTTATGCAAATCTGTAAATTTTGAAAATCTCCTGATCCAAATGTTCTAGGTCGCCCTACCTGCACAGGGTTGTGCTAGCCTAGTTAAAAAATATGGCAGGGAACTTCTCTATTATCTTATCTCACTGACTGAGGTCAGACAGTTAGATGGGGTGCAACAATGAGTAGAGCTCCAGGTGGGTAGTGCCTTGCAAATTAGTTTTACATGGAATATATGGCTATCTATGGGCCCTTTTTTTGCTATGGTTGAAGGATCAGTGGAAAATGGCATTGTAGCCAGTCTCTTGAAGGGCCACTTAAAATATTAAAGCATTACAAAATTGTCTCATTGTGGGTACAAGATCCTATCTAAAATCTTTGTGAAACAGCTCTTGCTATTGGTAACAGACATTGATCTTCGGAACTAGGTGGGTTTCGTCCCTTGTGCTTCCGTGCCATGCTCCATCTTTTGTGCCTCGTTTAGAAAGCTGCTGCAGTTTATTGCCGCAAATACTTTTGTCTCCTTTGAGTGGAGCTTTATACTGGCTATCTTTTGCCGAATTTGTGGCTCAAGTGATCCTGGGTTAAATTTAGGTTCTAGATTTTGAACCAGTAGCCCATGTTGGGGTTAATGAGTCCAATTTTAACCCCATTAAAATCTAGAGTGGTACTTGTCAATTCTTTTTTGCCAATTTCATGTATGCTTCAAGAATGTTTCACACAAAAGGCTTCATTTCCCAAATAGTTATCCTCCTTTTATTGTACGCTGATGGCATCCTGCAATATTTGGGTAAGTTGTAATAGGACTGATCTACAACATCTGATATTTAGAGACCTTAGTGAATTGGATCAAGAAGTGCTTTATAGGTACTGTATATAATTTACAGAAAAAGAAGTGAAGCATGGATTGTGCTGATACTGAATCGCATGTGCATGTTGCAAGATCCCCGTCCCTCGGCACCCTTTTCGGATATGACCCCAAAAAAGAGCAAGATTAAATTTAAACCTATTCATGTAAAATCTCAGAGATGGTGGAAGGTACAAATAAGGTTCCATACGATCTAAGTAGTTATCATGTAATTCGCGGCTACCCTTCTATTCCTACCCTTTATCATTTCTCTTCTCCTTCCCAATATACTAAGCAATTCTGTTTTAACACTGGCTTTATCGAGAGTTCTAGTTCTAATCCTTAGCTGGGTTATTAAAACGTTTGTTTCTCCCTAGCATGTTAAATTATTCAACCGACATAGATCAGACAGGGTATGTTACAGGCATAATTCTGCCTGAGACAATAGGTGATGATTAAGGATAGTATCGGGCTTTGACCACATATACAACCATAACATGAGTGGAGCTAGTTTGATGCGATCTTCCACAGGCGGAATCCCTAGTTTCAGATGGCATGCATAGGTCAGGATACTAGTAGGCAACGATCGTAATCTTCTTGAAAATCTATTATCGCTAATTTGAATATGTGCTGTTTTGCAATAACCCCATAAACCTGCCCCTCCGTCACACATCTGGGTTAAATCCATTGGTTGTTTTTGCTCGCCATACATGTGTGGACTCAGTCATATGCAAATCAGCCTTCACTCTGCTCTCCATGGGAACAGTCAAGCCCAAACTGCCAGACCAGATTCTGCCTGGACCAGAAACGAGCATCCTGGGACCTATTTCGGGGTATCACCCCTTTTCAACCAGGCTAACTTGAGTCCAGTGGCATAGCCAGCATGGGACCCGCACCATTTAGGGCAACAAATGCAAAAAACAGATGATGGGTGGAATGGTTAACAAATCAAACATTCACCCCCAGTCACAGATCTGGGTTAAATCCATTATTTTTTTGCTCGCCATGCCATTCCAGTTTGGACTCGGCCTGACTGATTTACATGTGGCTGGGTTCAAACTGGGGTAGGATGGTGAGCAAAACAATGATGGATTAAACCCAGATGTGTGTGGGGTTGTGAATGTTTTAGATTTGTTAGGCATTCGCCAGTAGGTAGTTCTAGTTGGGACCTTGTTTCTATTCAAAAAGCATTTTTTCTTTTGCCAATAAGTTTTGCGCCGTTTGACAAATCTTCGCAAAATTTTCAAAACTAATGCGGCGCTCAGGCAGCTCCTGTCCTGAAAGTTTCAGGATGATTTGTCAAACGTGTGCCAAGAAAAAAGGGGGATCCCAAAACGCGTTTTCTCCATGTTCATTTCCATAGAAATTTTTGGAATCTGCTACAACCCGAACTGCTGAACGAAATTACACCAAATTTGGCTAAAAGGTAGCTCTTGGTTCAGAAAGAGACCTTTTTTTAAATGGTGTAAATCCGTTCAGTAGATTCTGAGAAATTCAAAAATTAAAATATCGATATCTGAGCACTGAGGAGGATTTGCGACTCAGCACATGCTTAATTCTCATTGGCTGCCAACACTCCAAACCGGAATGTGTTGGCAGTCATTGTGTGACTCTGTAACCAAGTCAAGAAAAAGGGGGAACAAAATTGAAAAATGAAGAAAAAGGGGCAGGGTAGAACACCCTGACCCACTAGTCCTGCTCAGGGGTTCCACAGGGACCCCCAGATCCCCAAAAAGCCTTTTTCTTTGTACATGGGTACTGGGTGCGAGAATCCGGAAGATTTCTTTTTTTTTTCTTCTAACGAAGTGCGGTCTCCCGCACTTATTTTTCTTAAAGCCTCGGTTGAGCCAGGTCCCAGGGCTATATTTAATAATGGTTCGGTGGCCCGCGGGGCCCCAGCAGTCCCAAGGACCACCACCTCCCCGGGGATTAAAAAAAAAAAAAGTGTGGGGGTGGCTCTTACCACCCCATGCAGCCCCAGGGACCGCCACTTCCCCGGTGCTTTAATCATTAAGTGTGGGGGCATCGTGGCCACCCGGGGACCACCACTTCCCCAGGGCGCTTTTTCTTAAATGAAAGGTGTGGCAGGGGCACCTGCCCCGGGGACCACCACCTCCCCGGGGCGCACTTTATGCTAATGCAGGGGTACGTTACAGACCCCCGGGCCCAGGGACCACCACTTCCCCAGGGCAATGTGCATGTTGAGAGCTACCCCCATGCCTTTAAAGTTTGCTATCTTGTCACATTTCCTCTGCTTTCAGAGGCAGAGGTCAAGTGTCAGTTTGTATTCCTACTCACCAGAAAGGGCAAGTAGGACCTAAAAGTAGCTGGTCCTGAATTAATCTGACTCGCAAATGCGAGTGGGCGAGTGAATTTTTCGAGTCCTGAGAGTGGTGGAGAAAGGGGGCGTGGCCTATGTCCACCTCTCAGCAATCCACAGTGTGGGGCTTACTGGAGGTAAGAGGTAGGCTAGTTGGCCCCTAATCACCCCCAGCAGGAAAGGGGACTTCAATCCCCATCCAAGAGCGCGCCAGGGAGCGCGTTTGCAGAATGTGGGCATAGGGGTGTGGCCTGCTATGAGAACTTAGCAATCCTGCTGTGTGGGACTTACTGGATGTAATAGAAGGGGTAGCTGCCCCCCAAGGATGTTTACATTTAGCATATTTGTTTTTCACACTGCCTTCCACCTACCCATAATGTATGTGTAGACATTATACCTTCAGTTTCTGTGGCACAGGATCTTACTGTTTCAGTATTAAAATCTGTTGGATCTAAATTGTTTTTTAAAGTTTTGGCAGAACAACCTAACACTGCACCTTTCTTGATACTTGATTCAATTCCTCAACCTTTTGAGCAATGACTGTGGCTCTTGTTTTGCACCCAAGCAAGCTACCCTGGACCCTGATTCTGTTAAAATACAATCTGCTTTCACTTAAGCAACCATTTCTATTCTGTAATGAAGACTCACATACTAAACCTGATGATTCTGCTCTTTTTGATACATGCTCCCTCTGACTGATCAACACCACATTCAGAGACTGCAGTTTTGAAGACCTTGGGCTCTAATTGCTGTATTCTGAAAGACAATTATGAGCAATCTTCTGCATGCACTGTACTGGCATTGTTTTCTGAATTCAGTGAGTATTCCCTAAGACACATTGCAGAATTTAGTTCTAATAAAGAAAGATAGTTTTGTCAGACCGTTATTCTTTGCACATTTGTTCAGCGTTTTCAATCTCTGTGAAGCATTTCTACATCTGTCAAAAACAATTGCTATTGCTCCCTTTCACCTAACAGTGATAACAGCATATAGTAAAAGTCCAGTACAAGTATTTCTTTTTAAAATTCCTGTAACCATTTAGACTTTCTTGAGGGCTTCTATAAAGATTACACTCCCATAATAACATGTTCAATTTAGAACTTTCTAAATTAATAGGCGATCTTTCAACCCCTTTCACAGGGCTTCATTTTAGCATCTGTATTGTAATATGACCTTCTTGGTTGACATTACTTTGGCTTGTATGCTCAGTGAATTAGAGTTTTCCATTCCAGCAGGGTAGTAACGATCTGGAACTCATAAAGCACACAGCTCCTCCAACGAGTATCCTGGCACTAAAACTCATGAGTCAGAGTATCCGAAAGTCATCCCTTGCACCTTTTCCTTAACACGATCTGAAGATAAGGACCTACGCTGTAATAGGAGCTTGTTCCATGCAATGGTAGCAAGTAAAGAAAAGAAGCGACAGTCCCTTCTGACTTGCCACAACCCTGGGAACCAAGACCCCTTGAGTCGAGGGCAACCCTCGCACAGAAACCTAATGATAAACTCACAGCTTCCAAATATTGAGGTTCATCACGAAAAAATGCCCTATGAATCCATTCATGAGACTTGTTTAAAAAAATCTTTTATTGGTTATTCAATATCAGCAAACATTTCCTACATATCAAATACTAAAAGAGCACGGAACAATCATGAATACTTCATACTAACTTTGTTCCACCTTTCCCCCACCCCCTTTGAACAGCTCAGGCATGGTAGTAAAGATATACATATCATAACTAAAGGTGTATGTGTGACGTTGACAAATATACACATGTCTCAGTTGGAACAGAAAGAGCCATACCACTTTTGTGCACCAGCCCTGTCATTCATATATTCTTTTGTTGCCCATCTGACCACATCTTGTCTGCTTGCATCCCCAGGAGCATCTGTCTCCATGCCATGATATCATCTTAAAGCCGATCATCCTTATGTACAGTTCCTTTGAACCTCTTCAGCCACTGCCCATTCAGACATGTCTCTCAGCCATCTAGTGCATCTGGGCAGGTGTCCTTTCATCCACCTGATGGCTATTCAACGCTTGGCTGGGACCACCCCCAACATTAGGAATTTGCAGATACGTTTTTTCTTTGTGGGGGTCAGGAAGTAAACCCAGCAGTACCTATCGGGGTCCCCTCTATCTTCCCGCCAGTGGTCCGTTTTAAGCTTTGGAGGACCTCCCTCCAGTAAGGTATGATTTCTGTGCAGCGCAATTGTGTAGGAAATTAGCTTCCAGCGCTCCACAGTGTGGGCACTGATCCGACCTCGTATGGTAAGGGTTTTAGGGTTGAGGTACAATCAATACAAGAGATTTATGAAGAATATGCTTCTTTACTGGTAACCAGTGAAGAGATCTCAAAGGTGTTGCAGATGTTCTGAACGGAAATTTTGTAACGAGCCAGGTAGTAGCATTCTGAACAGTCTGCAGTTCAGTATGTCCATTTCGAGAACATTAGCATAGTCTAGCCTAGATGTGATTAAGGCATGGACAACTATTTCCAAGCAGCCAACGGGAGAAAGATTTCTTTAATACATGAATTGGACAAAAGCAGGTTCCCACTATGGGGGACACTTGTGACTGAAAAGATAACTGATTATCAAATGTGATCCCAAGATTTTTGACCACCACCAAAGGCGGAGGTGAAGATTGGCCAGAAGTCAGACTGCAAGTCGGTTGGAAGAAACAACAAGCATTTGCAATGCAATAGGTCTCGCATTTACGTGAGTTTGAGCTATTGGCATTGTAAATGACAATGCCTTTTATTTATGTTTTTGTTTTTGAAACATAAATAAAACGCGTTGTCATTTACAATGCCAATAGTTTAAACTCGTGTAAATGTGAGACCTATTGCATTGCAAATGCTTGTTCTATATTGTCTTCCCAGGGTCTAGTCATTAACAAAAAACACCCACCTTCCTAGGCCCAGCACAAATTTTTTAGGTCCAACACGTACCTTTTTTTTAAAAATTCAATTGCTCTGTCCTTACTCTGTGCTCTCATCTGCCCCCTTAAACTGTTCAAAGTGATTGGCAAGGTATGGGGCAGCCCCTCCCTGAGTGCCGCTGTGTTTTATCCTCTGATAAAAGGAGATGCGGTAAGTGTGGCCCGTAATCCGGGCTCCAGTTTCAAAGGGGAATCCACCAGCCAAGCCGCGTCATCATTCCAAACCCATGTGAGCATTAAGGAATTTGCTAACCCCCACGAAAATGATTATATAAAGAATTTTTCAGAAAAGCACAAACAAAGAAAATCTTCAGCTTGTGCAGGTATTTTATTTAAACCTGTCTCAATTTTTTATCAAATTTGTGTTTTCATGGAAGAGAAAGGTACTTAAGAAACACATTTATACATATTTACAACATTTAAACAAACATATATACAACTATTGACACTTATTGCACAATCTTCTTTTACAAAAGCTACGTATTCACAAATATTCACTCTTTGTGAAATATTTTTCACTTTTGATTACCAGAAATGAAAACAAAAGAAAGCAACCCAATCATTACAAGGGAAAAATCAAAAACAATTGGTAATGCAATCAGCAATGAATTTCTGTTCCCTTTCTTAAAGTGCCGACGCGTTTCGAATCTGAAGGTGAATGACAGATTCTCATCAGGGCTCTTTCATTGGGGGTAATCTGAATAAAAAATGTGAAAGAAGATCATTCAGTAACTGGGTCTGAAAACTTATTGCTCCCTTTACAAAAGACTGATGTCACACAGCCTATTACCTTATTCTATGGGCAACGCGGTACCGCGGGTCCAATATGTGTAACGAAGCTTATGACTTCTTAAGTCCTTTTGCTGTAGCTGTGGACCTAATGTGTAAAATGAGGTATATTTGCTGTTTACATTGATAGCCACTCTGAAGACAGTCTGTGATACAGACAGAAAAGCTGGAAATTCATACCTCAAGTGGTGTCGGTAACGTGGAGGTATCTTTTTTTATTTGGAATTCTGAGGTTGTTGGAGATGTCCTCCGTACTCGCACGGGGATTCCACACTCCTAGAAGGCATGGGGGATAACGCTTGTAAGAGCCTATTCTTTCTTTTTGCTGTCCGCTAGATAATATTTAAAAACGAGAGCCCAACGTACCTGTGCTGTTTTCTTTTGCTGCACAGAGAGTTTTTAATCTTCGCGGGCCTCGTATGTCTATACTGTATTGATATCGCCGGTTAGGACCATCGTTCAGCGTCCTTCGCGGTAGAAAAGACAGCGTTTCAATTCGCGCTGTACATCTGCAATAAAGTATTGCGGTTTGGGTTAGAGAACTGGTGCATAGATTTGTGAAACAGCGGTCGCCCCCCTTCCTCGCTCACCTTCCTCTCAGTCTGAATTCCTATCGTTGTGAACCATCCACCAATACCGAAGCCACGGATTGGCTCTTCCACTATATTAAGTCGCCGCTAAGCATTGTGGTCTCTGTAGTTTAGAAGTCGTTTTATGGAGATTTCAAGTGCTTCAAAGCCTCGAAATCTCGGACAGTGAATTCAAGCCTGTTTGGGCGCTATTACATTTTAAAATCAAGTAAGCCTCCTTTTTGAGCAACACTTGTTCTATATTGATTCCAGGTTTCATTTGGTTCATGCTGTACAAAACAGTCCACTGAAAGTCATTATCCACATGATTATTATCAATGAAGTGTTGTACAAGGGGTGCAGTCTGGACTTTATTTTTGAGACGCGATCGATGTTGTCATGCGTGCATTTACTTGTTGGGTCGTTTTCCCTATGTACACCTTTGGGCAGGGACAAACGATGGCGTATACTACATTTTTTGTCCTGCAATTTGAAAATGCAGTGTGTGGCCAGCTCAAGTTTGCGTGGTGAAAAGTATTGCCTTCGATGGTGGAATCACATGCCACACAGTTTCCACACCTGTGATGACCTTCGATGGGTTTTAAGCCCCATTGTGATAATAAATCACTTTTGGGTTTGTTTAACCTTATATCTGCACGGACAATCTGTTGTCCAATGCTTTGGTTTTTCCTATACGCAAAGGTCGGGCGTGGAAAGGGTACTTCAAGTTCTTCAAGAAGATGCCAATGTTTGAGCACCATTTGCCTTATCTTATGTGTCTCTGCGCAGAAAGTAGTGACGCACACCAGATTCTCTAGGTCTCGTTTAACTTTAGTCTCAAAAAGACACTCTCTCGGGGTATAGCGTGCTCTTTTGTAAGAATGTTTTAGCAACTTACTGGGATATCCCCTTTGGCACATCTCTTCACAGAAGGTCTGTCCATGTTGGTCAAAGTGTTTAATATCTGAGCAATTTCTTCTAATGCGAAGAAGTTGTCCATATGGGACATTTGCCCTTAGGTTCCTTGGGTGCGAGCTCCTATAATGGAGAATGGCGTTTTTATCTGTTGCTTTCTTATACAAGGAGGAACTTAGTCTGCCATCCGCATTTATTATTTCAACGTCCAAGAATGTCATTTTCAGATTGCTTAAATCTACAGAAAACTTGATGTCCTTATGTCTAGCATTGAGCCAATTGTGGAAGTCAATCAATTCGGTGTGGCTCCCCTGCCACAGGAGCCACACGTCGTCGATATATCTGTACCGTTGGATTATGTGATGTTGGAAGGGATTGTTATCGTCCACGTATTTTTTCTCATACTCGGCCATGAACAGTACGGCCATCTCAGGTGCATAAGGGCACCCCATCGCGGTGCCCTTAATTTGCATAAAGAAATCATCGTTAAAACGGAAATAATTCCTTTTCAATGTGATTTCCGCTAGTTTGAGAATGAAGGACGTAGGGACTCTATGAGGTCTTTCTCTAGAGTCCAGGTAGAGCTCTATCACTTCCAACGCCTCATCCTGTGGGATCTGCGTATAAAGTGAAGTGACGTCCATGGTCACCATCAGTTGGGTAGTTTGATCAAATAGGGTTCCTTCAACTTTTTTTAGAAAATCTGATGTATCTCTCAAATACGCTTTAACATGTGTCACAAATGGCTTCAAAAAGAAGTCAACGTACTTGGATAGGGGCTCAAGGCATGAGTCACACCCCGAGACTATTGGACGTCCCAGGGGGGTTAGACAGGTCTTTATGAATTTTGGGCAAAAAGTATGCCACTGGGGTTCTTGGGAATTTTTTTAATAGGAAGTCTCCCTCTTTGGGGCCTAGAAACCCACTTTCCTTTCCAATTTCGACAATATTCGAAATTCAGGCCTGAATTTCGAATATTGTCGAAATTGGAAAGGAAAGTGGGTTTCTAGGCCCCAAAGAGGGAGACTTCCTATTGAAAAAATACCCAAGAACCCCAGTGGCATACTTTTTGCCCAAAATTCATAAAGACCTGTCTAACCCCCCTGGGACGTCCAATAGTCTCGGGGTGTGACTCATGCCTTGAGCCCCTATCCAAGTACGTTGACTTCTTTTTGAAGCCATTTGTGACACATGTTAAAGCGTATTTGAGAGATACATCAGATTTTCTAAAAAAAGTTGAATGAACCCTATTTGATCAAACTACCCAACTGATGGTGACCATGGACGTCACTTCACTTTATACGCAGATCCCACAGGATGAGGCGTTGGAAGTGATAGAGCTCTACCTGGACTCTAGAGAAAGACCTCATAGAGTCCCTACGTCCTTCATTCTCAAACTAGCGGAAATCACATTGAAAAGGAATTATTTCCGTTTTAACGAGATTTCTTTATGCAAATTAAGGGCACCGCGATGGGGTGCCCTTATGCACCTGAGATGGCCGTACTGTTCATGGCCGAGTATGAGAAAAAATACGTGGAAGATAACAATCCCTTCCAACATCACATAATCCAACGGTACAGATATATCGACGACGTGTGGCTCCTGTGGCAGGGGAGCCACACCGAATTGATTGACTTCCACAATTGGCTCAATGCTAGACATAAGGACATCAAGTTTTCTGTAGATTTAAGCAATCTGAAAATGACATTCTTGGACGTTGAAATAATAAATGCGGATGGCAGACTAAGTTCCTCCTTGTATAAGAAAGCAACAGATAAAAACGCCATTCTCATTATAGGAGCTCGCACCCAAGGAACCTAAGGGCAAATGTCCCATATGGACAACTTCTTCGCATTAGAAGAAATTGCTCAGATATTAAACACTTTGACCAACATGGACAGACCTTCTGTGAAGAGATGTGCCAAAGGGGATATCCCAGTAAGTTGCTAAAACATTCTTACAAAAGAGCACGCTATACCCCGAGAGAGTGTCTTTTTGAGACTAAAGTTAAACGAGACCTAGAGAATCTGGTGTGCGTCACTACTTTCTGCGCAGAGACACATAAGATAAGGCAAATGGTGCTCAAACATTGGCATCTTCTTGAAGAACTTGAAGTACCCTTTCCACGCCCGACCTTTGCGTATAGGAAAAACCAAAGCATTGGACAACAGATTGTCCGTGCAGATATAAGGTTAAACAAACCCAAAAGTGATTTATTATCACAATGGGGCTTAAAACCCATCGAAGGTCTTCACAGGTGTGGAAACTGTGTGGCATGTGATTCCACCATCGAAGGCAATACTTTTCACCACGCAAACTTGAGCTGGCCACACACTGCATTTTCAAATTGCAGGACAAAAAATGTAGTATACGCCATCGTTTGTCCCTGCCCAAAGGTGTACATAGGGAAAACGACCCAACAAGTAAATGCACGCATGACACAACATCGATCGCGTCTCAAAAATAAAGTCCAGACTGCACCCCTTGTACAACACTTCATTGATAATAATCATGTGGATAATGACTTTCAGTGGACTGTTTTGTACAGCATGAACCAAATGAAACCTGGAATCAATATAGAACAAGTGTTGCTCAAAAAGGAGGCTTACTTGATTTTAAAATTTAATAGCGCCCAAACAGGCTTGAATTCACTGTCCGAGATTTCGAGGCTTTGAAGCACTTGAAATCTCCATAAAACGACTTCTAAACTACAGAGACCACAATGCTTAGCGGCGACTTAATATAGTGGAAGAGCCAATCCGTGGCTACGGTATTGGTGGATGGTTCACAACGATAGGAATTCAGACTGAGAGGAAGGTGAGCGAGGAAGGGGGGCGACCGCTGTTTCACAAATCTATGCACCAGTTCCCTAACCCAAACCGCAATACTTTATTGCAGATGTACAGCGCGAATTGAAACGCTGTCTTTTCTACCGCGAAGGACGCTGAACGATGGTCCTAACCGGCGATATCAATACAGTATAGACATACGAGGCCCGCGAAGATTAAAAACTCTCTGTGCAGCAAAAGAAAACAGCACAGGTACGTTGCGCTCTCGTTTTTAAATATTATCTAGCGGACAGCAAAAAGAAAGAAGGCTCTTACAAGCGTTATCCCCCATGCCTTCTAGGAGTGTGGAATCCCCGTGCGAGTACGGAGGACATCTCCAACAACCTCAGAATTCCAAATAAAAAAAGATACCTCCACGTTACCGACACCACTTGAGGTATGAATTTCCAGCTTTTCTGTCTGTATCACAGACTGTCTTCAGAGTGGCTATCAATGTAAACAGCAAATATTCCTCATTTTACACATTAGGTCCACAGCTACAGCAAAAGGACCCAAGAAGTCATAAGCTTCGTTGCACATATTGGACCCGCGGGACCGCGTTGCCCATAGAATAAGGTAATAGGCTGTGTGACATCAGTCTTTTGTAAAGGGAGCAATAAGTTTTCAGACCCAGTTACTGAATGATCTTCTTTCACATTTTTTATTCAGATTACCCCCAATGAAAGAGCCCTGATGAGAATCTGTCATTCACCTTCAGATTCGAAACGCGTCGGCACTTTAAGAAAGGGAACAGAAATTCATTGCTGATTGCATTACCAATTGTTTTTGATTTTTCCCTTGTAATGATTGGGTTGCTTTCTTTTGTTTTCATTTCTGGTAATCAAAAGTGAAAAATATTTCACAAAGAGTGAATATTTGTGAATACGTAGCTTTTGTAAAAGAAGATTGTGCAATAAGTGTCAGTTGTATATATGTTTGTTGTTTAAATGTTGTAAATATGTATAAATGTGTTTCTTAAGTACCTTTCTCTTCCATGAAAACACAAATTTGATAAAAAATTGAGACAGGTTTAAATAAAATACCTGCACAAGCTGAAGATTTTCTTTGTTTGTGCTTTTCTGAAAAATTCTTTATATAATCATTTTCGTGGGGGTTAGCAAATTCCTTAATGCTCACATTTAACCGGTCCAGCTTCCCCTGCATCACAGGACCACACCTTTTCTTTACAAATCGTTCCAAACCCAGACAGGCCAGGCGGGAGGGAGGCGAGAGAGAGAGAGAGAGAGAGAGAGAGAGAGAGAGGGCCATAGTGTGCGAGGAGAGAAAGTACAAAATGTAGAGCCAGGGAGAAAGGCGTGTAGTTTGAGGGCTGAAATAATACGGATATGGGTTTGGTGATTACGAGGGGTGAGAGAGTGTAGAGTGAAATGAGATGGGGAGCATGTGGAGTGGGGATGCAAGAAGACTGAAGTCGCGGAAGTAGGAGTGGAAGAGTGTTAGGGAGGCGGTAATAGTGAAAGGGAAAATTAGACATATGGAGGGGACGGTTATGTGGGTTAGAGGAATAGAATCGAAGAGGTCACAGAGGGAAGTAGACATGAGGGTGGTGGAAAGGAGATATAGAGGAAGAGAAAGAGGGAAGACGGACGGAGATTGGAGAGGGGTATATCAGAGGGAGGCAAGAAATAAGGAAAGAAAAGTGGAAACCTGGGAAGAGGGTTGGGGGAGAAAGATCCAAAGGAAGGGAATGTGTGATAAAGGCAGGGAGATGATAGATTGCAAAATGAGTGTGTAAATAAAAGCAGTGAGAAAAATGTAGACTAATGGAGGGAGAGGGTAGATCGTAGGGAGGAATAGAGAAAGTGAAAAGAAAGGGGTAGAAATTAGGCTAGAGAAGAGCAATGGGTCGCCTAAAGTAACAAGACCAAGAGAAACCAGGTAAAAAAACCAGACAATCTGATGGTATGGTTAATTTTCCACTAGTATAAGTTTAGGGCTAGAGGCAGGAAAGTGTGTGATGTCGGGGCGATAACCCAGAAAACTGCAGTAAAGAGCCACAAACGTTTGCTAGATTTCACAAACATTTCCAGGTAATTTTCCAACATGGAATAGCATGTAACACGATGCCTATGAATGTTAGGAGTTAGTTGTCCTTCCTTTTCCCATAGTGGGAAAGTGGAGTGGACACCTCCACATTGAATGACAGCATGGGGGAAGAGGTCTCATCAAAGTGAAAGATAATTTCTTTGTGGCGGAGATAGGAAAAGTAATCACGGCATGACACAGTTGAACATTTTGAGAAGTGAGAGTACCCCAGAAATCTACAACAGCTGAAAGTTTTAAAGGCTACTCCTGGGATTGTTGAAAACCATGCCACCTTCTTACTATGATTCAGATTCCACAGCACAAACCTGAAAAACCAAGACAAAATATAAACTGTGTTTTACACTTCGAGCCGGACGTAACCAAGTGTTTTTCAAGTTAAACCGATACACAATGAGCACTTTTGTTTTATAAAACCTACCCCAAGAGCTCATTAAAGAGAAACGTAAGAATCTAGTATCAAGGCATGGTGGCATTGGTTTAAAGTCTGCCGTTTTGGGACAGATTCTCAGCTGTCCTGCAGTCCCCTCGGGGCACAAGCAGGCATCCACTTCTGTCATTACAGCTGATTGCAGCAAAAAGACAGAAGTAGATGCCTGCTTGTGCCCCGGGGGGACTGACTTAAAAAAAACAAGCGCACTGCGCCTCGTGCTGGCAGCAGGGGGAGGGAGAGAGGACGGGGGGCCTGCGCCTGCTTCCTTTACAGGAACGAGCGCTGACACCATATGTTTGCAATTTAATTACAAACATATGGTGTCAGCGCTCGAGCCCGCAAGGGTATAGCCACACGTGCACGCGTTGCCATTGAAGGCAATGGAAGGTGGTCTCTGGTTACGCTGGGACGCCTCGTTGCTGAGGCAGCCATGCGCACTACAAATCCCTAATAATAATAATAACAAGGCGTGCACTGTTGTGACTTAAAAAGGGGACCAATGGCATTAGGTCTCCTATGCAGCGCATGCGCACTGCGTAGGCGAGACCTAAAAATGGAAGAACCTCAGTCTTGTACCTGTTACACATCAGATGGTTTAGATGCATCTATGCAAAGACGGACAAGAGACACAACTTCATAGCATCACATGTTGACCCAGCGGCGAATGGGGCTAGTCACACAGATTGACCTCTGTTCTCCAGGACGAGAAGTGGACCCTTTGTTTCTTCCCAAGATAGTTTCAGAATTCATATCAAAGGTATTGGGAGCATTTTACGGTTTTATTTAGTGAAGACTAAACTACTTGAGGAATAATTGGTTAGGCCTTATTGCAGTTCAGTTAACAATCGTTTTGCTATATCAAAATAAAATTTCTTGGTTGATTGTCTCTGTATATCGCGCTCATATCAGTGGGTCTGTTGTTCAAATTTTGTGGCTTACAGATTCTCTTAGTGGAATATGCTTGTTACTCTATTCTAACATGTATGGCTATCAGTGTAGATCCTACAATGCAGAAGAACTGGTTACTTATTTGTAGTCCTGGTTTTACCGCTTAGTGATCTTTGTTGAAGTCATAGTCTCTGGCTTTTTCTAAGCCATATGGATGATTACCCCTCATAGTTCGGTTCTTATGCTGACCTCTTCAGATCCATCAAAAAGTAGTGGGTCTAAGAGGCAAATGCCAATACTGTGCATATTGGGATTCGAAACATAGTTTTCCTAAAGCACCGGTGACTTTTGTTTGCGCTATGTTAATGTAATCTGTACCAGGTCTCTTTTGACCCTTACTAAACACACCCTTCAACAACAGTGTAGAATCAAGCTGCTGCAATATTGTTTTGTATTTTTGTTCTTAATGCAGGAAAGTAAATTGGGGGGGAGGGGGAGCTCAGCCTGGATAGGCTCGTTAAAAGGTGCTATTATTAAATTTGGCATGTTAATTTCACTTCCTCTTTCAAGATGTTGGTGGAAGAAGTGTTTTGCTTCTCCCACAGATATAGGGAATTATTCTGACATTAATTACTTCAATAAATATGACTACAGTGCAGAGGTAGGTCTACAAGTAATCATTTACCTGGCTGTTTTGGCTATTGCCAGCCTAGAGAAGGGGAGATGACTGACTTCTCATCTGCCGTCCGTTCTGGACATGTCAAAGAGCAAAAAGCTCATTGAAAGCTCACTTTTTGCTTAGGCAGATAATTTCTGCCACTTATTTTGTATTAAAATGTATAGAGCTTTCATAGAAATGCATAGCTTAGAACCTCATCTCTCTATTTGGCCGTTTCAAAATCAGTTTATGGACCTCCCTGTCATGGCAGCACTCTTCACCTAATACTAATTAAGTCATGTACTTGAAAAAGTAAACAAAAGGAGGGTGATTAATGAATCTGTTAGAGCCTGATTAGAGTTTGGCAGAATGGTTACTCCATCACAAATGTCACCGATATCCAGTCAGCCTTTTTTACAAGTGCATTATTTACCCACCCCCCAAACCGTAATCTTAATTAGGTCAAAGCATGGTGTTGGACAGGCCTCGTGGAAGGCCCGCTCCCTCCCTGCATGACGGGGCCCGGACCCCTGCTCTCACTGTATCCTCCGAAGGAACCATCCCGACAACCCACCGGGGCAACCCGCAACCCGTCCCCAACGGAACGCTGCTCCCGAACACCCCCGTATCGGCTGGCCCGGGCCTCCATCAGCCCCACTGCCCCGGCCCAGCCGCCATCTTGGACACTGCATCACGAGGCCGCGTGGCCTCGGCTCGACCCCAACCCTGGGCCTGGCTAGGCCCCGACATCGAGGCACCACCATCCACCCAGGAGGTGAAGAGACCACTTGGCAGGTCAATGGGAGAAAGGAGTGTCGATGGCTCTCCCCCGCCAGGCGCCGATCGCCCCCGGTCTCCCCGGGCGCTGGCTCAACCCCCCTGCTGGGTGTCTGGACTCCCTCATCCCGGACCTCCCGACCTCCAAGCGCGAGGGTCCGGACATCAAAGGAGACCAGACCTATAACTGGGGCAGCTCCAGAGCAGGAAGGTAGTTGTATCCTGGAGTCGAGACACCTTGAAGAACTCATCCTTGACGGACTGCTGGCGCTGCCGCAGCCTTGCCTTGTGAACCATCCCTGAAGCCTGCTGGCGCTGCCGCGGCCCTCTCCATCGTGCATCTTCGTCGGGACCTGCTGGCTCTGCCGCAGCCCATCCTCGTGAATCATCGCTCTTGCCTGCTGGCGCTGCCGCGGCCTTCTGCAACGTGAAGTCATCCTAGCCTGCTGGCGCTGCCGCGGCCCTCCTTGCCGAGAACTATCGTCCTAGCCCGCTGGCGCTGCCGCGGCCTTCTGCAACGTGAAGTCATCCTAGCCTGCTGGCGCTGCCGCGGCCCTCCTTGCCGAGAACTATCATCCTAAGCCTGCTGGCACTGCCGCGGCCCGACCCTGCAGACACCTGAGCTCGAGGATTGTGAGCTCCTTCTGGCCGCCCCTGTACCGCACCGGTACCAAGACTGTCCCGCTACCCCATACCCTATAGAGACTAGAATTGGGAGGATCCTCGGAGAGTATTACCGGAACGACGACATCCAGCAATGGTTCAAAGCCTATGAGGTAGCCATGACCTCCCACCGAATTCCCCGAAGCGACTGGGGAGCCGGGTTATGGGGGAGGTTCGTCAACGAAGGACGAGACGCCCTACTGCAACTCCCAGACCATCAGATTACCTCTTACGACCACATGAAAGCCGCCCTCCTCACTCGATACGGACTCACGCCCGAGATGTACCGCCAGCGGTTCCGCGACTGCAAACGGATCCCGGGTACAACTTGGGTAGAGTACGTGAACTATTTCAGCCGAGCATTCGAGGGGTGGATCAAGGGCAGCAAGGTGTCAACTTACGAGCAACTTTTCGATCTTATTGTGTGGGAGCATCTTTCTAACAATTGCTTCGTCGAGCTCAGGCAGCACCTCCTCGACAGTAAACTGACTGAACCCCGGCAACTCGCCGCCGAAGCTGACCGATGGGAAAGCACCCGAGTTGCTCGAAACGGGCCCAGCGAACCGAACAGAACCAACCAAGGACCCCATCGCCCCCGAGGAGGAGGAGGAGGCCAGGATCGGGGCAGAGACGCCGTCCCGGTGGTTCCCGCCAGCAACGCCCCGCCCCCGGCCGGCAGGGGAAACCCCCCCGATGCGTCCAGGGTTCCGAGCCAACGTTATTTGCCACCGATGCCAGCGACCCGGCCACTACGCCAACGACCCTAATTGTCCGAAGAACCAGAACCCTATGCCCCACCAGGTCGCTGCCGCCGCCCTGGGGGAAGAGCAAACCCCAGAAGATCCGGAAGAGTACGAGGCCGACCAGCCCGAGTGGGAACCAGCCGCCATGTCCCTGGTCTGCCTAGGGGAAAGAGACATGATTCCGCGGGCCCCCCTACCCGCTAATACGCGGAAATACAGCCAGTGGGTCACCATTAATGGACACCGGGCTGAAGCCCTACGCGACACCGGGGCCAGTGTGACGGCAGTCCGCTGTCATCTGTTGACCCCGGATCACATCTTGCCGAACATCCTTTGCCCCGTCCGATCAGCCGATAACTCAGAGAGCCTGTGTCGGATGGCCTGCGTCCCCTTCGAGTGGGGAGGAGTGTCCGGAATGCTGAAGGTAACTGTCCGCGATGATGCACCAGTGGACTGCCTCCTGGGGAACGACCTTGAAAGTTCCCCCTGGGCAGCCGTCGAAAGAAGAGAGCACCTGGGGATGTTGGGCCTCCCTGAATGGGCCTGCATAACGACCCGGTCCATGGCCACCCGTGCCATCCCCAGTCCCGAAGAACCCGAATGGCCAGAACCTCCTCCCCTGATTGTTACGGAGGGAGCCACCCTAAGAACCAATCCCCCACAGCAAAACGAAGAAGGGCCCGTTCAACTCCAGGACCTTCCCGAACTGGCCCAGTGGCGTCAAGAGGGTGGTCCCACCCAGGAACAATTCCGACAGGAACAGAAGACATGTCCCTCCCTCGAGGGACTCCAGCAGCAAGCCCTCGCCCAGAACGCGGGCGACACCTCAGGGACCCACTGGATTTATTGGGACAATGACCTGCTCTACAGTGAGCAAAGAATTGCTGAGCTGGGGGCCAGTCGGGTGCTGGTGGTGCCCCTCCGCTTCAGAGACTTCCTTTTGAACTTGGCGCACGATGTCCCCCTTGCTGGGCACCTGGGGCAAGACAAAACGTACAACCGCCTAGTAACTCACTTCTACTGGCCCAAAATGCGAAATGATGTCTCCAACCACTGCCGGGCCTGCCCCACCTGCCAGGCCAGCGGGAAGAGCGGCCGAAAGATCAAAGCACCCTTGCAACCCTTTGCCGTCGTCACCACCCCGTTCGAACGGGTGGGAATAGACATTGTGGGGTCCCTGGACCCCCGAACGGCACAAGGGCACCGGTTCATCCTAGTCCTGGTGGACCACGCCACCCGCTATCCCGAGGCCATTCCTCTTCGGACCGTGACAGCCCCTGTAGTAGGCAGAGCCTTGATGGGGATCTTCTCTCGAGTGGGCTTCCCCCGGGAAGTCGTCAGCGACAGGGGCACGAATTTTATCTCGAAGTACATGAGATCTCTTTGGCAACAGTGCGGGGTCACCTACAGATTCACGACCCCTTATCACCCGCAAGGAAATGGACTGGTTGAGCGGTTTAACCGCACCCTCAAGGGAATGATCATGGGTCTAGAAGAACCCCTACGTCGCCAATGGGACGTGCTGCTCCGTGCCTCCTCTTCGCCTATCGAGAAGTTCCCCAGAAATCCCTCGGCTTCAGCCCCTTTGAGCTCCTGTACGGACACCCCGTCCGGGGCCCCCTCAGCCTGGTCAAGGAAGACTGGGAGATGGCCCCCCAGAAGACTCCTCCAGATGTATATAAGTATCTCCTGACCCTCCGCAACCAGACCCGGCGATTCAGGGAACTTGCCAAAGCCAACCTGGAGGCCAGTCAGGAGGACATGAAGAAATGGTACGATCAGCATGCCTCCTCCATCGAGTTCGAACCAGGCCAGCAAGTCTGGGTGATGTCTCCAGTCAAGCCCTGTGCCCTGCAGGACAAATGGGCAGGACCCTTCAAGGTTATCGAACGCAAGGGCCCTGTCACCTACCTAATAGACATGGAGTCCGCCCGGAACCCCCTACGAGTCCTCCACGCCAACAGACTCAAACCCCACTCCGTACGCTCGGAACTCAGCCTGCTGATGGCAACAGATAGTGGGATGGAAGAAGACTCCGAGCCCCTCCCTGACCTACTGAGGACCCGTGAAAAAGATGGCTCAGTGGAAGGGGTCAGACTCTCCGATGCCTTGTCCCCGGAGCAACGCCAAGACTGTCGAGCTCTCCTGCTACAATTCGCAAACCTGTTCTCCCTCACCCCCGGGGTCACCCCCTGGTGCCTTCACGACGTGGACACCGGGGATAGTCCACCCATTCGACACAGGGCGTTCCGAGTGCCAGATCGGGTGCGCGCCTGCATCCAGAACGAAGTCACCAAAATGCTGGATCTAGGAGTAATCGAGCCCTCAGACAGCCCCTGGGCCAGCCCAGTCGTACTAGTCTCAAAGGCTGCCGCCCCGGGCGTTGCCCCCGAGCTCCGGTTCTGTGTGGACTATCGGGGCCTGAACGCCGTTACCAGAACCGACGCTCACCCCATCCCCCGGGCGGATGAGCTGGTTGACCGCATGGGGGCTGCCCGCTACCTGAGCATCTTCGATCTAACAGCGGGCTACTGGCAAATCGGCCTCACCCCCAGGGCCCAAGAACGATCCGCCTTCTCCACCCCGGATGGCCACTACCACTTCAAAGTGATGCCATTCGGCATGAAAAACGTTTCAGCTACCTTCCAACGACTCGTGAACCAGGTATTGGCAGGCCTCGAAGAATTCAGCGCCGCCTACCTGGACGATATCGCTGTGTACATCGCCACTGGGCCGACCACCTTCACCACCTCCAAGAAGTCCTGCACGCCCTCCAACAGGCCGGCCTCACCATCAAAGCCAGCAAATGCCAGATTGGCCAGGGGTCCGTGACCTACCTCGGACACCAAGTGGGGAGCGGTCTGGTGGCCCCCCTTCAGCTCAAGATCGCTGCCATCCAGTCCTGGCAGCCACCTGTCACCCAAACCGAGGTCCGAGCCTTCCTGGGGCTCACCGGATACTACCGGCGGTTTGTAAAGGACTATGGCAGCATTGTGGGGCCCCTCACAGAACTCACATCCAAGAAAAACCCCAAAACAGTCAACTGGACTCCGGACTGTCAAGCGGCCTTCGAGAGGTTGAAGACAGCCATGTGCACCGCCCCCGTGCTCCAGGCCCCCGACTACAGTCGGGAATTCATAGTCTAGACGGACGCCTCCGATCATGGCATTGGGGCAGTCCTCTCTCAACTCAACGCCGAGGGAGTCGATCAGCCAGTGGCCTTCATCAGCCGACGCCTGCTGGCCCGAGAACAGCGCTGGAGCACCATCGAGCGGGAGGCCTTCGCAGTGGTGTGGACCCTCAAGAAACTCCGGCCCTACCTCTTCGGTACCCATTTCAGGGTGCAGACAGACCACAGACCCCTACAATGGCTAATGCAGATGCGAGGGGAGAACCTAAAACTGTTGCGATGGTCCATCTCCTTGCAGGGGATGGACTTCACTGTGGAGCATCGTCCTGGCCAGGACCACGCCAACGCGGACGGCCTGTCACGCTTTTTCCGCCTCGGCGAGGAGAGTACCCAAGAGGATGGGTGACTCTCCCTGCCTTCAGCTGGGGGGGACGCATGTTGGACAGGCCTCGTGGAAGGCCCGCTCCCTCCCCGAATGACGGGGCCCGGACCCCTGCTCTCACTGTATCCTCAGAAGGAACCATCCCGACAACCCACCGGGGCAATCCGCAACCCGTCCCCAACGGAACGCCTGCTCCCGAACACACCCGTATCGGCTGGCCCGGGCCTCCATCAGCCCCACTGCCCCGGCCCAGCCGCCATCTTGGACACTGCATCACGAGGCCGCGTGGCCTCGGCTCGACCCCAACCCTGGGCCTGGCTAGGCCCCGACATCGAGGCACCACCATCCACCCAGGAGGTGAAGAGACCACTTGGCAGGTCAATGGGAGAAAGGAGTGTCGATGGCTCTCCCCCGCCAGGTGCCGATCGCCCCCGGTCTCCCCGGGCGCTGGCTCCACCCCCCTGCTGGGTGTCTGGACTCCCTCATCCCGGACCTCCCGACCTCCAAGCGCGAGGGTCCGGACATCAAAGGAGACCAGACCTATAACTGGGGCAGCTCCAGAGCAGGAAGGCAGTTGTATCCTGGAGTCGAGAGACACCTTGAAGAACTCATCCTTGACGGACTGATGGCGCTGCCGCAGCCTTGCCTTGTGAACCATCCCTGAAGCCTGCTGGCGCGGCCCTCTGCATCGTGCATCTTCGTCGGGACCTGCTGGCGCTGCCGCAGCCCATCCTCGTGAATCATCGCTCTTGCCTGCTGGCGCTGCCGCGGCCTTCAGCAACGTGAAGTCATCCTAGCCTGCTGGCGCTGCCGCGGCCCTCCTTGCCGAGAACTATCGTCCTAGCCCGCTGGCGCTGCCGCGGCCTTCTGCAACGTGAAGTCATCCTAGCCTGCTGGCGCTGCCGCGGCCCTCCTTGCCGAGAACTATCATCCTAAGCCTGCTGGCACTGCCGCGGCCCGACCCTGCAGACACCTGAGCTCGAGGATTGTGAGCTCCTTCTGGCCGCCCCTGTACCGCACCGGTACCAAGACTGTCCCGCTACCCCATACCCTATAGAGACTAGAATTGGGAGGATCCTCGTGTCCTGCCCCCACTGTATCGTTGATAACCTTGCCTCAAGAATCCTATATAAAGTGTGCAGATCGCATCCTTGTGTGGTGTCCATTTGTGGGGGGGAAGTTACTTGTCTGTACGATCGCCGGAGACGGTCCTCACCGGAGGCCTCTCCCCCTGTAATCGGCCGACCCTCCGGGTCCCCGTCTAACACATGGCAAAAAGATGGGCAACTTCTAAGCCTCATAAGTCGTTCAAAATCTTCATGGCAAAAAAACTGAAATAATCTGTGGCTTCACACATGAATTCAAGAAAGCGCAGACCCATGATACTGGTTCCAGATCTTGGACTTTAACTACAGGTATATATTTTTAGAATGGGGGCATTAGACCAGCCTTGGGATTTCACAAGGTGGATGAGTTCCTTTAGATAGGCATATTCTCATTAGTAATGCGCTCATATTTTAGAGGCATTGAATCAAAGAGATTGGCTTGCTTTGCTTGTTCTCCAGATGCATCCTTTCATACCACCATCAAGAGTGACCTCCAGCAATACCTTATACTTGCCATTAAAGGTCTTTATTGTCAGTACAGAAATGTTGTAGTCTGCCATTGTTTGACTCAAAGGTTATTTTTGATGGGGCTCTCTGTGGAGACGCCACTTTTTTTGTCGACAACCAACCCCCTGCTATACTTACCTCAATTAATGGCTCTACAGAGCTCAGACTCTAAGAGATGTGACCACAATTATTCAGGGAGCATCAACATGCTACATGATTTAGCTTTCTTATCTGCATCAAGAAGTTGCATTTGGTTCTGTTTCATTGCCTGTAGCTCCTAAGCATTCGCGCTGAGCTCTGTCAAAGCTATCTTGCTCGCAATTGATTTTTAATTGTCTTTTAATGCTTTTCTGAGGGATTCGGCACGTTGTCACTTTAAAATTAATGCAAAGCCTTACTTCCGTATCTCAGCGGCATTGAGCGCTGATTGGCTGCCCAAGGGCCAATCCTATGCGACTGGAGGTGCCTGTTGTTGCCCACCGTCATTTAAAACGAACCGATAGCGGGTGCGCGTTCTCTTAAGCATTCGCTCTGACCGCTGTCAAAGCTATCTTGCTCGCAAATTGATTTTTGATTGATTGTCTTTTAATGCTTTTCTGAGGGATTCTGCACGTTGTCACTTTAAAATTAATGCAAAGCCTTACTTCCGTATCTCGGCTGCATTGAGCACTGATTGGCTGCCCAAGGGCCAATCCGACGCGACGGGAGGTGCCTGCTGTTGCACACCGTCTATTTCTTTTCTTTTTATTTTCAAAGAAAAACTTCTTAAGTGAGGTCACACATAAGGCAGAGCAGTATTACACATTATACATATCAGGAATACACAGGAATTAAAAATCTGGCGAATCAATATCTATCATGAGTACAATTCATATATTACCGTGATCATCAATCAATTAGCTCATCAACAGTCGTAATCATGGGGGGCTCACATACGTTTCCCCTGTATTCATTCCATTTGGACCCCATCGCTACCCACTTCCTCGGGCACCACCTAGCCACATATATCTATGTCTTTACCTGAAC
Organism: Lissotriton vulgaris; assembly: GCF_964263255.1. Taxonomy (NCBI): domain Eukaryota; kingdom Metazoa; phylum Chordata; class Amphibia; order Caudata; family Salamandridae; genus Lissotriton; species Lissotriton vulgaris. Next base: position 634,866,697 of record NC_141695.1, read on the forward strand.
CATACTCCAGTCCATGTCTTTTTGCCACGCACCGAGTGTTGGTGGTGCGGCAGCCCCCCACATCCTCGCAATGTTCCTCTTTGCTATCGCCAGGCCTAATGTGGCCCACAGTTTGCCTTTCGCTGGGAGGTCAGAGGGTTCCCAAATGTTAAGGAGGCACCTCTTCGCCTCAGGTCGCAATTCCACCCCCCACACTGCCCTCATACAATTAAGCACCCGTATCCAATAGGCATGTATGTACCTCCCGGCATTCCCACAATATGTGCAGAAAGGTTCCCACCTCCCCACACCCCCTACGACCGAGTCCATCGTCACTGCGCCCTATCAAGACTAGCCTGGTGCCAGAGATGTATACTCTGTGCAGGATCTTCAACTGGATCAATCACAATTTAGCTGATATTGCTATTTCTTTGGGGGCTGCTAGCACCTCGCGTTATTCTTCATCGTCAATCTCGAGTCAGTCTGCCTCCCACTTCTCTCAAAGGGCTAGTAGTGGATCCGGGATATGATTAATGAGCTTTTTGTATGTGAGCGATATGGTCTTCTCTTGGAGGTGACCATCCAGTAATCCATCTTCTAATGGCAAGGACTCCGGGAGTTGTGTCCCAGGAGGAATATTGGCCTGTAGTGCATGTCGGACCTGCATGTAACGGAATTGTTCCTTTTGGGCTAAATCATATGTTTGTTGAAGGGCGTCAAATGTTAGTACTCCCTCTGGGCCCCATAAATCCTTGATACGCGATATGGCTATGAGATCCCAGTTTCTAAACCCTTTTGTGCGGTTAAGAGTGCCTAGCTTCTCTGAAGCCCACAGTGGGGTTGCCTGGGTAAGTCTGCCAGCCCAACCCAGTTTCTTGTGGACTATGTCACAGCTGGACGGAGTGTTTGATTGGTCCCGTTAATCGGTACCTTCCCGGTCTGGAGTAGAGAGCTGCTTCGAAATTTCCACCTGGAAGAAGCCATTTGTCAATCTCGTACCCTGCTTCATTCCCTGCACAGTATGTACCTTGATTAATGGCCGACAGATGTGCCGCCCAATAATATTTCTGGATATCCGGGAGTACTATCCCCCAGTCAAACCAGCCCAACGTGAGCTTCTGGAGGGAGATACGAGGCACCCCAGTCCAGAGAAGGTCTCTGTGGGTCGCCTCAATAGCGGCGAAATACTTTTGTGGGACTAGGTCTGGGTGGTTTTGGAGGGCATATAGGAATCGTGGCAGCGCCATCATTTTAAATAGTGCTGCTCGGCCAAGCAGCGACAACGGGAGGTTCTTCCAGACGGCGGCGTCCCTTTGGAGCCGCTGTAAGGGTGGCAGGAGGTTCCGCTCGTATCTTGCGGCACGGTCCTTAGAGATGTATATACCTAGATATGTAAAGCCGTCGCTAACTATTTGGATCGGGCAATCATCCGGTGTCCCCGTGGAGCTCCGTGCAAGACATAGATGAGAGATTTCCCCCAGTTAATGCTGTAGTCGGAGTATTCTCCAAAACTCCGAAAGATATCCAGTGCTGCCGTAAGGGACTCATGCGGCGCTGTAAGGTACAGGAGGATGTCATCCGCATATAGCAAAATCCTGTCCTCCCAACCGTCAGTCCACCGTATACCCTTCAGAGAGGGGGTCTGCATAATCCATGCTGCCAATGGTTCTAGAGCCTGAGCAAAGAGCAGGGGTGAGAGGGCACACTGTCTATTTCAATCCCATATAATGCAGACGCGCCGCTGGTGCGCCAAAGGCAAGCCCGTCTGTACCGGGGCGCTGCCAACTGCCTGCCATTCTGCTCAGTATTTGGGGAACAGACTGACTTATACTCACTCTGAACTCCTGTTCCTTGATACTAATTGCCTTAGCTGTCCAAAGCATTCCTGGACTCCGGAGGCGAAATCTTTCCGGTGTGACCAATGCTTCTTAGCTTATAAGGCGGACAGGAGTGGGTCCTTATCTCCTGAGTCCTCAGTTTAAATTGCCGGTCTCTTGCAAAACATCACGCAGAGATCAGTGACTTGCTAACAGAGGAACGTCCTGATGGCCTATTCTTAACTGAGACCTGGTTAAACCAGGACTCTGGTGCAGTTGCCTGATTGGCGCTTCCTCCAAGCTATACTATCTATCAAATTAACCACCCTATCAAGAGGTGGCGGTATTGCACTAATCTTGAAAGAGCCCTTTTCCTGTAGTTTCACAAAGGAGGAGATCCTTGATTGTGAAAGCGCTTCTTTCCAAATCTCTCTTAACCACAACTTTACGGTTTCTGGGCTGCTTATTTATCGGCCTCCAGGGCCATCAAAAAATGGATGGAAGCTTTAGTGGACAAAATTACCCTACTCACGAGTAAAGCGGCTGATTTCACCATTTTGGGCGATTTCAACCTTCATTTAGAAGAGTGATAAGCCAGAGATTGCCAGTTTTTTGGCTGATTTGGAGGCCTGTCAACTGAGGCAATTCGTGGCAGCTAGTACTCAATCTGCAGGGCATTTGCTGGACCCCATCTTTTCTACTCTGGGTGCTGTAACTGTCTCACCCTTGGTCCCTTTGGTCTGGACTGACCATTTTCTGGTCCCTTTTTCCCTTCGGCTGCCTGGGAAATTGGTGCCATACCGGTCACAGTCTGTCCTTGGCATAAATGGGACGTTAGTCAATTTTCTGACCTGTTGTTAAAATCCAAACTGGAGTTTCCCCCAATCATAGTGGCTTCGGACTCTCTCTTTCAGGACTGGCTGACGCAGGCCTTAGACACTTGCATCCCTGAGAAATGCTGTTCAAGGAAAAAACTTGGACCTTCTAATCCATGGTTTAATGAATCCCTGGTGGAAGCAAAAAAAAGCCTGTAAGTGATTGGAACGATCATGGAGGCGTGACTATGATACTGAAGCCAAAAACATATATCGGAAATCCATTAAATCATATCATAGGCTGATTCGGAACCCAGAGCGGAACACATTGCCACTAAAATTCTGGAAAGTAATAACCCTCCCAAAATGATATTTTCCCTACTTAAAAACATGCAACATGCCAACGAAAAAGTTGTCCCCCCCCCCCCCCCCAATTTCCTCTAACATGCAATGTAAGGAACTCGCAAGTTTCTTTGTGCACAAGGTAGATACTATCTATAACAACTTGCCTACGGTTTGCCCCACTGAAGCCATCTTGAATATCAACAAATTTTTCCATGCCGGAAGACAGGCTAAACTTTGCTAAGTCAACATTGTGCTCTTTTACCCCACTCTCTCTCTGCTTTAAAATCAAATCCGGCTCTCATGCTGACCCTCTGAGACCTGACCAGCTTCGGCAAGTCCTCAAGTCTATCTCTCCAGCGAGCAGGGAATTGGTTAATTTATCACTATTTTCTGCACTATTGCCGGCAACCTGGAAGCATGCAAAAGTTATACCTCTTTTAAAAAAAGCCGTTCTTGGACCCGACCAATTTCCGGCCGATCTCCCAGTTTCCTTTTTTAGCTAAGGTTACTAAGTCCTATGTTAACTCAGTCTTGGCTGAATTTGTAGAGCACAACAAAACTCTTGACCACTCTCAAACCGGCTTTCGTCCTCGTCAAAGCACCGAATCGGCGCTGTTCGCTGTAACCAAGGACATCCGGTGTAGCCTAGATGTTGAGAACTCCACAGCCTTAATTCTTTTGGATTTAAGTGCCGCTTTCGACACTATTTCCCATGAGATTCTTCTAGGCAAACTTCATGATATCGGGGTCCGGGAGCTGGCCTTGGCCTGTTTTAAGTCCTTCTTGGAAGGTAGAACCTTTCAAGTGGTGCTGCCACCGTATCACTCACAGATAAATGCTATTAAACATGGGGTCCCTCAGGGCTCCATACTGAGCCCTGCGCTTTTTAATATTTATGTACAACCCCTAGCTTTGCTGGCAAAAACTAGAGGGTTGTCATTGGTTTCTTTAGTCATCTCGTTCTCAAGAAACTGCCAAGAAAATCTTTTTAAATTTAAAGAGGACCTCGTAGCCATCTCTGACTGGATGGCAGCAAATTGTTTACAGCTGAATGCGGCCAAGTCAGAAATTCTAGTCCTGTGGAGAGTCTGCGCCCTTTGGTACGAACCGTGGTGGCCTGACAAACTAAAACCTGCGCCCCTGCCAGAAAAGGTAGTAAAAAATCTAGGCTTTTGGATTGACAGTGAAGTTTCTTTCTATGCGCACTCCAAGCCCCTAGCAGGATCTTGCTTTTGTCTCCTAAGAGGCCCGAGACCTTCACTTGGCTATTTTGCACCAAAAGACCGCCAAACCATTCTTCAGGCCACAATTGTATCGAGGTTGGACTATGGCAACTCCCTCTATCTCGGCGCCAACAAATCCTGTATTGCTCGCCTCCAAAGAATCCAGAATGCGGCGGATCGCGTCTTGCTTGCACTGCCTAAATCATGTTCGGTTGTGCACCTTTTGCCTAAACTGCACTTGCTGCCGATTGCGAAAAGAATTCATTTTAAGTCTTTGTGTGTGTCCCTCAAAATCTTGACTCGTTAAGAACCACCAATTTTAGCGGATCTGCTGGTCCAATATGTACCGAATCGCCCTTCGAGATCTGCTAACTCTGGCTCGGTTTGTACTCCCCGTTTTCACAGAGCAGGCGGTCGCTCCTTCAAAGTCCAGGCGGCGCGCCTTTGGAACTCTCTTCATTGAAGCTTCTAAACACATTATTTTGATCTTTCCTCATATGGACAAAATAGAACCTCTAAGATGGAACTCTTCCATTTCTCATCAATTACTCCGACTTCATTGTGGTAGTTCCAAAGCCATGTGTCCTTGGCTATCCACATAATCCTTGTTGCCCTTCTGAACAAGTAAGCTACATATTTCATCTGATAAAGAGGATAGTTTTAAAAAAAATGTTATTGTGGTAGTGCTTTCATGGTGACTTGAGCAACATTAAGACCCACGGACTATTGTCTGTTTAACAAATGACCCATTATATACTCCTCTGGAGTTAAAAAGCATGTTCTGGTGGTTATAGTAATTTCTTCCTCTGCAGCAGGTAAAAGTAGTCCAGTGCTCACAGCAAAGTTTTATTTAAACAAACCGAATGGAATAAAGTTGAATTTCCTATATCTGTTGGTTGTTCCAGCTTAGAAAATGGATAAATCAAAATCGCGTTCTTCCCAGTGTTTTTCTCCTGGAAAGGAAAAGAAACATTTAAGCTCATTCCCCATGCACATTGTACTAGCTGGATAATCAATGGGATATTTCTTCATTTAATCTTTAACAAATGGGGGTTTGTCCAGATCAATCTGTGTGTTAGTAAAAAAAAAATACCACTGTCGTAAACATTTGTCACTAGTAGCAGGAAAGAACATGATAGAAGATCTTCATATGCCCTGTGGGAAAATTCTTCTGCGCCTTTTCACCTACTCTGTTGGGCTACAGAACTATGTGAAATATCCAGACTTTCAGTAGCCTAGAGATTCATGATAGTCACATTTTAATACATAAACCATTTGTACCAGTGGCTTCTTGTAGTCCTGAGCTTTGTCTTTGAAATCTGCCTTCTTAGTTGCAATCACTTATGTATGAAAGATTGGGGAGGCCCAAGACGTTTCCTTCAAATATTGTATCACGTGTTTTCAGTTGAGGAAACTGTCCTGAATTTGGATTTTTCCATTCCTCCATTTTTTATTTGGAGTTCATATCTAATTCGAGGATGTCACAACAAGTTTTATTTTTATTTTTTATCCCATATGGTTATATTTTTCCAAAAAGCTGGGGAAGCTGTGATGGTTAGCTAAATATTCTCGTGCATATTTAAGGCCTGCAAAGTGAGAGTAATCCAACCTCTTCTGAAATCTGTCATTTCACCAGTGATGAGGCTAATCTGTGGCTTTTATTTTTTGAACCATACTGCTAACATGTCATGTGAAGGACCTCTAGCTTGGCTACTCCAAACGTATTTCTTAAATCCTACACTCTAAATGCATCTGTAAGTTAGGAGGCTCTCCACAAGCAGTATGTAGGAGGCCTGGCATAACATGTTTTCCTCCTCTCCCCAAGATATTTCTTACTGTGGATTCTGAATTCGAAACATTTGGTAATAACGGAGAAGCAGAATGGCTAAGTTAAAACTACTTTCCTAGTGATTTGTGTACTCTTAGATTTGGCTCTGTGTACTTCAGAACTCCTATCCAGAGTTTAGAATGTGCTATTCTACAACTAATCTGGCTAAATAACCTGTGGAATCTAGGCTAGGTTGCTTGGTGATGGATCTGTAGAGAGGTTTGATGCCTGTGGGAAGTGAGACTTACACTGACAAAAAAGTAGAGTAGTACCCCTTATGAAAACGATTGTCCTACCTGTACCCATTTCTTAACATCCCCTTCTCCCCAGGCCGTCACTTGTTTGCAGTGGGATGTCCTCAAACGGCCTTTCTCAAAAGGGTTTTTTGAAGCTCCAGATATTTAACTATATTACCCGTTTGCTCAGGCACATAATGCCCTCCTTTGGTGTAAACCCACCCCATACGTACCACATCCTGGAAATTGAGCAAGATTATATGGCCCATATACCTTCCTTCTTCTACTTAGGATCAAAGTTGTGTGGAATGTTAAGACTTCCAGTAGCATGATGCAAACATGACCAAAAACTAGATAAACCGAAACTTTATACTCCACATGTACCCCAGCCTTATTACCCATCAACTTCCAGTTACACACGAAGCAACATTCAGACAGACATTGCAGTAATAGGGGGTTTGCATATAAGGTGATCTTTATTGAAAGGGGACCTTTCTCACTAGAGAAGTATTGTTCGAGGGGAAGGATTCAACCCCACTGGAAATATTCCTATACATAAACATTCAACACCATGTTAAAGCTGCTATGCTGGGACTTCCTCATAAAGCCCTGACTATGGACACACTACATACCTTATCCAAAACTGCGTATCCCAAACATCTTGTCTCTGTCTTCTACGGAGACACATGCATATACCCAAATGGGAACTAAAACTGGGCACTTCCATTACGGAAAAACAGTGAAAGTTTTGTTGTACACAGACAGGACGGAATGCCACTAGCAGCAGACTATTCATAATACATTATAAATGTGTGCATAACATCTATTACATGCCTGTGAGATTACACAATTTTCACCTACGCACGGATGATCACTGTACGTGATGTGGGCAGAGGGAGCCCATTTTCTCCATCTAGCCTGGTCCTGTGCCCCTATTAAAGCACACTGGTAGGAGGAGATAAAAGCAGCACTTTCTATTATGATAGGCTAAAATATCACCCTTACCCCATTCACCGCACTCCTGGGTTACGTTGCAGAGCATCTGAAGGTTTGTGGCGCTAAGCCTTTTGCTGGCTAAATGATGAGTCTCCTGTAGAGGAGTACGGGGATGGGCACCTACATTGAAATACTGGCTAAACTGTCTAATCTACTATCCGCCCCAAATTACCACATATGCAGAGCTGTTGCCCCCGAGCTCTGGCTCTAGAGACATATGGGCCCTATTGCAAGTCTACCTACTCCCCCAAATGTGAGATACTGCAGATGAGGTTGAGCCTACTCTGTCGCCTTTCCCCATGCTGCCTAGGGGATATTACCCATCAGTGTCACTTATGCTGAATTCTCATATGCTTTCACGTGACTGTCCCTAGGGATCTTCGCCTGCGAGCTGAGGATGGCAGACGATTTTGCCGAACTTTTGTCATTTAATAAGTGCAGTGTCATATGGGATGGGACATGCTTACACATCATATTTTCATGAATTTGATTATATATGATTCCGTATTACCACCTACTGTATAATAATGTGAAACCGTTGTGGGTATGATGCACTAGATCTTTTTAACAACCAAAGATTGCACATTTGGCTATAACTGAAGTGTAACTGAAGTGGTTTCTTTGTATTGTCACACATTACAAATTGTCTTAAAACATTAATCAGGAAATGTTAAGTATTACCTCTCCTTTTGAGTACCCTTTTCCCTGATAGCGGCTTTCTTGTCATTCCCAAGCCATGGTGAGCAAAGGGGGAGGCAGAACTAAGAGCATAGGAATTGCAATGAACCTATATTTTCTATTTTATTAGTACTGTTGTAGAACACTGCCTCCAGCAGATGTCCTCATCTCAAAAGATCCGATCTCTCTTTCTCCCTTCTATGCATGACATTTTTATCTCAGCGGCACTTGATGTTTCTCTGCAGAGCACCTAGTGATCTCCACAGTAGCTAATGTGTGGCCTCCAACCGTTTCTATAGTGAGAGCTACTTCTGATGAAAATAATCTCAAGCTACCAATGACTTTGATCATCAGTATTGGCCACATCAAATACGACCACCATAGTGACCACAACTTTCAGGGTCATAGTAGCAATCAAATACGTGTATATCTCAGATTACCCTTTATTAACTTATACTTTCTTTCACAATGTTGTGGTTGTCAATATTCCTGAATACCTTTCTATATTATGATAGAACACCGATCACCCCAAAGCATAGGGCTTTATCAATGTACAAAAACCTCCACATGACTAACGAAACAGCCACAGCAACAAGTGTCCACTGGCACAAAAGAAATACAAAAAGCTATACATCTCCTAAACAAACATTATCATTCAAAGAACAGCTTTAAATGTAAACATGTTTGGATTTTCATTCCTTTTTCAAACAGCATACATCTCTCTTAAATTAAACAATTTTCTATCAAATATACCATTTTCATTTGAAGAAAAATACTCTAAGAACATCTTACGTTTTCACATACTGTATGACCAATAGAGCGGAGCTTGCAAAATCATAAATCTTCATGTGACTTTGTAAATAGATGAGACAGGTGATTATATTTCAAGACCTGGCGCTTGTTATTGTGTTCAGTCTGGAGGTGTATGCTGCTTCCTTCTTCAATATGGCTAGACTCTCTGAATTGCACACTTTGCTGGCCTGCACCTCAGGGACCTGCTTCCAGGGTACTGGCGAGCTACTAGTAGCTCGCGAGTTACCTGTTGGAGCACCCTGCTTCTACTCTGTTTGTGTCTTCTCAAGTCTTATAACTTTCTGTCAACTTAGTTTAGTCTGTTTGCCTAACAAACTGTGTTTGCTGCTTTTCACTCTTCCAGATTTGGATTTATTCGGGGATCCAGTTCCTAGCACAAAGCCAAAATCAGATGCTTTTGATCTGTCTGAGTTTGGCTCCGCCCTTGGGGAGCCCAAGGAAAAGACCAGGTGTAGGACTCCGGAATCATTCTTGGACCCTTCTGCCTCTTCTTTGGTCAATTTGGATGCCCTGCTTTCCACCCCGGCCCAGAGTGCATTGAGCCGAAATCCCTTCTTATCAAGCGGTAAGTGACAGAAGTGCTTTGTTCTGTGCAATAGGCTGCAGATGAAGACTGGTGACATTTGACGAGCCAGAGATGTGTGTAGTAATTCCATAAATGTTTGTTTTACCCTTTCGCTGCAGGTCTAAGTGCTCCATCACCAACAAACCCCTTCCAGGTCACTGACCAAATGAAGCCTACTCTTAACCAGATGCGAAACGTTTCACCTGTGCCCGGCATATCCACTGGAACACCCTTAAACTCAGCAAGGACTGCATCGCCAGTGCCTGGCATCACAATGGGAACAACTCTAACCCCAACAAGAACCATCTCTCCTGTACCCGGCATTGCCATGGGGACAAATCTGACCCCAATGAGGACAGTGTCACCGGTGCCTGGCATCTCCATGGGAACATCCTTGAACTCAATGACTTACAGTACTTCTCTCCCTCTTCCGCTCAGCAGTCTCCCTACTGCCATGGTTCTGCCTTCTTCCATGAGTGCCTACCAACATGGACAGGGAACAGCTTTTCAACAGATGCCTGGCACTATCGCCCAACCTCTGCTACCATTCTCTAGCTCTCTCCCTTCATCCTCATCTTCATCCCAAACTGGAAATAACCCATTTCTTTGATGTGCTCCAGTGGGAGGTCCATTCCAGTGCTCTATAGGCTTCACCTGTGTAAGGGGGAGGGCTTCTGAGAATAGTGCCTTAGAAAGTAGGCATTCTGAAATATGTAATTTAGTCTCACATTCTCCCTTAAACTATTAAATATGGTTGGTTGATGTTCCAGAGAGACGGTATGCCCTCCATATGAATTCTGGTCACTTGATCTGTACAATCCTCTTGCATCTTGTGTGGGTTTGCACACTTCCTGTGGAATTTTCATTCATGTGTGTTTGCACATATTACGTAGAATCTTCTCATATTTGTACGTTTGCACCTTCCATATGCAATGGTCCTACTTCCAGTGTTTGCACGCATGTTGTGAGTCCTCTCTCACACAATACAGTCCTGTAAGAGTTTGAAAAGTACTCAGTGAATGCTCGTTCTGGTTCTTTATGGGTTTGCTGTGGATTTGGATGATTCATGGAAGACCAATATGTCTACTGAATTTGGCAAGTTAGAGAATCAAATTGCCCCACCACTCTGCAAAACTATTTGAATTTTTGCTGGCCTAACCGCAAGCTTAGCAGATGAAGCAGAGGGGATATCAAGAATTAAATTTTCGGTAGGAAACTACAGGACCGAACACAATTATCACTCTCACTGCCACTAGCTGCCATCTGTAAAGCATCAATATACACAGGGTTACGTTAGTGCTGACTTAAACGAAGAAGGCCTACTTAACCATGTAAGTTTCTGTTACTCTGACGCACTTAATGCTTGCTTTCACACGTGACCCATTCCTTTAAAAGGGCAGTAGCTTGATTAATCATGGGTTGGGTATTCTATTTGCACTGATTGGACCATAAGTTCCTGACAATGCAGGAGATGAAGTTGCAGGATGGCTGAAATGCTGCATTCAGTTTGGTTGACAGGACTGCCCTGGCTCTGCTGTGCTGATGTAGTAAAATACAGAGCAGTTCATGCACTACCATATATCCGTGTTAACACTTCTTAAAAAAGCAAGGTTTTGCTTCTGTGCTCTGTGATTCCTAAAGGAGAAGGGCAAGATAAAATTAATAAAAATTATTATAATGTGGCATGGTAGCAGTGTTGGTTATTTTTTATTTAAAAAGCTGTCTAGCATGTGTTCCAGAATCTCCTCAGGGGGGTCATCGTGGCTATGGAATATAAAGGCTGCATTCTTCATTAGCACTGTTAAGTTATTACCCGGTTGTGTCTTTTTATTGGTAGATTCCTCAGCTAAGCCAATTCTGATCTTCATGGAGAGAATAATTCCCAGCTGCTAGTGGGGACCCAGGAGCACTTTAAATCCTATTATATATTTCAAAGAAGATGAAGAGTTCTGAATGTAAAATCTAACAAGCATACCCCCAACCCCTCTAGAAGACCAAACTGGTCTACAAAGGAAGAAAAAAGTGGCCTTGCAGTTGCCTCCTATAGTCTTCTTTTCCAGCTCATCATGAGAGTGTGATTGTTCGTGCATAGAAAGCATGTTAAAGCTTTTGCTGGCTATTTTGTCATTTCTTTCTAGTCAGAATGTCTTAAACTGTTCATGAAGTGCTCTTCATGCAGAAGGAAAAAAATGTTGTATGACACCCTCTAGTTCTCTGAGGTGTGCTTCCCTGCTTCTCATTCTGCCACTGGATGTACACTTGTTTCAGGAATGTTGAAAACGATCCGAAAGACGAGGACAGCATCAGGATAAAAGTTAAATTGGAAGACTTCGGAGGCAAGGACAAGAAAGGTGAAAGGGTCTCCTGGAAAACAATTGCTTCTACTGTGATTCAGCCATTAGTACCATAGGATTCTTGTAAAAGGAAATCCAGGTAAGAAGAAATAAAGAACCATGGTCAGTCTAGTTACTCTTACAGCAAACATCTTGCCGTCGGCTTGAGGTACAGTACTCTTGAATGTGGGATCTGTGGCAGATAATGACATTTGAAAGTGGTGAGGCATCAAAGTTTGGGATAAGTGACCTGTGGTGAGCGAGCGTAGCAAACAAGCCTGACTGTCATAAGGGTGGCTCGAGGGGGTTCTCCCCCCCCCCCCCACCCTCCCCCACCCTCCCCCACCCCCCGAGAATGTTTTCAAAAAGAGTGGGCAAATGGTGCATTTTCAAGCAAATTTGAGAAAGCAAGAAGGTTCCTAAGGAACTTGTGAAAGTGTAGTTATGACATCAATCAATAAAGAGATTTCATATGGCAGTGATGTGGGTAGATGCTTATTCAGTATAACTAGAGAACTTTTCAAACAAAAGGAATCCCTCGGTCTACACACTAATAGAGCGCTTCTGAGATTTCCCTTAATCAAGGCTACCCCAAAATGTAGCTGAAAAAAATAAACATACATTTTTCGGATTCCCATCACTCATCCAGCCAGGTGACATGCTTCATCACCTGGGTCTCCTCTGACAGTCAACCTAGTGACTTCAAGGGCTACAACTCTATCATAGTGGTGGAGGAGCCCGAGGATGTTTTAATCTCTATTGAGGGCAATAAGTGTAATTCCCCAGATATGAGCAGTGGAGTGTATGGGAAGTGCAGTGCAATAGTGAAAAGTGTGGTTAAAATTAGACCACGGTAGACCCAATATTTATTCCTGTCCACCGTAACCCAAAATAAAATCAGTGCAGATAGACAGTTTCAACAGATAGCCGTCTCTACTATTTAAGTGGTCAATTTTTTTCAGCCCATATAGGCAATGCTCTACCTAGTGCTTTCGTCAGGACATATCAAAATTTAGTATGCTACTGCAAAAAAATGAAAAACAAAACACTGTGAAAATACACATATAGTGAATGAACACAATGCAATCTGATCGCTTGATAAGCAATGTGAACAGTTTCTCCTCAATGATACTCGTGTATCTTGAGAGATCTGAAAAGATGCAAAGCGATAACTTATAGAAACCAGAGAAGACTCATATGCTCTCTAAGAATAACCATAGTGGCAATACATTTTGAGCTAACATTCTCCATTTTTAGGGAGTAATTCTGTATTCTTACCTCAAGTATCTAAGGGAACTACCTCACCCCACCTGGCAACAGCCCTGGGTTAAGGAGGCACCGCTCTAAAAGGAAAAAGCGGGACAACTCATCACTTCTCGTGGTGTTCTGCCTTACCATAACATCCTGTTACTCATCATACTAATTACAGTCTACACACAGAACTGAAACTCCAATAAAAATAAAGTCTCCCCCTCTCCTTCTGGGCCTGCACATTCACACGAAAGAAAATGGGCTAAATTGATACATGTCATGATGGTTTTCAAAGATTTTTTATAATCTCAGAGCTCTGTATAACCATTTAAACCATCAAGCAATATCTCAACAACTCTACATCAAAATAGAATAGTCGTTTAATTAGTCTCCGCGGCCAGATATAAAGTGCGGATTTTGATTATGTGAACACGATAGAACTTAACTCAGTGTGCCATCAATCTAAGCGCCTGCATGCCAAAACACTGTCTATAGGTCTTGCATATGATCACCCTTCCACTTAACGTGTGAGCTAGACAGTGACCACTTGTGTATTAATTAAAATGGCAGCGCATTCTTAATATCAATAGGCAGACCTATTCGATTAGCTTTCATACCATTACTTCTTGTATCTGTCTGTATGGCGTATTCTTAAAAATCAACTATGTACGTATGACGAGGGCTCTAATCAAATGCAAAACCCACAGTTTCTCATAAATGCAGCTCTATCTTACCCGCCTCCCCCACATAAATGTATTGGGCACAACCGGGTAAACTACGCGATGCGGGGATAATTACAAAGTCTCCACGTTCAAAATTACTGTTTGCACACAGGAGTTCTCAGCAAAGATTCCTTACCTATCCGTCGGTACCTCAGACGGTCATCCGAGCTGTCGGGGAGGTACCGACCTCATGAATAGGCACTCCTTTATTACTGTGAGGCTGCTTGTTGCTTCCGGGACGCGTATCACCAATGGTGCGATGACGTTATTATTACGCGTCCCAGTGCTACTGGGAAATGTAGTTTGTAAGGAAACCATCTTAGAATTATCTGTGTCGTCTACCTGTACTTATGCTTAAATTTACCAGATGTAATAAGGTGAAATGTGTATTAATTCTGATATATATTGAGAAATACTACAAAGAAAGATGTTAGCATAGATAGGTAGCCCTAGTTAAAAACATGATACAACCATACTTTCTAGGCGTCCCAGTACTCCTGGGAAATGTAGTATGTATCGAAACCATCACTATTATCGATGTTTCCTAACAATACTTAAATTACCCAAATATTGTTACAGGGTGAGGATGTATATTAATTCTTATAGATATTAAGAAATGCTGTTTGACACGGCCAGGTAGACATAGTTATAAACATTGTACAGCCGTACTCAATAGTAGACAATCGTAGCCAACTAGTAACTCATGTTTCTATATTCTGAATCAAGCACATTAGTACCATAGGTCGGTAGAGTATGTTAATTCTGAGCCTGCTAATTGCCATACTTTTATCTAATTCTTAGAGCATGACCCAGGGTATGGCATCATTTAATCCCACTTTGTCACATTTGAGTCTGAAGACCCATTTCTGTTCCTTCAACAGCAGAAATTTGGATATGTAGGTCACATGACCTGGAATGTAAGGTTGCTCCAAGACTGTCCAGACAGTCATCTGGATGATGATTAACCTCAAGAAAGTGACTAATAAGTTTTGTAGCTTGCTTTTTATACCTCACTGTGCTTTTATGCTCCATAATTCTAAGTTTGACTTTACGTGTGGTCATACCCACGTAGTTCAACTTGCATGGGCATGTAATTAAGTACACCACCTTTTCGCTGTTGCAGTTTGTAAATTTATTTTCAACCAGGGTTTTCCTGTCCCTATGTCTACTGACTTTATTTTCTTTGTTTGTGGACATGCTCTGCAAGAGCCACAAGGATAATTTCCCTGTACAGCAGGTAGACTCCATAGGGTGTCGTCTGAACTTTGGAATTGCGAGGTCTCGTGTGTACCAGTCTATCACGCAGGTTAGTAGTCCTCTTAAAGGCAAAAAGGGGCTCTGGTATCCGCTCACCCCCAATATTCAGTATCTTCCAGTGTTTGCGCACAGGTTTTTTGATTTCATTAGACGCTGTACTGAAATTGTTAACGAAAGTTCGCCTCGACGCATCTGCCTTAGGTAATGATTGTTCTAGCAATCATTACCTAAGGTAGATGCGTCTAGGCTAACTTTTGTAAATCATAACCTACTCTAGAAGGATCCTAGGCTAAAGTATTTAGTTTTTAATGGATTCTGTAGCTCTGCATCAGGCATTTGACGATGCAGGAAGTCAGGACCTCAACATATCCAGTCTATTAAATGAAAGGCGCTATGTTTTTGTAGAACTTGTATTCTGAATGCGTTTAAAAACGGAATGAAAGAAAGATCGGTAAAATAACATATATACAAATGTAAACTTACCTTGCCAGCGGGATGGTTAGATGAGGCCAGGGTTGGTGTACTGCCTGCGCTGCAATAGGGTGATGATTCCCCAATAACACTGCACATAGAGAGGAAAGTGAAAGTGGAAACTCCATTCTGGCTGCAATGCTATAAAGCAGAATACACAGAGCAGAAGCATGTGCATTGTACTCCGTTTACAGCGTGCTGCGTGAGACTCGACGTCACAGGGTCAGGAGTTGAATCTCATGACTGGCAGTCACACCAGATTAGATAAAACGTATTTTATGTTTACAAAATGGAGTATTACTACAATCATAACCCAATACAACATGCTTTGATTATTGTAGTATGTTGCTTAGGTTGTAGAAAAAAAAGATCACCACCCTTTCCCACATCATCATAGAGATGGGTGGGTCAGTTATGTTTGATGACCCCATTCATTAATGACTATATCCAAACAAAGCCCGTATTAAAATAGGAATCCTATTCAGTGAGTCAGTTGTCAGACTAGTGAATGGTGTTACGTCCTACCTAGGATGATTTGAAAGCCACCATTAAGTTAGATCAGTCCAAATCTTTGAGAAACTCTCTTGTGCACTTGACCAAATTAATTAGTTTAGGACAAGAATGCTAGTGCTGCAAATGTCATCAAACATTATGCCATGTCGTCATTCAGTACATCCAAATTCAAACAAGTGAAACTAATGTAGACCACTTCTAGGTTTGCTCAGAAGGGGGTTTCTCCTCCCAAACTTTTTTGGGAAACAATGAAGCCAGATAGTTGATTTTAAAGCACAATTTTCATAAAAATGTACTAAAAAGCCATAGACTCTGGGAGGGCACTTGTGAAATATTCCTGTACGTTTATGGTGTGCCAAGCCAATGAACCCTAACGTTTATCTGGTGTTGACCTATTTTTTTTCTCAAATAGGCAGTGGATACCACTCTCCTCACCAAACCATATGTCAATAATTTCCTTTGTTGTGTCCGTGGTAGCGTTTTGTCATAAGTGCCCCCTTATGCCAAGAATCGCATACAATGTTTCAGTGCCAAGTTTTCATGTTTTTATATCGTGACAGACCCATATGTTGAACATGACCTACATGGTTTGTAATTATTGCCTGTCACTAAACCCCCGCATTCAATGGTGTGCTTTTCTTATACCAGCAACTACCTTCAGTATTCCACTACCAACCAGCTGTATCTCTGAGCAGGTAACTGGGGTGGGTCCGCGTTGGGGGGATTCGAGGGTCGATGCAGAGGGAAAATAATGATTTATTTAGTTTTCCCTCCGCATCATCACTCGAAATCCCACCCACATGCGGCCCCACTGCTGTTACCTGCACGGACCGAGGCTGGTACCAGCATTTTGCCACAGGGTTCCCATTTACCTAGAATTAGCTCTAGTGTACCAGCATTTAGCTAAGGGTGTCCCATATTCTATGAATTACTTCAATATGCCAGCACTAGCATTTTATCACAGGTATCCTAAATACCAAGAATTATTTCTAGTCTTTCGGCATCAGTATTTTGTCATGGATGCTTCTGTAAACCAAGAATTCTCTCCAGTATGCCAAGGCCATCGGTAGACTCCTAAGCATATTACACATTTATTCTCACCCATTCTTACACATGCCCTGACACCTAGACTTATTCTCACTTACTGATTCTCACTGAGACTCCCTTACACATTCACACTTATACTAGCTGACTCTTCCTATTCGTTGTCTCGCATTCTCCCTCACACTCATTCTCATTCGTTCTCACACTTCCTCGGCCCTGTTCAGTCTCGCTTTCCCTGCACTCACTGTCGCTCTCATTCATTCATTCTCACTCACTCTTCCATTGATTCTCCCTCATCCATTCTCACTTGCACTTACTCAATCACACTTATTCTCACTCTGGCTCACTCATTCTCAGAGTTGTACTCACTCATTCTCAAATACTTCCCTGTCACTTTCTCACACACTCTTCCTCACACACAATCGGATACATGCACATATTTGAGTTTTTTTTTTTTTTGTTTGCCTTTACTTAGATAGTTTCTTGGGACAGGTGCACAGCTACATCCTGCTTCAGTCACTGGATCAGAAAACTGAATGCTGTCATTTGCTGGGACCCCAGCTTTCATCTTCCTGCTTTTTACTTCATCCTCTCCCAACTGATCACAGGGTAGGGTGCGTTGAGGCTCATGACTGATCCTCGCCTTGTGACGAGGTGATAGCTTGATTGACTGGTATCCCCGGGCACTTCAGAGCTAAACCACTATTCCACAGAATATTCCCACTTAACCTGTATTTCTTCTTGTGCACCTAACAAGTGCTGTTGGTTCTGATTCCCAAATAAAAATTATGCTACATATGCAGTATCCTATTGTAAACCATGTTTAGGTATAGTTGAAGCCTAAAGTTCCCTGGGATACCTTTACAAGTGATAAAACAGCTCACCACAAATAGGGAGGGCTGTTGCCATATCAGGCCTCTGGGGTTAGGGCTGGGACTTCTTCTGCCCTGGAACATCACCTTGATGGCTCGATGGCAGAAGGCAGGTCCCTGCTCAAAAGCCCACAGCTGACCCTACCAACCTCAAGAACCACTGGCCCATCTCGCTCCTCCCCTTCGCAGCCAAAGTGGCAGAGAAAACAGTCAACGGGGAACTGCCACGATTCAGCGAAGAGAACACCTTCCTCGACCCATCACAATCCGGATTCCACAGCACAGAGACTGCCCTACTAGCCGCCACAGATGACATCCGCACCCTCCTGGCCCAAGGCCTTTCTGCAGCCCTTATCCTACTCGACCTTTCAGCAGCTTTTGACACAGTCTCCAACTGCACACTAATTGTCAGTCTACACAACGCTGGCATAGCAAGAACAGCACTGAACTGGATCCGTTCATTCCTCACTGGAAGAAGCCAAAGGATCAGCCTCCACCCTTCCTCTCCGATCCCACGATAATCACCTGCGGAGTCCCCAGGGGTCATCACTGAGCCCAACCTTCTTAAACATCTACTTGCCCCCCTCGCAGCCATCTTCCGACAACACGGCCTCAACATTGTATCCTACGCTGATGAAACCCAGATCATCCTCTCCCTCACCAAAGACCCCACCACCGCCAAACTCAACTTTCAGAAAGGAATGCAAGACATCGCAGTCTGGATGACTGACAGCTGCCTGAAGCTCAACGCCGAGAAGACAGAGGTCCTCGTCATTGGAACCACCCCTTCTGCATGGGACAACACCTGGTGGCCGACCGCACTCGAAAGCCCACCCAACCCCTCAGACCATGCCGAATACCTCAAAAGCCCACCCAACCCCTCAGGCCATGCCGAATACCTCGGCTTCATACTTTATTCATTACTCTATATGAACCGACAGGTCAACGCCGTCACCTCCAGCTGCTTCAACACCCTCCGCATTCTCTACAAGACCTTCAAAATGATCCCCTGTGAGTCAAGAAAGACAGTCACCCACGCACTAATCACAAGCAGGCTGGACTACGGTAATGCACTCTACGCCGGCATCAACAAGTCCCTACTCTGCAAACTCCAGACAATACAGAACACCGCCGCCAGACTCGTCCTCTGCATCCCCTGGCATAAACACATCAGCCAACACCTACAAAGACTCCACTGACTCCCCATGGAGAAAAGTCACCTTCAAAATCCTCTCACACCTACAAATGCCCACACAACAACGGACCCAAATACCTCAACGAGAGAATCAACTTCCACGTACCCAAAAGAAACTTCCTATCCTCAAACCTCGCACTGGCTCAAACCCCCCGCATCCACAGAGCTAGAGGTGGCGGTAGATCCTTCTCGCACATTGCAGCCAATACCTGGAAAGAGCTACCAGCTGACATCAGATGCGCCTGAACATCTTCAGGAAGACCCTCAAGACCTGGCTCTTCAACTAAGTAGATCTGAGGACAACACCAAACCCCCCCCATCCCCCCAAGCACCTTGAGACCCTCATGGGTGAGTAGCGAGCTTACAATACCCCTGATTGATTGATGGTTGGTTCGTGCATGAGCATCTTTGCACCTGAGCGAGCCACCAGCCAGATTTACTGCCTAAGGCTGCTGCTTGATCTTGCTCATAGCCAGGGTCAGCATATTTTTATTCATACTCCTTTAGAATATTCGTTTAATATTCACTGATAGTATAGTTTTAAAAAGTTGATGAGAACATGAGGGTGCATCCCCAAAGCCCGTGAAGTTGAGCTGCCACTGACTGACCCAGGATGCTAGTTTCCGGTCTAGGGAGGACCTGGCTTGGCAGTTCGGTCTGGACTGTTCCCATGAGGAGCAGGTTCAAGACTGATTTGTATATGGCTGGGTCTAAATTAGGGTGGCATGGTGAGCAAAAGAACAATGGATTTAACCCAGATCTCTTGACTGGGGGTGAATGTATGATTATTTCGGCATTCTGTCCATTTGTTTGCATAGCACTTTTTACCATAAGTGGGATAGGTATGCCCAGACATGGGCCCCTTGCTCACTGTGCCACTGGATGCAAGCTAGCCTGGCTGATGAAGGGTAATACCCAGAAACCGGTCCCAGGATGCTTGTTTCCGTTCCAGGGAGGACCTGGCTTGGCAGTTAGGTTAGGACTGTTCCCATGAGGCACAGGGTCAATACTGATTTGCATATGGCTGGGTCTAAACTGGGGTGTCAGATCACCACCAACAGACAGAGCTCCTACTCACGAGCTTGAAAGAGCTCTCGTATTAATCCTATCCATGCCTGCCCCTATTATGACACGCCTCATCACAGTCCTGTCCTGAAGGAGTGGGACAAAGAGTGCCCTGTCTTCTAAACCATAAGGGAACCCTGCTGTGCACAGAGAAGGGGCACTGGCCCAAAATATACGGCCACTTGTATTCTAGTATTGCACCTTCAGAAGCATTAACATCGATATTGCAGATAAGAACCTGTTGAATGCAATCTGAAAGACAGCACCTTCATTTAAAGGGGTGCTGCATCTCGCTCTTTTTTTTAGTCTAAATATTTTCGCCTATTTAGAGACCCCCTATGCACCACCCACAACTTCCCTGGGGGTAATTCTTATGGAGTAATGATCTTTTCTGTCTGTGACTGAATATTTAGATGTATTAGTGTGTTCTGCAGCCCATTTCTTCTAAGCATAGACACTTGGATTTGGAGCAACAGAGGCGCTGAACTAGATAGTGTATTGGGGACGATAAATCGATGACTGCCTACTTATCTGGTCCGGCACATAATCTAAGCTGGAAGCGATCTTTGCCCATCTTAAAACAAATGACATGGACATGAAATTTACCTGCAACTACAGCACCACAAAAGTCACCTTCCTAGACTTGGGAATCTACATACTGAACGACACACTACACACCAGGCTCTTCAGGAAGGAGACCTCGTGTAACGCCATCCTCAGAGCTGACAGTTCGTATCCTAAACATCAAATTGTAACCATACCCTACGGTGAACTAGTCAGAGCACACCGGAACTGAAGCGAGGACGCAGAATACAAGGCTTGCATTGATGACCTGCGTAATCGTTTTCTCAAATGTGGCTACAACCAAAAGGTCGTAAATAAAGCAGTCAAAAAGGCTGAATCATTGAACCGGAAGAGCACGCTATTGCCCAAAAACAAACCCATGATCAAGACTGCTCAAACCAGGATGATCATGGACTACAACAACATTAGCCCAGTTGTCAGGAAAAGCATAAATAGACATTGGAAATACTCTTGGCGGACAAAACTCTCTCACCATGCATTAGCTCAAAACCGCAAATTGCATACAGACGCGGCAAGACCTTGCGCACCAGACTAAGCCCAACCGTACCTCTTACATACAATTGCAATACCTGGCTAACTCCTCACATGAAAGGATTCCACAAATGTGGCTGCTGTGGTGTGTGCAAATGGGCGAGGAACAACACCAAAAACTTCCAGGGCCATCACAAACAGAAGTACGAGATTAACACCAACATAAACTGCAATACTAAATTTGTAGTTTACATTGTGGAATGTATGTGTCACAGCCAGTACGTCGGCAGTACTATCAGACCCCTCAAAGAGCGTATTGGAGAACATGCCAGGGCGATGCACCAGCAGGATCCCCGTTATCCCATGACCCTACACATAGCGAAATGTGGGAGCCAATCAACAGACAAGAAATTTGAATTCTATGGGATAGACATTGCTGAACCCAACAAACGCGGAGGAAACCGGGAACTCCGCCTATGCAGATTGGAAGCAACTTGGATCATGCGTCTACACACGGTCAAATACGGCCAGAACATGGATTCTGAACTACAAAACTTTTTGGACACATGATATGTACCTCACCATCATACCTAATAGCTTGTGCTTTCCTTCCACACGCTCCCCACACATGACTCATCCCCCCCATGTCAATACTCATTATGTCACCTCCTTTGTATTGACAATTACCATTGTTCTGTATACCCATAAACAACCGCTTTTTTCAGCACTTTATGATATTCTGCCCACATGACCTTTTTCTAGATTAATACTAGAAATCAACACACAACTAAGATCGCTTACTTGTTCTTTTGTTTTACTTTATTGAGCATTGTGATTCATTCTATTTTTACAATTATGACCCCGTATGTGTCACACCCATTACGAGGTCTTTACCATTGTTGAGCAAATTTTGCTGTAATTTTCAAAATACTTTTTGTTCTTCTTCACCGTTTAGTAACCACATTCTGTACAAATATGATCCCTTTCGACGTCTCTATCCTATCGACCCAACATAGTCCGCGTTCTAGTGTCCCACCGCATGCATCCTCACTACCTGTTCCACCACCCCTACGCGCATGCGTCACCTACATGCACTCGGTATTTCACTGAGGCATGTCCTACACCTCGTTCTCAGGATTATTTCGCCCATCTACGGCCCGGAGCAACTATTCTGTCCACAGCTAACATTTCAGCTCGTGTCCACTTACATAGTCACCCCCGTACGACCAGCTCTCATGCTGAGCTAGACTTATTTTTAAGCGCGGTTCTTCCTTTTCTCTCTCCCACCCACAGGACTCGCGCATCAGTCATACCGGACTGTTTCGCTCTTTTCACTTCCCTACTTGATATGCTGACTACCATTCCGTACTGGTGAGTTTTCCCGCCATTTTCATTATTTTCATTTCTAGCCTGTGACCCACTTTGTCCAGTCTGAACATTTTCCCTCCTTTGCCCCCATTCCCACAGATTCAAAATACGCGCCACTTACAGGTAATTTCACATCATTTACCCGGGTCCGACCGTTAACACACCCACTCGTGACACCGTCACTTCACCCCTGGGATCATATTTTAGTCTATACCTACACTATATAAACTGTTCCGTCTGTTTGATTATAACTGTTGTTTTGAAGCGTCTGATTTTTAATCAATAGGCAATTCATCTGCCTGAATAATATTGACGTTTTCATGTCTACTAAATAACATATGCTTGATTCGTTTTTCCTTATATACTATGCTTTCTTTTCAATGACCCGCATATTTCTATTGATTTAAATACGTTGCAAGTTAAGTTTTTCTTCCCTTTCACTCATGATATGATGGTTTGTTAATTGTTCTCACCCTCGACAATGCGTGTCTTTCACTGTATAGATTGATTGATAATACAATTCACAAGTACTATCTCATTTCAATTAAGTTGTTTGTTCCTACCGAATATCTTTTTAAGACTCCATGATTCCAGAGGGTGCTCATTTATTAAACACCTGTTAGATTGACCCTTTCTTCTATGCATCAATATCGTCCTTGCATTTAATATTGTTTTGAAGTCATGTGCACTTCCACCACGCGCAGTTATTACCGGTCTTGCACAACTTCTCCCTACACAGTGATATACCTGACTCAAATAGGCTCACACTGCCTCCATCACCACCCTTAGGTTATGACAGTTGCACTAACAGTCTTCATGAGCTTGTGCACCACTGGTCACTGCCTATACCTCATAATCCCCATGCCCATCAAGCGGTCTTCTCATGCAGCCCCAACCGCTTCCTCCTTTATTTCATTCTGTCGGTGACGTTAGTACTCTGCATAGAATTTTATTGAACGGTGTTTTTCCTAGACTAAATTGTCTTCACACCAATATCGCCCCTGTTATATTATTTCACCAGCACATATACAGTTCACCTTTTCATATATCTCTTCCTCATAAAGACACGCACAACGTACATAGTCAACACTCCACATTACGTTCATCTCCAGAGCCTGTCACATCGCTTCGCACATGTATTTCAATGTGCCTAACCAGCTTTTATTTTCATTTCTTCCCCCCCCCTCTTTTTTGATGCACATCCCTTTTGTAATCACTCTATGCACATCACTTATCATTTTGGTTTGCTGTTAAAGTTCTTCATTGTCCAATTATGAGTTTGTTTTATCACCGTCTTATATATAATATGTTTTTACAGCCCTGATGAGTCTCAGGCACTGCCCTGTTGATGAAACACATGTCGACGGGTGTTTGTAAATACAGAACAAGCATTTGCAATGCAATAGGTCTCGCAGCATTAAAGTTTGAGTTACTGGCATTGTAAATGACAATGCTTTGCATAAAAATTTTTTTTTGGTGTCCGTGTGTGCATAGCAGTGGTGGTGTCCCTGTGTGTATGGCAGTGGTGGTGTCCGTGTGTGCATGGTAGTGGTGGTGTCTGTGTGTGTATGGCAGTGGTGGTGTCTGTGTGTGTGTATGGCAGTGGTGGTGTCTGTGTGTGTGTATGGCAGTGGTGGTGTCCGTGTGTGCATGACAGTGGTGGTGTCTGTGTGTGCATGGCAGTGGTGGTGGTTTCCGTGTGTGCATGGCAGTGGTGGTGTCTGTGTGTGCATGGCGGTGGTGGTGTGTATGGCAGTGGTGGTGTCCGTGTGTGCATGACAGTGGTGGTGTCTGTGTGTGCATTACAGTGGTGGTGTCTGTGTGTGCATGACAGTGGTGGTGTCCGTGTGTGCATGGCAGTGGTGGTGTCCGTGTGAGGAAATAGAAATTTTTAGGTAGTCAATATGTCCCCCACTCGCACCCTATCCATGCACCCATGTTCCAAGTATGTCGTGTAATTCCCTTCCCGTGCCTGCCATGAAGACTCATATGCATTTGCGTCCAACGTTAACATGTCAGTTATTCAGCTCTGCAAGAAAATCACGTTAATTTGGCTTTTAGGCCTATGGTGCCAATGTCTTTACATGGTGCACTTTTAAATATCGCAAAGCACACGTTTTCCACGTTTTTCTGGCTCAGTCGAGCCAGACCCTTAATTGAAGCTCCGAGTCTCTTCTGTCTCTGAAAGCTGCAGTTTAGGTATGCATCCCTGACCTCTACCTTACTTCCTGCCCAGGCGAGCGGTGCCCGGCTCGGCCTGGCCTGCCTGCCAAGACGGTATTTTGCCTACAGTTATCTGCTCAGCCTCCGCAAAAACACATTCCAGTCTAGTGAAATAGGTAAACCTATTCCCGGCTGCAGAGCAAAGGGCCCTGTCTTCCTGTCTCCATGCAAGTAATTTACTGCACCCGTTACCATGGTAGGCCCATGGCCCCCGTACATTACATGAAGAACCTTCTGCACGCACTAGCATTCAGTATTGAACGGCCTCTGCCCGAGAGACCTTTTACTTCAGATAATACATCCTCTAAACATAAGATACCAGATATGCTATAGGTGCAGGTCGTCCTGACATCCCAGACACCAGTCTCCTCTACTAGTGCTAAAGTCAAGCCCCCAGTTCTCCCCAGCCACACGTCTACGCCACGTCATGCTCAGTTGCGCGCGCATCTGTGGCAAAGGTTTCTGCTGACCCTGCAAACTTTACTCTAAGCATCCACCCACTTGTGACGTTTCTCTGACTCATCCTGTACACGCCTACGTGTACGCCCCCTTACACGCCTCCTGTTACGCACATGTGTTCTTATCTCTCTCTTTTCACCTGTTACGCCTACTGTATTCAATTCAATTGTACAGTTTTACTATATATAATGTGTGATGTTAATAAAATGTTGAATATCCCTTCCTGAACCTTAGTGGTGATGGAACCCGATGTCCAGTGTCTCGAGATACTTAATTAAAGCCCGTATGACTCAGATACCACGGACTCTGCCTCTCATTTGATTGAGCTATCCTTATTGTCATTTAATGTATAGAAAAATAGTCTCGGTAATTTTATTTACCACATAATCTGGCGCCCGAATAGGGACCCCTCCCCCTTCCCCACGCGCGGGCGATGTAACGCAGGCCCCTGACCCCTTCTACAGCCGTGACGGACTCCTGTGCACACCTGCGGGTTTTCCTGCTATCTCCCTCAGGCCCACGGAGGAGACGGAGACTGCGACCCGGCATCCAGACGAGGCGGTGAGGAATGCGGAGGATCCCGACCAGAGCCCCAAGCTGAGAGAGCAAGGTCCGAGGTATCCGGAGGCCCACCTGTTCCGAAGCACACGCGTAGTAGTAGTAGCAGTCCGACACCCTAGCAGTCCAGTCCAGTCCAGTCCAGTATCGAGTTTCCGAGGCCTTCAGTTTCTGCTTCCCGGTGAGTACCGTTGTTGGGAGCGCATCTAGACGGGTTCATTAATTTGTGCCCTGTCAAGACGGGTCTGGGTACACAGACCCGGTCCAGACGTGTTCACGTAGGTGGATACGGTATGACGTGTCTCTTTATGGGACCGGTATGTCTGTACTGTTCTAGCAGTGCATCTAGTAATTCAGTATTCTAGTGTTGTATCTCGAGATTTTCAGAATTGTGTTTTTCTATGTACTAGGTAACATCTGTCCGAAAATGTTTTAATGTGTTTTATGTCGTGGTATGAATGATTGTTTGCAATTCATTACTATGTTTTATTGTGTTCACGTTCAAGTCAGTTCAAATATGCCGCTGTTCTCGAAATTACGTCAGATAGGAACTAGAAAAGGGATACTCGAAGAAGCAGTTCCCGTCCCGCCTAGGGACACTCCTGGTCATTTTATGTACCAAAAGCATGGCTTAGATGCCATACTGTATTTAGACTTATGGGTTGATTATACCAAGGATCTGGAAGAGAAGTATAGATGGCCTGTCTCAGGGACATGGGATGCTGAATGCATCATGAGTAGAAGAAGCACTATGGAAAAAGAAAGCCAGACAATCCCAAAAAGATGCCATAGAATTGTGGCGTAAAGAAGCGCATAGAAGAACAGAGAAGGAAATTAGGAAAGCAGAGAAAAGTAGAGAAGAATCCGAAAAAGCTAAAGAAAGAGAGCTACTAGAAGAAGGTGAACGAGTCAAAGTAGAACAATTAGACAGACAAAGAAATGCCCTTATTTCAGGTCTGTATCCTGTTCTCGCCGAGGGCCTACCCAAGGCGACCCCGGAAGTACCCCGTAATTTGCCGCCACTATTGGTCCCGACTAAACTCCGTCATAAACAGACCGCAGCGGACATTTTCCTTTCTTCCTATTTAGATGACGTTGCTCCAGAGTATGCCAATACACGTGTACCACCTACTAATAATATTCCTCAGCACCCTGTTCAGGACACGATTCCTCCCATTGTTTCTTCCCCCACTGTTCCTCCTGTCACTGGTCCTGGCAATCCTTTTAATCCGCCTGCAACCCAGGACCAACCTACACCTACTTTACCGCCTACACTACCACCAACAACAGCACAGCCAGTAATAGTTGACGGTCACACTTCAGGGGGAGCCGTAGGAGGTCTCCCTATCACCCCGCCTCAAATAAAACGAACCACACTCAGAGAAGCAGCATTACAACGCACACCAAAAGTAACTACATACGCAGCCCTTAAACAGTACCTTACTGATTGCAGATATGATCCAGTACCTGGCGAAGACCAGATGATACTATATTCAATACGTTTAAGACGTGT
The DNA here is from genome assembly GCF_964263255.1 of Lissotriton vulgaris. Classification (NCBI taxonomy): domain Eukaryota; kingdom Metazoa; phylum Chordata; class Amphibia; order Caudata; family Salamandridae; genus Lissotriton; species Lissotriton vulgaris. The sequence continues at coordinate 634,893,892 of NC_141695.1, forward strand.
TACAAACTATTTGGCCATTTTACCAGATATGAAGGGACATTTAGACAACATATATCATTTTATCAGAACGGGGGAGAGACCAGAAAGTATTCATGAAGCCATGGCACACAGGAAGGTGGAGACGCAAAATATGATCTTACAGTTTTTGATAAATTGTTTGATAAGGGAACAAGATCAGCCAGATAAAAGCAAAGAAGAGATGAGTGATGATAAAATGGAGTGACAACATAGCTGATGGTAAACATAGTAAACAAAGTTGTATAGAATCCATGTACAGAAAGATTTGTAAAGAAATTCTAGACATACACGCAAGAGAAAAAGCAGCAAGAGAAGCCGAGAAAGCAGAGGATGAAGTCTCAGAAGATGAAGATATAGAAACTGAAACCCCAAATACAATAGCGTACGTAGGTAGAGCAAGACCTTTTGACAGACCCATACATCCAGAATGTAAGAAAAATTTTCTTTCTCCCATACCAGAACAATGTTCTCTTGAGCATCTATTCCAAGCCACTGATAAAGTACTGAAACAACGAATAGGTTACAGTGAACTTAGTACTATGCCTGAACAGGAACTAGCCCGGTCAGCAGTTCAATGGGCTAGCAATTTTAGTGTATATAAAGATGATTCAGTAGCGCAAACATTTTTTAATCTTTCCCCAGACGAACAACGATTAGCTGGTACGTACATGATCCAGCATCTCATTACACTATATGAGAGTCAGCATTCTGATCCAGGTCCCCTATATAATATATTGGAAGAGTTACTCCTAGGTAGATGGAGAGGCCTAGGTACCGATCTAATTAATATCATTCTAGAACAACGACACAAATACAGAACTTTCCTGACTCCACATTTTGTTCCCGTTCCACCCCCAGTAAGGAAAACCTTTTACATAGACAGACAGAATCCCTTACGAGAAGTTCATCCCGTCCGGAAGACAGACGGTGAGCTTGAACGAGTATTTGTTTACACCCCCTTAACAAAAATAGAACTATTGGAAATGAAAAAATTTGTGCCCTGTCACGATAAAGATCCAGCAGGGTTCCACCGTGAATTAAAAGACATGCTCCGTATGGGGGAGTATACATATCCCGATATCATTAAAATGTTAAAGGTACTGTTGCCTGCCGGCATTTACGAAAAACTGAAAGAAAAAGAGTGGGAGGTGGGAGAGAAAAAGATAGATTGGGCAGAGTTAGAACACGAAGACAATACACGAATCCCAGGTACTGGTCTTGGGGAAAAAGCCAAAGCATTACCCGAGTTGTTAGTACAGGTTTTGCCAAGATTACTAGCTACTAAAAAGGAAGTCTGGGATGCAATCTCAGCCTGCAAACAGAAACAAGACAAAGACACTAGTGATTTTTATTCCAGATTCGAGAAATGTTTCATTATTAATAGCGGCCTGAAAATAAGTAGTGAATCATACCCACATCTTTTTGTTACCAAACTAGTAGAGAATTCCTTACCACAAGTTAAAAATAGAGTACTGAAAGTCGAGAGTACATGGCAAGCAAATAGCCCTTCTCAAATGTTACAAATGTTACAGTACCACCAGAATCGAATTAGAGAGGACCACGAACATGAACAGAGAGGTATTAAAGACACGAAAATGAAAGTACTAGTTGCTCAGTCTGTCCCAGCTGACGGTCAGAAGAAGGGTACGGCACCGCCAGGTCATTCTGCAGTTCCTGTTAAAGGGAACTGCAATTATTGTAAGCAGCCAGGTCACTATATAAACGAATGTGCCGTTCTGAAATACAATATTGCTACAGGCAGAACGAAAGAAAGACCGCGTCCACCTAGACAAGAACATGTTCCACAACATAGTCCGCAGAACACGCAACCCCCACAGAATGCACAACAGACAGTAGCTGTACCCCAACCCATTGCTGCCACACAACATGTCACGCAACAAATGTACCAGTATGCACAGTCAGATTACCCCGATTATCAGCAGTACTCATGAAACAGCCTAGAGAGGGAGGTTGGCTTGCCCCTTATCGAGGTTCCTGTAGATCAAGAGGGTCCCTATGTACATAGTCGGGTATTAGGGAAAGACAGAACATTTTTGATTGACACAGGGGCGAGCAGAACTACCATCAGTCATGACGAGGTTCCAGGGGCACCCCTCTCAGGCTCACAGAATGTTTCCCTGGGTTTTTCAGGAAAGCCTATTGTTAACGAAGTGTCAAAGCCAGTTTCCCTAGAAGTTGGTCCATTGTCCCGTACTACAGACTTGTTACTTACGAAAGCATGTCCTGAAAATCTGCTTGGTATTAAAACGTTGAAAGCACTAGGCGCAGTAATATGTTGTTCTCCGGAAGGAGTGAGATTGTTTTTACGTGATTTTAAAGGACATTGTGTTGAGAGATTTTGATCCAAGATTGCAGAATGTACCACAGCATTTATGGGCGCAAGGTCCGACTGATGTTGGTTGTATGCACATTACACCATATCGTGTTACTCTCAAACAAGGAGTTGTACTGCCCCGAATCCGACAATACAAGTTACCACCTGAGACTGTAGCAGCCTTACTGAAAATTATTGACGAACTGATTGCACAAGGAGTGGTTGTAGAAACCGACTCCAATGTATGTAATTCTCCAATCATTCCGATTCTTAAACGAACTGACCCAAATGCACCACCGGTCTACAGATTGGTGATCGACCTTCGGGAATTAAATAAATGCATAATACCCCAGTACCCAGTGGTCCCAGACATTTCTTCCTTATTGACTGCCATTGATTCCGAAGCAGCGTTCTTCACGGTTATCGATCTCAAGAACGCCTTCTTTAGTGTCCCCATCCATCCGGAAAGCCAGTATCTCTTCGGATTCTGTTTAAATGGCCGAAGCTTCAAATTTGCACGTGCCCCTCAAGGGTTCACGGAAAGTCCTAGTATTTACAGCCAAGCCCTGAAACGACAACTAGACAGTATTCACATGCCGACTGACACTGCCCTACTCCAATATGTTGACGATCTGTTAATTACAGCACGGACCGAACGTGACTGCGAACGTGCATCACTGACTGTCTTGTATTTCTTGGCCGAAAAGGGGCATAAAGTGTCCCCTTCGAAGCTACAATTCTGTGCCCAGCAAGTGGTATACCTTGGACACTTGCTGTCCAAGTGGGGTAGACAGTTGACACCAGACCGTATCCAGTTAATTGCACATCTTCCACAGCCCAAGACACAAAAGGAAGTACGGGCCTTCATTGGCCTCACTTCTTACTGCAGACAATGGATTCCTCAGTATGCATATCTAGCCAAGCCACTCATACAGTTGACAACACAGGAGGCATCGACTTCGACTGTCCTCCCTTGGACTCAGGAACATACACTTGCTTTTGATGAATTGAAGAAAGCCCTATGTCAAGCACCTGTTTTAGCGACACCATGTTACAGCAAACCTTTTACACTTTTTGTCACTGAACGCGATGGCACAGCATTATCTGTTCTTACACAAGATCAAGCAGGAAAACACAAGCCTTGTGCTTATTTTTCTAGTACATTGGATCCAGTAGCCCAGGCTCTGCCTGCGTGCCTAAAATCAGTTGCAGCAACAGCTTTAGCAATCAGACAAAGCGACTCAATAGTGTTAGGACATCCCCTGACAGTACAAGTTCCACACTCCGTGGAAGTTCTCCTGAACCGAACCCAGACACAGCACCTGACCATAGCGAGACTGACAGGATATGAATTGACATTGTTTCAGCCACACATAGAGATCAGACGTTGCAACACATTAAACCCTGCCACATTGTTACCCTCAAGCACAACTGACCCTACACCACATGACTGTGTGGAAGTCATTAATACTGTAACAAAACCCAGACAAGACTTGACAGACATTGCATTGCCCGACCCAGACCTGACACTTTACGTGGATGGTTCATGTATGAGAACAAGCACAGGAGAGTTAGTGGCCGCATATGCAGTGACCACTGAAACGGAAGTCATAGAAACACATCGTATTGACACATTGTCTGCCCAAGCAGCAGAGCTCATCGCTCTGACTCAAGCCTGCATACGAGCCAAGAACCTGAAAGTAAACATATACACAGATTCACAGTACGCATTCGGAGTCGTTCACGACTAAGGTATCCTCTGGCAAGAAAGAGGTTTTTTTACTTCTCACGGCGCCAAGATACAGCATGGTCCTCTCATTCAAGCACTGTTAGATGCCATACATCTACCTGCATCCATTGCTATCATGAAGTGCAAAGCACATACGAAAGTTACTGACACCATTTCCCAGGGTAACGACCTGGCAGATCGAACAGCTAAACTCACAGCTCAGACTCAAACAGACATACCGGCTGATCCGACAAAGACTGAAGTATCAACACAGACACATTGTATGACAGTTAAGGATCCCACTCTAGATGTACTTGACATACAGACACATGCAACTCCAGATGAAATCAAGAAATGGACTGAACAAGGAGGGATCCAGACAGATCAGGGATGGATGACGAAGGGAAGAGCCACATGGGTTCTCCCCGACTCTATGGTTCAAGTTATCATTAATACAGCACATAGTCCAGCACACTTAGGAGAGAAAGCCTTGCTAGACAGCATCCAGAATATTTGGTTCAACAAGCATTTACGTGCAGCAGCAAAACAGAAAGTGCGTACCTGCATGATCTGTTGTCAGTTCAATCCAGGCAAAGGTATTCCGGTGGAACAAGGTGGATTCCATCCTCCTGACCATCCTTTCGAAGTCCTCCAGATGGATTATATCCAGATGGACCGTTGTCGAGGATTTAAGTATGTCCTCGTAGTAGTATGTGCCCTTTCCAGATGGACAGAAGCGTACCCAGTCCCAGATTATACTGCCGTGACCACTGCCAAACAGTTGGTCCGTGAATTCTTCCCGCGATACGGCTTGCCCCGTGTCGTGTACTCAGATAATGGACAGCCATTCTCGTCCGAACTGATGAAACAGGTATCACTCCTGTTAGGATACCAGTGGAAATTTCACTGTGTACGACACCCTGAGGCAGCAGGCCTCGTTGAGAGACATAATCAGACTCTGAAAACACGATTAGCGAAGGTCTGTGCAGAAAAAGGTGTAGATTGGATGGTAGCCCTGCCGGTTGCCCTCTTTTACATGCGTATGGTAGCTCTTTCCAGAACCGGACTATCTCCCTATGAGGTAGTCTTCGGCAGACCTCCAAACATGTGGGGTACGCCTATGCCTCGTAAAATAACTGATGTTGATAGTAACATGCTGACAGATTACCTGGCTTCCTTGATGTCTGCACTACTCTCTTGTCGTTCACAGGTCGCGGCTGCCTTCCCGGACAACACCCAAGTGAAACCGCATGAAATCGTTCCAGGGGATCTGGTCTATATACGTAATTTCGATCGCACAAGCCCTCTGGAGCCCAGGTGGAGGGAGCCGAAACTGGTGTTGATGACCACGAGGACCGCTGTTAAAGTTGAGGGAAGAAAAGGGTGGCTCCATTCCAGCCACATCAAGCGATTTCATGGACTGTGTCCAAAGACTTTTCCCAAGGACTGCCCCCGTACTGACTCTAAACTCCCCCTGTTAGAGAAAACTCCGCAACAGGAGTACAAAGCAAAATTGAGGTCTAGTAAGTCAGACAGCGTTTAATTGTTTAAGTCCCCCTCGGGTGAAGCGGTTAGACAGGTTTCTGACATGTATAAGATAGACCCAAATAGTCAGAGAGATAGGCGAATTGAAAAGAGAGAAAAATATTGCAAAAACCTGCACAGCAGATGCATCATTACTTTAATTTTTATGTTTGTTCTGAGTATATCGATTATATGCATAAGCTTGATGCTACATGTTTTCTTTCCTCCTCTTGGTTCACATGTACATACTTCCTCTAATGACACCGTAGAGCACACTTTCAGTGACCTGCCCCCTCACGAACTGTCCTATCGATTAGCAATGCGCAACAACACTTTCATTCGTATGTTACACCATACTCACCAGACCAGCAATGCCACAAACTGCTGGGTATGTGGCCGACTCCCACCTTATCAGAAATACAAGGGAGCTCTGCCCCTCTTTCCCTACCCGTTCACACATAATGGTTCGTGCGGCGCATGGTTTGCTTTAATGTCTTCCTTAGATAGTAAGTCCAAAGTTTCCCAAGGCAATTGGATATGGGGGAACCTGAATACAGTCATGAATAAAGCATGTTTTCCAGACGCAGACGGTCTTCCCCAAAGGATAGGGACTGATCTAGAAAATGAAGTGTATGAATTAGGCAATTTTTCCCTCAATCTCATGATTCTGAACGTCCAGTCCGAGACTAATTCGGACTTGCCGTTTATAACAGTTTTACCAGTGAAAGGCGAATTATGCGTTAGAAAGAATGGTTCAGTACATCTAGGACACAGTGATTGTAATACTGTGGTCGAATTCAGTGATAAAGGAAAGTCTACTTTCAAAGCCTCTCGCCATTCCTATTTTATTTGTGGTCAGACAGCCTATGTACATCTGCCCTTGGATTGGGATGGAACGTGTTACATCGCGTTCCTATTACCACCTGTTTTTCTAGCCCCACCTGATTATCATCGTAATTCACATCTTGTGCATGTAAGACATAGAAGGGAGATCAAGACCCCGATTGTCGATCAGACTGAGACAACGTGGGAACAATATACAGATTTCAATAAAGGATTCTTTTTCTTTGTAGGTCCTGTCCAAAACAGTAAACTAATACACAAATTGACCAGAACTTTGGAAGCAGTAGTGAATGGGACTACTTCTGCTTTAGGTAACCTGACCGAAGAGCAGTCTGCTATGAGACTTGTTGTTCTTCAAAACCGCCTTGTCCTTGACGTCATCCTGGCCGATAGGGGCGGGGCTTGTAGAGTGATCGGATCCAGTTGTTGCGTGTTTATTCCTAATAACGCGCCATCAGTGTATAAAGCGATAACAAGGCTTCATGAAATATCTCACCTGATACACCAGAATCCTGGCACCTGGACTTGGTCCGGTTGGCTTTGGAGTGTGATATCCGCCTGGGGATGGAAAGTGTTATCATTCCTAGGAATAATACTGCTTATTCTATTCAGTTGTTGTCTCTGTCTGCAATGTGGGCCAGCGATTTGCGGCTTGTACGCCACAGCTTGTATTCCCCGTCCAAGTTCACGTTCCCGTTCCCGAATGAAAAAAGATGAGCAAATGATGTTATACGAACAGATAGATGGTCTCATGAAGATAGACATATCCTAAAGGGTGAAGTAGGGGCCAAGGAGGGAATGAGGAAATAGAAATTTTTAGGTAGTCAATATGTCCCCCACTCGCACCCTATCCATGCACCCATGTTCCAAGTATGTCGTGTAATTCCATTCCCGTGCCTGCCATGAAGACGCATATGCATTTGCGTCCAACGTTAACATGTCAGTTATTCAGTTCTGCAAGAAAATCACGTTAATTTGGCTTTTAGGCCTATGGTGCCAACGTCTTTACATGGTGCACTTTTAAATATCACAAAGCACACGTTTTCCACGTTTTTCTGGCTCAGTTGAGCCAGACCCTTAATTGAAGCTCCGAGTCTCTTCTGTCTCTGAAAGCTGTAGTTTAGGTATGCATCCCTGACCTCTACCTTACTTCCTGCCCAGGCGAGCGGTGCCTGGCTCGGCCTGGCCTGCCTGCCAAGACGGTATTTTGCCTACAGTTATCTGCTCAGCCTCCGCAAAAACACATTCCAGTCTAGTGAAATAGGTAAACATATTCCCGGCTGCAGAGCAAAGGGCCCTGTCTTCCTGTCTCCATGCAAGTAATTTACTGCACCCGTTACCATGGTAGGCCCATGGCCCCCGTACATTACATGAAGAACCTTATGCACGCACTAGCATTCAGTATTGAACGGCCTCTGCCCGAGAGACCTTTTACTTCAGATAATACATCCTCTAAACATAAGATACCAGATATGCTATAGGTGCAGGTCGTCCTGACATCCCAGACACCAGTCTCCTCTACTAGTGCTAAAGTCAAGCCCCCAGTTCTCCCCAGCCACACGTCTACGCCACGTCATGCTCAGTTGCGCGCGTATCTGTGGCAAAGGTTTCTGCTGACCCTGCAAACTTTACTCTAAGCATCCACCCACTTGTGACGTTTCTCTGACTCATCCTGTACACGCCTACGTGTACGCCCCCTTACACGCCTCCTGTTACGCACATGTGTTCTTATCTCTCTCTTTTCACCTGTTACGCCTACTATATTCAATTCAATTGTACAGTTTTACTATATATAATGTGTGATGTTAATAAAATGTTGAATATCCCTTCCTGAACCTTAGTGGTGATGGAACCCGATGTCCAGTGTCTCGAGATACTTAATTAAAGCCCGTATGACTCAGATACCACGGACTCTGCCTCTCATTTGATTGAGCTATCCTTATTGTCATTTAATGTATAGAAAAATAGTCTCGGTAATTTTATTTACCACACGTGTGTGCATGGCAGTGGTGGTGTCCGTGTGTGCATGGCAGCGGTGGTGTCCGTGTGTGTATGGCAGTGGTGGTGTCCGTGTGTGTATGGCAGTGGTGGTGTCCATGTGTGGCAAAGAACCTCCTCCTCCACGTCACTTTCACCAGTCGCATGATCAGCAGTGAAAGGAAAACATAATGCTTTTCCTCCCACTGCACAGGATGTGGCCTCAGGGCAGGAAGCTGCAGACTGTGGAACTGGGGGAACCGGGTTCAGGTCAACATCCTGTGATTCTGGGCAGATCACTTAATCTCCCCATGCCTATAAACAACATGTGTGACCTTGTGTAATGTAAATTGTACTCCTGTAAAGCACTCTAAATACCTTTGGTTGATTTTTTGCGCTATATTTAAAAAACAAAAAAATACACTAAAAAGTAAACAAATAAAAAAGCATTAACATAAGTGGAGTGACAAATATATACAGGTATGTGCCTTCACGATCTTAAACCGAAGCTGCAAACCTCACATCCGGCACACATTTCGTTTATTTGATGAGAAAAACGTTAAACCCAGACAGACTGCCGGAACAGCACTGCTTGAGCGAAGCAGAGAAGGCAGTGTTCACGGTTTACAGGCAGGGTACACGGCTATGCAAGTGAGCGACTTTAGACCAGCATCCCCCCTTGAGCAATGGTAGCAGGCACGCCATCTATTTCAGGCAAGGAAAACGTCAAGGTAAGAAGATTCAACCCGCAGATTAACTAAAAGACCTTCAAAACCACTCTATTGGATCAAAATGTCAACATTTTCTACCCATGCCTATAAACAGCATGTGTGACCTTGTGTAATGTAAATTGTACTCATGTAAAGCACTCGAAATACCTTTGGTTGATTTTGTGCGCTATATTTAAAAAACAAAAAAATACACTAAAAAGTAAACAAATAAAAAAGCATTAACATAAGTGGAGTGACAAATATATACAGGTATATGCCTTTCTACTTTAAAAGAGACAAATCGGTCGTTCCCCCTACACGTGAATGTTCCTGCGACTAATACCACGTTTTTGTCCAAGTTGCACAAAAGAGTTAAAACAAGCCCTAGATAAATAAAAACAAGGTTTACAATCCCGGGCGGAAGTCAGGCAGGCCGGGGGCGGGACGTCAAGACACACCGGAAGCCCGGCCGGGCTTCCGTGAGGTGAGAGCCTCGCACGCACAGAAGGATGAGACCGCCGCCGCCTGCAACGAGCCCTCGCCTGGAGACGAGTACCGGTGAGTGGGGGCCTTTGCTGAGCTGCGGGGGCATGTGTGTGTGCGTGGGGGGGGGCTCTGTATGTGTGTGAGCGTGCGTGTGTGTATGTGTCTTGGAGTCTGTGTGTATGCGTGTGTGTATGTGTGTGTGTTTAAAAGAGCCCGATGACTGCGGCGGGGGGGGGGGGGGGGAGTGTGTGTGTGTGTGTGTGTGTGTGTGTGTGTGTGTGTGTGTGTGTGTGTGTGTGTGTGTGTGTGTGTGAGCGAGCGAGTGTATGTCTGTGTGTATGCGCACGCATGTGTGTATGTGTGGGGATGTGCACGGCGCGGGAATTGCTGTGAATGTGGACGGAGCCGACGTGCGCGTGCACGAGGTCAAATCCACAGGTTAAAGCACGTGGCACCCTCTTGTCCGTCATTCCCCCGAAGTCGATGACTATAGTTGTCGAACTTGGACAGCATCCTACGGATGCTAGTCCAGCTCGACCTAAAAAGAGAAAAAAGACCTATATAAAGTTCCATATACTGTCTTTACTTACAACCGGTGTCCATTGTTCTTGTCTCGAACTACTTTACCACTAATTCTGTTTCTATTACACGTGTGCCCAGTACCTGCTGTACATTTTATGGTGTTTAGGCATTACTTGCCCGACCACCTTTTAAGAGGTTTTAGGGTTTTCCTCCATACTGGTAGCACCGTTCAACGATATCCACAACTTGTCCAACACCACACACCATAACTGCACTGTGTGAGCGCCTTATACTGTATTAACTCAAACCCTTAGCCGAACCCTCATGGACACACTAAATATTCACACTATATATTTTTGAAGTCTCTATAATATTGAACCCTAAGTCCTAATGTAGATTACATTCATGAGCGTTATTGGAAAAATAACAATAATGGGGAAAAGTAAAATTGCAATTCAAGTAAATTTGAAACATTCACAATTTATGGGACCGTGATTACTAAGTCAAAATAAGGAGGGAATCTACCTGTATTTGAATCACTTTCTAGCTTGTTGATAATCTCCATATGAGCACCAAAAGTGCCATATAAACGAGTTTCCAGGACATACCTTTCACTCGTATCCTTTCGATTTTTCTCAGTCTGCATCAAGAGAGGTCGGTTTTTATCTTAGTTTGTCCTGCTTTTCTTGTGGAAGGGACAGGTGGCACCAACTTGCATGATCTTTATGGGTATTGCTTCATATTTGATGCTTCTCAGACGATCCACTATCCTGAGATGCCTGCGCATCCAACGTATGTACAATTTCTGATTTCTCAGCATTATTGTGAAGAAAAATAGGCAATGTGGTTTCGAATGCAAGGTATGAAAAAGAAATGTGATGTACATTTTCTTAATTGTACTGCTTTATAACTTGGGCTACTGAATACATAACATATGAGCTATTAATGCACTATCAATCTATAGTAAAGTATCACACTATAATGAATATAAGTAATGAATGACCCAAAGTCATGCACTTATTATGAATAAATAAACGCCGAAAGCAGAAACGTTCAAAACACAACTTTTTTTGGGGGTCAATTTTTATTGTTTTTATCATTAAACAAAACAGGCAAATAGAATTAAGGTGATATATACTGTCAGCATTACATAGTATATAATACTCGCAGCCCTCATAAATTGACCTGCAATGCACCCACCAGGAAAGCAATATATCCGAAGAATAATGACAGTTAATAATATAATGCAAGTTCGAATTGGTCACAAAAGTTGTCATTGTAGCCAACAATCTACTGGCAGATCCTGGTTATAAATACTATAAAACAGTGATTACAATGGGAACAGAAGACTGCAAACAAAAGGAGTAGCAAAGTAAAGAAAAACAAAGAAAATGTTAGTTGCGGAGGGTAGGAGGAGGAACCAAGCTTACACCACATATACGTTGTATGTACTGTTCCTTGAAAAGTTGGGAGCCAAGAGGAAGGAGGCCAGCAGGGTGTGCGCTACTCTCGATTGAGCAGAAACCTGCTAACTGGGGTCCTCGGTGGTATTACAAGGTAAACATGGGGGGGGGGGGGCAAGCAAGATGGCCACACTTGTGTGAGGCTCTTGCTGTTCGGGCCGCCGTCCACCTGTTATCCTGGTCATTTCAAATTAAGAGGCTGAATTGCACCTACATGGCTGCGCAGACAGGGCGGCACTGAATTTGGACTGAAAGTGGAGGCGTACAGGCTGCAACGACTCGGAAACCTGCCACTCGATCCCGGAGCTGTAACCCACAAAATGGCTGCGTCCGTGGCGATCTGACGGAGGAAGCTAGATGCGAGCTGTATTAGTCTGCTGCGGAACAGGCCCTAGATATCCCAGCCGGCGACTGAATACTGCCGACTATTGACCAGACGCCGCAGGAGACGCCTGGACATTGCCTACAGCGGCGCCGAGGTGAGCTGCGGACGCTGACAGCGCCGACCCGGCTGAGCGCGCACCGCTGCCTTGGATCAGAAGAGTGATTGAGTGTGCGTCGGCCCCCTGGGCTGGCCCTCATCTGGCGGAACCGGTCTTGGGGCTTGCCTGGACTGACGGTGAGACTGGCCAAGAGCGGCATAGCGGACCTGAACCTGCGGTATTGGAGGGGAGCAACCGCCCGCCTGCGGGGGCACAATGCATTCTCCCCCGCGGACTCGGATGCTGTTGGGAGCCGCAGGCTCATTCCCACTGGTCCTTGCTGCGCCGGAGCGGGAGGCCCGCGGCATCCTGGGGAGCCTGCCTGATCCCTACCTTTGCAGCTCCTGGTCTTGGACGGGAGGCCTAGACTCTGCCCAGACCTTTGCTGCAGGCCTTATCACCGGCCGGATATCTGCCTGAACTGCTGGGACAGTGCCGGGGGGAACTTGTCTTTCTTGAGTTCTGCAGACATACGTGCTGCGGTGCTGTAACGTCACACCGGCGGTAGAGCTGACTGCCGCGAGCAGAGACCCGGTCCTATTGACACCCCCCCAACCACCCAGGTCTCTGAGGGGCTCTTGTGTGCAGGTGAAGACGTGAATTGCACGGACATGCCAGCACCAGCCAGGGCCTAATTAGTAGCCGCTGAGGACCTGTGGGCTGCCTGGAACCTCCACCCCACGCCCCCCCACCTTGTTGGGAGACCACTAGTGATGCTTGTGAAATTACTGGTCTAATTGGAAGACACAGAGGTTAGTTGCCTACAACTGCTGCACTCTGAGTTTATGCTCTGCTACTGATCGACATTACGTGGGTCGGGCCCTCTGGCCCACTGCACCATCTGGCCGCCCTGTGCCTGCAAGATGGCTCTGGTGCGGCAGATCCACATCGAGTAACTCCATATATCGCCCTTTGGGTGACACGGGGCTGACTGACCCTGCATCTGCTGAGAGATCCCTCTCCAAATATTATCCTGCACGCATCCACCCCGACCATGGGGAAGCCAACCTAAGCTTAACTTTGAGGCGCGGAAAGCCAGCCGTTCACAGACTGAGCAGGAAGATGACGGCGGAGAACCCCAACCCCCCTCCCCTGCAGATCTGAAATAACTACTAGTCATGCAGTCCAGTTTGACTTCCATCGAGTCCAAGATGGACGGTTGGATGGAGTCACGCACAGAGTTGACAAGCATGAAGACCGATTGACTGAAGCGGAGCACCGCATATCGGACCTGGAAGACACCACCACTGCCACTACGTCTCGCACATCGGAAATGGAGAGGGTCCTTAAGGTAATAACAGCCAAGAATGAGGACTTGGAATCCCGCTCTCGCCGCAATAACCTCCGAATCCTCGGGGTACCGGAGTCCACTGCTACGGGACGGATGGAGGACTACATCGAACATCTGCTCATAAAGCTGTTGGGAAGGGAGGCCTTCTCACTGGTCCTGGTGGTGGAGCGGGCGCACCGCTCACTGGCTGCCCGGCCTGTCCCGGGTGCCACTCCCCAGCTGATCATAGCTAGGATACTAAATTACTGGGACCGCGACACGGCTCTCCGCCTCTCTAGGGAACATGGACAGCTCCGCTTCGAAAGGATGGATATCTCTCTCTGCCCCGATTTTACCATGGCGGTACAGGAACAGAGGCGGAAGTTTCTCCTTGTCGAAAAGAGACTGCAGTGACTCAATCTGCCCTATGCCATGCTTTTCCCTGCATGTCTTAAAATCCTGCATTTGGAAAAACAGTACTTCTTCAATACCCCTCAACAGGCACAGGACTTCCTCAAAACTCTCCAAAGCAACCAGCAGGCTTAGCCTCCCCTCCCGCTGCCGAATGAGCATGGCGGCGCCTCCGACATAGAATGAGGAAATTCCTCACTGGATCTGCACCGATCACTGCACTGATGACAAGGAATCGCTAATACGATACATCCCTTTCATGTGGGCACCACCTTTGCTATGGACAAAAGGCGCAGACGGGATACCTGAAATGAATGCATTGGGCGGACCGGCCCATGCTGCCCCGGACACGGGCGCCCCACCCCCGACTAGCACTGCTGAGTATATAATGCCCCTAACAAGACTGGCTTGATTAGCCTCTCGTCCTTCATCCGTGACCTACAAGCTGGTAATGACATTATCCTGGTATACCTATATATCTTTGCGATGGTCACCAACCAAGCCATAAACCTGACATACTAATTGGACTGAGCTGACCCCTCGGCGTTGCCCGAACACCCTCGCTACTGCGAGGAGACCCTGGGCGCCTGCTGGACACCACCCAAGGGGTGAACCCCTACTATTGTTGTTGTATCCCGACTGGGATTGTAAGGCTCTTTCTTTCGTATTTCACTGCTTTGTTGGAAGTTATGTTGCTTCTTGGGCCATGGAGGAGGGGGATGGGCAGGAGGGATGGGAGCCACTGCAGGATTGGGCTGCTGATGTGGGAGAGGGGTGGTTCCTTACACACCTACCAAAAAGTGATGCAAACTCATGACTCGCCACTGGTCACTCAATTCTACATACTACTTTGGAATGCGACTGCTCCTTACACAAATCATGGATGAGCATAAACTCTTAAACCCGCTGCCATGAATGACTCCCCGCGCCCTCCTGCATACCAGTTCCTCATCTAGAATGTGCGGGGCCTGGGTGACCCCCGCAAGTACCGCCACATACTATCTTCTCTAGAGCGCCATACATACATTGTGCTATGCTGCAGGAAACACACTTTAATCCTACTGCTACCCCCACATTTGCCTCTCGGTGTTCCAGCTACACCTGTTTCTCCTCTTATTCGTCATAGGCCCGAGGCACGTGTATCCTTGTCAAGAAAACCCTTCCATACACTCCTATAGGTTCCATGGGAGATGAGCAGGGGCAATTCTCCATCCTTTGGGGTAGGCTGGCCACACAGTCATTCACATTTGTTTCCTGCTACGCTCCCAACTCGGATGACCCAGAGTTTTTCCGGCAAAAGTTTGGGGCAAAATCTTAGAAATAGGCTCCACACACTTGATTTGGGGAGAGGATTTTAATGCCACACTTAATCCTACACTAGACCGCTCACAACCGCAACCACATCACTACTCTAACTCCCAGTCCACTCTGAAACTGATTGCCGCAGATCACGAGCTGATAAATGCTTGGCATCATATGCATCTGATGCGTAGAGAGGGCACCTGCTACACCACGGCCTGCGCCTCCTGGTCCAGAATAGATGCATGGCTTATCACTAAAGGGCTCACTCTGTGGCTGACACATGACCTCCATCGCCCCTGCACTTACTCTGATCACTCCCCAGTGCTCATTACTCTTACTCCCCCACATGAACGCTCCCCAATTTTAAACGGGCATCTGAATCCACTTTCTCTGCTAGACCCCGTGTTCAAACAAGAACTTGAACAGGAGATTACGGATTTCTTCCCACGTAATGAAAATTTGGTTGCACACTACTCCACAGTATGGGAGGCATTCAAGGTCCCCATTCGCGGCCTGTGCATTGCCAAGAGCGGAGGAATCTTGAGAGACATTAGGGCTAGGCTGCGACGGCTAGAAGCTGACCTCAAACACATTGAGGATAACTTACAGACTGCACCGACACCTGAGCTCCAGACACCGCTCCGGAGCACACTGAATGACTATCAGGAAACTGCTGAAAGCGAGTGCAAACTCAGGGGGAATTATCACAGGGCATGCTTATATGGAGAGGGAGATAGGCGGGGGAAGGCTATGGCATCCCTAATCCGCCCTCCGTGGTTCTCGAACAGTACTTGAAATTGAGGACGAGGATGGCCAGCTGCACAGGAATACGACAGACATTGTGGAAACTTTCAGCAGATTCTATAAGTGTCTGTATAAAACCCATAGAGACCACTCTGCAGAATTTGACCCCTTTTTTGAGGACACGGCGATTGCATGGCTGGGTGACGGCCAACGGAAATTCCTTCTGCAGCATCATGAGGATGAGGAGATTGTGACTGCTATAATGCAGCTACCATCTGGAAAGGTGCTGGGTCCGGATGGCCTCTCAGCGAAATTCTATAAAAACTTTCATCACCTGCTCATTCCTGTGCTGCGACATGTCTTCGAAGAAGCTAGAGAGTCTGGGATCCTCCCCTCCTGTATGCGAGAGGCACACATCATCTCCACACCCAAACCAGGCAAGTCCGCTACATATTGTGATTTGTACAGGCCCCTCTCACTAATAAATGCCAAAATCCAAGCTAAATTAATTGCCAACCGCATCAGCCCCCAATGACTGCATTGGTGCTCCTGGACCAGTCGGGCTTTGTGTCCACTAGAGGCACCTCCCACAATTTACGCACATTGTTTGCGCTACTCCAAGATACAGACCCTGGGGCAAACACTGCAGTAAATGGGTAACGAAACAGGATAACTGAATGTATTTGTCAACATAGTGTTCCAAATACTTCGAGCGGCACACTTTCCTGCAACTTATCCTAGAAAAGGGGTTACCCAGTCTTGAGCCCTCCTAGCTCTGGCGTCCTGTCCCTATTCTGAGTACTGCTCTCATTCCCTAAGGTGTTGTTAGTGTTCACAGTGGGAGCAGCGTACTTCACTACCCTCCCCAGGTTCCAAATCTGCTTTTCTTGGGTCTTAACAGCATTCCTGAGCAACTTTACGATTTTGGTGGGCTCATTAAGCTCTGACCAATTCGCTCTGCCACTGGGTGCTTTAATTTGTTACTAGATCCCCCCACCTGGAATCCCACGTCCTTGACAGCATGTAGTCTAGCAAACTTAGTTTTCCTTTCAGACATGGCTTTGCGTTCTCTGTCCCACTACTGTGACTCTTTAGAGTGACCTGTCCAACCTTTATACCACTTCGTCCACCCTGGTACAAACCTCGAGTTGGGGTTTTCTAGCTTTGAGCAATTAGAAAGGTGTCATGCTGGTGGTTTGATGAGGGGTCAGTCTGTAGGCTTCAAGGCATTTCAAGATCTTGTCGTTCCAGCACAACCCACTGGCCCT
The DNA here is from genome assembly GCF_964263255.1 of Lissotriton vulgaris. Classification (NCBI taxonomy): domain Eukaryota; kingdom Metazoa; phylum Chordata; class Amphibia; order Caudata; family Salamandridae; genus Lissotriton; species Lissotriton vulgaris. Next base: position 634,910,976 of record NC_141695.1, read on the forward strand.
CGCTAGTTGGATACCCTCCTTGATGGTCCTGTTGAATCGTTTGGCCATCCCGTTAGCCTCTGGGTGATAAAGTGCACACCGCTTGTGTTCTATCACAGTGCACTCTAAGAATTCTCTCATTTCCTTTGTGCAGAGTTGCACCCCATTATCCGTCAATAAGCTTCTTGGCAAACCTTCCCTGATAAACACTTCTAGCAGGCAGTCTGACAGCCCTCGTAGTGATTTCAGAGACCAATTTCACTTCAGGCCACCTGGAGTAGAGATCTATGAGTACCAAAATGTAGGTTGTGCGATGTTCCCCCGTCAAGGGATCCACAATGTCTAAAACCATATCCACCCATGGACCTACAGGAAGAGGCCTACTGTGCATTGAAGGTTTGTGTTGTTTCAGAGCCTTGTCACTGGTGGAGCATGGCACACAGTCCCTTATATTCCTCTCCATTTCAAGATCCATGCAGGGCCACCAGTAGTCTAACTGCAACTTCTGTTTGGTTTTGGTAACTCCCAAATGCCCCTCATAGCCATGTTGACCAAGCGCTCTCTCAAAGTCTCGGCAGGGACCAACCTCGTAATCCTGAAAAGACAATTGTCAAAAATGGATAGTTCGTCTCTGACCATCCAGTATGGTATAAGAGTCTCTTCCCGTTTGTCTTGGTCCATCCATGTACCCTTTGTCTTCTCACAAGCTTTCTGTAGGAGCACAGCAGCTCTTAAGGCCTCCTTCCAGCGTTCTTCTTCAATGGCTCCTTGGGTGATGACGCACACGTTCTCCGTCTGTATTTCCTTGTTCACCACATCATCATCCTCCCCGTCGACAGCATCATCACAATCCTCACTCACCAGGTGAGAGGGGCAGTCGGCTGCAACATTCCTCATCCCAGGTACGTAGTCGACCTCAAGCGTGTATTCGTGGAGACTCATGACCCATCGTCTGATTCTGCTTGAGATAGTCTAATACCTTCTTGCTAAAGACTTTGACTAGGGGCTTATGGTCGGTCCTCAGTTTGAACTTCACTCCCCAAACAAAGTCTCCAAATTTGTTTGTGGCCCAATGTGCCCCCAAGGCTTCTTTCTCGATCACCGAGTAGTTATGTTAGACAGAGATTTATATAGCGCGCGGCTACTCGGGCATAGTGTCCCGGCGCTCTACAGATCTGTAAAGAGAAGCAGAGCAGAGAACAAGCGCACTAGAGGCTGAAAAGCCAGGTCTTAAGGTCTTTCCTGAAAGACAGGAGATTATCAGCTTTTCTCAGGGAAAGGGGGAGCTTATTCCAGAGCTGCGGGGCACAGGCTCTGTAGGAGCGACCTCCGATGCGTGAGTGCTTTACAGATGGAACGACAGCAAGAGCTTGTGTGGCTGAACGTATCGATCTGGTAGGATGGTAAAACTGAACGTGTTTCCGGAGGTAGACGGCACCGGTGCCGTGTAAGGACTTGAAGGTCAAGGTCAAAGTCTTGAAGATGATAAGTTTCCTTACCGGGAGCCAGTGAAGTGCCTCTAGGAGAGACGAGGTGCGAGATCTGTGACTTAAGCCGAAAATGGCCCTTGCCGCGGAGTTTTGGACAGTCTGCTGACGAGATAGGAGGTATTCTGGGAGACCTAAATAGAGCACATTGGCGTAGTCAAGCCTGGAGCCAATCATTGCTTGTACAGTGATTCTCCTGTGAGCCCGAGACAATAGAGGTAGGAATTTCCTGAGTGTACGTAGCAAGCCAAAACATTGGCCGACTAGGGCAAGGATCTGGGGTTTAAAGGTAAGAGCATTGTCGAATTTGACACCCAGATTCTTCGCGATCGCAGTGGGGGAGGAAGGAGGATGCATATCTGCCGGCCACCAGGATTTCCATTGAATGTCAGGAGAGCAGCCAAAAAATATAATTTCAGACTTATCTGAATTACATTTAAGCTGATTCAGCTGAAACCAGGAGAATACCGCTTCTAAGCAGCTTTTAATAGAGTCACCCGCGAAATCAGAGTTCTTATCGCAGGTAAAAAGCAGCTGCGTATCGTCCGCATAGGAGACGATACGCGCGACAAAGGTCTCCACTAGTTCAGCCAAGGGGGAGAGATAGACGTTAAATAAAGTGGGACTAAGAACTGATCCCTGTGGCACTCCCAGATCAAGAGATGGGACTGTTGCTGAAAAAGGTGGTGACCAGATCATTTGTTGGCGTTCGGAGAGAAAGGACTTGAGCCAATTGAACACCGCCCCTCTAATTCCGATCTCCTGAAGTCTAAAAAGGAGCCGGTTGTGAGAGACGGTGTCAAAGGCCGCTGAGAGATCTAGTAATACCAGCATTGCCTTCCCTCCGCGATCAGTCACTTCCTTTATGGTCTCCGTTACCTCCAGTAGTGCTGTTTCTGTACTGAGGTTGGAGCGGAAACCTGACTTCGTCTGATGTAAAATGTCATGGGCTTCTAAGAATTTTGACAAGATGGAATGTACATGCTTTTCGGCGAGTTTGGTAGGGCAGGAAGCAGAGATATTGGCCTATAGTTAGTGTTCTAAAAGATTCAAATTAGATTTTTTTATAAGAGGGATGACATGAGCCTTTTTCCAGGCCTTTGGAACCTCGCCCAAGGTAAAGGAGGCATTGAGGAGAGGATTAATCAGAGGGTTGAGAACGGGGGCCATTTTTGAAAGGATTTTGGCGGGGCAAGGGTCAGAGGGGGAGCCAGATTTCAGTTTTTGCTACAGATCAAGCGAGGCCTCCAGCGTCATAGGAGGAAAATCTGACAGAATGTGGATGTCCTGTGAAATGTTCGTAATAAATGAAAGGGGGTCAGGAACAATGGCAGGGGCATTAGGCGTAAAAGATGTCTGGATGTTGAGAATTTTATTGTAGAAGAAACTAGCCAGCTGATTGACCCAGAGTTCAGATGGAGAGAATTTGGGGTTTGAAGCAAGGGGGGGGGGAGTGAATTCCCTAACAATATTAAATATTTCCTTACTGATGTTACACGCTGAGTCAATTCTTTTAGCAAAAAAAGCCTTTTTGGCTAGTGTGATTTCTTTGTGATAGGCCTTGGTAAGATTTTTAAACCTTATTTTTAACAGGGCGTCATACTTTTTACGACATAACCGTTCGGCTTTCTTGCAATGTTTCCTTATCTCATGAAGTTCGGTGGTGAACCAGGGGGCTGAGATACGTTGAGATGTTGAGGATCCGGCTGACATGGGTGCCAATTCATCAAAACGTTGAGCGAGCCAGGACTGAAAGCTAGAGAGGTCCTGCTCAAAATTGCCAGTCCGTTGGCACGGATAAAGTGCTAAGGACTGCTCCAGCATGTCAGTGGTGACACGATGGAAGGATCGGAATGCTGTAGGGTGAGTGCCATTTTCCGTGCAGGGAACTTTAGAGGGACCCACAATATCAAACTTTAATAGAAAGTGGTCTGACCACAACACCGGAAGTGGTGGATAGGATTGGATAGACAGAGACGAAAAAACTTGGTCTAACAAATGACCTTTAGTATGAGTAGCTACAAAAAAATAGGGTAATAGATTGAACATGCTAGTAGTATTGAGAGTCACTGGCCTCAGGATCGTCCATGTGGATGTTAAAATCTCCAAGAAGAAGAAGATGCTTGTATTTTATTGCAAGAGGGGATAAAGTTTGGTGAAGTTTATCACAAAATGGGCCCAGGTGGGCCTGGTGGTCGGTAGACTAAAAGGCCAGCACAGGAATGATGCGGGGAGAAAGATAGGCAGAAGCCAAGTGAATCAACCCCCGGAATATTATCAGTTTCAAGTGCAGAGCAGGTGTATCGTTTGTCTACTACCATTGCCACTCCACCACCTCTACCCAGCTCTCGGTCTTTCCTGACTATATAATAGTTAGGGGGAAGGGCAGTAGAGATGTCAGGACTGGAGGAGTCGCCTAGCCATGTCTCCGTTAAAAAGAGACATGACAGCTTCTGTTCTGCAAGTAGGTTGAAAAGGTCAAGAGCATGCTTACCAAGAGATCGAGTGTTTAGAAGCATGCATGGATACACGGGGACCTTTGCAGAAGTCTCTCTGGTAGTATCGGTTGAGCCGGGAGTAACTGGTGAAGAAAGCAAGGTTGAAGCAGACCATGCGCAGGTCTCACAGTCCTGCCTAACATTAGCAGGGTCACATAGATGTTTAGCACAGCCCAAGCTAGTAGTATTCCCCAGCCTAAGTAGAGTGTCACGATCAAAGGAAATTACCCCCTCAGCAGTGCAACCTACATGAGCTAGGTCAACTGCCATGCCGGGCGCCTCCGGGACGCAGACGGGCTTACCTCAGGCGCACCTCCGGCGCACATAGGGCGCGCCCGCTGCACTCGTCCGCTGCGCGTCCTCGTAGGCATGCTGGACTTATAGGGCGGAGGCAGGTCGTCTGACGCTAAACACTAGCGTGCCAACCAACTTCCCCCAATATGGCGGCCGTGCTTAGGAGCAGCGTCCAAGATCGAGTGTGGAGCCAGGTAGGTAAACAATGACTCACACACGCTGTGAAAGCTTCAAAGAACACGCGCTATTGAAACAATGCCCAAAGTCAGCAGGGCTACAGTTAAAACACACAGCCACAAGCCCCAAGTTAAAACATGCAAGTAGCAGTATTAAATCACGCTAGTTGCAGACAGCATAAAACAGCATACATTTTAAAAAGATGTGTGCGTGTGTGCAGGTTCCCGGCTGAGCCTCAGGAACAGATCAGAAAGAGGCGGTGAGAAGTCCGACCTTTAAGGTCGCCTGACGCTAAACACTAGCGTGCCAACCAACTTCCCCCAATATGGCGGCCGCGCTTAGGAGCAGCGTCCAAGATAGAGTGTGGAGTCAGGTAGGTAAACAATGACTCACACACGCTGTGAAAGCTTCAAAGAACACGTGCTATTGAAACAATGCCCACAGTCAGCAGGGCTACAGTTAAAACACACAGCCACAAGCCCCAAGTTAAAACATGCAAGTAGCAGTATTAAATCACGCTAGTTGCAGACAGCATAAAACAGCATAAATTTTAAAAAGATGTGTGCGTGTGTGCAGGTTCCCGGCTGAGCCTCAGGAACAGAACGAGTTGAGCTCGGCCTTGCGTAGTAAGCGTGATGCAAACACTATAGTTTCTTCTCCTCCACCTCCTACTTGCATCAGGACTTCTCCCAATCCTTTGGAACTGGCGTTGGTGGTCAGCACAGCCTCCCTGCCAGGTAAGAAGGATTTGAGGTTAGGGGCTTCAGCTAATGCCTTCTTTGTGTCTTCAAACTCCTTCTTGCACTCTTCACTCCACACGAATGTCACCCAATTCCTTAGTAGGTTATGGATGGCGCTCCTTCTTGCACTCTCCACTCCACACGAATGTCACCCAATTCCTTAGTAGGTTATGGGTGGCATATGTGCGTCTGGCAAAGTTCTGCACAAATTTGAAAGATTTGACTTCATCCTTGCTTTTGGGTGTGTAAGGTTGATGATAGTGTTTTGCATATCTGCCTTAGGGCAAATGCCCTCCGTTGTCACCTTGTGCCCCTGGAACTCCAACTCAGCACATCCAATCTTGCACTTTTCACTCTTGCACTTTTCACTCTTCACTGTGAGTCTTTGTTCTTGGAATCTCTTCAGGACCTGTCTGAGCCCGAGTTCGATATGAGTAACATCCTCTCCGAAGATCAGAACATCGTCCGGATAGCACACAACCCCAGAAACGTCCTTAAGAAGATTGTTCATGATCCTTTGAAAGACCGCGGCAGCCAACACTGGTCCAAACGGCATACGGTTAAATTTGTAGGCCCCCATAGGCCTAATAAATGCTGTGAGTTCTTGAGAATCAGGGCGGAGCCTGACTTGGTAGTAGGCAGAGGTTAGATCAAGTGTGGTGAATACCTTAGCCCCACTAATCTGCTCATCATTTGTGAAATGTTCGGCAGGGGACATATCAACTATGCCTTCCCTGTTTAGTGCTCTCAGATCAATGCATAAATGCACAGCACCATCCCCCTTCCTTGCTGCGACAATGGGTGCCAACCACTCAGTGGCCTCTACTGGTTTGATTGGAGACTGGTTTGGTTGTAGGTTGGGTCCCCCAGCCTACATAACCTTTCTAACTCCTCTCTCACAGCTTTCTGTATCGAAATGGGAAGATTCCTGACCTTGGCTGAGACAGGCTTGGAATTCTCTTTGAGTTTTATTCTGTGGGCATAGTGTTTGAGGCATCCCAATTTATCTGTGAATACATCCTTGAATTGTTCTTCTATCCCTTCTAGTGTTTTCCCCACCTCTTGAACCAATATTTGGGGGTTCTTGTTGCAATGCTGGTAAATGCCCAAATCGTTCTGTGTTTGCCAACCCAGGATGTTATCACCTTTCTTGAACACGTAAATCTTAGCAACTTCCAGCCTGCATTTGTAGCCTACAGTGCCCCAAAAATAACCCTTCATCTGTATGGGTTGCTCACCAAAGCCTCCCGGTTTTACATCAATTCTCTGCAATGTCAATTTACCCTTAGAGACTTTCTCAGAATCTCCTGCAGATATTGTCAGTCTAGAACATGAATCAAACATTGCTTCGATTTTTGTCTCGTCTACTGCTATGAAGTCATTAGGATTGCTTACTGACTCACTCTGAACCTGTAACACAATTTCATCACCGGCACGGGTGGTGTCATCCCTGTAATGTTTCCTGTAATTAGCATTGCTCCTGCAGCATTGTCTGAAGTGTACTCTCCTACCACACTTATTGCAAGTAGCTTTAAGGGAGGGGCACTCCTTGTCATTCGCTAAGTGTCCCGGTTTTCCACACCTTTAACAACTACCTTTGAAACTCCAACTGCCTCTATTCTCCTTTTGTTCGTTTTTTTTTTTTTTTAGCTTTGACTGCAAGCACGTCTCCGCTCTCAACAGATACTTCACTCACCCTAGCTTTGCCCTCACAATCCTGTTTTATTTCACTCACACATTCCATCATGTGCTCTACTTGTTTCGCCACAATGAGCACCTCCCCAAGAGGCGGGTCATTTTTCAACCACATCTCCTCACGTATACGTTCAATCTTACATTTTAAAAGAAATTGATCACATATCCGCTCCTCACAAGTCCCCCCAAACTTGCACGTGGCTGCCAACTTTCATAACTCACAGACAAATTACTCTACTGTCTCGCCCGCCTTCTGCCCTCTCTTTCCAAAATGGTATTGCTCCATAATCGTGCTCATTTTTGGCAAAAAGTGGATATCTAATTTTTTCAGACTAATTTCATATTCATTCAAGCCTCTCGCATCATTTGCGTTCAACTCCGGAAGATGTTCCAATATCTCTTGCCCTTCAGCCCTCCGATAGTGCAACCGTAATGCTACTCTCCTTTCAAAATCCAAATTCGGACCACACACTACTGCATAGCTTTGAAAAACCTTTTTCCACTCATTCCATTTTAAACCTGGCTCCCCTGGAGTGGTTAGAAAGAATGGCGGTAGCGACACATTCTACATGATGGCTAAAAGGTACTACCAATAATTCTGGGAACACAGGTGTGTGAATGACGTTTCCTCTGGTTTATCAGTCTAATATACAAGGTTACTTGCAGTATAGAACTTTCACAATACCCTTTAGACTGACCAAGTGAGTAGAGCGTCTTGAGAGAAGCAACAAAACATCAGGATGTGAACAATAACATCACAGGTAGAGAAGAAATGGGAAGAATTGAAAAAACGAGAATGTTAACAGTAAACCACTAGGCAGCAGTGTGCACCTAATTAATTATTTATTTTATTTATTTAAGCAACTTATATAGCGTGCAAATACCCTGAGGTGTCTCGGCGCTTGTGGAGTAAATCGGAAAGATAGACGCTGAGTGTGGGGACTACTGGTTGAAGAGCCAGGTTTTTAATTGTCTCCTGAATGTCATAAGTGTAGGACTGGTTTAAATGTGGAGTGTAAGGGTGTTCCAAAGTCCGGCCGTACCAACTATGAAACGTCTGTCTCCCCAGGAGGATTTCTTGGTGCGTGGGACTTGGAAGTAGATGCGCTGTGGAGGAGCGCAGTTGTCTGTTAGGGGCGTATAGGCATAGTGAATGTTTTAGAAACTCTGGTCCAGTGTGGTTGATTGCCTTGTACGCGATGCATAGTGCTTTGAATTTGGTACAGCTTCTGATAGGGAACCAGTGAAGTTGGCGTATGGTAGGTGAAATGGATTTGAACCTGGGGGAGCCGGATAGAATTCTGGCTGCCGAGTTTTGAACCAACTGTAGCTTCTCTCCCATTCTCCTCGTCGAATACAACGGCCTCCTTTCTCTCAAAAAAAATAAACCAGCACAATGCAAGTCTTTTCCTGGACCACATCCTAGAGTAGCAGGGTTACTTTCCCAAGTTTGCCCTAACACAAAATGCTGGGAGCTGACAAAGACCGCCTCAACTTTACTCTTGCCCACTGAGTTGAAAATGCCTGTGAGGTAACTAACTATGAACAGCTGGTGAGGGGAAAGCTGCGCCAGTCAGCGTGACAGGATACTGGTTTCTCTCTACCAGGCAACACAAACCCTTTGCTTCCTCAAGTTTCCTTGCAGAGCTGTGCCAGCTTCACGACCGGCAAGATTATTGGCATTGAAAATGGTGTTAGTGCGGGAGCGATCTACCCATGAAGAACGGCGCCACACACCTGACAGGATGGACAGCACCAATAACCCTTTATTCCGGATAACGCCGCACCGCCAACTCAAGCTGCGCCGGTCAGCGTGACTGGCTTGGGGCTCCCTTCTACTGCCTGCTGCCTGGGCGTAGGGCAAGGCAAAAGGTAGAAACAGAACTAAACACTGCTCTGACTCCAACCTGCAATGAATAAGCCTTGGCAAAACCATCTGCTTACTCCGAGTTTTCCTAGCAGAACCTCACCAGGGAGTTCACCAAGGAATACAGCAAGATTCTCAGTGCCGCTGCCACTGTTACTCCAATCCTGATGTCCCTCGAAACAGAGCTCCAGCGTGGCACCAGACAGCATTACTGGCAAATTTCCCAGCGCTCAAGTCACTCCGAAGCGCTATAGTACCACCCTGTAAAGTTGGAAACTACACAAAAGTAGTAGTTGAAGGCTTTATTTAAAGTAAAGCACAGGAGCAAGGTAGGACGCAGCCTACACAGGACTTCTTCCCCAGCAGCTGTCTGCACAGCAGCCAGGGAATAGAATCCTGCCAGAGTGAACAGTAGGAGAAGGTTGAGGGTAAACCATTCTAAAGCAAAGATGTACTCAAAGAAACATGACACATCTTCCTCCCTAAGAAGAAAAAAAAAATAGGAGATCAACATACAAAATAATCTAGCCATTTAGGTTTGGAACAAATACATTTCTTACACACATCATCCTTACTATTGAAATCAATTCCATCAAGAGTTACCACATTCCTATTTACAATTTCAGATTCTGACAAAATTCTGTTGCTAGATGTTACAATGGTAGAATCAATATCTTTATCATTCCCAGAGGAAGAACAACTTTGGCTTAATTCAGATTCTGGAGAGGTGATACATTCTGACACCATAACACCACCATGATCCTCCTTTTGAAAAGGTTGATGCTCAACTCCAGATGCATTACAAGAAGAATAAAAAGGAGGAACAATTAAATCATTCTTTTAGTCATTCTTACCTCTGTAAACAGCAATTCTTCTAATATTCCATACTTTGGCATCCTTCAAAAGGACAACATTACGTAAAACTTTTTTGATCAGCAAGGGTTCAGAAAATTGAGATTCACCTTTACGAACCTTCCATGGTTTTTTAACCTTAACCCACATACCAGCTTTAATATCTACTGAACCAGCACCAAATTTGTTATCAAAATTACGTTTATATTGTAAATGTTTCTCAAGAATATTGTTTTTAACTTTGTTCAATCAGATATCTAAACATGGATTTTTATGCAACCAATCAGGATTACATTTTGTTCTAGCAATGCGGCCTCTCATAATCTCAAAAGGTGACCTTTTTAATGCATCATGAATATTAGTTCTGTAAGACCAAATGGCTTTGAAAACAAGAGTTTCCCAATCTTTCCCCTTCATACCAGCAATTAGAATGGCACTTTTAAGCACTTTATTAAACCTTTTACATAAACCATTACCACTTGGATTATACAAGGAAGTGGTTCTGTGAGTAATACCAGTTCTATCAAAATAAGATTTGTCTAATTTGGACATGGAACTGTACACCGTTATCGCTAATGATTTGAGTTGGAAGAACTTCCTCAATAAAAACTTTATCCATAAACCTCAAGACATTGGCAGAGTCAACTTTATCAACTATGGTGATGCTTGGCCATCTCGAAAAAATATCAATGATGGATATAATATATTTAGAATTGTCACCTATGGGACCCATATTGTCAATGGCAACTGTATGCCATGGACCTTCATGAATGATTGGTTCACACATATCGGGTCTCAAAGTGTTTAGTACTTTATCAGAATTTGAGCAAACAACACATTCACGAACAATTCTTTCAGCACATAAATCTACTCCAGGCCACCAATACCATCTCTTCACATTCTGTTTAGTTTTTACAATGCCACAGTGATCTTTGTGACATAATTGTAACACAGCAGTTCTTAAAGATGATGGGGGAATGGCTTTATCTCCGCGAAAAATAGTACCCTCCAAAACAGTTAATTCATTTCTTACTTCCCAAAAAGGTTTAACACTAGAGGATAATTTACTTTTTTCAGGCCAACCTTGGTGAATGAAAGCACTGACAGAAACTAAAATACTGTCTTCCAAATACTCATCATTCCACTTCTTCTTCTCTACACAAAATGGACTCTCATCATGAACTAGGGCAACCTGCAAGGAATCCCATTCATTCATATCACATTCTTGCAGGCCTGAAGGCATGCGAGACAGTCTGCAATTACATTACTTTTCCCAGGGACATATTCAATTTTCACAATGAAGTCTTGCAGCCGCATAGACATTCTTGCTATACTGGCCGTGGCATTATAAAGCCCATCAGTGGAGAGCAGTTTGGTAAGGGGTTTATGGTCAGACCTCACAACACATTCTTTGCCCCATATAAAGCTGCGAAAATGTTCCAAAGCCCAACCCACTGACAATGTTTCTTTTTCGATTACAGAAAATTGCTCTCAGGAGTCGAAAGAGCCCTGGATGCAAACGCAATTATACGTTCTTTGCCCAAATCATCAAACTGGGAGAGTACACCAGTCAAACCTTTGTTGCTCTCATCTACTGTAATTATAGAATTGAGATCCATGTCAAAAGGACTGGAGCATGAATGATGTCCCTTTTAATGCTGTTGAATTCATTTTCACATAATGCAGACCACTCAAATTTAACATTACTTTTAAGGAGTTGTCTGATATTGAAAACTTTGCTAGAGAAACCTTTATTGGATTTTGCGTAAAACTCCACCATCCCTAAAAATGATCTAACATCATCCTTATATGAAGGAGGAGGAGCTTCTTCTATAGCATCCCCTAATTTGGGTTTTGTTGAAATTCCATTTGAACATAACACATGGCCAAGATATGTCACAGACTTAACACCAAATTTATATTTAGAATGTGCTATGGTCAGGCCTTTATCTTCAAGTGTACTTAAAACTTCCTCCAAAACAGTACTATGTCCCCGAAAAGGAGAATATCATCTTGAAAAAGTCTCACTTTGGGATGTTTACCAAAAAGTTGATGCATAATGCGTTGAAAGATGGCAGTGGCGCAAGCCAAACCAAATGTCATTCTTTTAAACTGGAAACACCCCATGGGTATGATAAATGCAGTAAATTGTTTGCTATCTTTATCAAGTAAAATTTGGTGGAAGGCCGAGGATAAATCAATTGTAGAAAAAATTGTGGCACCATTTACAGAAGATAGCATTTCAGAAATTTTCGGCAAGGGAAATTTATCTACAACTAGGTTTTCATTTAAATGGTGAAGGTCAATACACAGAGGAATTTTGCCATTAGAACGTCTGGCAATCACTACTGGAGAATTCATTCTGAGAATTTGATAGGTTCGATTATATCGATTATATCCTCTTTGACAAGTCTTTCTAATTCCTTCTGTACTTCACCGCGAATCAAAATGGGAATGTTTCTAGCCTTAAAAGTTTTTGGATTGGCATTTCTTTTTGAATCAATGCGATGTGACAACCCTTCAAAACTGCCAATTTTTTCACTGAACACAATTTGGCTAACATTGAATTTCCAATTTCACCACCATCATTAACAACAAGAACAGGGTCAAGACTGTTTGGGTTTAAGATGATATCTAAATTGCCTTGATCTCTCCACCCAAGGACGGAAGGGCCATGTTTAGCAACATACAATTTACCAAAAGATTCCCTCCCTTTAAATCTAACTTTAAAGGTCTAAACCCAACCATGTAAATTTTTTACCCGGAGAATACTTCAGGAGAAATATCAGGTGTGTAAAGAGTATTCCCTAAGTAGCGTACAAAATCAGAATTCCAAACATCTTCATTAACAATAGTATACGGAGAACCAGAATCAGCATAAATATTGATTAGAACTCCACCTATTAATATATTACAGATAGGTTTTTTTAATCTCCTTCCCAAGAGAATCATTAACGTTAAAGATGTATTGTTTTTCAACAGGTATCTGATTGTAATCATCATTAACTGAACAGTGCATGATTTTCTTAACAATGCACTAATCATCACCTGAAGAAGAATCATAAATGACTTTCACCTTTTTATTTTTCTTCCTGTTGCAAGCTCTGGAATAATGACCAATCAAACCACAGTTAGAACATTTTTCCTTAATTGCAGAACACAATTTGTTAGCTAAATGGAAGTCACTACCACATCGGAAACACTTCAGGTCTTCATTCTTTTTAGACTCATGAGATTTACCCTTAGTTTGTAACTTTTGTTTAAAATTAGATTTGCTTTGAACTTTAAAAACAGTTTGTTCAGAAACTACTTTTTCTTAATTCTTAACTGCTTTAGCACTGTGGCCAGATAATTCCGCTTTCCTTACAGTAGCTAACACATCTTTGAGATCAGCGTCTCCGTTGATCCAAAGTCTATCTTGGCTAGCTTGGTCAGAGCCATGCATTACAACCTGATCTCTTATAAATTGTTACTGAAGATGGTCAAACTTACAATCTTCAGCTAGTTTCTTAAGTTTCGCAACATAAACATCAATAGTCTCATCTGTTAACTGTTTCCTGTGAAAAATGTATATCTTGTTATGCCTATACAAACTTTAGGAGAAAAATGGTTATCAAAATCCTTCAAAATATCAGCAAAAACATTAGAATCTCCACTACCAGTTGTTTTTGTCATTTCATCATAAATTTTCAAACCACAAGCACCCACGGAATGTAGAAAAAGGGTTTTTTCCTTTCAGGCTTCATTTTCCGCTCCTCATCTGTGGTCTCAAAGTTTAGAAAATAAGCCTTCCAAAAAATGTTCATTAAATGGGTTTGAGGGTTCCTGGTGCTCTTCAAAATCGTCGCAAACCTGTAAAGTTGGAAACTACACAAAAGTAGTAGTTTAAGGGTTTATTTAAAGAAAAGCACAGGAGCAAGGTAGGACGCAGCCTATACAGGAATTATTCCACAGCAACTGTTTGGCAGGATTCTATTCCCTGACTGCTATGCAGAGTGAACAGAGGGAGAAGGTTGAGCAAGGATGTACTAAAAGAAGCATGACACACCCGCTAGCTGACAGAGTGTCCGTAGGGGAGCACGCCCGGTGGGGATGACCAGCAATATTTTCGAATGCTTCCCAACTTGTGACTAAAACAGAAAGAGACCAGTGCCCATGAGAATCCAAAGAGTGACAGTCTCCAGCAGAAAGGTAATTACCTGGCTTAACTGACAGCAAGGCAATTCTTTACTTAAAATTGTAAATTTGCACAGCACTCTTGAATAACAATGTTTCCCGAAAAGTAGAAGGAAACTGTTCTCCTAGTACTCCCATTACCATTACCGAACACCGTCCAGCATTCTTCATTAGCGTTTTGGGGTCCCTTTCACTTGTCTTCCTGAGTCCAGCATCCCGTTACTCGACGCCAGTGTAAAATCGAAGAAATACTTCCTCTCGGTCGAAACACAGGAAACACGGCAGTGTGAAAGGAGAAGTTTATTTCCAAGAAGTACAGGAGAGGACCCCAGCCACAGCTGTCGTCCAGAACACACTTTGTCAACGCTCCTCGCAGGGAGCGCAACATAGAACGTTTGCCACGGTGACATTCTATAGCACGTCACAGAGGCGCAAACCAATACAACTGCTGGGGAGGGGGTGGGTGACATGCAAGAGGTTACCCCACAGCAGAAGATACCACAATTACCCATCCAGCCTCCACCGCACACCCTACAGAAACTCCAGAGGCTAATTGAAATATTTATTTGGAATGGGAAACGTGCATGAATAGCTAGGAAGCATACTTACTTACCAATGGTGATGGAAGGGTTGGGCATTCTGCATTCAGACCACTATTATCATGCGGTACAATTGCGATGCCTGGTAATGTGACAACATCCGAACACAGAGAAACATTGGTGCTTAATTGACCAGGCTATAGCAAGCATTCTTTGGAATATCCCCTAGCTCCGCAAGAAGCACCAGCTGCCTGTAGTATATAATTCTCCAGTGATCAGGGCCACTATGGAATAAACAAAATCTCCTTGGACAGCTATTCATGCCTATTTCCCCCCTTAAACCCATCATTGGGAGCCTGCTCACTCCTCGCTTTTCAGGACCAATCTTGTGCCATTCAACAAGCAGGTTGTTAAAGAATAGGGGACTTTTATGATTTGCAGGGTCTGATGGATTTTACATTGCTGCAAGCAGACTTTAGCCTCCCTGAAAGTGAACAGTGCCACTACACTGCCCAAAGCAATTGGTGATGCACTTCTCAGTACGCCCATACATGAGTAGGCTCCTCATTCTCTTTGAGAGGTGGCTCCTCACTAGGCAAGATGATAAAGGTATTCACTCGGCTATCTACAAATTTCTCAACACTAGATCTTACACCACTGCCTCTGCCACCTGTGCTCATTGGGATCCAGAACGCGAGCGGTCGTTCACTGATAGGGAGTGGTCGGATATTCTTTGATACACTCTCACTTCGGCCTGCAGTGCTTCAGGTCAGGAAACCCTTCTCAAGGTACTGCATTATTGGTACTACACTCCGGCCCATATTGCTAAGTAGGGAGGGGGACGTGGTGACAGTTGCTAGTTTCGATCTAATGGTACAGTGACCATGACACATCTATTGTGGCACTGCTGTAAATACACCGCGACTGTGCTGATGTACTGGTGGACATAGACCAGATGTTCAATACTGATATACACTGCTTCTCTGGTTACATTCTTCTTGGCTTACCAACGGACTGACGTATCCTTTATATCCTTCAAGAAGGACTATCACTCTGTCCCTCTGTGCTGCCAAACAGGTGCTACTCGCTCGATGTGGCACAGGCCTGATTCCAACACACACTGACTGGCTTTACAAGCTTTAGGACCTCCTGAGCATAGAGAAATTGACGGCCTATGTGACTCACACTCTTGCCCGATTTGAAAAGACCTGGGGTCCGTGCTTGAAGCTCTTAGCTCACAGTTTTAGAGAACTCACAAGCCGGACATATCTACGGGTGCTCTTCCTCAAAGTGGATGTTCCCAATACTCCGGACCGTAAGCTTCTGTTGATGGTAGGGCACATGTGTACTGACTGGATGGTAAACTATTAAACCAAGGGAGCATCTATTGTTTTGTCTACCCGTGTGTCCCTTCCCCATCCTAATCCTGGAGAGTGGTACCCTTATTCTACATGTGGCTACACCAGGGCGTTTGTAGCAGGCCCTATGATGAAGCATGTCACATACCTTGGTATGTGAGTGAGGGCAGTTTTTCCAAATTTAAGAATTTTCCTTTGTTGCAGTTGTGTACTCTATATACCCCTGGTGTGTAATTATTTGGTTTATTCCAGGGAGCCTGGGGTATTGGAGTTTAAACAATTTAGGCCCTCTCCCCTTTTGTGTGTTGACCCTTCTTCTACACCCTCTTCCTCTGCCCTTTCCCGCCACCCATCCCATCTCTTCCTGTTCTTATCCTATTTCCTCACTGGCTTCTGGATGTAGGCGAACAGTTCTGTCTGTGCTATTTTTCTTGCAGAAAATTCAATAAAAAACGATGTAATCATAAAAATGAAATTGGTAAATCACCCCCTTATTTTGTGTTCACTGCAAATCTAATGCCAACAAGTGGCACCCCTCACCAAGTACATGTGCGCATCCTTAGCTCTTATCTATTGAGTTTGCTCTGCACTCTGTACATACATTCAGGTCACTATCTGCCTGCATGAATGGCAATGAAGCATAGTGTATACTATCTTGCATCTGTTCCTCACTTACCCTATGCGGTTCCTATTCACATTTTATCGGTCCAGAGGAAAAGGGCATTTCCCTTTAGTTAGTCACTTTATAAAAATAATGATAGTGTTGCAGAATCCTCTATTCGTTATTTATGCATTATTTGTTAAATCTCTGATTCAGAGTTTTTAGGCCATTCATCCAATGTTTTTACTCCTTGAGTCTTCATATATTTAGAGTTCTGGACACGCAACATATACATAACATATTGCTTATTTGCCTCTGTATTATTGTTTTTGTTCATACTATGCCTCTGATACGTGGTCTCCATACTGTGCTACAATCAGAGCTACTGTAATTGCTTTCCATCAACATTAATTTTGCATATAACAGCAGACTCACCAAACACAGTACTGGGCTCGATGGCCATGCTTCTTAATGTGAACAAATTGCCTCAATCCTGTGGCGACTGCTGCTCCCATGACGGCTATGGTTATTGCCTCATATCACCAGCCCCCCTCCCCATCTAACTTCGCCAAGGGTATAATGCTTCTTCAGCACCTACATTATTTCTCTCTACAGCCCAGAATGACGAGACTACTGTCTCCTCAGATTTGGTAGAGTCCATCCGAGTAGTATTCACCTACCTGGGTGCTGCCATATGACAGGTGAGGTGTCTCTTAATATCAAATGGATATTCCTGTAGGACATTACAGGTATCCCTATATAGTGGACCTATTGACAGATAGTCTATCGTACTTTGTGTGGTATGGTTTCACAGATGTGGAGAGTGTGCGAACCCCTTTTTGAAAGATAACGCTCTCCTACTGCTGGTGTGTGAGGACACAGAGTACAACGCCCAGCGTAGCTAGGAATGTGGTTCCTTTCCATGTGTTGAAGGGGAGAAAACCATGACCAAAAGTACATCCGAGGTGGTTCAGGATGGTGAAATTGAACTGAGTAATAGGGTTAAGGAAAAAATTAATTTCCAATAAAAGTTCAAGGACAGGTTTGACCCTAAGTATTGTGTTAAAAGGCCTAAATGGCATGTAGGCGTCATTTGTTTTGAATTCTTTATGTTCTTATTTCTGTCATTCAGTTGTAACATTAGGTTATATGCTTTTTTTCTTGTTAAAGAGTGAGATTTGTGTTGTTCTGAGCTTGAAGTTGGCATGCTGCCCATGTTTTCTGACATGTTGTAGATGGATGTGGGCAGTAGGAGGGGGACCTGGGAGGTGACAGGTCCATTAGGTATGTGTAAGTTGCTCTGCTGTTCTTCGATAAAACCAGGTAATTCACCTGAGGAAGCCTGATCTAGTCTTTACGGTTCTTGGGAGCCGAAACACAACACACTGCCTCTACGGTAAGGGGGCTATGCTGTAGGTGCCACAAGAGTCCTCTCCGAAGCTTCACCACACACACCAAACATTGACGGCATCTTGCTTACCACCCATTTGCCGATTTGAACGAAGAGGGACAGGCCAGTGCTTTTTTCCCCTGTATGCCTCCTGCTGAATTATTCAGTTAAACGAGGCCAGAGGGCTGACCTAGCTTTGGTGTAGATTGACTTAGAAACTCACACATTAAAAATAAAGTTTAACAATAAAAAACTTTTTTTATTGTAGTTTTAATGTTTTATTTTATTTATTTATTAATATTCCCTTGGGGGTTATCACGACGTTGGTAAGGCTGATGTTAGTTGTAGATGTATTAGATGGCACAGATTCCTCATATGTAGGTCCTGAACAACCATGTTTTAGTTTCTTCCTGAATTCAAATTGTTTTTCAGTAAGACTCAAATCTAATGGTAGTCCATTCCCTTGAATAGCTGCTAAAGGTGAGAAAGAGTGTCCTCCTGTCTTGTTTCTGGCTAATGTAACATTGCTGGCTCTCGTGTTGAAGTGCAGAATTCCATTCTTATATATATAGTTGCTAGGCCTAGTTTATATAGCAAAGTACTTATATTTAGTATAGCGGGTAGATAATTTTTTAGGCACAGGTAAATTAACTGATTTGCCTAGAATCACAGGATGTCGTTCCCGATGCTGGGCTTAGAACGTGGGTATCCAGTTCCAAAGTCGGCAGCTCTTATTGTTAGGCTTCATCTCTTGAGCCTGTAATGTTTTTTTTAAACTGAATTCTGGTACTTGTGTTTTTTAATTGTAAACAGTGAACTGCAAATGACGGAATGCAAAGGAAAACAGCATTGAACAAACTACATACACAAGACACTGTAATGCTCCTTATTCGAAACCAATAGCAAAATGTGGTGAATTCATTGGTATTTTTAGATCTGCACACACCGAGGGATCAAGGAGCGGTGTATATCCTATTAGGGCTGCCATGTGAGCTATGCCAGGCAAAAGGAGGAGACGGTGTAAGTGGAACTGTGAGTGGAGGCATCTACCTCCCAAAAAAATCTTTGGGATCTGGCACTTGTTATATATATTTTCATTAATTAAGTACCGATTGCTGAAATGACCTTTCCTCGTCCCTTGTTTTTGTACAACAAAACTCCTCACCAGTCCTAGGAAGTTTGCACAGCGCTGCTGTAGAATAGCTGTAGATGCTGTGCTATGTGGAGCCAGCAGCGGAGTGCTTTGAGGTAACAGGAGAGCTGCTGCTCCTCTCGGGGCTATCCAAAGCTCCATCAGATATCATCTCTTCTCTGACTGCTGTCTGGGCACATGTGCCAAGCACCGTTTCCATGCCAACCCTCGGACTAGCTTGGCAGATTGCTGTTCAGTGCCATCTGCTTTGTACTAGTTGTAAACAGGTCTGGCGTGCGTGGGGGCGGGAGGGATGCTTGTGGGGGGCTGAGGAAGTTTAGGAAGACAGTACCCTCTTTAATGGAGGATTTGAGTGCTGTGGAGTCCTCTCTTTCGGTATTAAAAAAATCCAGTGTCCTAACGTTTTCATTGGAAAAGTTAGCTTAGACGAACTTAAAAATTAATTATTCTACATTTGGAGTTGAGATGCTGTAGCAGTGCCTTGCACATATGTGTTATAAAGAACTGTCATGCCCTCGCAGTCTCTGATCTGTCTGCCATCCTTGGAACGCCTCTTGGACTTTTTGAGAAGTAACTGGGCAAGTCCACTGCATGGTAAAAGACGTGCACCCCTGTCCTGAGTGCCCAACTGTACTGATGTTTGGATCCCTAATGATGCTTGCTGTTGTCATAGGTAAACATGGATCATTCATGTGTGCTATTACATAAGCCTGTCTCACAGATTGCAGTCTTGTTGGAGCCGGAGGGGCGCCAAAAGTGCTACCCTTGTAGTGATGGAAGTCTAATGCCTTCACCGGGAGTTATTGAACACAAACAAATGATGGACGGAATGCTAAATAAATCATACATTCACCACCAGTCAAGAGATCTGGGTTAAATCCATGGCTTGGTTTAAACTGGAATGCTATAGGGAGCAAAAATACAATGGATTTTAGTCCTAGATCTCTGTATTGGGGTGAAAGTTTGACATTGATCAGCATTTTGTCCATAAATTGTTCTGTTTGTATTTGTCACTCCGAGTGGGATGGTTATTCCCGGACCTTGGTCCAATGCTCTCATTGCCACTGAAATCAAGCTAGCCTGGCTGATCTGGGATGAAACCCAAAAAACGGTCCCAGGATGCTTGTTTATGGTCCAGGGAGGACCTGATAGATCAGGCTGGACTGTTCCCCTTTGGAACACTGCACTGTTCCTATGGGGAAGACTGATTTGAATATGACTGGGTTTAAACTGGAATGGCATGGGGAGCAAAAAAACTATGAATTTAGGCCGAGTTCTCTGTACCGGGGTGGGGAACATTTCAGATTGATTAGCACTCTGTCTATCAATTGTTTTGTTTGCATTTGTCACCCCGAGTAGGATGGGTAAACCTAGATGTGGGTCCTGTGCTCTCCATGTCACTGGAGTCCAGATAACCTGGCTGATAAAGGGTGAAACCCCGAAACCGGGCCCAGGATGCTTGTTTCTGATCCTGGGAGGACTTGGCCTGGCAGTTTGGGATGGAGTGTTACCATGGGGAACAGGGTCAAGACTGATTTACATATGGCTAGGTTTAAACTGGAATGGCATGGGGGAGCAAAAATAAAACTATGGATTTAGGGCCAGATCTCTGTACTGGGGTGAATGCTTGACATTGATCAGCATTCTGTCCATCAATTGTTCTGTTTGCATTCACCAGGAGTTAAGCAGCATGAGCTCGGTGGTGGTGGCATGCCCTATAGTGATCAATAGAAGTGAACATTTCCTTCTTACCCAGTGTCAATTGAGTGAGGCCTACAGGCTCACTCATCTAAAATTTCTGCTGCTGTCTTCTTAATTCACCTTTGACCAACAACGATTTGATGTGTAATGCTGCGCAGCGCATGAGTGGTGTATCTGCACTAGGTTTATGTGCAACTGGGAAGAGTACACCACAGGGACCCCCGACTCACCACCTACCACTTTACCACACGGCCAAAGATTCTGGTATACTTTGAATTGAAACCGCCAACATTTAATGAAATGCCTCTATATTCGTATGCTCAAAGTTCTAATAAGAAAGTGAGAAACACTCTTAGCATATAAGCTACGCCATTTGTAACATTGCCAAGAGCATATTATTGAATTGAAACAGAAATCACAACAATAGCAAGGAGTGGTCCTATTGTCTCAGGAACTGACTATCGCTGAAGAACAAAGAATAGCTACATTAGGTCAGAATTAGAAATGACATTGATGGAAAATAACTTGTAACTTTTAAAGACAATCCCAAACCTGCAATTTCACAGACTTTCCCCCTTTCTTCTTGCATCAAGGTGAAAACACTTACAAAGTGCATGATAAAAACAAGCCCAGCAGAATGCAGAAATTAAGCCAGGTTGAGGTTCCGTGACAATTGTAAATGGTGTTTTCGACTCGCCCGAATATGGTCGAGTCTGGTATCTATGAACCGCAAATGACGAGTTTAGTGGGTGTACGCTCTTTCGCTATGCTAACCTAAACCGTTCGTCTGTTTCGTGGGTTTCTTCATCTGAACCCACGGGTTCCATTTTAGATACGGCATCCATTTTGTTTCTTGCCCTCAAGTATCCAGCGAACGGACACTGTCCGCTTCGTGACCCTGGGATTCCCAAACTCTTGCGGAAGACACGTGTTCCTTTGAGGGTGTCTTTATGATGAGGGGGATGACACTGCAAGGCAGATGGCCCCACTCGAGGCTCATCTTGCCGTGCCAGCCTATTGTCTCAGCTGTGCATTCATTAGGCATGTCTCCTTTGATCCTGCAATCGTATTTCCGATATCACCTCCTTACACTCTTTTTCAATCTGTTGACTATCTTTGTCTTCCCCTGCACCTGTTTCTGACTCTTCCTTAATTCGTTTACAGCCGAATGGAATGTACTAATGGTGGGAAGATGTACTTTTACAGTTGGGAACCAGCGATGCTACTGTAATTATGTTCCGGGACCTTGAATACATGAAAGCGACCCCCTATGAAATTTACTGTGGGAACTGGTTGTAACCTTTTTTTTACCATGTTGTTCTATGACGAAAAACTGTATAAAAGGAGCGATCCACAGATACAATTTGAAGCAGTCTCCTTGAACCTACATGCTATGTACTTCTTGTGACTTCTGTGTTCCCTGCAGTAAATAAACCTCGAATCTTTGACGCCGAAGGAAGTGTCCCGTGTCTCTGTCATTTGTACGCCGGAACAGGTAACCCACGAAGGTTTCAGGTGTTGTCCCCTGGCACCGCTGGGTCTTAGAAAAACTCAGTCCTTCAGTTGGCGCCCAAAGTGGGGCGGCATCAGCGGTACCGGTCCAAAGCCCGACGATCGTGAGGAAGTTCGTGTGAAATCTCCGAGGGAAGGTGCACCCCGCTTCATCGATCCTGTTGTCGAAACAAGTGGCCCGACGACTTTTCCCGCGAAGATTCCCGCCTCCTGACGGCTGCGACGGACTGATGCCCTGACTGTCGACCTGTTTTGGCGCCTGGCGTAGACCTTTGTACAGCGAGACGATTGACGGGCCTTCCTGGTGACGCCATTGTTCTTTGAGTTAAGTATTTGTGGGTCGCTCCCAGAATCCTTAGTTGTTGTGGGTGCTTAGTTGTTGCATGGTTCCATTGCATTTGTGGTTCTTCGTATTTTGTTCTTAGTTGTTCTATTTGACGACTGCAGTCGCCAAAAACCGAGGGGTTTTGCACTTTTGCGGGGACATTGTAATCCAATAACCCTTGACGTTTGTGAAACTCGGTTAGTGTGCACGATGCCTGGCCGTAGTACTTTGTTTAGCTGTTTTAGAGGTTGTGGTGCGGATTCCCGATTGGAGGACTCCTGTCCGATACCTCCAGTTGGAACTCCAATTTATGAATTATATAGTCGCCATGGTGTGGGTCCCATCACATTCAATGATTGCTGGGTTCGTTATACTAAAGATGACGATGTCCTTAGTTGGCCACCTCATGGTAGTTTTGAGACCCCGATTTTAGATAATCTTGAAGCTAAATTGTTTCAAAAGAAAGCAAGGCCGGCCATGTTTGATTCCTTTCGGTTATGGTGTAATGAAGCCGAGCAGAAAGAAATCAAGAAGCTTAAACGTAATAAGAGAGAAGGTATCGTTACAACGATGCGAAATGCAGAGCAGTTTCAGAAAGACAAAGAAGAGAAGGAAAGGGAAATTTTTGATAGATTACAACGTATGACAGTAGATAAATGTTATCCCGCTTTACCGACGGGTGCTGATAAGAAGGGGGAGGAAGCAGTAGAGGACCCTTTGTTGTCCTATCTACTGAAGTCGCCACCTCCATATGCACAGGATACTACAGCCCCTGTGGTTCCCCCTGTTCCTCAACCTGTTGTTCCGGCAGCTGTTAATCAGCCTGTCGCTGGTCCTGTCCTTGCGAATCCTCTTCCTATTCCCCTACCTGCTACTGTCCCTACTGCTCCACTGTCTATACCTTCTCAAGCTGTTGTTCCCGCTACTTCTGCTCTTGTGGCTACTCCTACTGCTCCTGCTGATCCTGTTTTTAGCCCTCATGTTGTTGCTCCTGCACTTTACTCCTCTTCTCCGTCTGTTCGAAGACGCATTCCTAACACTTGCTAATCTTTATTCTCCTTTTGGACCGCTTCTTGGGTCTGATGATTCTGATGCTCCCCAACGACGAAGTCAGCTTCCTGGTGGTAGGGAACGTGATACGCTAATTAACATGGCGAAAAATTGGATTAGATATCCCCTTAAAAATCCCCCGCGCATAATTGTTGAGACTTTCTCTCAATTCAATGTGCCAACACAGAGATTCGTGTTTGATGAAATGTGCAAATTCTTACGTGAAGCGATATCCAATGATGAGGTGAACGAAGTACCGGTCGACGTAACTGAACTTCAGCTTCAGTTTTCGAGTGGTATACTTGTGGGTAGCAATGTTCAACGTGCTCTTGAGCATCTTCTATCTTTTCGTCCCACTGTGATACCCCGAGCATTGTTTAAAGACGAAACTGAGGAATGGATGGCGACGCCTGGTCAATATCCCATGCGTGAAGTTCCACCCGTGTGGATGCCAGGTGATCCTGCTGCTAATCCTGCTATTTTGCCACACTTCCAGAGAGTCTGGATACACCTTCCATGGAAACGATCGGAAGTTTTGCAGGTTAAGCAAACTTTGCCTGACCCTCGCAAAAATCCTGCAGGGTACTATAAAGAATTGTCCCAACTAGTGGATGCTACGATAATGAACCTTCCCGACATCGACATGTTGTTTGGTAATGTCGTACGGCAACCGATTTGGGCGAAAATTCATCAAGAAAATCACGCAGCCGAGTTAGGCGGTGATTGGGCTGCTCTTGCGGGGGCTGACGTACGACAAGTTGGTGGGGCTAAGCCTGAACAGCTCATTACTGATCTTCCCCAAAGAATAATTACCCTTATGAAGACTCTTATGCCAGCAATGAAAGTTAACTGGGATAAATTGTCTGCCTGTAAGCAAAAGAAGGACGAGAGTGTTTCCGATTTCTTTACGAGATTTGAGGAAGCATTCATCGATCACAGTGGTCAAGATATGAGCACTGAGGGAGGTCAGAGATTGTTTGTGGATAAATTTGTATCGAATTTGTTGCCTGAACTTAGCAACAAATTGAAAAATTCAGAAAGTGCGTGGGCTGTTTCTACCGCTGCTCAGATATTGGCCACAGCTCAATAATATGAAAATAGAGAGAAGGAGGAAAATGATCGTGCAGATAAGAAGACGAAAGAACTCAAAACGAAAGTTCTGTTACAGCAAGCGTATCCTCCGCACTCAAATCAAAATGATTCTCAACAACGGAATAGATCACAATCGCAGTCCACTAGGTCGCAGTCGCAGAATGACTCTTCCTCGCAGAGATCTATGCTTGGATACAATCAATGCGCCTATTGTAGAGGTGAGGGTCATCTGAAATTTGATTGCCCGGTTTTGCGCGATCGAAATAACGGTAACTCATCTAGAGGAGGTCGTAGTGGTTCTCAACAGGCTTCACGAGGTAGAGGTCGTGGTGTTACTCAGAGTCAAAATGAGCGTTCTAATAATTCCTCTGATTCCAATAATTGTTTTGATCAGTGTGGGTCATCGTCAGGTAGATCCGCACAGTACAATGTGGACGATTTTTATATCGAGCAGGGTACTGATGACGGTAATTACTAGGACAGCCACAGACAAAGAGAGGGAGTAGTATCAGTTCCGGTTGATCAGAGAGGGCCTTACGTCGCAGTTGCCACATCGGGCGTAGTTGAGCCTTTTCTGTTGGACACTGGTGCAGCGAAAAGTTCCATCATGCATTCGAAACTCCCTGGCGCACCTTTGTCTGGCTTAACGAATGTTTCCGTTGGATTCCCTGGCGCCCCTGTTAGCAATCCGGTTTCTCGCCCTTTGCCCCTCACAATTGGGCCTTGTGAGCTGAAAGCTCTCTTGATTTTGACTACTGGTTGTGGTGAAAATCTTTTGGGCCTTGATTTGCTGAAACGATTGTATGCGACTTTGTATTGTTCTCCTGCGGGAGTGGAGCTTACATTAGGTCAGAGAGTGATCTCTCTCATGTTCTTGTCATCTGATAAGCTCCCACCGGAATGGAGTTCTCTTCCTGCATCTTTGTGGGCAACAGGTCCCAATGACGTGGGCCTGCTTGACATCTCCCCTTATGTTGTTCAACTGAAGTCGAATGTACGATTGCCACGTATTCCCCAGTATCGTATCTCCCTTGATGGTGAGCGAGCGTTGTTAGCGATCATCTATGACTTGATCGAGAAAGATGTTATCGAGGAGACTCGGGGAAACGTGTGCAATAGTCCTGTGATACCTATTCTGAAACGCACTGATCCATCTAAGCCTCCTGTTTATCGTTTTGTCATTGATTTACGGGAAGTGAATAAAATTGTGGTTCCTCAGTTCCCTGTGGTGCCTGACATTACGGCTTTACTGACTCTGATTCCAGCATCTGCGTCCTGGTTCTCAGTGATCGATCTAAAGAATGCTTTCTTTAGCATTCCGATTGCTGAGGAAAGCAGGGACCTATTCGGTTTCTCTTTAGGTGGCCGCAGCTTTAGGTTTAAGCGCGCTCCTCAGGGCTACTGTGAGAGTCCATCGATATACAGCCAAGCCCTGAAGAGTCAACTTGATGCATTTGTGTTACTGGCTGGTGCGGCCTTGATCCAATACGTTGATGACTTATTGGTGGCTGCGGACACACGAGAGATTTGCGAAACTGCTACGGTGTCTCTGTTACAGCATCTCTGTGACTTGCATCACAAGGTGTCACCTTCTAAACTGCAATATTGTTGCCAAGAAGTAACCTATCTAGGTCACTTATTGTCAAAGGAGGGAAGAAGGTTGACCCCAGAGAGAATTGCAGCGATCGCTCGAATGACTGTGACAACAACTCAGAGGGATGTGCGTGCCTTCCTAGGTATCACGTCATACTGCAGGCAATGGATTCCAAATTTTTCATTGCTGGCGAAACCATTGGTAGCCCTCACGTGCAAGGATGTTCCAACTCCTTTGCCATGGACGGAAGAATGTCAAGAGTTTCATTTTCTGAATTGCGAGATGCGTTGTGTTTGCCCCCTGTGTTAGGTACTCCTGACTACAGTAAGCCGTTTACACTATACGTTCACGAGAGGGAAGGTTGTGCGTTGAGTGTTTTGACGCAACAATTTGGCGGTAAGCAGCGTCCATGTGCATATTTTTCCTCGACCTTGGACCCAGTAGCTAGAGCGTTGCCGAGTTGTCTAAGAGCGACAGCGGCAGCTGCGGTGTCCATCCGACAATCTACGGGATTGGTCATGGATAATATGCTTACGGTGATGGTTCCGCATGCAGTTGACACTCTCTTAAATTGTACGAAAACCCAACACTTGACGAGCGCAAGGTTGTCCGGTTATGAGTTGACGCTTCTGGCAAGTCACATTCAAATAAAGCGCTGCAATGTCCTAAATCCGGCGACTTTGTTGCCAACCAATATGGAATCAGACGAGGTACCACCACATGATTGTTATTTGCGAACAAAGGAAGAAACGAAGGGTCGTGTTGACCTAAAAAACACTCCATTGGAAGATCCCGATGGTACTTTGTATGTGGACGGTTCGTGCTTCAAGCTGCCGAATGGTGATGTGACGACTGCGTATGCTGTGGTGACGTTGAGTACGGTTGTGGAAACTGCGAGATTGAATCAGAATTCTGCACAGGCGACAGAATTATTTGCATTGACGAGAGTGTGTGTTTTGTCGAAAGGAAAGCGGGTGAATGTGTTTACCTAAAGCCAATATGCCTTTGGCGTCGCTCATAGTTTTGGACGATTGTGGCGAGAGAGAGGCTTTATGACATCGCATGGCACGAAGATCCAACACGGACAGCTTGTGAACGATCTTTTAGACGCACTTACATTGCCCAAGCAGGTGGCGATTATTAAATGTAGTGCTCACCGTAAGGTGACGGATGATGTTGGTCGTGGCAATGCGTTTGCTGATGAGATTGCTAAAGAGACTGCTAGAAACCTTGCAAATAGAATGTATGTGACGAGTTCGGTAAGGTGGCCTGCAGAAACTGGTATGTGTGAGGATACTGTTGAAAGTGTGAAAGCGATTCAGAATGAGGCCACCGAAACTGAAAAGACCAAGTGGAAGGAGAGCACAGGAAACTTGGATGCGAATGGATGTTAGATTGATTTGTCGGAGAATCAAAGATGGATGTTGCCGGATGCATATGTGCTAGCTGTTGTGACTATGGCACACGGTTTGTCACATATTAGCGCGAAAGGTAACTGTAAGTTGTTGTCCTCTGTATGGAAGAATGATGGTATCGCTAAGTGTGCTGAGAGATTGGTCAAGAATTGCATGGTATGTATGATGTACAATCCTGGCAAGGGCGCTCCTACACCCCCTCGCCACTTTGCTCCTCCTACATGTCCCTTTGAGGTAATCCAGCTGGACTTCATCCATATGGAGCGATGTAATAACCTGAAATACGTTTTAGTTGTGGTTTGTGCATTCTCCTGATGGATCGAAGCTTACCCTCTCAAAGACAATACTGCCCTGTCCACAGCGAAAGTCCTACTGAAGGAATACTTTCCTCGGTATGGAATGCCACGGATTGTATGGTCTGATAACGGAAGTGAGTTTGTGGGGAGTGTGATGAAGAGTGTGTGTAAGGGCCTTGGAATTACGCAAAAATTCCACAGCGCCAATCATCCCCAGTCAGCAGGATTGGTTGAAGGGTACAATGGTACTCTAAAACTAAAACTTGCAAAGATTCAGGCTACGACTGGTCTCTCGTGGCCTGATGCTTTGCCTCTGGCTCTTCTGTCAACTAGGGCGACTGTACACTCTCGAGTAGGGCTCAGCCCATATCAGATTGTGTTCGGCCGTCCTGCAAATATTTGGGGGGTTCCTAGAACCAGGTCATTCGCAAATCTTGAATATCCAATGCAAATTGATTATCTTCATGATCTGACTGCTAAACTGAGGTTAATTCATCAACAGGTCTTTGAAGCACTGCCGGCACAGACGGAGGGTCCTGGCCACCGGCTCCAACCGGGAGACTGGGTGGTGACCAGAAACTTTGGCTGGAAGCGAAACCTCGAGCCGAGGTTTGTGGGACCCTTCCAGGTGTTACTCGCCACGAGGACCGCAGTTCGTTTGGAGGGCCGCAAGCATTGGGTGCACGCCACCCACACCAAAAAGGTACCAATACCTTTACCAGTGGACTCGTGGGTGAGGACTGGCATCGCCGCATCAGAGACAGAAGTTTTGCCGAACTTTGTGCCGTTCAGTGACGCTCAGCCTGTGGGAGATACTTCAGTGCAGCCGGATAACTTTGTTGAACCTTTGCCATTGGAGAATTCAAGATCTGAACTATCGTCTGACCGACAGGACTCTGTTCCACAATCTGATCAATTATTTGAAGAGCAGACTCGTCCTGGAAAAAGCAGATATTTTCTTCGTTCCAATACCAGAGACTAATAAATTATTTCTGCTTTTTCCTTTTTGAAATCCACGTTACCCCCATTATCATTTTGAACATTTTTGAACAACTGTGGTTTCTATTAATTTCTGAGTTCTTTTCCACGTGTATGTTTTTCCACAGCTAGGAGATTTTGTATATATTGTTTGATTAAAAGAACCTTGCATCCGGGTTGACCGTAGGGCCGTGCGGGTACTTCCTTCTGTTTAGTAGGTTCCTGACACTAGGTCAGAGACCGTCGATTCCTAGGAACTCCTGGGGATTGACAATTGCTACACAGAACGAAGTGCGTCAAGAACGTTGCGGACGGTTTTAGAGGATGGCATTCTCAAAGTTGTCGGAAGTGGAGAAGACTCAAGCGCAAAGATCCGAACTGCATAGGGTTGTACGTGCTAAATGCTTTATGTTTCAGGTGTTCCTAACTGTTTCCTTGTTACAGGTGGGTGGAGTATACTATGCGATACAATCATTATTGCCTTCTGCTTCACCTACCCTTTCCTCTGAACCAAAACCTACTTCCACTGTTTCTCTTCATTCTTTTCACATCTTACCCCAACACGAGCAGGTTAGACGTGCGGAATTCATGAACAATTCCTTCGTTCAGCTCCTTCATCAACATCAGTTGGTGATGAACACTACCAACTGTTGGGTGTGTGGGTTAATGCCACATACCACCGATAGGGGAATTCCGTACTTGGTCCTTCCTTACAGTTCCCAGGGTTCAGCTCGAGCATTCCAAACAATGTTTCTTAGCACACTAGATTCCTACTCCCATCGAGAGCCACGCACTGCAGATCATGGTCCTGGCCCGTACCACAAGCCTTTGGCAAGAGCGATTGCCGATTTAGATAGGGATATCTTCGACGCATCGCTTATCCCAGAGGAAGAGGTGCGAGCATACAGAGATCTGAGTGAGGCTGAGTACAGCATGTCAGTGGGTGATCGGCAGCTTAAAAGCTCGTCTCCGATCTGGATCGTACCCCATCTCGGTAATTTCTGTCTGAAAAGCCTTGGCCGAAGCCCGCGAGCTCAGCTCGGGAGGAGTGCCTGTACTGAAACGTATGTTTTGCCGACAGCCTCTTCCCCCTGTTCTTTTGACTGCCAAGGGTACGTACTTTGTCTGTTATGACCACGCATATACATGGTTGCCTCGTGACTTCTCAGGCACATGTTATATTGCGAATCTGTTGCCGCCGACCTTTACTGTTGGGTCGGGTTATCACAAGACCAGAGTTGTGAGAGGTGTGATTAGCGAAGAGGACACTGCCGGTCAAGAAGCAGGAGACTTCTTTAAGGGTTTCTTGCCGTTTTGGGGACCTATGATCAATAGTAGGAACCTTAGACAGTTGACTCGAGTGGTGGAATCGACTGCTAATATCACTGCAAGTGCCCTTGGTAACATCACAGCAGAGCTTCAGGCTGATAGGCTTATGACGTTACAAAACCGTATGGTTTTAGACGTTGTCCTTGCAGATAGGGGTGGAGTATATAAGGTGATCCATTCGAGTTGCTGCATTTTCATTCCTGATAACGCTCCAACTGTTTATCAAGCCATCTCGAAGTTGCATAAAATCTCCGAGTCCATACACGTGGACGTAGGTGATTGGACTCCACTAGGGTGGTTTTGGGGCCTGATGTCGACGTGGGGTTGGAAAATTCTGATGATCATTGGGGTTGTTGTAGCGTTTCTATTCACGTGTTGTCTTTGTGTACAGTGTGGTCCTGCCTTATGTGGCCTCTGTGCTACAACGTGTATAAGACGGCCACCTGTTACCAAGGAAGCATTGATGGATAGAATAATGCTGCAGCAACATCTGGATGGTCTGATGAATATTGAGATCGATTCTGATATCGACTAGTGCTTGCCTACATGAGGGCAAAAGGAGCGTCTGAGGTTCCGTGACAATTGTAAGTGGTGTTTTCGACTCGCCCGAATATGGTCGAGTCTGGTATCTATTAACCGCAAATGACGAGTTTAGTCGGTGTACGCGTTTTCGCTATGCTAACCTAAACCGTTCGTCTGTTTCGTGGCTTTCTTCATCTGAACCCACGGGTTCCATTTTAGATACGGCATCCATTTTGTTTCTTGCCCTCAAGTAGCCAGCGAATGGACACTGTCCGCTTCGTGACCCTGGAATTCCCAAACTCTTGCGGAAGACACGTGTTCCTTTGAGGGTGTCTTTATGATGAGGGGGATGACACTGCAAGGCAGATGGCCCCGCTCGAGGCTCATCTTGCCGTGCCAGCCTATTGTCTCAGCTGTGCATTCATTAGGCACGTCTCCTTTGATCCTGCAATCGTGTTTCCGATATCACCCCCTTACACTCTTTTTCAATCTGTTGACTATCTTTGTCTTCCCCTGCACCTGTTTCTGACTCTTCCTTAATTCGTTTACAGCCGAATGGAATGTACTAATGGTGGGAAGATGTACTTTTACAGTTGGGAACCGGCGATGCTACTGTAATTATGTTCTGGGACCTTGAATACATGAAAGCGACCCCCTATGAAATCTACTGTGGGAACTGGGTTGTAACCTTTTGTTTACCATGTTGTTCTATGACGAAAAACTGTATAAAAGGAGTGATCCACAGATACAATTTGAAGCAGTCTCCTTGAACCTACATGCTATGTACTTCTTGTGACTTCTGTGTTCCCTGCAGTAAATAAACCTCGAATCTTTGACGCCGAAGGAAGTGTCCCGTGTCTCTGTCATTTGTACGCCGGAACAGGTAACCCACGAAGGTTTCAGGTGTTGTCCCCTGGCACCGCTGGGTCTTAGAAAAACCCAGTCCTTCAAGGTTGGTCAAACAATTCCCCCTTTGGTTTATGCATGAAGGTGCAAATATATCAGAGTGACTGGTCAAACAATAACAAGCACGGCAGCATACAAATATCAAACCAGTTTAATCAGACTATGGCCCTTTGGTTTGTGCATGAAGGTGCTAATATTTCACAGTGACTTTTTAAACAATAACAAGTACAGCAGGCAGAAGCATACAAAAATCAAACCAGTTTAGTCAACAAATGCCCCTTTGGTTTGAGCATGAAGGTGCAAATATTTCAAAGTCACTGGTTACACAATAACAAGCACAGCGGCATACAAAAATCAAAGCAGTTTAGTAAACTAATGCTCCTTAGGATTGTGCATAAAGGTTCAAATATTTCAAAGTGACTGTTAAAACAATAACAGGTACAGCAGGCAGCAGCATACAAAAATCCCTGTACTGTGCTCCACCTAGGTGCACACACACATCTAGCCCCGAGTCATTACTCCTGCGCAGCACTGCACATCTACCTGAAGTAGGCCAGGGGTTAGTCAAGCACACCAAACTTTCAAAAAAGTGAGTGACCCTGTAGGCTTCGTTCCAATGACACTGTGTTAAAAGGACCTGTTCACTACTACTGATCACTAAGCAGTATGCTGCCACTACTGCCTTTGTGCTGCTTAACGCCTGGGGAAGGCGGTAGCCTTCCACCACTATGAGGATAGCATTTTGGGTGCCCCTACAATTCAAACAAAACAGCTTTCCGTGAGACAGGCCTATGTCATAACACACCTGCATGATCTGTGCTCACGTGACAGAAAAAATCAGCAATAGGTATTCGGACAACTGGGCAGTGGTATACATCTTTAAACATGCAGAGGACTTTTCCACCCCATATAGGCAGGAAGGTAGGAACATATATAGATAGATAGATAGATAGATACCATATTCTTTAAGGGGGGAAAAGGTCATTTGTATGCACATATTAAGGCATTTTATGCCTGGATCAAGATCTTGATTGTAGGTTTCAAAAACCTCTTTGAAACCATAATAGTATAGTCAAATAGTTTGTTACTCTTCTCTTTGAGCCGGTAGGTGGGCATGGTACCATAAATTGAGGTAACACTTAGGTTTTCTATATCATCTCATATTACTTTGTCTACATTGAGTTTCTTCCTGCTAAAACAGATCTGCTAATATTTCTCTTCAAGATTAAAATATTTTGTAATCTCCTTTGAATGCTAAAGTGGCATTTCTCACTATGGTTATAAAAGCAGAAAATGCAGCAGTTAAGGGTCATCGGGTAGACCCTCAGGAGAAGCCAATTCAATATTTCACCAAAAATGGTGCAGAGAAAATTAATGGGTTTAAATCAAAGGAAACATTAAGCCCCTAATTGCAAGTGGTTGGGATTGAGATGCCAGGATACCGTCTAGCCAGAAAGCGATTCCAGACGTTCTGAGTACTGGTCCCTAGAATGTGAATTAACACGTGAACTGGGATTTACCTGGTCTAAAACGGCATGTGGAGGCTCCCTTCTCTGGATAAATCTGCTTCGATTCATCACCAGCTATTAGGAGGTGACAAATGGGTGCAGGACCAGGTCAGCCTTTGTAGGGTGGGTAGGGCTTCAGGGGGTATTACAGGCAATGGGTTCTGATGTCGTAGAAGAGGTTAAGTGGGGACCAGGGAATGGGATGTTGGGGCTGAATTCTAAGAGTAAGGCAGGAGTTTTCCTGGTTTATTAATGAACATCAGAAGCAAGCCACAAGTACTCCAAGAACACGTCATACTTACTCATAGCCAACCTTTTGTGAATCTGGCCGTATGTGAATTGAGCTCCATGAGCCAATTTACAAAATATTTGCTGGAAATGGGTGAGACTTACACATATAGTACTCCTATCTTATTCTTGAATTGTAGACATAAGGTAGACTGTTCCAAGCTTGCTCCTGCTTTGCTCACAGAATTCAAGAGTAAGCCAGGAGTACCACAAAATTAATCCATAGCAAAACCTTAGGAGATTGTGGCCTCTTCCCCTCTGCAATGCCATTACACATAGAAAAGATCTGCAAAAGGTGAGGGGCGCTAGGTGGCACACAGGTGGAATGGCCGCCATGGAGTGAGGCTCCCACAGACCGACTGTTCATATCCGGCATTTATCCTTCCACTCGAACACATTTTGAGTGCAAAAGTGTGGTATGACATCCTGAAACTCTGTGCGTTGCAGGGGTACCGGCATATTGCTGAGCACAGGTGAGCAGAGCGGCTGCAGAGAGAGCACGGTGTGCGCCGGGAGAGGCGCTGGCTACGCAAGCCCCTGGCTCACCACGAGGCGATTAGGCTGGGCCGGGGCCACTTGGAGAGTCCCTGAGGTGACGGGTGATGATTGCTGGATGCCAGCGGGCGCCCGAGGCGGCTCTGATGAGCGACGAATGAGGTGCGGTAAGGAGAAAATCAGCTGTGCTGTGCCAACGGTGTCCTGACCTGCCAGTTCGCTAGCAGAGGGAGCATAGTCAGCGGCCGAGCTAAGCGGCCATATTGATAGCGAGTGCCTCGGACCTGACGTTGCTTGTATCCGAGTCCCAGGGGCAGGGCATCCTATTCAGCGCGCCATCTACTACCGCCACAGTTCCCCATCCCTGACCCCGGGGGCGGATCGGTGCCATCACGATCCCCTGCTTTGCAGTCTGCCTCGGAGGGAATCAGCGGGGTGAGCGCACTGCAGGGGGCGCTAGAGAGGAGCGGCTGTCCGTAGCGCTTTAGCCCGGAGAAGGTGCCTTGTGATCTGCGATCTGTGGCTCATTGTGCTGAAGGATTATATAGGTGTGGGGGCTGGCAGCTGATAATCCCCGGCTCCGTGGGGAGAGAAGATATATGCAAAGCCCTGCCACAGCTACCTTGAGGAACGCTGAAGGGGGGAATGCTTAAACTGTGGAACCAGTAGTGCAGGGCCTAGGGACTGACATTGCACACAATACTCAGCGGTCTGGCAAAGTAGACGCTCTGCAGGGGGGGGGGCAAACGTGGGCCTGCGCTCCAGTTTGAAGGGGACAATTATTGACTGGTGCTTCTGTGTGCACCCCATTGGAGGCCTATAAACAGAGGTGGGGGCTTTATGCTATCAGCCAGAAACATATTGAGGTGAGGAGCCTGGGATATTGACCTGCCGCCGCTGTCCCGAGTAGCATTGGAGGATGGGAACGGCATCACCTACAAGCTCTTCCAAGGGGGCAGTGTAGTGCACATTCAGTGAGGCGCTGAAGAGAG
Organism: Lissotriton vulgaris; assembly: GCF_964263255.1. Taxonomy (NCBI): domain Eukaryota; kingdom Metazoa; phylum Chordata; class Amphibia; order Caudata; family Salamandridae; genus Lissotriton; species Lissotriton vulgaris. The sequence continues at coordinate 634,945,785 of NC_141695.1, forward strand.
CAGACTGGGGGCTGTATTCGCCTATTTGCAGTGGGCTGGCTGGTTGCAGTAGTCCACTTATACAGGTGAGCTGGGAAGCAGACTGTACTTGACGGAGTATACCTGAACCTCGTTCACCCTCTGCTTGCTGTGTTGCAGTGGGCTGTACCAGGCGACTCGGTGTGGTTCACTAGCGACGCCACAGCGGCATCGTCGAGAAGGAAGGGATCTGTTAGTGCCAGGTGCAGGAGCTACAATGGGGAGGCCGGACACCCGCGCCTAAATTTTGAAAGCTCTAAAAAAAAAATGCCAAGCACCAAAATGTGGAGGAGGACCCTGGAGCTAGTGCCCCTCAGCAAGAACCACAACAGGGATCTGGAGATGACCTCAAATCGCTCCTAAACGAAGTTCGACAAGGCTTTCCAAATAGGGCTGATAAGATCGACACAGTCTCTACTCGGATGGACGCCATTGTCCGGACAATAGAAGGATATGAGACACGACTCAAAGAAGCGGAGCAACGTGTGTCAGATGTGGAGGACTCCACCATTAAATTGAAAAAGGCATTGGCACAAAAGGACAAGTTGCTCAAAGTTATCGCGGCAAAGAGCGAGGACATTGAAACTCGCAGCCAGCGGAATAACATACGGATTTTAGGATTTCCGGAGAGTACAAATACTGGGAAAATGGAGGAGTATGTAGAGCGATTACTGCAAGCGGTGGTGGGTACAGAACTGCTCTCCTCTCAATTTGTGGTCGAACGTGCGCATCGCTCCTTAGGGCCGCGGCCCCCCTTCATGCAATAGCCCCGAGGCCTACTATTGCCCGTCTGTTGAATTACAGGGATAGAGATGTCGCTTTGCGAGTGGCCCGGGAGAAAAACAATTAACATATGACGGTATAACTATAACTAGGTACCCTGATTTCACGCTTCACTTGCAAGAAGAGCTGCGTAAGTTTTTGGGAGTTAAACAAAAACTTAGACAAGCTCAAATTGACTACGCGTTGTTGTACCCTGCTCGCCTTCGGATTACTCACCAGGGGTCGCAGAAATTCTTCACTAATCCACAGCAGTTAGAGGATTATCTGAAGCACCTAAAACGACAGAAGAGAGTGCCACCGGACTCGGAGGACTCCCCAAGATCGCAATCACCGGTGGAAGAATGAACGTTTAGGTGCATTCTTATATTGAACTGTACGGCCACAGTCCAGATGTAAGGGACGCGATTCCTGCATAAACTTGTAAGGAAGGCATGCGATAGAACACTATGTATGAATGCATTAAGGCAGTTATAATGTTGATAATCTGTGGTGTGGGTGTACATGACACGCTGTCGGTCACCCTCGAGTCTGATCTGGGCGCCACTGTGAGAGAGTGGTGTCTGGGCTGACAAACGGTGTTTTGTGTGCCGCCTAGGCGCATTCCCCAACTGGGAGAGCCCCAATTCTAATGTCACAGCAATGGGTTTCTTCTAAACTTCCCCATATGGGAGGACGAGGGGATGAGGTTGGCCTATTTGGTTTTATGGAGGTTTTCGGGGGGGGGCTACGAAATACTGGCATGTTTGGAATGCTTCAGTGGGAGGTGGGAGGTAGGAGGTAGGGGGGGTCAGTTTGAATGTCACAGTGGGATGAACACACGGTTTTCTATTCTTGGAGAGATATGGTCACAATTGCAGGTATTACAATGTAATTCTTTGTTACATAGATCTGATGGGGGGCAATTGGCTTGATGACACAGGAGGATAGTAACAACATAAGGGTAATTTCATGGAATGTCCGGGGCCTTGGAGACTTGAGGAAGAGGCGACAAGTACTGGCCTATTTAGATAGACAACATATTCAGGTGGCTCTTTTGCAGGAAACGCACATAGCGCCGAGTGCCACTATAGCCGTTTTTTCCCCTCCAATTCTTCATATGCCCGGGGTACGGCTATACTTTATAGTAAATACACAAAATTTGAGAAAATAGGGGTTCTGGAGGATCCACAAGGGCAGTTCATCATATTATGGGGACGTCTGGGTGTAGACACTGTTACAATAGTGAATTGTTATGGTCCCAACACTGACTGCCCAGAATTTTTCACAAACCTCTGGGGCAAAATTTTGTCAGCAGGAACCACTCACATAATCTGGGGCGGTGACTTTAATGTTGCGTTACACCCGCATGCAGATAGATCCAATGCGGGTCCACAGCACTACACGAGGGCACAGGATGTTTTACAGGGAATCATAGCGGAGGGCGGGCAAATAGATAGTTGGAGGCACATGCATCCTTTACAGCGTGAGGGCACACATTTAACATCCTACAAGGGTACCTGAGCGCGCATAGATTATTGCTTACTAACTAGAGCGCTATGTCCAACCATTACAAGTGCTGTACATCTTGCTCGGACATTCTCGGACCATTGCCCAGTTATGGTCTCCCTCTCACTTCCAGGATATGGTAGGCCTAGGCCGTGCTGGCGGTTGCAACCTATGGCTCTTCTAGATCTGGTTTTCCGCACAGAGCTAGGGGAGGACATTAAAGACTTCTTTTTCCGCAACAAAGGCTCTGTGGATAGTGTTGAGGTAATATGGGAGGCGTTCAAAGTTACGGTTCGCGGGTTCTGTATGTCTAGGAGTTTTGGAGTACTGAGGGATTTACAAAATACGCTGCGTAAGCTGGATCGAGAGTTGAAAGACATGGAGAGGCGCATGGCAAGGGGGGAGGAGGGGCAGGTACTTAAGGATTTTCGCAAAACACTGACTGAATACGAAGACACTGTGCATAGAGAGGCGAAATTCTGGGGTAAGTATTGGACAGCGCACATATATGGGGAGGGGGAAAGGCCAGGAAAGGTGCTGGCTACACTGACGCGGATCTCTCGGTTTAATGCGCATGTAATAGAAATACAAGGGTTGGGGGGCAAATGCATAGAGACTCGAAGAGCATTCTGGAGGCATTCACTGCATATTACTCTGCCTTGTATGGGTCTCAAAGGCGGGGCACTGTAGAGCTCGAGGGGTTTCTGGGTGAGGTGGCACTCGGGTGGCTTGGACGCCCAGCGGAAGTTTTTAAGCATCCCATTTGAACTTGAAGGAATCAAGGAGGCTATTATGCAGCTCCAGAATGGGAAAGCGCTGGGGTCAGACAGCCTTCCGGCTGAGTTCTATAAGGCCTACATAGACCTCATGGCTCCGGTGTTTAAGGAGGTGTATGAGGAGTCATTGGAAGTGGGTACGCTACCACCCACAATGAGAGAGGCGATAGTCACATCATTGCTAAACCCTGGAAAGCCACCTGAGTCATGTGATTCTTATAGGCCGTTATCCCTAATGAATTGTGATATGGAAATTCTGGCGAAACTTTTGGCCAATACATTGTCTTTGTTGCTCGATAAGCTTGTTTTGCCTGACCAGTCTGGCTTTGTGCCTGGTAGGGCCACATCGCATAATCTTCGGACCCTCTTCTCGCTTATCCAGAATGTCGCGCCTAACTTCCCGCTCGCTGCAGTCTTTTTAGAAGCCACTAAGGCGTTTGACTCACTAGAGTGGGACTATTTGTTTGGGGAGATGTGGCGTATGGGCTTCCCTACAATGTTCATGTCCTGGATCGAGCTGCAGTATCGCTTACCTACGGCCAAGGTGTTAATAAATGGTTACCTTTCCCGGCCACTCCTAGTTTCTAGGGGCACCCGGCAAGGTTGCCCGTTGACCCTTCTCCTTTTTAGGTCTCGACCTACAGCAGTGCTTTAGCAATGCTTTTTTGTCGAGATTATAGTAAAGGCTCTCAAAATTATACCCAAAATGCTGAGGATCAGGTACAGTTCATGTGGGCCAGGCACGTGCACATCGCACATCGCACACCCACAGCCTCGGCAACGGACTTAAAGGAAGCCACTCCCCCGCCCCTGCCCCCCCAACGCATTGCCGAGAGCTTGTTTCCCAAACCCCTTTCGAGAACTCGACCGCTCTAGCCATTAGGTTGCATCCTCACCCGAATCTTTGTTTTATTTATTACTAGCAGCATGTCCCGACGTTGTCCGGGTATGAATCGCTGCCGGCCAGTAGTATATTGTTTTGTAGGATTTCGTTTTGATAGCATTTCTCATCTGTGACAGGCCTGTGAAACGCTCCGATTCACAGTGCACTGCTGATGCGTGTTCAGTAGTGTGTGAACTCGAGTTTCCCTACTTTATTTTTCCTTGCAATATTATATAGCGCAAACTCGACAACATGGCATGAGCACAAATTACATTACAGAAGAACACATTCATTTGTGGTAGGCACAAGGAGACAAAGCGATTTGCCTAGAATCACAGTATGATGAGCTGATGCAAAGATTCGAACTTAGCTCCCCAGCTCTAAAGTTCGCAATTCTAGAACTTGTGACGGGGGTGTGTCTAAAAGTGTATGTCGGCGCTGGCCATCAATGAGAGAGACCTGTGCATTTTTCAAATGGGTAGTGAAAAAATATGAGTATGTTGCTGGAGATGTGAGCCGTGCCACCAATGTGCTTACCGGGGAGGGTAAACCCCCATTATTCCGCAACTTTCTTTCCGCATACTTTCATTACGAAAGTATCATGACTCCGCAATGCCATTATAACGCATGGCATTACATTTTATATGCTTTTACCATGCATACATTTACAACGAAATTCGTTGTAAATGCATGAATGGTAAAAGCATGTTTTTTTTAATGTTTGGATAAGGTAAGTATGGGTATAGGGGTATATGTTTTGGGGTACTGAGGTATATGTTTTGGGGTGTTTGGGTATTTTAAGGGTTCAGATATAGTTTTGGTTATGGGGTACAGGGGTAGTTTTAGGGTTTAGGGATAGGTATGGGTTTTGGGGTACAGGAGTATTTTTAGGGTTCAGGGCTAGGTGTGGGTTTTGCTGTATAGGGGTATTTTTAGGGTTCAGGTGTAGGTTTGGGTTTGGGGTACAGGGGTATTTTAAGGGTTCAGGGCTAGGTTTGGGTTTTGGTGTACAGGGGTATTTTAGGGTTCAGGGCTAGGTTTGGCTTTTGGGGTACAGGGGTATTTTAGGGTTTAGTGGTATTTTTGGAGTACAGGGGTATTTTTAGGGTTCAGGGGTAGGTTTGGGTTTGAGGTACAGGGGATTTATTGGGTTCAGGGCTAGGGCTAGGTTTGGGTTTTGGGGTACAGGGGTATTTATAGGGTTCAGGGCTAGGTTTGGGTTTTGGGGTACAGGGGTATTTTTAGGGTTTAGAGCTAGTTTTGGGTTTTGGGGTACAGGGTATATTTTTAGGGTTAAGATGTGTTGGTGATTAAGTGTGTTGGGGTATTTTAAGGAGTAAGGGTGGGTTATGATTATGGGGTGCAGGGGTATTTAAAGGGAGCAGGGTGGGATTAGTTTTTAGGGTGTAAAGGGTAATAAAATAAAATAAATATAAATAATGCAATTTAAAAGAATAAATGTTTTAATTAAATAAAAAAGTGTGTGTATATATATATGTATATATATATATAACTCATGAGGATTTTAGTTAAATATGCGGAGAGCGATAGAGTAAAACTACAAAGTGAAATAGAAAATGTGGAGGCGGAGTTGGAAAAAGTCGAAATTGACGATAGCATTAAAAAAATGAGGGAAGACATGGTTCTACGACTGGCAAAGGAGGAGGACATTATAAAAAAGCGAAAAGCTTTCAAATTTGAACGTGATAGTTGGACTACTTGAATGGACATATTTTTACTTTTGCCCGTAGATTTGATGACATCAAAGCACGAATCAGTAAGTTGGGGCCGAAATCACGAGGAACAATATCGACATCAGCCTCATCAACTGATCTAAGCTCGGCTGCGGAGAGTGAAACAGAGGGGGGTCCCACAAAAACTCAGGGATTGGGGTTTACCAAACTCACCCCTGCACAGGAAGTGAGTTGCTTGTGCGAAAATCGCAGGGACACCCTGAGGCCAAGGGTGCTTTCAAAGTCCTCTCAAAGCAACAAAGGGCAAACCGCAAGCGGCAAATGTCATAAAAACAGGTGGAGAGAAAAAACACCAATCGAAGCAAATGGAACAAAAAACGGGGACAGACCTCGGTGCACTCTCAATAATCAACCTGACGAGCATCACTTTACACCTAAAGAGATTGCCATTCTAAACCTGGGATTATCATATTGTCCACCCAGAGATTTCAATTATGCCAACACGAGGATGGATGCTTTTAGGTTTGTCAGGAAACTGAAATTAAGTAAATTCCACCGCTTGCAACCTTACAAGAAATCCAAAACTGTGGCAGTGCAAAGCCCCTCATTACTAACTGCAGGGGAAGGGCCGGCCTTTCAGGAAATCTGGGACCTCCAACGGGAGAGCTTGGATACGAGTTTGGGGGCAACAAGCACTACCATATGTGGCACCGGGATCGGAAACACACCGTTTAAAGCCAAGTCCACATTTTTGCCAGTCCTAACGCATGACAATCTTGATGTCTATCATGAACTCATCATAGAGGATCTAAAAAAACTGTACACTGCTTCCAACAAAAAGCAAGTGGCCATCAATAGACAAAATCAAGGTTACAACAATTTGGTCAACAAACTAAAAGCCGACAACAAAATAATAGTGAAACAAGCTGACAAAGGAGGAAATATCGTCCTTTGGGACCGAGATCAATATATAAAAGAAGCTGAGCGGCAATTGGGAGATGTGGGTTGCTACAGAAAGAGCAACATATCAGTAATAAAGACAGCATGGAATGACTAAAATTCGAAATTGATGGCATGGCGAAGCAGTGGCCTGATATTCTATGATGAATTCTGTTATATCAAAAAGGATCATCCTGTCATACCTACTTTTTACCTTTTGCCAAAGGTACACAAGGATGCCTCGATGCCACCAGGGAGGCCAATTATTTCGGCCATAGACCGCTCCACAGAGAATATCTCTCAATACATTGACTATTTCTTGCAGGAGTGGGTTAAACAACTGGATTCATATGTAAGAGATACTACTGACTTTATTTGCAAGTTGGCAAAAATAAACTGGAGTATGATTTCCTGCACATGACTTTGAACGTGACCTCACTTTATACGTCTATTAAGCACAGTGATGGTGTTAAGGCAGTGGAACATTACCTGGACAAGCGCCCCATGGATTGTATACACCACAATAAAATGATTGTTGGAATGCTGAAGCTTTGCTTAGAACAGAACTTTTTTACATTTAACAATCAGGTATATCAACAGATGAAAGGGGTGGCCATGGGGGCCTGCTTTTCCCCCAGCTTCGCGTGCTTGCACATGAGGCTGTGGGAGGAGCGGGTCCTCATGGATCAATACAGGGACACTATGACCAACAATGTGATGTTATACCTCAGATATATAGACGATCTCTTCATGATATGGAGGGGATCTGTTGAGGAAGCCACTGACTTTTTGAAGGAACTGAATGTCAATAATTATAATTTGCAATTCACCTCACAGATTCACAAGGAGTCAGTCAACTTCTTAGACGTTGAGGTCTATACCAAAGACAACAAATTAGAGACAAAACTACATAGAAAAGCAACTGCGGGGAATACGTTGCTTCATGCAACTAGTCAACATCCACAACACCTTATCCGCAGTATCCCCTACGGGGAGATGCTTAGGTTGCGAAGAATATGTAGTTCAGATGCTGAATGTGAACAAGCCCAAGGGGAAAGTAAAATACGGTTCCTTAACCGGGGATACAGCAATGAAAAAATAGATGGGGCTATTAAACATACTAAAAAGATCACAAGGGAACAAGCCCTAATACCCAAAGTAAGATGCTGTTACAACAGGAAGTGGCAATGAACAAGTACAACCAAGAGCCACTGTCACTTATAGCAATCCACATTCAGCAATCAGGAAAATCTTTACCAAGAACTGAAATCTGGTCAAGGGAAACCCGATAATAGGAGGATTGGTATCCAACAAACCGAACCTCACATTTCGGAGATCCCCAACTATGGCCAAAGCTCTGGTAAGCAGTAGTCTTGACACTTCAAAATCTTGGATGGATCTCATCAAAGGTTTTAAAAAGTGCCAATCATGCAAAGCATGTCGCCATGGAATAAACCAGACTTATTTTTCTAGCCCTTTCCTTGAAAAACCTATAGCAATAAGTAAGAGACTCGCATGTAAGACCGAGTATGTGGTCTACGTGTTGCAATGCCAGTGTGGGCTTTAATATGTGGGCAGTACACGTCTGCCCGCCCACAAACTAATATTGCAACCTCTTAGGGCAATATCTGGGAAAGATCAGTCATATCCAGTGGCACGGCACTTTGAATCTGTCCACAATAGTGACTCCATGCTTCAATATTTTCTCGTTGATTCCATTCTTCCCCCTCAAAAGAGGTGGTAACAGGGATGCCAAGTTGCGCCTGTTAGAGACGAGATATATTCTAGAACTGAATAGCAAAAACCCTGGAGGGTTAAATGCCAGTGAGGATATGTATACTTGCCTTTAGAAACTCTGAATATAATCCTGCGAACCCCCAAAAAATATATAAAATGAAAGAGCCCCCGAAGGGAGAATTCGAGAATAGATTCGGCAACCAGTTAAGAAATGTAGAATGGTTTTTATAAAGCACTTGCACTTGAAATGAACACACTCAATTACTACAGAACCCCAAGGAGGATATTATAGGGAGGAATTATCAATTTGGGTATGATCATCTGTTTTACTTGTTTTTTTATGACCCACTGGGGTTAGATGTTTATAGCAGTGGGGAGTCAAATTCGGTTTTTAAACAACATAATATGTAAATATATGGTTCTGAATTTTTTTGTTATCATACAAAAATCATGTTTGTACATTATTGTAATTAGTTTGTACAGAAATTGTGTGTTTATTTATGAATTATGACTTTTATTCATTTGTGTATATATATGACATTATGGACAAACTTAAATATTAATGAAATCATATGTGGAACCTTTTATCATTCAATGGGCACTATGCCCTATATTATGCTATCATTGTTGTTTTAAACATGTAATATTTCCTTGCTGCCTATACATGAAATAGTAACAGCTGCTCCCATTAGATATTCTGGGCTATAAATGTCCTTGTCTATGTCTATGACACGTCATGTGATCAAGCCTCGTTGGTGGAGGCGAAACGCGTCATGGCGGATTGCGGGCTGAAAACTTTGCACGAATAAAGCACTGAAATAAGCACGGATATGCTGGTTCTGCTCTTTCGTTATTCTGCATCTTTGTATGGAAGCGGTTGTGAATGACGATTTCTCAAATATATATATATATATATATATATATATATATAAATACACATATATACAAACGTATATTTGATGTTTTAATAATGTACTTTTACAATGTATATGACTTTATCACACATGCATTTGCGCTATAATGGCACACGATATGAGACATGGCATGAAGGGCGGAATGTACCACACGCCCCCAGTGTTTGTCAAGACCCCCAGCACACGCCCACAGCACAACGCAGACACGCCCACAAGGGACTACTTTGCTGGCACGGTTCTTTTACCTTTTAAATGTATATGGTAGGCGTCTGCATAGCCTATGTCCTTCTGCTGCAACTGCCCTTTCCAACCCTGTATTGGGAGTTGATTGGTGCTGTGATTCCTGAGATTACCCGCCTCAAAGGTTTGGGCTCTCTTTATTATATTAGTATAGATTTATGTATTCATTTATTTAGCCACAGAGTTTGTATGTACAATTTTTCTACTCAGTGGGTACTTTTCATCTGATTATATAGCGCATACTCGACCCGAGGTTAGTGGAGCGATTTACAAACGCACAATCATTTTTTATTTGCACAGAATCACAGGATGTTGAGTTGAGCGTCCCTGCCGAGACTCAAACCCGTTTCCGAGCTCGACCGCTCTAGCCGTTAGGTCGCATCCTCGCACAAATGTTTGTTTTATTTATGTATTCATTTATTTAGCCATTTTCTAAATCATCCTCTTTCATTTACATAAAAGCAGTGTTTGAGGCACGCCTAAGATTGCGTAGTTTGTATATGCAATTTTTCTACTGGGTGGTTACTTTTCAACTGATTATATAGCGCATACTCGACCCGAAGGTATCGGAGCGCTTTACAGACGCACAATCATTTTTTATTAGGCACAAGGAGATTTGCACAGAATTACCGGATGTTGAGTTGAGCGTCCTTGCCGAGACTCGAACCCGTTTCCCGAGCTCGACCGCTCGGCTGCATCCTCGCCCAAATGTTTGTTTTATTTATTATTTATGTATTCATGTATTTAGATATTTTCTAAACCATCCTCTTTCATTTACATAAAGGCAGTGTTTGAGACACGCCTAAGATCGCAGATTTTGTATGTACATTTTTTCTACTAACAAAGGAATCCGCGTGCCCACCCCAGCATCAGACTTCAAAGGAGTCCGCTCCCCTGTCCCCCGCCCACCCACGCAATGCCGAGAGCTTGTTTCCCACCATTGCTCCGCTGATCCTTTTCTCGGCTCAGGGGCTGCACCCCTTCTGACTCGCCTTACTAGCTTCTCCCCAGCACTGCCCTTCCCCCTCTGGCTCGCTTTCCTCTCCTCCCCCAGTCCCCGTTCCTCTGCGCCAGGCCATGTCCTGCAGCAGCCGGCGCTGGTGGCAGGCCCTGGCCTGGTTGCACTACCACAGCACCTTGTTTTGGTGTGTAGGCACTTCCTGTCACTTTCTGCCCATCCTTGCAGATCAGTTCACGCCTTGCGAAGCTCTCCCCACACCATAACTTCCTATTACTGCTTGCTTTACTTCTGCAGTCACTTCTCTACAGCCGCCTGCTAAGTAAAACAGGTAACCGGCTGCCGCACGTCCAATTTCTTTTTCCGATTTCGGCCGTGTGTCTTGTTGTTTTATATAGCGCATACTCGACCCGAGTGTATCAGAGCGCTTTACAGACACACAATCATTTTTTATTAGGCAAGTGGAGATTTGCACAGAATTACCAGATGTTGAGTTGAGCGTCCCTGCCAAGACTCAAACCCGTTTCCAGAGCTCGACCGCTCTAGCCGTTAGGTTGCATCCTTGCCCAAATCTTTGTTTTATTTTTTATTTATGTGTTCGTTTATTTAGCCGCAGAGTTTGTATGTGCGAATCTTCTACTCAGTGGGTACTTTTCTTCTGATTATATAGCGCATACTCGACCCGAGGTTATCATGGCGCTTTACAGACACACAATCATTTTTTATTAGGCACGGGGAGATTTGCACAGAATCACAGGATGTTGAGTTGAGCGTCCCTGCCGAGACTCAAACCAGTTTCCGAGTTCGACATCTCTAGCCGCATCCTCGCACAAATGTTTGTTTTATTTATGTATTCATTTATTTAGCCATTTTCTAAACCATCCTCTTTCATTTGCATAAAAGTAGTGTTTGAGGCACTCCTAAGATCGCAGAGTTTGTATCTGCAATTTTATCTACTGGGTGGTTACTTTTCAACTGATTATACAGCGCATACTTGACCCGAAGGTATCGGAGCGCTTTGCAAATCTCCCCGTTCCTAATAAAAAATTATTGTGTGTCTGTACAGAATCACAGGATGTTGAGTTGAGCGTCCTTTCCGAGACTCAAAACTGTTTCCTGAGCTCGACCGCTCTAGCCGTTCGGCTGCATCCTGGCCCAAATGTTTGTTTTATTTATTATTTACCTATTCATGTATTTAGATATTTTCGAAACAATCCTCTTTCATTTACATAAAGGCCGTGTTTGAGGCACCAACAAACTACTATTGTCCTAGTGTTCAAGGCAGTTACCATACCATACAAAGATCTGCAGGCATCTCTGGTTGTACATAAATTACAACATACCTCTCTAACTTGAACATGAACATGAACATGAACTTTAGCTTTATTCGAAAGGACACCCACGAACGGGGCAGCTTCTGGTGGTAAGTGGATATGATTTGTTCTTCTTTGTATGTTCCTTATCTTGGAAAGTGACCCTTTCGGTGGTATGGTTACTTTGTTCAGCCCCGTATTAGAGGAATAGCTGTGTGCTGTTTTTATTTTGGTGGGAACTTTCTCGCTAGCTTGGGTTAGTATGCCTGATGGTGCCCATCGGGGATGAAGAACACTACTTTGTGGAGTTGTCAGAGGCTTTACAGTATCGCGTAAAGGCTGTGATTGGTTAGGGTCGGCCTTGTTTTTTAGGAGTATCGAATTTGTCTTAGTCAATTCCTCTATTACCGCAATCCTGTCCCCAAGATCATTCATTCTTTCTATTAAAGGGTGAATTGCGGCATCAAGCATAGTCTGTATCTGGGCCAAGAGGGTTGGTGAAATTGGGGGTGCAGACAATTTATTTTCCTTGACTTGGGTGCCTGTTTGTTTTTCGGCTGGTCGTTTTCTTTCACCAGAAAAGTCCTGGGGAAACATTATAGGAATCGTACTGTCTATTTCAGGTAGGCAGGGCGAAATAGCCAGGAGGTTTCCATAGGGTGGGGATGATGTACTGGGATGGGGGCTTGTGATGGCTGAAGGACAAAAGGAGGCATTAATGTGCTCCGATGTCGACTTAACGGCCGCGTACTTGGTGTTACATAAACTGTTAAGTTCCTCTAGAAATGATAGATTTGGTGATGCGACAACAGGCGATGCGGTTTTGATTAAGTAATGAACCATCGTCCCCTTGGCCAGGTCCCTAGTCACAGTGGGAATCTTCAGGGCCCCCTTAAAAGACATGTTATAAGTAGCAGTAGGCACCTACGAGGACTGGGGATGGTTTAGCACAAGATGTCTTACCTATTATAAGTGCACGGCCAGGGTGGGTGGCCCGACCCAGCCTCCTCTGGCCTCTGAGGGCCACAGAGGGCCCGCCCTTTACCCGGGCTTCGCCCCGGGCTATGTCCCGCGCGCGTCCCGCGTCGCGTGAGTAAGTTCTAAATTTATTCGCTTAAAGGTAGGGGGGCGGGAACGCCGAGGGAAGAGGCAGCAGGTGGAAAACACAGAGCCTGCTGGACCTCGCAGTCCCTCGGCGTGTGGAGCTGTGCGTGTCCTTTAACCCCTGGTCAGTTTGCAAAGTTCAGAAAGTGCTTCCAAAGCGCTGGAATCCCACGTCGTTCTCCCCTCTGCTTGCACGCCGTGAGCGGCTCCCACGAAGCGGGGGCCGCGAAAGGTATTAGAGTTCACCAGGTGGGGGGGCGGGAACGCCGAGGGAAGAGGCAGCAGCTGGAAAACACAGAGCCTGCTGGACCTCGCAGTCCCTCGGCGTGTGGAGCTGTGCGTGTCCTTTAACCCCTGGTCAGTTTGCAAAGTTCAGAAAGCGCTTCCAAAGCGCTGGAATCCCACGTCGTTCTCCCCTCTGCTTGCACGCCGTCTAACTTACTTCATCAAGGATCACCCTCGCCGGATAACCTAGACTCGAGTTTATCCCTTTCCTCCTACTGAAGTTACCATGTTTGTCACCCTGCCTGTTACATTTAAAAAGACACGTCTTGTACCTGTAATTTGAAGATCTCTCATCAAAGATGCACCCAAAAGGCCCCCTCGCGCCCCATTTAAGTTGTTACCAATAGAGGAGAAACGTCCGGTATGCACTCAGCCCTGGAACACCGGCACCCTCATCAGCTATTGCATTTAGCGTGTCTAGTGCTGATTTTCGCATTGCCTGGTTGGCTGTGTGAGTCACGTGCTTCCGGCCGCCATATTAGAATGGGTCCCGAGTCACTGTAATACAAGGACCCTACGTGTGTCTCGTAGAGTTCTCGCGGGATCTCGATCTTTCCTCTTAAATGGGCTTTTTTGATTTTAAACATAATCCGTTTTTCTGTATTTACACGGTACTAATTAGAGAGTCCTGATGCTGGATTTTAGTATTTTGAACATGTCCAAACCTCCGCTATAAAGTGCGCCAATTAAGACGTGGTGCCCCTTTTCCCAAACTCTTATTATTGCCAGTTTAAATATTATGCTGGACTCGCCTGCAGATATTATTTAAAAGGATATCTCTCATTCTGGCCCGCTTATTCACATAGCTTAATATTAATACAATCAATACCTCAGGTATGGTCGCCATCTTGGATAGGTAGTTCTCCTATTGTGAATGCCATATTCTCTGTATTTTCACGCGAAATCTCGCGAGATTTCGCCTTGAGTGCCGAATTTTCATTCTATAATTTTATTAGTCAGAAACATTATATCTGACCACACATCTTGTTACAAAATAGGCAAGAATTAACAATTTATTATGGATTTTATAGTTATGATGCCACTGCTTCCATAGGTCACAATTGTCATGTATTGCTAAAGTTGAACTTATGTGTGTTATATATACTACATTGATATTACACACATAATATGGTTATGTTGAACTTGTGTGTGCTGTATAAACTTCATTGATATTACACACTTGCTACCCCACTATCCACCACTACATGTGCGACACTATTATAAGACCTACTGTGGACCTATATTTTCTGTTGCTGAATTAGGTGGTTATTAGAGCATCTAGCTGGAATTATGTTTACGGGCCTGCAAGTACACAGCAGTCAGTAGCTACCTTCGCAAAAGAACATCTCTAGCGTAGCTTATTCCACTCAAGGAGTTTGGTGAGTCCTTTCTGTTCACTCTTTTCCTGGAATATCCATCTAGCTTCTTTTGTAATTAAACGTCTCTATTGTCTGGAGATCCCCTGTCACTCTCTCCAGGACAACCCACGTGAAAGTGTGTCTGTTGCGGTGGCAATGTTGCACTGGCTTCGTGGTAAGTTTTCCGCTTCTTATGGTGCTCAGGTGTTCGTGGATGCGAAGCTTTATTTTGTGCGTAGTGAGCCCGATGTAGTCCAGGCCACATTCACACTTTAGTCTGTATACTACGTTAGTAGTGTTACAGTTACTAAACTGTTCAAGTGACCAACTATTACCAGATTGAAGGGTCACTGTAGAGGTTTTGCTTCTTAAAGGACATACTGAACAATTTCCACACGGGAAATGTCCATTAGGAATTGTGTTTGCTTCTGGTTCTGAAATGTCAATTACCCTGGTATGCACCAGTTTATCTTTTAGATTGTTAGCTCTTCGGAATGCAAAGCGTGGAGGTGGCATCTTGAAATCCGAAGTGGATAATAAAGACCAGTGCTTTCTGATGTATTGGCGAATCTTAGTGGCCATTGGGTCGTAGGTCATTATCACAGAGATACATTCCTCCCTCTCTTTGGTATGGGTCTCCAAGAGTACACATCTCGGGGTGTTCAAAGCCCTTTTCTTGGCTTGTTTAATGACCCTGCGCGGATAGTTCCTGGCTTCCAGCTTCTTACTGAGTCCTTCTGCTTGCTCTTTATATATTTCAGTTGAGGAGCAATTCCTCCTGTAGCGCAAAAATTGTCCCACGGGCAGATTATCTCTTAAGTCTCTTGGATGGTAAGATTGATAGGAGAGCAACGAATTTCTGTCCGTGGGCTTTTGGTGTACGCTCGTTTGGAATACTCCTTCCACAGCTTCGATATCAAGGTCAAGATAGATCGCCTTATTCCGATTGTATGTCCAGGTGAACCGTAGGCTACGATCTTGTGTATTCAACCAGTTCAGGAACTGTAGGAGAGATGTTTCTTCTCCTGACCATATGCAGAGCACATCATCAATATATCTCCTCCAAAGGCGCAAACGGCCTTTGAAGGGATTGGTGTCAGAGTCAATGATGTGCTCCTTAAACTGGCCTACATAAATGCAGGCCAGGCTCGGTGCCATGGTCGCGCCCATTGATGTACCTGTAACTTGGAGGAACAGGTCATTTTTATAGCTAAAGAAATTTCTTGTGAGTGCCAGTTCTACACACTGTAACACAAAACTCTGGGGGGCATCATAAAACCACTCTTGTGTTGCCAATGCTCCCGCTGCTGCCACCAGCGCGGCATCTTGAGGAATACATGAATATAGTGACTCGATGTCAATAGTCACTATATATTCAGTCTCGGGATCGAATGTCATTTCACTTAGGACATTTAAAATGTCCATTGTGTCCTTGACAAAAGATTTCTGTGTTATTACAGATTCGCGAAGATAGTAGTCAGCGAACTGAGATAACGGTTCCAATATAGATTGGATGCCAGATACAATCTCCCGGCCCGGCGGAGGCCGGGCCGGCTTATGTATTTTTGGAAGAATATAGAAGGCCGGAGTCCTAGGGTTGTTATTAATAAGGAACTCCGCCTCCTTCGCACTGATCCATTTCTTCTCTTTAGCATTACCAACCAATTCCGTTATAGTTCTCATTATTTCCGGAGTGGGATCTTTCCTCAAGGGTTGGTAATTAGCTCTCACATTTAGTAAACGATGGACCTCAGCTTCATAGTCACAGGTGTTTAATATGACCACTGCACCGCCTTTATCGGCGCTCTTTATTGTGATGCTGTTATTATTCTGAAGAGATTTTACAGCTTCCCAATCTCCTTTGGCCATGTTCTTAAATCCATTGTTTTTGTTGTTGTTGTTTTCAATCTTCCCGATTTCTTCCAAGACTTTAGCCTCGAATACAGCCACCTCGGGGCTGACCGCCCCAGTTGGTGGGCAAAACGTGGAAGGTTTCCTCAAGTTAGTATTAAACCCTTTATTCTCCTCAGAAGGTTGTTCAGCAAAAAATTTCTTCAGCTTTATTTTCCTCACGGTCTCATGAAATTCGATCCGGCACTTAAAAGCATCATGGGAAGGTGTCGGGACAAAACCCAAACCTTTGTTGAGTACTCTTTCTTCATTCATGGTCAGTTGATGATCCGATAAATTGACCACAATACTTTTCAGACTGGTCTCCTCCCTCTGCTCCGTGTCTGTCGCGGGGAGAATGTTTGCCATTGGGGTGGAGGTCGGTTGTCTCGTCCCTTCCCTCTTCCCTGTTGGCCCGGTCTCTTGTTTGTAGCTTGTCCCTGTTCTAAAAAATTCCGCAATAATGCACTTAGATCTGAATTGGAGGACTCCGATTGGTTGAATCTCACTCTTCTAGTACTTGGTCCAGGTTCGGGCTCTTCCTCACTGGACGTGTTATCAAACGACCAGTTTGATGGTGTCCGCCTCTGATGTTGTTGCCTGGCTCCTCTTCCTCTTCTTGCCCCTCCAAAATGTTGTTGTTGTTCTTGGGCAGGTTGATAGTGTGAACATTTACATAGGGAAACGCCCATTTGTGTGTATAGCGCTGTAAATTTCGCTGTAACTCTCTGATTTTCTGGGTCACCATATACTGTTTGTATTCATCTAGATCTTCCTTAATTTTCTGCAGATGTTCTTTTGCGTCGGTAAAGCTACTATCACGACTGATGGTCTCCTCAAACTCAATGATCTCTTTGAGCACCTCCTCACTAAGCCTCTGGGCTGTACTAATTATCAGAATCAACCAATCTCTGGTACATTTATTTGCAATATAGCTCCAGTCAAGGCGGAACTGTTTGCCATCCAGGAAAATACGAGGTTCAATCCTCACTATTAAGCTAGCTGGGGAGGCTCCTGCTCGATAGTACTCAGACATAAGAGCCCCATGTAGGGCAATCCTTATGTGTTTTTTCTTTAAGTTACTCAATTTCTCCCATTCTTCTCTTATTGTATTACAAATAATAATGAGGATTGTTCCCCGCCCACCCACGCAATGCCGAGAGCTTGTTTCCCACAATTGCTCCGCTAATCCTTTTCTCAGCTCAGGAGCTGCACCCCTTCTGACTCTTCTTACTAGCTTCTCCCCAGCACTGCCCTGCCCCCTCCGGCTCACTTTCCTATCCGCCCCCAGTCCCCGTTCCTCTGCGCCAGGCCATGTCCTGCAGCAGCCGCCGCTGGTGGCAGGCCCTGGCCTGGTTGCACTACCACGGCACCTTGTTTTGGGTTGTAGGCACTTCCTGTCTCTTTCTGCCCATCCTTGCAGATCAGCTCACGCCTTTCGAAGCTCTCCCCACACCATAACTTCCTATTACTGCTTGCCTTACTTCTGCAGTCACTTCTCCACAGCCGCCTGCTAAGTAAAACAGGTAACCGGCTGCCGCACGTTCACATTTTTTTTTTCATTTCGGCTGTGTGTCTTGTTGTTTTATATAGCGCATACTCGACCCGAGTGTATCAGAGCGCTTTACAGACACACAATCATTTTTTATTAGGCACGAGTAGATTTGCACAGAATTACCGGATGTTGGGTTGAGCGTCCCTGCCGAGACTCAAACCCGTTTCCAGAGCTCGACCGCTCTAGCCGTTAGGTTGCATCCTCGCCCAAATCTTTGTTTTATTTATTATTTATGTATTCATTTATTTAGCCGCAGAGTTTGTATGTGCGATTCTTCTACTCTGTGGGCACTTTTCATCTGATTATATAGCACATACTCGACCCGAGGGTATCAGAGAGCTTTACAGACACACAATCATTTTTTATTAGGCACGGGGAGATTTGCACAGAATCACAGGATGTGGAGTTGAGCGTCCCTGCTGAGACTCAAACCCGTTTCCGAGCTCGACCTCTCTAGCCGTTAGGCCGCATCCTCGCACAAATGTTTGTTTTATTTATGTTTTCAATTATTTAGCCATTTTCTAAACCATCCTCTTTCATTTACATAAAAACAGTGTTTGAGGCACTCCTAAGATCGCGGAGTTTGTATATGCAATTTTTCTACTGGGTGGTTACTTTTCATCTGATTATTTAGCGCATACTCGACCCGACGGTATCGGAGCACTTTACAGACGCACAATCATTTATTATTAGGAACGGGGAGATTTGCACAGAATCACAGGATGTTGAGTTGAGCTTCCCTGCAAATACTCAAACCTGTTTCCCGAGGTCGACTGCTCTAGCCGTTCAGCCGCATCCTCGCCCAAATGTTTGTTTTAATTATTATTTATGTATTCCTATATTTAAATATTTTCTAAACCATCCTTTTTCATTTACATAAAGGCAGTGTTTGAGGCACGCCTAAGATCGTAGAGTTTGTATGTACATTTTTTAGGTCTCGCTGAAGCAATGCGTAAGCATTGTTCGGCGAGATTATAGTAAGAGGCTTTCAAAAGTCTACCCACTGCGGATTAGGTGCAGTTCATGTGAGCCAGGGGCGTGCACATCACCAGCCTCATTACACATCGCACACCATACACCCATTTGTCTGAGCCTCAGCATCAGACTTCAAAGGAAGCCGCTCCCAAGCCACTCCCCTACCCCCCCCCCATCAGACTTCAAAGGAATGTGCTCCCCCGCCCCGCCACAGCAATGCAGAGAGCTTGTTTTTTTTGTAATTTAATTACATACTTGAGAGCATTTCAGTGAGGCGCATCTGGTAGAAATTATCCCGATCGCAACTGTATAATGTTCTGTATTGGTATGAAGTTCTCTAGCTGCAAATCATGTGATTCGATCATTGATAGTGAAATCTTCACACACAATGGGCAGACAACCAGAGCTACAGAAATGTGGAACTGCAAAACCAAGAATACCATCTATTTTGTTTCATGCCCCTGCTCTCTTGGTTATGTAGTGGAAACATCGAGAATGATTCAAATCAGGATAACTGAACACCGTTCTGTTATCCGCACTAAAAAAATCCAAGCGCCAATGGTTAAAAATTACTTGGAATACAATCATAGACCAGATGACCTGAAGTGGAGAATCCTAGAAAGAATTAAGACACCTGACAATAAGGGAGGTATGAGGATACGCAAAAAACTAGACGTTTTTTGGATTTTCTACTTTGATACTTTCAATAAAGGTCTTAATAGTGAAATCCCCTGGGAGAATGCCATCATCCAAACTAACTGAAATAGATAGATTATCACTTCCCCTTTTTTCTTGTTTCTTTTTTCCTTTTTCCCCCCCTTCTTCCCCCTCTCCCTCCTTTCCCCTTTCCCCCTTTTCTCCCCCCCTCCTCCTCTTATATATAAAGATCTGAGGTTTTTTACACTGTCATTATCCTTCAGAATAGGTCATCTAAGATACCCTTAGTCTGGCAGTTCTTTTCTTGTTCCCCTTTTGTTATTGCTCTCTGACTCTGAATAGAATAACTGTGGCATCATTAATATATCTTATAATATTCTCTTCCTTTGCCCTCGGTTTAGTGGCAGTTCTCACTAGGGAAACACTTTATCATCTTGAAAACAATATAGAGACTTGCGGTTATTATTCAGAAGTTTCGTAGCATCCACACATTTTTTTGTGAAAATATTGTCACTCTCGTGATTTGAATATTAATTCAAGGTCGAACCGAGGGTAGTGTAATATCCGGACCTAGTAGTCCTGATCTTGTACTCCTTATCTTTAACACCTTTCCGTGGTCTTTTTTCTATATTTATTGCCCTAGTCATGTGAGTTAGTCGACACGTTCGACATTTCGTGACGTTACCACGACTCTCTATCACAGAGATAGGTTCACGTGTTATTCAATACACCAGCTGACACTAATCACGGGTATTTAAAAGTGGCGTCTTCCGAGTTCGCATATTTTCCATCCCAGAACGCTGCCGGTTAGAAGTTCCTTTTATTCTGTCATCTCGCAGCACCAAGGACATATCGGGTATGTGAGAGCTTCGTAGCAGCGATATTGGGCTTTGAAAGTCATCTATTTTTCCTGCTTGCTGGCCCGACATTAACAATTAATTATACGGCCATCCTTTCTCTTAGATCTTGACGTGCCGATGTAATACACACGACGGAATTATACCACAGAACACCATCTGTTTACAAGTCCGGTAATTTTTTGCACCAGGTATTTAATATTAGGTATGTACGTATACCATATTGCCTATACATAGAGTAGTTTTGCCCGTATTTTACAGCTTCATCATTTTTATAATTTTGGTTACATATTTTTCAGAATAACAAGCCGAGTTTGATCATCAAATATCTCGAGGACCACGGCAGGCCCATTTTCCTTTTAATTTGATTGTAACACTTGATTGTATCATGCGCATTTTTTATCATCTTCTGAATTGCTGGATACTATCTGACAGGTATTTACGACATATATAGCTTAGCCTTTGTCTTTTATATCGGCATGTAAGTCTGTTTATTGATTGGTCTTAATTCTTGTATTAGCTATAGGTCATCCACGTCTGGGACTTGATTGCGTTTTTACTCCACAACATTATCTCTTGTGGCTCAGCTTTTAATTACATTTTCAATCGGGCCAACGTACCTTAACCTGTTTTGTAAGTTAATGCAGTATTTGGAAGTTACAAAAAATAACTAGAACTCCAGATATACCTTTGCTATATATGGTGAAATTGTATTATTTCATTCCAGAACCTGGTTCCAATAAATCCATTGGACGTATATAACAGTAGATGCTCATCGAAGTATACGAACCACATATCGCTGGGATTTGTTTTCATTCTAAGAGTAAGTGAGGGCGTGATTCCACAGATTATTGAGATAGGAACCGTTTCCCCATAGGTTATTCCTCTGTACCTGCCTATGTGTCTTTCCCTATTCCTCCCTTGTCTTCTCCTGTCTCTTTCCTTTTTTCTTTTCTTTCTTTCTTAGTTATCTAATGTCTTGTAGTCTCTCTCTCTCTTTCTTCCCGGTGTTTTGTGTTTAATCACATCTTGTCCTTTTTTGCCTCCTTTTTTTCTCGTTCTTTTATCCCCCCTTTTTATATGCTCTTTTTGTTTTAATTCCTAATCTATACCCTTTTCATTATCTCTTTTCTTCACTCCTGCTTACTCTTCCTTTTTTCTTTTTTCATTTCCCCTTCTTTTCTTCTCCACTCTTTTTGTCTTTCACTTTTTCTTTACGTGTTTTCTCCTTTTCTTCTTCATTTGTTTCTTGGACATCTTCCAGGAATATCATGATTTATGATTCAACTTTTTTCATTTTGCACTTGGAGGATATCGGAGCACTCAATTGTTTGTTTGTGTTTACTAGCTAAGGATGATCATAGCTGTTATTAATGGAGAGTCAATTGTACGGATTTGAAACCATGTTTTGAAATATTATTAAATTCAAAAGTTGATATATCGACAATATACCTATGTAATTTTAAACTATTTTAATGTTGACTGAAAAGTCTATAATGGTGTAATATATAATTATGTATAGATGTTGAATATTTTTATTATGTTTCTTAGGCTTTTTCCTGAAGAAGGCGTTTGTTTACACGCCGAAACGCGCGTTGATTAAAGCTAAAAGACAAGATTGCCATTTATACATTGTTATGCATATTTTTAAATAATTGATGACAATGTAATTTTATATTGTATTTTCTTTGCTTTTTAAAAAAAAAATTAAAGGCTCCATATATTTTTACATGGTTTCTCTGTCTGTTACTCTCCTATATTTTATTAATATGATGTTAATTAATATAATTGCCTAGGAATTTATTCACTCATACTGTATTGGGGTGCTTCCTCTCTTTACAGTACCTCTTGTGTCTCGTATCTCGGAAAAGTTACGATTTCCTCTGAGTCATAATTGTTACTTGTGAACGATCTCCAGCTTGTGCTTCTTTTTCCATTTTATTTTTTAGTCACTCATTAGCCTCTTCCAGGTTTTATTCGCGCTTTCTTGCGCTTATCTTTAAACTTGTACTCTTCTTTTAGCTGTCCGTCTTTTATTTTTAGTTACCTCTGAACAGCCATCAAAGCCCATACCGCTTTTGAATACATATCTGTCTTTAAGTCTTTATAGTATTACTAGCAGCCCGTCCCAACGTTGTCCGGGTATGAATTGCTGCCGGCCAGTAGTATATTGTTTTGTAGGATTTCGTTTTGATAGCATTTCTTATCTGTGACAGGCCTGTGAAGCGCTCCGATTCACAGTGCACTGCTGATGCACTTAAGAGTGCGCGTTCAGTAGTGTGTGAACTAGAGTTCCCCTACTTTATTTTTCCTTTCAATATTATATTGCGCAAACTCGACAACATGGCATGAGCACAATTTACATTACAGAGAACACATTCATTTGTGGTAGGCACGAGGAGACAAAGCGATTTGCCTGGAATCACAGGATTTTGAGCTGATGCCGAGATTCGAACATAGCTCCCCAGCTCTAAAGTTCACAATTCTAGAACTTGTGGCGGGAGGTGTGTCTAAAAGTGTATGTCGGTGCTGGCCATCAATGAGAGAGACCTGTGCATTTTTCAAATGGGTGGTGAAAAAATATGAGTATGTTTCTGGAGATGTGGGCCGCCGTGCCACCAATGTACTTACCCGGGGAGGGTAAACACCCATTATTCTGCAACTTTCTTTCCGCATACCATCACTCCGCATACTTTCATTACGAAAGCACCATGACTCCGCAATGCCATTATATCGCATGGCATTGCATTTTATATGCTTTTACCACGCATACATTTACAACGAAATTCGTTGTAAATGCATGAATGGTAAAAGCATGTTTTTTTTAAATGTTTGGATAAGGTAAGTATGGGTATAGGGGTATATGTTTTAGGGTACTGAGGTATATGTTTTGGGGTGTTTGGGTAGTTTAAGGGTTCAGATATAGTTTTGGGTTATGGGGTACAGGGGTAGTTTTAGGGTTTAGGGATAGATATGGGTTTTGGAATACAGGGGTATTTTTAGGGTTCAGGGCTAGGTTTGGGTTTTGGGGTATTTTTAGGGTTCAGGGCTAGGTTTGGGTTTTGGGGTACAGGGGTATTTTTAGGGTTCAGGGGTAGGTTTGGGTTTTGGGGTACAGGGGTATTTTAAGGGTTCAGGACTAGGTTTGGATATTTTAGGGTTCAGGGGTAGGTTTGGGGTACAGGGGTATTTTTAGGGTTCAGGGCTAGGTTTGTCTCTTGGGGTACAGGGGTATTTTTAGGGTTCAGGGGTAGGTTTGGATGTTGAGGTACAGGGGTATTTTTAGGATTTGGGGTACAGGGGTATTTTTAGGGTTTAGGGATAGGTTTGGGTTTTGGGGTACAGGGTATATTTATAGGGTTAAGATGGGTTAGTGTTTAAGGGTGTTGGGGTATTTTAAAGAGTAAGGGTGAGTTATGATTATGGGGTGCAGGGGTATTTGAAAAGGGAGCAGGATGGGATTAGTTTTTAGGGTGTAAAGGGTAATAAAATAAAACAAAAAAAATAATATAAATAATGCAATTTAAAAGAATAAATGTTTTAATTAAATTAAAAAAGAAACTGCACATTAGATGAGGATTTTATAAAGGCTTCACAAGAATCAATAGGAAGGTTTAAATCTAGGGGATGTTCAGATGACACCCTACAAAAAGCATATGACAAAGCCTCTCCTATCCCGAGATCCAGTTTATTGAAAGATTCTATCAGGAAAAGGGAAAATGAGGACAAAACTCTTCGCTTTATCACAACTTTTTCCAGAGATTCACAAACAATCCATCGAATCCTGGGCAGGTATTGGAATATTTTGAAAACAGATGGGATAATTGACAAAGATCTGTCTTCCTACCCTAAAATAACATACAGAAGGACCAGATCTTTAAAAGATACTCTAATACATAGTCATTTTGACTCCATTCCGAGATCACCACGATTAGGGAACCTTACAGGGTTTTTCCCTTGTCACAACTGCAAAGCCTGTCAGAGCATTAAGAAAGTAACCTCTTATGAAATACCAGAACCAGGCAGAGTAAGAAAAATCAATACATTTCTCTCATGCACAAGTCCATTCTGTGTATATTGTTTAGAATGCCCCTGCAAACGACATTACGTAGGCAGCTCAATCCATCCAGTAAAGAAAATAATTCTGGAACATGCAAGAGCAATCCAACACAACGACCCTAGTTACCCCGTTGCGAGACACTTTGCTTTAAGGCACAACAGTGACCGCAATCTTCTAAAATTCTTCTGCTTAGATCAAGACCCCTTGAAAGACCGGGGAGGAAACGGGGAGCTACAAATGAGGAGATTGGAGTCGAGATTCATTATAGATCTCCGTACCAAAAGTCCACATGGGTTGAACATTGGGGAGGAGTTGGCCGTGCACTTAGGCCAATAGACCAGCAGTAAAGTTTTTTTATCTCTTTCTTCAGTAGACCTCATCCCATAGCCTATAATGATCCACAATTATATGATAATGCTCTTCCTTGCAAAAAGTTGACATCTGAATATGATAGATATATGTAATTCAATCTGATCAGTTGATGAAACAAGTAATGTGGATGCATATATTTAAGGACCACTAGCATAATTATGTTTGGTTAAGTATTGCCCATCCAGGGCTTAATAATAACAAAAAACTTTTTTGTTTGTCCAAAATGGCCAGAACTAATCGAAGTTTTAGGTAACTTCAAGATGGCAACTGTGAAACTTAAAAACAGTCCGTCCATTGTGTTAATGAATTAGAGGATGTAATTCAATTTGATCAGTTGATGAAATTAAGCAATGGGGATACACCTATTTATGTATTATTAGCACAATCATGTTTGGTTAAGAATTGCCTATCCAGGGCTTAATAACAATTTTTTCGTTTGTCCAAATTGGCCAGAATTAATCGAAGTTTCAGGTAATTTCAAGAGGGCCACCGCGAAACTTACATTTAGTCCGTCCTTTGTGTCAATTAACTAGAGGATGTGACTTCAACATGTAACTTTATTTAAAAATGTAAGCTGACATTGTGTGAGTAACAGCAGACAAAGGCGATATGCCGAAACGCGTCTTGTTTTTGATTTAAATAAATCTAATGAATTGGTGTAATTCGAATCACTGAGTGCCGTCCATTCTTTTACCGGAGTGAAAGAAGTTGTGAGCAGAATATATATATATATATATATATATATATATATATATATATATATATATATATATATATATATATATAGGTAGTTATAGTTAGGATTATTTTGAATAGGGAAATCGAAACATTCTATTGTGAATAACTTTGGCGCCGGTTGAGGAATCTGCCTGAAAATTTCCTCAAATTTGCCTGGCGGCGCTCCGGTCCTTCCCTGAAAGTTTGGGGGGGATTTGTCAAGTGGGGGGCGAGAAAAAAGGGGGGTCCCAAAACTTGTTTTCCCCATGTTAATTTCCATAGGGCGGTCGACCTCACTTTTAGCCCAAACGGCTGAATGGATTTCCACCAAACTTGGCAAAATTGTCGGGACTGGTAGCCCGATGTGCCTTTGCTATGTCTCAAGATATGTGCTCCAGTGGATTTTGAGTAATTTAGGTTCAAAAAAATATATATATCTATAAGCGCGCCCGGTACGCGCACCGGGGCGCGAACCAGCGCGCTACGGGAGTTCAGGCGCGGAAACCTGATTGGCTCTCGGGTGTCTGTAAACATTCCAAACAGTCCAGAGCGGCCACCATCTTGTGTCTCTGTAGGATCGAGACACAAGAGGAGGCAAAAATAAAGGGGGAAATGACCAAAAGGGGGCAGAGTAGACCCCCCCCATACCCCCTAGGTTTGATGTGGGGGCCATAAAAGGGCCCCGCGGGGCAAAAAAAATAAAAAATAAATCCGATTTGCACAGGAGCGCCCGGTACGCGCACCGGGGAGCGTACCATGAGGGAAAAAGAATGACAGAGTTTTTAAAAAATGTAGCCTTTTTTTATAAATTGGAGGTAGTTCTAGAAACAGTTTTTTTTCTTCTTTTTGTTTTTATTTTTTTTTAATGTTTTTTTGAATTTTTTTACTTTTTTTGGTTTTTATGAACAATTGTATATTTTTTTGTTATTTTAATGGGGAGGACCAAAAAACAGGGAATTGTAAATGGCTCAACTGGAGCAAAAAAAATCGGGAAAAAATAGTTTTTTGGGGCAATTGTGGTTGTCACCAGCACGGTTGATGAGCTTTATGCTTTGCTCACCATATGTGGTGGTCTTACCACAAAATATACAAGTGATCTTGTATTGCCCAAACTGGGGTTGTATGTTTGGGACCATCTCCCTTGTCTCTGGTCCCGATGGAGTGGGTTGCTTTCCTTTGGAGGTGCTGGGTGAAGATTGGGGAGGGTTTGTGGCCAGTTCTCGGACCTCTGCCGCAGCATGGTTGTTGGGATGCCTGCGCTGCATGTGGAGAATCATGGTGTTATTGCTAAATGAGTATTTTTTGTTAGGGTTCCCCCTTGAAAGTTCCATGTTACAGATTAGGCAAGTCACCTTTGGCGCATTCACCTTTTTATGGCCACTTGGGATGGAAAAAAACTCCCATACAATGTGCGGCTTTGGCCTATATGGGGTATTGTCTTCTGGCAGGAATGTCCTCCTCCTTTCCTCCTCCTCCTCCTCCTCTTCATCTCCACCAGTGTGGTGTTGTGGTGGTCCTCTTGGCGGTGGTGGTGGTGGCTGAGATGCTCCTGCTGCTGCTGCTACTGAAGCCATTTTTCAGTCCAAAAAAGTACAGAGAGGTCTTTCAACAGGTCTTCTTCACTCAAAGTACAAAGTGAGAATGAGGAAAAAAGGTGGGGGCTTTCATCATTAGGAAAAAAAACTGTCCTGTACCAATGAAAAGTGTTAATTTCAGGTCACATGACCAGGGCTTTCATCATTTGGAAACCAAAACTGTCCTGCACCAATAAAGTGTTATTTTTAGGTCACATGACCTGACGCGCTTACGCTACGCGCCCCCGGGCGCGCCGAGGGACGCACCGCGTAAACGCGTCGGATGCTTACGTTGCGCGATCGTATGCGCTCGATTGCTTCCGGGTGCGTTTACGCTGTGCGTATCACGCAGACGCGGCTACGCGATACGTCACCATGATGTTTTCGTTCGCGGCAAAAGCGCTAACGGGACGCTCATCAGTACGCGCCCTGGGACGCGCCGCAAGACTGCGCTTTCCAGTGCGCTCACCGGGACGCGCACCGGGAGCGCTCTAGGGCAAAAAAATCAAAAACCATGAACAATATACATAAAAAAAATAGTATTAGATAAATATACATTATAGGTTTCATTATAAAAAATATTACATTTCATAGCTATAGAAATTTGCTATTAAAAAACCTTTGAAATTCACTGAAAAAACCAAAGGTTTCACACCAGTTATAGTTAGGAATTAGCAATTAAAAAACCTATGAAATTCACTGATAAAAACATAGGTTTCACACCAGTTATAGTTAGGAATTAGAATTTAAAAAACCTATTAAATTCACTGAAAAAACCATAGGTTATCCAGTATTGGGGTATCTTTCATAGATTCACATGCCTGAATCATTCCCCGTCGTCGAGGCGGGAGTCCCACGGTATAAATATATACAAAAGCAGTGCCTAGAAAATTTCTTGTAGTAGGCTGGAAAAGCCTAAAGGCCTAACTAGGCCTCAAAACTTAGCAGCCTATCTACATCATTATGTAAAAAGACCTGAAATAGTAGCCTCAGCCAATCAGCTGTCCTCACCCTCTAGAACCTTCCCAGCTCAAGCAGCTCTCCTCAGATTTTCCCAGCATAAGTGAGAATGGGTATCCATAAAACAGAACTGCCGTGCCGGGGAGGAGGGTGGGTGCATGTGAATCTATGAAAGATACCAATACTGGATAACCGTAGTTACAGGTAAGTAACTTGGGGTATCTTTCATAGATTCACATGCCTGAATCAGAGTAGCAAGCAGTGACATCATGTCTGTCGTTAGAGGAAGGTGGGAGACAAATAAACCATATATACCCCCACACAACCAGGAAGGTAATAGAGCACAAACTTGTTAACATAACATATGCATCAAAACCTTCATAAATACATCATAGATAGGACAGCGTTAGAAAATGCTAAAACCTCCTAATGAAAACATGCTTAAACAGTCAAAAGAAGAATGAAAGACTATAAAAAGTCTAACCTTAGTGAAGAAAATGCTGCAGCACCGCATCCCCAACTGCTGTATCATCATGAACCGCCGACTGCAGACAGTAATGTTTGGTAAAAGTGTGCACACTTTTCCAAGTAGCAACTCGGCAAATGTTCTCCAGCGTCACTCCAGCGAAAAGGGCCGTTGACGCTGACATTGTTCTAGTGGAATAAGAAAGCGACATGGTTGCCTAATAGATTTAAAGGTTTCTACAAATGTGGTAGATGTAGCTCTTGTAGATGGGCTTTGATAAAAGTTACTTCTTTTAATTACAACTACACTGGTACACAAACTATCAACATGTTAATTGTGATACGTCGTATGTGATTTATGTGTTAGTGTGTTCCTGCGGAATGATTTATGTGGGAAGCACTATCAGGAGGTTGTGAGACAGAATGATGGAGCATTTCAGAGCCCATAAGAATGGTGATACACTTTATCCTATTGCGTACCATGCTGTGCGCAACTATGAGAACATGAAAGATCATATCTTCAGTTTCCATGGGGTCGAACATGTGAAGAATGATCCCAGGGGTGGAGATAGACAGTTGAAATTGAGAAGACGGAAAGTTCTATGGCTCATGAAACTCAGGGCCGTGGATCAGGGTATGAACACTGATAATGAATATCAATATTACCTGGGATAAGATTAGTTATCTACCATTACTGTACTACTTTGTATAGTATGATTATAGACAGTTTTCTTGTCAAATTTTGTATTATAAGCACATGTCGTTTATGAAATTACCAGCTATGGATTAGTAACTTGGAAAATTTTGTATTATAAGCACATGTCGTTTATGAAATTACCAGCTATGGATTAGTAACTTGGAATCATATTGAATGTTGCATTATGACAATTTATTTTATGTACATTGTTCTTATATTAGAGATTTGCTATCGGAGATCAATTATGTTTTTTACACGTTACGAATCAGAAGAAATTAGCTGCATTAAGAATGTACATGGTTAAAAAGTTAAGATTCTATTCTTTTTCTCTCTGTCTGATACCTTCTGCTCACTCTCCCCTTCCTGTGCTTTTCTTTGTTCTTCATTAATTATGTTTACGTGTCTATTTACTTTTTTCTGAATACTAGACTTGATATGCGATTGTTCACTCTGTTTTTATAACTAAGTTGCTGACAACCGGGTTACCAATTTAGTGCATTTAGACGTTACTGATGCCTATTTGATAATAGTTTTTGGACTAAAGGACGATTATATACATATATGCGACTTTCGGGTTAACACATTTTTTTTTATTAACGGTTTTCCCTGCGGGGACGGGTGCGTGCATTTTGTATTAATTATCGAGTATGGGAGGACTAATATAGTCCTTTTACTGTGTAAAATATAACTGTTCCGTTTTTTATACTTGTAGTTGGTGCTGCGCTCCTGATTTTGGGCTCATTCTTATCGTAACGTACTACGGAATGGGTGTTGACCTAGTATCGCGATACCACGCGCATTTACTGTAATGTACTTAGTTTCTAGTTCTTTTGTTTTTTGATGTGAATATAACTACATGCACATCAATGTTTATTGTAATGATCAAAACGATATGTTGTGACGGAACAGTAGATATTACTTAGTAGATAATAGCAAATATAAGATTGACTAGTCTAAGATGGCGCTCACGGACGGATAGTATTTAAGACCTATCCAAGATGGCGCCTGCGTAGCACACCGAGTTACTTGCGGGAGAGCTGCCGTTTACTTTCGGTGAGTGTACGATGTCGGGATAGACGTTCCTGGGATTGGGGTTTTTCTTTAAGAATGCACTATACTTACCCCAATGCTTTATTTACAGAATCCTTATACTTGGATGATTATTGTGGATACTTGCGCTTATTGCGAAATCTGGAGTCTTATTGATGTGAACTATATTGAGGTAAGAGGGAGCGCTTGGTGGGGTTAGCATGATATTACATGCATTATGGCAACCTGAGGGTTCCCTACTTTTATGTTATTGATTAGATATGAGTTTTAAGAACTACGTACAAATGTGATTCTTGATATTCTGTTCTTGAGTTTGTTCTGACATTTATTGGTTACTACCTCGGTTGTAATTAGACAATACTGTTAATTACTTTCTAAACTGGATGGATTCTTAGTATTTTGTTTTGGTGGATTACATTTAACCACAATTGTTTTATTATTTTTTAAACTTTGGTATGATGATTGGATCATATATTTAAAGATATGATTAATTTTATTTTAGGAATTTGAAGACAGATTTTGAAAACTCAAACTTTATTGATGGTTATGAATGGAGAATATTTCACTGATGTGGAATACAAGGTTGGTGGATTATGTTGTACTGAAAATGCTTTTCGTATTATTTAGGAGCACTTACTTTCGGTGATGAGTTTCTCTTGGGACTTGGTCCTTTTCCTTTAATTTTCCTTCTGACACGGGTTATGGCTAGGGATGTATATTTCCATCGACTCTATTAATGTCTTCATTATGTAAATAATTTCCTAGCTATACATTTGTACATTTTTATTTTGGTTGCAGACCTGAAGAAGTCGACTGCTATATTTAGCAAGGCTAAAACACGTGTTGGCTGTTGTTCTTGCGTTGGATTTTGGAATATGAACTTGTAAATAAACCTGTTGGAAAATCTGAAACTTGGAGAATTTTTTATGATTGCTCTAACTGATATATCATACATATGAAGATGGACTAAATGTACACTTGTTAGAGACTTTTGGTGTGCTCGGAGGGGTTCTTTTGTCATCACTATATCACCTTCTGTATCCTTAAAAGCTGGACCCCTAAAAAATCACAACCACTAAAACAAACAGTGGACAAGAAAGCTCCATAATACAAATGTAAATGAGCTCATATCTCACTGCAATATCTCCCTTCTGCCGCCTGCAAACATGGGCGATGTTCATGTCCTCACTGAGCACTATAACAACGCCATGCTGTCTGCCCTGAATGCAACTGCCCCCCTTCTACTAAGAAGGATCAGAAGCGGTCGCTCCTCACGCTGCTCCCTGCTCTGCCTGCCGCTTGATATCGTAGCGCTATACTGCAAGTTTGCTGTCTCAACTGTTATTGCCCGACTGCTCTGTATAATTATTTTGTAGCGCTATACTGCAAGTTTGCTCTCTGAACTATTATTGCCTGTTTGCTCACTATAATTAGATCGTAGCGCTATATTGCCAAATTGCGGTTTTTACGATCTTTTCAATTGTGCTGTGCTGCCTGTATAACTCATTTGTGCCTGATTGTGCCGGTGCCTCTGCTTTTTTAATAGCATTTATTCAGTTTGTGCCCCAATCCTGTTTCACTTTTGGCTTGCTGCCATTTTGTTGTTGTTGTTGTGCCTCCCTGCCCGGCTCTCCACCCTCATACAACGCCTCAGTAACGTCTGAATACAAGGAAAAGCATTGGACTGGATCATCTCGTTCCTCGCCGGAAGAACCCAAAGAGTCCGCCTCCCCCTTTTAGATCTGAGGCCACCGAAGTCATCTGCGGCGTACCACAAGGATCATCACTCAGTCCCACCCTCTTCAACGTATACATGAGTCCCCTCGCATCCATCGCGCGCCAACACAACCTCAACATCATCTCCTACGCAGACGACACCCAGCTGATCCTCTCTCTCACCAAAGACCCAAACATGGCCAAAACCAACCTACATGAAGGAATGAAAGAAGTAGCCGAGTGGATGAAGAACAGCCGTTTAAAACTAAACTCAGGGGAGGAGGAGCTACGCGGGCATCCAAGATGGTCGCGTGAGCAGAGGCTCCCGAGACCCGCGCCGCCCTCATCTATCTATCCTTCCGATATCCTGGTTATTTTGACGGGCTCTTGAAGTTCTACTTCTGCTGATCCTGCTGCACTTTTCGGGGCTGAGATCGGACTTCGGGAACCATTTCTACGCCGTCATACATTCTCTGGCCTAACCCCGGACGGGACCGGGGTCTCTGCTGCTCTGGCTGGCCAAGACGTAACTCAACAACAACGGTCGCCTGACATCTGCTCCACCGGTGCCACTGTCACTTTCACTTTCGGTCTTCCTTCCACCTCCGAGCTGACTGCCTGGGACGTACTCCTCATTCCTGATCACGGTAGCCTGCCCCCTGTGCTTTCTGACTATATCCCTAGTCTCGCAGGCTACAATTTTCGGCAGAAGTGCTGCCTTGGCGACCTGCAGATCGCTGCCATTTACACCAGGTCCAGGAAGACCCTTCGGGGCGCTGCGTCCAATATGGCGACTAAACTCGATACTGAGAAGCGCAAAACAAAGGTGCTGACTCGTGGGGGCTCGGTCCAGTCCAACGTTATGGACCGCTACACACAACCGAAAGGCTCCCCCAGTGCTGCTGGCCGTAGTCTTGAAGACCCGAGGATGGACCTGGCGGCGACGTCGGAGGTATCCCTCCAGGATCTCATGGCCGCCATCGCTGGGATCAAGACGGACATGGTACAACAGTACGAGGCCATTGTATCGAAGATTGACACGGTGGCGGTTGATGTCACCCTCATCAGAGCGGACTTGGCTAAGACCAATGAGAGGGTCAAAGCCTTGGACCTTAAGGCCTCCAGTCTTGTTACCGACAAGGCGGACGCGCAATCGGAGATCGGCAACCTGTGGTCATCGCATGATCTAATGGCCAGACGTCTGGAGGAGTACGACAATAGGGCCCGACGGAACAACATTCGCTTGGTTGGGATGCCTGAGGACAGTGGTGCTACTTCTGTGGATCTATTGGTCGAGGACTTAATTGCGACTTATCTTGCTCCCGCAGGCCTTATTAAGTTTTTTGCGGTTGAGCGTGCGTACCGCTTCCCGGGTGGACAGACCAAGCCGGGGGCCCCCCCCGCCGAGGCCTATTATCGCTAGGCTATTCCACTTTCGGGATAGGGACGCTATCCTTCAGGCCTCTCGTAGGCATGGCCCACTGAAGTTCGAGAACAGCTCCATTTCTATCTACCCTGATTTCACTCCTCAGGTGCAGCGGCAACGGACGGGATTCCAGGGAGTGAAACGTCGATTGCGGGACTTGGGACTTAAGTATGCGATGCTGTTTCCAGCTCGCCTTCGCATCGAGTACCAAGAACGTACTTTCTTTTTTGACCGACCGGACAGTGTTGGCGACTGGTTGGACTCATTGCCCAAGGAGGACGCTGGGAGTGGAGGCCCCAGAGGCGCGGACGGAGGTGCATCGGCACAGGAGTGACATTTTGGTTCCGGAGGTCCGGTTCTGGGTCGCATTTATCGACTGAGTAGTGTTTATATTTTCTTACTGCTTAGGCCCGGGGGTGGAGCGGGGTGGGAATGGCTCTCCCTTCCTCCTCAGGGGTTCTTTGTGTAGAGTTTCATGAAGGGGCGACAGGCACACTGCAGTTTGGGGTGGCTTTTTAGTCAGCAGGGGTGCAGGGTGGGGGGTGTTGTAACAGGTTGTTGGTTGGGGGGGAGGTAGGGGTTGTTTTTGTTTTTGTTTTTGTGTATGTTCTTTTCATGTGGTACCAAATCATCTACCTTTATCCTTCTGTTTTGGGGCTTCGAGAGAGGGTGGTTCAGGGGCTCTACTTGGACGGGGGGGGGGTGATTTGAAATTGCTGTCTTGGAACGTTAATGGTCTGGGTGACAGGATTAAGCGTGGTATTGTGCTTCAATTTGTTAGACGTCATTCCCCTGATATAGTACTGCTACAGGAGACCCATTTGATAGGGAACGCTTGTAAGGCCCTCGATCGACGAGGCTACCGACTAGTGGCACATGCTGGCTTTATATCCGGTTCCCGGGGGGTTGGCATAATGGTTAAATCCTCCCTGCCCCTCGAAATCGATGGGGTCGCCCTTGACGATCGGGCCCATATGCTGCTGTCTCGGGGCGGTGGAAGGGGAAATTGATTGTAATTGTCACCGTTTATGTTCCCCCGGGTCTCCAGGCCACCACCTATGCAGATCTTGGTAAGACTCTCCTAGGGCTCCCGGATGGTATCCTTATACTGGGTGGAGATTTCAATTCGGTGGTTTCGGGTGAGTGCGACCGGCTGCCCCCCAGGGTTTTGCCGTCGTCTCAGCTGTGGCTGACTGAGTTGCTTAAGACTTTTGGGTTTGTGGATGTCTGGCGGATGTTGAACCCCACGCAAACTCAATACACTTTCCACTCTGGTGCACACGGCAGCCTCTCGAGGATTGATTACTTTCTGATGTTAACTGCCCATACCTCCCTGGTGCGTGAGGTTCGTCATCTTCCTAGGGGTATCTCTGACCATTCCCCCCCTGATGCTTGAGGTTTCGGCGGGATGCTTTTGTGGGAGTAGGGTCCCCCCTCTCCATCCTTGGCATTTTAGGAATCCTCAGCTCCGTTCGGAGCTTGTCAAGGCTATTGACTGTTATTTTGCTGAGAATGAGGGGTCCGTCTCTTCCCCTATTTCCTTGTGGGAGGCCTTTAAGACCGTAATACGGGGTTCTGCACTGTCCTTTATTGCCGCTGACAAGAAGGCCAGGAGGGAAAACTTGTTCGCCCTTGAAGCCGAAATTACCTCGCTTGAAAGTAAATTGGGTGGTGATGATACCCCTGCAATTTTGCATTCCCTAGCACTGAAACAGGCTGATTATAGGGCACTGGTGACCGATGCTGCTAAGGTAATGCGTACGAATCAACTGGGCAGGCTCTACGATGTGGGTGATGAGGCTAGTAAGCTGTTGGCATGGTTGGATAAATCTGAGAGAATGAACCGTGTGGTGGCCGTGATCACCCGTGAGACTGGGGAATGCGTGTCTGATCCGGGAGAGATTGTCGAATGCTTTGTGGACCATTTCCAGACAGTATACCGATCAGTAAGTGATAGAGACGAAGCTGACTCTCGCTTGCTTCTGCGCGATATTGCGCTGCCCTGTGTGTCGGAGGAGGATAGGTCCGCTCTGGACGCGCCCATTACGGTGGATGAGGTTGCAACCGCCATACGATCCTTGCGTTCGGGTAAGGCTATGGGGCCTAATGGTCTACCCATCGAGCTATATAAGCTCCGGCCTGATAAGATGGCGACCCATCTGCGCAATATGTTCGTTGATGCCTTTGAGGCTGGCCTCCTTCCCCTTGATCAGAGCTTGGCCACTATAGTTGTCATTTACAAGGACGGTAAGCCTTGTGATCATTGCTCTTCTTATCGCCCTATTTCGTTGCTCAACGCCGAGCCTAAGATCCTGGCTAAAGTCCTTGCTAATCGCTTACTAACAGTTATTTGCGACTTGATCCATCCGGATCAGTCCGGTTTCATTTCTCATCGGAATACGGCGCTCAATCTCCGTAGACTCCACGGCGTTCTCGCCAGAGCTGAGACCCTTACTGAACCCGCCATCTTGGCCTCACTGGATGCCACGATGGCCTTTGACACCATTGAGTGGCCGTATTTGTGGGCGGCCCTCTCGAAGTTTGGTTTTGGCCCTAACTTTATTGCGTGGGTACAGCTTCTGTACGAACACCCGTTGGCCCGGGTAGTTATTAACGGCAGAGTCTCTGGATCGTTCACGTTGGGGCACGGCACCCGACAGGGAGGCCCGCTCTCTCCTCTCCTGTTTGCTTTGGCATTGGAACCACTGGCGGCGTAGCTTCGATGGGAGCCTTCGAATAAAGGGACCCGGTGAGCCCCGGACCTTGAGGATCGCGTCTCTCTCTACGCGGACGATATTCTTCTTTACTTTACTTCCCCTCAGAAGTCCCTTAACGTGCTCTTTGATGTCCTTACCTCATTTGGGAAGAACTCGGGGCTCGTTATTAACTGGACTAAATCGTGTGTGTACGTTATTGCAGGGGAGCTGCCCCCGCTACCCCGTAGATTACCGATCCAAGTGGCAGAGACTGGGTTCAAGTATTTGGGAATTTTCATCTCCCTGGATCCCTCTGTGCGATATGACCGTAATCTCAATGTTCCTCTCCGACGCCTTAAACGAGACGTTCAATGGTGGCGTGGCTTGCCTTTGTCCCCACTGGGACGTGCGGCCCTTTTCAAATGATGTCCCTTCCTAGATTTTTGTACGCCTTGCAGAATTTCTTTGATCCTGTTCCCTCTCGCTACTTTCGCGAGGTTGAGGGACTTCAGAGACAATTGATTTGGGACGGGCGGGCTCGTATCTCCTTATCTAAACTCACGCTTCCATGGTACGATGGTGGCATAGCCCTCCCGGACATCAAGCGTTACCATTGGGCCTCACAGTTGAATGCGATCAATCACGTGACGTATTCTCCGGGCCCTGTTCCCGCCTTCGCTATGGACAAATTTCTGTTGCCGGGTGGCAACTTCAACAGGGCTTTGTATTCGAAGGCACCACTCCGACTCCTAACTGGACCCACAAAATGTGCAGTGCGTGCATGGAGAGAGGCGACTGTGGCTACGGGCTGGAGTGATAGGATGACACGGCTGACTCCGTTGTATGACTCAGAGCGGTTGGGCAGCCTGTGGCGAACGAAAGGGTTTGACAGATGGGATATGATCGGTATTAGCAAGGTGGAGGATCTTTGGTCCAAAGGCACAGTTAAGTCTTTTGAGGCCCTTAAGGTGGAGTATCAGCTGGACGACAGGGAGTACTTTCGATACCTCCAGATGCGCCATGCCCTGCTCTCCGTGTTCCCTCCTGGGACGGAGATCCCCCAGTCGTCTCCGTTTGAGGATCGTTTTCTGGACGGCCATGTGCCGGACAGTACGATTTCCTTGATTTACAAAAAGCTTATCAACACCAGGGCTGATCTTCTGGTGCGGCTTCGGGCCTCTTGGACTGCGGACGGCCTCTAACTAGACGACGAGGATTGGCAGATAGCGATTTCCTCCCCTAAAGAAGTGGCTATTCCAGCTCGCCTTCGTTTTGTGCAATTGAAGATCCCCCATCGAGTTTACATGACTGGTACTCGTCTGGTTCGTATGGGGTTTTCGACTGATGGGCTGTGTAAGCGTGGCTGTGGCATGGATGGCACCTTTCTCCACATCATATGGGAATGTCCGGTTGTTTCGCTTTCTGGTCCAGAGTGCATGATATAATGGGGCGGGTCACCGGGGTCTCTCTTCTACCTGAGGCGCGTCGTTGCCTGCTTAATGTCTGGGAGCCTACGGATTGTACGGCCGCTCAGACCTTTTGGGTTACTCTTGGCAACATGGTTGCCAAGAGGGACATAGCGCAACTCTGGGGTTCCCATAGACCGCCTGGGATAATTGCCTGGAAAGAAAACATTGACTGGTGCATGTTTCGGGAAAAGACGGTCTATGAGGCTCGGGGTCGTCCCAGGAAGTGGGGTAGGATTTGGTCACAGTGGAATGAGTACCGTGGAGATATATGTACCCCTCCGCTCGACTACACTGCTGTTATTCCTTCGTCCCCGTAATTGACGTTCCTTTAGACGGGCCAACGCAACTTCCTAGTGATCCTTTTCGCCATCCCCCTGCCCCTCGATAGTAGTCGTTAAATTTGTAGCAATTAACTTCCCCCTCCTCCCCACCTCATACCCCAGACACTGCTCCTACCACATGAGTGTTAGTGTTGTTTGTTCTAATTTCATCAAAATTATAAAACAAAACCTGAAGGATCCTTCCTTATGATGTTTGACGCCAGTGCACTGATATGTTGCGATCTATGGCTTTACTGCTACATAATGTTGTCTGGTATACTGATGTTTGTCATAGCGGCCGGCCCGATTGGGTTGTAGGCAGACGCTGTGTACTGTGCAATCGGAAAATAAAGGTTTTATAAAAAAAAAAATAAAAAAAAATAAACTCAGACAAAACGGAAGTCCTCATCTTAGGCTCATCCCACTCTGCCTGGGACGACTCATGGTGGCCACCGGCCCTGGGAAACGCACCCAGACCAACGGACCACGCACGTAACCTGGGCTTCATCCTGGACTCCTCCCTCTCGACGACCAGACAAGCCAATGCCGTCTCATCATCCTGCTTCAACATCCTACGCATGCTCAAAAAAGGCTTCCGTTGGATCCCCACCGAAACAAGAAAGACGGTCACCCACGCACTGGTCACCAGCCAAACTACAGAAAAAACTTCAACGCATCCAAAACGCCTCAGCCAGACTCATATTGGACATCCCTCGTCAAGCTCACATTTCCGGTCACCTGAAAGATCTCCACTGGCTCCCCGTCAACAAGAGAATAATGTTCCGCCTCCTCACCCATGCACACAAAGCCCTCTACGACCTAGGACCCGAATGCCTCAACACGCAACTGTCCTTCTACACCCCCACCCGCCAACTACGATCATCCAATCAAGCCCTCGCTGCAATTCCGCGCATCCACAGATCCACCATGGGGGGAAGATCCTTCTCCTACTTAGCGGCCAAGACCTGGAATTCTCTCCCCACCCACCTCCGCCTTACTCAGAACCACCTCTCCTTCAGAAAGCAACTAAAAACTTGGATATTCGATAAGTAAAAGCACCCCCCTCCCCCAAGCGCCTTGAGACCCTCTGGGTGAATAGTGCGCTATATAAATTTTTTAACTTGAACTTATCAAAGACTCCAAACCATGGTTCACTGACAGCCTAAATGCTGATAGACGCAGCCGGAGATTAGCAGAAAGTGCTTGGAGATTCACTCCTTCCACTGCTCTACTAAAACCTCTAAGATTAAAAAGGAGTAGATACAACAAACTCATCAGAACGGCGAAAGCAACCTTCTTCAAATCCCAACTTGACAAAGCCAAAAATCGCCCGAAAAGACTTTTTGTGTTGATTAAGTTACAATCCAATAACATTTCTGGCCAATTCCTGCACATCTCCTGCCCTCAGCCAAACTGCGATGCGGTTGCTGACTTCTTCCTCGAAAAGGTGAGTAAGATCAAATCGGACCTAAGGTCTGCTCTAATCAAACTCTCAACCGCTCCTGCCTCTCCTTACCCTTCCCCTTAGGCCGCCCTGTCTCCCTCAAAAACAATGCCTCTTGGAATCAATTCACGCCCCTCAATGACACTGCCTTCCTCAGCATACTCTCGTCCCTGAAGCCTTCAAATCACTTCAATGACCTCTCTCCCCCCCAGCTTCTTTAAAGAAATTATCAGATCACTAGTCCCGCTCTGGTCCAAGATCATCAATGCTTCTCTTTTTCAAGGTGAGATCCCAGACTGCCTAAAGGCGGGTCTAGTTCTCCCTATTCTCAAAAAACCCACGGCGAACCCTGAAGACCTGAATAACTATTGACCAATGACAAACATCCCTACCCTGGCAAAACTCCTTGAGAAATGTGTACATGAACAACGGCACAAACACATTGAGCAATTCCAACTTCTCGACCAATTCCAATCAGGCTTCTGCTCTGGCCACAGCACTGAAACGGCATCACTCATATAGTGGACAATGCTCTCACTTTGCTTGACCAGAATGACTCTTGCCTAATACTACTCGATCTCTCATCTGCATTTGACTCGGTCAAACATGACAATCTACTTACCCTCTTGGAATGCAGGATGGGGCTCTCAGGCACTGTCCTAAAATGGTTTGCCTCCTTTCTCAACAACAGAACGCAAAGAGTCAAATCCAATCAAGCTCTATCCAACTCCAGTCCCTGCACACTGGGTGTCCCCCAAGGATCCTCGCTCTCCCCCATGATCTTCTACATTTTCATTGAACCACTGACTGTAATCCTCAAAGCATCCAACATCCATTATCACATGTATGCGGATGACACCCAACTGTACATGAAAATATCTTCACCCGATGATATCATGTCACTAAATGGAACCTTGTACAAAATCCTAATTTGACTAACCTCTAACCACCTCAAACTAAACGCCCTTAAAACGGAATTCCTCCTCATTACACCCACTAGGCAAACCCCCACTGTTTTGAAATATCTAAAAAAAACTCACCGCTCTCAACTGCATACCACACATCACTGATTCCGCGAAATCACTGGGAGTTGTGCTAGATAAGAACCTAAACATGCAAGATTACATCAGAGCATCTACCAAAGGAGCGACCTTCCAACTGAGCATCCTAAGAAAACTTAAACTCTACCTTCCATAAGATGAGTTCAAATCAGCGGTGCAAGCACTAGTCGTGTCAATAATTGAATAAAGCAGTGCTACTCTATGCGGTCTTCCGAAACTCAGTTTAGCCCCCACCTCCCCCCCCCTTGGAGCATCTCTGAATGCTGCGACTAGACTCGTCACTGGTTCCAAGAAAACCAACCACATCTCGCCCAACCTGAAATCGCTCAACTGGCTTCCTTTTGAGGCAAAGATCCAGTTACAAATTGCATGTATGACCCATAGAGCACTACACTTCAATACCCCTCCCTACCTGAAAAGTAAGCTTGAACTATCGGGTGGCTCCCGGCCCTCAAGGAGCACAGGCACACTGCTCCTCAAGCCGGAGAAATTTAAAAACTGAAAACCTACAATTCTACATTCTCTGGCATTGCCCAGAGAATCTGGAACTCCCTAAATGTGGAAACAAGACTGATTCCCTAAACATTTGCCTTAAAAAGGGAGTTGAAAGCTCTACTGATGAACACTGCGCTGAACTAGAAGCTTTTCTCGCCTATGTTGTTTCGCTGATTTAGCTACTACCTGACTTCTGTTATGGACTTGTGTCGCCAGCCAATATGTAATTTTTTTTCCTGATGTATATTGCTTTACTTTTCTCCCACAGCTATATACCTATGTCTTCCACAACCCGTATGTAGATCGCTCTTATACCCGCTTGGGTCATTTTCACGCTTTACAAAACTTTAAATAAATAAATAGTATTTTTCTGTTTGTTTTCAACCTCATTTTCAACAGGGCGAAATGGTAGCTGTTGATTAGCACCTCAGATTCCTGTGGAGCATGAATCTGCAGTGAATCACTGCTGATATTTCTTTCGCTGTTGGGATTGGAAGGAAAGTGGTGTAATGTGTAATTTGTGTGGAAGTTGGAAATAATCCTTTCTTTAAACTATTCGATGCTATTATGGCAAGAGGTGTGTTGTCACAAACAGAACAGATTGATAGGTCTTTCATTGTTTCGATGATTAGCACATCTGACCAATGTGCATGTGAAGGCTTTTAGTTTTAGACTGGCAGATCAGAGCGGTTGAAAGCTTGTGACTGGTTGGGTAAGTGTGATGATTTTGGTGTTATTTATCTAGTGCTGAAATACGTTTGGTAAGCTAAACAAGGCTCCTAGCTCTTTTTTCTGTATGGCAAGAGCCGGAGGAAGGCTGTTGCCTTAATGCATTCCATGAAAAGGTATTAGGAGTACTATTCTTCTTCATGTAGCTCGACTTCTCCTCCCAGAAAAAGACCTAAGAGGGTAAAGAAATAGGGAATGTGAAAGACTCTCTGAGAAACAATTTCTCCCATGGACAAAAAAGATACAAAAATTGTTTCCCTTGAGTCATCAAAGTCTCCTAAGGCAATATCTTCATACGTTGCTGGTTCTAAGGAATGAGAGGCTGAAATTCTACCAGATGACCATAAAGGCAAATCTATTGGTATAGATTTACTGCCAGAAGTATTGGCTCATGTTAGGGTAAGTATGGGTGTGGTTGAATATTGAACCGGTTCCAGAAATCCCCACAATTTGGTCTGCTGAATCATCCACATGGGGTGGATGTAACTTTGGGTGAACTGAAACATCTAGGTAGATCAATTAGCCACAGTTCTTACTCACGGAGGCACTTTGGTTCAGGTGGCGTGTTGAAGCGGACTCAGCGGACTCAGCCCCCATCTTGCCGCACCCGCTCCGAGGGTGCCGCATCGCCCAGGTGTGCGTGGCTGCTAAGGGGAAGACCTTCAAGGCGGCTCTGGGTGTGAGGCTCGGCGGGGCTGCGAGCGTGCGGGGATTCCAATAACCAGGAGTCCCTGCGAGACCGGGGACCAGCATCCGGTCCGCTCTCCCTGCTGGCCCGCCCCCCGCCCAACACACCCCCTATATCTCAGTCGCAAACTCCCGCAGCGCGGGACGCAGCTTGGGGCGAAGACCGGGCAAAGAGCGGGCCGTTTGAGGCCGTTCGAGGACAGAGAGGACTGGACTGGGCCACCCCCTATCGCCCTTTGCTCGGCCACTTGGATTATTATTGTATTCCCTCTATTGTCGGCTTCGGTGGTGTGTCTACCTAGTCAAGTCATGTGCTCTCGGGCAACCCGTAGTAGGGCTGCCAAGGGTGGGCCACTAACAAACGGCCCCATGGACGATTTCATTACTCGCACTAATTTAGCCATAGACAAAGAAATTTCCAAACTACAGACTTGTGTCTCCCTGGATTAGGCTGCTGCTAGAAGGTTGTCCCAGGACATTGCCATGTCAAAAAAATCCTCCTTGGGCCATATAGCAACTGCTGTTACTCCGGAGCGTCTGGCCATTCCTCGCTGTGTAATTACGCAGGCAGACGTCCATCAGACTCCAATCCCACTCACTTCAGCCCCATCCTTGTGTCCTGCATCCCAGTCTGATAATCAGAACCTATCCGTGGCTATTTCCGATCAGCTAGCTACCATTAATTCCCCCTCTCTGGTAATTCCTGACATACCTGTATGTAACAACATCAAAGGTAAACTACCCAAAAGGAAACGTAATTCTAGGTCCGCTTACTCGCGTAAGAAGGCCAAAATTGCTGTGGCACATCAGTTTAATGTGGGAAGTGTACCTGCGACTAATGCAACAGGAGGCTGTGCCTCTCTGCCACAGGCACAACGAGAGGAGATTAAAGAGGGAACAGCCTCTGCATCTATTAATACAATCACAGAGGATGAGGGCTTACACTTAGAGGGCCAGGAAGGGAGGGACGGGGAATTTATAGGTATAGTTTGGGAAACCTTAAAGAAGCTTCTCTCTCCCCTAGACCTCAGACTATCACGCATTGAAAACAATCTGCTAGAGATGGAAAAGAGCATTATAGCCTTGGCTACTCTCGGCTTGCGTGGTCTAGAAAACCAAGGCCTCCTAGTGGAAGACCCAGTCCCACAAGCCCCACAACTTCCCCCTCCAGCACCTGCTATAACACGGCCTGTTCCTAAACCTCGAACCGTGGGTGTGGATCGCAATATTGCTGATCTTCCGACTAGGACTCTTAAGCCCCCCACTTCCCAAACTCCTGTAAATCCCAATACTGGCGTTCCCCTAAGGCCAACTGCCAGCGAAGCTGTTCACCAACCGACCCAGGGCCCACGCATCAAGAATAATTTTCGAGGGGGCTACATTGATCTTCCTCCGGAGGCCAATGATTACATGGTTGTGTTGACGGGCGTCCCCCAGATTGGAAATGACCATCACGAGAACCATTGGTCTCTGAAGAATAAGATAATACACTGGCTCAATGTGAACAGACCGATTCCAAATGGTCGGAGAAGCAGAGTCCTAATGGTCCGTTGAGTTCCCTGGGTGGGTCCCACAAGGAAATCTAGTCCTGGGGACTGTATAGTGGTGACATTCGAGGACCCATACACGGCCCACCATATTTGCTCATGGCCCATTGTTGGCGAAGGCTCTCCCATTGTACCTAGGCCACTGTCCTCCTTCTATCCGCCACGCCCCACGCATACACAGGAAGGTGACTGGTCATTGGTACGCCATCAGACATGGAGGGGGCACTCGAATAAAAACCAAGATTTCTCTAGACGCTGGCCTGGGCCACCAACTATGAACAGGTTTGGCTGTCTTGAAGATGTTGACTGACTCCCAACGCAAGTTGTTTCTCGATCAGCGAAAAAGGCTCCCTTAGTTTTAGGGACCCCAGATTCCCTATTCCTGACGACAGAATCTGTTGA
Organism: Lissotriton vulgaris; assembly: GCF_964263255.1. Classification (NCBI taxonomy): domain Eukaryota; kingdom Metazoa; phylum Chordata; class Amphibia; order Caudata; family Salamandridae; genus Lissotriton; species Lissotriton vulgaris. Next base: position 634,990,093 of record NC_141695.1, read on the forward strand.
CACGAACTCTACATCTTTGCAAGTAACGCTATATGCTCCGTCAATAGAGGGGGCATTGAATTCCTTAAACAATCTAGGAACCCAAGCAGCAGAGCATGAGCTGGACGTACCCCCCACGATTCCCTTGTCACCTCATCGGATGGCTTCGGCAGATGGGAAGCGGCTCATTGTAGCCAGGGCTCTTACCCAATCCCAGAATGAGCCCTCCCAAAGGTATAATAGAGCTGTTGCAGTGGCGACAGGATCAGAGTCTGATCCGACTGTACCTGTTATTTCGCCTAGGCAGGTCACCTCAGGTAAAACTCAGTTAAAGATCCTAAGTTGGAATGTGGCAGGGCTTGCTTGCAATTTTGACATCCCAGAGTGGAACTCCTTTGTGGATCCTTTTAACATCTGTCTCTTGCAAGAAACCTGGTGCCTAGAACCTAGGCACAGGGTAGGTTTTACAACTTATTTCGTTCCTGCTTCTCAACAACAGGGTAGTAAAGGTCGTCCGTCTGGCGGCCTTCTCATATGGGTCAGCATTGCACTGGGTCTAAGTGTAAGCCACAAAACCACTCAATCTCCTGATCTCCAGAGAATAACCATACACTGTCAGGGGGGCAGGAAGTTAGAAGTGTTCAACCTCTATTTAAGGGGGGCTAGGGGAGGGGTAACATCGCTATCCTCAACAGGATTAAATAGTGAACTAGAAACCTGCAGTATTGACTCCTATGTACTCCTCGCAGGTGATTTTAATTGTTGCTTCGAGCCACTGGCCAGGGAGGACATTTTGGACACTTGGGAAGATGACACAAGGAGAGGTATTCCCACGCTCAGCTTAGAACCGATCCAAAAATGGACGCAGAGTGCAATAGACATCAACGCACTCTGTATGGAATACGACCTGAGAGCATCTAATGGTCGTTCCAAGTCAGACCTCAGGGGAGCGCACACTTATAACAGGGTGGGACATACCTCCAGAATAGATTACATTATGTTGAACCACAATCTATGGCCGTTTCACCAAGACATGGAAGTCATATTGTCTTGTGATAGCGATCACAATCCTTTATCTTTAACCCTCACTCCGCCGTGGTACGACAGAAACCCAGTCAAGGCCGCTTCCACGTGGAAAACATCCCATGAACTTGTTCCTTCAAACTGTGGCTGGCGATTAAAATGGGCCAAAGTAGCAGTGGATGAGGGAAGGATGGCGCAAGCAAGGACTATAATGACAGCCGTGAGGTCGCGTCTAGATGCTTTGGGAAACACCGAACATGTTGTTCTAGCGACCTTCACAGAAACCATTGCGGCCCTAAGTGAACTGTCATCATTCCTCAAAATAGGGTAAGGGCCGCAACGAGAGGTGCTTCCAAGGCAAGAGATAAATGGTATTCCTCAAAATATCGGGTTGCCAAAGGGGAACTCATTCTTGCTGTGAAATCCAAAGACCAAGGCAAAATTAGACTCGCCAGGAAATCATATAAAAAAACTATAGCCATGGCTAAGGAAGCACATGAATACAACTTCTGGAGTGAGCTAATGGATGCGAGTTCTAAAAAAGACTCTAAGGGGTTTTGGGATCTGATGAGAGCCAGGGATAAGCCCATTGATGTACAACTGACCTGTAACATCCCAGGTGAGGCCTGGTTTGCCCATTTTTCCAAGCTATACTCCGTCCCACTAGGTGTATTACAATCTGACACGGGTTTCCTACCCAGATTCCCGGATGCCATCACAACCAATGATTGCCCCTTCAGTATTAAGGAAGTAGAAGGGGCAATTAGGTGCCTTGTTGCTAATAAGGCTGCTGGCCCAGACGGCATCCCAGGCGATCTGTTGAAGGAAAATATATATGTGTGGAGTAGATTAATTGCCTCGCTCCTGAATGAGGCTGTGTTGGGAGGTCGCCTACCTGACTCCTGGAGGGGTGCTGAGGTCGTCCCGATTTTTAAGAAAGGCTGTCGGGACGACCCAGCTAACTACCGCCCAATCAGTCTGCTCGACTCAACTCAAAAGGTAGCGGGCAAAGTAGTCTTAGGTAGGATCCTGCACTGGGCCGAAGAAAACCAGGTTTTATCAGATTTCCAGGCTGGATTTAGAACAGGAACAGGCACCATCGAACAGACATTTCGCCTATTAATGCTGTATTGGAAAGTGGTCGTATTGGGCAGGGGCAGTTTGTATCTAGTCTTCATAGACTTGCGGACTGCCTTTGACCTGGTCCCATGAGTCCAACTGTGGAATGTCTTAGAGGGGTTGGGTATCCCCTCCTATTTGTTGGGATTGCTTATCAAGTTCCACGAAAGCAACTTTGCTCAGATTAGGTGGGGTGACCAAGGGCAAAAAACATCTCGCATTCCTGTAGATAGGGGTGTCCGCCAGGGTTGTGTGCTAGCCCCCACTCTGTTCTCACTTTATGTTAACGGAGTGGTGGAGCATCTTCTTCAACAACCAACAGATGCACCTTCCCTGGCTGGCAGAAAAATACCCACGCTCCTATTTGCAGATGACACCCTCCTAATCTCAAAATCCCCAGCAGGTATTCAAAAGTTGCTTTCTAGCTTTAAGGTCTTCTGTGACACCAAGGGCCTAGCTATTAATGTGAGCAAAATCAAATTCCTTGTCCTAAACCCCCCTAGGAAATCTGTTATCCCTCTCGTTCTAGCCTCAGTCCCACTTGAAAGAGTCAAGGAGTTCGATTATTTGGGCATTCGACTCTGTGATACCATGAACTGGAAGGCCCATCACCAAAAGGTCTTTTTGACTCATAAGAGGGTTACAGGGGCCCTGCTAAAAGAACAATGTGCCTCATCTCTTAAACCCATTGGGGATTTACTAGACATCTACAGGGCAAGGGTGGTGAGTGCGGCACTGTATGGTGCGGAACTGTGGGGTGTACAGAGAGTCGACACCTTAACTTACCTCGAAAATAACTTTCATAAGGATCTTATGAAGTTACCACACAGTACCCCTACACTCCCACTCCTACTCGATGCAGGTACACGCCCAATAAGTGAACAAGTTAGGCTACGCCCCCTCTTATTATGGGCCCGGATATGGAATGTACCAGAATTGTGTAGGTATGCTGATGCCCTAAGAGAACTCCTTTCTTTACCCGGCTGGCACAAGGTCGGTTGGCTCAGGGAAGTCAAGCGGCTTCTCTACGAATTGGGTCTAGGAGACGCTTGGGCTAATAGAACAGCTCCACCAAAACAGATGCTCAAGAAAATGTATTGGTCATGGGTGGCTAATGAGAGAATGAGTAACTCCAATCTATGTAAATCTGTTGTAGAGTTTTTATCAATCAAGGAGCTCCCTTATAGAGAACCCTACCTGGACTTGATTTGTATCCCGGGTGACAGATAGTTGTATTTCAAATTCAGGATGGGAGTCCTTCCCTTAGGGCAGTTAACTTCTACTTGGAAGCCACCGTTGCAAACCATTCCATACTGCCCTTTCTGTGATTTAAGGGTGGAGTCTATTGCCGATCTGTTTTTTGAGTGTCCCGCATATGCAGCGCCCAGGTCGAGATGGCTGAAACCATTATGTAGGAGCCTGGGCACAAGATCGCACCTGGAGGCATTACATATATTACGATCTGATGCTCGTCCCTTCTTCGCCTGGCAAAATTTTTGGGCTGGGCATGGCGGATAAGATCTGCAAAGAAATCGCTGCTTCAGTAATACGTTTTTGCTTGAATCCTTTTCCTAACTTGTTCTTATTTCTGGGCAAACAATCTAATTTTTATGATATTTTATTATTGATCTTGTAGATTTTATATAATGTACACTGTTATATTGATATGTATTTTATTCACCTTTGTAATGTAATGCTTTTATGATATGCTAATATATCGAAATAAAGCTATTCAATCAATCAATTAGCCACAGTTTATGGTTCACATGTATCCTTTATCTGATATGGAATCAAGGCTTCTGGATTCAGTCCCATTAGAGATGGCAGACTTGGTGAGTTACATGCTTTTGGCAGAAAAATCAATTATAAAAGAACCAACTTATACAATAATTCAGTCTGCTTTGAACACGTGTATTCAGGGGCACATTTGGCACTCTGCTGAGATAAATGGTGCATTTATATATCTCAATCTATAATTTTAGATTTTAAGCAAATGTTCAAAGCAATATAGAATGGCACAGTGTCCAGCATTCTTGGATGGCATGGAGAAACAAAAATGTTAACAGGAATAACTTTTCATTATAGTCCGATCCTTAGCCTTTATAGATTGTGCTTCTATAACCTCAAGATGCATTCTGGTATTGAAAGACTGACATACAGATAAGGCCAAGGAATCAGCAGTTCTAAAAACGCCATTTAAAAACCAAATCACCTGTTTGCTCCTGAGTTAGTGGACAAAACGTTTCAAGGAGAAGGGACATTTCTCATCATTTAGGCAACCAAACCAGCTGGCTACTCTTAATACCACAGGATGAATGTCGTGTTTCTTCAAGCCATCAAAGAGAGATCAGTCTTGGAAACAATCCAGAAAGTTCAAGGAAAGAGATTTTAGGAGCACCAGTCTCATGAACTGAAATAAAGCTCTCCAAATAAACAGCAGAAGTCCAGACTATACGACCATTGGGCATGAGTTGTCAGTAAGAGGACAAATGTCTAATTCCATCATGCTTGGGAGGAATCTACTTAGGATGCATGGATTCTTCACATAGTCAGATTGGGTTACCTCACCAAATACATGAACCCTCCTCCAGACGTAGAGATCAGACCATCTTCAAGGCCACATTGCATGGACAGGTTAGGCTCTACACAGGCGACAGAATTTCTCCTGTTGAGCAAAAAAATGATGCCCTAATATGGAACTTTCTCCCGCCCACCATCAGAAGAATGTCATCTTTTGCACGCTTCATAAAGGAGACCAAAACATTCCTTATGGGCAAATTCCTTGCCTAACAATCTCCTCTACGACCTTGTACCACCCATCATTACGGCATTATCCTTGACTTTTCCCAGATGATACCATCCCGGCCGTTCTGGGCATCCCACCATGGAACTGAGACTACTTGTTTTCTTGTATAATGATTCTACCTGTTTTTATCCCAAATGTATCCAGAATTTGAGACTGCTTGTTTTTCCGGCACAATGTACATAACCCTTTGTATCCCATTGATATCCTCCCCTCCTAAGTCCTTTGTATACCACCCTTCAATCCTGTAAAGCGCTCTGATACCCTCACTGATCTGGTTTATGCTCTATAAAACCTTAAAATAAATACATAAATAAGAAAGCAGTCACTGTGGTTCCTGTGAAGGAAAAAGGAACCCGTTTCTACTCTATTGTGTTCCTGCTGCCCAGGATCACGGGGAGATTTAGGGTGAAGTTGGACTTGAAGTTTCAGAATTAGTGGGTCAAATCAATTCTGTTCAAGATGGAAACTTTCCACAAAATTATCCCATTTCTGCAGGAGACCTGTTGGTGAACAGGGTACGTAAGGATAACTACTTTTATGTTCTTCATGCTGCTAATGACCAGGGATTTCTTTTAATTTTGAATTGAGAATCTGCATTATCGGTTCACAGTTCTACCAAAGGTGGTGACTCCACTACTAGGCTTACTCCATCTTCAGTTTTGGCAGATAGGCCAGTACCTTGATTCTTGGCTTCTCCATGTCCCATCAGCATCCCAAGTTAAGGAGCATGTGGAAGCATCATGTGCCTGCCTGCATTAGAATGATTTTTTTAACATCCTGAGATACCATCTCACCCAAACAGATGATCTAATTTCACTGGGGCCAGGTTCAAGATATATCAATTAACTATTGACTCCAGAAACCAGGACAGAATGTGTTTTTCGTCTCCTATCATCCATATTAGGCAAGTACATACCTCTGGTGTAGAATTGGTTGAGTGAACAGGAACACATTGCAAATATGTGTTTTCACAGGCCCATGGGCTTCTCTTCATCTGCGACCACTACAGTCTCATCTTCATGCTCATTGGGTCAAGATATTTGATGTATTGATTCTGGTTTACCAGGAGATAAAGAAATTCCTTCAATGACTGTTGATTCTGACTCTGTGCAGTGGTTTTCTTCTTGAACCACACTCTCTACTGTTAATAACAACTAATGCCAGTTTATTTATTTCGGGGGTGACTCTGGGATCTATGAGAGTACACGCAAAATGTTCTCCAATAGAAAGTCTCACTTTTCAAATCGAAGAGAGCTGACAGCTGTCTCAAAATTTCAAGGGAAGGCAAGTAAACACCCATATTTTGAGTAGACAAAATCTCTTTCCTTAAGCAAGATATCAAATACCATAAAATAATGTTTTTAACGGGGAGCTATACCAGAATAGATCTCGTGAAGGTGAAGTTTAAAAAAAAACAAAGAAAAGCTGCCTTAACAATGTTGTAAACTAAATTTATGATGGCAAACAGTTGAATCAATGTTTATACCCATTCGTCATTGCATATAATCAAGCAGTGATATATCTAGGCCTCAATGTTTTGATCCATTTGAAGATGATCTAGGATCAGGTCTTCATTTTGATACACTCATTCTGGCTAATTAAATGATGCATATTACATCATCAAAGAGAGGACAAAAGTATCCTATACAATATTTGACCAAGGAATGTATTCCAAGTCGTGGATTAGTATTGGTTATTTTCCTCCACGTACGGTAGCACCTGACTGAACTGGAAAGCTTTCATTCAATTAGCCAATTTGGGTGTCTCCCTTGTACCTGTTTTGGTGAAAATCCAATCCTAAAGCATCTTCTAAAGTTTGAAGACATCAACCCTGACCTGTGGAAGTACATCGTCCAAGCTTAATACACTTGCACTACAGTCAATGTGCGTATTGCTGAATGGTAAAAGGGACTCAATGGACAAGATTTCACAATCGCGTCATTAATGCTGTGAAATGCTAAGCCCTGCTCCTGAGTCCAGATATACTTCACACCTTTCTTTAGTAGAAACAAAAATGGAACAGCCAACCTTGAAAAGTTGTTAATAAAACAAGAATAACATTTGCATAGTCCCAAATATGACATAAGGTGATCCTTATCACAGTGCTTAGCCACTTTCTCAATTACCTTAAACAAATAATCCTTGGGAACAATACCCTCCCCAGAAATGTTGTGTCTCTAATACTTCATTAGATAAAAACTCATATTTGACGAGCTGCATTGTTATGGCCCTCTCATCAGGAATATTCAACACTTTCTCCAACACTTCTCAACAGAATCTGCATAGTCCAGGATATTGTCCTGAAATGCCATCACCTCTTGATGTTACCTAACAGTATGTGCGTAGTCTTTTTTTAACAGTCAGCCAAGGCCGCCCCAAGCGGCAACCTGGTGTAGCTCTAAGCCCCATCAGGTGTAATAATATAGTAATGTGTTGCAACTCTTCAGTCAACCTGATTTCATGACACCGACTTAAGTAAGGTCTAACAAGATGAAAACTATGCCAGGATCAAGTTTAGCAAACACGTTCTGAATATGTGGAAAGCGATAACAGTCAACCACAATTTGTTTATTTACAGACTTTGTCGCCACATAATCTGAAATTACGTTTTTTTTTTTGTTTTTTTACTTAACAAATAGGAGACACCCACTGTTGGGCATCTACCGGCTCAGTCACTTCTGAGGCACACCTCTCTTACAACATCAATAACATTTCTTCTCTGGCATTCAGAGAACATTCCTGAGCGTGTGCTTCACTAGATAGGCCTAATGTTTCAGCACAATATTATGAGTAATTCCAGTAATCTTGACAAGTTCTTTGCATAACACCATTTTGTCCGACAAAGGTGCTCATTCTTTCATCACACACAACCGAATATGACGCATGTGTCATATATACAGCTGCACAGAACACAGGATTCTCAGCCATGGGATTTAGAGATATATCTAACCTGCCCTGTTGGTGCCAATGTAAAACATATTGACCATCAACAACAACATATATTCTTTCCACAATCTGTGTATCCTGAAAGCAAATAGTAAAAATTAAGTACTCTAATCTTACCACACCCATACACTGTGATGTTGTTAGGTGCGAACTTCCTTTCCTTCCAATTTTCTCAAAAATAAAAAGGAGATGTAATACTGAAAGGAGAAACCAAATTGGCTATGTACTTCACTTTCCCTATTGTTAATTAAGATGGCACAATTAAGTGGTTAATACTATTCTTCATCAAGCCTCAAATAACCACATCAGAACCCCATTCATAATACAGGAAATAATTATTTGCACTACAACACCCATTTTCCCGCTGTTTCTGGTCACGTTCACCGAATGATTTGCTCTGAGACTTTTCTAACTCTTCACACATCCCCATGGCATCTTCTCCTGCAGATTGATTTGGGAATATTTATGAAAAGTACTGTTTTCATAAAGAGCTCTATAAGACGCCAGAACAACAGCATGAGTACTTTGATTTGGCACCAGCAAAATACATTGAAACAGCCCCCTTGTTTTTCTTGAGACCATACTCACTTCTTTTTTAACATACTGATGTAATGTCTTAAAAGATGAAATAACATTCGTCATGCTTTGTAACGTATCAATCCTTTTAAGCAGCGTGGGATGTCGATGCCTGAAAAGTTGTTCCTAAAACTTTTTGTTTGAACATCTAATAATAAATTGGTCTTATACATACATGTCCACCTCAGTTCCAAAGCTACAATTAGCTGCTAATTCTCTTAGTGTACCACATAAGAAGCAGTGCGTTTATTAATGAGCTGGTGGCAAGCATTGGAAATTAACCTCTGCGTAGCTATGTCAGGCTCTTTTTTAAATGTGCCCTAATCCTATCCAAAGCTTGAATAAAGCAATCATAACTGGCAGGATCAGCTCTTTGTGGTGCAAGCAAGGGGGCTGATGCTCAAACACTGCTACCCAACCCAATACAAATGTTACGTTTTTTAGGTTGGGCTTAAAAGAATTCCTATCAAAGCTCAGCACATAGTGTAGACCATTTATCCTACTTCTTAGTGGGTTTCCCAGGCTCATTCATGAAAGGTGATGGTTGATTTCCACAGTGCATTATTACTACAAGAATTGCTGAACAGCAATCCGTGAACATGCTTCAACAATCTCTGATATAAATGGTAGTGTCAGCAGGTACCTTCTGGAGTCGATTGTACTTAATAAATAAAGTTGTCATTTGAAATACTGAATTGTCTCCTCAATATAAATGTGATGCTGCCCTTAATATCGAGAATACAAAGTGCTTCAGACCGGCTTCAAAATGGCAGCCATACTGAGACGATGTTGCATTGTGCCTCACAACTAATAAATGCTTCCTAAACCCCACTAGTCTACGGTCATGTCCTTTAGGATAGGCCTGTCATGTATAACCCATTTTACATTCATTGTCCCATCCACACAATAACGATTCTAAACAGGTGACCTTTTACCTAGTAGCATGCGCTTGTCTCTCGTACATAAACATGTCCTCAGGCACAGCATAATTATTCTTTATAAGGGTCACCACTTTTTTCATCCGTGGCCAACAGCCTGCTGTGCATTATCACATTTGTATGGAAAAACATTTATGATTGTTTACAAAACATATCGATTCTAGAAGAAACCGTGGAGTGACCTCCCTTGTATATAAGACCCTTATTTACCCCCTGCAAATTAGAGGAGAATTCCTTCCAAGCTGACACAGGATCCTTCATGTTGAATCTTCGACACGCAGCGGTCTGACATCCTTTGTGGGGTGTCATCCTGGAAGAAGAGATGGGCTCCATAATTCTCTACCATCAGGTGAGGGGGTGGTGGTTCCCTAGGGGTTTGTTAGTCACAGATACGCACATACATGCTGCACATACATATCTAGGTTAGGTACATTTAGGGAAATTACTTAGGGCGCGCATTTTAGGAATATGCAAGTGCTGCTGTTTTTATCTGAACTGCATATGTTCATCTTATTAGCACTGTGGTAGAAATGTGTCTACTGTTTACTATATTGGTACTCACAATCTCTTTCGTATGCTTCTGTCTTCTGATTGTCGCAGCAAATATGTTTTACACAAGACTGTCGCTGGACCAATAAATACTTATTGAAACGTCCTAATCGCCATCCTGTGTTTTTTCTGATAATAAGTGAGCACAAGTGCCTGAGCAAAAAGTACTGTACTGTTTTCTGCGATACCTGTGGGATCAGGGTTGTCATGTTCAGTGGTTGCCAAGAGACTACCTCCATCACTGTAAGATGCAGGGGGTGGTAGTGGCACTGTTGATCTAGCTGGTCTAATGGCTGACATGTCCTGTGGGGGTGTCTGGAAGCGGTTGGGACACCAAGCCCTCATTTTAGGACATGCAAAACGTGCAGGTCCTGGGGATTCCTGAGAGCTACACAACACTACCAGACTAATTGAATGGAGGCTCATGATATACGCATGCTGCAGGAAATGTTGCACATTGGGTACTGACCCATGGCATCGCTTCATGGCATAAAATCTAAAGCAACCCAGAGCACACCTTGTCCTCACTATTCTCTGGGGGCAACAGCCACTGCCCAAATAAGGATTCTTCCTGATTGATGGTCAGTGGTGGTACCTCCCACCTTTCACGATTTGAACACTGAGAGCTAATCTCAAGTTTCAGCACAACAAATGTGTACATTTACAGGCACTAGTTATAGGTGCTTTGTTATCCATCCAGGACGATGGTCTGGTTCTGAGACTAGACCCATTATATCTTTTCCTAAGACTGCTTTTCCTTACATAGGGCTCTGGAAGTTGATCTTCCAGTTTTTCTCTTCTCCGAAGGAGAGTTTACACTTGTTGAATGTTAAAAGGACCATTTTGATCTTATCTTGAGTGGTCTCAGCATTCCAGATCTTGTGATGATCATTTATTTTGTTACCTTTGTGGCAGCATAGCACGACAGAAAAAGCTTCTCCAATAACTCTTAGTAGGTGGATCAGTCTGCATTGGCTTATTCTGTGGGCGAAGTTCCACTCCCATCATGGGCATTATTACAAAATACGGCACACTCTCTTTGTTTGAGCTGGGCGCACCTCACAAAATGTGTGTCCTCTGCAAACATGGAGAGTGCACCGTATTATATTGAATGCTCTGCCCCCAGGGCAGCCGCAAAGATATGCCGCCCTAGGGCAGCCTATTTGAGTGAAATACGGAGCAGCTTTGAGGCAGCCACTCTGTGTTTCACTCTGCTGGCGGCAATCTACCTGCACTTTTAAGGTCGATTGGAGAGGGGTGCATAGGAACATCTTTACCTCCTCCAGAGGGCTGCCATCAGGTGGTGCACTAACAGTATGGCATCTTTTAGTAGACGCACTGTCAGTGCGCCTCCTGACAACTTCTGTGTCTGCGCCTATAATGTGGCGCGGATGCAGAGGCAAAGGGATTCCCTCATGTCCCTGGGTACTTTCCATAATATGGCCCCAGGTGTCCATGGGAGATTTCCTAGGGTAATGGTAGACCTCTGGGTGGATTTTAGGGGTGTTCACTTGTCTGAAATTTACATCAAGGCCACTTGGGCGTCCTTAAGTACTTTTGTTCAGTATTATAGACTCCAAAATCTCCTAGACGATCGACCTTTGGTGTGGAGGTTCTAAGTTCAATTTTGTCTGGGACAATTACGTTTTGAATAATTAATAAATCTCGGTGGTGTGACATGAATAAATGACTTATGATGAAAATATTACTGTATTTCATAAAGGCCATATTCTTTGCTTTGGTTTTTACAAAAAAAATCATGAGGATGAAGGGCGTGATAGTAATACTTCAATTGTAGTCTTTATTATGCCTAGTCCTGTCATCCTTTTCCGAGTCATTATATCCTGCCCACCCTCACTAGTTTTTCAGGCCTTCCTATTTATGCTTAATTTTCTAGGAAGAATGCAGCGTAATATATCCTATTTATAGTGCTCAGCAGGAATGGGTAGGGCATCCTTCACAGGTTTCTTGATTTTTGTTCCCCCTTTTTCTTAGAGGTGGGATTCACCTCTGAAGTAATGACTAGGACAAGGATAATTAGGATAGAAGTAATGAAAATGAATGGTAAATGATAGCAAGATCATGCATGAAGTGAAGTGTTTGTAAGTGTGCCAAGTTAGATGTACACAATAAATATGCAGTGTTGATTGTGCATTTATTGTGGTGTACCACACATCACAGAAGGGATAATTTACTGGTTCCCATTCAGTGTCACTGTGTACCACTTTGGAAGAAGATGGGTGGAGTAAATGAATATTTGATTGCCGTATGTTTGACCTATCCGAAAACTATTAGGAGTGAGCTTGGACTGCATTATCCATTGGTGCTTGACTGCGGGTGTTTCAGCATCTTCTGAGCTTAGCAGTGAGCATATATTTCTTCTGACATTTTCCTCGAAACACTCTAGCTGTTCAGCAACATCACTTCTCACCCAGAATGATATAACCGAGCACGGAATCAAGCAGTTGACAAGTAGGGTAGTGCATCGAACAAAAGCCATACCTACGGGGTAGGTGATTCACTGCCTGCGATAAATCGCTGCAAACTGGATCTCTAGCCTATCTAGAAACATTATTAGTTCACACATTTGCAAAGATGTTATTAGTACAACCTATGCAAAATTCTGTGGAAAACTTCACAACTTTCCAAAGGTAACAACATGTTCCCACATTTGTATTAAAGCATGACCTTATTTCATGGTTGCATGCAGGAATGTACAAAGGTTGTTGAACCAGTGCAACAGTAACAATATTTATAGACTGTTTTATCTTTTGACTGAGCAACTCATGTTGGTGGGATACAGCGAGCTGAGATTTTGCATCGAGTAGGACCTCACCTATGTGAGTGCCATAGTAGGAATATGGCAGGAATGAAAGTAGCACTCCGAATGAGTTACAGCATCCGACAGTAGTGTCACTGAACCAAGACATAGCCCACTTTAAGACTGTTCCCATTACATGGTGACCACAAAATTAACCTATAGGCAAATGTTGGCAAAAAGATTTCTGGTTTCAAACAAATCAGTCCACCAAGTGAAGCATACTTAGTGCAATAAATGAGGTTTAAGAAGATCTATTGTAAAAAAAAGTCTTGAACAAAGATTCATCCTGGGGCCTAGTAGAATATAAGTCTAATTAGAGTGGAATGGCAATGGGAATTCAAAACAGCTTAGTGGTACTTCGATAAGACTGCATACAGCATTGGAAGGTGTAGCAAATAGATAATTCAGTGAACCATCCAGCAAATATAACAAAACCAGCATGAAAATACATGTGGAGCCATAGCAACTCCAAAATAATTGAAAGGACAACATTACACCAGTATGTGATGAAAGATCTTTATTACGAGGCAGAATGAGTAGCCTCTGCACAATAAACTGTTTTCTACAGGCGATTTATGCTTACATTTCCAAAATTTTGTAAAATGGCTAGCGTTTGGTATCTTGGTCGTCAGTCCACCACATGTTGTATAATATGTCCTAGGGTATTATAAGATTTTTCTCCCACCAACCTATTCTAATTCTGCTATGCACATATCTGCATTCTGCTTAGCATCAGTTCGTAACAACAGTACACGTTATGTTCTTCTGTACCAATAGGTGATGGCTGTGTGACATGGGCAATCTAGATTGGAACCTACATTCTTTTAGCGTGGAATGCATTGCACTTCAAATTGATGCTGCTAAACGAGACAGCAGTCATGTAAAACAACTGCCATTGCTTCTAGCAAGATTTGCACTAACGACGGATGGTCTATGCGCCACATAAAAACATCCTCAAATAAATTACCTGAGCTTTTCAGCTGTTTTGGTGCATTATGCCTCTTTCTCTCCTACCAAGTGATTGTGTTTACCAGAAGATAGTGGGCAAGAGTCAAATACCATAGTTCTTTTTAATCTCTTCCACAATTTGGGAAAGTTCTGCCCGACATCCTAAATGTATACATCATTAGTAGTAATGTACTGTAGAGCAAGGTTGAAAATGTGTTGCGCTTGAGTAGATACAATACACTCCTTTATATTATCAAAACATTTTTTCAGTGTGTGTTAGAAGTGTGCACCACATTTTTCTTTGACAGTTGCTTTAGTACTTCGGTTTTGCTTGCAAATTATGGTATGTACCTAATATACTGTTCACATAAGCCTTAAAATGCTATTAATTACTGGTTGATATCTAGGGTTGTGCTGAGTTGGTGGCCTCGCACAAATTTGCCTAGGACTAAATCTTTGCATGTGCCATGGAAAGTGGTTACAAATTCATTTATGTTTTGCTAGAGGGTGGCAATCTATCCAATTGTATTAAAAAAATCTGAGGTCTATGCAAATGTTAAACTCGTCAATTCCCTTTTGTGCCATGACTATTAGTGATACTCATACTGAAAAATGGTATTGATTGCATAATAACATTATCGCACAATTTCTTCAGCATATTGGCCATTTCTTCCTTTTCTGACAATAAAATATCTCAAATTTTACCACACCGGCATAGCCCCTGTTTTTATTTTTTTAGACATGTCCACATTGTTGCAATTTGCTGTCTCTTACTCAATACAAATTCACACATTACTTCTCAACAGTATCCTTTGTTGAATTTGGCACTGCTCATGCTGTCACTGTTGGTCAGCAAGAGGATCCCTTTTTTAGTTTTTTTAGGTTTCGCCTACGCAGCGCATGCACTGTCTCGGCGAGGCATGCTGTATACAGTATAGTGAGGGAAGCTCCAACCACTTTCCGCCTATCTTTGTGATTGGCTGAAATCCTAAATGTTGCAATCTGATTGGTTTTAGCAACTTAATCCCACCTCCTGGCGGCCATGTCGTCATTTTTCTCCTTCCATAGCTTTCAGCCCCTTTACTTTCAAAACATTTTTGTTCCCCTGCCTCCCCCGTTCCCTCCCGCAGTCGGTGGCTTCTCTGCCCTATACCACCCCCACTCCCATTCGTACCATCTTCGCGGCATGCACTTTTATTTACAATGCAATAGGTCTCCCGTAAACCGAGTCCGATTGCATTAATAAATTCTTATTTTGTGCTGTGATTGGCTGTGGGAGTTTGCACTCTATTTTGCCTGACCTGTCCACAGCATATGCGCGTGCATACAATGTTTTTGATGTTGAAGGAGTTACGTCATTTTTGCATTTGCAACATGGGCCAATTAATTTGGAAGGCAGAGACAGCAGAAGCAGGGAAACGAAACAGGACAAAGAGAAGCACGCCGGGTTTAAAGCTATTGTAGCGCTTTAAAACAAATGTTTTACCGAGCTATGCACTCAGGCCCTCCGCCAGGATCGAGTCTTGGCCTCTGCTCAGTAGCTGGTGAATCTGGGCAAATCTCTTAATCACCGAGAAAGTAAATATTAATTCATGTGTCCGGGTGCACTAAACTTGTTCTCATGTAAAGCGCTCCAGTATTTTTGGCCCGAGCTAGCGCTATATATGCAAAATATTACTTCTGGTTTCACTGTGGGATTCTTTAAAAGGAAGACGGAAGGATGCGTGCACTCAGGATGCATGAGAAAGTCCCTGGAAGATTGACATCTCTACCCCTCACAGCAGGGCCACTCGCTTCAGACTCCTCCTGCACTTTAAAGCAGCCCAGATTCCGATGTAGTTTAGCCCAGTATAATAAGATATTTACCACTCGTCGCCGTTTGTGATATAGAAACTACATTTTCGGCTCTCATTTTTTTTCACGATGCATAAGCTCATGATTTAAAATAGAGGAGACACTAGTCACATCAGCGTACGTGGCAAGAGCCTCCGAAAATCAAGGCACTCGACTCGGTTTGGTACCAATGCATGTATGAGCCCCGGAAATGGCAACTTTCTCTTGGCTACCACTGAGGGGACTGTAATGTTCTAGTCAGTGGCGTAGCCGACGGAACACGTCATGGTCACGTGATCTCAGTTTAATAAATAGCGTCTACGCACGCACATATGCCAGTTGACGAAGGCGCGGAAGACGAAGAGCAAAGCACCCAAGTGTCCGTGTTGTCATTGCACTAGGCCCAAGTGTTGGTTCCACGGCCCCCAGCCCGTCATTATCCCGTGTTGTGTGTGCCCCACACGACACAACAGCTGGCGACGAGGGTGGGCGTGCCCTCGCTGCTGTAGTGCCGCGTCTGCTGTGCGTCGGCCGCAAGCTCTGCTACCGGCTCACGGCGCTCGTGCCCGGTGGACCCCTCCCAAGGTGCGACTGTCTCCGTGCATCGGAGGGAAGAAGGACACACCACGGCTGCATTGGCAGTGCGCGAGGCCTCAAGAACAAACAGAAACTGTTTGAGAGCAAAGCACTTTTCACTGGCTCCCGTGGGATGCTTTTGTAGAAACAGTTATTTCCTGTATATCTCTATTTTTTCAAATTACACATATTTCAAACAAATTTCAAAACAAATTGTCCATATATCACATAATCCTTTACAAGAAACCAAAACAACTTTGATACTTTGTCGATGTCATGTGTTTTAATGACTTTTCTCTTGCTTTAGATTTCTTCTTATAGTACATTCACATCATGTACTCTGGTTCATTTTAACATCATTACAGCAGTTCATCCCAATGCATTTCGGTATGAAATACCTTCGTCAGGGGAATACTGAAAATTTAACATAAAACAATAATCAAAAACTATGCTTGGGGATTTCCAGAGCCCCACCTCGTGTACATGCAAACATTCATTAAATAATAATGTGAAAGTTGCCATCTCTGTGCACATGTTGCTGTGTGTGTTTCTCCGTGCTTTTTAAATTGTAACCATAGTGCCCTGTGCTTCAACACGACCACATGCTGGTCAACACCGAAATCAACGTACCTACTACAATGCTCCAAAGTCTACCCGATGTATGTACTAATGGAGTACCGAACAAACTTTATGAACTGCAAAAAGACGAAAAAAACGTGGTGTCACTGTGTCTACTCCTCATTACTTAACTTGCAGTGTGCCAAAATATGCCAAAATATAATGCAGCGTACCTCAACTGCTAGCCAACATAATCACTAGTCGAGTGCGCTCTCAGCCATCGTGTATGGAACTGCCTCAAGGCTGGCGCCGATGCAGACGCTTCTGTCGATAAACGGATGTTAAGATTATATTAGAGACACGCTCAACTGCACGAATGCGTGCTGCGTATTCATACAAGGGTTTGACACCGTTGCTCACCTGGCGTGTTTGCTAGAGCTTGCTCGTAATCCTGTCGTTAGACGCGGGGACTCTCTTCCGTATCCTGCCGTGGTTGTGCTAAACCTAACCTAACTTAAAAAGCAAGCACTAAACAGAGATGGCGGACTAGTGTGGTGTTCTGGCGACGGGCGCCATGTTGGAGTGGGTGCTAATGCCGCTATGAATGATGGAAAAATCAGTCAGTGCTTTGCTGAACATGTAGTAAGGTGATACAGGTGTGATGGCATATTCATTGATAGTAAATGGCGTATTCATTAGTAATAGACACTATCATAATTCGGTGACTACAATCTATGCATGTCGCATTATCAGAAATGGTACATTTTCAACATCAAAAACATATATCACAATGTGACAAAACAATGAAAAAACGATGCTTCAGTACATGCTTGTGAGGCACGCTGGCCCTCCCGCTCGAGGATCGGTCTGGCCTACTCCAGGCCCAGCGCCACGTGGCTCACGACGAGTGGGGTAGGGGCGATCCCATCCACTGCGCCGGACATCGCACCGAGGTGCTAGAATCATCGGTGGGTGGATATCATTCACAATTGAGGTGCCAAGCGTCCCAGTGCATTCCCTCACCTGGAGAGAAGTGCCATACTCCACCCCTACATTAGGCCACCCAGACCCAAGAGGGCAACAACCAGGGGTGTGTAACAGGAACTGGTCCCCAATTATATCCAGTCACCGGGGCAATAAACACGGTATTCACCAGAATCAAGGACAGACAATTATTCATTGTTGCCCACATGGCTACAATCAGCCGAGTTGCCGCCCAACAAGCATTGGCCACACCAGCAGTCGCAAGTATCCAACGGAGGGGCAGGGGACATAAGAAGTAGCGCGTTAGATCAAGTTCAAGGAAACAAGCCAATTCATATCTAGAACACAGCGTGCACAGAGTCCCGGCATGGCCACGATACCCCCCATTGAGCCATTCGTGGTGGAGGGTTCCCCGTTTTCATTAGCCCCCAAGTGGAAGGACTGGGTTGACCGATTGACAATCTTCTTCGAAGCCACCAAAGTGCACAAGGAGCAAAAAAGGGCCATGATCCTTCATCTAGGAGGCAAAGACGTCCACCATATCGCAAAAACCTTAGTGGAAGCTACTCCCAAGAATCATCACACTCTAATCAACGACCTGAATGCACATTTCGAGCCCATGGCTAACCAGGACTATGAGAGGTTTATATTCCGGCAGGCAAGACAATTGCCAGAGGAATCGCTAGATACCGATCATGCGTGCTTAAAGAGCCTCGCGTCCATGTGCGGGTTTGCTGACGTCACCGAAGAGGTTCGGGGCCAGATCATTCAGGGCTGCTCCTCTGCCAAACTGCGGGAACGAATTCTTGAAGAATCGGGCAATCCATTGGCAGATATTCTAACGTTAGGGCGCACCAAGGAACTATCGAAGGCCCGGGCTGCGCACATGGAAGCCGCCCTCACGGCGCCTGTGAAGGCCGAACCAGTCAACAAAGTCACGGTCAAATCCCCGACGAAATGGGCCAAGAAGGGCTCTGGAGCGCCTCCAACGGGCCAACCCAAGTCATGTGGTTATTGTGGGGGACTACCACACCCAGCGGCAGAGTGTCCCGCAAAAGGAAAGCGGTGTTCGGGCTGTGGCCGTTTCAATCACTTCAAAAAAGTTTGTCGAGCGAAGAAATATTGGAAACCCCGCCAGGTGGTAAACGCGGTGCCAGAAGGAGACCAGAACCCAAGTGACATGGATGATGATGATGAGGTGGAAGAGCTAACGGTGCATAAAGTACACATGGTTGGCACTGCCGCGCGCAAGACCAGAAGCCTACCCCAGTGTGGCGTCAGGATTGGCACGCAAGAGGTCCTGGCCGTCGTGGACACAGGGGCGACCATCAACCTGATGGCCTCAGCCATGTACAAAACTCTGGATCCACCGCCGGCGCTACTTCCGTCAGCCATCACTGTGTTTGCATATGGACAAAATACCCCCCTAAAGATCAAAGGAAAATTCAAGACCTCCATATCCCACGGAGATCGGTCTGTCACCGCCAATGTGTTTGTGTCAGAAGATGGACAGGGCATGCTGCTAGGATGCAAAGCGGCTGAAGACCTAGGAGTGGTAGTCTTCACGTTTGGAGTACATCAGGAATCCATTCAACAACTGCTGATGGACTTTGCCGAGGTGTTCAAGAGGATTGGAAGATTCCGAGGGAAGGAAATCCACCTTCACATTGACAACACCGTGCAGCATGTAGCTCTGAGGCACCGCCGAATAGCATTCCACCTGAGACCGTTTGTCGAAGAAGAACTGAAGAAGCTCGAAAAGGCGGGAAAAATAGAGAAGGTGACGGGCCCAACTCCCTGGGTTTCGCCGATCGTGGTCACGCGGAGACCCAAGCAACCAGGGGCGGTCCGGATATGTCGACATGCGGCTTCCCAAAGCCGCCATCAAGCGGGAACACCACATAACCCCTACTATCGACGACCTCATAGGTGAAATGGCGGGAGCGTGCTGGTTCTCCAATCTGGATCTGCGATCAGGCTACCACCAGCTGGTACTGGATGAGTCCTCACGTAACATCACCACGTTCTCCACACACCTAAGGCTCCGGAGGTATACCCGCCTGAGTTTTGGGATTTCGAGCGCGGCGGAGGTCTTCCAAAATGTGATACAGGAGCTCATTGCGGATAACCCCGGGGTAATAAATGTCAGTGATGACATTATGATACACGCGAGGACCATACCGGAGCACAACAATTGCCTTACACAAGTACTCCGAAAGCTACGAGACGCAGGGCTCACCCTGCACCGGGAAAAATTTGAATTTCTGAAGTGGAAGATACAATTCTTCGGATACACGCACCGGGAAAAATTTGAATTTCTGAAGTGGAAGATACAATTCTTCGGATACACATTTTCAATCGCAGGAATAAACCCGGACCCAGAGAAAGTGAAAGATATCAAAGAGGCTACTCCCCCCACCACCGTCACTGAAGTCCGAAGCTTCCTCGGGTTGGTGAATTATTACGGAAGGTTCAGGCGAGACCTGGCCAATCTGACCCTACCTCTGAGAGAACTAACCAAAGAGGCCACGCCGTGGAGATGGGGCCCGGAACAAGACAAAGTCTTTCGTGACATCAAAGAGGCCCTGTCAGAAGCCACCACACTGGCTTTCTATGACCCACGGAAATTGACATTGGTGGCGGTAGACGCTGGTCCTGTTGGATTAGGAGCAGTACTGATGCAGCGTCAGCGAGCAGACGAAGATTGGACCCCCGTGGCGTTTGCCAGCGGGTCCCTTACAGAGACGGAGCAGAGGTACTCCCAAATTGAAAAGGAGGCGATCGCCATACATTGGGGGTGCAGACACTTTCATCTGTATGTATATGGAAAACCTTTTGTCGTGGCCACAGATCACAAGCCACTGGTTGCGTTGTTTTCCGGGACCTCTACCAAACCGCCGCCCCGCATTGAAAAGTGGATGCTACAGCTCCAAAACTACAATTGCCGGGTGGAGCACCAGCCCGGATCTCGCAACCCTGCCGATTACTTATCACGACACCCCCGAGCAGCCACAAGGGAGGAAATGGAGGATGCAGCCGACACGGAAGAATATGTAAGGTGCATCACTGCCAGAACATGCCCGCTGCCCATATCCATTGAACACATCGCAGAAGCCACGAGAAAGGATGACTGCCTTCAGCGAGCTATGGTGGCCGTGCAGAAAGGAAACTGGCACAAGGCAAAAGAGGAGTGGAAGATCCTGACTCCGGGGGCCCAACGCATAATGGACAGTTTGTACCACGTGCGAGAGGAGCTGAATGAGGATCACACGGGGTGCCTACTACGAGGACATCGGCTGGTAATACCATCATCCTTAACGGATCAGGTGGTTCAACTGGCTCATGTAGGCCATCAAGGCATGGTGAAGACGAAATCGCGCCTTCGGACCAAGGTGTGGTTTCCATTGATGGATGATCTCGTCGAGGCCACCGTTAGGTCCTGTGCTGCATGCCAAGTAACTGGAGAACTCCCCAGACCAGCCCCGATCATGGTGGAACCACGGCCCAAGTCTCCCTGGACCTGCGTTAGTCTTGATTTTGGCAGTCTTCCTGATGGCCGCCACACGATGGTAGTAATAGATGATCACTCCAAGTATCCGGAGGTGGAGATCGTGTCCACCACCAGTGCTGCAGAATTGATTCCGAAGCTAGAAAAAATCATGGCAGCACATGGAATCATACAAGAGCTCCGAACTGATAACGGCCCTCCATTTCAAGGACAGGAACTAGCTAACTACTTGAATGCATTGGGCATCCGTCATCGGCGGATCACTCCAAGATGGCCGGAAGCAAATGGTGAGGCCGAAAGGTTCATGTGGACTCTCAATAAGGTTATCAGGATTGCCAATGACAAGGGCCACTCCATCGAACTGGCCATCTTTACATTCCTGAGAAACTATCGGCAGACACCCCACTCCACCACAGGTGTTGCTCCCGGACACCTGCTCATGGGACGTGTGGTTATGGATTCGATACCTCACCATCCGCAATGGCAGCCTGCATCTCCTGATGAATGTCAGGTAGAGTCCCGTCGCCAAAGATCACATGCGCAAACCAGTCGACGGAGAAGGGCCCAGCAACCCCAGATTGCCCGAGGGGACGTGGTACTGATGAAGAATAGGGTCACCAGTGGTAAATTCCGGCTCCCCTATGAGTCTGACCCATGGACAGTAGTCAGTGTAAAAGGTACACGAATCACCGCGACCCGGGGCCGGGAAAAAGTGACCCGCAATGCGTTGCATTTCAAAAAATACCAGATCACTGAAACCAGAGCAACATCTTTGATGGCCAAGGACTCCGCGCCATCACCGGTCAGATCCCCATCACCAATCAGAGACACCAGTAGCCCTCAGGCTCTGATGGACCTGTTCAGTCCCACTGAATCTCCACCTGCTCCCGATGAGACTCCACGCCGGGGTGGTAAAAGGGAAAGCGAGGACGTCGATCGCAGTGGCCCGGGGCCGGAACCAGTGTCTGAAAGCAGTGGAGTCGAGGATGAGTCCAGTGTTGGTGAGACCCAGAGCCGAGGACTGTCCCAGTACCGGCTGCGACGGAACCCGGTGCCCTCCAGTCGCCTGAAAGTCTATGTATTGTAAGACTGTTCTTATTTTACTATACTGGATGTTACTCCGCTATGAAGAAGCGTTTGCAGCTGACAGACTATGATATATATATATATATATATATATATATATATATATATATATATATATATATATATATATATATATGTATATATATATATTGAAAGACTGTGGCATTGTTATTGATGTTTGTTGGGGAGGAATGTAGTGTTCTAGTCAGTGGCGTAGCCGACGGAACACGTCACGGTCACGTGATCTCAGTTTAATAAATAGCGTCTACGCACGCATGTACGCCAGTTGGCGACGGCGCGGAAGACGAAGAGCAAAGCACCCAAGTGTCCAAAATGGGGAGACAGAGAAGGAGCAGTGCCCAAAAGGAAAAGAGGGGCCCAAAACCCTGGGGGACGTAAGGCAAAAGTTGCTAAGTATAATATCCCAGTGAAGCGGAAAATAATAAAACCGCACCCACACTCCCTGATGACTCTGCAATAATATCCTTAGTCACTAGGCCCAATTGTTGGTTCCACGGCCCCCAGCCCGTTATTATCCCGTGTTGTGTGTGCCCCACACGACACAACAGGGACGACGAACGGTTCTGTCTTGTTAACCTTCCATTTGATTCGCATGGCACGGGTATGCGGGTGTTAATCATTGCAATGTTCGGTGATCTTGAACTGTCCCCGGGATGCTGAACTAGATCGGTTTTAGCATGAAACTGGCCATTTTCTGCCTGAAGATGACGTGCAGACCTTGCCAGTCGGGTCACTCGACATACATCAGGTATGCTTGGTATGAACGGTTTCCTGAAGCACTCCATGAGGAGATGGTGGTATTACGTTTATGTTGTTTAGTCGTCCGTTATTGATACAGCACCCAAAAGTCCCCCAAAAGAAGGAAATAAATCGTGCTAATGCCTAGAACCCGGCACTTTTTTTTTTTATATATAATTGTCATTTTTGAAAACCTAATCTGCTCCAGCTGAGCGTCTAGGCTTGAGTTCTACTGACGGCATCCTCAAATAACCCCCTTTCCAACTTGTTGAAAGGGAAATTTGTCCTTTTGCCACAGTGCTCATTGTAGTGACAACGCCCTGGCAGTCAGAAAGAAAACTTCACATGATGTGAAAGGTGGCGTACTATTATTTGCAGTTATGCTAGTGTTTCCTCTAGCCTGTTTTAACGTTCATTTCTTCTACCTCGTCTGCACCATTCCCGGTTGTGCCTGAAAAGTAACGCCATTACGGAACCCTGGGGTGTTAGGATCTCTTAACAATACAGACTGCGACGCCCGTTGCAAAACTGATCTCTAGATATGGAAACAAATCTTCTCAAGAACAGCAAGTTAAAAAAGTGGCCATAATACGTATTTTTGTACTCCTGTGTACTATCCCGGTAAGCACGATATGTTTTGCATTGCATGTATTTTTTGTGCATCTCAATAAGTAACGCTGGAGAAGGGTCTCCCTAAATTGCAGATTTTTTGTATTAAGGCACATGACAAGTAGCTGAATACCACAGTCCAGCGAATTTCGAGGTTGTGTTACATTTGATTGGACAGTGTCGTTGAGCATAGATGGTGAAGGTTCGGTAACTCAAGTTAATGTATTACTCTGACCAATGTGCTGGGTTTGGATGTCCTCAATGCTTTATTTATGTGCTGGCTGATTTCACATAATGTGAAGTCAGTGCATAATTATGGCAGTTATAGAACATTTCAGATTACCCTGCACTGCCAGGCATAGATCGAACAATTTCATGCATATTATTTTTGAGTAATTTACTGTTTTTTAACTTTATTCACAGTTAGCAGGGCTCAGCCTTGCAGACAAACATGTTTTGCTCAGTATGGAGGAGGCGTAGGACGTCATGATATTAAAGCGGAAGTCATGTAGGAATGCTGGCGTGTGGTCATGTATGAATGCTGGCGTGTAGTTTCAAGAGAAATAGAGCAGCCTGTATTTGTGCAGCCGAGAGGCGCCAACTATTCTACAGAAAAATACTACACATCTCACTTCCTTCTTTCCCAGTCAGTTGCAATTCAATATTGTGTTTGGACTCTGGCCAGTATCTCTGTGACATGCCTGTATCTTAGCGAGAGTTTTAGTGTTGCGTGGTGCGTTTCCTCATAGCAGAGCCGTGGCAGACTGACAGCCTGTCTTGCAGCAACTAAGTAGATAATGATCATGCAGGCGGCACAAAGAGGGTTATTCTATGTTCAGGGTAAATGTTTTATATCAGTAGAAAGACAGAAATTCCACGAATGAAAGGAAAGTAGTTGGTTCTGCCTCTTGTGTCCTTTACCCTGGGCAAGAGTCCTCTATCCGTGCCTCAGAGAAGACGACGCTTGAGCAGCCAGTGTGCGACTGGTCTATAGAGCGATCAGATAGTGCAGGCTAAGCTGGTCTGACAGGGTCAGTTTGTACCGTTGATTTCCCTGATATTAAAACAAGCATTGTCTGCTTAAATCCATGCACTTCTATCCTTTCAAAACACATTAACACGGTGTCCTTACAAGTTCAAAACTGCCCCAATTTACAAGCAAGGACACTTTTTTTTGCTTTCTAATTTACTATGGGGTGCACCTTTGTTTTGCTGCCTATATTTTGTCCAAGTCCGACACTATATGATTCAGTCACAGAACACTTTGTGCTGCATGGGGCAGGCTGAGAGGCACCATATCCTGCACCTTCATGACCATGGCAACTTGGTATGACACACAGGCGTCAACCCCTGTTCACTTATGCACTGATAATTTGAGCTTCAGGTGTTAGTTACACAGCTTAACAAATGAGCCTGTAATATGCCTGAGCGATTCACCTGTTCCTGTGTTCTGTTAGGCTTGCCTAGACCAGCACGTGCGGTGGCCTAGCTCCTTGCACTTTACAAATGGCCGACAAGGGCACAATTTGTGTCCTATCTCCGAGAGGCATGAAAGCAATCAAACGAAAACTGAGCAATCCGAGATGGAGCAGCAACCCCCACCACACGGCCCTCGCACAAGAAGAAAAGTACCAGTTGGCGCGTCACCGTAGGCCAAGCTGACATAAACCGCTAGCTGATTGCTCCATGGTGATGCTTGCAAAGGAAAACCCCATCACAGTAAAGGAACAGAATGTAAACTCAATCGAACATACTAAAGCAGTTCACCCTGTGCCAAGATTAAAAGTTGTATTTAAAAAGCACAATCAAAAAACATGACAGACATTAACAAAATCCAGCGCCTTGACATGTCTGGACAGCAGGTGGTACTAACACCCAGGTGACGCATAGGCCAGGTTTTATGGGGTTTGCAGGACTCTCCTTTGTTGATCCAGGAACAAACTAGTAATTATTGATGAATGTAAGATATGGAAGGATCAGACACAGCATTTGGTACCATTTAGTTGTGTTGCCAAACTAACTACAGCAAGAAGGAATGGGTCAGGTCTTCTGTTTCATTATTTAAAGATAGAAGTGCGGGGTCCATTAAAACACAGGATCTGGGGCAAAGAGTCCCAGCTTGACTCCCTTTCTAACGACACTGGGTGGCGCAACTCAAGAACTACCTAAAGACCCAGATTAGTCTGATGATAGTCAGACATTTACTGCTATCACATAGAGCAGGAGGCAAAGTGTCCAACTTATTCAGGTTGCTGCCTGACACAAGGACCACTTATGCTACAGTGTTAGCCGGCAACACACACTTCAAGCCACTAAGAAAAGTTTAAGCTATGGAAATCAATAAAAACAAAAGAGCCAAATGATGTATTTCATGTCAGATTTCCGGGGCCAGCAAGCATGCGACTGGATGCTGGTGATGACATCAGAGGACAACTTGTACAAGGCTGTAGGATTGCAAAACTGCTTTCACTAATGTACCAAGAACTTTGGAATTCCTCCAGCACATTCTAGCAGTAGGGAGATCTCATGTCATATGAGAGGTAAGAGCATTCCACATGTACAAAGTTTATATCCAAATTGAGCCCTGTCAATGTTGCATAGGAACCATCAAACCACCAGAGGTGTTTTAGGCTGACTGCTGACCATTCTGCTGGTACTATTGCAATACATCGCTCTAATATTATGTTGTGAAGGGTCGTCTGCTACAAATGCCATTCCATTTGCAGGATGTTTGCTTCTGCAGGGGTTCTGGCAGTTCTATCCCTAGTGTCTAGTGGTGCATACTATCTGATTTATACACAGCCTTATGCTGGCTGTCCGTTACATGCGCGTCACAGCAGACCTCAACCAGGGCCTCTCTCCACTGCCCACCAATGGCAATTTGTACTCCGGGCACTTTACAGGTTAGCGGTCTAGCGTCACAGCTCTCCAAGGCGCAGCGCTGTTAATACCCTGGTCTTACTGCTGCTCGCTTGACCTATATTTATAGTTAAACTATTTTCTTAAATACCTTTCTCCTGCCTGCTGTTGCAGGCAGGGCATGCTCTCACCTAATGCTTTTTTTAAACATCTTTATAGCACCGGTGCTGAATGCATTTGCAATACAATAGGTTTCCCATTTACGAGAGTTTAAGCTATTGGCATTGTAAATGACAATGTCTTTTATTTATCTTTTTTAAAAACTACTAATAAATAAAAGGCATTGTCATTTTTAATGCCTATAGCTCAACCGCTTGTAAATGCGAAACCGATTGCATTGCAATTGCTTGTTTTACTTTGGGTCCTTTGAAAATCACAGCCTAAAATATTTTCTTTATCAATTCAATCTTATGTTCTTTAATTGATTGGCCTTTCATCAGCCTATCACAAAATACTTTTACGTGATGAGAGTAAACCTCTCACAACTTTTATCACTTCATTAGGGTGCTTTCTGAATGTTCAATATTCGGCTTTGAGCCAGCGGGTGCAGATTTTCAAAGGCTTCAGGAAGCCTACATCAAAATAAAAAATAACATGTGTAAAGTGGGAGTTTTGCAAAAGTATGACCCATGTGCCACAAGAGTGTAAGCATGATGGATGCCAGTGAAAAGGTACTAAAAGCTGTGTTGACGCAGATACATGTGACTGGTAAAGTTGACACTGTTGAATTCGCCTCTCAACTTCTATTTCCATTACAAGAACACTATTCAGTGATCACAAAAGAGGCTGGTGTGTGTGTGTGTGTAGGGGTTTAGAACACTTCCCACAGCTTATTTATCATACAGAAATCACATTAAGATACAATCCCATATGTTGAAAATGTTATACATCGAATGGAGTGATACATGACACCATGTTCTTTTCCCACGAAAGGGGTAATGGATCCTCAGGAAGATTTAACAGAGTTCTCAACAGAGTGACACAACTGACCAGGAACTCAAGGCATTTGAAGTGAGTAGAAAGCTGCTGTTTGTTCCCCCCAGCCCTGGGACTCCTGTGGAATCACCTGTGACGCATTGGGACGTCGGTGCAACCTCTTTGCAGAGTGTGAGGACGGGGGTGGGACTGCGAGATCCAGCATCTTGAGCGACTTGCCACTCGCCGCAGCTGGAGCCTCTTCCCGCCCACGCCCCCACCTTCATAGGTCCACCCACTTCCGCGCATCGCGGGACGCGCACGGGTGAAGCGCGGGCGATGCCCGGGCCAAGGGCGGGCTTGTTTGAGCCCGTTCGAGCACGGGCGAGACCGGACCGGGCCACCTCCCTTGGCTTTCTGCTGCCATTTCTACCTAGCAATCCGTCCTCGTTGAAACGAGGAGTAAAACTTGCTAGCTGGCGGACACCCAACAGGTACTTTGGACAATTACTGGCTCCCTTTTAATTGATGAAATTACCACATTGGAGAGGCGCATATCCCAGGAATTCGCATGTGTAAAAGGGTCTTCAATGGGCACTATAGCGCATGCCAGAACTCCTGAGAATGGACTTAACCCTACGGAGTTGGAAACTCGAGACAAGGGGGCGATGGCTTTGCCTAATGTATCCAATCTGACTAATCTGACCCCACATCATAGGGACAACGAATTCTTAGGCACTGAAGAAATACGTCAATCGACCTCACCCCCCACCCAAACACAACCTAGCTCCTCTCCTCTAGTAGTAACTACCTTAAATAATGACACCCCTAGCACCAGAGATTGCCGCCAAAAATGGGGAGACAGAGAAGGAGCAGTGCCCAAAAGGAAAAGAGGGGCCCAAAACCCTGGGGGACGTAAGGCAAAAGTTGCTAAGTATAATATCCCAGTGGAGCGGAAAATAATAAAACCGCACCCACACTCCCTGATGACTCTGCAATAATATCCTTAGTCACTTCGCCTGCCTCAGTTATAGAGCTGGTGATCCCCAGTCCCATACCATCGGAAGGAGGTGCCATCACTATGGGCAACATTGGTGCCCTCCTGAAGTCACTGCTTAGTCCCTTGGAAGCCAGTCTAACTACGATTGAAGCTAGATTGAGAAATATAGAAAAAACATCGGCCCTAATAGCTGATGGCCTTAAAGCAGATAACAAGGGCAATAGGGGTGGGGTTCAATCTAAGAACAAGAAGGGTGCAATAGTACCGTCCATTAACAACGCAAAAATAGTTTCAAATACTCCACTATTGCAGCCGCCTATCACCCACCCTGCAATTACCCAATCCAACCAAAGTGTAATTCCGACTGATCACCCTGAGTCTAATACTAAACGTAATCAGGGGATGGGCGACAAAAAAAGCAAGACCTTGACCATGGACCTCCCCCCTGAGGCTAGCCCATATGTGGTTATCCTAACGGGTATACCAGAGTTAAAACCAGAGATTAAAGAATCTGCCACCTCATTAAAAAATAAGGTGGTTAATTGGCTTACCCTAAATAGACCCCTCCCCCTAGGAATAGCGAGTGAAGTACTTATGGTAAGATAAGAAGAGTTTCCTGGCTAGGTAACACAACAAAATCCATTAACGGCGATTGTGTCCTGATTAATTTCAGGGATCCCAGGACTGTTTCTCACATATGTGGGTGGCCATACCGTGACCAAGGGACATCTATTCAATCCTTACCCCTATCCTTTTTCTACCCGCCCTGGTGCAATACACGGGAGGAGGAGGAGGAATGGGATATAGTCCCCATGAGAGGGAGAGGCTGGGGTAACAGGGAAAGAGGGGAATTTCACCGACCCATAGTCCAGCAACCTGCCTATCTCAGAACACATAATAGGTTTAGCTGCCTGGACATGATTGATTGACACTACGCGCTGAGGAGGGGGGTGGTTCACTATCGACCTAGGGGTGAGCAGATGGAAAATGCCATCTTGCAAGATCAAGGTTCTGCCGGCATCCCAGGGATAGAGTCTCGTGCAGAACAACACTGTGACAAGGAACCCCAACAGTCCATAGTCGGGTTGCCACCTAGAAATATGCAACTTATAGCTAAATATGGGGATTCGAACCAAAATGCAACATTGCTGGTTAGCCCAATAGGCCAGGGGCCCACCCCAAGTACCATCTCCAATTCCAGACCAGCCTCATTAAAGATACTGTCCTGGAATCTGGCTGGTTTAGGGAATAAGCTTGATTTCCCAGACTGGAGCACATTCACAAACTCTAAAGAGGTTTGTATGTTCCAAGAAACTTGGGCGAGAGAGGAACACACTCGCCCAGGTTTTGCTATGTTTTCCATTCCCGCGCAATGGGTGGGCAAAGAGCGTCCCTCTGGTGGCCTTGCTATTTGGGTGGCAACCCACTTGGGCTACAAGGCCACATCCCACTTTACAGCATCCGAGGACGTTCAATGCGCCTTCATGGAATGACCCAATTCCATCAAATTGGCAGTGGTAAATGTTTACTCCAGGCCGGTGAATATAACCCGGGAATCGAGTACCATTGAGGAACTTTCCACCTTCCTCAATGATTTTCCCAAGGGTATACCCTTCGTGGTTGGAGGGGATCTGAACTGCCACTTTGAACCATTATTAGGACTACTAGATGGAACATCCATGGAGGAGGACGCGCTGTGGTCAGTACCGCCTACGGTGGCCCCTCCCACTTGAGCTTGGACACCTTTAGCAGTACAGATCACTGCCTTAACTCTCAAACACGCAATTAGGGCCTGCAATGGGCGCACAAATTCTGACATTCCCCCCAGTTGGGAAGATGGCATGGGATTATCGCATCACTCCAAGTTTTATTGGTTATAGTCCTTTTAACGTCCTGATAAGAAAAATACCATTCACCAAGGACAACTTAAGGTAGATGAAATTTAAATGTCAACTAAGGTTGTTAGGGAGACTGTAATGAGAGAAAATCTATGTACAAGAAATATTATGATGACCAACATGGTGGGAAGAAGGTAATCCAGAGGGAAGGTGAGTGGATGAGTTGGAATAAAAAGAAAGGCACCAAGGTACATAAAGGAGATGGGTTATATAAGGCATTGAAGGTGCTTAAGATCTTGACTGACTCTGTCAAACTTAGTGGAGGCATAGAGTGTCACATGAAATGGCTGGCCAAATGTAAGAGGGTAGCAGGTGCTTGCAGTGAAGAGCCAGTTGAAGTGAAAACATTTTGGGTGGTTAGAGGAAAAGATAAGCGATTTGAAAAGCCTGGGTGAAAACCACATGCATTGGCCACCAATCACCTACAACTTCCAAAATAACTGAGGGTCCTGCAGTTAGAGACACCTTACACCCTGAAACCATTCCTTATACCCTGAACCCATTTTGAGACAGAATTAAAACCGAAAGTAAGGATTTATGTTGAGAGTACTCTAGCCCCGAAGAAGTTACAGCTTACAAACAGCGCAACACAACAAAACACATGTTGGCTAAGACTGTAATTGGTTTGATTACGTGAAGAATAAACAATCTTGTGTTACAAGATCAAGCTGCGGATCAAGATTACTCGTACTTTGATACCTACGTGTTATATATATTATTTAGCGTGTGCAAGGGATTGTGTTGTTTCGCTTTGTGGTTTTACCACAATTGAGGTAGAAGGGTTGTCCCTACCCCTTTTTGCACTGCTCACCCAGTACATATACGAGTAAACTGCTTACGGCCTAGGAGCGCCATTACCCCACATTACGACCCACCAAGTAGTGGCTGCAAGTACGTCCGCAGATAATTATTTTCTCTGCAGGACTTCATTGAACATAGACAATAGGCACAGGACGAGGCGGGAAACATTAGCTTTCATAAATTCCCAGGGGAAACTATTTGGTTCCGGCACCTTACCCGTAGGCATTCCTTGCATGGCTTCTATTAACTCCAGCTCCAACAGTGGACAATCCAGCTCCACTTGTCTCGGTGGTCAGGACCAGTACAATGTTTCATAATACTCTGCAAGCGTGTCTGCAATCCCCTGTGGTGTATATATCACATTTCCCTTGAGATTATGGATTTTTGGTATGATTCTGGACTCCATCTCTTTTTTGGCTAGCCAATACAGCAGCTTTCCGGTCTGATCACAGTGCTCATAGAGTCTGTGCTGAAAAATGGTCCAACCTGCCTTTACTGCATCCATCAGCCTTTGTTTCAGGGCTGCCTTATCCGCTACCAGCTGGCACACTGTTTCCTAGCTCGGGGATCACAAACTCCGTCGATCAAAGTGAGCTATTTGCTGCCCCAAGATGGGTATTTTCCCTTTCTTTATCATGGTTTGTTCTGACATGTGAGATGGCCAATTATTTGGCTTCTTAATACCGCTTGAAGAGCATCCCAGAAGACTCCGCCCGAACTCTGTGGATTGAAATTGATCTCCAGATAGACATATATATATCCTCCCTGATGAAGTCCAAACATTTTTAGCATGCAACCATCAAGGGTTGAGTCACCTTTTGACAGTCTCTCCATGTGGAAGGGGGCCCCAATGTCACCTCCAGTGGTCTAAAAGGGAGAAGGGAAATATTCGAGCTCCTACTATCCCCTAAGTCTTCAGCAGGAACAAAGAAGTAGTCCAGTCTTGAATATTGTTTATGTGCATATGAGTAGAAGGTAAAATCAGGGACTTCTGGGTTTCTCAGTCTCCAGAAATCACTAAGTCAAGAGGAGCAAGCCCAATCTGAGAAGAACATGGAGCGCCAGGGAACCCCGTTTCCTTAGAGTCCTGGACATGGTCTATTAAGGAGTTGAAGTCCCCACCTACACCTAGACTGCTTCCCAGGCAAGCCAAGAGTATCCAGAATAAATCGCTCTGTGTGGTGTTGACCAGTGTGTGAGGAACATGCACACATACTATGGCCCAGGTCTGTCCTTTTAGTGTGTCAGAAACTGAGATATACCTGCCTAGTAAGTTCGCCTCCACTTGCAAAATAACTGAGGGAACGGTGCAGAAAAATTGCCACCCAACGTGATCCACGTGAAAATCCAGCATGAGAGACCCTGATGTAACCATAGTGGCTGAAAAACATATAACTCATCCCGAAAAGCTGAGTCTCTTGAAGGAGGAGTATTTTTAAGGCTATCTTCTTCACATATCCCATAACCACTTCTCACTTGAATTTATTGTTCAGTCTATTAACGTTTGAAGAAAGTAGTGTAAATTTAGAGTCTCTAATGTGATGTGTCATGATTGATAGACCGGGTAAGCCCTTTGTACAACCACTATGTTCTGCCCAGGCTGTGTTGTGTTGTTAACCAAGAATCCCCCGTGCTAACTCCCCACCCTACCCAACAGCCAAATGAAGCAACTGTTGCCCTCATAACTGAGTAAACTGTTAGAATTTAAGACAACAGATCCCCCACAAACAGATTAATGTTAGTGGCACTAATGCTGGGGAAATGTTCGGCTCTGGGAAAGGGATTAGATTCCTTAGACTCAGAGTAACACTCTGGTTGCAATTCCAGGAATCTTTTCCATTGAATCAGGTAACTTGTATGCTTTGTGTATTGTCACCACTGGTCCCTGCTGAGGGTGAGTCCCCAACCCAACCATTTCCTCTCCTGCGTTAATCTGGTGTCCTTCTGTTTCTCTTTTTGGTACTGCAGTCTCTCAACTTGGGCCCTTTCTCTAAGCTCTGGCCACTGGGTGGTGACCGCGAGGGCACTGAGTCATGGTCCCCTTTCCGCTTTACTCTAGTCCCATACTGACTTGAGCTGTCAAAGAAAAATAATTTGTCTTGGCACATAAACTTCAGATGGGCAGGATTAAGCAATATGTACTGAAGCTGCATGGCCCTAAGTTTCAGCTGTACTTTTGCAGTATAGTGAAGGAAAATCATGACTTTTTGGAAAGGACATCGGACGACAGGGTATTGGCGAGTAGTTCGAAGGTGACATCCCTGTCTACATAGTTAAGTTCTCTGAGGATCATAGGCCACAGTGGTGTCCCCAGAGGGGCCTGGGAGGTTAGCACCCTGTGAGCCTTGTCCAATATAAAGCAGGCCGATAAGTTGGCCGTAGGGATGCAAGAGCGGAACAAGTTGGTCAGAAAGTGCGTGGTGGTGGGGTCCTTCTGCCCCCTCAAGAATGCCCCCCAGTCTAAAGTTGTCACGCTTCAATCTCCCCTCGACATCATCTGTGCATCTCTCTAACTGAGTGGCTAATGCCTGCAGTCGTTTCAGTTCCTAAGAGGTGGTATATATCTTGTCCTCCATGGAGGAAATGCAGTTTCAGCATTTTTTGTGCAATCTGATAAGTTTTGAAAGTCCTGCCAAAGGAGGGAGATATCTGCACTTCCCTCCCGCCAATTTTCTCCTCTAGAGCTCTGTGCAAATCCTTAATCACTTGCAGAATGGCAGCAAGGGAAATTGCCTAATCCAGCAAGGCATCTTCAAAGTGACCCCACTTCCCTTCTCCATGAGGGGTGCTGGCTTAGCAACATTTCAATTTTACCCTGATGTTTAGCACCTGCGCCTTATTCTTCCCCACTACTGCACCAAGATGGGGGGGGCCCTAGTCACAGAGGGTGATGACCTGTCAGGTCACTGCATGGATATGATAGGGGGTGGCAGGTGGATTCAAAGAGCAGCCAACCACGCTGCGGTAGGCCCTGAAGCTCCACAGCCATGATGAAAGGGATGGGCGTGCCTTCCGAAGTGAGGGGAAAGTCATCATCCTGATCAAATTCCCCCCTCATGTCACTGCAAAGTAGCATCATTGCCTCCTGCACAGGAAAGTGTACTGACCACACCTGGGCCAGCCGGTGCAGTGTGAAGCAGGGTTGTGTGGCTCGGGCAGGGTGTCCCTCCCCCCCTCCAGATGAGAGAGCTGATTGTCTCACTGCTCTCTGGTGTCAGCAGAAAGCAGGCTAGGCAGGGTGGAGCTGCACAAAGGGGAGCGCGGCCCTCGTTTCAAGGGTCAATGCACTCACCCACCTCCATCCTCAACTGGTGCAGGCCGCAGCAGTGGGCGGGTCGAGCGTCGCATCCGTTTCTGCTTTTTGCGTCTCTTGCTCTTGGCTCCTGCAGTGTCTGCTCCCATGGGTTGTCCTCCTATACATGCCCTTCCCAGGTCCACAGCATCCTGATCACGGTTCTTTGATGTTTCACTCCTCTGAGGCAACAACCAGGTCCCTTAGCAGGAGGCCCCCAGGTCCCCAGTGGCCAGTAGCGCTAAGTCTGCTGCACGGAGATAAAATCAGTGTTTTTTTATTATCATTTTAGGGAATAAACATCAAGTACGAATGCAGGCATATGGCAATGTAATCACTGAATTTGCTTAACAATACGAAAAAAGAGTATATGTAGACATATAGACAGATACATTATTAGGATTACCACCACAATACACAGAGATTAACAATCAAATCAAAGAAATGCACCTGAGCAAGAGAAAAATGACTAAAGGACAAAAAGGTCAGCGTTAAATCCTATTGACCACCTTTTTCTATTACCCTCCATATACATACACATTTTTTCATAGAACAAATTCCTCTGGTCTTAGCTAGGGCCACCGCTCTTTCATTTACTTCCCTCAGAGTTACCCACCACTCTGATGCCCTTGAAGGTGTTGCAGATGTCCATACCCGAGAGATACAGAGTCGGGTAGTAATTATAATAATGGAGGGGTCACTTTTAAAGATGTTTGCATTGATGTGATATGAGCACTTTCTGTACAATTATGAGGGAGACATTGAAATTATAATTAAGACCAGCAATCTATATAGTTTAGAGGAAGGCAGTAGGACTAATTGGTGAGCAAAGACTAGAATTTTTCTTGAATGAAAATAATTGATAAGAGATTGCTGCAGGTCAGTAGAGCATCAGCACAAAAAGGGCAATAATCACCAATGCTTATGGAACACTAGAGAAAAGAGCTTGCTTTCCTCGCTTGAGTATTTGTTAAGTTCATATATTCAAGTTCCAATTTGATTCGAGGAATTAAGGGAAGCATTCAGAATAATTATTTGCAAGTTCCATATTCTTTAGAATCCATTTTGTTAGTATTCGTTATTTACAATTCCTTATTTGGAATTCCTTAAGAGTTTATTAACCCCTTCGGTGCTCATGACGAGCTCAGCTCGTCATGAGGCACAGTGCTCGTGTGCTCATGACGAGCTGAGCTCGTCATGACCACACCCATTTCTGTTAGGGCCCAGCACAGGAGAGGAATATCTCAAGCAGCCAAGGTGTTAATAATGAATTGTAAATAATGATACTGAAGAAAGGGATTGTAAAAAATATAAAAATTGCACACTTCTGTGGGCTCCCAATCTGAATTATAATAAAGGGTTTTGCATTAAACAAATCTATGAATATTTTTTAAGAATGTTTCTCTTGACTTACACCAGAGGGGGAACCACTAACCTCGGCCAGGAAGGTACATAATCTGGGGGTGATGATTGATGATGACCTCCAGTTGGAATCACAGGCAAATAAGACCACCAGGGTATGCTTTGCCTTAATACGCATATTACGTAAAATACTCCCTTTACTACCTAAAGAGTCACGCTCACTGGTGGTAAAAAGCACAGTGGGAAGCAGGCTGGACTATTGCAATTCCCTGTATTTGGGGGCCCCTCTGTACATCTTCCAGGGGTTGCAAAGAATCCAGTCTGCAAGAGCTAAATTGGCCCTTGGTAAGCAACGGAGTTCCTCCACAACTTTGGCTCTGAGAGAGCTACACTGGTTGCCTATAAGGGAAAGGGTCCACTTTAAATCCCTTTGACCGGTTTTTAGAGCGGTGCATGAGCTAGCTCCTGTCCCTCTGCAGGAAAGGTTTACATGGTACCGTCCCATAAGGCAGCTTCGCTCTTCTAGTGCTGGCCTATTGACGATCCCCAGATTCAAACGGCCTAGGTTAGGAGGAAGGGCATTCAGCGTGGTTGGTGCCCGTTTGTGGAACGAACTCCCCCAGAGCCTTAGACAATTCAACTCCCTGCTAGAGTTTTGCAGGAACCTACAAATCTGGCTCCATCCCAAGGCCTAAGTCCCTGTTCTTCTTTTTTTACTCTCTGCTGTGACCTGCTTCCACTCTGGTCATTTCATACTAGTCTGAAGCGCCAGGATACCCGTAGGGTGAAAGTATGCGCTATATAAGCTCTAAAATCAATCAATCAATCAATCAATCAATCATACACATGGAACTTAGTAGATAGTTGTTTTCATAAGACCCTGCCTCCCTAGTTTTCTAAGACCACTCCCATTTGTATGCCACTTCTTTATATTCTTCTTAAAGAAAGCAGAGAGTATGTGGTTGCTTTTGGCAGCATGAATCACCTGGCGAAATGACCTGAAGAAGAGATGGCGCATCGCAAGGCTGATTTTGTGGCTTAAGCAACAGATGGTTGCTTTGCTGTAATTTTTCTGAAACATGGCCAGAAACATATGTGTCAGGTGCCAATCCTGATACGTTTGTGTGGATCCTTCTTTGAGTACCCGCTACCAAGACATAGGCAACCATGAAAGGTATTTAGGAAAATTTAAAGGAAGGGGACAGATTGGAAAACAGAAGAGTGGCCATTAATCAACAATTGTACATCATGGCCACTAAGCCCCTAAGTTCTACTACTTACTGAGAGGCTTGTCTAAGGTGACACAAAGATAACAGTCATCCAGTGGCATTCCACTGAAACAAGGAGGGAATACAAATACAGGGCCACCAAGAGAAAACCCGAACAAAGAGGAAGATGCACATAGGTAAGAGAGGTTTATCCAGGGTGATCCCTAAGCATTTTTAAATGTACATTTGTGGTAAAGAATACTTAACTGCAGCTGTTTGCAGTGAAAACAATGTGAATCAGATTTCATACTGGCCACGAATGTCCTGTAGGTAATTACTTGAATTCTATATGTAACCAGGTGGGAGCCAAATCTAATGCATGGTTGAGGGGATTGATGTTGTTTGTCAAAGCCCAGTTGCAAAATCACAAGTCCTTATTTAGAGTTCAGAGGGAAATTAAAATCTTTAAGTAACTGGGGGACACAATAAATGCGGAGGAAAATTCACTGGCTGAATTTCCCCACATTTCAGTCCCTATGGTGGAGGAAATTCGAGAGTTGATTCTCACTGTTTAGAGTTTCGTTCA
Organism: Lissotriton vulgaris; assembly: GCF_964263255.1. Lineage (NCBI taxonomy): Eukaryota > Metazoa > Chordata > Amphibia > Caudata > Salamandridae > Lissotriton > Lissotriton vulgaris. Next base: position 635,027,692 of record NC_141695.1, read on the forward strand.
GAAATTAGAGGATCTTCGGGTCCCTCCTAACTCTAAATCTTGCCCCTTAGGCTCTCACTATGGTGATTGACATTAGTAGATTTTCTCAAGCACAATTATCAGAAACACCAAAATGTCAGTACAATAAGCTCATATGTATCAAGGGGATACGTTGAGTGGTCAAAGACTGTAGTGAAGCAGCAGACCCACTGTGAGAAGTGCATTCTCTCTGGACGACAGAAAGGGGCTTCTTGCACAACACATATCAAATATGAGAGGCCAAAGTAAGACTGAGCAACAAAGAGTTCTTACCGAGTCTTTGTAGGCTTAGGTGGAGGATGGCAGCTCCAGAACTGAGACATTCTTGATCACAGAAGCTGAAGCTCATCTGATAATTGGAGAACTAGGAGGGTCAATATCAATCAGAGCACTCAGGTAAGACCCACTTTAATTCTGAGCTTTATGAATGAGAGAGGCAACTACAGACAATTGGAAACCGTGTAAAAGAAATAAAAACATGCACTGACAATGGCAAAAGGTTTGCCCTCTGTATTGTGCATGCACAGTGTACACACACAGACATAGATGACACAAACATGCACATATGCAGAACACCAGCATACCTAGACATAGATCAGAACACATACAGGCACCCAAACACACGGGAGTGCAGTGATGCATACAAACATTCCACGAGACATGTTATGCTAGTTGCTTGTGTTGCCATTTATTCTACTGTTAGGCCATTTTTAATTGTAAGAGAGAACCTTGCAAATGGAAGCATCTTCCTAAAATGGAGAGGTAGCTGGTGGCAAGCCTTTGGAATCTAGTTGGCAAGGAGTAAAGTAAGAGTGGGAAGGAGAGACGAGGAGTGGGCAGGAGGTATAAACCAGAGGGAGTGGCAAACAGTGTGAAAAATGTAAATCTTAAAGAGTGTTAGGATACATGGTAGACTACGGTCCCGGGGGAACAACATGCACAAGTCAGCACAAAAAGGCTGTCAAACACAAGTACAGTTACAGAAAACACGATAGAGCGAGACAGCACATAAGCAGTCACAGTTGACAGGGAGACAAAAGAGCAGAGAACAGGTGGAACAGATGTATGATGCAGGTTGTATGTCCAGTGAAATTATTGATGAAATTAAACTAGAGGAAGAGGAAAGGTTGTCGTCAGTGGCTTTTCAATCCCTGGCCTCTCCTTGAAGAAAACACTTTCCCTGGTTGGTGCTATACCGGCGGGACCATGCCCCTTTCATCATTACCCTCTGTGGTATGATGACATGTAGGTAAGAGCGCGGAGCTCTTTGCATGGTTGAATCTGTTGGCTTTAGTCAAACGTCGGTAGCACTGCAATAGGCAAGTACTTAACACTTATATATGAGTTCATTAGGATTGTTCCATCTACAACAAACGACGCATAATCAGTCCTGAACTTTCCGTTTACAAAATATTATTAGGTGTGGCTGAAAACTACAAGTCAGGGGGTGCTCATGTTTGCTAAATGGAAGCCAACAACCGAAGTACAGTCCAGCTAAGTTTGCCAGCTCCATGACGGATGTGCTGCTCCAGACCAGGTTTTTTCTTTGAGTTCTAGAGCTTGTGTCTTGATTTTCCATTATGAAAAAGGACTGCAAGTCGCAGAATTCAAAGAAAGGACCTGGACTGGAACAGCACATCACACTTGGACCTGGGCAGTCTGGTAGTGAGGCTGAGCATGCTAGCAAAAGGTTTACGCTTTTGTAACCCTTCGTTCAAATTAAGTGTGCCTTGGCTTATGGCAAGATATAAATTAAAATGTTGCACAAGTTCTTTTGAAAGCGTTTGCTGTGTTAAACTTGCATTTGTTTTGTCCTTCGTCTTTGTTTTACATGCCTTCCTTCAAGGGAATTAAATGTGTTTACCATTTGGCAATGAGACGGAAAAACAGGAAACACTACACAATATGTGCTATTGTACTTATATGTCTAAATGTGTTTACTTTTCTCGATGACGATTGCTTCATGTACTAAACCATTTTAATGAGTGGAGAAATTTAACACAAAGGGACAGATTTACTAACTTTTTGTGCTGGATTTGCGTCAAAAAAGTGACGCAAACCTGCCCAAAATGTTTTTGGGGATTTACTTTCCAGTGCGAAAAAATACCCCAGTGAGGCGTAACAAGGAGAAATATGTTTATTTCTCCTCGTTTCTTCCTCCTATGTGTGCTGCACACTGCAGCCCTGTGCTGTAGAAACACGGGTTGAACCAATGACCTGGGTAAGTAAGTGATGCAAACAAGGTTGTCCCAGATACTAAAAATGGATGCTATCTTAAATAAATTCAAAAAAGGTATCACAACATTGTTTTTAATCACAACGTGTACAATAGAAAGCTGTTCATAAAATACATCAATACTTGATAACAATTAATGCCCCTAATGGAAAAGGAAGGGAAGGGTAGTGGTTGGAAAGTGATGAAACTATACAAATAATAAAGCAATGGTCACTATGACCTCAATAAAAAATGCTAATAGTTGATTAACATAGGCTAAAAAATCACAGTTCATAAATTAATTCAACAAACTCATGCCTCTCAAAAACAAAATCACAAATGATAGATCGGCAGAGAAGCTGAAACCAGGAAGGAGTGTTGACGTTTCGACCCAAATAGATGCAGGCATACAATGGAACCTTGCTAGAGGGTCTTCATCAGGTCAGGGATGAGTAGGGGGCAGTAAATCTGCATAAGACATTAATAGTACAAATTTAGTTATGGGCAAGTTGATCCATATTACTTATAAAAGTGTAATAAATGGTCGGTGAGGGAAAATTTTACCGGCATTGCCAATTATCCGGCTTTTACCATCGTGCCTGATAGGTACGCCGACTGTTGATTATCTTGATTTCTCATTTGTACTGTGTATATCCAACTGAGTAATGGGAATGTGATCTTTGCCTGCATTAAGGATGGACTTGGCAAATCTGACTTTTTTTTGAATGTACGGCCTTTACCATCTTGTATGATAGGTACGCCGTGTGATGCTCCTTTTTGGGGCATCTGATTGCTTACCATGGACTATGAGCATTAGCGACATCACTTATTGATATGCTGTCTGTCCTATTTTAAACTACACCTTGTTTGTACTCATTACTATGTACACCCTCTTCGTCCCCATTAATATGTAGCAGTTGAGGTGTGATTAACCTAAATATCCTATTGTACACGTTGTGATTAAAAACAATGTTGTGATACCTTTTTTGAATTTATTTAAGATAGCATCCATTTTTAGTATCTGGGACCACCTTGTTTGCATCACGCACACTGCAGCCCACAGAGAATGAGGAATATGCCTGTAAGGATTGTTTTTGTTCTGTAAGGTATTCCTTCCTGCACAAAAACAATTGTGTCTGTAACGCATAACAAGGGTGCCTGCATTGGCGCTAGGCAGCCTCAAGTGTGCCAAAGCAGGAAGAGAGCTGAAGAGCTCTATATCTACACTGTGTTGGGCGCATTTTAAGTAAAACTGCCCCTTGGCTTTCCACACAAAACCCTGTCTACTGACAATATTAACCAGGGTTTTGTACCAAAATAGACCGCCACCTGAATGCAGGTGTTAAAAAGAAGAAATGCGTTTATTTTTCCAAATTTTTTCCACTTTGCATGTGTGTTGCAAGGACAGCACACGTCCAAGTTGAAAATGTTTTAACATTTGCCTCAGCATAGCATTTTGTACTGAAAAAGTACCCATCCTGTACAAAACCTATGCTAGGGTCACGTAGACACCTTTGCACTACAATGCAAAAGTGTGATTGTGGCGCTCTGCCGCCTATTTGTGCACCAGCACTAGGGAGAAAGCACTATAGTGTAATTTCTCTGACGATATGGCACTTTCCTGCTCTCTCCCTGTCATACAGCGCAGTGGAACAGCTTTTTTATGGTGCATTGCGTTGTTTGAGACGTTTGTAAATCTGGGCCATAGAGTCCTATGTTGAAGAAAGATGTTAGCATCAGCCAGCAGGCATTCATAAGGATCACAAAGTTATCACATGAAATGCCTGTGTCAAAATGCCGTGTGTACAAACTGTATTTTGTTTTCATCAGTGCAAGTGGATCACCAGTGTTAATTGTATTAGCATATAATATGACTAAACTGCGTTCCGGAGCTAGGACATCTGCTTACCTTTCGCTCACCTAACGAGCGAGTGATTCCATATACTAACAACTAGTGCCTTCTGATATGTTACATATATTAATTGATTTGCCATCAATTGGCACCAGCAAAAGAAGATTGAAAGCATTAAAAACATGTATTGGCGAGGGGGGCGGCCAACCGCAGTGTAAGATGGCCATACCCTAGTGCAGCTCTGACCGAGCACACCCGTTCAAGAGGAAAATCCGTACATTAATCCGGGGATACCGACGGCAAGACTTAGGATTCGAGCACCGGAGCCCACATAGCATATTCTGAGCGGAGAACCTGGACCAATCGAGCAAGTTAAGGTAGAGACCGGCTCGACCAAACAGTCGATCGTCCCGGCAGCGCAGCTCTAGTGGTGGGGGAGGGGCGGCACGGCTCCTGTAGCTACTGCTGGAATTGCTGGATGGCGTAGAGAGAAGCAGCACACTCGGCGACCTGAACAATCTGCAGGGAACCGGATTGCTGTTCGCACCTAGGGTGACCAACTGGCATGGGTGCAAATTCAGGACGGTGAGTGTAAAAATTCAGGACAAACGGTCAAAATTCAGGACAAAAATTCAGGACAGGAGGTCAAAATTCAGGAGAAAACTTCTGGACAAAAGGTAGGTTTTACAGACACATCAGAGGAGGTTGCACAATAGTATGTAAGTAAGTAAATAGACAACCATTTAAACACTAGTCAAAATAGGTTTATATTAGGTGGAAATAATCATGTACTTCACGGTTTTTCAGTGTGCACACACCCTTGATCAACTGTGCAGGTCCTTTTGTGGTATTTCATATGATAATAATCTATATATATGGTTACAGAACTGGGTTGTCCAGTCTGATATTTTGTTTACAATTCATGGTCCTGAGAAGTCCTGTTTGGTGAGAGAAATGGTCGGGAAGATCTGCTCGGAAAGACATTGTGAAATGTAAAGTGGCAAGCATAAGATGCAGCTAATCCAGATCCAAACATTTGCAAACCTATCCATCATGTATCCTCCCATCCATCATTTCACTCATCCATCCCTCCATCCACCCTTTTACTCATCCATCCATTCACCCTTTCTATCCGCAAACACTCATCCATCCACTCTTCCACCCATCCATTCATTCACTCACCCATCCAGTCATTTATCCTTTCACCATCCAGCCACCCATTCACATACTCACCCATCCACCCAGTAACTCACCCTTCCACACATTCACCCTTTCAGTCATCCACACTTCCGTCCTCCCTTTCTCTCTCCATCGACCGTTTCACTTAGCCATCCATCCTTCCAACCATCCATCTACTCATCCACTAATGATTCAATCCATTGACCCTATCACTCATCCATCCTTTAAATCATCTATCCATCTTTTCTCTCATCCATCCACCCTTTCACTCCTTCACTCATTTATCCAACCTTTTGCCCATGCACCCTCCCCTTCACTCACTCATCTATCCTTACATCCACCTTTTCACACATCTGTCCATCCATTCACCTTTTCACTTACCAATTCATCAATCCATCCATCATTTCACTCACCCACCCACCCATTCTTTCTCTCATCGTCCATCCATTCACTATTTCATTCATCCATTCATCCTTTCACTAATCCATACAGCCATCTACCCATCCCTTCACTTACTCTCTCACCCACCTTTTCACATGAATTGTAAGCTAAGCCTTCGTCTGCAGAACAGAAGAGACCCATCAGGAACTCAGCCCTCGCTGCGGTTCCCAAAGCAAAGGGAGGGGTTCAAGATGCCCTTGCACATAGTTAATCTGAAACCTTGGAAGTCATGCTTGATACACAGTGCTAGGACGTGAGGTGACTGTGGCATGGTGTTGTTTCCAGGGCTTTAAGTGGGCTCACAAAACAGTGGGGTCTCTCCAAAGGGGGTGTTTGATTTAATTAAGGGCGTAGCTTAAAACACCTAAGCTAAAAATCTGTGCTTAGCATAGTGTGCTGCCGGACTGTTTTCCTGCTACATCTGTTCTTGCACCCAGATAATAAATCACACCTACAACAAGACAGGACTACTGGCTTTGTTAATTGTTGTTAGTTTCATAAAATAAAAAAGCAGAAACAATGGCTTCCTTGAATATAATATTAAAAATGCATCAGTTCTGAAATGATGGCACAGTGTAAGAACTATAACACTTTTTAAAGTTCTTTCACCGACTTATTTTGAGGAACTGGATTCTCTCATAGAAGCATGGGCGTTTTCCTACGGTCATCAATCCACCCATCATTTCACTCATCCATCCACCCACTTACTCACTCATCATCCACCTTTTCACTCATCCATCCTTACACTCTTCTATCTACCCTTTTACCCTTCCAGCTACCTTTCCACCCATACATCCAGCTATTTACCTTGTCTCTTTCTCCTTCCACTCACTCATCAATACATCCATCCTCTCTCATTATTCATCTATTCAATCTTTCATTCATCCATTCTCCCTTTCACTAATTCATCCAGCCATTCACCGATCTCTTCACTTACTCACTCGCCCACCTTTTCATATTAATTTTGAGCTGAGCCTTTTTGAGAAGAGGCCCATCAACAACTGGACCCTCGCTGCAGGAGCCATTCCAGGACAGGGACAGAAGCCACAGAGGGCAGAGACAGGATCCACAACATGGGGGGACAGGAGCCATCTCAGGCGGGAGGGGGGTGGCTGGAGCCACCACATGGGGGGACAGGAGCCATCACTGGCGGGGGGGCAGGAGCCACCACATGGGGGACAGGAGCCATCACTGGGGGGGCAGGAGCCATCACAGGAGGCGGAACAGAATCCACCAGGGTGGGCACAGGGGTGGGCATGCAATATTCTAGTATCATCCTGGTCTCTTCCAGGGTGGGGTAGGGCTCCTCAACCCCTCCTGGACAAGACAACGAGAAGACAGGCTCTCTTTCCAAAATCTTAGTTTTGCCATCCCCCACTGTGATGTACAGTACTTAAAGGAGATACTCCAAGAGAACTGATTTAACTGAATGTCCTCCATACTTTGTTAATCAGTGTAGGTGCGATTGTGCAATATCTTTATTTTATTACATTATAGACTGCATGTTTGAAGAACCGAAGTTTGTTTACAATTTAGTGACAGTAATTAAGCTCTGTGAAAAGAACCACGTGCTGCCTCGGTGTAATCATGGCCGGTTCTAGGATGTGTGGGGCCCTGGGCAGAAAGGGAATGAATATGTGAGGCCCCTCTAAATTTCAGAGACATGGCGCATTCAGGGCTGTTTGAATAGATGCCCCTGCTCCTGAAGCTGCAGCCCCTCCCTCTCACTCACCTTCAAGCACCTCTTAACAGCTCATCAAGGGCTGGAGGTGTGGGGGTTGCCATCCGCTGAGCCTCTCCAATGCTGCTGGGTATCTGAGCTTTGGTACTGCATCGGAGTCTGTTACACCCGACCTCAACAGCATCGGAGTCAAGAAGGGAGGTGGGTGGAAGCTGTGCTGGCTTTAGGGTGGTGTGACCGGTTAAATTTACGGACAAATGGCGTCCGTTAAAGAATCCTTCTCGGACAACAGACAGACGGCCGAAATTACGGACTGTCCATGAAATTTACGGACGGTTGGTCACCCTATTCGCACCAGGTGGCGCGCAGTTCCCAACTAACCCATCGGAACTCGCATACTGGTGAGAGGGGCACCCCCGGAGTCAAGGATAGTTAATTAAGCACCTGGGCGTGGCTCGCACAGGCAATAGAATACGTAAGTGGCCGCAGGCTCCCCCTGTTTCTGGCATCCACAAGGGGGAATCGGTGTGGCTGGTAGCGGCCTGTCTACAAGCCTGAACTGACTGGGCTACTGGAGGCGCGGCAAGGACGGTCTGACATTGCAGCATGAAAACTCGCTGGGCCCTGCTGACTGCACCCAGGAGCGATTCTCTCAACCATCTGTTCCACCAAATGCTGAAGATGCCCTCAGGTGCGTGGGCCTTTCGGAGCCATGCCTAGTCCCTGCTGACATCGAAGCCATGTAGTAAGTGTGGGATTGGCGGTGCGGAGGTATTAGGGGCCCGTCTCCACTGTGTTAGCAGTTGTACTTCCTGGTAGACATGCCTGCACAGGGCGGGTTTAGCGCTGGTGGCGCCCAGTGCGATTGTGTTTGTTGGCGCCCCCCCAATGACTACCTCCACCATGGATTCCATCACTACCACTCTTTACCAGTGCCACTTCAGTCTCCATAACCACTCACTCTCAGATGCGTTTAATTAGTTTTGTAGAGCTGCTGCCACTCATACCAGTGTAGGGTGACCGAGCACTTTACATCACACACCACACAGAGAGAATCAATGATAAGTGTGTAAATCAATACGAAATGTTACATAAGGCAGAGGACTACAAGGTGTAGGAGTCCCATCACATGTCATCCATACAGGTAGGCTGTATAGTTTAACATTGCTTTGTCTGGAGAACCACAAACTCAGAATGTAAAACTTAACACCATGATTTGGGTTCTGTTTAATCATCAGATTTGATTTCTATCCAAATGAACCGTTTCTGCAACATTAGGATGATTAATGACAGTGGGGAAAAAATCATAACACTTTAAATTATACCTTGCAGTTTGCATACAGCTCTTTGATGGCAGGTAATAGATCACTGTTCTGTTAGGATTATAATGTATAAACTGCAAGTAACAAAAGAATCTCTCATGGAAAAGCAGTAGTAACCCACTGACCTACTTAAATTATTTGCACTTTGTAAACTGAATGGTACATGTTCTATGTAGCAGGCATATTAACCCTATGCATTACCATTGAACTAGTCTAAACTTCCACTAGACAAAACTCATCTCACTCCAAGAAAAACATTAATCACAGACGTTATCTTGGCATTTTTATAGTTGCTTGTAAATGTCTGGAGGGCAGGAACGCCGCAGCAAGTGTTTGTCAAACAATAATATACCTGCAAATAGGACGCCCCACCCGAAGTCAGCACCCGGTGCGGTGGCACCGGTTGCACCGCCCTAGAGCCGGCCCTGTGCCTGCCTGACCCCGAGGGACTACCCTGTAAGCTACCACTCCCTGTGATCTTGCCTCTTTATCTCACCTGCCTGGGTTGTGAGTATTCTGGATCGACTGGCGGTCTGGTTGCAGGGGCGCCCTTTTCTCAGTGACTCGTTGAGGACGCAGTGGTGTGGCGAGCCCAGAGTCCTTGCACCCTGTAGTGACTCAGCATCGTTGAGACTCCGTGTTGCATATTGTGACGCCCGACATAGATACCAAGTGCCCTGTGACACTCTACCGACCCGCTGGCCGTGGAATTGGCCTGCATGGTGTCAGAGAGAATCCACCCATAAAACATAAGAAGACGTTTTGGGCGTGAGATACTGATAACGAGGTGACGAGCAGAACCGTCTGCGTCGCCCCGGAAACCAGACAGGAGCTTAGTATCCAAAGCAGATGAAGGCAGCTCTGCTATAACTGATCACTTAACTTAAGTGCCTGCAAAGATTCTACATGGTCGGAGGACGCAGTACCAAAGCCACCATGCAGGCCAAACTGGATAAATACTCTTGGAACAAGGGAATGGGCCCAAACGACAAAGACGCTGATGACCTGCCTGCTAAACAGCAAGGTGTAGAAGGCTTGCCTGAACTGACTCTTCAAGATATAATGTCGGCCATCACTATGGTTAGGACGTCATTGGAGACCATGATTGATTCTGATTCCACAGAGGTTTCCTTAATATGGGCAGATATGTGATCCATGAATAGTAGAATCAAAGAAGTCGATTCAAACGCCAGTTCCGTAGTCAAAGACACGTCCACAAAGAATGAACGACCTACAAACCCGCAGTGAAAGAATGGAAGCCCAGCTGGACGATTACGAAGGGCGCTCAAGGCGTAACAACGTGCACATCATTGGAGTTCCGGAACACGCGGAGGGGCTGGCAACACATTTGATTGTTTAAGAACTGGTCACGACTTACCTAAGCCCCCAAGATTGTCAAAATTCTTCATGATCGAACGGCGCATAGAGTACCCGGTTGCAGACCCAAACCTAGAGCACCTCCAAGGCCCATTGTGGCAAGAGTCTTCAACTATAGGGACATTATTTTGCAAACAGCTCGAACATCACATCCAATTGAACTCTGGAATAGTAAGGTGTCCTTTTTTCCGGACTTCACGCTCAAGGTCCAATGGCAACGACACAGCTTCCTTGAAATCAAAAGAGCCCAATGAGATAAGGACATCAAATATGCGATGCTCTACCCTGCCAAGCTACGCGCTGAAAAAGTCTGAAGCACACCTTGATTTACCAAAGTTCTAATTTATAATCCTTTTTTCAGTTTAGCGTGCATTCACTCTTTTGTGCACCTCATTCCAACAAGGGTGGTTTTATATTGATGTTTGTACCGAATAGCGGCTGCATTAATCGCTGAATGACCACGATAAAAAATGGAAGCAATGGGGTTAGATTGAAGATGGATGACATAATGGAGTGGTTACTCACCAGCGTCTCAGATTATAGCAAGAATGGCATCAAGGCTAATGTGTCCTTTTATTTTTATTTTATTTTCTTGTTTGGGGAGGTCTATTCTGTTGCACAAAGTGGGGATCGGGTGGAGGAGGAGTTGGATAGCAAGCATCATGGTTTAGGATATGTACTTTTTTTATTGAAGGAAATGTTGTTATTATTTCTATTTTCAGTTGTATTCAAATTGTGTGTGACTGATGCACATTTTTTAATCATTGTAGATACCCCTGAAGAAGGTCGACAATTTACCAAACTGCATTGGGTGAATCAATATGTAGTGGAAGATGGAGTTAATTTACGTGCCCGTGAATAGGCCCGGATGGGCAATTCCTGTGTAACTTAAATGCGTGAAAAATGTTGAACTTCCTTTTCTTTGACGTGACAGATATAAATGGTTAAAAATGGAAATAAAAGGGGCGTGGCCAAGATGGCGGGCTAGGAGGACGCACTCTCCGTGAGCTCCTGTGTTCCCGTAATCCTGCACTGCTTCCACGCCGCTGATCTCCCCCAGATCGAGCGGAAAAGAAGCCTGCCGAAGCCGAGGACCCTGCGGCACGTTCCGGACCCGCCGACGGTCCTGTAGCCCTTGCTGAGCAGTGGTCGGGATCCGTGGAGTGAAGGCCGGCCGGAGAGAGGACGGAGGCCCGGGAGACCAGCAACTGGCATCTGCCGAGGAGTCCGTGCCTGACGCCGGAGTGGCAGCGGGAGACCTAGGACGGGACTCGTGCCCGGGTGAGAGGCGCTGCTGGGCGCTGAAGGAGGCGGGACAGGCTAGAGAGGCCGGCGGCCCGGCCGGCGCGACGTGGGGAGGGGCCGGCGGTGATGGACTACGGCAGCCCGGGGATTCGGGGGCCTAGTTAGGCCGGAGCACAGCGCAGACCCCCAGGCCCGCCCTTTTCGCGCCCCGGGAGGAAGGCGAGGACGGCGACGAGTCGGGTGGTGCGTTGGAGGGCCCCAACGACACAGACTTGGTTTTGACCCCGCACCCGACCGGTCCCTCCCGACGGGCCTGTTGAGGGGGGCGGCTGCACAAGCTTGGAGCCCGGACTGGACTTGGGCCTCTGCTTCTCTCCGTAGCGGAACGGAGACCAGCGACTGCCGTGACTATATCTCGGCGACCACAGGGAATTCCTGGTGCACGGAGGGGCAGTGATTGCGCAGCTAGAGAGGACGGATAAGGGTGCGGCCCTGAGCACCTCTTGCTGCCCCACTGTGTAGCACGGCCCGCAGGCCGACGGAAGAGACAACTGGTGTGGCACGAACCGGGCGCGGGTCCGGAATGGGGGTCTACACCCCGAGGACGCAGTGGACCGCTAGTGGAGCGAAGGAAGGCACATTGGCAGCCGCCACCGAGGGGCCCCTTCTCCTGTTCCCCGGGCGGCTAGGGGTGCCCCCGTGTTCCGCAGCACCCTTCCCTACACTAGTCTTTTGCTTGCCCTGGGGGCCTGTTGGTGGACGCTGGACAAAGGAGCGACGCCTGCTGAGGGGTCTTGGCGCTGAGTGCACCTGGGACATTCGGACTTCTGCATTGCCCTATTGCTCCGATCTCAGGGGGTGTCTTTCAAACTACAGCGCGCCCGCCCACTACAAATGTCGGGCTCCAGGGGGGGAAAGAAGGGAGACCGCACCTTGCCCGAGATGTTGAACAGAGGAACCCCGCGCCAGGACAGAGGTCAGACGGCCACGGGCCACCCGGCTGGCTCCCGGGGCGCGGAGGTGGGGGAGCCCCCGTTGACTAGATCCTTTCTGGAGTCGTTGTTCGGCACCCTCAGGGAGGACTTCCAGGCACTAAAGCAGGAGGTGGCTGGGGAGGTACGCGAGGTACGAAGGGAAGTCGACTCGCTTGGAGAGATGGTGTCCTCCGTGGAGGAAGCAGGCCATTCCCGGGACGAGGAGATAGCGCACCTGCAACAGGAGGTCCTGAGGCTCAGGGATCAGCACATCGACCTCCAGACCCACAATGAGGACCTTGAGAACAGATCCAGGCGCAATAACATCCGTGTGCGCGGTGTCACGTCTAAAGAAGAAGGGGAAGACGTGACAGCCTATTTGAGAGACCTGTTCCGAGACATATTGGGGGAACCCGGAGACTTCCCGGTGAGGATCGACAGGGCGCACAGAGTAGGCCCGCCTCGAAGAGCTTCGGCACCGCCGCCAGACATTCTGGCCTTCCTTCCGGATTTCCCCTTGAAGGAGCGGATTCTCCGTGAAGCACGACGGCAGCAACTCCTGACTTTCCGGGGACAACAGGTAGCCCTCTTTCAAGACTTGTCAGCAATCACATTGCAAAAGCAAGTCATTTAAAATAGCTACGGACTTCTTGCGGGAACATGACACGCAGTACTCCTGGGGCCACCCCTTCAGAATCATTTTCCGATGGAACGGGACTCTGCACCAGTTGAGATCTCTGCAAGATGTTTGCGAGGTTCTGGGCCTCACGGCGACGGAAGGAGATACTCCCACGCCCAACCGCCGGCGCAGCACCAGGGACGGCTGGCAGACGATCCGGAGGCGGCGCTCTGCCTCTCAACCTTTGAGACCCGACTCACCCACGATCCGGGCGGGGATGGATAGTGCGCTTCAGGAAGTATCCAGAGAAACGTCAGCCGAGGAAGTGGCCTTGACGGCCTGAACTAACTCCGGGGGAGATCGACATAGCCTCGTCATTAATGCAGGTGCGAGGGTTCCGGGGACGGGGGGGGCGAAGGGGAGTGGGTTGTGGCTGGACGTCCACTGTACTAACTTTCCAAGGCCTTGTCCAGTATGGACCGGACTGGGACAATGAAGTTGATTGAAGGGTTGTGTGGAAGGGGGGAGCGGGAAGGGGAGGAAGGGAAGATGGGCCGTTGGCTCGTGGACTCATTGGATATAGGAGGGGAAGAATTGGAGTTTGAGCGACTGGGTGTGCGGGGGGCGGGTGTGGGAGTTGATTTTGGAGGTTTGGAGTTCGGGGAGTTGTGCGACAGAGAGGGGGGCGGGAAGGGGTTGTGTTTGGGGGGGGAGCGCTCAAAGCGGGAGGGGGTGGGATAGAGGGACCGTACTGTGCTATAGTATAATTTGCTTTCACCGCGTGCCGCTTTCATGTATTGTTGACCATGTGGCCTTCCCTGCAAGGCCGAGCCAGCCTCGCTAAGCACTTCCTGTATCCCCCTTATTGATGGCCCTTAAGATCCTAACCTTGAATGTGAAAGGGCTGAATAATCCAGTTAAACGTAAGGCTGTATTGTCCCTCCTTGATAGTGCCCAGGCAGACATTTGTCTCTTGCAGGAAACCCACCTCATAGCCAAAGATGGCCACAGACTGCGAACTCCGAAATTCCCCACACAGTTCTTCTCTTCCGACACATCCAAAACGGCGGGGGTTGCAATCCTAATGTCTGGGAGGTTCAAGGGGGAGATTCTTCATAAGGTGGCTGAACAGAGGGGGAGGCTCTTAGCTTACAGGGTCAAAATAGGAGGACTGGTGTTCACTACAGGCTCGATATACAGCCCCAACGACCGACAGGAGCAGTTTCTGCTCAAGGCCCTGGAGGAGGTGGCGACCACTCCGGATAGACATATTATCCTGGGGGGAGACCTGAATATGGTCTTCTATGCGCCCCTAGACAGGTCGACGCAGAGACGCTCGCAGACGGGGGAATTCTCACAATCGATCAGGTCCCGTATGGAGGAACTTGATCTACATGATCTGTGGCGACGCCTCCACCCTACGACCCGGACCTATTCATACTACTCACACGCCCATAAGTCCTACGCGAGGCTGGATCATCTGCTGGTAACGGGCCCGGTCTGCGAGCTAGCCACGGCCTCTGACATAGGGGTGCTTTCCTTATCGGATCATGCCCCGGTGGTAGGCACATTTCAACTGCCCCCTGTCTCCCCCTCGCGCGGGGTCTGGCGTCTCAGAGACGCCCTACTTCACAGACAATCAGTGGTAAAACGTGTACGCGATTTCATGGCTGAATACCAGCAAAATAACGATAACGATGACACCACCCGCGCAACACAGTGGGCCGCCTTGAAGGCGGTGCTTCGCGGCAAGTTCATTGCGATCTCCTCAGCGGAGAATAAGGAGCGTCAACTAAAACGGGATGAACTTACGAGCAAAGTGAGGGAATTGGAACAGGTGCACCAGAGAACGGGGGCACCAAGAGTCTGGAAGCAACTTAAAGCCGCCAGGAAACTATTGTTGCGTTAGACATGGATAGAGCAGAATACGCGGCGCTACGCCTGAAACATAAGTACTACACCGGCGGGGACAGGTGTGGCCGACTCCTTGCGAATAAGCTTCGCATGCAACACCAAAGGCACCGGGTGAAGGAGCTGTTGGTTCCTGGCGGTGGGACGGCCACAGAGGATAACCAGATCGCGGATGGCTTCCGGCGATACTACGCCGATCTCTATGCGGGAGTGCCCCCCTCGGCGCAAGCTGAAGATGACTATCTGGAATCAGTCGATCTCCCTTCCCTTACCTCGGACCAAGCCCAACACTTGGAGCGAGAGATCAGGATAGAGGAGGTAATCACGGCGATCTCCCGCCTCAAACTAGGGAAGGCCCCGGGACCCGATGGATATACCCCCCTTTTTTATAAGACGTTCTGCCAGGAATTGGCGCCGATGTTGACGCGCCTCTTCAATTCATTCTCGGAGCCCGGGGCTATCCCTCCGGATTTACTCCAGGCGACAGTGTCGGTGATCCCAAAGCCTGGTAAAAACCGGACCGAATGCGGATCCTACCGACCGATCTCGCTCCTGAACGTGGACCTTAAACTGTACACAGGGGTCCTCGCGGCGCGTTTGGCACTACACATGCCGGGACTCATTGACCCGGACCAGGCGGGGTTTATTCCCGGTAGACAGACGGTCAATAATACCAAACGGGTGGTCCATTTACTGGAGAAGGCCTCCCGAATCCCCGGTGAACGTATGCTGCTTTCCATCGACGCGGAGAAAGCGTTCGACCGAGTGCATTGGCCATACTTAGAGAAGGTGCTGTGTAAGCTGGGTGTGGGAGAGAAGTTTTGCAACCTAATATTTAATTGCTACAGATTCCCGTCTGCAGTGGTGAGAGTGAACGGTTGCAGTTCTCGAAAGTTCATGATAGAGAGGGGCACCAGGCAGGGGTGCCCATTGTCGCCGCTCCTCTTCGCCCTTTATATGGAGCCGTTTGCTCAGAGGATTCGTCAAAACCCTGCGGTGACGGGCATCCGAATGGGGGAGTTCGTTCACACTCTTAGTCTCTATGCGGACGATGTAATTTTAACGCTAGATGATCCTAGAAAGTCCCTCCCTGCTTGCATCGCCGAGCTGGATTGCTTCGCCAGGGTGGCGGGCTTCAAAATGAACATGGGGAAGTCGGCGGCCCTTGATATCTCGTTATCTCCCACCACGAGAACCGAATCTTCCCCATGAACTGGTCGAGGGATCTGGTGCCCTATCCGGGCATCCTTCTGGCACCCTCCCTTCCGGCCATGGTGTCGGCCAATTACACGGCCTTGGGCAAGAAAATCAAGGAAGAACTAGCCCGATGGGACAAGGGAATGTTATCACTGCTTGGCAGAATAGCCGCGGTAAAAATGACCCTCCTGCCGCAAGTCCTGTATCTCTTTCGGGCCCTGCCGCTTCAGCCTCCTAAGGGGTGGATTACACAGACCCAGGCGGATATCGCACGCTTTGTATGGCAAGGCCGCAAACCCAGACTTAAAAGAACTTTGTCCACACTGTCACCTGAATCCGGTGGCCTCGGCATACCAGACCTGACCAAATATTTTCAGGCGGCGCAACTTTGGTACTTAGTGGAGTGGAGCAGGTGGGAATCTGACAAACATTGGCTGTTTCAAGATCAGGCGGTGGCGGGTCGGACGCTGCAAGAGGTGCCCTTCTTGCGTAGACCCCACCATCCACCCAACCTTTATGCGTCATTTGTCACGAGGGTCCCACTGCAGGTATGGGACGCTGTGAACGGCAAACACGAACTCACCACCTTTCCGTCGCCGTTCACACCGATAATAGGGAACCCAGATTTCGGTCCCGGCATGGAACCCGGAGCCTTTGCGCGCTGGCGTATGGCTAGATGCTTTGCATTGTTCCATGTATATGACCCAGAGGGCGCCGTGCCCTTTCAGGACCTTCGACGGGAATTCGACCTGCCTGAAACGGAACGCTTGAGATATATGCAGGTACGTCACTGGGCGCTCCAATCGCAGGTACGAGAATTGGCTGATCGGAAACTCACGCCCTATAAACGATGGCTAGTGACGCGTTCCTCAGACGCCAAGCTCATCTCAGATCTATATAAGCTCCTGCAACCCCCATCGTCCCACATCTACAATCCCGGTCGGGAGCGCTGGGAACGGGAACTTGGAAGATCACTGAGCCACACTGACTGGAATCACATCTCCAACCGGGCACGACACTCCGCTTTTCACACTGGGCTCACCGAAACACTCACAAAACTCTCCACCTACTGGTACTACACTCCCGCAAGATTACACGAAATGAATCATAACATTCCACAGACTTGTTGGCGAGACTGTGGACAGGTCGGAACACTTACTCATGTCCTATGGGAGTGCCCTTTACTGAGCCCCTATTGGGAGGAGGTGCTGAAGGAGATAGACCGATGCTTTGAAATTGACCTACCACGCTTCCCTGCCTACGTTTTGCTGGGTCTGCCCAATGGCCTGATGTATCCCCTGAAATCTAAGAAAGGCAGACAAATAGCGATCGCACTGGGCTCAGCGATCCAGAACATACTCATTTATTGGCACACAACAACGCTTCCCACTGCTGTTGGTTGGCTGCACAGGTTGTGGCATGTCTTGGGAATGGAAAAGATGTCCCTTATTGCGGCAGGAGAGGTGGACACATTCGAGGAGTTGTGGTTGCCCTTTTATACCTTGCTACAGTCAGAATTCAGGGAGATTACATGTCCCAGGTACCTTAGGCTGCTGCGACTGACATCCCCAGCAGCCCCACCCACATGAAGCACCCCTGAGAACGGTAGGGGCGGGGGGAATGGACATACTGCTAAGTTGGAGAAGTAAGGCACCCTTAGCACAGTACGGAGGGTGGGGGGTGGGGTTCAGTACTGGGATGGGAGGGGGGGAGTTGGGTAAGGGGGAGTTGGTTTTTGGACTTGTCTCCCACGCATGTGCGCCTGATATATATAGACCTGAGAACTGCTAGTCCTATATCACTGTAGTTGCAGGCCGCACTTCTATAGCGACTTATTTGCACTATTCTAACCGAGACAATTGTAATTGTTGATCTGTATTGTTTCTCCTTTTTTTTCAAGGATGTAATAAAATACTTTAAACCTAAAAATGGAAATAAAATTGGATGAACTTTGGCAACATTTTGGAGTACGTGTAAAAATTGTTTCACAAACGTGTATTCAGCTGTGCAACACCTCTGGGACACTAAATCTGCGTGTCTCTCTTTCTTGATGTCAGAGGGAAAGGTATGGCTCTTCAATACCCCTGAGGAGGCATTGGAGTGGCTTGATGGATGGCGAAAAGCGTGAAAGAAAATTCACCAAAGTCAGCGAGCCAGACAAGGGAAAACTGGACTGGAACAGAGATCGGGATCCACACCCGGTGAAAGTCCAGCGCCCGATGTTAGCAAATAAAGACTGGTGTGTATTCTTTATTTTCATAGTACAGATCTCATTAGAACTTTGCCTTTGAGTCCCAGCTAGACTCAACTCTCTAGCTGGATAAACATGTGAGGGCGATACTCAATGTAATGGACTGTCACTATCAAAGACGTGAGCTCGAGCAATGGAGCTTTAGATGGGGCTGCCTTGGGAACTGAAACATTGCTTCAGTATTTCATTAATGCTATGATGAATGGTTTGGAGGTTGGTACCTTCACCACAAGTTTAAGGGGTGGGCAATAGGCACTCTGCAGTTTTGGGGAGGCTGGAGTTTCTGAAACCGCCATGCAGGGACGGGGGGTTGAATTGCTGTTTGTTGGGGGGGGGGGAGGGGGATCTCCAGTCACCAAATAACTCTGATACACTCTAGATCAAATGCTCTGAGGCGCAATTAGAACCAAATGGTGACAGGAACGGGATTAAAAGTTGTTACGTTTAAGTACAGTTTAGACAGGGTTGATTAAAGACGCCTAGCTGGTTACACCGGACCTCTTACGCCCGGCACGGGGAAACTGGCGATATGCAGGGCTAGACAAAGAAAGGGGGCACACGAAGGAACTCCCTCGATGGTTCAGATTGCCACATTCTGTAAATATGGGACTGCCATTGAAAAAAGAACTTAAATTGTTGTCCTGGAACGTTAATGGTCTTGGGGACAAGAAAAAAAGGGGAGTAGTGCTTCAATATCTAAAATGTCATTTACCCAACGTGATTTTTCTGCAGGAGACACACTTAATTGGCAATGCATGCAACGCACTGACGAGATGGGGATTCAAACACGCAGCACACACTGCGTTTGGCTCCAGATCGCAAGGAGTGGGCATAATGATTCAGAAATGTTTTCAGATGACGATTGATCGTACATGGACAGACAATCTGGGTAGATTTGTGGCAATCTCAGGGAAATAGGAGGGCGTACATTAAATCTAGTTTCAGTATACATTCCACTGAGCCTTCAAGCCCCAGCCTTTAAAAATCTTGGTGGCCTCTTGCTTGCCCTACCAGAGGGGAGACTCATAATTGGAGGTGATTTTAACTATATCGTCTCGGGTACACAAGAGACCTTCCGCCAGTTTGCACACAAATACATAATTTTCTGTGAGCAATGGGCCTTGTAGATACTTGGGGGGCGCTCCACCCTTCCAAACAACAATATACATTCTCCCCGGGGGGCCCACCGTAGTATGTCTATGATAGACTATATTGTAACACCTGCAGACCAGTTAGAATCAGAAAAGTAGGCCAACTAGCAAGGGGTATATCAGATCACTCGTCCATCTGGGTCTGGATAGAGGTTGGGGAACCTAAAATTGGTATGACGGCCCCGATCGGCTCCTGATATCTAAAGATTCCCCAGATAAGAGAAAAAATTATATGCAACCCGGAGCTTTACTGTCAGGAAAACAAGCACTCGGTTGATTCAACTCAGGTGCTGTGGGAGGAACACAAGGCTATGATACGATGTGTCGCTATCGCTCAGATCGCTGGAGTAAAAAAAAAGAAACAGGCAGTGTTTGTGCCTTTAGAAACTGAACTACTGGAACTGGAAGGAAAGCTCAGAGAAGTGAACTCCGATGGGGTTGGACACGCCTAAGACTAAAAATAAAGGAATATACAGCCCTGGCCACTGATGCGGCCAAGGCACAATATAGGGCAACGCTCAGTAGGATATATGAAGTTGGGTAGAAGGCCAGGAAATTGTTGTCCTGGTTGGACCGTAGAGAACAGGCCAATAGAGTGGTGGTGGAACTAGTGGTAGAGTCTGGTACGCGAATTACTGAACCGCAGGAGATCGCAAATGCATTTTGAATGGGACGAGCTCCGGATCAAGGGATCACTTTCTTTGCAAATCCCCGACCGGAGCGACCCCACTGCAACCCCCCCTTCCTCTCACTGAAGACGGCTTCCCCCGGGATCCTGAATAATCGTGGAAAGGACAGCGTAACCGACCAGAAGGACCCCTACTCACTAGAGACTGATCCACGCCTGGTCCCTAAGCCAGAGCTCAGCCCCGCACCCCCTGCAGATGGAACGCCCTCGCAAACAGTGAGTGTCCCCCCCCCCTCACCTACCAGGTCTGAGGTAGTGGAGAGCCATCCAATGGCGGCTCCGCCGGTCCTATGATCCAGGGTCAGCAGGAGTGATTTCCACCGAAGCGCGGAGGTGCACGCTGGCAAGGGCACCAAAGGGACGCTTCCTCCTCGCCCAATCCCTGCAGAACGGCATCATCGAGAGGTGGAAGGTAGCAGACCTCACACCGGTACCGACGCTCCTCACCGGCAGGGCTGCCTGCTCCCAAGATGGCCGACCGCCCACAACTATTGCATCTATAAAGCTCCAGGTGAGCCCAAATTGGAAATTACGGGCCCCCGCACCTCCAGTCCGCCGCCACAGCCAGTGAACCTAGCCTCATTCCCAGGGGCCCCTCCACGCAAGTGCCTGCTCACTTTCTCTCTCTCTCGTTGCCTGACCTAACATGGCCGCCACCCGGGACATTCTACAAGCAAAGTAATCGGACTTGTCCCAGGTGTGCACAAATTGGAAATTAAGGGCCCCCACACCTCCAGACCGCAGCCACAGCCAGTGAACCCTACCATCATTCCCAGGGGCCCCTCCACGCAAGTGCCTGCTCACTTTCTCTCTCTAGGGTCGCCTGACCCTAACATGGCCACCACTCGGGACATCCTTTGAGCGAAGTAATTCGGACTTGTTCTCCCCGTTTTAAGCCTACTCCTGACTCGTCCTTGTTAGACGGACTGGAGGGGTCGGCCGAGGATAAGGGGAGAGGTCTCCGGGGAGAGCCGTCTCCAGCGATCGCACAGACAAGTAACTTCCCCCCCACAGACGGACACCACACCAGGATAAGGTATAACGATACTTTATAAGCAATTCTTTGAGTACGGTGAAATGATACAAGGAGGTCTGGACTCAGGGGTCCCCTCGATTCTGGTCTCTGGATTGGGAAAAGGGGTAGCGGGACAGTCTTGTTACCAATAGATGAAAATAGCTCTCAATCCTCGAGCTCGGCGTTCTAGATGATCGGGCCGCGGCGGAGCCAGCAGGTCCCGGGATGGACGAAGGAAGCGACGGTCCGCGGCGGAGCCAGCAGGTCCCGATGGAGATGGTAGTTACAAACGGTCCGCGGCCACGCCAGCAGGTCCCGACGACGATGAAGGTTACGAAGGTTGCGGCAGCGCCAGCAGGCAGGACGATAGTTCACAAGGCAGAGCTACGGCAGCGCCAATAGCCCGTCAAGGATGAGTTCTTCTCTGCGTCTCTCGACTCCAGGATACAACTGCCTTCCTGCTCTGGAGCTGCCCCAGTTATAGGGCTGGTGCCCTTTGATGTCCGGACCCTCGCACTTCGAGGTCGGGGGGTCCGGGATGAAGGAGTCCAGACACCCAGCAGGGGGGTGGAGCCAGCACCCGGGGAGGTTGTGGGCGAGCGGCACCTGGCGGGGGAGAGCCATCGACACCTCTTTCTCCCATTGACCTGCCAAGTAGTCCGCTCACCTCCTGGGTGGATGGTGGTGCCGGGATGTCTGAGGCCTGGCCAGGCCCAGGGTTGGGGTCGATCGGGGGCCACGCGGCCTCGTGGTGGAGTGTCCAAGATGGCGCCCAGGCTGGGTGCGCGGGCCGGTAGTGTATCGGGCCCACGAGGTCGATATGTTCAGAGGCAAGGGTCCCAGAGGGGACGGAAAACGTGAAGTGGTGGTGTGTGACACTTGAGGGACCGGGCTCGGGCCTGGTCGGGCAGAGGGGGAGCGGCCCTGCACATGGCCTGTCCAACAGTCCTAAATACTCGAACACGACACTGCCCGTCTTGGACTCGTAGTCCTCTTGCTCTGCCAATTCCCACTATCTAGTCTTGAGCCCCGGTGAGCTAAGTTCACTCTGAACAGCTAATGGCGCAGGGAACCCGGTATTACTAATACCTTAACCCTAAGGTCTCCATTTTCGCACAGTTAATGGAACTCAGAGGCCCCAATCAACAGCCCCTTAACCAAAATTGCAGCAGACTACTTACTTCGTGTAGACGCTGACCTACCAAAGACTAGCTCACTTCACACCCCGTGCGCAGCAACTCCGATCGCTTCAGACAACACCGGTTTTATACAATCACCTGGCTTCTCTCCCCTAGGGCCACCTGTCTCCTACATAAACTCATCACCACGCCAGATTTCAGCTAAACTGAACACGCCCGTGGCATGCTGACCACCGCCCTTTCCAGAACTGACCTCTTCTGACCCACAATGCCCATCCGAGAACCTCGGCGCTAACTCCCTTTATCTCCGATTACACTCCCCCTCCCCCACGTGAACTCCGTCCACACCCAACGTGACCCGCCCCGATACGCTATTCCCACAGCACATACCCCGTTACACACCTACCTCCCCACCGGAAGGACACCCCTTTCCTCTGCACCGATCCTGTTAACCCTGCACCCCTCCGTCCTCCCCCCCTTCCTACCCCAGAGGTCTTGCCTCCCCACTGCCCAGCTAGGATGCCACCGGCCGCACAACTGGTCACTCATCTCTGCCCCTTTCCCAACCACCTATCCCCTCTAGGGCAGAACACCTTCACTATAACATTCCCATCCAACCTCTCCTTCAAAGCTAAAAAACGCTTCAAACAGAATATAATTAGGCAACACCCCGAAACGCTAGTTGTTGACTCCTACCACTGCACAACTAGAGGTCTGAAGAAAATGGACTTCATTTTCCACACCAACAGACCTTACGTATGGGCCACCATCTTCAACTCATCCCTCCCCGTCTCCAAAACCACCTTCACCGATCACAACCGCAAACTTACTATCGCATCTTTGAACCATCAATCTCTGACCGGAGACATCTCCATCACCATTCATGAGAATGGCACCGTCCTAATCCAGGCGAAAGCCGAGAACCTCGAGTTCTTCGACTCTCTATTCCCCACACTTAAGATGGCTACCACCCTGCACCCTCACAAAATAACCCCCTCCACACCGATGGGCTCCTCACAAACTCCCAATCTACGAATCGTGTCCTTGCCACCCCAGCGTCCCCTCACTACTCTACCTAGTCACTCCACCATTCAGATGCCTCCATCAGCCCCAGACCCCCCATTTCGCAACTCCCGTCCTCCTCCCCTCACTCCCAACCTCCCACCATTCAGCCCCCATCAAACCCCCTGAGGACCCCCAACTCCCCTCCCCCCGGCTCCCGAAACACCCCCTGCTCTCAGTCCTCCACCCTCAAAGATCCACCCCAGCCTCCCCACCCTTCCTTGCTCTTACAATCTGCCATTTCCAGGCCCTCAACAGTCCCAGCTCCCCTTTTCTCCCTAACCTCGTCCTCCCCCCCACCACCCCCAAACGCCCCAAAGCCTCTCACACCCAGGGCTAAGCCCCGCCCACCCTCCCCTCCTCTCCCCTCCACCCGAGCTGTCGCGCCGCCTCGACCTTATTGAAGCACAAATCACGACTCTGATCCTTGGCCTGAAGGAAATCCTATCTGCCCTTGGGAATCTCCAGCCACCCTCCTCCCCCCTCCGCTCCATCCCACATCACTCCGCCTCTCCCTAGAAATGATTATCCCCTCACCAACCGGGCTCATCCCCAACTTCCGCACAGCCTGCCTCACACATAAAGCCCTGCATACAGGCAAACCAGAATACCTGGCCTCCAAACTCAAAAGGGAGGGTCAATCCAGGAACCTCAGAAGCTCCAACACACTCCTACTCATCCCTCTGAAATCACAGAAACGCAATACCTCAAAAAAATCCTTTGCGGGAATGCTCCCAGGATCTGGAATGCCATCCCCCCCACATCAGAATGACCGCCTCCTTCCCGCAGTTCAAATCGCTACTCAAAGCCCTCTTCCTTGAACGCTCCACTGCTTAACGAGTACTCCACGCCTGTTGGTGAAATCCGATATCTCTCTTGATCCAGAGCTGATTTTTTCGCTCTTGAACTCCGTCCCATTTTGCGCCCAAGTTGTTGTTTTACAGACTCTATTTCCTACCTGTTGTTCCTGACTCCGGTTTTTCTATGTTTATTTTTCCTGTTGCATTTCTCTATTTGCTGTGAAGCGCTCTGATACCCTCGGGTCCAGCCAGCGCTATACAAAACTTCAATAAATAAATAAATAAAAAATTTGGAGACTACTATCGTAGTATTTATACTTCCCAGACGTCATAGACAGAAGCAGACACTAATTCCCTTTTGCGCGATATTTCTCTGACCTTGCTTTCAGAAGAAGAACGCCCGTACCCGGAACAAGACTTGAATATCACAGAGGTAGAGAAAGTCATTCAAGATTTACCAGTGGGGAAGGCAATGTGCCCAAATGGTTTGCCCACTGAATTATATAAACTCGCCAGAGTAAAATAGCACCGTAGCCGACCAGAATGTTCCTTGAGTGCTGCGAGGTTGGCTCGCTACCAATTAATCAGAGGCTGGCAACCATAATTGTCATTCACGAGAGTGGGAAGCCCAAAAATGTTTATGTTCCTCGTATAGACCAATATCACTATTTAATGCAGAAGCCAAGATCCTCACGAAAATACTGCACTTCTACTACGTGTTATAACAAAACTTGTGCATCCGGACCAATCAGGATTCATGCCAGCCAGAAATACCTCTCTTAATTTGCAGAGACTGCAGGGAGTTCTTGACAGAGCCAACGCGATTGGCGAAGACACTGTGGTGGTGTATCTTGATGCGTCCATAGTGTTTGACACGATTGAGTGGTCCGATATGTTTTCAGTTTTGTAGAAGCTGGGATTTGACCCGGGCTTTTTGAGATGGATCCGCCTCCTATATCAAAACCCACTAGCCCAGATAGTAGTCAATAACCGAAAGTCCCCCACATTTGTACTTGAAAGGGGCAGGTTTGCCCTCTCTCCCCATTGTTTTTTGCCCTAGTGCTCGAGCAATTGATAATGTGGATAAGGAGAGATCCCATTATTCGTGGGCTCTGGTGGGCCAAGGATTGAGAAGACCGTATTTTGCTCTATTCCAATGGTATTTTGTTATACTTGGCATCCCTGGCATCCTCCCTGAGTTTGCATATTTTTATTTGGAAGATTTTCCTGGTACAGGATTAACTGGACCAAGTTAGTCATCTATGTTCTCAGTGGTAAATTGCCTTCCTTCCTTACCCAGGGGTTACACAATTACTGAAGCGTAGACGGGGTTCAAATACTTGGGAATCCAGGTCTTGAAGGACCCAACTCACTTTTACGAACGCAACCTCCTGCCCCCGCTGCGCAGACTTAAAAGCGATATCTCATGTTGGAAGTCACTCCCACTGTCCCTACTGAGGTGGACGGCCTTATTCAAAATGATGTCCCTTCGACGTTTCTTATACGTTTTGCAAAATATGTTGTGTCCAGTGGGAACAGACTATTTCAAATCGATAGAGGGCGCCTTAAGAGAGCTACTGTGGGAATGAAAACTGCCCAGAATATCTATTCAAAAGCTCACCCCTGGGTGGTATGACGGTGAGATTGGCCTTCCTGACATCAAAAGGTATTATTGGGCGGCGCAACTCACTGCGATAAATCAGTGCACGTACAGGTCACAGGGAGATCCCGGATTTCACATGGATAGATGGCTGCTCCCAGAGGGGGAATTTTACAGGGGCGTTGTACGTTAACCCAACCAAAATGAAACTGATGGGGCCCACGGGACATTCGGTCCAAGAATGGTGGGTGGCCTCGAGGAGCCTGGGCTGGGAGGGAAAGATCACACTGGCCACGCGCTATTTGGTAAAATAAGACACACCAAGGGCTTCAACCGATAGAACTTAATAGGAATTTTCAAGGTTGGAGACCTATGGAAGACAGAAGGAGTACTCTCCTTCGCCCAACTGCAGGTTAAATATGGCCACACTAACACAGAATATTTTAGATACCTGCAGATCTGACATGCACTGCAAACAGCGATATATAAAAGGAGAGACGCCACCAGAACCCTCCCTGCTAGAAGACATAGTCCTAGATGGGAATATCCCGGAGAAGTCCATATCATTGATATACAAAAAACTTATTAACCACATGTCTGACCCCCTTCTCCGTCTTAGAGCTAAATTGGATTATGATGTCACGAGACTGGAGGAAGAGGAATGGCTTGAGGCCTTCGCGTCTCCCAAAGAAACGGCTATCTTCTCTAGACTTAGACTGATACAGCTAAAAATACTCCACAGAATCTATATGGAGGGACCAATGTTGGTAAAGATGAGTTATTGCACAGATGCCAAATACACGAGAGGATGCGGGCAGGAAGGCACCTTTGTAAACGTACCCCAGGAATGTATGGTTATTCAGAATTACTGGTCAGAATTGGCGAAGTGTATGGAGCACGTAATGGGTAATAAGATTGATTGTAATATCAAGCTGTGTCTCATGAACATGTGGGCCCGCTGACTTAAGAGAGATTATGGGTGACACATGGAATGACAATTGCCAAAAGGAACATTGCGAGATTGTGGAGGGCACATGAACCACCAACACTGGTCGCTTGGGGAGAAGACATGGATTGGTGCATGTTGACGGAGAGGACAGTGTATGAATCCACGTGTTGCCCCAATAAATGGACCCACATTTGGGGTAAATGTAATGAGTACCGAGGCGGATCAAATGTAAAATGTAACTGGCTAAGGACTTAGGCATGTGGTTAGATCTGTGCTAGCAAAACCTTTCGACATACATGCTTATATAATGTATATACTGTAAAACCCTGTCTTCAATAAAAAAGTTTACTAAAAAAAAACATGTATTGGCAAAGATAATAATGTTAACTTTTGCATAGTAAACACACCGAAACGTATGTTTGAGGATGTAAACACTGCAATCATGTCCTGTGACCTCTTGTTTTGGGAACCGTGCAATAATGCTTTCCACATTGTACCTCCGCTGTAGTATAGTGAACATTGATGAACACATTCTACTATGAAAAATCCAAAATGATTCCCAGTGTCAGGGAGGAGGAAGCAGCGCAGGGTACAAAGTAGTGGGGCACTCCACAGGGTGCATGCTTCCTTTGCAAAGAGGTAGTGTCTACTCCTACATACTCACACAGGCAAGTACCACATAGACATCAGCAGTAGAAGCTTTCTTCACATAGAACCGGAGCCGAACGGAAATTAACAGTGAAGGCTTCATACACAAACACACACACTCTGTTTCACTCTCTTTCCCCTTCCCTCCACCCCAACATATACGGAGACCAGCAAGGTACAGATTTAGTGGCAAAAATGAAAGATGTTTTCAAATGCTACTAACAAGATTTGAAATCAAGCTTAAGTAGTTTGCGACAATTGTGTTAACTAACACATTGTTAAATTAAATGATTCCACCAGGGTCACTCAATTTGGAAGTGAGGTTACGACCCTACTCTCTTTTTTTCACTCCATAGCAGTTTACTCACTTCTCCACACTTCTGTGGCTTTGTAAAAAATATAAAATCACAAATATTTGATGGAAGTTGAGTTTCGTATTTCAACCACTCCCGGCTGTGTAATTCTTTCCTAATTTGTAAATCTGATATTATGATGTCTCCAGTTTTATTCTTACTAACTAGGTGTTATTTTTTTAATATTTTCTCCACTCTTAGTTACATTTTGCGTCTTGTGTTTTTTTGCATTTTGTTTTGCTCTTCTAGCTCTGTACCTACATGTGGATCTGATTAAAAGTGAGGGGCACCTGGACATTTCAACTGTATTCGTCTGTGTGGGTAACTCCATCAAATGTGAAGGGGTTATGACGTAGTCATGTGTTAAACAGATCCAGACTCAGTTATATGTCAGTCAAAATCACTTTACTTCGTCAGTTGATAAAAACGGCATAACAAGTATTCTACATAGAATAAAATCATGATATGCATTTAAGACAATACTAAAAAGAGAGTACAATAAGAGCTATAAAACAGTTAAAGCATAGTGCGAAAGGAGCAGGGTTTCAATTTGATAATTACAGAAAGTGCTTGTGTCTCTATATGGCACATTCATAAAACAGAGCCAAACAATAACAAGTAAATGGATCAGTCAGCTGTTTTGAAAGTTAAAGGGCTGGTCGACATTGCCTCATCCCATATGTACACAGGATTGGGCAAACAAATCTTTTCCTCTCCTAACTATAATATTTACAAAAAAATAACAAGTGAACATCACATTGAATTGATGAAGAATCACATGGGCAGGGGGACAGGGCAGTCATAGAGTATGTATTAGCATTAGGGGTTTGTAATTTATCTGAAACCTCGTTAACAAAAATCTGTGATGAGGGTTGGTCACAAGAGATAAATAGTTAAGGCCTGGTGAGTTTGTTTTGGGGCTTAAATGGTATTGTCTCACCCTTGGTTTAGAGCAGTTGGCTTTCCATCTCATTTCTCTCTGTTTTTCAATTACATTTTTTTCAATTCTAGCCTAGAGATGGTGATACAAATCATTGGGTTATCAAATAGCTCAGGAAGTTGCAACCATTTTATTCTCCGTGACCCATCAATCTTTAAACAATCCAATAGGATTTCCTGCGTTAACTTCAGAGTCTCCCTCCTCCATACTGAGTGCCACAAAAGAGGGGGCGAATACATGTGGTCCAAGAGAAAAGGGACATCCAATTCAGTACGGCAGTAGTAGGAGGAGCATGGTTGGGGAACACCTAGCAAATGTTTCCAGAATGTGTTCTCTTTTGATTGGAGATTAGATAAAGTCACTGCTCCCCACCCTACTGCTCCATATGTTGCCACTGACATTGTTTTCGCTTCGTATATCTTTTTTATGGTTTCTACTGGTTTAGACACTCGTTTCTTAACGAAGCTAAAAATTGCCCCTATGCTTCTTTCCATCATAAGACCTCTATTGGTCACCATGTTGTGCCATGTATTTTTTCATCGAAAAGTACCCCCAAGTAGCAGAATGGTTCAACTACTTTCACTTTCCTCCCTTCTGTATTCCAACTAGGTGGGTTTCTTAGTCTAGCTCCTGCCACAAGCACAAATGATTTGGTTTCATTAACTTTCAGATCTATATTATTCATAAATCTTGCATAGGTGCCTATGAGCCGTCTACAACGCATTGCCGGTCCGGGCCAGCAATACCGTATCATCTGCGTAAAAGTGTAGTGGCACAGGAGCAGAATTAATAATGGGAACGTCACTGGTGGACCCCACCAGTGTAGCTTTCACACCATTCGTGTAGAGGGAGGATAAAAGGGCACAAGTACGCACCCCTGCCTGACACCGCAAGCGAGGGGGAAGGGTCTGGAACACTCCCCTTCTCTCCCTACCCGGACGCAGGCAACAGCTGAGGAGTACAACATCGGGATAAAATTCATTATTTTTTTTATCTATGCACATGTCATCCATTATAGACCATAGCTTCTTATGGTCCACTTGGTCAAAAGCGGCTAACAGGTCCATAAAAGCCATGTAAAGATGGCCTTCTTTAGCTGCTGTATATTTGGCAATCAGCATGTTTAAATTGAGGCACTGATCCACTGTCCCTTGGTTCTTTCTAAAACCGTACTGGTTTGAATTAATACCTTGTTTTCATCAGCCAAATCCTCTAGCCTATTTAACAAGAGACCGCCCATTAATTTTGCTGTACTATCTAACAGCGATATTGGGCAATAATTTTGTCCCCCTTTTATAGATCGGTATGATCACAGACTGTATCCAGGAAAGGGGGGGCATGTGTTTTAGATACGGCGTTGAAGTCATTAGTGAGTAGTGGGCCCAAAGCTCCTGGTTTGTTAAAAAGAAGTCTATTGGCACCCCGTCAGGGACACCCGCCCTCAATCTGCTACATTGGTTTAGTGCTATTTTAAATTCGTCCAGAGTGAAAGATAGTTTAGGTCCCTCTGTGCGAGTCTGACAAGGTAATCCCTCTCCTTTGATACCAAACACCCCCGTAATATAGCTCACCCAAGCATCCTCTCTCACATGCTCTCTGGACAGCCACTGAAAAGGGAAATTTGAAAAGAGATAGATAAACATGTTTTGATATAGGAAAAATAATATATTTAAAACAAGTTAATGGTTGTTGTTGTGTCAGTGGTTTTTAGATATCATTTTCTTGAAAGATTTGTGTGATTTGAATTAGGAGAAGTTTCACACATATTTGAGGAATCATTTATAGGCCCTTCTAGTATTTAATGTTTAATGAAAAAAATTATTTTACAATTACCCTTCAGGAAATTTCGTTGACCCGACAGAACTGTTTGTATCTCATAACTATATACCCTGGTTCTGAGAGACAAAGGGTAACCCCATTATATTTAATGGGATATCAGGAGGTAGCAAGGCGCTGCAGCGGAGACTTCACCATATTGCAGCCCGCCAAGACTGTCCTCAAGGAGGCGAGCAACACCACCTAGCTTCACGATGGTCTCCGACAACGCTACTGACTCACCCTGTTTTTGAACTTTTGAAACCAACCACAAATCATCTGGAGTGTCAGCAGAGTGGACCAACACCAGACAAGAAGCATGACTCCAGCAGGCATGCAGCCAGAAGGTTTGGACATCTTTGAACTAGAATTTGTATCCTGTCTCACATAGGTTAAAGTACGAGTGTGAGCAAAGATATCCTGTTGCAGCCAGCGTCATCAGTCCATTTGCTGCAATGCAGATTGACTCTATAGAGGGATGAACTACTTGGTATCCCATTTATTTTTGTATTTTTTCCGCAGGATGGACTTATTGTCTTTTCATTTGGATCTAGAGAGGAATGTAGTGTTCTGCTGGACATGTCATGCAACTAACTTTCCCTCGAGGCCATCCTTACACAAAACCCACACCGTCTAATACAGGTGTCACAAGTCAGGTTGCCCTGTTAATAAAAGGACTCGGGCTCATGTGCTAGCGGCCATTTATTATCCATAGCACTAGTGAACGTGTAGTTCTTTACTTTTGAATGTGGGTCTAGTGCTCACGTCTTTACACTAGGTTTCGCGTCTCCTTGAACCAGCTTTGCAGCTCATATCTTATCATCTGCAAGGTTCACATTGTGTTTTCTGGTTAAAGAAAGTTCTCAAGATGGCCGACTGTTAGAAGCTTCAGCCCTGGATCAGATCTAAGGATCGCCATATGGCATAAATCATTGGAAAAGGCCCCCATCTACACCCCAGCCCTCGGGATTTCTAGGGAATTGATATTAAGACCCCCTATGGCCATTGTGACGCAACAAGGGTTGCAGGACTGTGCTGATAACAACAACGACCCAAGGCACTGACACTGCAGAGCACCCCACGATCCATTGCAAGCGAGTGGCGCCTAAGACCTACGGACTGCCGCGACCAGGTGAGCCCCGCTGTCAGTCTGGAGGTGACTGGTTGAGAGGTGTCCCACTGCCTCCTTGCTCCCGACTACCCGGTGGCCTATGTCACTCAAGCGGTCGCCGCTGCACCTGCGCCGAGTAGCACATCGGACTAAGGGACCCCTGTGGCTGGGAAACAGGAGGCGGTAGCCTTCCCTGTATAGAGCCGGAAACCCCCTCGCTCTCGGATACCCTGTAGACTCCCTCGCTCAGCCCCTGCTAGGCTAGTCCCAGGCGAGCAGTGAATGGAATATTGAGACTACCATAGGGGGCTTGGGGGGGCAGCCGACCGAAGGGAGGTCCCCCCGGGCGATTTGGGATGGGGCTGTAGGGGGGTTATGAAGCAGGGCAGCGGCCATTTCAGTTTTTGGGCTTCTCCTAGTATGTAGCCCAAAAGGAGCCCAAGCATAAATGCTTTGGGCTCCTGCTCCCAGCCACCATTTTAGGTTTGGTGACCTGGTGGCTGGGAGATCAGGCAGGAATTTTTTCTCGTTTTGTGTGGCGTAGTTTGTATTATTTAGGTACCCTTGTATTGAAGGTTATTTGTTTGCCTGTATTGAGGAGGATTACAGAGTTCTTGAAGCGCTTCGCTTACTTAGCGAAGCTGGGAGGATGGGCCTACTCATCGGCGCAGGGTCAATGCGGCCACCGCGTCAAGCATGTAGCCCCGTGTTCTTCACATAAAAGGAGGCGGTCATCTCTGGTGAGTGATCGGGGCCGGTCCCGTATTCGGATGCCGTCCCGTTAGGTATAGGGCTTGAGGGGTGTGTGGAGTCCGCTGGGCGCTTCGGCTAGGCCCGTGCTAGTGTTGCCGGAGGCGTTAGGTATGCCTCCTGCGGGAGCGGAGGATTTTATGTGGCAGCCCGGCATTGTGCGCGAGGTGTGGGAGCGGGCGCTTCACCCGTACTGCATAAGAAGTGCAGGGGTCGGCGGGGGGGACAAGAAACGCTCATCGTCTTTATTGGCGGTGGAGCGTGTATGTGAGGCAGTGGTTGGCAGCGAGAGGAGGGGTGGAGCGCTTGGGAGGAGGGAGAAGAGCGGGGAGAGGCTGTCGGGGACTACCCTGGTGGGAGTAAGCAGGGTGTTTTGCCAGTGGGCTCAGAGGTTAGGCAGGGTGTGGAGCAAGGAAGCTTTTTGGGGGTGGATTGTTCGCCTCCTTCACATATCTATACATTGGTTGGAAAACCTGTTGAAGTGGAGGGGGGGATATAGGTGAGGTAGAAAACTTTGGCAGCCCCCTGCTCTTTTCTCCAACTACATCCAGGAAAGGGGGGGTCATTTCTGTGGGGGGAGTTCTAGGGGTGAAGGTGAATGGGCCCAAGTAGGTGACGTGGTTCTTGGCACCAAGAGGTTTTCATTCGCAGGTGCAAAGGAGGTTGGTGAGAGTTTTTTAGGTAGAGGGGGGTATTCTGGGGCTCATTCACTATGTGCTTGGGGCTTGTTGCCGGGGGCCGAGGCTGGTAGTTTTGTTTCAAGTTCTTTTTTAAAGGCTCATGGGGGTCTGGAGCCAGCAAGGGGAGGGCGGGATTGGGAGGGTTTAGACATTTTTCCTGCCTGGTCGGAGGGTGTGTGAGGTGGCGGTAGGGGTGAGTTGTTGGATCAGCAAGCACCTCTGAGGGGTTTGGAAGGTTTGGGTGGTACAGGGAGGCAGGAAAAGGGGGAGAGTGAGATTAATAAAGTGAGTACCACCAGGGGCCCTGCTTCGGCAGTAGTGGTGGCCATGTTAGAATGGAGTGATGATGAGGAACTGGGTGCTCATTTATCGGTGGTAAGTTCTAGTAGGGCTGAGCAGTCGGGTCATTTCAGGAGACGGACGGCGGCATCAGTAATTTTTGGTCGGTGGGGATCTGATTTGTTTGTGTTTAGCAAGGGACCCAACACATCAGTCCAAATTTTTTAGTTTCGGGATTCAGATCAGCACGGCGCAACAGACTCGGTAGGGCGCGGTTCGGCCCAACTGCGCCGAGGTGAAGGGAGGGTAGAGCCTTGCACGTGACTTTCCGTACCACCGAGGGATCCCGTCGTGGTCAGCATACGAAGGTCCGGCGTGAGCTTGCTGGCCCCAACGAATAGCAGGTTCAGGTGGTCTACCCTACCGACGGCTATGGAGCTTCAGAGTCAACGCATGGGGGAGTATCGGCGGTACAGTCGGCTCCCCCGCCAGGAGGACGTTCAGAGGCCATGAGGGCCAGTGTTGGTAACTCTGGGTCTGGTAGGACCCGCGAGGTGGAATTTGATAATGAGGGGCTTCAGGTGTGGAGCCGATTCTGCTTGATTATGTTGATGAGAGCCCCGAAGAAGGGGAATTGCAAGATATGGAGGTGGGAGGCCCTCTCATGTCTCTTATAGTGTTTTACAGGTTTCAGGAGTGGCACAGCAATCAAGGAACAGACAAGAAAGAGCGCGGCCCCTTGGTGAGGGCTACTCGGACAAGGGACAGAGTGGAATTATCGGCACGGCGGTCGGAGTCCGCTAGAGCAGCCTCTGTAGAGCCAGGTGAGACAACTCATGCACAGGCCAAACCAAAAACGGTGTCTGTGGGGACTGGGGTGGAGGGGGTCGGAGGGGTGGTCGGAGGGGAGACTGCTGAAAGGTAAATATGTTAAGGGCACGGGATTGGGCACTGAGGATGGCAATGTAGCATTGGGGGAGTTAAAGATCCGCTTGCTAGTAAGGAATTAAAAATTAAGAAGCTGCCTTAGATGGGGTTAACCAAGCCTTTGGGTTCTCATCTGATGTTGGCAACAAAGGAGTGCATATGGAAGGGGGATAATGTTGAGATATTGAAACTCCTGCACAGGGAGGTCAGGTCTAAGGAAGGTTCTAAGGAGGAGGAGTATGAATTGGCTAAGCGCCCTAAAGTGCCATTGACCATTGAGAATTGGACGGTGGCATTTTTAATATATGCAAGCGTATATTGTGCGAAATTCCCGGAGAGCCGCATGTATATATTTTTAAATATATAGACGTGATTCGAAAGTGCAGATTACTGGGGGAGGTTATGCATGGGCTCAATATGATGAGGAGTTTCGGGTTTGGATGGTATGGAACCCTAAGGCTAAGTGGGGGGAGTTAGATACAGATTTATGGCAGCATACCATGGGAGCGGCTGCAGGCGGCAAGACGATTTTTACAGCTAGTGGATTGCCGTTAATTTACCCACCCTTTCAGGGGAAGCTCACACGAGGTGGGGTGGGAACCTGAACGGCTACACAGACTGGAACTGGGGCATGTTGGGATTTCAATAAAGAGCTATGCACAAGGGAGTATTGTAAGTACAGACACTAATGCTCCAACTGAGGCAAGCGCCATCCCCTTGTTAGATGTTGGGGAGCTAAATCGCAAGGTGGTCAACCAGGGAACCAGACGGGTTCAGGTACATCTAGCACCCCACAGCAATTTCAAGGGGGTCGGGGGCTAGAGGGGCGCAGGGCACTGGGCCAAAGGGGTCCAACGCCAATTATGCTGGCAAGACTAGAAAACGCACTAAGGGGGTATGAGGATGTAGGGGCGAAACAGAAGTTTTGGGACGGTTTTCAACATGGATTTCATTTGGGTTATCTGAGTCCACGTCGGAGAAGGTGGGCGGATAACTTGAAGTCAGCGTCAGAACATAGCGGGGTGGTGCAAATAAAACTGAGCAAAGAAGTGCATGAAGGAAGGATGGCAGGCCCTTTTGATGATTGGCCGATCCAGAACTTGATAATATCACCTATTAGAGTGGTTCCCCAAAAAAGGACAAGGGCAATACAGGCTAATTCAGCATTTGTCATGGCCTGAGGGGTCTTTGGTGAATGATTTCATTGATGAGGAGAGTGCCCTGTTACGTATTCCTCAGTTGTCGTGGCCATGTCACTAGTGGTGACCGTGGGCACAACTGCAGAGATGGCAAAATGTGATATTAAGTCTGCTTTTCGGTTGCTTCCAGTCCATCCAGATGATTGGGATCTTCTGGGTATCCATTTCGAGGATAAATGGTACGTGGACAAAGCATTACCGATGGGTTGCTCCATGTCATGTGCTCTATTTGAATGTTTCAGCACCTTTTTGGCACTGGTATTTCACGCACTACACAGGTCATTCATTGGTAACACACTATTTGGATGATTTTTCTTTGTTGGTTCCCCCCCCGGGCTCCGCGGAGTGCCAGTCAGCACTGGACACGGTCCATGAGCTCCTGGAGGACTTGGGAGTGCCCTTGGCTCCTGAAACAACAATGGGACCCGCTACAGTATTATCCTTTTTGGGTATTGAAATCTATTCAGTGGCAATGCGGGCTCGCTTTCCGGATGACAAAAGCTGAAAATGCTAGAATTACTGGTCAGTATGCCTGTCAAAATAGAAGGTGGAGGTGAAGGAGATTCAGGTATTGCTGGGACATCTTAACTTCGCTTGCAGGGTGGTCAGGGCAGGGAGGACTTTCTGTAGGAGATTGGGAAGAGCTTTGGCTGGTCGGCATTTGCCTCACCACTGTGTCCGCTTGTCAGGGGAGTGACGGAGGATTTGCGTATGTGGTCCTTTTTTCTTACTTCATTTAATGGTGTGCCACGGGTCAGAGAGGAAGATGTTCAGTGGGATGTGCAAATGTTTTCAGATGCAGCGGACAGTGATGGTTTTGGCTTATAGTGGTGCTGCAGGTGGTGTGCAGAAAAGTGGCCACACGACTGGAGGGATGGAGGGAGGAGCATAACATTTCTTGAGCCTTTTCCATTGTTAGTGGCATTGACCCTTTGGGGGGAGGAACTGGCACACAAGAAGGTCCTTTTTTGGGTGGACAACATGGCAGTGGTTGAGATCTTCAACAGGCAGTCAGCTAGAGATGAACAGAATTTGAAGTTAATGAGGATTTTTGTGCTAGGCTGCCTGAAGCATGACTTTACATTTCGAGCTTTGCACATTCCTGGTGTGGACAATGACATAGCTGATGCTTTGTTTCGTTCGCAGTGGGGGGAATTCCGTGGGCTGGCCAAGGAGGCGGACAGGACACCGACCCCAATGCCGGAACATCTGTGGTATGTAGGCAACGTAGGGTATTACAATTGGTGGTAGGTTCTTTGTCTGCGTCCACGCGAACAGCGTATGTCCTGGCATGAATGGAATTTTTGGCGTCTGGGGCATGTAGGCGTGAAGAAGCTTGGTGGCGTTCCGAGGATGTTGTACGGTTCATTTTGGATCTTATAGAGAGAGGCCTTTCAAGGGTGACCATCGCAGGACGATTAGGGTTATTCTCCTTCGGCTGGCAAAGTCGGGAAGAGAATGCTTGAAGGTTGGGCTAATGAGCGGGGAGGTGTTCAGCTTTTCTGTTCTCCCCTCTCGTGGCAGTAATTGGATTGTTTGTTGGAAATTTTTCCTTTAGTTTGTAGGCATTCATGTTTTTGGGGCTTTTCGAGTCTCGGTGTTATTGTTTCCAGCGTTATGTGAGGAGCAACGCGGGGGAGGCGCATGCGTCATCCTCCTTGGTTTGAGATTCATTGTATCTTTCTCTTTACAGGTTCTGTAGCTGGGCCCCAGTCTAAAGAAGTGACGGTTTTGGATAATGGGGCATTCGTTCATCAAATGGGCTCAGGTGCAGGCGGCCCAAAGTTATTTTGGAAAAATGTTGGGTTTTACTGATCAAATGTTCGATATTGTGTGAAAGGGAAAATGGGGTATGCTTTGGAGGGAACTCATTCCGTGTTTGAATAAGGCGGGTGAGAGGACTATGTCCGGATATTTTATTGATACACCTGGGAGAGAATGATCTTTGTGGGGTAAAAGGAGTGGTTTTGTTGCGGGCTATTAAGAAGGATTTATCTTTAATTAAAGAGCGTTGGTCTGGTTGCCATGTGTTATGGTCAGAATTAGTGCCGCAAAGGATCTGGAGAGGGGCAGTGAACCCTAGAGCAATTGACAGGGCTAGGAAGAAGGTGAATTCAGAGATTTCTAGTTTTTGCCGTCAGTTGGGTTTCGGGAGATGTGTTACACAGGGATATCCGCTTTGAGTCAGTTGAGTTTTTCGTGATGATGGAGTTCATTTATCCAAGTTGGGTATGGACCTTTATTTGCTGGAGATCACAGAAGTTTTGTCTAGATGCTTGAAGGTTCAGAAGTGAAGGGTTTTAGAATTTTTCCTACTGGGGGGCAGAAAGGGGGGGGGGTAGTTTCCCTCCCCCGCCTTTCTGGGTGGCGGGGTCTATTTGTTTTTGGGCAGAGGTTTGTTGATTAATGGGTCAGTTGTGTTATCGACAGGGAAAGGATAGGTTGGTAGTTTTTAGTTTGGTTACACGTTTTGGGGATTGACAGATGTAAAGGTTCAGGCATGGAAGTTGGTTAACGGAGGGCTTGTATTTATAGGTTATAATGGTTGATATGGTGATGTAATGTTTTTGTAATGTTTGAAATGTTGTATTGTATGGGTGGGGGCGGGGTCATGAAATTTTAGAGGAGGCAGCGGTGTTATGGATGTTACGTATTTAGTGAGGTTTAGTTTTGAAAGACTTTTGCCGAGGTTTCTTTAATATGTGATGCGCACCTGTTCCAATAAAAGCGGCCATTTCCACATATTCCTTGCCCTGGTCTGCTTCACCCCCCCCCCCTCACCCCTCCCTTGCAAGGGGGGTTTGGGGGGGCAGCCGACCGAAGGGAGGCCCCCCTCGGGCGATTTGGCAGGGGCTGTGGGGGGGGGGGGTTATGAGGCAGGGCAGCAGCCATTTCAGTTTTTTATTCAGATTCTGAGCTGGGATGGTGCAGTGAGATAAATAACGGTGATGGATCAAGCCCTGATCTTTGGACTGGGTAAGAGTGGTCTGCTTAATTCAGACACTCTGTTCATCACCACCCCCTTTTCTGAATCGTTTTTGGCCACTATAGGTGTGGCAGGGTATACTCAGACATGAGTCCCTTTCTCACTGCACTATCAGGATTCAAGCAAGCCGGGCCGAGGACGGCTGAAATGCCAGAAACTGGTCCCCGGTAGCTTGTCTCCTTTCTGGTGAAGAATTGGCTTGGTAGTTTAGTCTGCCCTGTTCCCATGATGCACTGGGCCAGGGACAGACTAATTTGCATATAGCCAGGTTCTGAGCTGGGATGGTGCAGTGAGATAAATAACGGCGATGGATCAAGCCCTGATCTTTGGACTGGGTAAGAGTGGTCTGCTTAATTCAGACACTCTGTTTATCACCACCCCCTTTTCTGAATCATTTCAGTTTTTGGGCTTCTCCTAGTATGTAGCCCAAAAGGAGCCCAAGCATAAATGCTTTGGGCTCCTGCTCCCAGCCACTATTTTAGGTTTGGTGACCTTGTGGCTGGGAGATCAGGCAGGAATTTTTCCCTCCCACCCTCCCATTTTTTCTATATTTCATGTTTTTCTTCCCTTCAGCCAGTTAGTGTTTTTGATTTTATTTTTTCAAATTTTTTCTCAGTGGGTTATTAGTTCGGTTGGTTTCGTTGGAACAGGGGAGCAGGGTTTTTTGTTTTTTTTGCTGTATTCTGTCGCTTGGAGCAGGTGCTGTGCGGGGTCTATTTGTTTTTGTGCAGTTTTTGGCATAGGTTTGTTGATTAATGGATAAGTTGTGTTATCGACAGGGAAAGGATAGGTTGGTTGTTTTTAGTTTGGTTACACGTTTTGGGGGATCGACAGATGTGAAGGGGCAGGCATGGGAGTTGGTTAACGGAGGGCTTGTATTTATAGGTTATAATGGTTGATATGGTGATGTAATGTTTGTATTGTATGGGTGGGGGCGTGGTCATGAAATTTCAGGGGAGCGGGCGGGGTTAGGGATGTTACGTATTTAGTGAGGTTTCGTTTTGGAAGGCTTTTGCTGAGGTTTATTTAATATGTGATGCGCACCTGTTCCAATAAAAGCGGCCTTTTCCACATATTTCTTGTCCTGGTCTGCTTCACCCCCCTCACCCCTCCCTCCCAAGAAGGTGGGGTGTCGACAGCTCTCCCTGCGGCGAGCCTGCTGACCCCTCACATTAAAGCTGCCCGCAACTCGCCGGTCTGGACTGACTCCCGCCACTTTGACGCCACTGCCACAGGTCCCGCCAGTGCCAGTACATGCGCCTTCGAGGGATCACGCTGGCACCCTCAGTACACGTTGTTGCCAGGGCGGCCTCTTCTCTACTCTACAGAGTCCTCTCTCCCAACTAGCACCATCATGCTACGCTCAACCGTCCCTCGATGAAGAGGGTAGTCTGCCATGAACCCCAGATGCCTGATGCAACCCAGGGCAAGACGTCCACAACCGGGCTTGAATCCCCCGTGCAGCACGAGGTTTACCTGCAGATTACCGCCAGGCTCAAGATCACTTCCCATGTGTGCAATAGCACCCTGAAGGCCTGGCTGAACGAGCACCGCAGGAACCCCAGCAATGGCGAGAAGATCATGCTCTGTTAATATGTAATATATATTTGTCCAACCCTAATTGCTTTAACTTTTCTTAAAATGTCATCTTGAGTGAATTTGCAACTTGTATATATGTAACTCTAACCATAAGTATCTGTAGTAGACTTCTGTTACTACCATTCTTTTTGAGTTGAGATTTTATCCGTTTCGTATCTCTTATGTGATTCATGTACTCTGAAGTCCTTATGTAATGTAACTTGTTCTATTGTGAAGCGCTCTGACACCTTCGCTGTATATAAAAACGCATAAATAAATAAATACATAAAGAAAGAAGCAGGTTCCTGGTCTGTTATATGTATTTGAGAGAACGTGTTCGTTACAATTGTGAAGCGTCTGAAGTCCAACACTCCCACCTTGTGGACAAACCATGATTGGCAGCTGCTTTACCTAAATTGAATACGTTTGAATTTAAATAGTTTATAAAACTTCCTGGAAAGTGGTTCTCATTTTATGTGTGTCGGCGTCGCCGTCCCTTGTATTCACCCCGTCCCGCCATTACTCAGACAAGAAAGCCCCAATGATATGCTGAAAACGAAACCCCGTCCACTGCGTACTGTTATGAACCGAAGTCACCCTACCGACCAAGCACATGAAGCACTGGAAACGATTATTTCGAGTCTGGTTTATCTCCTTTGTCCGCTATCGTCATCTTAAGGTTGGATCGCAAACCTTTGATATTTACAAGATAACGTCGAAATTATTTAATGACGTACAAAGGGACTCTTGCATCTGGGGCCCATCTCGAAGGACGCAGCAGCACCTTGCACAACCTGATTGCCGCATGCCAACTGATGTCTCCCACCTGTGTGCACGTCTCAGCCCGGAAATGCTCCACTGCACTTGGAGAGAAAACACGCCCAAGAGGTAAAGCTTCACAACACTACAGGTACCATAAAGAGGCTTACAGTCCCAACATCCTTCTAGTTTTTAATGTCGCGGACTGAGACAAGGATTTCAGGTTTGCTAGAATCTATGCTGGAATTGAATCTCTTTTATGCTTCTTTAGCTCCTTTCCTACTAGGACTCAAAGGTCTATTATGTTGTAAAGAATAGTCGTAATCAGAATAGCAGGTTATTCTTTATTCAGGAAACATAACCCCGGTTCCAGAAGAGATGCGGACGCAGCCGCCAGCCAGCTCACATCACCCGATCTGCCCACCAACTACCAACACACATCACGAACCCTAGCCACAGTTTAAATGAACACATAAACAGAGCGAGGATGCACATTGATTGATGACACATGGGCAGAACAAGGCTGCACTCGATACGCGAGCGCAAGAACACAACAGTGCAGTGCTCGAGCCCAGGAGAGTAATAACATGTTCTAGGCTCGAGACACAACACTTCTCCCCCCTTTATAAAACAGCACACAAAAAGCTCGAGTCAAAACAGATGTAATGCGCAGGTTCTGAACTCGAGACACAACGCTCTTCTTCCCCCCCCCTTACAATAAAACAAAAACAGAACAACAACAAAAAAAAATTCTTTAAAATTGAACTATTCTGGTGGCCTATTTTCCATATTGCAATCCTACAATTATGTCACTTCTAGCACATTACAACAACGTGAAGTTTTCCTAACAGTATGCAAAATTCTTGTAAGGAGACAGTACAGATCAAACCTTATACAATGATCAAATCTCGTACAACGTTATCATCAGTATCTAATACCCTTCTATCATGGTTGTCATCACCTATATCCTTCACAAAAGAAACCACAACATCACCAACATCTTGCTCTCCGCTGTCATAATCCTCATCGCACACCTCCACAACACAGTTCACATTCTTATTATTTTTACACGCTCTTGCAAAATGCCCGGTCATTTTGCAATATGCGCATGTCTGACCTAAAGCAGGGCATCTTCTGTCATTGGCAAGATGTGTCGAACTACCACAACGGAAACAATCTCCTTTATTCTCAAAAGCAGTGGCATTGCTAGTTTCTCCCGTAACGCCCTTTCCCTTAAAAGTATACCTACTCTGGTTGGCATTTCTTTGCGTCCTAACTATTTTAACTATTTCGTCACAACTCTCTCCTTTGGCCTTATTAACTACTGTCCTAGCGCACCTAGTGGTTAATTCTGCTTTGCTAATAATCGCAGAGATTTCCTTTAGACTGGCATCACCATTTACCCATAATTTATCTTGCAACCCACCATTGTTGCAATGCATAACAAGCTGATCGCGAATTAAATCTTCCTCGATAGTACCAAAATTACACGACAAAGTAAATGAACACATAAACAGAGCGAGGATGCACATTGATTGATGACACATGGGCAGAACAAGGCTGCACTCGATACGCGAGCGCAAGAACACAACAGTGCAGTGCTCGAGCCCAGGAGAGTAATAACATGTTCTAGGCTCGAGACACAACATATTACTTATGCTGTATCTGTTTCGGTCGTCTTCTTTGGCTCACCTCCTTGTTGTGTTTGTATCAAAAAATAATGTTTCTTCACAGAATACTTCTGTTGAAATCATGCAGCCTGTCGTGTCCTGAAATGATGGATTGGGATGTGGCCCGAGCGCGTGGCCAGTGGCTGAGGTTAATTCAAGCATTCTATCCGTCAGCTTGTTGTTTTTGCAGTTGCTACCCTAAGTGCGCCGGATGTGCCCAGAGGTGGGTCCGTGGCGCACCGTGCCACTGGAATCAAGCTACACATGGCTGAAGAGCCCTATCTTGGGCGAAACTGTTCCTAGGTTGCTTGTGTTCTGGTCCAGGGAGAACCTGGCCTGGCAGTTCGGGCTGGACTGTTCCCATCAGGAGCAGGGTAAATACTGATTACCACATGGCTGCGCCCAAACTGTGGTAGCATGGTGGGTAAAAAACAATGGATTGGGATGCTGCCTGAGCGATTGCCAGTGGCTGAGATGCCTGAAGAGCCCTAACTAGGCCAAAACCAGTCATAGGTTGCTTGTGTTCCAGATCAGGGTGGACTTGGCCTGGCAGTTTGGGCTGGGCTGTTACCATGAGTAGCGGGGTCAAGACTGATTTGCATATGGCTGGGTCCAAACTGAGGTGGCATGGTGGGCAAAAAACAATGGATTGATTTGCGGCCTGAGCAATTGCCAGTGACTTAGATTAATTCAAGCATTCCATCCATCACTTTGTTGTTTTTGCAAGAAAACACCCCTGCAGCGGATCACCAAGATCAAGAGAACACGCTTGCCAAAAATCACCAAAAGGTGCTTAAAACTCAGAGAATCTCATCAATGGTGACAGCAACACAACATATTGCGATGACCCTTTGGTATCACCAACCACCAGCCTTAACGTACAGCATCAGCTGGAATCTCACAAAAATATAAACATCATGCCACCCCCAGCACCAGGAGCAGATTTACTGGAAAACAAGCTTCATGCTTACAGGACAGGACACCAAGGGTCTTCATCCTCAAGCCGGAGGCGGGGGGGATGTTGTGCTTTTATTCTTTACCAAAAGGAGAAGACGTCATATCAAAGATGTATCATTTGTCTCTATGGAAAGGGGAGAGGAGTTCAATTTCTTTAAGGAAGTGGGAGATGTCATGTCCTGAACAGGACAGTAAGACCTTGCAGACTCTATCCTCCCAGGACACTGGACATGACTGGTCCAGGGACTGGACAGGAAGTGTAAGGAGGAGTAGGACATTTTACTGTAGGGCAGCTCAGGAACAACATCCCCCAGAAGTAGAAGAACAAAGATACAGGCAGGGCTCGTCAATAAAGCATTGTTTAGAACCATACCTTGTGTCCATGTGATCTGTCCACCCTGCACTCCAGACATAACACTGCTTTTCCATTCATGGAGCTTTTCCATTCATTAGGAGCTCGGAGTTAGCGCAAACTTAGAGGGAAGACAATGACTGCTCATGCTTTGACTTCCCCCTTGAACCAGAGAAGAGAATGGATGATAGAATCTTCCATAAAAGCTCAGCATTCTGGCAAAGTAAGCATTTGCAGTTGTGTGTTGGCATAATTTGTTTCTGTAGCTGTTGCTGATTGCCAAAATAATGAAACACAATTGGAAGATGAGGCATAACTCTCTGTCTCCATCCAACTCCAGTTCGATGTCCAGATCCCATTTCCCCTTGAGAAAAGGAGAAGGTCTAGCTCAAAAAATCCCGAAGAAACTAAATTAAGGAGGCTAATTATGGAAACCATGGTTGTTTTAACCACTTAAGCTATCTCTCCCAGTGTGGAGCCCTTTTTTATGTTTAGGGCAGTTTGTGCTTACATTTTTAATAGTTTCTTTCCACAAAACAAAAAAGGCCAGATTTGCATCGTTTCCCCCCTTGTTTTGGGGCTTCCTACAATATCTAGGTTTTGTGGATCACCCTGGAGGGACTGAGAAAATAGCCAAAATGTAACAATTAAAAAAAATGTGCTGTGCAGGACAGTATGTGTTTTTTTCTCTAAAATGTGCATCAACAAAAGGGTTGATATGTTAAAAAAAAGCATTTTGCACCACAGATTTTGATATTTTCTAATTGGTAGTCAATTTATCCTATTTTTGAGTTTGTGGAGGAAACTGATGTGAAACCCACAGCACAGGTTAACCTAGTGAGCTATTTATTTCTGAAAAGTAAACAATT
Organism: Lissotriton vulgaris; assembly: GCF_964263255.1. NCBI lineage: Eukaryota > Metazoa > Chordata > Amphibia > Caudata > Salamandridae > Lissotriton > Lissotriton vulgaris. Next base: position 635,072,251 of record NC_141695.1, read on the forward strand.
CTGAATTCAGCAAGGGATCATTTGTGTAGAATGCTCATGGTTTTCCCAAAGAAACTAACTGTTGAAATCAAAAACTAATGAAAATAAGCAGGAAAAATATAAATAGTTGACAAAGCTTTCATCTTTATGCAACAATTGAACTGCAGTTTACAATGATTTTTTATTTTGGACAGACCATGCATCAATTCATATGGTAAAAGCTAATGAATAAAAATGGGTTTGATGCAAATCTATGCATTATTTAAATGAGCCCAAGCTAATGAGATTAAAGCTATTGGGAATTTGTACATCTGTTAATTTGGGTTACCAATAATACGTGATTCAAATGGCATTTTGCAAAATGTTTTCTTTCTTGCACACTGCTCACAAAAATGGAGAGAAATGCAATTGATAGTATCAAATATTGTGAAATTCAGTTTTTTCACACTTCTCCCAGTAATAACAGTGCCCACGTGCGCTATCAATAGCAACAGGAAATGCCCCAAAATGTAACTAGGAAATATCAAAATGTTTCCATTCAAATTCACTCATTCTTGCAATTTGGGTAGCTGCTGTATTTCAGCCTGGACTTAGCAGGCACCAAGGAAAACCTACCAATGCCAGTCATTTCTGAAAATTAGGTATTCATGGGAGTTGACAGTCATTTGACTCACAGTGATCCCACTACATTTTCTTATCCTGAATGCTATGTAAACATCAAACTTGGTAAAATCACAGAGTCTCTCCACATTCTGTGAGGGGAACTTACAGTTTCTGTGGGGATCCACCTAATTTTTAATACCTTGTATTTCCACACGTCTCCTGATGAAAACAATATTCATGGCAAAGTTACTAATGTTCTATAGCATACATTTCCATAAACATAACACTGCCTAACAGGTGCCAAACACCCTCCTAATGGCTACTAGTGAAAAACTCATGCCGCACGATGAACAAGAAAATAACCCCACCATCCTCCCTTACTAATGCAAATCATTTATGTGGTATGAGTAACAAGTCCATTGTGTGGCCCATCCTCCAGTTTGGCACATTTTATTGCATTTATTTATTTTATTTATTTACGTAATTTTTATAGCGCAACAAATACCCTGGGGTGTCTCGGCGCTGTGGAGCTACTAGAGTCAGTCATCCTCTTACTGGTTGAATAACCACGTTTTTAAGAGCCTGCGGAAGCTCATCAGGTTCGGGGCAGTTTTGATGGAATGTGGCAGAAGATTCCAAAGTTTTGGGGTAGCCACCAGGAAACGTCTGTCTCCCCAAGTGGCCGTTCTTGTATGTGGCACGGTGAGGAGGCTGGTATTGGCCGATCTTAATTGCCGTCTAGGGGTATATGGCTGAAATGCTTCAGTAAGGAACCTGGGTCCTATGCCGTGTATTGCCTTATATGCAATGCAGAGGGCCTTGAATTTAATGCGGCTCTCGACTCTCAGCCAGTGGAGTTGACGAATGGCAAGAGTAGTTGAATTGCGGCGAGGGATGCTCAGGAGAATCCTGGCGGCTGCATTCTGGATGGACTGCAGCTTTGTTATGACACGCTTCTGGGTGTGAAGAAAGAGAGCGTTTCCGTAGTCCATTTTGGAGAAGACTAAGGTAGAGACCAAAGTTTTCCCAGCTGAGGGAGGGAGATAAGGCAGCAACTTCTTTATCTTTTTCAGAATAAAGAATGAAGAGGAGACAACCTTGTTTGTATGGAGATCAAAAACCAACTTGCTATCAAAAATGACTCCCAGGTTTCTGGCTTTTTCCACTGGAACAGGTGGATGGCCGAGCTTTTCCGGCCACCAGCTGGAAGACCATTCTGGAGAGAGTTTTCCAAATGTCATAACCTCGGTCTTGTCCGAGTTGAGCCTAAGACAATTCGAGGCCATCCAGGTACTGACCTCCAGCATAGCTTTCTGGAAATTAGCTGCCACAGTGCAGCCGTCCTTGTGGATACCCAGAACCAGCTGGGTATCATCTGCATAAGATGTGAGCCGTACTCCATGTGCCTTTATTACCCTCGCTAAGTCCGCTACATAGATATTAAATAGCATGGGACTTAGCGAGGGACCTTGTGGAACTCCACAAGGGAGTGCAGAAATGGGAGAGTAGAAATCTCCCAGCCTTACTGTCTGGGTACGGTCTGCCAGGAAGGATGAAATGAGATCCTTGGCCAGACTACTTATGCCCAGTGCTGTGACACGGTCGACTAGAGTGGCGTGGTCGACCGTGTCAAAGGCCGCTGACAAATCCAAAAGGATGAGGACAGCCGCCCCTCCCTGATCCATAATTGCCCTGATCTCGTCAGAGGCCTTTATCAGGGCGGTCTCTGTCCCATGCCCTTTCCTAAAACCAAACTGTGTTTCATCGAGAAGTTGGTGGGTCTCGACGAACTGTGAAAGCTGTCTGTTCATCATGGATTCGCATACTTTGGCGGGAAAGGGCAGACACGCAATGGGTCTATAGCTGGCGACGGCTGTGGGGTCTAGGGAGGGTTTTTTCAGAAGGGTTTTTATAACAGCCTTCTTCCATTTACTAGGAAATTGGCCTGTCTGAAATGCAGTGTTGCAAATCTCCATAAGGGGGCGTGAAATCACTTCTGTGAGTTTTTGCATCACAGAAGGAGGGCAGGGGTCCAGAGGGGAACCTGATTTAATGGACGAGATGAGAGTGATAACGTCATCATGTGAAGCAGGTGAAAAACATGAAAAAGAGTCATGATTATGATGAGAAGGCATTTCTTTCACAAGACCACCCGTGTGTTCAATTTTGATATCACCTTCAAATGAAGCATATATATCTGCCACCTTTGTGGTAAAGAAGGTGGACAAATCATTACAGAAGGTCTGTGAGGGCTCAGCTCCGGGGCCCGAGGGGGGGGGTGGACAGAGTCGTGACAACGGAGAAAAGCTCTCTGGCAGAGTTGGCAGCGGTTTCAATTTGTGCAGAAAAGACCGTTTTGCGAGCCACAATCGCCTTTTTGTAAATCATAAGGGCATCTTTATAAATGTGTCTAGCTAAGGGGCAGTAGGCTTTCCTCCAGCGCCTTTCTAGATTCCTACAGTGTTGGCGGTGGAGTCTTAAATCTTCATTATACCAGGCAGCCGAAGGAGATGCTCTATTAGGTCTCATAAGTTTCTCCGGGGCCACTAGATCGGCGGCATTTCGGATCCAATCTTGAAACTCTACAGCTGATAATGCTGAAGAGTGTCCTCCCTGAGGATGGGAGGAGGCAAGGGAATCTAGCATCTGAGGAATGTCAACGTTTTTCCAAGCACGCGTCCCCACCCTAGTTCGGGGTCTGGGAAGTGAAGAGTGTACGACCCGCATATTCTGCTGAAATGTAATAGCCCTGTGGTCTGACCACGTGATGGGAATAATGTCCAGCACAGAGATGTCAGGATCATTGGTGAACAGACCATCAAGGGTATGTCCAGCTTGATGTGTAACGCCCTTAACTAATTGGTGAAGTCCTAAATTAGATAGGTCAGTAGTTAGTTCAATTGTATCAGAATTATCCTTCTCTTCCAAATGAAAATTAAAATCTCCTAGTATCGTATAATTCTCTGAGCCGACGACATTATCACTCAGGTCAGAGAGAGTGGAGAGAAAGGCATTACGAGGGCCAGTGGGGCGGTATAATATTATACCCTTTAGGGCTTGCTTGGGGTTAATGCTAATAACAAAGGAAGCGGACTCGCAATTAGCAGAGTTTATAGGGTCGAGTGTGGTACGGTATTTATCCTTGTAGATAATTGCAAGGCCACCACCTCTTCCTATGGGCCTATCATGTCTAGCGACGCTATATCCGTCCGGGATAGCGTCACAAAAATCCGGACCAGAGCCGGCATCTGCCCATGTCTCAGTGGCAAATAGTAAATCTAGATTATGAGCAATGATAAACTCCTTGATCTGAAAACTGTGGCATGGAAGTGAGCGCGTGTTGACAAGCGCGGCTCGACAACCATGCGGACGTGCGTTGTCTGGAGCATGTGACGGGACATGATGAGGATCTAGATGGGCTAGTGGGTGGGAATGGGGAAGTTGGTAGCAGCAGCCTGGACAGGGGGGAGGGCTGGTGTCCATCACAGCAGTGAGAGAGACAAGGGTACAATCCAGATGAGGTTTACCAGGATTCAGCTCTTTTAAGTACAGGGGTGAGTACAGCAATCGGGGACCAGGGGTTGACATTTGGGGTCATTACGATCCCCCTTTTTAAAAATAGGGACCACTATTGCTTCCTGCCATGTTGTAAAAAACCCTGTTTTATTAGCACAATTTAAAACATTAGTCAATAAGGGGGCCCATAAATTAATATCAGATTTAAAAATATTGACCGGTACTCCATCGGGCCCTGGCGCTTTGCCCCCTGAGCTTGCACAGATGGCTACTTCCACCTCGTGTAAATCAAAACTAATATTCAGGGGGAACAGGCCCATGGCATTCTCATTATCCTCATCAGCGTCATTTTCCACAGGAACTTCACCCTCTCTAGTTAGGGGTAGGTTATCCCTTTTGTAAAGTCCTGTGAAATGTGAGATCCAAACAGGTTTCGCAATTGCTATTTCAACGGCATCAGTTCTTCGATCTTTAAAAAATGGCGCATTCACCGCCTTCCAGGAGGTGTCAGTGAGAAATATAAACATATAATGAATATTATGGATGTTCCAAGAAACAAGATGGATTTGACACCTAGTTTGGCTTATGCCAGGAAAACATAGTTCTGTACAATACAGCATTATTGTTTCAATTGCAAAGATTAATGTTAATAAGCAAATATGATTCTAATCAGAAATTATTTATAGCAAATCCCCCTCTGATGCACTACCCAACTATTACACACTTTTACAATCATAATGCTGTCTCCATCACTTCTGTCTTATTCATCTCAATTTTCCTAAAGCCCTGATGTCATCATAGGGCCGTGGTTCTATATTTTCCATTTCATAAATATCTCTTTTCCTCTTATTTGCAGACATTGCTAACACCTACTTCTTACACCCACAATTAATCCCATTATATATAAGATTGCTTCAAACATTTTAAGCAAAAGAATGAAATCAATTTCACAAATCAACACAAACATAACAGTGTTAATATTGTACGCAACTTATTCCCTTCTACGCGGTCCAACCACTCACCAACTTTTACAAACCCCTTTCCAATTTCATGAAATCAAATACCAACTGATTCCCACAAACCATACTCCTTAAGAGCTTTTGCCTCACAAGAAATGTTAGTTACATTATTGATATAAGCCTTAATAAGCTTACTGTTCTTTAAGATGAAAGTATAGCTTTCATCACATTGCAATCTCAGCCCTGTTTCGCAACCAAAAGGTCAAATACAAGTTGTAGTGCTTTGTGTGTTAGAGATAACGGTACCCTCTGGTCCCTATCAGACTCTGATGTGCTGTGATGCAAGTGATTGAATGTGATTGAAAAAAATTATGACATAGTATGTTCAGTTAACGATTACACTCTGAAGAATAAAGATGTGCAATACCGAGCTCCTTGTGTTGCGTGATCATTCGCATGTACCTGGGCTGGGGAGGATGCTACAACTGGCGACAAGATTAGGGATTATGTAAACCCCGCAACCCGAATAACCGAGAGGGCTCTCTTGGAGAGTTTGCTGTGGGTCGACATACTGCTCGTGCATGCCACGTGTACCTTAGTCGAAGTAAAAAATTTGACGGTAGGCATATGTGGAGTCAAAGCGGCACGCCAGCCAGTGCAATGCCTGTGAAGAATGCGAAGGCCTTACAGAAAGTTTGTCTGTTGTTGGCTAGAAATGTGCTGGTAATGTCGAGAAAAGAGATATTGTGCCACAGCCTAACACAGAGCCACAACCGGGTATAGAGAAGCACCAAAGGCAGTGGTTGCAGAGTGCAAGGAAATGCTAAAAGCAGAAACCTTTCTGACACAAAGAAATGCTAAAGGCAGTGACAACCAGGTACGGAAAGTGCAACAAGTGGCGAATACAGGTGCAAGAGAATGCTGAGAACGGAGAAACAGAGGATGCGATTATCAGATATATAGTGAATATGATTATGCTTACCAGAACCGGAGTAAAGAGAGCCATCTGACCTCAGCACCAAGCACCGCAACCCAAGCAGAAGCACAGGGTTGTGCTTATAAGGCTGGGGAATCACTTTGGACCGACTGAAAGGCAATGGGCGCTGATTGGAAGATTGACGCTTTTCAATGGCTGCCGAAAATATGGTAATGCTGCCTTCTTAGAACCACAGCCTCCCTTCGATACTGCCAAAAAGCTGAATATTGGTGACCGATGGAGTCCCTGGATCGAATCCTTTATTGATTTTATTGATGCGCTGAAAGAAGCAAATGACAATGAGATCATTAAATATCTAAAGAATTTTGTGGTTGAAAGAGTAATAGAAGTGATAAAGAAAATACCACACTGTGATGAGATGACATACTGTCAAATCAAAGAGGTATTAAACAAGTTCAATCCAGTGCCAAATGTCGACTATGAAGGATACATTTGAAGTAAAGAATGGCAGAGAGCTGGTGAAATGATAGATGAGTTTGTAGAAAGACCTAATTCACTCCTCAAGCATTGCGAGTTCAACAAGTTCAATGATGATGAGGCCATGCATCTGAGAGTAATAGATGGTTGACCCTCCGATTCCTTTAGACAACGAATGCTGAAAGAGACACTCAACTTGGAGCGAATACTAATGGCTGCTAGAGCAAAAGAAAGAGCTGATAGACAAGCCACTAAAACGGAGGCCGGAATGGCCCAAACTGAATCGTTGCTGAGTGTGAAAAGTAAGCCAAGACACAAGGTAGATGGCCACACAGTAATGTCTCCAAAGAAAAAGAAATTGTGTTTCTGATGTGGATTTTTCTTTCCACATGATAGTAAATGTCCCACCATTTGACAGATATGCAAAGGCTGCAGAAAGGAGAACCGTTTTGTAACAGTTTTTAAAGTGAAGGAAAGATCAAGTGTGTAATGTTGAAAAAACAAAATGGATTCCAGAAAATTCCCAAGACGTTCCAACTACATCCACAAGGCCAGGCGGCAACATCTGTTGAGGCAAGTAGAAACTTAACAACGTCGATCGTCGCCAAATTCATTGTCTAAATGTTCATCCCCGTCGTTGTCAAGTGATAGTAAGGAAGATGGGTGTGTGATGACAATGTCGATCACAGGGCACAGTGAGCATGAAGGATTAGCTTCTTGCAAGGAAGAATGCCGGTTGACAAGTGAAAGCGTGAAATTAATTTGGACACTGTCCCAAAGTCACACTGGAGGTGAATGGGTGCTCCTGACCTTTTATCATAGACAGTGGTGCGTCTATAAACATTAAGCCAGCAGAAAAGTACAATAAACCGTTTCCAGTGCCCCGTTTAACCCCGCCAAAAACCAAAGTGTATACGTGGGCTGCTTTAACGCCACTGCAAAGTCAAGGTTAAATTTTAGCAACTGTGAAGCATAAAAATACAGAAGTACAATCACCAATTCATGTTGTGCAAGGCACTTTATCGAGTGTATGTTTACTCAGTTTCAGCACTGCTGCTAACATGAGGCTAATTTCTGTAAACTACAATGGTAATGCCTGTCGTGAGATAGGGAATTAGTTTCCATCCATGTTTCATGCATTGGGAAGACTTAAGACAATAAAAGTGCAACTTCACGTAAATGAGGACATGAATCCTGTTGCTCACCAACATAGTCGAATTATGTTTCATTTACAAGAGGCTGTTGAGAAAGAACTTGAGACACTATTAAAGCAGGACATCATTTAGCGATCCACTGGTCCGACACCATGGGTGTCACCCATAGTGGTAGTGCCTAAGAAGGATAGTGGAGGAGCCATGCACATCTGCGTTGATATGCGCCAAGCTCACAATGCGATTGAAACAGAACTATGTCTAGGTCCGCATATTGCTGATATGATTATGCAGCTGAATGGAGCCAAAGTATTTTCTCGCCTTGATTTGAACTAAGGGTATCATCAGCTTGAACATTGCAGGTACAGTACTACCTTTTTGACTCATATTGGTTTATTTACATATAAAATACCAAGGGGTCTATTTACTGAGATTTAATGCCATTTTTGCATCACAAAAGTGACTCAAAATTACACTAAATCATTTTTCACCTGTTTACTTTCCACCATAAAACCTGCTTTATGCTGGAGAATAACTTGAAAGTAACACAAAGCTGTTCATAGCACGGCTTCCCATTTAGCGCCATGGGTGCATACCATGGGTTGTGCATGGGCTTTCCCATACAAGCACCCAAGGTTTCTAACGTTAAGCCCTATTTACTTTAAAAAGTAGACAAGGTTTTTTGTTTTTTTCGGTTGGTAACTTTTTTTTAATTGATTTTCAGTGACACAGTTAATAACATAACTGAGTCATGCAGCGTTACATATTCCAGTATGTAGCATTTCTGTTCATCAATCTTGTTAAACCTTTTCACAAATAGTCACGACAAGAACCCAATCGGAGTTGACATTTTGCGTTGCGGGCTTCGTGGTCAGAATGTCTCGGTGTTCCAATAGGTACGCTGTTAGGGGTGCCCAAAAGTATTTCTTTCTAGACCTGGTGGGGAGTTATTCCTCATAAGTCTGTAAGGTGTCTCTGCAGTACACCAGGTCTGATACCCATTTCTGAATTGTTGTGCTGAGTTTACTGTCCCAGTGCATGGATACTCTACGCTTTGCCATTAACAATGTAATTGCCAGCAGTTTCCTCTTGGCCTGCGGCGTCCTGTGTAGGAGACCCAGTAGACACATCTGTATAGAACACTCTAATGCACATTGCGTGACCCTACGCATAAATGATACCACTAGTTCCCAGTATTCCGTAATTTTTAAGCATTTCCACGCTAGGTGCACAAAATCTGTGTCCTGTGCCCCACATCTGTGACAGGCCAAGTCCACCCATAGACCATATCGGTAAAGCTTCATGGGTGTGTGGTAGGTTTGGTGGAGGTATTTATAGTGGATAATATGCAAATTACCATTTGGAGTCAACATTTCAGTGAGCTCACCACAGAATTTCCCTTCATCTTGGGTTAGGGGCGTGTCAAGTAGCTGGTTCCACCGCTCTAATGCTCTAGTGTTGGTGTGCGCTAGTTCTGTTTGCATCGCCCGTTACAGCTTAGCCACTAGTCTTTTTGGTAGAGTCAGCAATCACCATTTGTAGCAGGGCCAGGGTGGGCGGCTTCACAGGGAAGTTCGGATAGAGTGCTTTGATGGCTGCCCTTAGTCTGTGGTATGTGAATTGAAATAGTAATGTTTGATTGCTGAGCTAGTGCAGGTTGGAGGCATAGACAAACTGACCTTCTACGTACAGATCGCCCAAAGTTCTGATGCCTACCTCTTGCAGCATAGCAATGCTGCCTGCGTCGTGCGTCACTGACAGTGCGGGTGGTTGGCGAGCGGCATGGCAAGTGCATATAGTAGCAGCTTATTTGCCATGCAACCCAACTTACGCCACTCCTCTGCAGTACTGGGTTAATTTCAGTGCAGGTGACTTCCCTGCGTTGTTGAGACAGAATGTTGTGTCTTGGAATGGGGTGGGCATCACCTTCTTTTGCAGCCAAGTGTGGCAAGTATTTCACCGGGTGGTACCAATAATGTGCATACTGTGCCTGGGCGCTTAGACAGTAAAGTTTGAAATTCTGGGCGGCAAATCCTCCCTGCTGGTAGGGTAGTGATAGTGTTTCTCAACCTATTATTGACTGTTTCCTCGCCCAGACCATTTTCACTACATTTGTTTGTATTGTCTTAAAAATGTGGTTGGATAGGGTGATGGGGATGTTATTAAATAGGATTTAAACATTTATGCAATATGCCCATTTTTATTATGGCAATCCTATCCGCTAGTGTTAAAGGGAGCGTAATCCATTTATCCACTTGTTCTTCAAGCTTGTCTATTCCCAGGTATTTAACTGGGTCGGTTTGCCACTCTAGTGGGAAGTCCACCGAGCATGGTTGAGTTATTTCTGTCAGAGGGACCACTGTGGATTTGCTCCAATTGATTTGGAGGCCAGTGGACCTACCAAATCTGATATATTCTCTCAGGAGCCTCGACAGATTATGCTGGGGGTCTCTTACGTAGAGCACCATATCATCCGCGTAGAGGGATATGCCTATTGGGTGTTGGTGGAACTTGAGTGCCATGTCTGGATGTCTGTGTTGTATTTCATAGGCTAGAGGTTCTAACGCTATGGTGAAGAGCAGCGGAGAGAGTAGACATCCCTGCTGTGTTCCCAGCCTTTTTCGCACCTGTTCCAACACTCTCCCATTTACTTTGATCCTAGCTACTGGGTCTGTGTAGAGGAGCTTTATCTAGTTTAGGAGTACGCCGGGCATGCCCATTCTCTACATTATAGCAAAGAGGTAGCCCCATTCCACTGAATCAAAGGCTTTGGCCGGTTCTAATAAGACGGCCGCCGTCTCTAATTTCGGATTTAAAAGGTGTAGGAGCGCAAAAATGGTACGTATATTGTGGGAGGTCGATCATTCCTAGATGAATGCCGATTGATCTGGCAGGACAATGTTTGGCATTAGCAGTGTCAGTCTGACAGCTATCAGTTTAGCCAATATTTTTGTGTCGGTATTGATTAAGGACAGTGGGCGGTATGAGTCCCATCTGTCATGCACTTTGTCGGGCTTATTATGGAGAACCCGTCCTTGTCAAAGCGTGTCATTCAGCTGTCATCTGTGATTTGTGTTACTGTGTGTTGCGTGCTTCTGGTCTGTATTTTCTGGGCTAAAGTATGTCCTGATCGGCCTCCCTCACCGTATTCCCTCGCAGTTTGTCTCTTTTAGGTATTTGAGTTTGTCTTCTGCGAATTCATTATATAGTGTGATTTGCTCCCTGATTTTTCCTAGCATTGGGGCGCAATGGGAACTTTCATATTCTGCCTCTAGTTTTTTAATTGTCACCTCTATACTGCACAGTTTTGAGCGTATGTCTTTCAGTATCCCCGCGCTTGTGCCTATGCACGTCCCTCGGATAGTGGCCTTGAAGGCCTCCCACACTATGCTCTAGTTATCGACCGATCCCACATTTATTTGAAAGTATTCCTCAACTGCCTCACTTATAGCTTCACTGTTTGCAACTGCAGAAATATTATTATACGATTGTGCATTGTCCAGAAAAAGATCAAAACCCTACATAGCACCAATTCTAAAGTGGCTGATGCATAAAATCCCGTGCCGCTGCTGCCATGTCAGTGGAACAAATCATAGCTGCCACAGGCACTGAGAGAGATTTGCTAATACGCAAAGACATTATTACACATCAATTTTGGAGAAAACATACTCGACCTCTTCATGATTACTTGGAATTCCAGAAATTCTAAAGTGTTGAGGAAGAACTTTCAGTTACCCCACAAGGACTTATATTACGAGTTTCGAGAATTGTCATGCCTGAGAGCCTGTGACAACAAGTCATTGAACTGTCCCATGAGGGACATTGTGGAGTAGTTTCTACTAAACAAGCCCTACATGACCAAATGTGGTTCCCTCGTTTTGAGGAAAGAGTTGAAAAGGAATTAAGGGCATTACATTTGTGCAACTGCTTGTCATCCAAAACAACCTCACATCTGTTAAACATGTCTGATTTTTCAAAGCATGTATGGAAGAAGATGGCAATTGATTTCTTTGGACCCCTTGACCCCCTGTTCAAAAGAGAAGACCAAGTCATTGTCGGGCAGAAGCAGAAATTCAAGTCTTATGCTCTTTTTGATGCTGACCCACTGAGGGTTGTGACTAGCAAAGGACACGTGGTGATCTGCATCATCCTAGAAAGTCCATCACAAGAGGTTCTTCTTACTTCAAACACCTGCCTCGAAGTTTTTTGACTTCAGATGTTCAGATTGAGACCCTTACATGTGGCAGTCAGGAGAGCCCAAAGACAAAGACTGTACTTGCATCTGTGTCACCAGTGCCTGCCACGGATGGCTGTCCTATGTCTCCTGAATCTCACACAACAAGATCCAAAAGATTGATTCGAGCACTTGGATGACTCATTGAGGAGTTATGATGTATATATGTATTTTTTGTTTACTTTTGATTTAACAAGGGGGTATATGTAGTGTTATGTTTGTTATACATAGAGGGACTCCACTGGTCCCTGACGAACTCTGTACAATAGTGACATAAGTGATTAAATGTGGTTAAAAAAACTCATAACTTAGTACATTCAGTTAACAGTTACACAGTGAAGAATAAAGACATGTAGTACCGAGCTCCGTGTGTGGCATGATCATTTACATGAAGTGGATTGGGAAAGATGTTACACAAGTCTGTTTTGCATCATAATAGCACGCGTAGCCATTAATTCTTTGTTTATGAGTGAATGCACCAGCAGTGTTAGAAGCTAAGCAATCTACCAGTGTTTACAGTCTCCTAATTCTCACTTCATTCAAAGCCACACCAATAGACTGAATCAAAACACCTAATACATCTAACGCAATTTGTTCGCACTCACGCTTCACTCTTTTCAATACAACAACATCATTAAATCTATACACATGGTATACCAGAGGGAATACCAAAGTAAGAGAGCAGCCTCGTATCCAATTATATGGCAGGTTAAAATAGTCAGCCTTACCATAGACATAAAACATTCCTCTCACTATTGTATCCTCACAAATCAAAACACCATCATCAACCACTTAACTCCTGTCCCACTCATAACCATACTCTCTCTAACTAATTCTATCAAACTGATACTATGAGCCTTCAGTTGCACCATACACAACACTCCTTTTGTCACATGCTCCGTACTCAGTCTAGGATGCATATTCAGATTTCAAAATTTCTCTTCAGCTGTTACTTGTATCTTAATTTCTCTTGCATCTTCCCAATTCCTCAGAAGTTCACACTTCTTTCATTATGCTGTTTCATAAACTCAGACTTTTCTTCACTTAAACAGCATACAAATTCATGTTTAGTTTTGTAAATATTTGAGTTAGGTTGTGCAACGTGCTTCAAATGTTTAGAAAAGATTTCACAATTTTCAAGAGTCGTCAGATTCAGGAAGTTTTTCTGAAGAAGAATTGAAGTCAGAAAGATATGGAGCCAAGAATTAGGATAGGATAGGATAGGATAAAAGGTTTGTAAAGCGCTCGATTGCCCTTGCTTCTTGGTGCTAGTGTGTGTAAATCCGGATCCAAAAACCATAGCTTATGCCAGCCTAAGTTACAAAAAGCAGCGTCTTCAAGTTCTTCCTAAACAGCCTCATATCTGGTTGGAATCTCATATCCAGAGGTAGTCTATTCCACAGGTGTGCTGCCCCGTTGGATAGCGTCCTACCTCCCCATATGGCCCGTTTAACCCTGAAAGTCTTGAGAAGCCCTAGATTAGTAGATCTCAGATGAAGTGAAGGAACATACGGCGTGAATAATTTAGAGACTTCATCCCCCCCCTCCCCCCCGGCCCCCCTCCATAGAGTGCCTTATGAACCAGGCACAAGGCCTTAAAATCAACACGCTGCTGTACTGAAAGCCAGTGCAATTATTTAATGCCAGCTGAGGTTGGGCAACCACTGGGAATGTTCAGAAGCAACCTCGCTGCCGCATTCTGAAGGGACTGGAGCTTTCCCATCTGCGTTATATCTATGCCCATAAACAGGGCCTTGCAGTAATCTAATTTGGAGAGAAAAAGACTCACCATCACCGTCTTCTGAAGGTCACGTGAGATGAATGGAAAAATCTTTTTTAAGGTTTTTAAGAGAAAGAAACAGGACGATGTCAAACTATTGACCTGGGCTGAGAAATTTAACTTATCATCAAAGATGACCCCCAGGTTCCTAACCTTAGAGACAGGAACCGGACATTTCCCAGCCTCGACTGGCCACCATGAGTCATTCCATATGGGGGATCCCCCTCCGTTTTGTCTGTATTAATCTTCAGAAAATCTCTCCACATTTCTTGCCCTGCACTGATACCGGGGTCTCACTATCCTCATTTAATGTCATAATGGCGGACTGACCTGAAGCAGCAAAATGCAGCGAAGGTCACCTACCCTATGAGCCAGAGGAGAAGCTTCATGCGGACTTGCGGATTATCCTAAGGGCTTCACTACAGGGAACACTACTTATAAGTACGCACAGTACACTATTGCGGCCGCCACAGAACTGAAGAGACATATTGGAAGTCTGTCTATTGATAGTCAACATCATAAGACAATAGAGATTCCTCCCTCCCGAGGCTATTGCGACTCCCCCGGCTAGTCGTATACTATAGGAGTAGGCTTTGGCACAACAAAACATCCTCCAGGCACACACCCTCAGTGCAGCACATGGTAGGTGCTATAGACTGCAACTACACTGTATTATTTGGCACTGGTCTTTTCAAGCTGCTCACTGCTGTGTCACCCTGAGACACTACTTCTTCCATATACCTGGGTATAGAGACACTGCTCCTTGGCTATTATACATTTAATGTGGCAATGCACTTTCGAACATCACGCAAAAGTAGCCTGGAAGGTGATCATAGTTTGGGGATTGTGACGATCCTGTTATAAGCTAAGAATATCACGCACTTCGCGGAAGGCTAGCCAACGACTGCTGACCCTGCTATTGGCAGGAACATTTGCACACAAGTACTTTCGCTTCCCTGTCGTGGTGATTCCTGATATTATCTGTCACTTAAAGTGTGCCAAGCTGTAACCCCATACCAATATGGGAAAGGCAGACACGAAGCAAACAAGGCTAATCTTTGACACCAAGAAAGGCATGCGAGGGCAACAAGATGAAGAGGAAAGCGGTGGTGAGCGGTCCGCCCTACAGGCATCCTCCTCTACTGAGGATGAAATGAAGGCTATCCTACTGGAGGTCAGGCAAGGACTCACTGCGATTGCAGATAAAATAGATGCCATGACCACACGTATGGATGCCATAGTACACAGGCTGGACACCCATGATGAGCGCATTGTGGAGACAGAACACCGTATTTCAGACGCTGAGGACGCTACTTCTCACATCCAAGCCAATGTAGCACAGGTGAACAAACTACTAAAAATAATCACTGCCAAAAATGAAGATATCGAAGCGAGAAGTAGGAGCAATAATATATAAGTCCTCGGCATTCCAGGAATTAAGAATACTGGTAAAATTGAAGAATATGTTGAAAAAAGTTTACTAGCCACAATCGGAGCTGAAGCCCTCTCTACACACTTTATCGTCGAACAGGCGCACCGCTCGTTAGGCCCCAGACTTCCACCTGGGAGCACGCCCAGACCCATCATCGCAAGGCTCCTAAATTATAGGGACCGGGACGTTGCCTTGAAGGTAGCCCGAGAAAAACGACATCTAAACTTCGAGGGGAACTCATTTACCATATATCCTGACTTCACAGCCACGGTGCAGGAAGACAGATGCAAATTCCTCCCCGTCAAACAAAAGCTAAGGCAAGCCCAACTTGACTATGCACTTCTATATCTGGCTCGCTTGAAAATCACGCACCAAGGCAAGCAGATGTTCTACACCAATCCGCAGCAGGTAGAAGAATTCCTGAAAGATATTAAGCACCAGAACATTACTTCCATCACACCAGATGCCTCGTCTAGATCGGCTTCACCAACTGCGGAGTGACATATTCGGCACAGGAGATGGACTATGATTCCTGGGAGGCCCATGGTATTGAGGTAATCTGTTGCCTCAGGGGAACTGCACCACACGCCTGCAAGGCGGAACTCTACTTTCTACAGCTCACATAAGTGATAATCTGGTTAGATATAATAATTTGAGCTGAGTACACCCACCCTCTCGGAGGTAGTTGATACCATCTAGCTGACTCTCCAAGGGTGCGGTGTGACCGTGCATACCCCTAGAGGTATCCCACCAAGGGCATTCCCGCTTCCGAATCTTACTGCACTGTTATGTGCTTCATGTTTAATGGTTACTTGAGGGTAGGGGTGGGGGGTGGGGTAGTACAGACTGGCATGATTGGGATGTTTCAGTGGGTGGGGGGGCAGGGGTTATGTTTTAATGTTTATTGTTCCCAGATCGACACAGCAAGACAGACAGAGGTATGGCTGTTATACTGAATATTTCGCACACAATACAGGGACACACCACTATCTGTTTCAGGCCCATAGCACCAATGGTTGACTTCCCTACTCACCAGCATTTACAAATCCTCACCTGGAATGTTTGTGGGTTGGGAGACCCACGGAAGTGTCGACAGCTACTGGCATACTTAGATCGCACCCGATACTCATTGCATTACTCCAAGAAACACATATAAACCAGCTACACACCACAACCTTAGTAAATGGGCATATCATCGGATATTTTCATTGTAATCTTCCTACACAAGAGGTACGGCTATACTTGTGAAAAAGCGGACCTCTTTTGTCCTAGCTGGTTCATCCATAGATCATGGTGGGAGATACTCCATTGCTTGGGGGCTTTTGGGCATGGACTCAGTCACTTTAGTAAGCTGTTATGGTCTGAATGTTGACACTCCTGCCTTTCTGACATTGCTATGGGGGAAGATTGTGGTAATAGGATCTACCCATGGGGGGGGTGATTTTAACATTGCTCCTAATCCCGCAGTCGACAGATCTAATCCTGCACCTTATCATTATAATAGATCATATGAAATCCTACGGAGGCTAAGGGCCGACACTGACCTTCTTGATGCCTGGCAATATCTTCACCCCCTTGCAAGGGAAGGCACGCATTATACAAAGCATCATGCATCCTGGGCAAGGTTAGATTATTGTCTGTTATCCCGTGGACTGGGTCCATCAATAAAAGATGTCACGCACTTGGCCTGAACGTATTCTGACCACTCACTTGACAAATGTACCATTGCCCCACCCGGGTATAACAAACCACCAGGCAGCTGTAGATTACTACCCGTGGTGTTGTTAGACACAGTATTTCATAGTGAATTAGGGGGTGAGATCTAAGACTTCTTTCGGAGAAATAGAGGCTCTGTAGATAGTGTGGAAACCATCTGGGAGGCATTTAATGTAACGATTCGGGTGTTGTGTATCTCAAAAAGCTCCGGATTGCTCCGGGATATACAGGGCACACTTGGAAAATTATAGGAGGACCTCAAGACACTGGAGGCCAAGCTGACTACGGGAGGAGACGCTAACATTCAGCATGCATTCCGTGAAAAATTATCAGATTACATCTCTACTGCGGACCGTGAGACTAAATTTAAGGGGAAATACTGGGTAACCCGAAGGTATGGGGAAGGGGAGATACCCGGAAAGGCCCTTGCTGAAACCATATGGCAGCCGCGCTTTTCCACTTATGTACTGGACATTTCTGGTCCCGGAGAGATAGTATAGCGTGATACTGCTGACATACACGCCACCTTTACTGCACACTATTCCACACTTTACACCTCACAGAGGAGGGACAACTTTGAATTAGATAGCTTTTTAGGGGATTGTGCTGAATGCAGAAGGCCAACGGTGGACTCCAAGTGACGCACAACCCCTGATTATTTCCCAAAATGGCTTAAACTATTAGTATTCATGTGGTGTGCATCCACGACTCCTGTACCCATTGTTGAGGGGTACAACCCGTGACCGGGAAACAAAATGCCAAAGATGATGGAGTGGTGCACTACCAAAGTGTTCAAAAGTTAATAATGAAGCTCAATCAGTTCCTTTGTAGAAAGAAAAAGGGTTAATCATATAAATCCTAGTGCATGAATATAAAACAACAGCCAACGCGTTTCGTTCTTGAAAGAACTTCGTCAGGGCAAATATTTATGTTGGATGGTTATCTCACCATGTAGTTGGATTCAATAATTCCCGGAGTCGTCATTCCTATGTGTAATCAAATTGGAACACGGGCCACCGTGATATGGGCCAGAAACAGAGCACTGAATGGCGATCGTCACGAAAAAGGTACTGAATACTGGGAGCCCAGTATTCGGTACCTTTTTCGTGCACTTGGATTTATATGATTAAAGCCTTTTTCTTTCTACAAAGGAACTGATTGAGCATCATTATTAACTTTTGAACACTTTGGCAGTGCACCACTCCATCATCTTTGGAGCTTTTTAGGGGATGTAGCGATTGGATGGCTGGTTGATTCGCAAAGAGAATTCCTTTGGGCCCCCTTCGAAACTTAATGAGATTCGGGAAGCCATCATGCAGATGCGGTCCGGCTGCCCCCTGGTCTAGACGGGCTTCCTGACGAATTTTATAAACACCTATATAGATCAGATGGCCCCGATATTAAAGGAGATCTTTGAAGATGCACTTGAAACTGGCACGCTCCCTCGGTCTATGAGAGAGGCACTTATCACTTCCTTGCTCAAACCTGGGAAATCACCTCTTTATTGTGATTCATATAGACTATTATCCCTCATTAATTGTGATACAAAAATATTGGCAAATGTTATTGCAAATAGCTTAGCCCATCTAATGGAAAAGCTGGTCCTCCCTAATCAGGCGGGCTTTGTCCCAGGCAGAGCGACTACACATAATCTTCGTACCGTATTTTCCATTCTGCAGAATGTTGCTGCTCCTGAACTGCTGCTGGGGGCAGCTTTCCTAGACGCCACTAAGGCGTTTGATGCTGTCGAGTTGGATTATTTATTTGGGGTATTACTGAGCACAGGATTTCCACCTATATTTATTTCCTGGATGTGGCTGTTGTATCAACTCCCTACAGCAAAAGTCTTAATTAACTGCCATTTATCTGCTGCGTTTCCCATATCCAGAGGCACACGGCAGAGATGCCCACTCTCACCCCTGCTTTTTACCCTCGCAATCGAACCCCTGGCCTCTAAACTGAGACAACATCATCAGGATAAAGCACTACAGTGCACCCCATGGCAGATCCTCATATCTCTATATGCGGATGACATGACCCTTTACATTCGTGATCCGCAGTCTAATCTCAATCCGCCCCTGCGAGAATTTATAGTTTTTGGGTTGGGAAACAGTCTGGGATTCATATAAATTGGGGAAGTCACAAATCTTTCCCCTCACGCCTGCCGCCACTCAGTTTCCTCTGGATTTCCCATTGGAATGGTGTGACACTGACCTATGCTACCTAGGGATTCGCATATGTATGTATGTATGTATTGCGATTTATATAGCGCACGTATCACCCGAAGGCATCAAGGCGCTTGCCTTGGGAACCCGTCCTGGTATTCCCTGTGGGATAACCCCAGCAGGGTATCCACAAGGTGAAAGCCAGGCATACCGCCGCGAGGGGCGTAGTGGAGATTAAGTAAGCTATTGCCCAGAGTCGCAGAGTGTGAACCCGTGAGTCGAGTAGGCACCGGAACGAGAATTATCAAGTCCGTGGAATTTTTGAGCCCAAGACCCGCCGAGGCAGGGAATTGAACCCTGGTCCAGGACCGATCTCAGCTTCCGGGTCTGCCGCCTCTAACCCCTGAGCCACACTTCTCCACAATCCCCATATCTGGGGACAGGGAAGAGCTGATGCACCTGAACTATGGAACGGCCATAGACCGCATCACAGGCTATGTCACTTGTTGAATCGCAATGCCGCTCTCTCTGGCAGGGCGAGCTGTGTTAATTAAGTTGGTGATCCTACAGCAAATATTATATTTATTTTTAAATATCCCATATCACCTAGGCTGGCATTTTTTCCGAACACTCAGATCGGAAATGATAAGGGGGGGAAGGGGCGGGGGGTAAACAATCACGCCTACAATGGAGAGTACTTACGCAGCCGTATGACGGGGCGGATTCGATATTCCAGACTTCGAGTTGTAATATACATCCGCACAAGCCCACTATGCCTTGTACTGGTTCCATCCCCCTAGGTATATGCCTCAAAATGCAGTGGAACAATGGTTAGCAGACCCCATCCATTTGGATCATGTGCTAGGTGCACCCCCCGTACACGCAACACTGCACCAACCACGATCACATGCACAGTAGAGGCTTGGAATCGCATCCTGACCCTACTTCAATGTCCAATGCTGTATTCACCGTTACTCCCACTCTCCTACCATGCCATTACTACAAGAAACAGGGTTCCACAGATTCTGTGAACGTACCAAAATCACCACATGGGGAGATCTCTATCACAATGGAAAATTCTGCTAATCTGATCTCTCTCAAAAGACACAGCCCTCCTCTTTAGATGTATTTCTCTATGTACGGCTCCGTCAAGGTGTACGATCCATCACTCCAGACTTTCCTCAGGACCCCCACCCTAGTGCCTCTACACAGGAGGGACATCTGGTCTCTACGCTTTATCACACTATTCGCAATCAACAGACAGAATTGCCCTGCTCTTCCAGTATTGAATGAACCAGGAACTGAGATATAAAATGACGGATGACCAATGGACATATTGCCGCCTACAAACGGAGCAAATATCCTCAAGTGGTAGACTCCGAGTCATACATTATAAGTTCCTGAAGCGCTTATATTACACCCCGGTCAAAATGCACCGTTTTAAATTAAAAGACACAGATAGATGTGAAAGATGCGGAAGTCCTGGGGCCGATTTTGTTACACTTGTCCTGGGATTGCCCACGTGGGAATGAATACTGGTTACAGGTTTTTACTTCCCTAGAACAGATGACACTCCTCACCTTAGAACGCACACCATTACTAGTTTTGCTGGGTTATACCAAGCTCATACCGAAGTCATGTCACAAATACCTCGCTATAGCACTATTGCTAGCCAAACTCAGAATTGCCTGTAGGTGGGGCAGGGGATGGGCGCCTAAGTTCAAAGAAATGGCTTAATTACCTAATATACTGACAGGAGCAACTGACCCTGTATGTTGAAACCTTGCCTTGAGACCTAGAGACATATGGAGCCCCCTCCAGAACTATCTTCTCACACAGCCACCGAAATCTCCAAATCCGCTCCGGAAAAACAGACACAATGAAGTTCCTCGCGTAATAAGATACGTACAATATGCTGGAAACCCATGCTGACCATGCCACTCCCCACGATCCTTGTCACTATATCAAGCTCAAGATGTGCGAACTAAGCCCCACATTGATACTGTGATAATGTAATTTAACCCTACTATGATGATACAGCCATTGTATACTTCTGTAATGCGCCAGGTGTGATTTTGATTCCTTTGCCCAGTAAAAGTTGTATCCAGATATGTAACGAACAGCAAGTATGATTACTAGCTATGCAGAAACTGCATTCCAAACATATCGCATTGTAAGGATGTTGCTACCTGTGTGAAGTTGTTCTTGCTTTTTTTCTCAACCTACTCAGTTTGATGTCCCACGCTATGAAATGTATTGTACTTTTCATGTTTAAAAACTAATAAAAAATGTATTTAAAAAAATAGTTTCAATTGAGAAATGGAAGTTTGCGACTGCACTATGGCCGGTCACATCAAAATACTGCGGTTGGAACCGCCGACTTGAGGTCGGGCTGTTTCTTTCCGTAACGGCGTAGGTCGTCCGTAATAGGGCCCTTAGTTGGCTGTGCCAGGATTAGAATGTACTCACTTTCATAGTATCCAGCGGTAAGCAGTGCGAGCATAACTCATAGAGCTGTTCTGAAAGGGCCTGTGTAAGTTAATGTTTATGTCAGGCGTTTATTTCAGCCTCAGAGGATATGTACATTTTGAAATGTTTGTTCACGTTGTGTGTTTTTTTTTTTGCCAAAGTACTTCCGTTCGTGAATTCTGTCAAGCAATTGTTAGGTTAGTAGCTTACATCTTGCATTTTTTATCTCTTCGTTTTATTTTCCAAATCAGGCATTGGCAATATTTGGCAAGTTTTGTATTACGTCATGATAAGCAGCATAATTTGAGTTAGCTACAAATTGAAAGAACCTGCCCCATAGAGCAGGTGCAAGAGCCAGTTTGAGAGCAACTCAGGTTTGAAACATTTAAACCCCCCCACCCCCCAAAAAAATCCTATTTACAGAGGGAAATAATTTGTATTTTTTTTCTTCACAGACTGAATTATATTTTAAAATCAACGACATGTCTAGCTGTATTCCTTAAGCTTTTCTCTTCTGTGTATTTACATAAAAAGATGTGTGCAACATATCAACAGATGTATGAGTGTGCTTAGCTCCAATGTGATCCTCAAAAGGTAGGTTCACTACTATTTTACAAGACAAAAGTATTACTTTGCTGATGTGACCCACCAAATCACGCATAAAAACAGACTGATTTTAATGACAGGTTGAATATGGAGTTAAATTTCAGTATCACAGGACATTCACAATAAATTTGACAGATTAGGAGTAGTGTATCAGTTTTTTCGGAACAGTACTTTTGAGGTCTGACACACGATTCCCATCCACAAATCAGAGATGTGCAATTTGCACACTGACTGGTTCATGTGCAGGGATGGCATTCAAGGGATTTCAGGCCGCCGTCTCTTTTAAAGCAGCCTGTGTCCACTAAAGGTAGAGGTGCATGTTGCTTTAAAACAATGTTTCCCTTTTGGGAAGACACTGGGGATCTGAGAGAGCAGGCAGTGGTCCAGAGGAAACGATTATTTTAAAGGGGAAACTGTTCCATGGGCAATGATTTACCATCCCAGTTGTCATCCCAATTGTGATTAAGAGATGGCATGAGTGCATGATAAATGGTATCAGATGTTGGGGTAATTAACTTAATTGAGTCAGGGTCTAAATGATTAATTAACTAAAGGAGCGATTGTCATTTTGTGTCTACTTAGTATGTGAAAAGGTGAATTTTTCCACGAACTAAAATTGTTTTCGAATACATTGCTTTAAAACAAAAAAATGTATACCCAGTACCATTTTTAGTAAATGAAATTCTTTAAGCCCATTGTTAAGCCATTATAGCGGCACATTCCTAAGACAACCTCTTTACCAATTAAGTTCATAATAACATTAACTTCCTATAGGTTAACGGCTTGTTCATCTTACTGATAGGGGTAATACAGTCCTCTTCACAATCTTTTAGGACACTCTTCTTCAATTTCAGTAGTTATTTTCTAATGTAACATTGGCAATTTTAACTTTATTTTCAAGAACCAAATTTTCTTGAATAGTTTGTATTTTTCTCATTGTCATTGGTTATACTGACCAATCACTAGATTCAAATATTTAGTGTTCACCATCAGGTTCAAAAGGTAATGTTGAAATTTACAGAGCAAACTAAAGAATGCTAAAAGCTTGGCGGCCCCTGAATACTCATGACCACTTCGTTTGAAAATGATTGCAAAAATGTTGGGTTTGAAATAACCTCCTGTGCAACTTGATTCATTTCTTGAAGTCGTTACTGGTTTTATGCTTGGGCCTAGAACTGGAAAAGACCAGGCCAAAAGGAAAAAAGATTTGGAGAAAGGAGTTTGGAAAGTACTATTACCATCTCAGCTGCTGCTGAAGAGCCTCTAACGGTTGCACCCATATAGTTGATTCTCTTGAAAAATCAATTCATAGAGAATTTGTTGGACATGGCCCTCTCTGCAGGGTCACCCCCAAAGTTTTTGCCTTCTTCCTTTCTGTTTTGCTGAGTTTGGTGTTGTTGCTTTAAGGATTCTGTGCACTTTATGACTGCTAACCAGTGCTAAAGTGCTTGTGCTCTCTCCCTAAAACATGGTTAAACTGGCCTACACCGAATTGGCACATTTAATTTACTTCTAAGTCCCTAATAAATAGTACTACATGTACCTAAGACATGTAACTTAAATGCTACTAGCGGCCCTGCATGTAACAAAAACAATGTCTCAACAGGTAATATTTGTTAGGCTATTAAATAAACATGCACATATAGTTACAAAAAGAAACAGCAGGGAGACTCCAAGGTTAAGGGATGTGCCTGGGGTGCTATATATTCAGAACATGTAAAGGGAAACAACAGTATCAGCACTGTTTACACTGAATGTGGGTGTAACCAGAAAAAAACTTTGTGCACATAAGTGCCCATGACACACAAAGTTGGACGTTGCAAGTGGCAAGTGACACAGCGATGAGCGGTGCAGAGTAAGCAAAGTGATAATATTTACAAGGTACTTTAGGTTCACAAATAATTACTTACAAGAGTTACAGAGGACTAACAATTTGTGAACCAGAGCATAGAGCCAAAAGTTGCGCTGGGATGTCAACGGCGTTTCGACCTGGAGCGGGTTAGGGTCATCTTCAGGACCAGGTTACCGGTTTGTTCGTGCTGATGTGAGAGAAGACCGAGATAATTAAATCATGAGGTGTGGGTGGGAAGACCAGGAGTATTGATGTACTGCCAGCCAGTGTGTATCAGGGGAAAGCAGCCAGGGTGTGTTATATCTAGGAAAGGTCAGTTGTCCATCAGAGAATAAAAGGATCTGTGTCAACACACGGACCTCCTGTGTGTGAACGTTGGGAGCGAAAAGCTGGCATCAAAGTTAAGTGTACGGGGCTGAAAGGGGACCGGTGGTGTCACATGGACAGCAGGTGCAAGAGGATATGGCAGCCAACTCCCGGCGTTACTGTGCCAACCACTAAAGTAGCCCCGTAAAACATGCCCAAGGCCTGCCACTGCAACCAGTACTGTAGTTTTAACATCCAAATTCCGTGGGGGGATTGTTCTTGTGTTTTCACTTTATCACTGTTTGTATGCTGATTTTTGTGGTTCACCCTGACAAGGAGTGTGGTTGTTGTTTGAGTAGTGCTTCCACCTCCCTCAACCAATAATCCATATTATTACAACGTCTCACCCTGTTCCTCCTTCCCAACATGTTCTGGTTGGGCATATCAAACTTCAATCCATCTACAAGCACAGAGAATTCTTAAGCCCCTTGTTGGTTTTCTCTGTAAAATGCTGTATTGGTATTGCACTCTAAACAACATATTCTGCAGATTTCCTGTAGCAACTTCCAAGTGACATAAAGTAGTCTGACACCCATAAAGCTACTCCGAGTGGCTAACCAGGCCTTCCTTGGGGATGCCTGGCTGTTCAGGCAGACTCATCACTCCACAGCCTGTTACTGAAAAGGCACAATGTACATAGGAGGCAATACTCAATTGGATGCAGTTCATAAAAAGGTTTAGGCTGCATTGAAAAAGAGTGTGCAGCTTTTCATTGGCCCCACGATCAATAGCTATGAGATTATTGCATTTCAATTTCTGTTGAGCCACTCCAGTTAGCATTAGGCAGCAACGGGCAAATGATGTGACTGAAACACTTCCTATATGCATGAGAGGTTTTTTTTAACACATGGTTCACTGAAATAGTGAGGGATGGATTGAACAGGTACTCCACAGCCCAACTCTGTGAAGATGTACTTGTTTGTTCTTCATGTTCTGCAACATGTCCCAAGGCTGGACTCCACAGACAAGGAGTTAACAGTTGAAGACAAAAGGAAAGCGAAGGAGCCCACGTTTTCAACACTGTCTCTGGACAGCAAAGCAGTTACTTCACATAGGCTGTTCCTCTTCAATTGCATTCCCCATATATTTGCATAATTGAACACTCCCCAGTTAAGACACTGAGTTAGCATTTGTGTACAACTAAGGAGGCCAGTGGTGCTGCAGCATGCTCCATTCGTCTTCGTTTTATGTGGAATGATATGCACAAGCTTTTCCAGACTCTTGTACACATAGGAGAGAAAGGTGACTATGAAGAGCTGGCCTTCACTGCTCATTTCAGTCCCCAGTTACCACAGATTACGAGTCACATCAAGCGCTGGCGGGTGAAACTGACCATTAAGCATTATTAAAGAAGCTGTTTGCGCCTGAAGGGTCACGAAGGGCACGTAGATCACTGAGAGCTGCAGGTCCACTAAGCTTTGCAGACAGCCTCATGGCACCATTGATGTCACTGAAGAGTATACTGGAGCTGAGATAACCAAACTATGCCCAAGGGACTTTTCACTAGCATTTCTACCAAGCACCAACCTTTTAACACCTTAACCATAGCGGCAATTCCGCCGCGGTGCGGGGCGTTCCATTGAGTGGGTGGGGCCACGTCGGGCAACGGACATGCGCAGCACTACGGAGGTAGTGCTCGCGACGGCCGTTGGCCAAGAGGCCTAACGAAAGGGTTAATTCAAGTCAACCAGATCATGGTTGTGTGTACATTATGTGGTTTTAGTACTATGTGTTATCTATTTAACTGCTTTTTTGAACATCTAAGTTTTGTGTTTCAAGTGTCACTGTTCTCCAAGTTCCAATCTTGAGAGCTGATTTCAATTTAGGTTCGAGCTGAATACCTTGTTTTTGTGGGCTCCTTGATCTTATTCAACTTACTGTACAGTTTTTGCAGGATCCCCAGCAAATAATGCCCAGTTTCAGACACCCAAAAACCTCTGGCAAGCACAGTTATAGATCAACTCACATAGGTGAGTCACGAGGACTGTAACCAATATATATATTTCCCAAAATCTGCTTTCGGATGGAATACATTGGGTAACGATCAGCCCTGGATGAGAGTACAGGATTATATTTATTAGTGGATTCTAGACCCTTTGTTAAAATGCTTTTTTTTAAATTGTATTTATTGGTTTTTCAACAAGAGACATAATAAAAGGCACGAATTGCCAACCAATAGCCAGCTACAGCGCACTCACAATACATATAATGTATCAAATCCGAACATTTCTGTCCTCGCAGTTTTCCAATATCCATATATCATTGTTACAACTTATAAGAAGGTTAGACATATTTTTTAGTTACATTTCAGCATACATCGTCAGGAGACATAAGTACAAAATTAGACACTTTTCTCAATAACCTAGGCAGATTGCATTTCAGCGTCATATACATCATTGTTACATTTCAACCAGTCTTACTTCTCTAATCTACAGAATTTTCATCTTGTACAAGCTGGTCGGCAGTCGACCGTGTCCATTCCAGGAAGGGTTCCCATATATCATTCGGTCGGGAAGTGGAAGGCATCTGGTCCCAGAATAGCCCCATTTGAGTATGCCCATAAGTCACGTCAGATAACCAATCTTTAAATTTTTGAACCCGTTTTCTACCCCACTGGGTAGCATAAAGCATAAAATGCGGGCATAAAGTAGCAGGAGTGCATGTAACTTCCGCCGCTTGGGCACTGTTGTTAAAATGCTTTATTAATGATTGACAGTCTATTCTAGTGTAGATTAAATGATATCACAAAGACAAACATAATGGTTAGAATTAAAAATATGATATAGGAACGTATCAAAAACAATAACATATCTAATGTTTTTCACTGAGTCAAAGCAATGATGGAAGCATTCTCTATTGGAACCCCTTCCTTCCGAGTCTAAGCTAAACATATTCAGCACCACCGTGCCTGAACGAGGTTCCTAGATGGCCTCTGATACATACATCCTCTAGTTCATCACACATTGTTAGGTCGAGCCTAGCTTTGCAGCACGCATGCAGTGCTCGCTCTGCGAGGCATGCAGTAGTAAAGTATGGTGTGTACGCTTCGCCTTCTCTCCGCCCATATTTTTCATTGGCTGGTGTCATTGTTCATAGTAAATGTTGGCTTCCGATTGATAATGAGGCTTGTTAGTCTCTCCTTGTTACCGCCCTGTCGCCATTTGGTACCTCCCATGAGAACTGGAACTTTTACTTGTGGTGTTACACAGTCTCCTTCATTAGTCGGTAAGCACTATTTTTTATCTTTCGGCTTTGGTGGCCGCATGTTTATTTTTGCATAGCGCTTTCACTTTAACAAAAGCTGGCAGTCAACCCCAGGAGTGATGTGTGGCGCGGCAGCTATTGTTAAAGTGAATCAAAATGGGGTGGTGATGGACAGGGCATCTGAACCAATCAAACACTCACACCCAATCAACAGATCTGGGTTTAATCCATCACCTTTCTTTAACCCACTCTGCCACCCCAGTTCAGACATGGCCATATGCAAATCAGCCTGACCCTGTGCCTCCTGGGAACAGTCCAGCCCGAACTGCCAAGCCATGCCTTCCCTGGACCGGAAACAAGCTTCCTAGGACCGGTTTCTGGCATTACAGCCGTCTTCAGCCAGGCTTGCTTGAATCCAGTGGCAAAGTGAGCAAGGGACTCACGTCTGAGCATACCCTGCCAACTTATGGCGAACAAAGTGGTACAAAATGGGGTAGTGATGGACAGAGCATCTGAACCAATCAAGCACTCACACCCAGTCAACAGATCTGGGTTTAATCCATCACCGTTCTTTAGCCCACTCTGCCACCCCAGTTCAGACATGGCATTTTGCAAATCAGTCTGACCCTGTGCCTCAGGGGAACAGTCCAGCCCGAACTGCCAAGCCATGCCTTCCCTGGACCGGAAACAAGCTTCCTAGGACTGGTTTCTGGCATTACAGCCGTCTTCAGCCAGGCTTGCTTGAATCCAGGGGCAAAGTGAGCAAGGGACTCACGTCTGAGCATACCCTGCCAACTTATGGCAAACAAAGCGGTACAAAAGGGGGTTGTGATGGACTGAGCATCTGAACCAAGAAAAACACTCAAACTCAGTCAACAGATCTGGGTTATCCATCACCGTTCTTTAGCCCACTCTGCCACCCCAGTTCAGACATGGCCATATGCAAATCAGTCTGACCCTGTGCCTCATGGGAACAGTCTAGCCCGAACCGCCAAGCCATGCCTTCCCTGGACCGGAAGCAAGCTTCCTAGGACCGGTTTCTGGCATTACAGCCGTCTTCAGCTAGGCTTGCTTGAATCCAGTGGCTAAGTGAGCAAGGGAAAGACTTGGCTTGGCAGTTCGGGCTGGACTGTTCCCATGAGGCACAAGGCCAAGACTGATTTGCAGATGGCCATGTCTGAACTGGGGTGGCTTGGTGAGCAAATAATGATGGATTAAACCCAGATCTGTGAATGGGGGTGAATATTTTGCCATTGTGCAACATTCCGTCCATCATCTTGTTTGTTTTGCTGTTCACCCTATGTGGGAAGGGTATGCCCAGACGTGGGACCCTTGCTCACTACGCCACTGGAGTCAAGCTATCCTGGCTGAAGACGGCTGATAGCCAGAAACCGGTCCTAGGATGCTTGATTCCAGTCCAGGAAAGACATGGCTTGGCAGTACGGGCTGGACTGTTCCCATGAGGCACAGGGCCAAGACTGATTTCCATATGGCCATGTCTGAACTGGGGTGGCTTGGTGAGCAAAATAACGATGGATTAAACCCAGATCGTTGACCCGGGGTGAATGTTTTGCCATTGTGCAACATTCCGTCCATCATCTTGTTAGTTTTTCTGTTCACCCTATGTGGGAAGGGTATGCCCAGACGTGGGACCCTTGCTCACTACGCCACTGGAGTCAAGCTATCCTGGCTGAAGACGGCTGATAGCCAGAAACCGGTCCTAGGATGCTTGATTCCGGTCCAGGAAAGACATGGTTTGGCAGTTCGGGCTGGACTGTTCCCATGAGGCACAGGGCCAAGACTGATTTGCATATGGCCATGTCTGAACTGGGGTGGCTTGGTGAGCAAAGTAATGATGGATTAAACCCAGATCTGGGACGGGGGGTGAATGTTTTGCCATTGTGCAACATTCCGTCGATCATCTTGTTTGTTTTATTGTTAAAGTGAAAGCGCGATGCAAATATAAACAAGTGGATGCCTTTGCGCAATGGTGACAGACTGTAAATTATTTTATAATTAGCAGCGGGGTTTTATTGTAGATGTTGTGGTATCCGCAAACTATTTAAATCAAATGTATTACTGCAAAGTGACTGGTCCCAGGTTTTCAGTGAAGCATCAGGTCAGCTGCATTTAATTGACTTGTGAGATTGTGGTTCTTTTGCAAATACTTGGTTTTAGAGATAATTTCAGAGATAGTAATTAAAGTTCCTTCAAAAAGATACTGTGGTTACATGAAATCCAATCTAACAAGTGAAAGGCTAATTGTGAATCCCTCATCTTTATGATCGCAGATCGATTTGCCTTACAAATAGACCTGCTATTAAAATGTACAATAGATTGTGATCAAAATAGGAATAACAGGTAGCATAGTTTTAGAGGAAACATGAATTGTTTAATTTATGCTGAAGAATTCTGGAAATTAAATAACCTACTCGCTCCTGGAGCAAGAGCTCTTGCAGACACAGTGCAGCCAATCATGAACCTGAGAAATCATTTTCAAAGCGGAGTCCGGTACTGCGCAGTTGCAGGAAAGAACGACAATCCTTAGCACGCAGTGTGTTGGAATTCATAGGCCTGCTCAGCCATTCAATATTCTGCTATTAATTCTTCTTGTTTGTTCACATTCTAGAGTCAATGAGAGTGTGAAGGAGGTATATGGAACAGAAAGGGACCGTTCACCGGTGTGCCCATCTTGTGTCAGATCACAGGGTTGCGTGCTAATAGCCTTACTGGCCACATGCTTTTGGGAATTACCATAAATGTTGAGTCAGGCAATGTTTAGTGTTAATGCTCCTTGCAGAGAACATTAACTGCTGATAACGCTCCACTCAAGTAAACTTAATTAGAACGTTGAACTGTTGGAAGTTCCAAGAGAATGTTGCGGCAGAGGACAATAACAGCTTGCATTGGCCTTCAGGGATGGAAACTTGGGATATTGGTGCCTTCTGGGTAAGTTTGCTTTTGTCGCGGTTGGCGCATATGTTTCAGTTCTTGACTTTAGTTTCAACCATAGAGTCCATGTTGGGAAACCAATAATGCTTTCTAACGGCCACATGCATCAAAGTTAGCAATGCGATTTCTTAATTGCGAAAATTAAGGAATCGCAACCATGGGAAATGAGGACACGGTCCCGATTCTACAAGAATTAAACCTTCCCCCAATATTCAATTTATCTGAAAAAAGTCTAACAGAAGCGGAGACATCAATTCTTGCAAAAGGTCTGGCCTTTGTTCCATCCAGACCAACAGACTATGTCAGAATGAAACTAGAAGTTCTAGAATTCTGCTGCAAAATTAGATTAAAAACATTCTTCTTGGACACTATCGAGGACCGCCAACTAGAAGTGTCAGGTCTAAAGAATAAATCCACTTTCTGCCCAGCAGGGTCAAAAATACCTAAAGAAGTTATCACTTTCGAGCGCACAATTCTATCAGGAATCTCCACTTTTGAGAAAAAAAGAAGCTATGTGAAATACAATTTACCAAAAATAGAAAAAGACGCATTACTCGCATTAAAAAACGACAGAACAGTCGTCATAAAACAAGCAGATAAGGGGGGCACCGTGGTAATCTGGGATGTTAATAAATACAAAACGGAAGTTCACCGTCAATTAAACGACACCACCTGTTATAGGCGTATTACAAAAAATCCCACGATTGAATTCCAGAACCAACTTTTTCCAATCCTACAAAAAGGACACGACCAAGGGTTTGTTAGACCAAAGGAATTGGCATTTTTACAAAACAAAACCCCCAGAATTCCAGTATTTTATGTACTACCCAAAATACACAAAGATGAAAACAACCCACCCGGACGTCCTATTGTATCTGGATGGGAATCCCTATTTGAACCGATAGCAAAATACATAGACTTCTTTTTAAAACCATTTATCGAACTAGTGCCAGCCCACCTGAAGGACACAACTGCCTTCCTCCGAAAGATTGAGACTGTGCAATTTGACCAAAACCAACAACTCATGGTCACATTAGACGTCGTCTCACTGTATACCCAAATTCCCCAAGACCAAGCCATAGAGACATTGACATTCTTTTTGGACCAACGAGATAGACCGTTCCAAGTGCCGACGGAATTCTTAGTTGAATTGGCAACAATGGCCCTACAAAAAAACTTCTTTACATTTGACTCTGAATTTTTTCTACAGGTAAAAGGAGTAGCTATGGGGTGTCCTTTTGCCCCCGAATTAGCGGTATTGTTTATGGAGTTATATGAACAAAAATTCATTTACAATGACAACCCTTTTAAAGAGCTGATCTCCCATTACATGAGATACATCGACGATGTATTCCTCATCTGGACTGGTAGCCCTGAGAGCCTAAATGATTTTGTTAACTGGTTGAACTCACGAAGCAACGACATTAAGTTCAGTTGCACATCATCTAATACATCAATCACATTTTTGGATGTCAAAGTAGAACCATCAGATGGAGGACTTGCGACAACACTTTTCCGAAAGGCGACCGACAGGAATAAAGCATTGCTTTATTCAAGTAACCACCCACGCGGCCTGAGGCAAAATTTACCCTTCGGCCAATTCCTTAGAGTACGTAGGAATTGTTCACGCAAGGAAGATTATTTCGAACATGCCAACCAACTCAGAGATAGACTCCTCCAACGAGGGTACCCCAGCAATCTATTAAAAAACTCACTGAAGAGAGCTTGGTAGACGCCACGTGAATCCCTCCTGCAGAAAAAGCCCAAAAAGGAACAGAAACGGATAATTTGCGTATCCACGTTTTGCCCGGCTTCAAATCAATTGAAGAAATTAATTACATCAAATTGGCACCTAATAAAAGGTTTACATGAGGACTTAAAAACACCACCCTTGTTTGCACACAAGAAAGAAAAAAGTGTGGCGAATCACATTGTGAGAGCTGCCCTACCCAATGAGAAAGGCCCGACATTGAGGAGCTTGTTCGGCTTCCCACCCATCACCGGACACCACAAATGTGGATCATGTACCTGCTGTGAAGAGACAATTGAAGAGTCAGTATTTTCTTTTAACAACATTACTTGGAAGCATGATACGTTCACAAACTGCAAGACCAAGAACGTTGTGTACGCAATAATATGCTCTTGCCCAAAGCTATATATAGGCAAAACTACGCAAGAAATCAGGCAACGTATCACCCAACATAAGTCTAGGATACGCAGGGAAGTAGAAAATGCACCATTGGTCAACCACTGGATCACCATGAAACATGATAAAACCAAGTTGAAGTGGACTGTAATCTCAAAAATTGAAAATGACCCAAGAGGTGGCAACATTGAATCAAGATTAAACCAAAGAGAAGCGCTGCTCATAATGAAATATGATGCAGCAGTGAACGGACTGAACGAACTGTCTGAAATCTACAGACCCAACGCGTAAAAACTTCTGAAAAATCATGAAGACTACAATTCCCAGATTCCTCAGTTTCCTAGCCACTCCCCCAGCGAAGTAGTGGTAGAAGGCTCATTCAGTCTCACTGATTGATTTGATTTGATTTGATTTTATGTTTTCTAGAGCGCGCAGCTACCCTAAGGCATCCCGGTCACTAGACCGAAGAGGAAGGAGCGAGAATCAGCGCGGCATTTTTTCCTAAGCGGCATTGAATTAAATGGTAAGAATGGCGAACCACCGCTCCCCCGCGTCCTCCGTTTAGCATCAGATAACTCGGATCCATTAAACGGCTCCCTCACGCTTCCCCTGTTGTCTCTTCCAGACTACGAACCACCTGCACCACGTCTTCGTGAGTTCAGACTCCGGCAGGAGCAGCAGCCGACTTTTTCATTAACACGGAGTTTCACTCCGTCACGGGTAAGCAAACGCCCATGGTGACAAATATCGATCTAGTCACGATTCCATACGTTAGACAGTGAGCACTAACGGTCCTCCCCTCTGCTTTTCTTGCAGACTAAACACGACAGTGACAACCTTCCTAGAACAGGTAGGAGCATCACATCATGTAACCTTAACTAGATGAACGTGATTGTTTAAATGTAGTACACTTATCGTTTCTTTTCCAACTTGTTCCAGCCCTCCCTCCTTTCCATCCTTTCTGCATCACGGAATACCTTTTTTGGAGCCATGACCCAAATTAGAGGTAGGCTGAGACTGGGTTGTTTGTAGATAAGGTGTTGAACCCTTAGAACAAAAATTTATCAGTTTTGTTCCTTTCCCTTTCAGTTAATGTGAGGTCCTGAAGAGAACCCTGACAATTACAGGGCTCGAAACGCATCGACCGACCAGGTCCCAGGTCATGTTCTAGAGTCCTCCCCAAGGAAACCCCTGAGCAACACGATAAATGACTGCTTTGTGTTTCTTTTTTGTCTAAAAAGTTAAAATTCAATCTGAAGTAGACTAAAAAACGGACTTTACATTTGTTGAACTTAAAGATTTTCCTTGACACTGGGACCAGTGTGTATGTTTTGTATGAATGGAAGGCCATGAATGAGTTGTATGAAAGTTGTTGAATTTTTGTACATACCTAATCACTTGTATATTTTGTGTTGTTTGTATATATATGTACATAGAATGTTTTGTATTCCCATGCATAAAATCAAAAAATGATGCAGACCTAAAAATTAGGTTATAAAAGAAACAAAATAAAAAACTGCAATTCATAAAGCAGGTGTGCATGTCTTTGTCATGTACACTATATAGTTGAATAGTGTGTATTTAACAAGTCCTCCAGCACTGGCAAGTGTAGAGTTTATTGCGTAGTATATTGGTTCAGCCTTGCTGTAGTTAGGAGCCAAGACCCCTTCGGTTCCCTATATGTTTTGCATTGCGGCGGGGGCTGTTGGCTGCATCACCCGCTTGAATACAAATTAGGGACACCTGACATATCCTGACATATCCCTGCACTACATGGCAGGCACCATGTGGTGCCTGCCACATGGTGCAGGGATATGTAGGGGGGCACCATAGGTGCCACCAAGTTCCTACATCTTGGGGCTGGGGGGAAGGGAGGCTCGCTATGGGCTCCCTAAGACCCTTTATGCCTGCCTTTTCATGGCACGCCATGAATCAGAGGGCAGAAAGAGACATCATAATCCCTACAGGTGTGCCGTTGTAGGGATATGATTCCCGTTCGACGGGCTCCTTGAGCCCATCGGAACTGTGGCGGTCGGTCTTTCCGACCACCAACAAAACGCCCGCCATTAAAATGTGGCGGTGTGAAACCTGCTTACAATGGCGGTGAGACTGCCACCAACAACCTGTCGGTGGTGGCCTCAACACCATCGTAATCAGGCTCATCCATTAATGTTTTTTATTCCTTCACCACTGTTTACGCCAACTGTGGTTACAGTACTTAGGCCTAATTTCACATATAATAACGCATATTGTGAGACAGGCCACACTTTCACTACCCGCCACTGACGCCAACACTGCCGCATTCTCCGTGGTCACCTCTAGGCACCTGGCGCGGCCTCACTAAATGCTTTTAGCCCGCTACAAGGAGCCTTTACTTAAATGTTATGTCTGTCCTTTTTTACCCCCTACAGGTACAACTTGAGACGAAACACCTCTTGCACATATAAGCACCGTAGTGTGTGCTTCACACACAGGGCACTGACAAACTCATACTAACCCCCGTAACACCCTACACATATAAGGTCCTGACGAAAGCCGGTAGAAGAAAAGGCCTGGCTGAAACTAGTTGACCGCACAGGACGTCGGAGGCCATAAGCCTACCGTGCACGTCAGATAGCCTTTGTTTTGATTGACTGCCTGGGGCCCACCATTAAAACAGTCTTTGGGCCACCCAGGACAGTATTTTAAACCTCACTCAGAGCACACTCACAGCACCCTCACGAACCAAAAAACCCCGCTCCGCAGTAATCTGTTGTCGAAGCACACCTGAGGTACACTCAGTACCTCGGGTGGGGCCGATGATGAATCATGCCACCAACTAGGTTGGTGGGTGAGGGCCTTCATAAAACCTAATGCTTTTCCTCCACCCCCAGACATACAAACAATTTTAACCAGAGCCTTTAAGAGAAACAAGGCATATGCAGGACGTCGTACATTCAGGCTAGGATAAAATAACACACCAAAGTCAATTAAAATGATGGTAATCAAAGGTCATCACGTGGTATCAGAACAAAAGAGTGCCTCTAGCCCTTCATTCCACCCCATGAACTTTGACTATCATATATACATATATTAAAAAACTGAACTTCTTAACTTAAAATACAACTATAATTGAAGCACACATCAGAACAGCAACATTATAAACACATGTGCTTAACTGAATGCTCAAATATAAATGAAACACATGTTAAAACAGTGACATTATATTCACATGTGCTTAATTGAAAGCACAAATATAATTGAAGCACACACTAATACAGTGAAACCATAAAAGCATGTAACAGTCATTTTAAAGCATGTAAAATAGCTCATGCATATCTGAATACTCATCTATACTACTATTATAAAGAGAGAACAGAAACCTTTTGGCAAGGTAAACTCGGGAACCACAGTGCCAATCCACACACCCAATACATTGTTGTAATCCTCAGGGTGTGTAGATGGACATAGGCTGCATAAAATTTAAAAAAACGTAAATAAAAAAATTAAACTTTAAAAACAAAGTAGTCCCCTAAAAGTAGCGCCGGCCGTGACGTAGCGCTGGCCGCGACCTAGCGATGTCCGCAACGCGCGTGATGACGACAGGCACGAGGAGCGGTGACGAGCAGTGAGGAGTGGCGGTGAAGTCCAGAGCGTGGGGATGAGCGTCGCCTCAGGTAAGGCAAAAGCAAATGCGAGGCGGGAGGCAGTCTGGGCAATGTCGGGGCGGGCGGGGTAAGGCAAAGGCGAGGCGGGAGGCGGGAGCCGAGAGGCGGGCGGGGAGCGGTCTGGGCAATGTCGGGGCAGGAGTGCACCCAAGCCTGAAATGTTGCCCCCAGCCCCCTTCTGCCCCGGGCAACGCTGCCGCAATCCGGAAATGCTGCCCCCAGACCCCTTCTGCCCCAGACAACGCTGGGGCGGGCTGCTAGTCTAGAATAATTGTATGATGGATACACAAAATGAATGATGCAAATAGAATCAAGCATATGAACTCAGTAATTCTCCTAATGTCATAAATGGCTAATTCTGGAACTTCTACAATTGAAGCAGCCAAACTTACATATTTTGTGCTTAAAAATAAAGGCAACATCATCTTTTTCATCTTTAAACTAAACAGCATCTTCAATTTAAATCTAGCAATATATATATATATATATATATATATATATATATATATATATATATATATATATATATATATATATATATATATATATATATATATATATATATATATATATATATATATATTCTTTTTTCAAACTGAACAGCATTTCCAGAACAAATAATGTCCTTCTGTGTGAAAGACACACAGTTTTCTTGCACTTAATATTATAACTGTGAACATTTTACTATATTTTCACACAATCAGTTTGTTATCTCTGGCTAAACAAGTCTATTTTGGTGATTCGGCCAAATGATGTCAGCAACGGTGTTGTTTTATGTTGTCCGGTGATCACTCTAGGGTTGGGGAGGAACCAGTGGACTTACACCCTCAAGGGTTCACTCAGACAAAGGCATCCACTCGCAGGACAGGGACATCAGGTCCACCAAAATGTCGCAGTATGATCTGGAAAAGAAACAAGCATCACTCTTCTTGCAAAAAAAATAATTTTCAAAAAGCGTATGTTCTTTTACTGTTTTGGGTCTGATGCCACAGTGTTATCATTCCTGTCTGCCCGGTTCTCTGCTGGCTCTGGGGAATTATCTAAGAATTCTACCCACACTATGGCCTCTGAATTCTTGGTATTGAAGTTAAACTCTCCTTCTCCTTGATCAGTAAGAAGGGCTGGGGCAGTCTCTTTCCTGACTATTTTTCCACTCACTGCTGAATACATGCACCCTTGATCATTTGCCATGAACCCAAGGCCCTATCTGACTGGTAACTTTCCTTTCTTCAACTGGCCCCTCGCCTTCTATGGGACTGGTCTGTGCTGTGCATAAGGACACATAGGAATCACAGTTCTAGGTAAGTTTAGGGGAATATGCATCCCTTCATTCTCTGTCCACCTGTTGGTAGTTTCTTTCTGTCCTAGGTGCTCACAGTTAGTCATGCACACCAAATCAAAATTGTGTGTTACCACCTCTGTCTCCATGACTTTAGCCTTTTCATCTGTAAGGGAATTAAAGGTTCTGTCTAGTGAATGTATAGGACAATGAGCATCTACATGAAACACAGTAGCTGCGCTTTGCAGTAAAATCTGCCATTTCACTGGGGAATCCTGTGTCCCAGGCACTTCAAAAACCACCCGGGACTTTCTATTGGAACCTGCACCAACTGCTCATGCAAAACTGCAGTTTCTGTCTGTATGCAACATTTGATCATTAGAGAAATCTCAAAAGTCAATATCACATTATCGCTTATTGTCATCTGCCCAGTGTCTGTTGTGTCTGTCACAGCACAAAAACACACAGATAAATGTGTCTGCATAGTGTCTGTCAGAACACAGCTCAAAATCAACAGTATCTGTTCTGTATCTATCAGAGCACAAGTCAAATTCAGCTGTGTTTGCCCTGTATCTGTCACAGTGCAAGCAAAACATTCTCCAGCATTTGAAAATGTTTCAGTCCTAAATTTTCCTCGCAGTCACCCTAATAAAGTTAAATCTATTTTGGTGGACCTGGAAGACACTACAGGTTCTGGCATCCATATGGGACAACTTGGCTGCTCCAAGGTGTAACGATATGCCCCCTAAGGTGTAACCTCCGCTTAAGGAAAGCAGAACAGCTGGTGGAACCAAGGAAATGCTGTTGACTCGGCGTGTAACCGCCGATGGGAAGAATCAGAACGATATTCTCTCTGCCAGCCTGGGTGAAGAAGGGCCTGATGACAGGACGCCTACGGGTGAGCAGCGCCTTGTTGATACGGCAACCAGGCCAAAACAACAAATGATGCCTGGGATGTTTGCCGGGCGTGAGTCTTCAGGCACCTTGGGGAAAAAACCAACAAGCAAAGGCAAAATCAACCAATCTAATATAAAAACTGCCAATAATTCTAGGGATCTAGAGATGGTGAAAGAAGTTACAATGGGCAAATCTTCCAATACAGGAAAACTCCCCCAGAGACAGTGACTGAAGCACTTGTAAATTCAGACATGAAAATTCTAAACCTGTCTGATATGAATATCTAGATCCCTAAAATAGGCACAGAAACAGAGATGAGAAGGGATGAAAGAAATGGAATAAAGGAGACACCCCTAAGCAAACAGCACATGAAACCCGTAACTTTCAGAATTTAAACTTAAGTAACAGGGTTCTTTCCCAGATGGAAGGCAAGAATATAGGGACTCCAGAGGGAGATAATTTTTTTTCTCTGACAGACGAGTCTGAACTCACCAACAACTGCGAGAACGAAGGTACAGATTCTGAGTTCACAGGAGAGGATAGTGGCAGTTCTCCCATGAGACTCGATACTCAAAGGTGCATACCTGATCATACCAAAAGGAGAAGTACTAGAGGCATTGACAAAGAAAAGGGCTTAAACTCAGATAACAGCCAGACATGTCAACTAAAGTGGGATTACTCTACCACCCATTTTGGGATAGAAACTGATGACAAGAATGGAATTCAACCGGATTTCCCTAAACTATCCACTGAGTCAAAAAGCAACTAGGATTCCCCTCCATCTATGGAGCTAATTTATTCAACATTGAAACAAATGCAGACAGAAGCCCTCCACTAACACAAGAGGGCCCATCTGGCAACAAAGAAACTCCATGGAGCTACACGTAAAGTTAATAAAGCGTGCTCAGAAATCTCTGAACGCACTACCGTGTTAGAGGAGCGCATTGTTCAACTTGAGCCCGGGGCTGATAACACAGGACAGCAAATTGCATCAAATGAAAGTAAGATGTCTGACGTACTCTGGAAATTGGAGGATTATGAAAATCGATAGCAGCGAAATAACCTCCGGCTTCTGGGGATCGCAGAGAAGGTAGAAGGGGATGACATCTGTGCCTTTGTCCTGAGACTACTGAAGGGAGCCTTCGCTGAACTGGCTCAGTGGAACTTAGAATCAGAGGTGCAAAGGGTGCACTGATTCCCTCTGATGATGAAAAAGATAGCAGGGCAAGAAGAGAAACCCAGAAGGGAAACCCAGAGCCATTCTTATATTTTTGGGAAATTTTCTTTTGTGCCAGTCCATATTTGAGAAAGCCAGACCAGACGCAAGATGAACAGTTGAGGGGCACTCCATCTTTGTATTACTTGACTTTTGCCACACCACGGTGGAAAGGAGATGGAGACTCCGGCAGCTAATTACCCCTTTCCAGAGACTAGGCTGTGAGGTCTTTTTAATGAATCCCGCCAGATTTAAGGTTATTTACAAAGGCACAACCACAGTATTCATGTCAGAGTTACAAGCTCTGGTGTATCTTCAGGTACTTTCTCAGAAATAGGAGATCTCTTATAAGGATTAATTATTATTTGTTTGTGGTTAAATCCTTTTCTTTCCTTTTTCAGGTGCTTTTTTCTTATTGTAATATTTTCTTATTGTACTTTTTGTCTCTATT
This sequence comes from Lissotriton vulgaris, assembly GCF_964263255.1. NCBI lineage: Eukaryota > Metazoa > Chordata > Amphibia > Caudata > Salamandridae > Lissotriton > Lissotriton vulgaris. Next base: position 635,112,285 of record NC_141695.1, read on the forward strand.
GTGGTAGGAAGCGGCTAGGGGCATAGCTAGACACAGGAGGCATTACAAGGGTCGATGGACCTTTTTTGGCTTTTTAAGGGGTATGGGGAGGGGGGTTCAAAAAGGGGAAAGGGAGGGTTTTTATTTTTATAGGCACACAAAAATGGTTACCTCTCATGTTGTTTTGCAACACAGTGTACGAACACTATTTAATTACTAATGGGGAAGCTTAGAATAGCTTCAATTAATATTTTTGGACTGGATAATCTCCAAAAGAGATGTAGAGTCAGCCTGGACATCTAATACCTGAAGGCAGACATTGTTTACCTTCAGGAAACCCACATTGAAGCTTGCAGGAGTGGAGCATATGAGCTGGCAGGCTACCAATTGATTGCCAGCACTACACAGGATACAAGGACATGAGGGGTGGCAGTAAGGCAAGGAAAGGTTTAGCTACATTCCCACGATCTTCTGCTGATAAAATGGGATGGTGGGTAATTACACAGTGCTGTCTAGATAATGTGTTCACACTATGTTCGGTCTATGGATCGGTGCTTGATGATCCAGCATTGCAAGAGTGGCTGAATGTTTAACTAGTCGGTTGGCCCCTTCCACTTATTTTTTTGCGGGGATTTTAATATTAATATGAGTTGTCAGATCTCCAATCAATAGGGGGCCGTGTATCCAGGTCGCAAACCGAAAGTTTATAAAGCTCTGTTACAGCTAAGACTCTTGCATGGGCTATCAGATGTCTGGGCAAAACAAGAAGCAAATGATCCAGGCTTTACGTATTTTTCTGCACCACATCAAACACATGCTAGGTTGGACTGTTTTTTTGTGTCACAGGATCTGTTACAAGGATGTAAAATAAGCAAATACCCCAGAGTCATGTCTGACCATAACCCTTTGGTGTTAGAAATAAACATTCAGATGAAATCCCTAACGACACAATGGACATTTAATAGGGCTTTACTTAGTGATGAAGGCTATGTACAGCACATGGAGAGGTGGATCCCCAGGTTTATTAAAGAAAATTTAGGATGTACTAGCATATGTGTAGTCTGGGATACTTTAAAGGCTGGTGTCAGAGGAGAAACATCTAAGTAAGTGTAGGAGTTGCAAAGGAAAGAGAAGAATTTGTATGATGACCTGGGAAGGGCTGAAGCTGATTTGATAGATGTTCTTTCTGACTGGGGGATCCCCAGATAGCCCAATCAAAGATCATACTCACCAGGTCAGCAATCACAGAGATATCGATCAAGAAATCGGTGGCAGGTATATGGCTTGGGGGAGCAGGGTGTACGAGAGCAATGAAAGGGTGGGTCATATGCTTGCAGTCCGTACTAGAGAAAAACTGGTACAAACCCGGATCATCAAAATCAGAGATCCTAAGGTCAGCATGGTTACTGAACCAGAAGATATTTTCTCTGCATTACAAAAATTGTACCAGAGAATATATACAGAGGACATCCAGAGAGGGGATAGAGAGATCGAGAAATACCTAAGTGGGCAAATTCTTGATAAGCTTTCCACTGAGGAGACAGAAATTTTAGAAGCACCAATTAAAATTGAGGAGATAAAAAAGGCGATTTATTCTCTGCCACTCGGTAAAGTTGTTGGAACGGATTTGATACCAGGGGAATTTTATAAAAAGTTTAAGGCACAGGTCATAGAAATTATGTTAGAGATATTCGGCGGGGCACAATCAGGTGAAATGGCCCCTGAATCTTGGAAATCAGCTAATATTGTAGTATTTCCAAAAAAGGTAAACCTATAAATGAATTGGGGTCATACCGACCAATTACGCTGGTCAACAGCGATACAAAGATTTATGTTAAAATTCTGGACTATAGGCTAGCTTCAGTCATCAAGAAATTAGTCGCTCCCTGTCAACACGGTTGTGTCCCGGGCACGGGAATGATAGAACATAACCGTCGAACAATTGCCTTATTTGATTCCACCAAGGTTACATGAGACCCTATGGCTTTAATAATGTTAGATGCAGTAAAAGCCTTTGCTAGGGTCTCCTGGCCCTTTTTGTGGGCAATTATGGAGCGAAGGTGCCTGGGGAAAGTATTTATTGGGGCTATTAGCTGTATGTATCGGGAACCTACTGCCAGAATAGCCATGATGGGCTCCACATCTGATGTAATTAAAAATAGTTGAGGCCCGCGACAAGGGTGCCCCTGTTCTTTGCTATTGTTTGCAGTTTACATTGGTCCCTTAATAAGGAAAATAGAGGCGAACCAAAAGAACGAGGCTAAACATACCATTGGAGGGGACTCCAAGATTTTAGCCTATGCGGCAATAGTTACACCTAACCCACAGCCCTTATTGAGATAGAAAGAGAAGCAAGTCAATTTGGTAAGATCTCAGGGTATCATCTTAACGAAAGTAAAACACTAATCGTTAAGAATGGGAAAATAGACCTGGTTGATGCTCAAGTAGTGATGAATGCTATACAACAACTTTACGACGTAGTGAAGCAACTGGTGGGGAAAAGCCCCTGACTTAGCCCCCCCTTCCCAATCTTTCTGTGATGCATTGGCCAACTTCTTTTATACAAAGGTTAATGATATTTACGTAGCCTTTTCCTCCAAGGACAATTCCATTACACATTTCCCCTGTACCACACCCTCTGTCTGCTCCCTAACCTATTTTAAAGAAATAACTGAGCAACAAATTCTGGACATCATCAACACCATAAAAACAGGATCTGCCCTGGACCCATGTCCACCAAAATTTTTTCCACCTGCCATAGACCTACTAACATGCGTTATCACGCAAATATGTAATGCCATGTTTAGATCAGGGATCTACCCTAATGCTCTGAAAAACACCCATTTTTTTTTTTCTTTTTAAACACCTTCATTAACGTGATTCCAGTCGTACACAGCATTCCGCCTACAACCTCCCAGGCCGGCGATGCGATAAAGGCAAAATGATGCAAGTAGACACTATACAGTTTATGCAAAGTACACAGCCTGATTCTGTCAACACGGGGGTACGGCGGCGCGTCAGCCCTAGTTAGTGGAGTGCTCCATCGCAGACTTCCTCCGACATCATGGGTGAGCACATGACAGTGCCTGTACACTTACAGAGGTCAGGTTATGTAGGCCGCAATCTGTAAAGCAAGAAATGTAGGTGTGTTTTGTGTTTTAACCCTCCCTCAACAGTGAACTACCCTCCCCCTTCAGAGGCAAACAAGGAAGAAAAACCTCCCATAGAACTTCCCCAAACCCCTCTCCCTCTTGCTGCCCTACCCGTTCGCTGACCCACTCGTTGGGTGCAGTGCCAAGTGTAGTGTCGTGTTGGTGTCCGCCTCCCCCGCCCCTGGTGTACCTCCCTCTGGACAGGCCGGGCAAGTGTCACCCCCGCCCTGTGGGGCCCCCCTTGTGTGGTATCGTCCGTTCCCCGCCCTGGGACAGCCAGGCTTCAATACTCCGCCCAGCCATCGCTCGCCATTCCACTCAAAGTGCTCCCTTCCCCAATTAAGGCCTCCAGGGTGCTCAGTGTGCATGCCCGTTATTGTGTATCCTCCTCTCCCTCCCGTTGTGCGTCCTCTGCCTCTTCCCTGGTGTTTCTGAAGATGGGATATAAGCTCCAGAAGTTTTTCGGCCTGCTGGTGGGAGGCAGGAGCTCGCTGTAGTGTTCAGCTTGCGTGCAGCAATATACCATGTCTCTGGCCCAACGTTTTTTGGTCGGGGTCGGCCCTCTCACCCAGCACTGTGCCACTGTACGTTTTGCCAACAACAATCCCATGTCCGCCAACCTCCTACACGCCACCGGCAACGACCTTGAATAGCCCAGAAGTGCCAGAGCAGGGTCCAGAGGTAGGTCATGGTCTAATATCTCGCTCAATTCCGAGATAACCGCCTCCCAAAAGAAAAACACCCTTTTAAAACCACTCCTAAAAAAAAAACAACATCTGGCTAAAGACGATTTGAAAAACTACCGACCTATAGCCAGCCTTCCGTTCTTAGCTAAGGTGGCAGAGAAAGCCATAAATCACCAGCAGTCAGATTACATCGAACAACACTGCCTGCTGGATAATACCCAGTTTGGGTTCCGCAAATTTCATGGCACTGAAACGGCCCTTATCAAAGCCGCAGACGACATCAGAGCCATCAGAGACCAGGGAGGAACAGCAGTGCTTGTACTGCTGGACCTATCAGCGGCTTTCGACACGGTCGATCATTCCATATTGATTGACTGTGTCGGAAAGATGGGAATCCAACTGAGAGCAAAGAACTTACTTGCCTCTTTTTTATCTGGCAGGACGCAGGCAGTTACTCTAGGACCTTTTCAATCGATCAAGCTGTCTCTACCGTGTGGGGTTCCTCAAGGCTCATCCCTTAGTCCAACACTTTTTAACATTTATGTGTCGGACCTAGCTAGAGTCATCAAGCTATATGGGATGGGCCTTACCTCCTACGCAGATGACACCCAGTTAGTTCTCGCCATTAATAATGATGGAGAAGAGGTGGCGGAACGCTTCCAGGAAGGCATGCTGGCGATTGGAGACTGGATGTCCTCCAGTTGCCTTAAACTTAACTCTGAGAAGACCGAGGTTGTCATCTTCGGGAAACTTTCCCCATGCTGGTCTTCCGTCTGGTGGCCGTCAGACTTTGAAACCTTGCCCAACCCTGTCCCAAAGGTTAGGAATTTAGGAGTGGTATTCGATGAATATCTCAACTTTTCCACTCATGCCAATCAAATAGCGGCAACCGCTTTTCATGAGCTAAAACTTATTTAAAAAATCATCCCGTTCTTACCTGATAGTGCAGGTAAAACCCTGTTAAGCACTCTTGTACTATCGTCACTCGACTATTGCAACGGCTTGTTTGCCAATGCACAAACTCGGGTTGTTAATAAAATGCAATCGGTACAAAACGCTGCGGCAAGACTGCTTTCCAGAACCCCTAAATTTAAACCAATTGCTCAAACCATTTGGAATCTGCATTGGTTAACTATCAAAGATCGGGGGGGCGTGGCTAGCCAGGCAGCGAAATGGCGGCTCTGTGAGTGAGCTCCGCCGGCTGCATTATCTTATCCTGAATTTATCCTGCTCCGAAGGCTCGTGGGCCCCTGATCTGAGTGTGGGTCGGTAGCGGACACCCAGCTGATCCTGCGACCAGAATTTGGGGCACATCAGACGCCGGGTCGCGAAGCTGAAGCCGTTGGGACTTCGACCGGGCTACACTACCCCCAAGACCCACTGCCGCGGTGCCCTGCTTCGGGCGAAAGTGCCCACTACAGCCCGCGGATTGTGAGGCCTCTGGATGCCCTATGCGAGGAGGCGCGCAGACCTATCACCGGGGGTGCCGCTGTCCCGGGGCGCTCCGGTGAGTCATCGCTGCTCTGGAGCAGTGTCCTGAAGCTCGGTTGCTCCGGCGAGCGCGGTCGGCCCGGCGGCTCCCTCCTGGGCAGAGGACATCGACGGGACTCCCGAGGCGGATCCGCCATGTTGCTGAGGCTGGTGTCTGGGGTGAGGAGCTCCTAGAAATCTGCTCGATGGCCGGGGCCTGGGATTTATTCGGCCACCTGCGGAGTGAGAGGTACGGAGCAGATCTGAAGGGGGGGGAGACAATCCACCAGTGCCCCTCACGTGCGCACCCTGTGGATGAGGCGGGTGCTCGAGCCCTACGAAACGGACCGCTAACACAGCCTCCACCAGCGGCATTATCCTACCGCCCACGATACCCTGCTGCCTAGCTGAGTGCCCCTGCTCATTGACGGAACACTGGCGCGTGCCACACTCGGAGCTGCACTGGCGCACTGAGGGTTTTGGTGACTCCGCCATTTTGGGATCAGGCTGCACACTGCCCTACACACCGCTGGAGGTGGGAAGCCCTGAGGAGCCACGCGTGGGGGGATTGGGAGGCCTGGCTGTCCTATGCACCTCTGACCCCCCCACACTCTGCTGCTGCCGATACATTGCCCTGCTTGTCATCCCTGATAAAGCCCACGGAGCCTCGCTGATCGTGCGCCAGCCGGGTGTCGCATCGCCGACGCTAAGATGGGGAAGAATGACGCAAAGCAGCCTAAGCTCAATTTTGAGAACAGACGCCAAACTAAACAGAATGTGGCCGAGAAGGATGGAGATGAGTCATCATCGCAAGGGGCTACTGCGGATATTGACTTTGGGGCACTGATAATGGAAGTCAGGTCAAGCCTGAAGAGCATTGACACCAAACTGGATGCCATGTCCTCGCAGCTGGAATCGGTGAAGACCAAAGTGGACGCTCATGAAACTAGATTAGACTGCCTGGAGAACAGACAAACTGAGTGCTGCGAGTTCCAACAACAAGCCAAGCAACACATCACGGGCCTTGAGAGGGAATTGGAGGCCCTGCGAGCTAAGTCGGATGATTTGGAAGCACGCTCCCGAAGGTCTAACATTCGCATCACGGGAATTCCGGAGACGGCGAACACTGGCAAAATGGAGGTGTTTGTGGCGGACCTGTTGCACGAACTATTCGACCCGGACCTCTCGACTGTCTTCACGGTTGAAAGAGCGCATAGATCCCTTGGGAAGAAGCCACCGGTATGTGCACCGCCTCGTCCTATTCTTGCTAAACTACTAAATTTCCAAGATAGGGACGTCATCCTGCGCCTCGCCAGGGAGAAGGGTAAGATCACGCACAAAGGGAACAACATCTCCTTCTACCCTGACTTTACCCCCCTGGTGCAAGCTGCCCGAAAAGAATTCATACCGACCAAGAAACTGTTGATGCAGGCTGGTGTACAATACTCTCTTTTATATCCGGCGAAGCTAAAGGTAATCCACAACAGCACCACACACTTCTTCACAGATGCGCAGTCTGCGCTAAAGTTTGCAAAACACATTTGCGGTCCAGGGGCGAGACGGAAATCGCCGAGGCTGGGGGATGAATCTGAACGACTCAGTGATAATGACTGAGTGGGCTGTTGATGTATAAACTGTGTTACACCTTGATTGCTTGCTCCACACTTTACGTGGGTGCTCCGACCCCCCCTGCACTGTTTGCTGCTGTGCTTGGTTTGTTTCATAAGGGGGGTGTGACCTGAATGTACACCCTGTTGCGTATCTGAAGCTGTTTGTGCCCTACACATTCCATAGGTATTGCTGGTGTGGCGGTTGCCGACCCTGCAGAGGGGTTATCCTCAGGGTTCAGGAGTTTCCCACTTGTATGCAGCCACCCTGCGAACACAGGGGTGTAGGCCGGGAGCACCACGCCCCCATGGGGTGCCTCCCGCTGTTTCTGTTTATTGTTTTCCAACACGCTATGCGTGTATCTGGGTGGGGTTTGTCACAACCTGATTGGGGGGTTGGTGAGGGTGGGGGGAGGTGGGGGGTGTTACAAGGTTTGTTGTTTCTGGTTCTGAAATGGTGCATTGCGGACTGTCATACGTCTTCTTATTTGCGCGGAGGGGTGCGGTGCGTACTATATGCGGGACTCAGGGGGACTGTGGGGGTGGGCAGGGTGGGAGCCCTGATACTTCTGTCAAGACTTCAATATGGGGGGGTTTAAACTGTGGACCTGGAATATTCGGGGCCTTGGGGACTATAAGAAAGCTAAGTTGATGCATGGTATGCTAGCCAGAAACAATGTGGACATTTGTTTTCTTCAAGAGACTCACATTAACACAGCCCCGTTGCCCAGATTGAAGCATTCTAGGTGGTCACATATATACTCCGCAATTTATTCTAACTATGCTAGAGGGGTGGCCATCCTTGTTCGTGGAGGGTTGGATTGGCGGGAACATGCTTGCGTGCTGGATAAAGATGGACGGTACGTGATAGTGCATGGCTCATTGCAGGGGAGGCCGCTGGTACTAGCTGCCATCTATGGTCCGAACATGGATGATCCAGGCTTCTTTAGGAACATCTGGGCACAAATAGCATTGCTAGATTGCCACTTGATTGTTGTGGGAGGAGACTTCAATGTTGTGTTGGATGACGAACTGGACCGGAAGGGTGTGAGTAGACCCACGCATGCTAGAGCGCGTCAGGCTGTTTTTGATGTGATGGAGGAGGGATCACTGTCTGATGTGTGGAGAGTTCGACACCCCGGTGAGAGAACGGGGACTTGTATCACGTGCCATCATGCTACTTGGTCCCGCCTGGACTTCTGGCTGGTGTCGCCTGAGGTGGCGACGTGGGTGGCGGAGGTTGACATCCAGGCTAGATCCCTCTCAGATCACGCCCCCTGCATGTTGGAACTGTGTGTTCCAAATGCCATAAATAGAGCATTTACATGGCGCCAGCCCCCTCACGCCCTTACAGATTTAGTGTTCACTGAAGAAATAAGGGCTGATATTGTTAAATATTTCGATGAAAACGATGGTTCAGCCTCATCAGAGGCCATTGTATGGGACGCTTTTAAAGCGGTGATCCGGGGCCAATGCATAGCGAGACAGGCGGGGGTACTGCGTACCATCCGTCGGACACTAGCCCAATTGGAACGCGAGCTGAAAGACCTAGATCAGGCCTTCTGCCAGGACCCAACTTTGGAGATTGCTGGTCGCCTCAAGGCCAAACTGCTAGTCTTTCATGAGGAGGCACAGCGGGAGGTGAAATTCCTTGGGAAACAGGCCGAGGCCCACAGATACGGTGAAGGGGACAGACGGAGTAGGACTCTAGCTAGGTTGATAGCCCCTCGGACGCAGACACACTACATACACACTATTCACAACAGTGAGGGGTCCCTGGTTATAGGTCAGGAAGCGGTGCTGCAAGCCTTCACTGACTTTTACACATCCCTCTACACATCTAGACAACCCACAGTTCCCACTTCCCTGGACAGTTTCCTAGACTCCATTGCCCTTGTTTGGTTCAACGATCACCACAGACAGTATATGGACCTCCCCGTTACAGTTCAAGATATAATTCAAGTAATTAAAAGCATGCCAGCTAACAAAGCCCCTGGACCTGACGGCCTAACAACGACATTTTATAAGACGTACGCGGAGGAATTGGCGCCGAAACTACATTCTGTGTTTGTTGAGGCCCTTGAACTGAACTCACTCCCAGACTCGATGCGCGAGGCCTTAATTATCACCCTGTTGAAGCCTGACAAATAGGGCCTGTTCTTTGACTCCTATCGTCCCCTCTCCCTCATAAATGTAGATGCTAAAATTTATGCCAAGATCATCGCAGACAAGCTACAGCCGTTATTACCGATCATCGCACTCCCTGACCAGTCAGGGTTTATTCCTGGCCGCGCCACCTCACACAACCTTAGAACTATCTTCTCTATCCTGCACTATCTACACCCCTCTGTTCAGTCTGCGGTGGTGTTCCTTGACGCCACCAAAGCATTCGATTCCTTGGAGTGGCCTTACTTGTTCAGGATTTTGAGCAGGATGGGATTTAGCCAAAACTTTATAACTCACATCAAACTACTGTATGATACGCCCAGAGCTCGGGTGAGTGTGAATGGTCTCATATCTCAGCCCTTTGCCATCTCTAGAGGAACCAGACAGGGGTGCCCGCTGTCTCCTCTCCTTTTTGCTATTGCAATGGAGCCGCTAGCGGCCAGGGTTCGCCAGCACCACGCGGCGAGGGGGATTGGATTCAGCTCGCGCAGTCTGCTGATCTCCTTATATGCAGACGACGTCACGCTGTACGTCATTAACCCCACAGATAACATGAACCCATTGCTCCGCGAATTCGTGCGTTTTGAGGGTCTGGCGGGAGTGTCCATAAATTGGTCCAAATCTGTTGCATTTCCCCTAACCGATGCGACCAGTCAGCCACCCTCGGACTATCACCTGCGTTGGGAAACTGACGCTGTTAAATACCTAGGTATCTGGATCAGTCGTGACGTACAGGAATTGTGGTCCCTTAACTTTGGCAAAGCGGTTGACTGGCTGGAGGGGAGGGTGGAGGTCTGGAACAAGCTTCCTCTCTCCCTGGTGGCGAGGATAGCGCTTGCAAAAATGGTGGTTCTCCCCAAATTTTTGTATCTGTTCGTCAATATTCCACTGCCCATGACAGCGCACTTTCACGCGCGCGTCCGGTCCCTACTTCTGACTCAGGTGTGGGCCGGAGGGCAGGCGAGAACTTCTTGGGCCCTACTGACGCTCCCATTACGACAAGGTGGCCTTGGGGCACCCGATCTGAAATTGTACTCGCTATGCGCGCAGGCGCAATTTTTGCATTTCTGGGTTTTCCCCACTCCTTATCAACCGCATGTGGCGGTGGAGTTGGCCGCTGTGGCTCCATCGCCGCTATGCGTGGCACTGTATGGCAAAGTCTCACGCCCTTCGAAAGATGTGGACAAAGTGGAAATGATTCGATGGTCCTGGCGCGAATTATGTAATAGAGCGAAACTTCCCCTGCTTTATGCGCCGGCAATCCCACTACGAGACAACCCGATGCTACCTTGCTTGAGTGCTAGGGGCGACGCCCTCAGCATCCGTGGGCGAAGTTTACATACCTTTGCGGACATATATCCCAATGGGTCCTTCGGAGAGTTGGGCGCCTGCGAAGAAGGCCATTCCGAATCCTTTTCGGACGCGCTTCTGTATCACTCTCTCAGGGAATCATGTAAGAAGATATGGCCCCAGTTCCCAGAGGAGCCGCCGCACCTTGATGCTCTCCAGAATTTACTCTTGAGACCCTCCCCCAAAAAACTGGTGTCTAGATTATACAACTGCATGCAAGAGCAGGCCCCGATAACTGTGCCTACGGCCAAGCAGGCTTGGAATGCTGACCTGGACGCCCCCCTGTCTGATGAGATGTGGGAATACTGCTGTAAACAACTCACAGCGTTGTCTCCGAATTATCGGTTACGGTTAGTCCATTTTAAGTTTTTGCACCGGTACTACCGCACGCCAATACTGCTGCATCGCATGGGCATCCGGACCGATGCATCATGCTGGAAGTGTGGCGGGGTAGATGCGTCCTTCCTCCATGTGGTGTGGAGCTGCCCTAGACTAGAAGAGTACTGGTCAGACATCTTCACTGCCATTAACCAAATCTTGCACAGAACAGATACACCTTCCCCACTTCTGGGCTTGTTGGGATATGTCCGTGACACGGAACCTTGTGATAGGAAACTGCATGCGTTGCTACTCCTCTACGCCAAACGACAAGTGGCGATACACTGGGGTCGCAGGGCCTTGCCTACGCTTAAAGCGTGGGTTACGGATGTGACATATGGTAATGCACAACTCACACATTACTGGGAAACGATGCCCACCGCTTCCAGACCTAACGACATTTGGGAACCCTTCCTACAGTGGACTAGAGATCGGGCGGGTACTGACGCTTCCGAGAACTCACCTGACGTGGGAGTTTCTGATGACATGGGGTGAAGTCCTGAGACCGTGTACTCGGCCCCTCTGGCCAGGTGGTTCCTGCTTGAGCGGGTCTGCTTAGTGGCTGCGGTACGGTCTACGACTGCCTTCCTTTGAGAATTCTATGGGTTCGTCCGACCTAGCACTATGTCCCCCTCCCTGACCATGCGACCCGAGGCTCTGCTCGACTCCCCCTCCCCCCCCTCTCCCCGCGGGAGATGCCTAGGGGCCATCCCTCCACTGCCTCTGTCACCGGTCGCCATCCTTGTACAGTTACCCAGCCCTGGTGCGCATGGCCCTGTGTATGCGCGGTGTGATGTATGTTTGATTCTTCAGCTCTGCACCACAGTTCATCGTTTTTTTTTTCCTTTTTCTTTGGTTGTTGGGGAGGGGTGGGAGAAAAAGGTGCCCGTAGACATGTTTTATTCAGACTGCTATTTCACCAGGCTACGGTCTGTTACGCTCTACAGGGTGGCGAGGCAACACCGTAAGTTTGGGGTCAATTTGGAGGTCTACGGCACCCAAAAATGTGAGACCACTTACCTTGCTATTGTTGCACTGATTATGTACATGCCCTCAACTGTATTGCATGTCTCTCTTGTGTGTCACATCACTCGATTTATTGTAAGATTCCTCCTGGTTTAATTGATTTCTGTGTGGCATTCGTCGATATAGCGGCCTGCCTCCGGGTTGTTGGCGTGACGCAGTGTAACCTCTCTTTTTGTACAATAAATGTCTTACACCAAAATCGAATAAAATTCAAGACACTTTGCATCGTATTCAAGGCACTACATAATCTAGGTCCGCAGTTCCTTAGGAACCAGCTAACACCTTACTGTCCTCCAAGACAACTTAGATCGGTGACCTTGCACCAATTAATTATTATTATTATTATTATTTCTGAATTTGTAGAGCGCATGGTTACACTTCCGTGTGTCCCCGCGCTGTCAGAAGAGCCATCGACTCCGTTAGACAAACAAGACTGGCTAATCATTGGGAAAGAGGAATGTTTTGAGCTTTCTACGGAAGATGAGCTCTGATGTTTCCGCTCTTAAGCTCAGGGGGAGAGAGTTCCATTTACGTGCTGCCAGAATGCGAAAGGATCTTCCTCCCATTCTGGCTTTCTTGTGTCTGGGGACAGCGAGGAGGCCTGCTCCTAGCGAGCGGAGTTGACGAGTGGGCGTGTAGGGGCATAAAAGGTTCTGAAGGAAGGCCGGGCTCTTGCCATGTACTATCCTATGACTGATACAAAGGACTTTGAAATCAATTCTTTCATTGATCGGGAGCCAGTGAAGAGTCTGTAGGGATTTTTTTTGAGGGGGCTCTTCTGGGCAACCGGAGGACCAGGCGGGCGGCAGCGTTCTGGATAGTCTGCAGTCGCCGCCGGCTAGAGGCATTGGCCCCCAGATATAGGGCGTTGCCGTAGTCCAATCTTGATGTGACCAGGGCGTGGACAAGGGTCTTCCTAGATGATTCAGGGAGCAGGTCGATGGTTTTGCGGAGTTTCCGTAAGATCGAAAAGCACGTACCGGCTACCCGTCTGGTATGGTAGTCGTAGTCCAATTTCGAGTCCACCCATATTCCCAGATTCTTGACCTGATCACTAGGGGTAGGAAAGGGCCCCAGGGTCTGTGGCCACCAGGCAGATGTCCAGACTGAGGGAGGTTTTCCAACAATCAGCACCTCAGTCTTGTCACCGTTAAGACGGAGGCAATTCTTCGCCATCCATCCCGCCATGTCCTGGAGGCATGCTGAGAAATTAGCGGCAGCTTGTTCAGCAGGTTGGGTCAGAGCGACCACCAACTGTGTGTCGTCTGCGTATGTCACTACTTCTACCCCATATCGTTCTGCCGTAGAAGCCACTGGGGTGACATATAGATTAAAAAGGGTTGGACTGAGACTTGAGCCCTGCGGCACTCCTTGACCAAGGTCAAAGGTGTCGGAGCGTGCTCCTCCTTGCTCTACCGAGAAGCTGCGGTTGGTGAGAAAAGATTCCAGCCATAACCAGGCCCGGCCTGTCACCCCTCCTTTCTTCAGACACTGCAGCAGCGTATGATGTGCTACAGTGTCGAAGGCTGCACTGAGGTCCAGAAGCACTAGTGCTGCCACATGTCCCGCATCTACGTGCCTCCTCAGTGCCTCAGTTGAAAAAAGGAGGGCTGATTCTGTGGAGTGGCGTGCACGAAAGCCCGATTGGTTGGTGTGCAGGAGGCCTCTGGACTCTATGTGCGCGGAGAGTTGTTGGTTAACCAGCTTTTCCGCCAGTTTAGAAAAGAAGGGTAAAAGCGAAATGGGGCGTAAGTTACTAAGCTGGGACGCACTGATGTTGGGTTTTTTCTTCAGAGGCAGTACGACTGCCTGTTTCCACCGGAGAGGGACCTTGCCGGTGTCAAAGGAGGTAGATAGAACATGGCCAACATAGGGTGCCAGATGACTCATGGCGCTGTTCAGAAATTTGGCAGGGGCAGGATCATGCGGGGAGCCTGATTTAATGCCTTTAGCAATGGCTATCAGGAGATCTTCCGACGGAGTCTGGAATACTGTGAGGCAGTCTTCGATCGTCGCCTCCCACGCTGCTTCTTCGTGAGGAGGAAGAAGGTTAGAGCCAGTTCTGGCATCATCTGGGAAACTGTTGTAAATGTCGCGTACCTTTTTATGGAAAAATTCCGCGATGGCGTTACATGATTGTGCTGATGTATCTGCCTGCTCTAAGACAGGGGGAGGTGTTGTAATCTCTTTATAAATCCTAAAGAGTTCCTTGGGAGAACATTCTTCGCACTAAAACAGTTTCTTGGGGAGACAGAAGGTTCCCAGTTTCGGCAGCCCGACTCTGGAATTCTCTTCCTCTGTCAATCAGATTAAGTCACACTCTGTTCTCTTTTCGTAAAAGTTTAAAGACCTGGCTGTTTAACCAGTAACCCTTCGGGAACCAACATCAGGAGAGTCATGAACTGAGTTTTCAGCGCCGAGACACCCTAGGGCATTTGTTCCTGCTCTATAAATCTCAAAAATAAATAAATAAATAAATCGATATTTAGGGGTCAAGATCAGCGCTAATATAGAAGAAATTGTTAATATTAATTTGGCACCTTTGATACAGAAATCTATGGCAGATTTAAATAGGATGAACAATCTACATCTCACACTGATAGGTAGGTGCAACACTATCAAAATGCTATTTCTACCAAAAGTCTTATCTTTTTTTTAGAGCTATTCCAGTGAAAATAAATAAAGCATGGTATTTAGCGATGAACCAATTGATCACCAGATTCCTGTGGGCTGGGCAACACCCATGAAGAGCGTTAAAATATAGGACTCTGCCTAGAGATCATGGGGGCTGGTCAGTTCTGAATTTCCAAATATACTATTGGGCCGCAGCATAACAGATGGCTGAGATATTAGGAAGAGACAGTGGTGCAACAAGGGAAGTAGCTAATGTTTCCATATATGAGTTATTATTTGGGCCAGAGGCTAAACGCTGTCTCATGCAACATATTGATTTTGCCTACTTTGAGAGTTAAATTCAAGATATTATTGGGAGAATTCAGGGTCTGGACTGCAGTCCAAAAAAAGCTGAACATTTGAAGAATCCATAGATATTCCCCTTTGGACAATAATGATTTACTTCCAGCTATATTCCATGATGGATATTTGAACATTTGGGCTGATAGAGGTGTGAGGCATATCGGAGATTTAATGGAAGTCAAGGATATATTTTTTGTTTAACACAATTAAGGGAGCAATCATTTTTTAAAATATTTACAATTAAGGGATTTCCTGACTAAGAAGATCGCTAGCTGTAGTAAAATCCCTTTACTGGACATGGTGCTGGGGGCTTCCCCAACATTATATACAATATGTAAATTACTTAATAAAGAAATGGGGGACGATTTAATTAAACATACAAACTGTTGGCAGGAGCTGTTAAAAGCAGGGATCGGGGAATGTGAGGATTCCCTTTCGCTAAGCCAGACAGCATTTATTTCAGCAAATCTTCAAGTACAGTGTTTTCAAACCTGGCTCAACTTGTATATCACACCAGCACAGATTTTTAGATGGGGGGATTTTAGGTATACATTGCTCGCACTGTGGAACTCTAGCCGCCGACAGCGTGCATATGTTTGCCACTTGCCCTAAACTTGTTCCTTTGGTAACTGAGATGGGTAATTACCGTAGAAATATGCTAGGATTTTGGGTGGATCTTACACCCCAAATGATAGTTTTGGGGATAAGCAATCAGGAAATGGTCGGAAAAAAACGGATTATGTTATTCACAGTTATGGCGGTGTTTAGGCTATGTTTGGCTTGTGCTTGGCTCGATCAAGCTCCTCCCTCAATACATGGCAGGTTGGGGAAACTGCCAGCCATATACCGGTGGGAGATCATGGTATATAAATGAAGGGGATATAGAACCAAAAAGAGAGGGCTCGAAATCTGGGCGCCAGTAACTAGATGGATTAATAAGGATGTGGATGTATTGGCATAAGACTAGTTGAGCTGCTCTGAAAATGTTATGAAGGGTTGGGAAAGCCATGGGGCAATTATTACTTGTTTTTTCTTTTTTTCTTTTCTTGTTTTTTCTGTGTCATATATGCAACATAAGGTTAAGTGTGCATCAAAGTAATGTATAGCGTAACTTCCTTTGAATCTGAGGGAGGGGGGGGAGAGCAAGGGGGTGGGATATATAGAAAGGAGGGGAGGAGAAAACGCAAAATATGAAATCTGGCGTATTTGTATTGTATAATGTGGTACACAGACAAAATATCGAGTTTTAAATATCGATATACCAAAATATCGAAGTTTAAATATCGATATACAAAAATATCGAAGGTAAGTAATATCAACAGTCTAAATATCGATATTGCTATGATATCAGTAATATCGAAGTTGTAAATATCGATGTTAACAATATCGAAATTAATAACTTTGATGTTACTAATATCAATTTTTAAATACATTTAGTGTATATTATATTGTATTTATTATGTTTTATTATTTATTTTTAATGTACTTTAATTAAATATTGTCTTTTACTACTGTAGCGGGTTGTGGGTTTATAGGGGAATAGGGTGGGAAGTATTTTAATTATGTTAAATTAATTATTATTAGTAGGAATTATTAATTAATTAATTGAGAATTAATTTTTAATTATTTTTAATTAATTGATTAATTGATAAATATGTTCTGTAGCGGGTTATGGGTTTATAGGGGAATAGGGTGGGGAGTAATTTAATAATAATTAATTAATTGATATATGTTTGTACATATTTTAATTAATAATTAATTGGTAATTAATTTCTATTAATTAGTTAATTAATTATTATAATTTTTACATATTTATAATTATTAATTAGTTGGTAATTAATTATTATTAATTATTTTATTACATTAATTATAGTAATTTTTTTATATATATTTTATTGTTATTCCTAATTAATTAATTGGGCAAACTATTAATTATTAAATTAAATTAATTACAGCAAATGTGCTAATATATTTACTTTATTGTTATTGTTAATTAATAACCAATTGGTAATTAAATAATATTAATTAATTTTGGGTACAGGGGTATTTTTAGGGTTCAGGGTCAGTTTTCAGTTCATGGGTACAGGGGTATTTTTAGGGTTCAGGGTCAGTTTTTAGTTCATGGGTAAAGGGGTATTTTTAGGGTTCAGGGTCAGTTTTCAGTTTTTGTGTAAAGGGGTATTTTTAGGGTTCAGGGTCAGTTTTCAGTTCATGGGTAAAGGGGTATTTTTAGGGTTCAGGGTCAGTTTTCAGTTTTTGGGTAAAGGGGTAGTTTTAAGGTTTAGGGTCAGTTTTCAGTTTTTGGGTAAAGGGGTATTTTTAGGGTTCAGGGTCAGTTTTCAGTTTTTGGGTAAAGGGGTATTTTTAAGGTTTAGGGTCAGTTTTCAGTTTTTGGGTAAAGGGGTATTTTTAGGGTTCAGGGTCAGTTTTCAGTTTTTGGGTAAAGGGGTATTTTTAGGGTTTAGGGTCAGTTTTCAGTTTTTGGGTAAAGGGGTATTTTTAGGGTTCAGGGTCAGTTTTCAGTTTTTGGGTAAAGGGGTATTTTTAAGGTTTAGGGTCAGTTTTCAGTTTTTGGGTAAAGGGGTATTTTTAGGGTTCAGGGTCAGTTTTCAGTTTTTGGGTAAAGGGGTATTTTTAGGGTTTAGGGTCAGTTTTCAGTTTTTGGGTAAAGGGGTATTTTTAGGGTTCAGGGTCAGTTTTCAGTTTTTGGGTAAAGGGGTATTTTTAGGGTTTAGGGTCAGTTTTGGGTTTTTGGGGTACAGGGATATTTTTAGGGTTCAGGGTCAGTTTTGGGTTTTTGGGGTACAGGCGTACAGGGTAAAAACAAAAAAATATTACATTACATTAAATAAGTTAGATGAAAAAAATTAAAATTACTTTAAATTTTTAAGTATTTTATTTATTTTAAATGTATATGTATTAGTTTTAATTTTGTTTTAATATTTTTATTTAATACTTGTAAAATTATATGTATTTAAATATTATTTTTACATTATTAATAATACATTTAAAAAAACGATATTTTTGATTCCGATATTTTTGTACTTCGATATTATTTTTTCGATATTTTTGTACTTACCTTAATGAAGATAGGATTCCGATATTTTTGCTGTCGATATTTTTGCTCCGATATTTTTGCATGTCGATATTCTGTCTGTCGATATTATGTCAGACATTCTCCCAATGTATGTTATGTTTATGTCTCCTTTGTATGATGTCCAAATAAAGATTTAAAAGTTTAAAAAAATGAAAATGTTTCAGTCCAAAAGTTTCTTTGTTTTTCGCACATACTCGAAGTGGCACACTGCCCCATAACTGTCATATGTAATTCAATGTCTCCTCGGAGCCAAGTTTAAAAATCACATTTTCTTTCATTTCTTTTTTCAAAATAGCATCTCTCCATGCAAAGCAAGGTTTGTCATTCACTAACATGTCTGATTTATAACTGCAATCAACGATCGCTAATTCCAACAGGCTGATTTGTTTATCTTCCTGCACGTTTACCTTTTTTTCGGTTCAACTTTACTTTGGATGCTTCAAATTCAACCAAGATAACATTAATTTCTGGCAGAGTAACGTCCTCAAAAGAATTCATTAAAACCTCCTGTGAACACTGTAAATTAACCTGCAGTTTCTCTGCATCCACATTTTTCACGAATGAATCACTCTGGCAATCTAAACAGCCTGTCAAAATACACAGCTTCGGAGCTTGGTACATTTTCAACTTTTTTTCAAATATTTATTTTCACGTGTTAAAAGGTCTGATTCTACTTTAGTTTTAACTAGCTCCCTATGCAGCTCATTACGTTCTTTTTCCAATTGTTCACAATCTTTAATCAATCAATCAAACAGTGGTTTATAGAGTGTGCTACTCACCTGTGAGGGTCTCAAGCG
Source organism: Lissotriton vulgaris (assembly GCF_964263255.1). Classification (NCBI taxonomy): domain Eukaryota; kingdom Metazoa; phylum Chordata; class Amphibia; order Caudata; family Salamandridae; genus Lissotriton; species Lissotriton vulgaris. The sequence continues at coordinate 635,130,969 of NC_141695.1, forward strand.
CTGGTGGGGGGGGGGAACAGCTCCCGGTTAGTCGAAGAACCAGGTCTTGAGGTCCTTCCTGAACGTGTGGAGAGTTGGGGAGCGTCTGAAGTTGACCAGGAGCTCGTTCCAGGTTTTAGCTGCGATGTAGGAAAAGGCTCTCCCGCCGGCTCTGTTTCTGCGGATGCGGGGGACCTCTGCCAGGGCGAGGTTGGCGGAGCGGAGGTGTCTCTTGGGTATGTAGAAACATACTCGGTCGTTGGGGTATTTGGGTCTGATGTTGAGGGATTTGTAGGCACGGGTGAGGAGTATGAAGGTGACCCTCTTCTCGACAGAAAGCCAGTGGAGGCTTCGTAGGTTTTGGGTTATATGTTTTTGGCGCAGTGTCCCTAGTACGATTTTGATACATGCTAAGCAATGCATTCAAAATGACGCCACTATTTCTGTCTGAAATACCAAGTAGTTTTCCCTCTTTAAGAGAAAAATCGTGTACACATTTAAATATCTGTTTTTGTCCTTCTATTTTAAACATGCATTAGAAGAAATCTCCCACTCAAATAACTCAGTTGGCATCTGGGAATCTGCAACTGAAAACGTGGGCATTTTAGAGTGCATCTTCCCATTGTGAAATTGTACTTTATCGTAAATCCTACAAGTGACGGCAAATGTCTTGCTCCACCTTACAGATAATACAGACTCTCCCACACAGTGGCTTAAACACGGCGAAGCAAAACATAAAACACAACAACACCTAGAAAGGGGTTTACTTTACAAAATGCAAAGACTCTTCTTATAGAATAAGGCTTGGTGTTTTATTTATGCAATGTTCCCCGACAGAAAGGCTTTCCCAGATGCCAAATGCACCCCATTCAAATGTATATAGAGATATATATTTATATGCAAGCAATAATAACACACTTGGTTAATGCAACAGTTAAATACATGAATACGAAATACAATCAGCAAATAATATGAGATAACATTCAAGCAAATATACTGGACGTCATGCAAGAGATCAGAAAGATATATACACTAAATACATCAAATGATTACTTTGGATGTACACTCTGACTCATTTACACATCACAAAGAAAACACCTCAATTGACCACAGCCACTGGAACCACACATCACAATGGCACTAGTCAGAAACAAATCACCTCACCCGATCGTTCACTCGACATCCTTGCCAACTCAAGCGGGGGGCATGTTCATAGCTGGGCTTGGACTCTCGACCGGGACTCAGGTTCCTTTCGTCTTACGACAGTACATCTACTCTGTAAGTGAGCTCCCACCTTGGCTGACAACAACCCTCAGCTTTATTGTCTCAAAAACACACTAGAAGGTTCAAGAGTCTTCCCCTATGGCCAATGAAACTTACTGGAACTGGCCAACTTCCAGGCAAGCATTCCACGGCAGGAAGGAGTTTCCTCTACATTCTCACATGTTCCAGCCTTTATCTTAACAAAGCTTACAAAAGCCTACCAGAGTACATTAAACAATCTCTCACAAAACAATCCTTGAACGTGATTAACCCAAACAACTTGCAAGCCTATCTCCGGTGCAGAAAAGCTCAAGTCAGAATTCAGGATGACATGAGGCCATGTCAAAGCCAATAGTAAGAACTTAATAATACTTGCCAATGTACAACACAGTGCACATTTGTGCACCACTGCTCATAACACTGCACTTCGAGACCAAAAAGTACATTCCACACCTCTCTCTCTAATGCTTTCAAATGCACATCCCATATGTTCTGTTCTTGGCAATAGTAGTCTTGCTCAACCTGGCAGGGACCCCTTGGATGTCCGTTCATATTGCCCTGTATCCCTGCTCAACTTGGACTGCAAACTTTTGGGCAAGGTCCTGGCTAATCGTCTTCTTCCCCTAGTACCGTCACTGGTCATCGAAGGCCGTAGCACCTTCCTGAATGTGTCCCGCTTCTTGCTCCTCTTACATAATACATCAGAGGATGCTCCCGACTGGGTTGCAGTGCTGCTAGACTTGGAAAAAGCCTTTGAAGCCCTGGGCTGGGAATATTTACTCTCAGCCCTCACTAACATGAGGTTCGGCCCGGTATTCCTCAGCACTGTCTATGCTAATTCTGACGCACGTGTTAGAACAGGACAAGTGATCTCCGATAAGGTCCCTATATGTAGCGGAATGAGACAGGGCTGCCCCCGATCCCCTCTCATTTTTGCCCTCGCCATGGAGCCTTTGGCCTACCAGTTCCGCCAGGGAGCAGACGAGTGGGGCATATGCAAGCGAGACATGTACCACATCATTTCGCTATATGTTGATGATGCCCTGATTTTGCTGCACGATGTGGGATCATTCCTACTGGAACTGATGCAGATCCTGGATAACTTCAGCACGATTTCAGGCATTTGGGTAAACTGGCCTAAATCCTGTGTGTTTTCCCTGGTGATTGTGCCGATCAATGACTGCAAGGCAAGTCCAGAATCACACTTGCAGTGGTGCTACAACACCTTCAAATATTTAGGCATGCAGATATACCACACTGAACTCAAGGAGGGCAATTTGGATAAGGCTGTAGGATCCATTTGCGGTTCCCTTCCCTTCTGGCGTTCGGTTTCAATATTCCCGCTGGGTTGAGTTGGAATCTCCAAAATGCTGGTGCTTCCACGTTTGCTTTATTATTTCGTGGCCATTCCCATTGTGTTCCCCAGGAAAGACCTCTATGGGTTGTTACTAGAATTGATTTGGGGCACGGGCCATCGAATGGGTGTAATGTCTGTTCTGCAGCATCCGCTCACTGAGGGTGAGTTAGGGGCATCCAATATTGAGCTATATTAAACTGCGGCACAACTGCAATGGTTGAGCATGCCGACCCACCCCGAATCTTTGCTAGTACACGCAGCACTACAGGGCACGAACGTTTACACTTGCCTCTCTGACTCAACCTTTCGCCCTGAGCTTGAATTCCAACAAATGACAGTGGCCCGTTCTTGCTGGCGTAGGTATCCACATCCCAAGGGATCACTCCTTCCATACTCCCACTCGATCCCTGTCTGGGACTTGCTGTAACTGCAATGGACCCCAAAAAGCATCATCCCGACCTCATAGAAGGAGGTTGCAATTACACAGGCAGGTGTTCTCTATATTGAAGGAAAGCTTATGACATTCCAAGAGTTGGTTGAGTTGTACGGGCGGAACGCTGGGCAATTCTTAACATATTGCATCGTGCAGCGGGTGGTCCACAAGACATAGGGCACTGGGAGACTGAACCACCTACGTCACAGGCCTAGAATACATTGTTGACTTCCGACAGCATAGGTCAAGCTATCACATTTAGGTATTCAACCCTCAATACTGCCTCACCCGATCATGTCACTAGGGCACTTGCCAAATGGGATACAGTGTTATAACACCCACTTACTGATGCAGTTTGGACTCGTGCTCTGCAGATGACCAAGAATACCTCCCACAACCCTAGGTTCCGCTTCACGCAGTTTAATTACTTTCACCACACTTATCTCTCCCCAGACCGCATCCAGCGCATGTTCCCGGCGCTTTCACTGGTATGTCCCCATTGCAAACTGCAAAACATGGACTTTATGTATATGATATGGGTTTGCGCACCACTATCACAGGCGTGGAAGGAAGTCACCTCCATGGTGGTGGAGCTGTCAACACACCCTCTCACCCCCATTCCTGAATCCTGCCTACTGGGACTCCGTCCCCCGGGGGAAGAGTGACAAACAGTTGCACCGATTAATTGACTTGCCCGTCATTCTGTTTAAACAGGAAATGTGGCTGCCCGAGGCCACCCGGTTTACATCAGGAGGGCTGCCCCCGCCCCTTGCTGTGGTCAGCCACTCCTCCCCAGGGCAGGCGTTGCCCGGTTGGAGGTTGGCGGAACTATGACACGCGTCCGGGACGGCTAGGCTGGGAGAGGGGGTATATCTTTCCCCCTCGCCTTTGTTTAGGCCTCTTTGCCGCTCCGGACGTCACGCGTACCTCTTCGGGACACTCTTTTACGGTGAGTGTCGCCTACGGGCTGAGGCCTACGGGCGATACCCCCCCTCCGCCTACTCCCTCCCTTCGGCGGTTTCGAGCAGGGCTAGGCGGCCCGCTTAGCGACGGGCCGCTGTGGAGGTGGGGGTAACTGGGCAATTGGGATCCCTATCAGCCGTTTGAACCGGCTGCGCAGGCTGATGTGGAGACAGGCGTGAGCGGCCTGTATCGCCTGGTGGCTTGGTCGTTCTCGTTTGTAGGGGGATGGGGGGGCCCAAGGTGTGCATACCTAACGCTGCCTTGTGCCACGTGTGCGTTGCTGTGTGTACCCACAGCATTCCCCGCCGTTTTGTGGTGGGGTGTGCCGCCGCAATATCACCTCATTCACCCCCCTCCCTCCCCCCCCCTCCTTGCCCGGCGTCCAGTACTTCTCTGCGGGCTCACCGACCGAGGTGTGGGCCTTGGGGCGGTTCTCCTGGCCACGGGTCGGATCATTGCATGGTCCGTGCCGGGGTGTCCTGGCCTTGGTCCTGAGTGCAGACGCCTGAATTTAGGCACATTGTCTGCTCTTGGGTCGGGTTGGGACTGGCAGGTTGCTGTTGCATAGCTTCTCGTGCTCCCCCGGGTGGCGCCTGGGGGTGAGACGCGGGGGCGGGTGAGCGGGCTTGCTGGGTGCCCCATCCTGGCCGAACGCTGCCATTTGTGACTCTCGTTTCCGTGCAGTGCCTGCGTGGCCCCTGGGCGGTGCCTGGGGGTGGAGGCGTGGCCGTGTGAGCGAGCGTTCCTGTGTGCCCTCACCCAGGCTGAACGTCCTTATTCTATGACCCTCTCTGCCGTGCCTCTCCTGCGTGGCCCCCGGGCGGTGCCTGGGGGAGGAACGCGAGGCCGTTTGAGCGGGCTGGGCTTGTGTTACACCTCTATGTCCCGGTCTCAAGCAACCTCATGGGGGGGTCTTGATGGGGGTCTCATGTCGTGGCGCAGCTCCAGGGTCCGGTTATAGGATCGGACGATGCTCGGTGGCCTTCCGGTTTCAGGCCGGGCCGCGGCCATTGCGCCCGGAGCAGTTAGGCGGAGCATCAGAGCATGCGTTAGTGACAATAATTGGGGTTGCGGTCAAGTGTTCCCGGGTAAGTCAACACGTTATGCCCTCGTCGGGCAGATACAATGTTTTAAGTTCTGTATCTCAGATCTAGGAATTGTACTGAGTTTGGGGCATGTCGCCTGGCCCTATTTTACTTTGATTGTCGCCCCCCTCTCGCGAGATGGGCCTGGCCGGTGTCCGGTGTCCTTGCGGCACGTATTCAGGGTGGTAAGGAATACTGGGGCCTGGTCCTGCAGCAGCACCGATGTAGTCGACTATTATGTCTCGTGTTGTACCTTTTCTTGTATGTCATTGATCACGGTGCGAGGGTCGGCCAATCATGTTCCGCGCTTCATGAGTTCAGCTCCAGTTAAGACGTTATTGGAGCCATATCGTGAGCTTCATCATTTTTCTTGCACGTTTCAGGCTGCTCTTGCGTGCTCGCCCCGGTGGTCCACCACACTTCTGGCAGCATCAGTGATTGCAATTGTGAGGTATGTATAGAGGCTGAGGGTGGCTAGGCGCGCCGTGGGGGGGGTGAAGATTTCAAGAGTGCGCTTGGTCTTATCTGCCTGGGTGGCCTTTTTCAGTCCTGTAACCTGGCAATGTTTGTGTCTCCGTTTTGGTAGTATTCAACACACAAGTGGTGGCACGGTCTTGCGCATGCCCATTGGGGGCTTCCATGTCCATGCGATTGTTCACGTTTATGCCAAAAACAGCGCCCCCCACAGGCCAGTCTAGTGGTGTGGGTGCGTGCCACTTTTATGTTCTGCAGTCCTTGGGATGTCCACAGGCACAGTCTCACACTTTCCTTTCTTTCAGACAGAGCTTTGCTCACGTCTTGCATTCGGCTTTCGGGGCCTGGGATCTATTCTCCAACCCCACGGCCCCCCCCCCCTCTCCACTCCAGCACCAGGATCAATTTCGTGAGAGGTATGTATATGGGGGCAGAGTCGTCTCATGGCGACAGCAGGTTTTGTGTGCATCGGTCATACAAGCTAGATTTATACAGGGTGTCTGTTTCGGGTTGCAATGGTTGGGGCATTTAAAGCATACCCACCCAAGGTTTGTTCACCTGCTCCTGGGCGTGTGCTCTCACCCATCAATGTTCATGCCGTGCCCCCCCCCTTCCCCTCCTTGGTCGGTATGTGGGCTGATCGGGGTTTTGGTCCCCTTTTTGGCGCTTTTTACACAGCACTTTGCATTTGGCTCACAGTCACTTTTTCTTGCAGGGGAAGAGCCAAAGATAGGAATGGAGAATCAGGGGTCTCCTCCGCTTTTCACGCAGACATCACAAGTCGACGATTCAGGGATAGGACCCTCTCAGGATGCATAGCTGAAGGCACTTTTGGACTTGATCAAGACAAATGGGGTTGCGTGGGCTAGTGAACTGTTGACGGCCAACCCCCCCAGAGCCCCTGGGGCCGGCCCTGCCCCTTCCGCACCCGAACAAGACATTGTAGAAGATACTGGTCACACTAGGTCCAAGCATGTACGGAAGCCTACAGTGAAAGACTTCCCTGCGGAGCCACCCCCCAAAAGCATGGCGCCCGAACCAACCAGGAATGTTATTGTGCATGCCCCCGGCGGTGGTCATGGCTCCCACCCCCCCCCCACTCCAGCTGACTGTGGCTCCTCCAGCGGACTTTGCCACCCGGGAGGACCTGGGTAAGCTTACTGATACCCTCACTGTTTTTATGTCAGAGGTCAGAGCGGGTTTCCGTGCCGCCTCCTTGCCGGCTTCAGCAACTGTGGGGCCTCTGGCGGCTGCGCCGGTAGCTACAGTTCCTCCACCCGCGGCCTCAGTTGACGCAATGGTAGCTCGGGTGTGGGGAGGGCTCCCGGCTCAAGGTGGGGACAGCAGCGCAACGTCCGAATGTTCCCTTGCCGACTTGGCTTCGTCGGCCGGCTACGCACAGCCTAGCCCCGTTTCAGCTCCGCCCCCTGCTCCAGTGCTGTTACCCTCCCCTTCTGCACCCATGGCTTTGCCCGCGCTCCCAGCTGCATCTGCGCCCGCGCCCAGCACAGTCTCTCCCGCGCCGGCGGTTATGATGACCATGGCCCCCTTGCTGTCAGGCAAGTGCTCCCTTGCATGGCAGGTGCCTCAGGCAGCAAAAGAAGGTATTTGGCGTAGGGAGTTCATTGACATCTTCTCCCTCCTCATGTTGGGGGCCGAGGGTGTTGACATCAGAAAAATGGGGGGCAAAGATGAAGATAAGAAAGTTAGTTTTCAGTCTTGGCCCGAGAGAACAATCAAGAATGGGAAACAAGGGGGGAGGAGCCTAGCGACGAACGAAGATGGCCGCATAAGCTCTCGGCTCCGTCGACCTCCTCCTGCTGCTTGAATATCCTGCTACAAATCCTGCTTTTTCGCCTCGCCCCCGTGTGGGTGACCCGTTGCTGATACTGGCGGTGTGGTCCTGGGAAACTTACGACCCGGATTGCTGGAGTTACATCGAGTGGAAGTTCTTGGCCTAACGCTGACCGAGAGCCGGGACCTCGAGTACTGACCCTGCCGGGTTGCAGTGCAACAATGGCGGCCAGGGGACCCAGACACGGTCCGGTCGATAGAAGTGAAGAGCAGCCTGCCCCAGGACTGGTGGCGAGCCTGCGGTTCTACCCACATTGAGGTGGTGTAATGATCCTGTGAGTGGCTGAGTGGCCGGGGGTCCCCTTCTTGGCGTTCCCTTCCCGCCGGGGTGGGGCCCCCGTCCGATAGGCCCTATCGCTGCTGGACTGTGTGCCTCCTGCCCCCGCCTGCCCTCATCGCACTTCGGTCCCTGGGAGAATCGGGTGACCCGAAGGGCGCACTGATGTCTGGAGTCGATCAGTTCGCGGCGGTGCGGGTTGAAGAAGAGCCATCATTGCGAACCGTGATGGCCGCCATTCAGGGTCTGTGCTCCTACATGGTTGCTCTTTCACATAAGTCGATCACGGATGCCACCGAAACTGCCCGATCGCATAATGACTCTGATCTGTCTGGTCCCCCTAAGCGAGCCGTTTCCCCGACTTTGATCCCGGATTCTACGACTCGTGGCCCATTTAGTGTCGAGGCATGGATAGCAATGTCTGTACCGCAGTGTGCGGCTGAATCCGCCGCCATGGTGTATCGCCCGCCCACGTTGAAGAGTCCGCCTGTGGTCGTGTTCACGAGCTCGTCCCCCAATGACTTTATTGAAACTGTGACCCGACGGAAACAGCGAACACCTATCGATCGTGTGAGCTGTGCAGTGTGGTGGAGTATGGGACGGTCGGGATCTGGTCGTACCGTGGCGAGTGTCATGGCGGCTGAGGATTGTGGTGGACTGTGGATATCCGTTGGACTCGCCGCACAGATTCGTGGACTGGCTGGACTTTTGATTTATCCTGTGAATAGGCGGATGCGGTGTGCGGAACTCATGGTGAACACTCGTAGAGGTCAAGGGTGAGACTGGTGTTCGACTTGGATGCTAGGGGTCTGTGAGGGACCCGGGATCCGCCATTTTCTTGTATTGGGGGCAGGGCGGGGTAGGACGTCTTTCCTGGGTTCTACCGAATCTACTTTGCTTTGTTGCTTATTGTTTAATGACCAGGACTGTACGTCGCAGGAGGGGGGCAGTGTGACCGGGAATGTGTGATTCTCCTCCTCCCCTGACTTTTCTTTTCTTTCTTTTTCTGTGTTTCCTTCCTTTATAAATCCCTTTTCTACTATATTTCGGGTTTTTGGTTGCTGGGCGATAGGCACGCTGCTAGGGGGGTAGGCCGTAGCCATCTGCAGGGGTGCAGGGTGGGGGGTAGGGGGTGGGGTATTTTTGTTTTTCCGTTCTCTGTTTCTATGGCCTTTTTCTCTTTTTTTAGTTTGACTGGACTTTCCTTTTTCCTCTCTCCCTGGGTTGGGGGTCAATGTATCGGGTTACTGTTTGGACTTTTTGGGCGGTGCTGGGACTGTGGCCGCTCAGCCTCTCCTGTCATTGGATTCATCGGGTGGGGCATTAGTCGGGAGTCTTCAGAAATGTATGCTTGCTTATGTTGTTCGCTTCTAAATGTGGGTGTCTCTGCAGTTGGACATGCTTCCCTCCCCACCCGGTGATTGTATCTACTTTAGATCCCGTAGCCGGCCTCCTCCTGTTTTCTTTTCTCCCTCTTCTTTTCGTTAACATATGGAACTGTATTACGTATTTACCGTGTATATCCTGTTTTAATTTAAAAATTGACCTCTCTTATCCTGAGCAGCTCTCCTGGGTGTGCCGAAACAGTTTGATGCTCTAATTTTGCTGCCATGCCTCTGGGATGTTTGGCTGAATAGCTGTGTGCACCCTTTTCTAAATAAAGGTCTTCCAAAAATAAAAAAATAAAATAAAAAGAATGGGAGACAAGCTTTCTCAATCTTAGCGGCAGTCATCACTGAGCGCTTCCCCGAGCAGGCGCAAGGTCTATTCCAGTATGCGAGTGTTATAACTGAGGAGGCTGAGTCATCTGCAGGCTTGGGGTGGCACAGATATGACTGCGAATTTCGTAAAAAGATGGCGGTCTGCCCCGAATTAGACTGGGATCAGATGGAGGTGAGACTCTGGATGCAGCATATGGGTAAGGGTAAATCAGAGGATGGGGGCAAAGTTAGTACACAGGAGAAGAAAGCTGAGGCAGGTAAGGGCCTGTACACAGAGAAAAAAGGTCATTTCAAGCAGTCCTTTCGTGGGGTTGCGCGGCGGTGGGGGATTCAATAGACAGACAATCAGGAAAGGGTTTGCAGCAACTTGTAGGTTGTTCAACGCAGGAAATTGCACCTGGGGTAAGGCTTGCAGGTTTGCACACTCTTGCAGTAAGTGCAGTGGTTCCCACCCTGTGTCGGCATGCGACAAGCGCGATTCCACTACAAGCTGAACCAGCAGAGACGAATAAGGCTTTCCCCCCGCCCTGACCCCTTGTGCCTGTCCTGCTGCCCTAGCCCCCCTTGGCCTAGTTGATCTAATGCATGTAATTCCTCCAGTTGGAGATGTTCCCCGCCAGTCCAAAGGCCCGTCTCCTATCATCATACCTAACCTTTTGCCCTTACTGAGGTCCTATCCCAATGAGAAAGACAGGTCTGTCTTGGCGGAAGGCTTTCTTGAAGGTTTCAAAATCCCTTACCTGGGTCCTATGGTCAGTAGGGACGCCGAGAACCAGAAGTCTGTTAGGGACCTCCCAGAGGTGGTAAGCAAGAAAATCTGTAAGGAAGTGGCTTTGGGGAGGGTGGCTGGCCCGTTCCCATCACCTCCCCTCCCTGATTTTGTGGTGTCCCCCCTGGGCGTGGTCCCCAAGAAGGAGCCGGGGGCTTTCAGGCTAATACACAACCTCTCCTTCCCTGAAGGCAATTCAGTGAACTCCTGGCTAGCAGAGGGGGCTTGCTCCATTTCTTACTGTTCTCTAGACATGGCAGTTGACCTGGTTAGGAGAGCAGGGAAAGGGGCCTGGCTTGCGAAGGCAGATATTGAGGCGGCATTCAGACTTTTGCCCGTGCACCCTGATAGTCAGCACCTCTTGGGCTTCAAGTGGAGAGAAGTACTATTTTGACAAATGCATGCCTATGGGTTGCGCTGTCTCGTGCGCCCTCTTTGAGGCATTTAGCTCCTTCCGGCAATGGGAACTCTCCATGAAATATAGTGTCACAACGGTGTCCCATTACCTAGATGATTTCCTATTCATTGGTAGGAAGGGCACTCAGGAATGCAGTGAAGGTTTGAATTGTTTCATGGACGTGTGCGGACACCTGGGCGTGCCTTTGGCACCTGGCAAGACTGAGGGTCCAGCACAGGTTCTCACTTTCCTCGGCATCGAGTTGGATACGGTAATGGGCGTGTTGAGACTCCCTGCCGGGAAGGTACAGGAACTGAAAAGGAACATTCAGGCTTTGCTAGGAAAGGACAAGGCGCCTCTGGGGGTCATTCAGAGTCTCCTGGGCAAACTTAATTTTGCGGCTAGAGTCATCCCAGTGGGCCGAGTGTTTGCTAGAAGGTTAGCCAGGGCCACTGCAAATGTCTTAAAACTTCATCATTTTGTGAAGCTGTCTGCGGGCTTGAAGAAAGACCTGTTAATGTGGGCTGAATTCCTGTCCGATTTTAACGGGACGGTTATCTGGAGGTCCCCGTGGGTGGACAGCCCTGAAATCAGCATGTTCACTGATGCCTCAGGCAGGGAGGGTATCTGTGCAATCCTGGGTGATCTGTGGTGCGCGCAGGAGTGGCCTAATGCCTGGCGTAAGCGCGGGATCACATCCAACATTACTGTCCTGGAGCTCTTCCCCATCGTGGTATCGCTGCATCTCTGGCCGGGCCCATTGTCCAACAGGAAGGTCCTTTTCTGGTCAGACAATATGGTGGTCGTGCAAGCTATCAACGGTCATACAGCAAGTTGCCCTTTGGTTCTTTGCTTGTTGAGGGAATTAGCCAGTAGGAGCCTGCGCTGTGACGTTGAATTTAGGGCTAGGCACACTGCGGGGGGGTCACAAATGTCGCGACTGACGCTCTTTCTCATTTTCAGTGGGACCGTTTCCGGGCGGCGTGCCCACATGCAAGAAAGGAGATGACCCCCTTCGCACCAGGACTTTGGCGCATCTTGGAGTGGAGCAGGAGCTGAGAGCGTTAGGGGAGAGGTCTCTAGCCCCAGGTATGAGGAGGCGCTATGGCAGTCACCTGGCCAACTTCCACAAAGCCATTGATGAGTTGGGTCTGGCAGCCTTGCCTCTTGAGGACAGAGTACAAGCCTTTGTTGTATGGGCCAAGAAAATGGGTAAATCCCACTCCTGGGCTTGCGGCCACCTGGCTGCGATCAGCCATGATGCTAGATTGAGAGGGGCAGGTGACCCGGCCAAGTCTTTTGTGATTAAGGCAGCTTTGAAGGGGTGGGCTAGGGATGAACCAAGGGTTCCCGATAATAGGTCCCCCATTGAGTTCCCCACTCTGCAGGCCATGATAGAGGTACTGCAGGTGGTGGTGCACTCGCATTTCGAAGCGTCCCTCTTTTCGGCGGCTTTCTTCCTAGCATTTTTTGGAGCATTTCGTATCAGTGAGTTAGTGGCACGCTCCAGGTCCGATAGGTCTGGGGATGCTCTAGGGGTGGCGGACATTAGTATGGATGCTGGTCTGTCCATCACTCTTAGATGGTCTAAAACTGACCAGGCAGGCAAGGGGGCAGTTATTCTGCTGCCCCCCCTGGGGGAACTTCGTTATTGTCCGGTGTCGGCCCTCCAGTCATACCTCGCTCTATGTCCTGCGGTGCAGGGTTACCTCTTCATCCATGCTGACCTGAGCCCTCTGACCAAGTACCAAATAGGCATGAGCGGATTTTGCGGATTGGCAATCCGCGAATTTGCGGATTTGCAAACTCGCAATCCGCAAAATCCGCGAATTCCCGCGAATTTGCGGATTTTTTTTTTTTTTTGTGTTCGCCCGTGTTTCTGCCATTTCGCGAGGGTTTTTACAATTTCGCAATTTGCGAACTTACCTGTCGGGTCGCAAGTTTTGCGAACTTGTTGTTTCTACGTGTCCAACCTGTTTGGGACACTCTTCTTCATCACTGCCACTCTCTGTCACCACTGCCACTCTCTGACTACTCATGCCACCCTCTGGCCCACCCATGCCACCCTCTGTTTCATCACCACACCCTCTGGTTGTCCAGTGTACATTATTTTCGGCAAAGCAAAGCACACCTTCCCTGCCTCAAGTGACCTGAATTAATTTGGGGCTGATTAATGTGTCACAGAATATTTTTTTAGCTGGCACCTGCTTCCTTAGTGCGCCCTGATTAGTGATCTTTTGCACTTGCTAAGTGCTTTCATTGTTGCAAAATTAGTTACAACACCTGCCCTGCCCCAACTGACAATAATGAATTAGGGGCTGATTAATGGATTTTAACTTCCAGCCTGGCTCCTGCTTGTCTCCCTTAGCTGTAATTCAGGACCTTTGTGGCATATGTGTAACTATTCTGAGGTTCAGAGCAGGGTCACATAATAGTTGCAACTGGCAACTGAACTCTGGAGGGGCCCCTCAGGAAGCACTACAGGAAATGGCTACTAATGATGTGCCTGAACTTTTGAACCTGGTAAGTAGTTACTTTCAGTTTTGCTTAGATCGTATTTCTGCAATTTCGCACTTATTCGCGGGGCGCGAACTCACGCGAACAGTGCGAGCAGTGCGAGCAAAATCCGCTGCTCGCGGATTTGCGGATTTTGCAGGAAATTCGCAAATCTCGCGGATTGCGGATTTCCCGAAAATCCGCAAAATCCGCGAGCGGAACGGATTTTCCGCCCATGCCTAGTACCAAATGGATAAAATCATGTTAGCATGCCTTGATAGAGCTGGTTTGTTGAAGCAAGGGAAAATGTTTTCCAGCCATTCATTCAGAATTGGGGCGGCCACTTCTGCCTTTAAAGCAGGCTTGCAGCCGGAAAATGTACAAAAAGTGGGGCGCTGGGAGTCTCCCTGCTATAAGCGTTACATTCGCCCATGAGTGGTGGTGTGCCACCGCCTGTCCATGCTATTGTATATATGTGTGCTGTGTTCCTAGTTAGGCTTCTATGCTCTTTTTACACTATTTTGCTGTGCACTGTTTTGGTCAATAAACATGTCAAAGTGAATCGCGTCTTTTCTTTTGACAGGGTCAAGAGTGTGGGTCTTGGGGCATACCACCGTCTCCAGGTTGGGTCGGTGGGCAGCGATCAGGAACTGGACGCAGGGCTTCACGAACACTGACTGTGTTTGGTTGGGGTTTCCTGGCATGCGCTGGAATAGCCTTTTGCATAGATTACAGGAAGCGCTAGCTGCAGCGGGGTCCCCGCCTCAACACTTGGTGATTCACCTGGGTGGTAATGACCTCACGAACCTGGGAAGGTCCGCTTTATTGCAAAAAATGAAAACTGATCTTGGGGTCATCTGCGGGCTTATGCGAGAGTGTGAAATCTGGTGGTCTGAAATTGTGCCATGTAGAGTTTGGCGGGGCGCAAAGTCGTGTCAAGCAATAGAAAGGTCCAGGAAGAGAATCAACAGCGCCATGAAAAAATTCACCCAACAGAGGGGTCTTGGTTTCATCAAGCATGAAATGATTCAGGACAAAATCAGTGGTTACTTTGAGGCTGATGGTGTTCACCTCACGCCAGTTGGCTTAGACTTGTTCCTCCTTGATTTAAAAGAGGCACTTCTGAGCAAAGGTTGTAGGTAACGGAGGTAGCGATTGGTGGGGGGCCCGTGCTGCGGTGGGTACTGCCGCCCGGGCTGTGGCGGAGTTACAGGGTGATCCGGAAGCAGAGAGGTGCAACACTGTACTTCAGCCTAACCTCGAACCTCATGGGAGGTCCAGGAACCCGTGTCGGCGCCCCAGTAGTCCTTCGGGCGGTTGTGAGCCTGTGCAACCGGGGGTTTGCCTAGATACGCCCCGCAAGGGGCGTGAGTAGTGTGATTACCATAATGGTGCAGCAGTTGGGTGGTTCGCCACTGTGCTGATTGGCTCATCAGGCGGGCAGGTGGCGAGAATACGGCCTGCCCTTGGATCGCCCGAAAGATAACCCACTGTGATTACATAATGTTGTATGTAATAAACCTGCAGCAACTTTTCCCAATCTTAACACTTGTGTCTGTGTGTTATTTGCGGGATGTTGGGGCGGGGGGTTCCTGTTGCCCTGATGTGACTATGTGGCTGCCTGAGGCCACCCGGTGGCCATCGGGAGGGCGGGCCCTTAGTCTCAGAGGGCTGCCCCCACCCCTTGCTGTGGTCAGCCACTCCTCCCCAGGGCAGGCGTTGCCCGGTTGGAGGTGGGTGGGTCTCTGACGCGCATCCGGGGCGGCTAGGCTGGGAGAGGGGGTATATCTCCCCCCCTTGCCTTTGTTTAGGCCTCTTTGCCGCTCCGGACGTCGCGCGTACCTCTTCGGGACACTTTTTCCCTCCCTACCTCTAACCCAGAGTGTCAGCTTGGGGGGGGGGTCCTGGGGGAGCTTTAATGTGTTCCTTTTTCATTGCAGGCGGAGTTACAGGGCGATCCGGAAGCAGAGAGGTGCAACACTGTACTTCAGAGGGCACATAGGGGTGCCAGAGCCTAACCTCGAACCTCATGGGAGGTCCAGGAACCCGTGTCGGCGCCCCAGTAGTCCTTCGGGCGGTTGTGGGCCTGTGCAACCAGGGGTTTGCCTAGATACACCCCGCAGGGGGCGTGAGTAGTGTGATTACCATAATGGTGCAGCAGTTGGGTGGTTCGCCACTGTGCTGATTGGCTCATCAGGCGGGCAGGTGGCGGGAATGCGGCATGCCCTTGGATCGCCCGTAAGATAACCCACTGTGATTACATAATGTTGTATGTAATAAACCTGTAGCAACTTTTCCCAATCTTAACACTTGTGTCTGTGTGTTATTTGCGGGATGTTGGGTATGTTGGGGCGGGGGGTTCCTGTTGCCCTGATGTGACTAAGTCCCCTGCTCCTCTGGAGATTCGGGGCTGGCTTTGTGTACTGTTGACATGGACCAGGGCGGAGGCACACACTCTCAGAGCACTACGTATGAGGGGCGACTCCCGCACGGGCGGCGAGGAATGGGAGACATGTTTAATTGCAGTTAAAACCAAAACCGATGACCGACCACCTTGAACACGCCGAACAACAAGCACATTCATTAATGGTGTACTTACACCATGTGACCATGTCGTCCCTTTTCCGCAAACCTATTGTTACTTACGCCAAGCCCCAATTAACATCTACTCCCCCCTTCGAGGCAGCTCCTCACCACGCACGACCACCTCACCACATACACCTCCGCTAGAGACCCAGTCAGCCCTCTACTTCCCTCCCCGTGGCGTGACTGTCTGGCCCACACACAGGTCCTCATTCAGTAATGGCGCAGAGCCGCACTGGCCTGTGGCACTAATCATCGCTGCACAAATGATTTGAACATGAACGGCCTTAGCACGTTATATTTTGTATATTATGGAACATAGAGCTCTCATGTTGTTTGATTGTTGCTCTCCTTATCCTCTTCATCCTCCTCCCCCCTTCATCCTCCCTTCCCTATTTCGTTGAACAGTGGGACGCGACTTGCTCCATCCTGCATCTTTATCTGCAGTCTGCAAACAGTGCCTGTTGTTACAATGCTTAACGAGTATCTTGACAATACAATTTCATGTACGTTACACTATAATGCATCATGTTATACCACTATACGTGTAAGTCACACGGTGAGAGCTCCACTGACTACGTTTGCATGCTGTATTTTGTGCTGTTAATAAAAACATTTACAAAAACAATATATAATTCTTCGTGAAGAGTAGTCAAAACGTTTATGAACTTTTCAGGTTCATGACAATAATAACATTCTGATCATTTCGATTGTAGTATATTTATAAGTAGTTTATAAGGTAATGCTCTCTCTTGGTATAATTATATATTTCTCTTTGACTGGCTGGTCGATGAATGTAGTGATGTCCATGATGAAAACAGTACTGCTCGATATAGGTCATTTTCTAGTGAAGGGTACGAACTGGGGTCATTCATGAGTTAACAGCATTAATGTCCCATTAAATTGGAAAACGACAGGGTAGCAATGCCATCCAATTATATGTTAAATCCGTATTTGTAAATGTAAATCAGTATTTGTAAAGGGCGAACTACTCACCCTCACGGGTCTCAAGGCGCTGGGGGCTGTCGTGGAAATTAAGTGAGCTATTGCCCAGAGTCCCTTGGTGCTGAGCTGCCACCGGAGCCGGGGATCGACCCATGAACCCTGTACCCCGAAGTCAGCTGCCCTGGCCACTGCACCACACCTCTCCATATGTTAAAAATGAAGGTAATCTGAATCTGAATCATTTCAGTAGGGCCAAAATGTGATATGATATGGTATACCCTTTTCCAAACACTATCAAGCAACATGTATGCAGTAATGTTAACAGCATTATAATGTCTTTTAGATTTGTGTGGTTGCAACACTTGTACCCCAGGAGATGGTATAAAATATTGAGGAAGATAGTGCCCATGGACGATCAACAAAATAATAATCAACATGATAAGCCTCAAAAGAAACGATGATATTGCAACAAAGACCCAAATGTATGACCATGGTGAGTAGATACACCTGTCATAACCCCAGCAACATATATGAATCCATTAGTAACATTGACTCATTCCAGCCATTTATGTTTCTCAAGTTTCTTGGAGAGGTGGAAGTTGTTGTATATGTATTTAATCATTGAAGATGTTGCTTGCATCACATATGGATCTGTATTGACATTGGGTAGCTCATCAGTCTCCAGGTGGGACCAATGATTGCAACTTGTTTGATCTCTTTTCAGGGTAACTACAGAGTAGAGCGAGGACGTGATTGATCACCACTTTCCTGTTTTTCTTTGCAGCTGGCAGTGGTGGCAGGATTATGGTGCTTGTGGCTTTTACCCCTAGAGCTGGAGGATGGCCCAAAGACTTGTCATTAGGAGTCAATTTTTGGACGGATTCTTCCACAAGTGGGAGTTGTCCATCAATATCAGGTTTCTCTTCAGTGGCAAAGTAAGGTAAAACTTTCATTGTTTGCAAGTTTTTCTCTTACTTCTGCAATAAATTAAACCATGAAAGTTAATTAATCAGGCTTTTGACTCTGTCATGTTCTCTTGGAAATCAATGTCAGGAACATACCTAGGCATGCCAAAGCACATTTCATATGGTATTTGTCCACCTGGTCTTCCTCTGGGGATGACACCGAGTATTAGCTGACCCCTGGATCCCCCTGTTTGATTCTAGACAGAAGGGATGTGATTAAAGCAGCCATAATGCCAGAGCAAATCTAGAATCTATTAATGCTTTAGCAGTGAAAGCAGGACCATTGTCTGAAAGAAAGCTTTGAACAGTCTGTTCCCATTGCTAGGCACTGCAATTCCTTTATGAATGCTCAAGCAGAGGCAGTCTTTTATGGCTAAACTTAACCAATATATATAGATATATTGAGGAACTGCAGTCAATGTGCCAGGATGATAAAGGTACTCAACACACAACCGTTTAGTGGATACTGCGAGGGGAGGGGAATGCTGTAAGAGCTAGTCTTTACAGCAGTAAGACTGTTGGCAAACATTACATTGCTGTACATATTTCTGCGCTTTTTTTGGTAAAATAGGGGACCAGTATTGTTGCTGTTGCATTTATACTGTAGCACTAATTCAAGCATGAGCACAAGCCAACTCTTCATGAACCACCTAAATCAAATCTAATCTAGCTTTCGCGTTAAGATATGTCTATCTCCATTCCCTATATAATAGCCATAGGAACTTTGTTTTTGGTGAGACTATCAAACAATCAATCAATCAATCATTTGTAAAGCGCACTACATACCCAAAGGGTCTCAAGGCGCTGGGGGAGGGGGGTGCTACTGATCGAACAGCCAGGTCTTAAGTATCCTCCTGAAGGTCAGCAGGTCTTTGGTCTGTCGTAGGCTCAGTGGGAGGGTGTTCCCTGTCTTGGTGGTGAGGTGGGAGAAGGATCTCCTGCCGGTGGTTGTTCTTCGGATGCACGGGACGGTGGCGAGTGAGAGGTCCGCGGAGCGTAGCAGGCGGTTCGGGATGTAGAAGGAGAGCGTCTGTTGAGGTAGGCGGGCCGGTCTTGTGGAGTGCTTTGTGTGCTTGGATGAGGAGCTTGAAGGATATCCTCTTGTTGACAGGGAGCCAGTGCAGGTTTCTCAAGTGGGGGGTGATGTGGCCGTGTCGTGGTATGTCGAGGATCAGTCGTGCCGAGGCGTTTTGGATGCGTTGTAGTCATTTGATGAGCTTGGTCTTGGAATGAAAACCATCAACATTTCCCCCCCTTTTAATATTGTCTGTATCCCAATCATTATGCATTAATCAACGTTTATTTAGGTTGGAGTCACAGTTCCCCACCGGAATCCTCTCCACTGGAGGACAGATTGCTTGATGGCTTTTTGCCAGATAAAGTCATCTCCCTCACATATAAAAAAACTCATCAACAATACTCCAGATCCTCTCGTACCTCTACGGGAGCGATGGGAAAGAGATGGTTTAGAGCTAGACGATGAAGAGTGGCAGGAGGCGTTTGCCTCCCCACGAGAAGTTGCAATTTTGTCCAGACTACGCTATGTAGGAGACTGTGTGGCCTCGAGGGCTCCTTTCTACACATTATATGGGAATGTGGACGGATTCAGGAATATTGGAAAAAGGTACACGAGTTCATGAGTACAGTTTTGGCAGTTGCGGTCAGGCCTGAAGCCAAGATGTGTCTCTTGAACGTGTGGGAACCCACAGACCTCACCAGTAAGGCCAAACTATGAGGAACGTTGGGTCAAATGGTAGCCAAAAGAAACATCGCTCGACTGTGGGGGGCGACAGCACCGCCTACACTTGCAGCTTGGTTGCCCCCAAAAGTGGATTGCTGTTTGGGGCAGATGGAATGTATATCGTGGAAATATATGTGACCCCCTGTTCTTCCTTCCCTAGATGATCCAACATCACCATAAACATAAAAACTATCATGTCTCTCAGTGTATAGGTTCTATGACGTGTAACAGTCAAGTCTCCAGAATTGTGCTACTGGGTCTAACGTGTCTATGTAAAGCAGTGACCAAAATGTTCAATAAAAAATAATTTTTTTTTTTAAAAAGATGGAGTCACAGTAGAAACCTTGAAGGTTTGCTCCGCTGACTTCACAGCAAAGCCAGCCACACAGTTTCCCTTACAGTGAATTCCTTCCTTTCTATTAAAAAGGTTTTTGGGTCCAGTCTTTTTGCCAGGGCCAGCAAAGACAGCAGTGACTGGGCCAACCAATTATTCAACCAGTAGCACTGGGAAAGGCAACCTCTGCCAGGACCAGAAATGATTCAGGAGTTTCTTTCTGTCAAAAGATTCCAGAAGAGAACATGGCAACTGGGGTGGTTTTAGAGTTGTCGCCAATTCCACAGGAGGGTACACTGGTAAAGATGATCAACTCCTCCCTTCGAAAGCTAAAAGGTTTATCCACGGGTAGTATAATCTTACCGGGGATCTGTGGGGGCTTCTGGCAGTAGGGGGTTTCGACATAAAGTTAAGGGCTTTGTTTTTTTGCTGTGCTCCATTTCATGTTGTCCTTGGCACCATGGTGTTTTACAAAGCTTCTTTAAAGTTGGTGGATAATGTCCTCAGATCCCGAGGGATAAGACTTCTGATATAATCAGCAATATCCTGTTGAAGGATCAGTTTTGACTGAAGTTGAAATTCTACCTGGGCTCATTGATAGGTTTCCTTAAGGGTCTGGGGTTTGTTATCAAAGGGAACAGTCTGAACTGAATCCCAAGCTTCATTATATATTTGACCAATGCCAAGTTGAAGCTGCTGGCAAAAACATGGTCATCATCTGGAAAGAGTTGAGGAAAGCCCTGCTTAGGGATCAGCTTTCACACAGGCAACTGGTCAAGTTAGATGGACTGCTCTCTTCCTGGATCTAGACAACGTTTTCAATGCCTTTGCCTTTCAGGGCTCTGCAGGAGTTGATGGAGTCCTACTCACTAAAGGGGCTCACCTGTGTAGAACTGATCAGCATGTCCAATATGTCAGTAGAGAGATTTGGTTTGTGGTTGGTCTACAGTGAGGCCTGAAACAAAAGGGCCATCTTTGACACCACCACACAGGGTAAATAGTGCATAAACTGAATAGGTTTTCTGAGCATAAATTCACAATCTGTATTGAGGATTTGAAATCTGGCCTTGCAATATATTTTAATGAGCATAATCGGTCAGTTGCACAATTGAAATTGTAAGCATGTGAACTGATCAAATGTCGACACAAGGTAATTGACAGAATGAACTGCTACAAAGGGAACTTTGGCGGATCAAGTTTCTGATGAATATGACCTCGGATGAAAATAACATGGAACTTTAATGGTCATGTTTTTTAAAGATTAGTAAGAATTTGATTCAGTTAAAGTATAAATACAATCATCCAAATTCCTTGAAGGCAGTGGTCTCACTGCTTTCAGTTTTACACACCAGAAGATATGCCCTTTACGATAAGTTGAACACAATTTCTAGGATGCCAGTGCTTGGAAGTTGGAGCAAGATGTGTTTCAGGTACTTATTCTCAGCTGGCGCCCTTGTGAGGTAGACCTCTTTGCCTTCTTGCTGAATCATCAGCTACTCCCACGCGTCGGCTGGTAGGCAGAACCAGGAGACAGAGGCGGTGGATGCCTTTCTTTTGGAAGGGTGAAAAGGGGATGAACTGTGTTTCCTTTGTTCGCAATTATTGATAGGCTTACAATGTGGAGTCTATGGGCTGATATGATTTTTGTGATGCCTATTTGGAGATCTGACATGTGAAATCGTGTGTTTTCAATTCTTCTGGAAATTTCATGGGGTTTTGGATCCCTCTCTCTCCTGTTTTGGACATTTCTGATGGAAAGCCAGGGTCAGTCACACCAACATATTCTGCATGGGTTGTTCTATCTCATGGCCTGGCATAGCACAGGAAATGCTGGTTGCTCCCAAGCCTTTTTGGCCAAGTTGCCTTGTTCATTTAATGAGCATTGTCTGAGGGTACAATGAAAAGGTTATTGATCAGCAAGGAGGCAATGATCATGTAAGTGAATGGCAAGGGAGCTAGATCTCATGGCGCAGAGGTTGTACAAATCTTGACACTTCTGCCTGAAGTGGCACAGGTTGTTTTAGACTATAGGGTGGTCCAAGCTTTCAGATCTATGAATTCTGCAGGACCATGGAGGAGCATCGATGGTCTGCAAATCCATTTTTGCTGTAAGATTATCTTTTTCCCTGGAACCTCAATATTCCGACGTTTATAATTTACACTTGGTCCTGAATCTTTTCTTGCCTTGGCCTCCAAACTATTTCTGAGGAAAGAACTTTCAGCTAGGCTCCTTCAGCCTAAGGCCTATTCTATGGGTGTCTGGTAGATATAATGAGGGCTGCTAACCAGTTGTCAAGAGACCACATTTAACATGTTTTATTTCAAAGTTGTGATGTATGGGGCCTCTTTGGTTGTAGGATTAGGAGTAAGTTTACAAAATGTGTAATCCTTGTCTCTGTTCCTGGCATAGAAAGTACAATTTCCTTGCCAGTATGAAAGAAAGTTTCAATTCTGACAAAGACACAGGGCTAAGGATTAACCACCTGGGTAAGTAGACAGTTATTTTGATGGCTCGCCAGATGAACTGAAACAAGCATGGTGGAGTATACATTTTCTTGTATGTCATTGTTAGAGATCACTTTTGTCCTTTCTTATGAATGATGCAGAGTTTTTGTTAAAGGTTTTGTGGCTGCATTCTAACAATTTTTATTGTGCACATGTTGTATAGTCTATTGGACTGAGATTTTATATGTTTTATTTCTTAAGTGTGAAGAAGAAACAAGTGTACATTTTGATGACTGGTTTGGATTTTGACGAGCTGACTTTGCACGAAGAAAGAAGAAGATGGATTTCGATTAAGATCATGTTGGGACTCAGACCTATTCATTGGATATTTTGATTTTGATGTCAAACCAATTTCAGAGATCTGGAAAATGTGGTTCAGACTTTATTGTAATGTTTTTAGGACTGTTTAATGTAATAAAGAAAGAAGATTTTACACGTTTCTTGACTCTGTTCTTAACAGAACTGAAACTCCTTTCCTTCACACTAAGAGATGTTATATTCACCAGGAGACCCAGACAGATAATGTATACCATTCCAATGAAAAAGGTACCATGAGTACTTGATAGCCCCTTGGCATCTAATATTTTCACATCACACCAAGATGGCTGGAGTTAAATCCTAGAAAAATATATATGGACACTAAAAAGCTGTAATTGATGAATAACAAGCCACTGGCTCCCAGTAAGGAGCCGCACAAAGTTTAAGACATTGTGCATTGCCTATAGAGCCATTAACAACTTAGGCCCACAGTTTCTTAAAAACGCCCTCTGTCCTCTTGAAAATCCTAGAACGCTACGATCCTCCTCAGCTTGTCTGCTCAAAGTTCAACTAACAAAAAAAGCCAACTGGGGTGACAGATGCTTCACGATCTCCACAGCTAGACTTTGGAACGCACTTCCCCTTCACATCAAAACGACCCCTACGCTTATCAGCGTCAGGAAGAAATTAAAAACTTGGTTATTCTCACATTAAAATTCACCATAGCTAACGTTCTGTATACTGAGCCCCGAGACGCCCCCGGGTAGTTGTGCGCTATAAAAATTGCAAGAAACATAAACATAAACGGGTGACAGCTGTCCATGTTCTTTTGAAGTTCTGGACCACCCTCACACCCCCACAAAATAGTCACCATCCAAACTTTTCTTAGGTTGGTCCATAGCTGCATATATACCTGACAATTGTGACCGCTACCTGACGGCTTGAAGAGGTTGAGAGGGAAATTCACATGAACAATGGAAAGTTTCGCTGTAACACAGGGTTTTGCATGTCACGAATACATGTCTACAATCTTGAATTTGGCAGTTTCTTATCCAAGATGAAAGATTACAATAACATTTGTAGTATCAGCATGGCCTGGTGCATCAAGATGGCGGTCGCACTCTAAGAGTTCTCCAGACCCCTTTATTATCCGCTACCATCCTGACTCTCCTCCTGTGAAAAACATCCAGTTGGGGCAACTCTATCCTTGGGGCGCCCACACCTGCAGTGGTTCTGATCTCTAAAAAGGCATCTGCAGGGATTGAGGGGGCATCCGGCAGCGACATGTGGAGCGGCCTGGGCAGCAATAAAATGGGGTAGAGTAGCCTGTGCCTCTGAGGTTTGCTGTGTGAGCATTGCAGGATACAGCGGACCTCAGTGCGGTGCTCCAAAGACCCCGCCACCTGAATGATTCCTGAAGCAGACGACTCTGACCCCGTTGACACCTAGCGCAGTGTTGGATGCCTACCAGCCCCGTAGCAGCTAAGAGGGCAACCAGCGAGTGAAGGAGGCCAACGCGACCCACAGCAGCACCCGAGGTGAGGAGGGAGCGTATGCAAAGAACATCTGAGCAGCCACATTGCTTTCAGTGACGGCGGCGGCGCTCAGCTGCCTGAGCGCTGCCCGTTGTGAAATGCAATAGAGGCATTCAGCCTGTGGTCAGCAGGATGCCTCGGGAGGGCCGCTGATGGGTGTGAGGCACAGAGCTTAAATGTGAGGGACGACCGGTGATGCCGGGCGCCCTTGGTGTGCTCTCCGCTGGCAGACCCTGCCTCCTCTGACCTCAGCAAAGGAAACACGAGTGCTGTCCGGCCCGCGATTGGCTGGACTCCACGTCCACCTGCTGGTACCGACTGCGAGACCGAGCGTTGTGGAGCTCGGGGATCTCTTGCCTCCATGTCGGTGTGCCAAAGGCGTTGAGTGTCTCCGGAATACATAAACGTACTTGATTGGGTCCTACTGGGCTGTGGGAGGCTATCGAGGCAATCGGCCTGCGATCGGCAGGACGCCTCGGGAGGACCGCTGATCAGTGAGGAACGTATGGAGCTCGACTGAGGAGAACACCCTTGGGGGCTGGGTGCCCACGGTGGGCCCTCTGCTGGTGGACCCTGCCTCCTCTGATTCCGATAAGTAGAAGCAAGTCCAGTTCGGACTGCGATCAGTGGAAATCCACGTCCACCAGCAGGAAAGCCCCCCCAATACATGGATGTTGAGACTAAGTGCGGGACTAAGTGCTATTTATTTATTTATTTATTTATTTATGCAATTTTTTAAGCGCTGCAATTACCCATGGGTGTCTCGGCGCTGAGGGCTAAAGGCTGCCGCCAATAATCAGGACTCTAGATAGCAATAAGAAAAATAATGATTAGTCGTAGCGTTGAGAAAACAGCCATGTCTTTAGCTGTTTTCTGAAAGTGATAAGAGATGGGCTAGATTTTATATTCAAAGGGAGGGAGTTCCATAGCTTTGCAGCTGCTATGGTGAAACATCTGTCTCCCCATTTGACTCTCCTTGTTCTGGGTATCTGAAGCAGATGAGCCGTGTTGGAGCGAAGAGTTCTGGAGGAAGCCAGAGGCTTAAGGGAACTTGTAAGGAATTTAGGTCCCATATTGTTTATTGCCTTATAGACAATACAGAGGGCTTTAAACTTCGTACGGCTTTTGACTGGAAGCCAGTGCAGTTGGTCCAGGTAGCACGATACAGAGCTATATTTTGGGATGCCCAGAAGAACTCTGGCAGAGGCATTTTGTACCATTTGCAATTTAGAGATGATCTTTTTTTGTGCGTTGAGGAAAAGGGCGTTGCAATAGTCAGTGCGTGAAAACACCAGTGTAGATATAAGTGTTTTTCCAGCAGTCATGGGTAGATATGGGAGCAGTTTTTTTATTTTCCTTAAGATGTTAAATGATGATGATACTACCGCGTTCACGTGATGATGGAAAAGGAGTTTATCATCAAATATTACTCCCAAATTTCTGACTTTGCTGACAGGTTGCGGTGGGGTTCCCTATTGGGCTCGGGATCTCCTGCCTCCAGGCTGGCAGGTCAGCAGCGGTGGTGAGTGTCTGTGGGAGGAATAGCTGATGACCCTGGAGAGCGTCTTCGTCTTTCCACTCCCCCCGTATAGAAGTGGACACGAAGGCCGTGAGAGTGGAACACGCTGGGGGCCCAGGCAATTTTTCCCGGGCTGCGGCTGAACTAAATCAAATCCACTGATGGCCACTGCAATACAGCTGGAACAGATCCCTCCTGTCTCAGCAAGAGTACTATGGAGACAGCACTGAGGAACTGAAGCCCTGAGAAGAATCTAAGAGTCCCTCAGACCCCTAGTCAGTACTCCACAGGGCACAAATGTCCACATATGCCTGAGAATCACCGGGGTGAGCTGTCAATCACTCCTCTCAATTGAACTCACCTGTCCCGTGATCTCCCACATCTTAGGCGCTGGGCAGTCATCATGCACAACCAGTGACCTGAACAAATAACCACAGTGATCTTGGGCGTTCCTGCAGGGGGAGCCCCGGTGGCAAAGAGGTGGTCCTCCTGGGTCCCACCTGGCTGCAGTCTCCTGCCGCGATCCTCTTGGGGCTACAAGACCATCCCACGTGGCAGAGCCACCTATCTCCTCAAGGCCTGCTGAAGATCCGGGAGCTTGGATGAAGACGCGCACGGTGAGGTCAGGCTGCCCACTCTGGGAAACCAGGCAGCCATGGGGAAGGACAGAGGGGTGAAGCCTGCGTCGACCCAGACCCGATTGGAGAAATATGCAGTCAGTGGTTCTAGCCATTGCGAGACCGTGCCTCCCACAGCCAACCACCCAGAAGGTGACCTTGCTACCATCCTGCGTCATGGAGACCAAGATCGGGGAGGTGCGAGTGGACATGGCCCTCCTCTGCCAGGACCTCTGCAATGCAACTGCTCACATCACAGAGGAAGAGTCCTGCCTTTTGGAAGTTAAAGATGATATCTGTCATAGCAGATACATAGGTTACCACTAACCTGTTCAGCCGGATACAGCGGAAGCGATGAATGAAGCTAAGTTTCCCTTTCCCTCTGTATGGAACCACCTGCGAGCATAGTAAAACTCAGCAGACACCACCATAACAGGGGAAGGGGAAAAAAGGGACAAAGGAAACAAAGATGATGCCGCTAGGAACACCAATAGGTGCAGTTGAGGAGTTGTTCTGGCCTCACTTCAACAGGTAGCCCCATGTTCTCTGTGTGAAAGATAATCACATAAACATCAGTTCACAACCACTACAGAATACTATCAAAGTAATATGTGAGGAGTTACACGTACTGAATTAAGCTGCCACATATATACCATTACAAAAGGCACAAAATATCAAAAATAAAGTAAATGGAAAAAATTAATATAGTTCTGGATCACTTTTTTCCTCAGTGATGTAGTTCCTCTGAACACACAGAGACAAAGGTTAATGTTCAGTAATTGATGAGCTAGTACTTATCTGCAAATCTGGAAACCATTGGAAAACACCATCTGTATCATTCTGGGTTTCCTCAGGATATGATCTCCAACGAACAGCCAGCATAAACACAAACTACTCCAAGCTTTTTTCTTTGCAGCTTCACTCTTGTGGAAATGATATAAACAGGAATGAAGATAGTTCAGATAATCACTTGCCCTTCAGTATTCCTTGTGCGTGTGAAGTTTTATCGTTTTAGCACCAATATGCGCTTTCCACAGGAAGTTGAAATAGTACTGAGAAAATGCGCTCCAGCGCCACAAATGATTAACCAGAAACAAGCGCTACTACGTGCCTTCTGCACTTCGATCTTTTTCCAGACTGAAATCGGCAAACGGTTCCAGCGCTGACTTGCGCGAAGAGGAACCCGGATTGCCAGAAGTATTCAGGGCCGAGCTAGGCTTTCCCTGCCCGCGAGCAGTGAGAGTCAAAACAAAGTAAATGAATCCAGTGCGGAAAAGTGCTCTGCTTCGGCGTACTCACAGGCTTTCCTTGCTCGTGAGTAAAACAATGTAACAAATCCAGCGCGGAATGCGCTTCGCTTTAAACAGGCACAGAATCTCAAGAGGATAGCGGAATCCACAAGACAAGACGCCAGGCTTGTCTAATTCCGCCGAGGTGAAACAAGTTAATGTGGGTCTTCTGACTGTCCGATCTCCGATATCAGGTGACAAGCACCTGATCGGTCTAAAGGAGGGGCTTATGTAGGAGATAAGAAGACTTCATGCAGGCAGCAGAGAAGACGCCTGTCTGCAGGTTTTATGGGAGATGTAGTTTAATGCATTCACTCCCACATTCACACTATATGTGCCTGCTCTCCCCTGTGAGAATTATGACAATATCTCAACCCTAAAGACCCAAGTTAAACAGGTCCTATCTGTCGTGTGTGCGAGGGCGGGAGCTCAAGAAATATAAAACTACAAATATGGCTGCCAGTTTTCTTCTGCGTATGTGTGGGAATCAGGTCGGGTGAGTCAAAACTCGGCCTTCTGCAAGCGGCAGCGGATCACGTTCTAGCAGTTGGAAAGCGCTTTCCCGTCATCAACAATTTGAACTGGAGGAATGAGAGTCTTTAAATGCAGAGGGACCCAACATGTTGCGCCTACTACGCTCCAATAGCTAGTTTTTCTAAACTCTAAGTGTTTGTTTACAGAGCAACAGATGCTTCAATTGGGGAAGTATAGGGAGTATGGGCAAGGGCTGTTCTCCCTGCTCTTGTTGGTGTTACTCTGTTTCTCTGCAACATTGTGTACAAAGTCCTCGATGCGTCCTCTGCAGTCCATGTAATGAAGCTAAATGCATCCAGTTGCTCCCAGGGCCTAACCATTTGAAGCATCATGGCTTCTCACACCTTTTTCACCATACATCGCCACTCTATCACAATGTCACAGCCTTATAGCGGGGGTTAACCACTTAGAGTCTTTTTATGGAACGGCAATGGACTCTTAGATCAAATTAAACGGACAGCGATGTTATAATATGAACAAAGGGTCACCCCAGATGTCCTTCTACTGCAAGAGACGCACCTGATGGGAAATCGATGCCCCTTTTTAGCACGTCAGGGATTTGACAGGGTATGGAACTCGGGGTTCTCTAAAGGGGCTCGCGGAATGGCGATACTTATGCAGCGCTCCCTCCCCTTCACACCGTTCCACACAACTAGCGACCATCAGGGCTGGTTTGTCATCCTTACAGGTACCCTGGGGACACTACTATCAATTTTATGTCGTTATACGCCTCCCCAGCAAACTTAGAACCTACTCTCCGAGCCACGGTAGAGATAATATCCTCCCTCCCCCAGGGTCTGACAGTGATTGGGGGAGACGTCAACGCTGTTCCAGAATCCATCAAAGATGCCACTGGTACACCATTGTCCCATAGTAAACTAGGTGCCAAATGACTTGGAAATTGGACTTAGAAATGTGGCCTCTGTGACATCTGATATACCTGGCACCCTAGATTACTACAGTTTACACACACACATCTATAGGAAAGTGGGTTTCTGTTGCAGTAACCCCCCCATTTTTTGCCAGACTACTGATGCACTTTGACTTGGTGTGCCCTGGGTCCCTGCAATCAGGTTCCAAAGCCCTGTGTTCTTTACCCAAAACTAACCCAATTGGCATCTCTAGCCACAGGTCAGCCCCTGGTAAATGGTACCACTGGTACCCAGGGCACTGTGAACAGGGATGACCTCTAAGGGCTGAAGCACTTATTGTGCTACCCTAAGAGGCCCTATTCATTTACACACACACACTGGCTTTGCAAGCTTGCTTGTTTTGGTGCAGAACAAAGTGAAGAGTCAAAATGGCACACATCTCTGTGTGCCATGCCTACAACCCACTGCCCGGGCATAGATCAGTCACCCCTCTAGCTGGCTGCACCATATCAGTGGTGAGCGTACAGGTGCATGAGCCCTACAGTGTACTCTTACAGTGTCTAAGTCCATTCTTAGACATTGTAAGTGCAGTGCTGCCATTAAGAGTATATGGTGCTGGGAGGTTGTCATTACGAACTCCACAGCACCATAATGGCTACACTGAAAACTGAGAAGTTTGGTATCAAACTTCTCAGCACATTAACCCCACACTGATGCCAGTGTGAGATTTAATGAAAAATGCACACAGAGTGTATCTTAGAGATGCCCCCTGAAAACTAACCTACCCCTACTGTCCAGACTGAGTGACTGCTCTCAGCTGCCATCACCAGACATGTTTCTGGACCCCTGGGCCGAGAGCCTGCTGCTCTCTGGGGCCTTAAACAATGCACATCCTGGGATGAGGTGCCAAGCCTTCTCCCCCAGGATGGGCAGGGTGCACAAAGGGGAAGCTTCAAAGCCTTGCTGCCTTTGTGAGCTTCCCCAGGCCTCTTGCTGCTTTCAGCAAATGGTCCCCACTGGTTCGGACCCCCACTTTGGGCAGGAGAACCGGCGGGAAAAACAAGTGAGGAAGAGAGGTGTGCCCACCTCTGCCAACTCCACCCCTCAGGTGGGGGAGGCGAGGAGAAGCACAACTCTCAGTCCCCGTCATCTTGCACTGGAGGGTGGCATAATAAGTGGTGTACTCACCCCAGGGAAGGGACCCAATGGTCCCTACCTTTTACCGACCTGTAACACCCCTTAATCTAGTGTTTAGGGGCACCCCTGAACCTTGCTTCCTCAGACAAGAAGAAAATACGAGATGAAAAAGGACCGAACAGGCATGCAGCAGCTAAAAAGGGCGGAGCTCGAGTGGGAATACACCACAAGGATGTCACCCCGGTGATCCTGACCCATGATCCAGTAACCCCTGACCTGCCTCAAACCTCCAGCCAACGCCTGCAGTCTAAATCCAGAAGGCCCCCTAACCGCGACCAGGAGCTGGTAAGAAGATCCAACCCCAAAATGCACCCGTGCACCCGACGCACCACAGCCTTGTGTGCCCAAACCTATGATGCCTAACCAACCCCTAACTTCCCAACTTACCTCTCAAAGTGATGGTCGCACCCAGAAGACCTTCGTCCCCAAACCAGCAGTGCCTTTGCAAAGCGGAGGTTCCTTATTGAAAACAACAGAGCGCCTGGCGTCGAAACAGCACCCTGCACCCGGCCGCCCCAGTGCAGCTGAGGGTGCACTTTTGGTGCTACTTTGTTAATCCATTTGCCCTTAGATAAAGTCCAGGAGTTTGCTCCCAGAACCAAGTGGCGTGCTAGTCAACAGCCACCAACCGGAGGTCCCCTATTCCCCATTGGATAACATTGGGCCTCAGCACTCTGCACCCGCCGCCCTAGTGCCGCTGAGGGTGTAACAAGAGTGCATCCTTGCCCCTGGGGGACCCCTGAGTCTACCCCCAGAACCTCAACTCCCACTACAGAATACTTACCTCAAAACCGATAACACTATTTTCCTCCATAGAATAAGATTGACTGTTTTTCTGTGAAAACTTACAAGTGTGGAGTTTGAGAAACTAAAGAAATTCTTTAAAATTGCATAATCTAACAAAAACGTTTTTACTTACCTGTTTTCAGGTAATGTCCTAGAGTAGTATCTAGATATACTACTCTGTGTAAGTCTACTAATCTCAAAAGTTACTTATCTGCTATTTTACTAAAAAGCCTATTCAAGTCTATGTACTGCATTTACTAAGTATTGCATTTCTCTGCATCCATACTGTAAATCACACCAAAGTGCATATACAATTATCATTCAAACTGTATCACCATTGGCTTACTACTGTAAAGTAGTTATTGCTTACCTGTGCCAGGCTTGCTTGGTTCTTGAAAATAAAATAACTAAAAGAATATTTTTATACAAAAACAATTGGTCTGAAGTTCAGTCTTTGAGTGTGTGAATTCATTTGCTGACTTAGGGTGTACTACAAGTGCTTAATACTGTCCTCTGATACTGTTTACTGCTCGACCACACTACCACAAATAGAGTGAGGTGCTACCTAACTTTACCTCTGCCTACCTTTGGGGTCCCAGTGGACTCTGTGCACACTATACCTCACTTTGGTGTAGTATATACAAAGCCAGCTTCCTACAACATCTGCTGCACATCATACACACTCCCGAACTCCTCATCTTCATGCCCGTCCTGGACTGTATGGCAGGTATGGTTGTCCAAATACTGGCACAAGGCGTATCAGATCACTCCCCACTCCTCCTATAGTTAGGGGGGGTCCACGGGAGCTCTAGGTCCTATATGGAGGATAAATGCCGGTTCCTTCAGGACCTAGAATATAAACAGATGATGGAGGGAAAACTAAAACACTATTTCTACAGCAACGAGGGCACAGTGCAACGCCTTAGTACGCTGTATGAGACGGTTAAAGCCACGATCTGTGGGTATGCTAAGGGGTTCCTCAAACACAAACAGCAGGTCCAAGATTGCCATCCCTCCGAGCTTGAGGCCAGGGCCTCCACCTGGAAATGGCTGTGGCCATGGCGGACGGGGAGGCTGAACGCTGGCAGCTCAAACCAATACACAAAGAGAGTAAGACCATATCTCTTGAATCTGCTAAACTGATACAGAGGTCCTCAGAGGGCCGGGTTTATGGCTGGGGAGACAAGATTGGCAAATTGCTTCACTGGCTCGCTGCTCATCCCCTGGCCAACCGCACCCTCACTGAAATTGCGCGTACCTTTGCAAACTACTATGTGGTGTTTTGCTCAGCAGATCACTCACATACGCCAGTCACCAGCTCCCCCTTCCTGCAGGGTATCCCCCTTCTGCAGCTTCCGGGGAGGGAAGACAAGGCTATGGACGAGCCCATTACGACCAAGGAAATCTGTGAAGAGATCTCATCACTTGCTATCCGCAAGACTCCTGGTCCAAATGGTTTCCCTGCGGAATACTATGCCGCATTTTGGGAAATCTTGCCTAGCCCGAACTACTTTAGCCAGGTCTTCCCTGAACAGGAAACAAGCATCTTGGGACCGGTTTCTGGGTAACACCCTTCATCAGCCAAGCTAGCTTGAATCCAGTGGCAAGGTGAGCAAGGGACCCACGCCTGGGCATACCCTGCTAACTTAGGGCAAACAAAACAAACACAAGGAGATGATAGACGGAGTGCTGAAACTTTTCAGACACTCACCCCCAGTCACAGATCTGGGTTGAATCCATCATTATTCTTTAGCGCACTTTGTCACCTTAGTTCAGACCCAGGTATATGCAAATCCATCTTGACCCTGTGCCTCATGGGAGCAGTCCAGCCTGAACTGCCAAGCCAGGTCTTCCCTGAACAGGAAACAAGCATCTTGGGACCGGTTTCTGGGTAACACCCTACATCAACCAAGCTGACTTGAATCCAGTGGCAAAAGTGAGCAAGGCACAGCCTGAGACACCTCCATGTGGCCTTTGCTCATGCTACCTCCTCTCTCCATACTAGTACTACTCAACTTTGAAAAGGCCTTTGACACGGTTGACTGGTGCTCCATGGAGAGTGTGCTAAAGCTAGCAGGATTTGGCTCCCATTATCGGAAGCTGATGGGAGTCCTTTACTCAAACCCATCAGCAAGGCTGTCCTCATAAACGGGGCACTATCTGAAGCCTTCCCAATCAAGAAGGGAACCCAACAGGGATGTCCACTCTCCCTTCTCCTCTTTGCTCTAGCAATAGAGCTTTTTGTTGTGTATCAATTTAGATTCCGTATGAATTTCCCTATTCATGCCCTTATATATTTACAATTCACATTGCCCTTATTTAGGCATATAAATCCAGCCCTTATTTAGGCAGAGTCCATGCTACCCAAATCCAGGCATGGCTACTTAGATCTGTTCATCTACGTCACAACGAGTTCCTGGGAAACCAGACTCTTAAGCCTTTAGGACTTCCCCTTGCTTGAATATTGATTTCTCCAAGAACTAATTTATTATGCATGAACATCTATTCCTTAGGGGTTAATTCATGACGTTCTTATGCCCGACTTTTACGTCAATACTGACATTCCTAAACACCTTCAAGGTATAAATATACCTTCACTTGCTATGGCAAAGCACGGTGCGGTTCGACTACATACTTGCACGCAGCTCGCCACAGCAAGTCCCGAAGGAAGCCAAGTCTCCAACTGACGCACTGACCAGACGCTGTCATCCTCCTTGCCGAGAATTCAGCTCCAGCGTTTCTGACTCCCCTTGCGGGGTGTAAGAGATCGAGTTCCGGGAAAGAGATACCAACCTCTCTCAGTATGGAGCTGATTAGAACCTAGAGAAACCTTTTGCAATTCTTGGCACAACTAAACTAAACTATAGTTAAACAGCACCTACTTCTTCCCTCGTATTAGACTTAGGTTAGGTACACTGGGGTAGGATTATTTTAGAAGCACCAGTTGAGTATTTTAGCCTGTGTTATTTATGTATGTATTTTTATATATGTCATAGCTACAGACCATGCTATTACAGTATTATTTTATATTACTGTTAACACTGTACGCATTATACTTTGCATTCTGTCTTACGATTGTAGCAGTTCATATCCCTTGCATGAGAAATAAGACTGTTCAATAAACCCTTTTTGTTGAAACACCTGTCTCCCTATTTCTGTGCAACAACTCTGTAGAAACGAAGCATGCACGATTGACTGAGTGAAATGGATATCTATTGTTTCCACGACACTGAAGATATTGTTCCGACTCTAAGGGAAACAAAGTTGTCATGTTTATGCGGTTGTCAAAAACGAATCCCTTCTTGTTCATTCGAGAAAGTTTCCAGTGACCTCTGAGTTAGCTTGCACATACAAGTAATTAAGTTCAATGTACTTGATAGAGACATACTGACCTCAGTCCTCTGTCAAAACTATAGTGCATGTTATTCCAATGCGCAGAGCCTATCAGGGATATAGAAACTACACTAAACTTTTGCTTGTCTCATTCGGGCGGATGAGCGGATATAGGGTTGGCGCTGGCAGAGCTCCCATGAAGACCGGATCACCCTATATGTAGAATATGTCCTGCTCTACCTGGCTGACCTGGCCCAATCCGGGACAAGATGCCTCCAGATCCTTCAGTCCTTTGAGAGAGCGTCGGGCCTACGCCTTAACCCTGCTAAATCCACTTTAGTGGCCCTTCATGCCTCACAAGAATGTGTGGACTGGACAACAACTATTCCCCTATGAAGACTCTCTTTCAAATATCTTTGTATCTTTATGGCGCTTCTCCCAGAGCTGACCTGGTCCCTCAATGTCAACCCATTGCTCAAGGTCACCGGAGGTGACCTTCGTCATTGGCAATCCCTTCCCCTCTACCCCCTCGGTAAGATTGCCCTTTTTCAAAATGATGGTTTTGCCCCGTCTCTTATGTGTTCCAGTATCTCCCTCTCCACCTTCCTCACAGTTGGTTCCGTGGACTGGATGGGGTGACCACAACCTTCCTCTGGGGTGGCTTGAGATCGCGGCTCACCCTTACACACTGCCAATGGGCCTTATAGGATTGGGGAATGGGGATGATGAACCCCTTGCTGTACTATCTTGCCACCCATCTCCTGGTGATCTATGATTGGTTCAATGGCGGGTGGTCTGATCCGGCTTACCGGCTGGAGTTAGAGAGCCTTGGGTTCTCTTGGATCCAAGCCATGCTCTATGGGGCTCCAATTCCCCACAGTTTACCTGCAGTTACTCAAACGGCCCGACTCGTGTCGGGTTCAGCGTTGCGCCAAACTCAATGGGACACTAAAATCACACTACTGACACACCTCTGGCACGGTACTTGGCTACAAGAGGTTTGGAACATTAGCGGGCTTTCAGAAGTGGGACCTGATAGGCATCACTCACTTGGCAGATGTGTGGAAGGGAAAGCATTTGTCCCCCTTCCGGAAACTGCAGCACACATACTCCCTACACTTTACTCAATTCTACAAATACCTCCAATTGCGGCATGTCCTTGCCTCCACATTCCTGACTGCACTGCAATCCCAGAATTTAGTCAGTTGGAAGCTAAGCTCCTCATGAGTAATCTGAGGAGTGCGGGAATATCCCAAATCTACTGATTACTGATTAACATTAACCCGTCCACATTAGACTCCCTCATGACGAGCTGGGAGCATTGGATAGGAGGAGGTTGACTGGAGGGATGCATTGATGGGCCCCAGGGTGCTAACCATATCGGCCAGGCAAGGAGTGGACTGGTGTGCCATCTAAGAAAAAACTGTATGAGGCTGTCTGGACAAACACAAGCGCAGATGGGGCAAGTGGCTGGGCTTGATAGGCTGATGTTCCACAGACGATGGTTGGAAGTCTTAGGGAGGCAATATTGGTCTTGTTGCATGTTCCGTTTGCATGGCCCAAAAAGAGAAAATTCTGATAATGTATGTCACAGTGACGCACTGTTTTACTTTGTTGCTCACAAAAAAAATTGTTTATCAAAAAATCATTTGTAGTATTACCATTGACAGTAAGACAAAAGGTTCTGTAACAACATTTGTATTTAGCAACATTACTTGCACCATTTATTTTTCTAAATGTTCAGGAGAAGTTACATGGATGAACAGGAACCATATGACCATTCTCAAGAAGTATTTCAGGAAAAGTTGCAGCTTACAGAAACGCCAGAAAGAAGGAAAGAAATTGGGTGAAGCCCTGAATCCAGAAATCTGTCAGCCCCGCTAATCCACAGAAGGGACTGATCATGAAAATGAATAGAGGCAAAAGGATTCTCTCATGGAAACTGAAAGAACATATGGGTCCTAGTATCAGCTAAAGCCTCCCCATCAATGAAACTGAGAAACTGACAGCTTCATTCAAAGTTGCTCAGTAGTAGGGGGAGCTCCATATCCATGGTACAAATATAGTCTGTGCAACTTTACTGGAAAGGTTAACACCAGGTTACTATTTGTGTGGTAAATAATGGGTAGTAGTGTGTGAAAGTGTTGTTTGCAATGGATTTTATTTTAACTAGTACCCCAGTTTTTCCTGTGCAATTTTTGAGACGAATACATGCAACACTTGGTTGTAGTGGGAAACTTCAGCATCATGAGAAATGCAGTTCATGATAACACTTACTTTAGTGACAGTTTAGTTTTTCTCCCTTGTTGGTGAATCTAGTGTTGTGTATCTCTAAACATGTGTTTCGGTAAAATTGTCCTTCTTCAGTAGAGAGCAACATGTTTTGGGGGTAATGGAATTGCTGGCCAAAGTCTTCTCAGGCATCTCTACCACTTATGGGTGCAGGTGCATCAACCAGAGCTCATCATCTCATTAGCTCAAGGGAGCGTTTTCAAACAAAAAGAGGGTGGGAGCACACTGCCTCACATCCCAGTACTCAGTTGGCTCCAATGTATCATGGTAAATGTAGTGCCTGATAGCACATACTTCAGTGACAGTCTTTAGTTTTTCACCCTTATTGGTACAGCCTGGGCCGTGTATCTCTTGACATGGGAATGTGCAGTCCTGCACACTGGACTGTAAAGACACCTGCTCCCATGGGCCGCTGCACCTTCAATCATTGGTGTGCCAGAGCCTTGTGACTCTTAAACAAAGCAGACAGAAAGTTCTGAGGCGAACAGCTCTGACTGAACAGGGCCTACTACCCATGCTGACAGCAATACAGGAATCCAATTGTCAAGATGGCACCTTCAATAAACCAGAGCTTCCTGCAAGGAACATGTTAACCTGTAAGCAAAAGCAAATACAATTGCTCTCCAACCTGAGAGTTGGGAATCCATTAAAACTCTTCCCTTGCTTGATGCTCCCTCAATGGTTCCAAGTTTCTGGCCAAGAGCAGGAGAACATTTTAATAGCGATGGAGGTTAAAGCCCAGCAGTGCCCTCAGCATTCCCTTGTCCTATGATACAGGAAATAACATGGGAAGGGGCTGGGAATGCTAGTCCCTTTATAGCACTCAGTTAAGGGTGGGTGGGGTTTATTCTTGCCATTTCGATTATGCTCTCTGTCTTTGGAGGTGGCATTCAGCTCATATAGCAATAGCTGGGGCAAGGGCATGGGACGCAGGGATCACTGAAATAATATCGACTGACAAAATATCGACTTGCCAAAATATCGTGGACAAAATATCGACAGTCAAAATATCGAGTTTGTATCTACAAACAGGTAAGTACAAAAATA
This sequence comes from Lissotriton vulgaris, assembly GCF_964263255.1. Classification (NCBI taxonomy): domain Eukaryota; kingdom Metazoa; phylum Chordata; class Amphibia; order Caudata; family Salamandridae; genus Lissotriton; species Lissotriton vulgaris. The sequence goes on from NC_141695.1 coordinate 635,168,389, forward strand.
TCGAGTACAAAATATCGTTAACAAAAATATAGATGTAAAAAATATCGACTTTATTAAAAACAGTGTTAAATTAAATTAATATTAAATTTTAATTACTAAAATATACTTAAAACGACTTAAATTAAATTATAATAATTAAATAATAAATGAAAATAATAACAATAATTTTTTTAAATCTTATTTGTTGACCCTGAACCCTAAAAATACCCCTTTACCCAAAAACCCAAAACCGACCCTGAACCCTAAAAATACCCCTTTACCCAAAAACCCAAAACTGACCCTGAACCCTAAAAATACCCCTTTACCCAAAAACTGAAAACTGACCCTGAACCCTAAAAATGCCCCTTTACCCAAAAAACTGAAAACTGACCCTGAACCCTAAAAATACCCCTTTACCCAAAAGCTGAAAACTGACCCTGAACCCTAAAAATACCCCTTTACCCATGAACTGAAAACTGACCCTGAACCCTAAAAATACCCCTTTACTCATGAACTGAAAACTGACCCTGAACCCTAAAAATACCCCTTTACCCATGAACTGAAAACTGACCCTGAACCCTAAAAATACCCCTTTACCCATGAACTGAAAACTGACCCTGAACCCTAAAAATACCCCTTTACCCATGAACTGAAAACTGACCCTGAACCCTAAAAATACCCCTTTACCCATGAACTGAAAACTGACCCTGAACCCTAAAAATACCCCTTTACCCATGAACTGAAAACTGACCCTGAACCCTAAAAATGCTCCTTTACCCAAAATTTATCAATATTATTTAATTACCAATTAATTATTAATTAACAATAACAATTAAGTAAATATATTAGAACATTAGGTGTAATTATTTTAATAATTAATATTATTTTTTCAAAATTAATTACTTAAAAATAACACAAAATTATATATATAAAAAATGTACTCTAATTAATGTAATTAACTAATTACAATTACTTAATTAACAATTATTTACTAATACAAAATATATTCAAAATTATATTAATTAATTTACTAATTAATATTAATTAATTATCAATTAATTATTAATTAAAAATATTAACAAACATATATTAATTAATTAATTATTATTAAATTACTTCCCACCCTATTCCCCTATAAACCCACAACCCGCTACAGAATTACATTACGCAATTATTATCAAAACAAAATTCATGTAATAAAATATTTTATAACATTAATACACACTATTCACACATATTATTACATAAAAATACACTATAAAATATTATATATTATTAAAAAATCGATATTTTTGCTATCTATATTTTATACAGTCGATATTACTTCACTTACCTGAAAAACGATATTTTTGTAGTCGATATTATGTCCAGTCGATATTTTGTCCAGTCTATATTTAAAACTCGATATTATGTCCAGTCGATATTTTGGAGTCGATATTTTGTCTCTATACCGGGACGCAGAGGTAATAACACAGTCACTCTGTTACTTTAGTCAAAGCTGTTGTGTTACCTTCTTAGTCATGGTTTGATTACATTGAAAAACCCAGGACATTATATTTTAGATAGGTGTTAACTACCATTGTAAGAATGAAATCACACCGTGAAATGGAAATTGTGTATGTGACATTCACGTCCATACCGCACTCAATCAGCACTATGGACATGGAGGTCATGTCCAAGTGCTCTGGGCGGGGACTCCCTCTGGTGCTAGCACCAGAGGGATTCTCTTTTTAGGTTTCGACCTGTGGGAGGGCACTGCGAAGCAGTGCCCCTCCCAGTCGAAAGCTATTGTTTACTATATGGGGGACTTGAATCCGCCCCTTCTTCCATTGGCTAGCTCCATAAATGGAGGCTAGCCATTGGAAGAGATTGGCCGTCAATCACGTTTTCCAGTGAAAACGCGATTCGGGGGCGTTTCTGGGTCTTTTTTTAAGCCCCGCCCCTTCTTGCCGTGTGTCCCGGGCCGCGCTGTGATTGGCTGCCGGCCCGGGACACCCCAGTGATGTCATTTCCCGGGCCGCGCTGTGATTGGCTGCCGCCCGGGACACCCCCGTGACGTCAGCCAATCACAGCACGGCCCCGAATCCCTACAGGGCGCGCTGTGCCTCCAGTCAACAGCTTGTTTTCGGGAGGCGGTAGACTCCCGAATTTGAAGCCCAAAAGCCGCCGGAAGAAGTCCAGGTGAGTGCTTTGTTTAATTTTCTTGCCTTCCTGCCCCCCCCTCTCCCTCCCGTTGTGTCCGCCGTCACAAAAAGTTGGACGGTGCCAGGTTTTCATTTGCGTGTCCGTTCCTGCCTCCCCCCTCCCGCTGTGTCCCGCCTTCACAAAAAGTTGGACGGTGCCAGGTTTTCATTTGCGTGTCCGTTCCTGCCTCCCCCCTCCCGCTGTGTCCCGCCTTCACAAAAAGTTGGACGGTGCCAGGTTTTCATTTGCGTGTCCGTTCCTGCCTCCCCCCTCCCGCTGTGTCCCGCCTTCACAAAAAGTTGGACGGTGCCAGGTTTTCATTTGCGCTTCGGCTTGTTTTTTCTTCATGTGCCTATAGCAAGCAGTGGATGTGTACTCGCAGAATGCATTTGCGAAGACGATATGCACGTCGTATCATCAAATGGATTAGAGCGAAATATATTTTCCCTCTCGTTGTTTCTATTTTAAGGACATTCCTTCCAAGTTTCGGCGTATAGATTGACGCGGGCTTGTCGCCCTGTATCCTTTTCATTTGCACGCAGCCGAGGTCGCGCGGGTGCGTTTGTTGCTGGTCTGGGACTCTGGAGAGGATTCTGCTCGGCCCCGTGATTGGAAGACCCCTTATGACCTCACAGCCGTGGAACTTTGTAGAGCACCGGCTGAGAGTTCTGGTACACCGGGAGGATTCTGTGCGGCCCCGCTGATATTAACTAAGTGATTGTGAGACCCCTTATGACCTCACAATCGTAGAACTGTGTTAGTGCACCGTCGGTGCTGCGGTAATCCACGCGCCCCCAAGAAATACCGCCTTCGCCCGCTACATTGGGCGGTCTTGTTTGATATTTCTTAATCTCGGCCCTTTTTCATAATTGATCTGTTCATTCCGTCTAATGACTAATTACATATCCGAGAACATCAGCAGCCGCATTCATCATCGTAGAATGTAATAATCAATGACATTTCAACAAAGGAAAAAATAAATATGCAAATAAGGACTCATTAACATTTGCTTGAGCTCTTTGAACAATCACGGTGCTGACAAGGCTGTAATTAACAGAAATTGATGCTGAGTTCGGGGTTGGAGAGTGTGTTTTCTCAGCATTTTATCGTTGTCGCGGCGGGGGCTGGAATGAAGGTCTGCGCACCTTGCCTCAGCTGGGATGTGATGGGACGTGCCAGGTAGCAGAGGCTTCTGGGAGCCCTTAACTCGTCTGTGACCTGCACTTCAAGACGCTTCGTTTACTCTCTTTTATTTTTAATGCCGCGTGTTTCCTTTTTAGGAGCCCTGCAGAGACGGCAGGAGCGAAAGCGACACTCAAATAATATAAAAATGGCCAACGTATTTTAAGATAAACTGACCATTTTATTTCCAGGGACATGTTGAACCTCTCAGCCATCAATACCTCGAGTGTCTGCTCTCTTGCAGACTCCATATCCCGTGCACATTGTTCAATTTACCAAATTTCGTGCTGTGTGGCTAGCAGGTTTGTGCTATTTGCACCTGCACAAGAATTTTTAAGGAGATTACAGATGTTTTTAAATAAATTACTCCTCCACGTACCATTACTGGTTGTTGCTTTAACTATTAGCCGAAATACACCAAATTCACCAACGCCGTCTCATTTGCCTGTGCACCCCTGAAAGCGCTGATTATACCAAGTTCTAGGCAGCGCCTTTGTTGAATGTGCACCCAGGCCATATGGTGGAGCAAGCAGCATTAACTTGACGGGGATAACAGATGGTGGAATCGGGGCATGACCTCGCCTCCAGCTTCCGGTAACTCCTTCTGGTCGAGGATCACAGGTTTATAGAGCGGGATGCAGCAAAACGACAGATGGATTAACTATACATAAAACTGTTACTTTTTTTTTATTTCCTCTTTGTAATTGGAAAAAGGCGTCTGAAAGCGACATTAGAAAAACGATACCATCAACACAAATTAAACTAACTATTGGAAATTAGGAAGCCAGGTTAACCAAGATACTTCTCTGTGCTCACGCGGCATCAAAAACCATGATGGTTTTTGAGGCCGCGTGATTTCTAAGGCAAGATTTTCATGATCGCTTACAACCAGTTATGGCATCCGTTGCCATTGTTAAAATCTGCTGATTTGCAAATTTATTCTCCCTCTTTTCTTTACTTCCTTACAGAATGCATGTTTTTGAACTGGATGACGAATGACTGCATGCCTGGCTCGAGCAGCAATTACATCCTGTGCATTATATGGAATTGTGTTCTTGTGGAACTATCCTTAACACTTGTAGTAACGCCCGTGTGGTGGTTACATCAATGATATTTGTAATGCCTCCACCACGCGCGACGCACCTGCTCCTTGCTTTTGTGCGGCATGTTGTAGAAATATGGATCTCCGTGAAGGCCAATACACCAAAGCGCTAATTAAGTGCTCCTTGCTTGGTCTGTGTGTCAATCCTGAAGATAAGCGTGCTTGCCTGATGGAATTTTTTTGTTTGTTATCTCTTTGATAAAAAGATACGTTTACCCAGTGGCATTTATACTGTATATGTGATACTTGAGTGGCACCTCGCAAGATCTGCTCTGGGAAACCTAGCTTTGGTCTGCTATAGAATCTTTGCAGCCCAAACATCTGGAGAGCCCCTGTCATATGAAGTGTCATTTAAGAAACGAAATCCTTTCCAACACCAAGATCTTGCTGCCTATTTTCCATCAAGGTGGAAGAGGGAAGCAGTGTAATTTAGCAATGCATCTTTGCTTGCTGGTCAGACACACAGCAAGAAACACGGTTAATTCTTGGTGATCTATGGTCGGCCAAATTTAACCACGGTTTATCTCATAATGTAAAATTAGGGAGCGAATAAGCAAGCAGTGCAAATGGGAGGTTATCTAGGGGCATGCGTAATAATTTGAATGAATTCTTTACCTGCCTACTGACTAAAAACATTTTCTCTACAAATTAGGTATTTACTATAGGTATTTGCACTAATACGCGTTTAAATGAAACTGCTTTGCTTGCTAATGTGAAAAAAAAATCTATTTTCAGTACATGGTTGAATCCCAAGTGTTTTAGAAGGTCTGTCCTACTGTTCACACTTTCTAGTTACAGTTTTTATTAAAATGTCTCAATAGGTCACAAAACTATTGTGAACATATTTTCAGAGTTGCATTAATAAACTGTTTCTCACCAAGATAATGCACCGTTATGCGACTTAAAATATTTTGTAGTGTTTATTCTTTTCAGTGTGATTTTAATGACGAACCTTAAGTTGTAGTAATAGAAAACAATGTCAATTTCATGTTTCTGGTCAAACCACGCTGTTTTTCCATCTCCTCTGAATTAGATTTTTTTTTAAATTCCTGTCTCTATAACTAGGTTAAAACTTGCGTCCCCAAGGTGGTCATTAATGCATCATCTAGTTTTGCGCATATAGTGGTCTTTTAAACATCACTGATGCTCTTGTTCTCTTGACCCTAGAGTGTTGCACCTCTGCCTGCTGCTGGTCAATCAAGAACAAATGCTTTTAGTGTAAATTGTATTGATTTGTTTATATCATTAATCTGCCCTTCATTCCGCCCTACAATTAAACCTCCTGCATTTTTTGTTTTAGGTTTCGCCTCGCCGAAAGCTGCGCAAGCAGACGTTCGCGCAAGGCGAAAACTTTTGTTTACTAGTATGGACAAAAGTCCCGCCTCTCTGTTCCATTGGCTAGCTCCATAAATACAGGTCAGAAAGTGCTTATTTTAAAAATCAAATAGTTTCAAGGCGCTTGCATAAGTGTCTTCGAATTCTACATTTCTGAAGATTTCATTGAGGCCACTATGACGTATACCGCTGACATTTGACCGCGAGCAACACGTTAATACTCTCTGCCCCGCACCCTGCTGTTTGAGTTTTTTTCATTCACATCCAAGTTTTTCAACAGAAGTTTTGTGTAAGAATTCCTTATAACAAAGCGAACTCCGGTTGCCACTGCAGACATATTTGGAACCGAGACTGCATAGAACCTCAACATGCGGGACTGTGGCCCGTGGGATCTGCGCTCGCTTTGGTGCAGACTCCCATGTGTGAGGCGGCTGGCAGGATTCCACACTTCCTTTTCACACGGGAGCCTGTGAGGCCCGCATTCTGGATGGTACTCAGGGGTAAGGGCCCAGCTTTGGGACGTCCCGGAAACCCTGCAATGTGTGTCCCTGGGCCGCAGCGGGATACTCTGAAGCCAGCCTCAGCCGCCCCCTCAGGAGGTTTGACTTTGCCCTCAGTCTTGGCCACTTTGTTTTGGAAGATCCTAGCGCGTTTCATCACAGTTTATGAGGTGGCTGTAGTGACAGCAGCGGAGCAGGACTGTGTTTTATTATTTTCCACTGATGTGTTCTCGTAAAAAAAGTAGATGGGCGCTTCTGGATTGAAGAGAACGGAAGAGCGCTTGAGAGTGGACATTCCAGTTGACCAGTTACAAATGTTTTTGTTCAGGTTGTCTGGCGTCCCAGAGGCACTTTCTATGGACAGAACACATCCATGAAAAATACTTTATTCTAGTGGCTCTATTCCCTCCGCCCTCCTTCTTGCTCTCTCTCTTCTACCATCCCTCTCTTTTCTGCCTTCTTACTCCCTCCTGCCCTCCCTTTTCACCTCTCTCTTCTGCTTTCTTACACCTTCTTGTCCTCCACCTCTCTCTTGTTCTCTCTCCTTCCTGTCCTCTCCTCCTCTAGCCATCCTTCTCCTTCCTGCCCTCCCTCTCCTACCTGCCTCCCTCTCCTTTCTGCCCTCTCACACACTCCTACCTTCCCTCCTGCCCTCCCACTCCTTTCTGCCTCTTTTCCTTCCTGCCCTCTCTCTCTCTCCTGCCCTCTCTTCCTTTTGACCTCTCTTCCTTCTTCCTTCTTACTCCTGCTCTCCTTAACTTCTATATCTATCACTTCTTCTCTTGCACTCAGTCTCCATCTCTCTCCCTCTTGCCCTCTCTTTATCTTGCACTCTCTCCTTCTTGCCCTCTTTCTCCTGTCTTCTCTCACACTCCTGGCTACACTAACATGCTAACAAGCTTTATGAAATAACGTGTATTCTAATTCACTGTGCATCTGCAACTAATTGCATTATAAATGCAATCCATATTTCTGTGTAAAGTAAAACACATCAACTTTTTACACATATTTCAAAGAAGTTAGAAAAGACCATTTGTCAAAAGCAATACCAAAAGCTCAAACTTTAACAAAGGCGAAACCATTGCATTGTAAATGCTTGTTTTATTTTCAGGTCAGGCTTCGCTCAGCAGCCTGAGGCTGTTTTTTGTTTTTTGGTAAGGACTGTTATAGTGCATGGTCACTATAAAAAGTGAAAACAAAGTATGGGTGCTGGAAGTATACCTCACCTCCTGAGCATTGATTTAGTTGGGGAGGTATTGTTGGACAGGGGAGAATGTCCACTCTCTAATGGGAACTCTCACTAGTGGATCCTTGAGTTGGGATCCCCAATCAGGGATCCACCCACTAGGCACCAGAATACGTTTTTGAGGGTGTGTGGCCCCTTTGGCTATGGGATAGTGCTCCTCCCTGCCTCAGGCACAATAGTCTTTCTTCCCCACCACCCAATGGAAGATAGATGGTCTTTTCCCCCATTCTGCCCCCCCTTGGAGTGCAGAAAGCCCACTAGACAGCATGGTTTAATTGGGAAAAAACACAAATGAGTGGGATGATGCACAGGGCCATGCCCCCACCAAAAAAGTGAGAACAGTCCTTCTGCCTCCCCTGGGGAGCAGATTCCGATATTTCCCCCCAATCTGACTCCAGGGAGAGGGGAGGGGGCAGAAAGCCCACTAAAGACAGGGCTAAATAAAAGTGATGGGGGCGGACTATGATGCACTGGGTTGTGCAATCCACCTCATAATTGGGCATTGCAGTCGTTCTGCTCCCCCGGGGGTCAAATCTCTGCATCCCCCAAGGGGTGGAGGGTGCAGAGGCCCACTAGACACCAGGGAGGATTGGAAAAACAAACCCAAAGGGGTGGGGGCGGCCCACAATGGGCTCGGCCATGCCCACACCCAAAAATAGGGCACAAAAGGGGTGAATGACACTAGACACCAAGAATTTCAATTTGGCACCAAAACCAAACAAATGGATTGGGAAGGTCTATCCTAGCTTTGAGCCACACCCACAGTCCAGAGTCCTAATTGGGGAGGTCGTGTCAAACCTGCCTAGGTAGGTGGTGCTAGAGAGCCGGCAAGCAAGATGGCAGCACTCATATTAGGCTCCTGCAGCACGGGAGCACTAATGGCCGTAACCTGCAAGTTGGTTCACGATGCAGCGACACAGAGTAGAGTCTATCGCTGCTGTGAACTGACCGAGAAGAAACGAGTATCGCTGGAGTGAGCTGGGAACTGCTGCTGCGATAAGATGGCCGCCTACCATCCTGATTGGAGGTCTTTGCTGCCATTTTATTGAAGGGCCCTCCAGTTGAGCGCCATGCAGACGTTTCTCGCCTCGCCGGGCACCTCAAGGTTGTCTCTGTGCTGACTCCCTGGAGCTGGCTGCAGTGACTCGCTGATGGAGCCACCGCTACAAGATGAGCCTGCCTGCTTTGAGAGTCAGGAGGCTGCGGCCTGGGCGGAGGGCTGCGGACAGTGAGACTCAACCTCACCCGGATCCCTGGGTCTGCTGACTGAAGGTTGGAGTGCTGGAGGCCTGCGCTGGAGGATTGCTGAGGCACCGCCTGGAGGGCTGAAACCTGTACACTGCTGAGACTGCCACCGGCGCTGGGGATGACAACTAGGGGGCATTCCGGCTGACCCTGTGGGTGGGCGGCTGTGTGGAACGCTGTGGCAAAGTCACATCGGGAGAGGACGAGTCACCGGGCGGCAACGGTGAATGGCTTTGAGGGTACAGTTGGGGGGCCGTTCCTAGCTGCAATGCGCCATGGTAATTAATCAGGTGCAGCATTGCGGATTAGGTGCTGACATTGCGTCCTGCAGAACAGCCACTCTTTTCCCCTTGCTCCTAATTCACGACCCTTAGAGGAGCTGTCCACAATCATTACCATTCTTCGGTCCTGCAGTAACCAGAATGCAAGCTACTCGACTGCGGTTAACGCTGCACACATTATTTGCGCAGTGCTGTGGCGGCAATGGGGGGAGTTGAAGGCAAACAAACCAATCTGCAATTTGAAGCGCATAGATCCACGTGTACCCCTGCTGAGGACACTGAATCTAATGGGGCAGAGGAACTGTCGCCCACATCCTCATTGCCAGATGCTGACCTGAAAACCTTACTGCTGACCATGCGACAAAATCTCACGTCCATTGAATCCAAAATGGACTCATAGAGTATGACAATGGACTTTATAGCACAACGCCTGGACGAACACGAGGGTCGCATTACTGAAACTGAGCAAAGTATATCAGCATTGGAAGACACCTCATCTGTGGGAGGAGAATGACTACATGATATAGAAGGGCTCCTTCAGGTAATTTCAGCCAAATATGAAGATTTGGAAGTGCGCTCACTCAGAAACAATGTGTAAATCTTGGGTATTCCTAAATCCACATCCAATGGCCGCATGCAGGATTACATTGATCGCCTGCTCTTGGGCCTCTTCGGAGCAGAGGCCCTATCTAGGCTCTAAGTGATCGAGAGAGCCCATCAATCTCTATCACCCAGGCCCCCGCCAGGGGGACCTCCTCGACCGATAATAGCGTGCTTGCTCAATTATAGAGACCAAGACGAGATTTTAAGACTTGCTAGAGAAAAACGGGACCTGGTCTATGAAGGGAATGTCATCTCTATGTACCTGGATTTCACCATTGCCGTATGAGAAGCGCGAAAGAAGTTCTCTCAGGTGAAGCGTAGACTGTGGCAGGCCAACATCCCCCGCGCTATGCTGTACCCGGCCAGACTCTGGCTCTCCTACTAGACGAAAACGCATATTTTTACCACCCGTCATTTGGCACAAGAGTTTCAAAAAACCATAAATTGCCGCTCATGCACTGCCCAGGGCAGATGCTCTGGACCTCGGTCACCATCTCTGTAGTCAGAAGAGGAGTAGCTGCGGAACCTGCGCCTGTAATGCTGGCACACTTCCCATAACTGTTGGTCCCCCTGTCTCATTGTTGCTGCAGCGAAACCAGCACTCAACATATACCTTTTGAACATTATTCCTGCCACTTTTTGGCTGTAGTACTGATACGACCAGCAGAACTGCTGCATGATATCCTTTCTCTCAGGCACCCTCGCATGTGTGAGAGAGGTGCCTGGCTCTCTGACGCATACCCCTAACGAGAAACCCCCGGACTATGTTATGGTTTGTCCTGTTCTCTACTCAGCTCTACCTTTTCTATTCCAGAGTATTCTACCTAAAGATTTACCACCTCTCCCAACTCTCGAATGATCAAAGCTCCTTCTTTAACTGTCATTTTTAGGTCGAGCGACCTATCTCAATGCGCATGGGCATTGAGCGGGAGCCCGATATATAGCGTCTTAAACAGACTTTACCTAACTGGGCGATTTGGTGCTGTGCCCGTGGCTTTTAGGTCAATGCGCAAGACCTAAAATGCGCGTGCACATCACCAAATCGCCGTCTGTTCCCTCAGCCGCACTCCTCCCACACCTTTGAAGTGAAGCTTAGCTTCACTTCAAAGGCCCCTGCTGCTTTCACACCCTCTCCCCGCTCCGCCCCCTCCCTTGCCCGCCGTGTCGCCTTTCTCCTCCCCCCTCCCCACAGCAATGCCCTCAAGTGTCCGGGAGCCCCGCGTCTGTCATAGTCTTCCTTTAAAGCAAAGGGGCTATTGTTGGGAGACGTCTGCAGACTGTGAGTTTTGCACTATCGTTTGTGTAAAAGACCTCTTCCTACCTAAAAATCGACGCACTAAATGCCAGTTTTGCATATCACATCATTACATATAATTTTGTTCCATTTTTCATAAATGTATGCGAACTAAAAGAAAAGAAAATTACACACATTTCACACACCTTTGTAAATACTACCTGCTTAGTGACCTCTACCTTTTCCTCAAACTTTCTCCTGCTTGCTTTGTCTTTGTTCCATACATCACCGACGAGGCAGTAAGTGGGCTAATCAGCAAGCTCATGCTACCCTTCACCTGGTTTTGCCAACACTAACCTACTATAGCAAGTGTTTTGATGTCTTCTTTCTCCCTTCCCCATCATCCTCTTCCTTATCTTGCAAAGTTTGAAGTGCTCAACACCTTCCCAGTGAATCGGGTACAGGCAGAACTCTCAGCAAATAAATTCCTTCAGCCGCAGCTTGACACAAATGCATAAAACACTCACTGGATCTTAGCATTTGTGAAGGCCGTAAAGTGTGTGTTACTTTGTGCTGGGGGGAAATTAGTAGTTGCTCTGCCATATGACGTAAAATAATAAAATGACCATGCCTAAGGCTATAGGCCTTGTTTGTTTATGTTAAAGCCAATAGGAGCGGCTTATTTTAGTGAAATGTCCATGTCATTTTGATAAAGGCAATAGGATTCTGGGTATTGTCGCACCACACGTACCACAGGCTGGAATCCTGTCCCTTGATTTGTGATATCCTTAACAAAGCCAGTAGGCACACCTTCTTGATAGTGAATAACTGTTCAGATTTTTGCTATAGGGATATAAAGGGGTTTTAATATTTTGAAGGGTATGGCTTGCTGGTGCAAACATTGTGCTTGAAGCCTCAGAGATAATCAGTACAGGCTCTCTTTAGAAGGTTTATTGCCCACTGTGACCTTTCCTTATAATATATGACTTAAACATGTGTTATTCTGTGACACCCATTTATGAAGTGTTCCAAATTGTAATTCCACCTGCAGTCCTGAACGTATATACAATTTTGCACATTGTATTTAGTTATGTGTGTAAAGTACGTTTCCATATTAAAGAAAGCTGTCTGTCATAGTCTTCTTTTAGAAGGGGCTATTGTTGGGAGACGTCTGCAGACTGTGTCCAGGAAACGGCCTTTTCCCAAAATGCACCCGAATAGCGGGCTTCATTTGGACAAACGGGACGGATATTTGCGAAGAGTGTACACATATTTATTTTACACTCCAGGGGAACACTTGTTCTAGTGTGTACCGTGTGCACAGCAAGCCGTTACCTGCGCACACACGCCCACGGACACGCACACAATGGTGCAAACGCGTGCGCACAGACACATACAGAGAAACACACTCGCACGCATATAGACACACACACTACACACAATAGCACGCACATTCACATTAACGCAGGCACGTGCGAGCACACATACACAGGAACATACATGTCGTTTTGCAAAGAGACTCCCACAGATGATGATAAACACCCGCAGGCACGCATTCACATGGAAACAGTCGCAAACACACAAACACTTCTACAACAGATGTCCCTTCAACCATTTTCTAACAAAGACTGACAGAGACACAGACCTTCCCAGAATAAATGCACGTGAAAACGGACAGACATGCACCAGGACACACCACACAGACGCACACTGTAGGGGTGTAACAATGTCCTACCACTCACGCCTCCAGGGTCACCAGGTCACGTGCATGTTACCCACCTGTGTGCCACTGCTGTTATGTCAATAATGCCCAGCTCTGCTGATACAAGGCTTCAAGACAATATACACAACCACCCCATCCACCACCGCATCCACCATCACCACATCCACCACCACCGCATCCACCACCACATCCACCATCACCACCACATCCACCATCACATCCACCACCACCACATCCACCATCACCTCCACATCCACCATGACATCCACCACCACCAAATCCACCACCGCATCCACCACCACCGCATCCACCACCACCACCACCACACCCACCACCACTACATCCACCACCACATCTACTACCACCACCACCCCATCCACCACTACCACCACCACCGCATCCACCACCGCATCCACCACATCCACCGCATCCACCACCACATCCACCGCATACACCACCACATCCACCATCACCACCACATCCACCATCACATCCACCACCACCACCACATCCACCACCACCACATCCACCACCACCACCACCACATCCACCATCTCCTCCACATCCACCATGACATCCACCGCCACATCCACCACCACATCCACCACCATCACATCCACCACCGCCACATCCACCACCACCACCACATCCACCACCACCACCACATCCACCACCACTTCCACCACCACTTCCACCACCACCGCATCCACCACCATCACTTCCACCACCACCGCATCCACCACCACCACATCCACCAGCACTACATCCAACACCACATCCACCACAACCACCACCCCATCCACCACCACCACCCCATCCACCACCACCACCACCGCATCCACCACCACCACTGCATCCACCACCACCACCGCATCCACCACCACCACCGCATCCACCATCACCACATCTACCGCATCCACCACCACCGCATCCACCACCACATCCACCATCACCACCACATCCACCACCACATCCACCATCACCTCCACATCCCCCATCACATCCACCGCCCCATCGACCACCACCACATCCAACACCACCGCATCCAACACCACCACATCCACCACCACCACACCCACCCCATCCACCACCACCACCACCCCATCCACCACCACCACCACATCCACCACCACATCCACCATCACCTCCACATCCACCATGACATCCACCACCACATCCACCACCATCACATCCACCACCGCCACATCCACCACCACCACCACATCCACCACAACTTCCACCACCACCGCATCCACCACCACCACCGCATACACCACCACCACCCCCACCACCACTACCCCCACCACCACTACATCCACCACCACATCCACCACAACCACCACCCCATCCACCACTACATCCACCACCACATCCACCACCCCATCTACCACCCCATCCACCACCACCACCGCATCCACCAACACATCCACCGCATCCACCACCACCGCATCCACCACCACATCCACCATCACCACCACATCCACCATCACATCCACCACCACCACCACATCCACCATCACCTCCACAACCACCACCACCACCACATCCACCATCACCTCCACATCCACCATGACATCCACCACCACCACATCTGCATCCACCACCACCGCATCCACCACCACACCCACCACCACCACATCCACCACCCCATCCACCACAACCACCACCCCATCCACTACCACCACCACCGCATCCACCACCGCATCCACCATCACCACATCCACCGCATCCACCACCACCGCATCCACCACCACATTCACCATCACCACCACATCCACCATCACATCCACCACCACCACATCCACCATCACATCCACCACCACCACATCCACCATCACCTCCACATCCACCATGACATCCACCACATCCACCACCACCGCATCCACCACCACCACCACACCCACCACCACTACATCCACCACCACATCCACTACAACCACCACCCCATCCACCACTACCACCACCACCGCATCCACCACCGCATCCACCACAGCCACCGCATCCACCACATCCACCGCATCCACCACCACATCCACCGCATCCACCACCACATCCACCATCACCACCACATCCACCATCGCCACCACATCCACCATCACCACCACATCCACCATCACATCCACCACCACCACCACATCCACCACCACATCCACCATCACCTCCACATCCACCATGACATCCACCGCCACATCCACCACCATCACATCCACCACCGCCACATCCACCACCACCGCATTCACCACCACCACTTCCACCACCACCACTTCCACCACCACCGCATCCACCTCCACCACATTCACCACCCACCACCACTACATCCACCACCCCATCCACCACCACCCCATCCACCACCACTACCACCACCGCATCCACCACCACCACCGCATCCACCATCACCACATCCACCACCACTGCATCCACCACCACATCCACCATCACCACCACATCCACCATCACCACCACATCCACCACCACATCCACCATCACCTCCACATCCCCCATCACATCCACCGCCCCATCGACCACCACCACATCCAACACCACCGCATCCAACACCACCGCATCCACAACCACACCCACCCCTTCCACCACCCCATCCACCACCACCACCACCACATCCACCACCACATCCACCATCACCTCCACATCCACCATGACATCCACCATCACATCCACCACCATCACATCCACCACCGCCACATCCACCACCACCACCACATCCACCACAACTTCCACCACCACCGCATCCACCACCACCGCATCCACCACCACCACCCCCACCACCACTACCCCCACCACCACTACATCCACCACCACATCCACCACAACCACCACCCCATCCACCACTACATCCACCACCACATCCACCACCCCATCTACCACCCCATCCACCACCACCACTGCATCCACCACCACATCCACTGCATCCACCACCACCGCATCCACCACCACATCCACCATCACCACCACATCCACCATCACATCCACCACCACCACCACATCCACCATCACCTCCACAACCACCACCACCACCACATCCACCATCACCTCCACATCCACCATGACATCCACCACCACCACATCCACCACATCTGCATCCACCACCACCGCATCCACCACCACACCCACCACCACCACATCCACCACCCCTTCCACCACAACCACCACCCCATCCACTACCACCACCACCGCATCCACCACCGCATCCACCATCACCACATCCACCGCATCCACCACCACCGCATCCACCACCACATCCACCATCACCACCACATCCACCATCACATCCACCACCACCACATCCACCACCACCACATCCACCATCACATCCACCACCACCACATCCACCATCACCTCCACATCCACCATGACATCCACCACATCCACCACCACCGCATTCACCACCACCACCACACCCACCACCACTACATCCACCACCACATCCCCTACAACCACCACCCCATCCACCACTACCACCACCACCGCATCCACCACCGCATCCACCACAGCCACCGCATCCACCACATCCACCGCATCCACCACCACATCCACTGCATCCACCACCACATCCACCATCGCCACCACATCCACCATCGCCACCACATCCACCATCACCACCACATCCACCATCACATCCACCACCACCACCACATCCACCACCACATCCACCATCACTTCCACATCCACCATGACATCCACCGCCACATCCACCACCATCACATCCACCACCATCACATCCACCACCGCCACATCCACCACCACCGCATTCATCACCACCACTTCCACCACCACCACTTCCACCACCACCGCATCCACCTCCACCACATTCACCACCACCACCACTACATCCACCACCCCATCCACCACCACCCCATCCACCACCTCTACCACCACCGCATCCACCACCACCACTGCATCCACCATCACCACATCCACCACCACTGCATCCACCACCACATCCACCATCACCACCACATCCACCACCACCATCACCACCACATCCACCACCACCACCACCACCACCACCACATCCACCATCACCTCCACATCCACCATGACATCCACCGCCACATCCACCACCACCACATCCAACACCACCGCATCCATCACCACCACCGCATACACCACCACAACCACTCCCACTACCACTACATCCACCACATCCACCACAACCACCACCCCATCCACCACCACCACCACATCCACCACCACCACCACATCCACCATCACCTCCACATCCACCATGACATCCACGGCCACATCCACCACCACATCCACATCCACCACCACTTCCACCACCACCGCATCCACCACCACCACCACCACCACTACATCTACCACCACATCCACCACAACCACCACCCCATCCACCACCACCACCGCATCCACCACCACCACCGCATCCACCACCACATCCACTGCATCCACCACCACCGCATCCACCACCACATCCACCACCACCACCGCATCCACCATCACCTCCACCACCACCACCACCACATCCACCATCACCTCCACATCCACCATGACATCCACCACCACCACATCCACCACCAGCGCATCCACCACCACCGCATCCACCACCACCACCACACCCACCACCACTACATCCACCACCACATCCAATACCACCACCACCACCCCATCCACCACTACCACCACCTCCGCATCCACCACATCCACCGCATCCACCACATCCAC
Source organism: Lissotriton vulgaris (assembly GCF_964263255.1). Taxonomy (NCBI): domain Eukaryota; kingdom Metazoa; phylum Chordata; class Amphibia; order Caudata; family Salamandridae; genus Lissotriton; species Lissotriton vulgaris. The sequence goes on from NC_141695.1 coordinate 635,185,704, forward strand.
CGCATCCACCACCACATCCACCACCACCACCACATCCATCATCACATCCACCATCACCACCATGTCCACCATCACATCCACCATCACATTCACCACCACCACATCCACCTCCACATCCACCATCACCTCCACATCCACCATGACATCCACCGCCACATCCACCACCACATCCACCACCACCACATCCACCACCACCACCACATCCACCACCACCACATCCACCACCACTTCCACCACCACCGCATCCACCACCACCGCATCCACCACCACCACATCCACCACATCCACCGCATCCACCACCACATCCACCACCGCATCCACATCCACCACTTCCACCGCATCCACCACTTCCACCGCATCCACCACCACCACATCCACCACTTTCACCGCATCCACCACCACCACATCCACCACCACATCCACCACCTCATCCACCACCGCATCCACCACCACCACATCCACCATACCCACCACCATCACTTCCACCACCACATCCACCACCACTTTCACCACATCCACAACCACCACCACCACCACCACTTTCTCCAAAACCACCACCACATCACCACATCCACCACCACCACATCCACCACATCACCACCACATCCACCACCTCCACCACCACCACATCCACCACCACATCCACCCCCACATCCACCATCACCACCACCACCACATCCACCACCACCATAATCCCCAGATCCACCACTACCACATGTATATGTGTGTGGCTATGTGTGTGTTTAGGTGCAAATGCAATGTTCTTGGATTTTCGTCACAATAAAATACACTGAACATAATCTTCACAAAAGTTATTTACAAACGTTTAAGCTATTGCCATTATAAATTACAATAACTTTTATTTAAGTGTTAATTATTTACAAAATTAAAAGCCATTGTTATTTGTAATATCAATACATCTAAGTCACGTAAATACAACACACATTGCATTACAAATGCTATAGGTGTCACATTTGCAAAAGTTAAAACTATTGACATTGTAACTGACAAAGCTATTAATTTTGCTACTTTCAAAACCAACACATAAATAAAAAAAAGTGTCATTTACAATACCAATAGCTCAAACTTTCCTAATGCGAGACCTATTGCATTTCCAGTGCTTGTTCTTTTTCCATCTTGTGTTGGAGATACTTTTGGATATCTGGGGGGTCATGCATTCGCCTGCTGGATTGGGCCGCGCATGTGGGTGGAGGTAGATGTGGGCGTTTGTCTGTTTTCTTGAATACAGCAGTACTATATATAAACGTCATATTTGTGGCATAGTTAAAATGGGTCCACACAGCATAGAAAGAGGCTACTTATGTAATGATATAGATTTCATACAGTCCATGGTACATCTGTTATCATTTGTGCACACCTTGGGTTCCTGCGGACCATGTTCTTCATCTATTAACGTGGAATGTGGTGGTCTGCGAGATCCCCATAAGAGAAGGCATGTACTCAGCTATTTGGACAGTCACTGGGTCCAAATGGAAACACACCTATAATCTAGGCACATACCAGGACCCGCAGGGGAGATACTGCGTGATGTGAGGTAGGCTTGTTGAGCAAACTACTATCAATCAATCAATCAAAGACATTTATAGAGCGCACTACTTACCCGTAGGGTCTCAAGGCGCTTGGGGGGGGTGGGGGGCGCATGTGCCGTTACTGCTCGAACAGCCAGGTCTTGAGCTTCTTCCTGAAGGAGAGGTGGTCTTGGGTCAAGCGCAGGTCTGTCGGGAGGGAGTTCCAGGTCTTGGCGGCCAGGTAGGAGAAGGACCTTCCTCCTGTTGTCGCTCTTCGGATGCGGGGGACGGCTACACTGGTCAATCGTTACGTGCCCAATTTGGATGATGCTCAGTTTTTGGATAAACTCTGGGGCCTCATATTGGACATAGGGTCCACACATCTAATGTGGGGAGGAGATTTCAATGTAGTATTAAACCTCAGCATGGACATCTCACATAGCACCCTTGGCAGGGAAGCACTTAAAACACTATCATTGCAGACCACCATTTGTTAGATGCTTGGAGATCCCTACACCCTACACACAGAGAGGGCACTTTTTTATTCTAATTCTAGTGTGCACTCCAGATGCACTGCATGAATACTGGGTACTCTCGGCTGGCCTCAGTGTGTGGCTGAAAGAGGCCAGACATCTCGCACGAACGTTCTCCGACTATTCCCCTGTGTTGATAAAATTATGTCCCCCTGCTAACAAATCACCCCACCGATCATGGAGGTTACAACCCACTGTGTTACTGGATGATAGTTTTCGCGAAGAACTGAAGCAAGAGTTCCTCACGTTTTTCCCTCGAAATAAAGCAGTGTCCAGTCATTAGCCTGCGTATGGGAGAGTTTTAAAGTCACCATCCATGGGCTATGTATTGCTACGGGTGGGGGAATCATCCGGGACATTAGGGGATCCTTGCAAAAACTGAAACGCGACATCAAGGCTGCAGAGGCTTCTATTGCTGAAGCTCCCACACCCAAGTTCCTCACACAGCTCAAGGAGCTCAAGGATTTATTGATAGACTATTCAGACACCACCAAGAGGGAATCCCTATTTAGATCCAAATATCATTGCGCCCGCACATATGGGTAGGGTGAGAGACCCGGCAAAGCACAGGCAGGCATAATGTGGGCCCCTAGATTTGCTAACAATATTTTTCACATAGAAGATGACACAGGGACGTTGCAAACAGGCCCCTAAGCCATACTCAACACCTTCTCTGATTTTTACTTGCGACTATATAGCATGCACAGAGCTGAGCAGATCGATGTGGTGTCATATTTTGAAGACACAGCCCTTCGCTGGATAAGTGATTCTTGTAGAGAATTTTTTGCTGCTTACATTGAAGAAGATGAGTTATGGACAGCTATAATGCAACTACTGTCTGGCAGAGCCCCAGGTCCAGACAGCCTGCCGGCTGACTTCTATAAGTGTACACCGACAAACTAGCTCCCAACAGGTATATGAAGAAGCTCAGAGCATAGGCACTCTCCCTTCGTCCATGCGACAAGCCATGATCATTTCACTCCTTAAACCGGGCAAAGATGCTTCCAAATGTAAAGCCGGCAGACAACAGTCTCACCCTGCTGATGGAAGGGCTGTTGCTGCCTGACCAGGCAGGCTTTATACCTTGAAGAGCAACCAAACAAACTTTACGCACTATATTTGCACTGCTACAGGACATTGGCTCTGAATCTAATGAAGCAGCAGTGTTTTTGGATGCCACGAAGACCTTTGATACGTTAGAGTGGGACTATATGTTTGCGATATTGCGCAGAATGGGCCTGCCTTCCTTTCCTGGATTGTGCTACTCTTCAGCCAGCCTCTGGCTGGTGCTCAAGAATGGACTCCAGTCCAATCCCTTCCCAATCTCAAGGGGTTGCCCCCTTTCACCGTTGCTTTTTGCGCTGGCTGTGGAACTGCTTGCTGATAAACTTCGTCAGCATCACAGACAATATGCTATAACGTACCCTTCACGGCATATACTAGTCTCAATCTACGCTGAGGATACTACCTTCTATCTCCATGAACAGAGCATAAGCTTAAACCCCATTCTCAGGGAATTTATCCGGTTTGGTGATATTTCTGGGATTCATATTAACTGGAATAAATCACAGATATTCCCTCTCACTCCCAACAGTCTATACCATGATAGCTAAATTCATGAGCACGTTGATCATCATGATTCAGTATCAAATACGCTGCTATCGGATATCTTATATCACCATTCTTAAGAGCTCGAAAGTGTTCTGGTAGAATGGTGATTGTATCACCGTTCTAAAGAGCTCGAAAGTGTTCTGGTAGAACATTTTCGAGCTCTTAAGAATGGTGATACAAGATATCCGATAGCAGCCCATTTGATACAGAATCATGATGATCAACGTGCTCATGAATTTAGCTATCATGGTATAGACTGTGTCAAACTAGACAGGAGAGGTGGAAACAGGACCTTACAATTAAGACAAAGAGAATGCATGTGGATTATGGAATTGAGGGCCGTTGAACAGGGCCTAAATTTGGATTCAGAGTTGCAATACTTTCTGGGACAATAGAATATCTGCCATGTCTCGGGTGTGGAGATTTTTTGAGTCAATTACTGGAGTGTAATTTAGTTTGACTATATTCTTGTATTACTAGACTTGTGACATCATGCTCAATATACTAGAGAAAATTATTTTACTTAAATCAGATGATTCCTTATGTTATTAGTAATAATGTTAATATGAACTACTCATTATGATAATGTATCCTAATATGTTACCTTGTCGAGTCAGACACGTCTATTGTGAGTATTATTGGAATTGAATGTCTGTTTTATTTATGTACTGTTTATGTTACAATTACACTTTCTTAGGAAATAATATTACTCGTTATTTCCCTCCTTAATCTCGGAATTCTCTCTTCCTGGTCTTTCTCAATTTGACTTTAACTTATTCTTTTTTATGGATCTGAATGCATTAAAGGCAACTTATACTTAGCAAAAATATGGTAATTGTATTGGGATACTGTGGCTCAGAACTAGTTTATTGGTCTTTGGAGCGAGAAGTCGGAGGTTCGGGGCCAGGTAATATAATAATACTTTTCCATTTTTCTGCAATTTTTAATACAAGAAAGATTGTAAAAGACTAGATATATAATATTGACTATATTGCGGTTAACAGCCAAATTAGTAAAACATTAACTAAATTAACCAGAGATCGAACTCGATAGCTATAATACCGTTACGATATTACTAGGAATCAAAAACTGACTTATCGTGAACCCGTTAAACCTTTCAAAAATTATAATAAATAACCTCTCCCCAATGTACAGACTTATAGATCTTTTCAGATTAATATTATTGTTGCCACACATTCCGAATTAGCTTTAGAAACAGTATTTAGAGTAATAACCTTTACTTTTACTCTTTCAAGATGGCGCACATTGAGCTAGACTTCAAATACTACACAATAATGGCGCCCGTGTAGTACGCGACCATTTGATCAGGATACATGGATACGTCGGATGAGGTGAGGGCAGTTCTAGGATATTGGACCGATATTTACTGAATTAGTTTACTTTAGATCAGTGAATTAATTTATAATTTACTTTTTACAGGTCACGTACTCGTGATTATTTGTCCCCATTTATACAAAGGTGAGACTAGTCATGGTTACTTGAGTTTTGTTAACAATATACTTAGTCAGTGACTCTCGCTACGATAGGGGCGGGAGGTACTTGTAACTCCGTAATGATATTTCAAGCTATTAACCGGGGAAATTGAACTGCTATTTTCATGAACTCGGACTGACTCGTGACTTATAATTTTATAGGTCACTTACTTGTGATTTTCTCAACAAAGCGAAATTAGAGGTGAGATGTTTCATATGAGTAATGTCACTAATGCTCATGCCGATAGTTTCATTGAATACCTAATCTTATTTAATAATATGTCTTTTCAGGATTGGCATATAGTTACAATTGTGTATGATTACTTCAGGTCCAAATTGAATTATAAAATTAACACGGTGAGCAGTATCTGATATCCATAAACTCTTAATAGCATAATTTATAGGTTATACTTATTATTATACTTAATTTATACTGAATATAGCTCTTTTGTCAAAGAACGATATATTTAGACCTAGTTAGGCGCCATAATGTCTTAAGATTTACTTTTCATAAATAAGCAACTACGATTATTATGTTGTTTAACAATATAACTAACCATAGCTTTAACATGCCCAGGGTCCATGTAAAAGAATAAGTACATTTAGGAATATGTACTTTATTGAGTCCAGGTTAACTAGATTAATACCAAGTAATTACTTTATCTTGTTACTGTTCTAAATATTTGGAGTTCTTGAATAAACTTGATACTGGCAACTTTTTGGACTACAACCCTCAAGGTGATCTAGCACTTATCTTACAATCCTCTTTCTCTTGATGGAGTTGTGCACTATGGTGACCTTTGTGACTCGGTGACTTGCTGTGTTTTGCAGATGTTACTATCTGGATACCTTTTGCGGTGATTTTCTGTAATTATTTTTCCACCCTTTTGTTCAAATAGATTTAGTTACTAATTGTATTTAACTTAAAATGGAATAATATTCAAATTATTTTGTTAATGTTAGTATGACAATGTATTTTAGTGATGTATATAGGATTGTTGTTTTGGGTTGCAGCCCTGACAAAGTCAATTGGCACTGAAAAGTGCATGACGAAACACGTGTTGGCTGCGTCTTTTTGCAAAGATGAAGAATTGATTTTTTATCTTGGACCATTATAATTTGTAATAAATACAAGTGGAAGACGTCTGAGTTGGATCATTGTGACACAAACGAACTGGATGGACTATGCCTTGGATTGGATTGTTATTTGACTGTTGAAATACGAGATATTATTTTGTGATATTCCCTGGGAGAGACAGATGTTGGTTTTGGCTGTATCTACTTCTTAATATTTTTACAATTTGAAACTTACCTTCACTACTATTGATATTACTGTTTAGTGCTCAGGGAGGACTGTACTTATACTGTATAGGCACCCACTATGTGGGTCTCTGTGGGGTTGTCTGGTAAGCGACCTCTCTCCTAACCCTTAGAAGCACACAAAATACCTTAAAATAGAGTTACTCTCACCCATACTTAAAGTTGAGCGCTTGACCTAAACCTGGTTACCAGCTGATATATATGCATTGACTTCTGCTGTGCCCCTTGGCGAGTTTATTCTGTGATGTACAATGCTTGGAAGCAACGGTGTAATGTCTGGATACCAAATGATGTATGCCCATGGAAACATAACTGTACGGCTGTACCTGTCTAATAAAATCTATTTTTTTAAAACCACAAAAAAGCCTGCCTAGGTAGAAAGCCCACTAGACACCAGGGATTTTGTTTTTTGGGCAAATGAAAGGAATGGGGCATTTGGTCATACCACCCATCCCAAATCAGTCTTTTTGCCCCCATATGGCATAGAGGGGGTTAGCTTCCAATGTGCCCCCTGACTAGCCCTCACTCCCACAGGTGTTCACCACACTAACTGTCAGTCATCCACAGGTATGACACTGTTTGTGTTCAGAAATAAATTCAGATCGAAATTGTCCTTCCTTACATTGCTTTTCATTGATACATTAATTATCATCCTACAGGTGTCCCTACATTAATAGGTCCTGATGAGACCCAACATTGTTAGCTGGGTCGAAACGTCATCAACAACTTAAAGCGAACCAATTCCCAGTCCCTACTATTATAATAGGAGGCTGCTAACATTTATTGTGTATCCATTGAATGGCGGGTCTGTTGGAGCAGTGGACTAATGCTTCCACTGTAGGGGCCTGTGTTTAACCTCCTAGTCACAGGTTCTAATCCTGGCGGGTCCACTCAGCCTTTCATCCATCTGAGGTTGTTAAAATGAATACCATTGAGTTGGGTAACAATATACATCTGTTATTCTGCGCCTTGACACACTTGGGTGATACGTGTGCTTTACAAATACACATGTTATGTTATGAATGGTCATTTCTGTAACAATATTGAAACCTTGTTTTTATGTCACTAAAGTCACAATCGATACTCATAGGTTTCACTTTTTTCACTTGGGACAGTCAGCACTGAGAATGTATAACAAATATGAATTTTCATATATAGAACAGCTTGTTTCTCTATACACTCTGTGTTACATGTCCTTCTTTCTCTGACATTTATGTACCCCCATTTTACTGTGATAGTGCTAATATATAAATTGTAATAATAACCATTAAGTGCCCACAGGAACCACTGTTTTTTGTCTAAATTAACGAGCAATGAGCCACATGTCAGAAATGCAAGGTGTCTTGCGTAATGGACTTCCCAGGACGTTGGGTAGTCACTATGTGTCCTTTACCGGTCACAACATAAAATTGTTCAGCATCGAAAGGAGCATAAGACTTTCATTTTATATGCTGATGAACAAACACTCGCTCTCCTCTAGTAAACGTGACATCTTTTCTGCGTCGGCCTTCATTTTCCTCTTACAACCCAAGTCTTTCAAGGGTGTTTCTCCCTTGGTATTTGCTCTTCTGTTGGTCCATTGAGGTAAATTGGTCGTCTAGCTCAGAACATCAAGGTTGCTGGGCTTTCACCTATGGTCGAGTGAGGGGTCGAACGATAAGCTCAAAGAGTGGAATTTAAGACAGCTTTAAGGTTGAGCTTTTCTAGTACAGCACGCTGGACAACTTTCTTTATGAAACGTTCGACAAGGCCATTGGCCTGCGGTCAAAGCGGTGCGCTCTTCTTATGCTTCACATTAAGATGACTGAGAAAGTCTCTGAATTCTCGACTGTTGAAAGGTGGGCCATGGTCAGACTTTAAGATCGCAGGAACACTTCAAGTTGTGAAAATGCTGTCTGATCTCTCAATTGCAAGTTCTTGAGTGACATAAGAGAGATCTTTGACCAATGGAAAATGGGAGGATTCATCAAAGATCACCATCAGATGATCGTCCTGTGATAAAATGAATCCGGAATTCAGAAAGAAATTTTTCTTTTCCAAAGTTCTTTATTTTCAAAATACAGGTCAGGTAACAATCCAAGAACACAAATGGATTCCCTTCTTAGCCGACGCGTTTTGTCTCACACATTGAGACTTCTTCAGGGCTCCAAAAACGAATAGTTATCAACATTCAGTAAATCTTGATGTTGTTTCACGAAAACAGCAGGTTAAACTAATTTCTTGGAGGCTGGATAGTAATCTGTTCTTGTCGTGCTCGAACTTGTTAGACAATGAAGGGCATGGTGGCCAGCATCAGTTTCAACATCACAGGTAGGACAGCTTCTGGTGAAGCATGACAAGAACAGATTACTATCCAGCCTCCAAGAAATTAGTTTAACCTTCTGTTTTCGTGAAACAACATCAAGATTTACTGAATGTTGATAACTATTCGTTTTTGGAGCCCTGAAGAAGTCTTTTGCACTTAATTAATTAAATACTCCTTGGATAGGTGCTGATTCCTTATCTTTTACTGCATTGTGGGGTTTACCCTTGAAGGAACAGACAGGGTTGTGTTCCTTGGATTCACAAGCACCATCACCACGACTCTTAAAGCCACAGGATAAAGCAGGTGCATTTTCTTTGCCTCAACCCTATTTCCTTGTGTAAAACGCACCATCAGATGATGTCCGTTGTCAAGAGGACTGAAGAATTCCACATCAATTCTTTCCCATGCATGAATTGGCAACTCTGACATGTTTAACAAGTGTTGCGTGGTTTTCTATGACAGGCAGTTGCATAGATGACAAGCCTTTAATTCTCTTTCAACTCACTCGTCGAGATGTGGAAACCATGTTCAGTCTCGGAGAACTTGTTGGTGGCAACAATTCCACAATGTCCTTCATGGGCCACTTCAATTATCTGTTGTCACGGATTCCCTGGAGTGACAATTCTCGAACCTCTTAGAATAATACATTCCTGAGTAATGGACAGTTCATCTTTGACATTATTAAACTTTTGATATTCACTGTCACTGGTAACAGGTCGAGGCTGCTGGTACTAAGACTGATGATATCCTTTATTCAGATCCAAGCAAGAGAATACCTTTCACACCATTCAATTGAGTTATCATGGTGGCAATGTGCTGACCTGGATGTCATTCTTTATCAATTGCCCTGTTCGCTTGATACATATCCACGCAAATGGGTTTTAATACGGAGCTCCCTCTAGCCAGGAACTCCAAGATGGCCCCGATATTTCCCCATCAGAGAAAGAGGTCGGCGAACCAGGCGTGAGGGAGCGCGCGCCTATGATGTCCGACACGGAGCCTCTGGAGGGAGAAATGACAGCCTCAGAAGTAGGGAGCTTCGGAGACAGAGACCTGAGAGAGATTTGAATGACTGGAGAGAATGAGACGACAACGGAAGTACAGAATAGCGAAGAAGATGATGGAGGAGACCTGACTTACCCCAAAGAAAATGTGGAAGTATCCAGACATTCCTGGGGCCCACAGGATGCCGGTATATCCATTGCTGCGGTCCTAGAGGACTGTGGCTGCAGGCTGCAATATTTGAAAAGGTTGGCTGGGGGGGAGGGGAGGCACAGTGTGACCGGGGAGAGCACCTGCAACTCTAAAAACAACTTCTCACTCCTTTTTCCTTCACACACAGTGTAGTCCTGGCATGTTGGTGATGGTTAGCACACAGGGAGGTGAAATATAGAACTGATCCTGTTTTGTTCTGTTTTGTTTCTTTAAAACCCCCTTTTGGATGGCTGGAGAACCCTGTGACCCAAGAAAACCCAGGAGGAAGGAGGACCTGACGTGAAGGTCCTCACCTGAAACAGAGAACCCCCCAGAGACCTTCCTATGGTGTCCCCATTTCTCAGAGGACACTGAATACAAGGAAACTTTTTGCTTTCTTATATAATTTTGTTTATTTGTTATTGTCAAAGGAAGATCAGCATCTGCTCTTGTGACAGCAGGGTGGATTGTCTTTCCTCCTACCTTGCACCCTATTAAATCAGAAGGGCTTGGAGAAGCTGTTAAAACGAAGTAGGAGGCATAGACATGGCTTGTAGATTATAACAGTAGATTTATTCTTGTGGTAATTTACAGGTTCTCAGTTACATAGAAGATCCTTAGAAATATCTGGTAAAGCCTAGGGATGCCCCACCAGGAGCAAGGTCCACTCTGCTCAGCCCATCACACCAACTGAATCTCTCCACATACAAAGCAACCCCAACATTCCACGTGACATCACCGCAGGCTGAGCAGGCAGACAGAGAACCACTGTGGGGAGAGTGCATTGGCAATAAGCACATTACAACACATCCCCCCCTTAATAATCAAACAAACAGAAGAAGATAAAATACACGAAAAAGAAGAAGATAAAATACACAAGTCTGGAAAGAAAATACAAAAGCATAAGACTGGAAAGAGAATGCCCAAGTCAGGAATAGAAGATGATAAAATACAGAAAATAAACAAGTCAGGAAAAGAAGAATGCATCAAAACAATAAATAACACATCCTTCCCCCTTAATAACGATCATAAACACAAAAATGTATCAAGATGGTAAACACACTTTTGACAGGAAGAAAAAAGAGGACGCACCACCAAAACATAGTAATACATCCTTTCTTCCTGCAAGAAACCAAAACCGCACCAATTTCTCAAGTGCTGCACAAATCCTAAAAACCAAGGGTAATAGCAAAACTGATAGAGGAAGTTACACACATTATAAGTAACCCCCCCACGTGTGTACCCGTCACACACAGTCTAAGTAACGTGTAACTGTAGCACAAGACAAAACCTGAAAATCTAAGGTATCCCTTAACCCAAAACAAAAACAGGGTAACCTTTTAACCCAAAACACTCTTGAATCATACAATGAGTACCAATAAACTCAGAAATCCCAAAAAACTAAGGGTAAATCTAAACTGATAAGAGAAGTTACAATACACTAGAGGTAACTCTCCACGTGTGTACCCGTCACACACAGCATGCATACATACATAACGCAAACCAAGAACCTATGGTATCCCTTAACCCCACATGTGTAGTTGTCACATCACACACAGCCTATGGAGCATGAATGCATAATACCAAACAGGGTATCCTTAGACACAAAGTAAATGCAGGGTATCCTTTAACCCATGACACTCTCGCTAAACAATGGGTAAGTATAAAACTGGGGCAACCACCACCCTCCAAAATTACACATAATAGATGCACAAGCATATGTTCACAACCACTTTCTATTAAGCACCGGAGCTCGATCTTTGCCCCTGATGAAGAAAAGGAACAACAACAAAATAAACTGAAATAAATAAAGTGATCACCGCCGATCATATTTGTATGGAGTGAGTTGTTCTCCGAATTCATTGCAAAGAACTGCAACAGTCTCCACACAACGCGTTGTCAAAAATCCATGTATTGCCAAGATAAATATGTGGCTGGCAAGGTAAACATAGTCTTTGAATTGAGCACAGATACTGATTTCCAACATCGCTGGAAACCTTGCATTGTAAAAAAAATCATGACGACAGCTATGAACATTTTCATGCTGAGACCCACAGCTGTAAAACCTTTTGGTGAAATCTTGCACAAATGCTAAACAATATCCTTTCAAGAGCGCCACAAACTTGTGTTGAAATGCAGCTCAGCTGAGCTGATCTGTGTAAATATTTCCTTCTCAGAGCCACTCCGATGTGAAGAGAAATGATGAAACCGTTACGTGCAGGCAATCTTGAAAAGCACTCACACGCAGCGTTGTAAACAGATGACGTTATGACGCTGACTAGTCACTGAATCCCTCTGCAGGATTCCAGTGCGTCATCAGTCAAAACAGGCAGCCCAGGCGTGAAGAGCTCCTGCTCCAACGAACTTTCACCGAGAGCCCAGATTCAAAGAATCACAGTGCGAGTACAGCACTAGTCCAACAAGGTAATTTTCAAAGGCAAAACAGTTTCTACATAGTTAACCCCTTCGCTGCGGGGCTAATTTCCCCACAGCGCGGGGGGAGGGGGGCCGCGCACGGCGCCGCTGTGCACATGACGAGCCCAGGCTCGTCATGCAGCACGGTGCTCGTGTGCTGGTGACGAGCCTGGGCTCGTCATGACCACGCCCGCGCAATGGAACGCTCAGCACAGCGGGGAAATTAGCCCCGCGTGTGAGCATTCCACGGCTCATGACGAGCCTAGGCTCGTCACCAGCACACGAGCACCGTGCTGCATGACGAGCATAGGCTCGTCATCAGCACGGAAGGGGTTAAAATCGCTAGCAGGAAACTTCGAAAATCGTAAATACAGTCTGAAAAAACTTCTTTGCACAACAGCACCACCCAATGGCTGAAATTAAGTACTTCCCTCGAGGCTCGATTTTTTTCCTCCGGAGACAAACAAACCAAGCAGCAGCTGATTTTCATTAAACATCACACACCGAGGCTCGATTATTGATCTGCACACACACAGCGGCTGGTAGACATCCTTCAATTAACAAGGAGGCTCGATAGTCCTCGAACCACAAACTCAGTCATTTCCAAAATAATACTCTGTTCGTCATGGACATGGTACAGCTGAAGTTAAAATTCCGTTACAGAAGAAATTCAGTACCCAGCTGAAACAAAACCTCAGAATTCATGCCAAGACTGTCGCAAATCAGTAATTAAATAGTCTTAAACTGGGAAGAAACTGGCACCAAGCGTTGAGGGCGACCGTTGACAGGGTCACTGGTGGGGCATATGGGGTGCCTAGTTTCATCCATTCCACTTACTTGAAGTCTATAAGTTCCAAATCTTTAAATCCTTTTTAGAAGCGCTTCTTTATCTACTTCAGTTTTAAAAATCAAATCCGTCCAAGGTAGCTCCATGGGTTCTTTTTAAATCGTCGCCAGTGTTAAAACGAAGTAGGAGGCTTACACATGTCTTGTAGATGATAACAGTAGATTTATTCTTGTGGTAATTTACAGGTTCTCAGTTACATAGAAGATCCTTAGAAATATCTGGTAAAGCCTAGAGATGCCCCACCGGGAGCAAGGTCCACTCTGCTCAGCCCATCACACCAACTGAATCTCTCCACATACAAGGCAACCCCAACATTCCACGTGACATCACCGCAGGCTGAGCAGGCAGAGAGAGAACCACTGTGGGGAGAGTGCATTGGCAATAAGCACATTACAACAGAAGCATTATAAAACCTGAACTTTTATTTCCTGGTATCCTCATTTAGTGACTAGTACACTCCTCCCTCAGCCCCCCTGAGGCTGGACATTACAACAATGGTGTCATAAGTGGGATTTAGTCACGGGGGGCTAGAAGATGACCCAACCTGTGTCCATGCAGGCCAAGCTAGCCCAACTGGCTGAGGGACAGAGAAACTTACAGCTGGTCCTGAGACAACAAAATCAAAACACCCAGAAAGAAAGCGAGGCCTTACAAACAGCCAAAAAAGAACAGGCAATACTCCTGACTGCCAACCAACCGGTGCAAGACACGGCCATCCTATGCCTGACGGATGCCATTTCCAGCTCCAGTGTACACCCCAATGTCCCTGGGAGCGTTTTACAGAAGTTTCAGGAGGGTGATAACCCCGATTATTTTTTTACTAATTTTGAAAGAGTAGCCATCACCGCCACATGGCCTCCCGAAAGGTGGGGTCAATACATCGCCCCATTATTGTCCGGTGAGCTGCAGGCAGCCTACCAGGCAGCCAACCCAGCCACACCCTACCCGGATATAAAAAAAGCCATCTCAGAGAGACTAGGCTGTGATCTTGAATACTATAGAGCACGTTTCCGTAAGGAGAAATGGGTAACGGGGGACAATCCCAGGGTTCTCTGTTATAGGATCATGGACCTAGGGTACCGATGGCTACAACCACACACTTCCACAGTGGAAGAAATCACAGAAATTGTTTATTTGTAACAGTATTCGGATGCCTTACCCCTAAACACCAAAGCATGGGTAAAACAACATTTGAACCTGTCTTCCCATACCACTGTGGAGTTAGCCTGTGCCTACCACCGCGCTCTGGACTTTAGAGCATAGGCAGTAGAGGGACCCATCCCTCTTCTTAGCCTCTCCTAGAAGTCCCCTAGAAAGCGGAGACAAACAAACCTCCCGCCGAAACAGGCCATTGATCAAGCCCCTTCCAAAGACCTCTTTAGTGCAGGTGGGACCCCAATCTTTTCGTTGTACAGGATGGGGTCACATAGCCAGAAACTGTCCCCTACACACTGAGAGCACGGAACCCATGGAGGTAGGCCTGTCTCGGGGTAGGGTACTCACTGAAGGGGAAGCTAGGGAGCGGTATAAGAAAGCCATTAGACTGAACGGACGACCCCTGGATGCACTAGACACAGGGTGTCACCATACGGTGGTTTCCAAGAACTTGATCCCCTTGGCCAAACCCCTGCAAAGGTGAAACTATGTTTGTCTCTTGCGTTCATGGGGGCATCAGAGCTTTTCCGTTGACGGAATTATTATTAGAAATAGATGGGTATCCTCAAGTCAGAAGGGTAGGAGTGGTTCCCTGAAGGCGTCCTTTTAGGTACTGATCTTCCACATTTTCACAAATATCTAGCAACCACAACAAAGCCCTCCCCGGAAAAAGACTGGTTACAAGAAGCCCCCTTCCATGAAGAATCCATACTAAGTCCCACTGAGAGGAAAAAGAAAACGAAAAATGAGAAAAGGAGAGAAAACGAAAAATATGGAGCTGCCTGTCTTCCTATTTCTTCATATCGGCTCTCTACCCCAGACAGCGTAAGTACCCCTTCCAGGAGCTTTCGAACAGCACAGAAAGAAGACAGCACCTTAGTGAACGCGTGGAGCCAAGTACAGGAACCAGACCCAGCCAAGGTAGGCCCATATTTCTTTATAAAAAAGGGCTGGTATACAAGGGCTATTGGATATAACAGACACAAAACTGAACAACTATTGATCCCCGTTTCCTTTAGATACCAGGTTCTACACTTAGCCCACAGTCAAGTAGGAGGGGTCACTATGGGCAGGAACTTACCTTGAAGTATCTATTAGAACATTTTTATTGCCCAGGAATTTATTAATTAATTTATTTAAGAAGTTTTATATCGTACTAGCCAGACCGTGGGGTATCGGAGTGCTTCACATCAGTTACAGAGCAGATGAAATGAGAGCAGAACATAATACAATGACGCAAGACAGTCGTAATGACAATGCTACAGAGTTCCGTTGCGAGGACTTGAAAACACCGCATCCAGGAGGGGTGAGGTGTCAATCTCAGGGCTCCAGCTGTTTCTATCTGATCGCTAGGGCTCGATCGAGGAAGAGGGTTTTGAGCTGATTTTTGAATTTAGCGAAAGAAGAAATAGTTCTGATGTGAGGGGGAATAGAGTTCCAAATTTTGGGCGCATTACCAGCGAAGGACCTGGCCGCAGTTTTTTGTTTTCGTGATTTTAGCGGGAGGAGAAGTAGGGTGTTAGAGCTTCCGAGAGTTCTGTTCTGGCCGGATTTTTTAAGTTTAGCTGCCAGATATTCAGGTTTGCCTGTGTGAAGGGCTTTCTGGGTGAGGCAGGCTGTTCTGAAGTTCGCCCGCAATTCTATTGGTAGCCACTTGAGGTCTTTGAGTGCAGGAGAGATGTGATCAAATTTCTTTATTCCTGTGACCATTCTGGCAGCCCCTTTGAGAGTTGTTTTCAAAGGGGCAAGATGTGTTTTCGCTATTCCAGAGAGGACTGCGTTACCATAGTCCAGTCTAGACAGCACCAATGCCTGGGTGGCTTGTTTAAGATCTTTGGGCGGGATAAAAGGTTTAATTTTGTTCAGAAGCTTCAGGTTGAGGATGGCGCTCTTCGCCGAGATCTTAATGTGTTTAGTCATGTTGAGTTTTGAGTGTAGGGTGATGCCTAAAGATTTAACAGAATCAGCCAGGGTGAGGTTCCCATTGAGAGCATCGATAGCTTTTAACCACTCTACCATTTTGTGGGTTCTCATCTTTGTTTGAAATGAGGAGTAGTTCAGTGTTGTCCGGGTTCAGTTTTAAGTGTTTACTAGTCAGCCAAAGTTGCACTTCTCTTAGTGTTTCGTTGAGTCTTTGAATGTCTTTTGCCGAGGAGATTTCCAAATAAATTTGAGTATCGTCAGCAAACAAGTGACAAGGGATGTTGGCTTCCATGTAAATGTTGAAGAGTTGAGGGGAGAGCACTGATCCTTGGGGTACTCCCCTATTGACGGGGTGGAGGTCGGACTCAAAGATTTTGATTTTGATTCTCTGGAAGTGGTTGTGGAGGAAAGAAGCGAACCATTTGAGGACCACCTCGTCAAGATCAGCCCTGTCTTCGAGAGCCTTGAGGAGAAGTTCGTGGTCAACTGTGTCAAATGCTGCAGATAGGTCTAGGAGAATGAGGAGGCAGCATTGATCGGAGTCCAATGATTTGTGGATATCATCAATTATGTTGAGGATCGCGGTTTCAGTGCTGCAACCTTTCCTGAATCCCGACTGTTCGGAGTCGAGAAGGTTGGTATGGTCCAGGTGTTGGGTTAGTTGTTGGAGTACACATTTTTCTAGGATTTTGGAGAGAAGGGGAAGGTTGGAGACTGTTCTGAAGTTGTTCAGGTCGTTGATGTCAAGGCCTGTTTTTTTCAGCTGTGGGGTTACTTGTCCCACTTTCAGACAGTCCGGAACAACTTTTTAGGGAGCTGTTAATACTTCTGCACCAGAGTGGGGCGAGGTGGAGTTTCATCTTTTTGGTGAGTTGAGCAGGTAGAAGGTCTAGGGCATGGGTACTCACAAACTTTCTCTTGGGGGCCAAATTTACAGTGTAGTTTGTGTCCGAGGGCCGCACCGGTGGGGGCGGGGTCAGTGAAGTAGAGGGCGGCAGGCTTGAGTAACAAAATAAACTGTGACCATGAGGTTGAACACAGGTCCCTGCAGCAGACGCCTTCGTCCACTGAGCCACCAGACCCGGCATACACATCTCAATTTGCCGGCTTGCCTCTTGATTCTTTGTGTTTATTGCATAGCTGTTACATTTTTGGTGTGTGGAGCTTTGCTGCAGCCATCTCTTTCAGTATAAATGTTTTCGGCACAGTTTTAACAATCTCCCAGCACCCCTTTCACATGTTCCTGTGGGCTTATTTGCCTTACCAGAAGGCAGGTTTGATCAAGCGGGGCACTATTTTCAGTCTTTTTTCAGAGCCTGTCTGCTGTTGGCGTCTTCAGGTTGGCTCCGTCTGGGAAAGTATTTTCCTGTCTCTTGCTCAATTCCCAACTTCTGGAGAAGTTAGTGGTTATTAATGTGGGTAGAACCTTCAGTCGGGTGCTTATTTCTAAAACCTGTAAGCTTGTGCTACATCGCCCAGCATATGTCTTTTTTTAAATCTATTTTATTGGTTTTGGGTTAACCTGGACATAACGTGAATAACCTTTTGTATCCGCTATTAAAGGTTAGATACAGTGGTGAGCGGCACAACTTGGTAGAAATACGGCATATGAAGGGTCGCCTGTCCAGTAAGTGAGCTGGTACATAGGTCTGTCTTAAATACATATCATAGATTAGCTTTGGGTAATATCGGTAGTCGCTTAGCAACTAAGTACAGCTTGGTAAGGATTTTAGTGAGTGTCCGTTATGTGGTGGTCTGCAAACTGGGGAGGCGTGTAGTAAAGTTCAAGTTCAAGTTCAAGTTCCAAAATTTGTATAGCGCTCTACTCACCCAGAGGGTCTCAAGGCGCTTGGGGGAGGGAGGTGTTTTTACTTATCGAATATCCAGGTTTTTAGTTGCTTTCTGAAGGAGAGGTGGTTCTGTGTGAGGCGGATGTGGGTGGGGAGAGAATTCCAGGTTTTGGCCGCTAAGTAGGAGAAGGATCTTCCCCCCATGGTGGATCTGTGGATGCGTGGAATTGCGGCGAGGGCTTGATTGGACGATCGTAGTTGTCGGGAAGGGGTGTAGAATGATAGACGCTTGTTGAGGCATTCGGGTCCTAGGTCGTAGAGGGCTTTGTGTGCGTGGGTGAGGAGACGGAACGTAATTCTCTTGTTGACAGGGAGCCTATGGAGGTCTTTTAGGTGGCCAGAAATGTGAGCTTGCCGAGGGATGTCTAAAATGAGTCTGGCTGAGGCGTTTTGGATGCGTTCGAGTTTTTTCTGTAGTTTGGCTGTGGTTCCGGCGTAGAGGGTGTTTCCGTAATCCAGTCGGCTTGTGACCAGTGCGTGGGTGACCGTCTTTCTTGTTTCGGTGGGGATCCAATGGAAGATTTTTTTGAGCATTCGTAGGATGTTGAAGCAAGATGATGAGACGGTGTTGACTTGTCTGGTCATCGAGAGGGAGGAATCCAGGATGAAGCCCAGGTTACGTGCATGGTCCGTAGGTATGGGTGCGGTTCCGAGGGCCGGAGGCCACCATGAGTCGTCCCAGGCAGAGGGGGAAGGTCCTAGGATGAGGGCTTCTGTTTTGTCCGAGTTAAGTTTTAAACGACTGCTCTTCATCCACTCGGCTACTTCTTTCATTCCTTCGTGTAAGTTGGTTTTGGCGGTGTTTGGGTCTTTGGTGAGGGAGAGGATTAGCTTGGTGTCGTCTGCGTAGGAGATGATGTTGAGGTTATGTTGGCGTGCGATGGAGGCGAGGGGGCTCGTGTATATGTTGAAGAGGGTGGGACTGAGTGATGATCCTTGTGGTACGCCGCAGATGACTTCGGTGGCCTCTGATTTGAAAGGGGGGAGGCGGACTCTCTGTGTTCTTCCGGTGAGGAACGAGATGATCCAGTTCAGTGCTTTT
This sequence comes from Lissotriton vulgaris, assembly GCF_964263255.1. Classification (NCBI taxonomy): domain Eukaryota; kingdom Metazoa; phylum Chordata; class Amphibia; order Caudata; family Salamandridae; genus Lissotriton; species Lissotriton vulgaris. The sequence continues at coordinate 635,204,921 of NC_141695.1, forward strand.
TCTTGTATTCCGATGTTGCTGAGGCGTTGTATGAGGGTGCTATGACAGACTGTGTCGAAGGCTGCGGAGAGGTCAAGTAAGATCAGAGCAGCTGTTTCACCGTTGTCCAGTAATGTTCGGATGTCGTCTGTTGCAGCGATGAGGGCGGTTTCGGTGCTGTGTTTGGCTCGGAAGCCGGATTGTGAAGGGTCGAGGGATTTGTTGGATTCGAGGAAGGCGGCGAGTTGACTGTTGACGGCTTTCTCGATGACTTTGGCAGGGAATGGGACGAGCGAGATGGGGCAGTAGTTCTTAAGTTCGATTGGGTCTGCCGTGGGTTTCTTCAGAAGGGCGCTGAGTTCGGCATGTTTCCAGTTTTCCGGGAAGGTAGCGGAGTTGAGGGAAGAGTTAATGACATCGCGGAGATGGGGAGCGATGATGAAGGACAAAGTAAAACGTAACAGGGGTTTGTCACCTTCTTCATCTCTGCCTGTGTGTGCCTGGGCTGAGACAGCTTCCTGGCACACACACACACAGCCGCACCCGAGCACTTCACAGGTCTTTAAAAGACCATTTGTATGTTAATGAGGCTTTTGTATTTCCCCTCTTAGGCCCCTGCAGCTGCACTCTGACTATCACGGAATGCCCGGCCCCCACAGAGCAGCAGAGTCTCTCAGAGGCGTGGTGCGCAGTATTTGCTATCATACTTTTTTTTTTTTTTTAAACACAGGTAAATTGTGTTAGACGGGGACCCGGAGGGTCGGCCGAGTACAGGGGGAGAGGCCTCCGTTGAGGGCTGTCTCCGGCGATCCTACAGACAAGTAACTTCCCCCTCACAGATGGACACCACACAAGGATGAGTTCAACACACTTTATATAAGAATCTTGAGGCAAGGTGATAAACGATACAGGGGGGTCAGGATACGAGGATCCTCCCAATTCTAGTCTCTGTAGGGGAAAGGGTAGCGGGACAGTCTTAGTACCGGTCCGGTACAGGTGCGGCAAGAGGGAAGCTCACAATCCTCGAGCTTGGGGGTCCGCAAAGATGGGCCGCGGCAGCGCCAGCAGGCTAGGACGAGGGTTCACAGCGAGGAGGGCCGCGGCAGCGCCAGCAGGCTAGGATGATTATTCACAACGAGGAGGGCTGCGGCAGCGCCAGCAGGCTACGACGATTATTCACAACGAGGAGGGCCGTGGCAGCGCCAGCAGGCTACGAAGATGGTGTACGACAAGAAAGGCCGCGGCAGCGCCAGCAGGCCAAGACGATGGTTCACGTTGCAGAGGGCCGCGGCAGCGCCAGCAGGCTTCGGAGATGGTTCACAAGAAAGGGCCGCGGCAGCGCCTGCAGGCTTCGGAGATGGTTCACAAGAAAGGGCCGCGGCAGCGCCAGCAGGCCTCCAAGGATGAGTTCCTCACGGTGTCTCTCGACTCCAAGATACAACTGCCTTCCTGCTCTGGAGCTGCCCCAGTTATAGGTCTGGTCTCCTTTGATGTCCGGACCCTCGCACTTGGAGGTCGGGAGGTCCGGGATGAGGGAGTCCAGACACCCAGCAGGGGGGTGGAGCCAGCGCCCGGGGAGGCCGGGGGCGATCGACACCTGGCAGAGGGGAGCCATTGACACTCCTTCTACCATTGACCTGCCAAGTGGTCTCTTCACCCCCTAGGTGGTTGGTGGTGCCTCGATGTCGGGGCCTGGCCAGGCCCAGGGTTGGGGTCGAGCCGAGGCCACGCGGCCTTGTTATGTAGTGTCTAAAGATGGCGGCTGGCCCGGGGCAGTGGTGCTGACGGGGGCCCGGGCCAGCCAATACTGGGGTGTTCGGGGGCTGGAGTTCCGTTGTGGACGGGTCGTGGGTTGCCCCAGCGGGTTGCCGGGATGGTTCTTGTCGGGGATACAGGGAGAGCAGGGGCCCGGTCCCCGTCATGCGGGGAGGGAGCGGGCCTTCCCCGAGGCCTGTCCAACATGCGTCCCCCCCAGCTGAAGGCAGGGAGAGTCACCCATCCTCCTGGGTACTCTCCTCGCCGAGGCGGAAGAAGCGTGACAGGCTGTCTGCATTGGCGTGGTCCTGGCCTGGACGATGCTCCACAGTGCAATCCATCCCCTGCAGGGAGATGGACCATCGCAACAGTTTTGGGTTCTCTCCCTGCATCTGCATCAGCCATTGCAGGGGTCGGTGATCTGTTTGCACCCGGAAGTGGGTACCGAAGAGATAGGGCCGGAGCTTCTTGAGGGCCCATACCACAGCGAAGGCTTCGCGCTTGATGGTGCTCCAGCGCTGTTCTCGGGCCAGCAGGCGTCGGCTGATGAAGGCCACTGGCTGATCTACTCCCTCGGTGTTGAGTTGAGAGAGGACGGCCCCAATGCCATGATCTGAGGCGTCCGTCTGCACTATGAACTCCCGGCTGTAGTCGGGGGCCTGGAGCACGGGGGCGGTGCACATGGCGGCCTTCAATTTCTCAAAGGCCGCTTGACAGTCCGGAGTCCAGTTGACTGTTTGGGGTTTTTCTTGGATGTGAGTTCTGTGAGGGGCCCCACAATGCTGCCATAGTCCTTTACAAACCGCCGGTAGTACTCGGTGAGCCCCAGGAAGGCTCGGACCTCGGTTTGGGTGACAGGTGGTTGCCAGGCCTGGATGGCAGCGATCTTGAGCTGGAGGGGTGCCACCAGACCGCTCCCCACTTGGTGTCCCAGGTAGGTCACGGACCCTTGGCTAATCTGGCATTTGCTGGCTTTGATGGTGAGCCCGGCCTGCCGGAGGGCGTGCAGGACCTCCCGGAGGTGGTGGAGGTGGTCTGCCCAGTGGCGACTGTATACAGCAATGTCGTCCAGATAAGCGGCGCTGAATTCTTCGAGGCCCGCCAGTACCTTGTTCACGAGTCTCTGGAAGGTAGCTGGGGCGTTTTTCATGCCGAATGGCATCACCTTGAAGTGGTAGTGGCCATCCGGGGTAGAGAAGGCGGATCGCTCTTGGGCCCCGGGGGTGAGGCCGATCTGCCAGTAGCCCGCTGTTAGATCGAAGATGCTCAGGTAGCGGGCGGCCCCCATGCGGTCAATCAGCTCATCCGCCCGGGGGATGGGGTGAGCGTCGGTTCTGGTAACGGCGTTCAGGCCCCGATAGTCCACACAGAACCGGAGCTCGGAGGCAACGCCCCGGGCGGCAGCCTTGGGGACCAGTACGACTGGGCTGGCCCAGGGGCTGTCAGACGGCTCGATCACTCCTAGAGCCAGCATTTTGGAGACTTCGTTCTGGATGCAGGCGCGCACTCGATCCGGCACTCGGTATGCCCTGTGTCGAATAGGGGGGCTATCCCCGGTGTCCACGTCGTGAAGGCACCAGGGGGTGACCCCGGGGATGAGGGAAAACAGGTCTGCGAATTGTAGCAGGAGATCTCGACAGTCTTGGCGTTGCTCTGGGGATAAGGCATCGGAGAGTCTGACCCCTTCCACTGAGCCGTCCTGCTCGAGTGTCCTCAGCAGGTCAGGAAGGGGCTCGGAGTCTTCTTCCGTCCCACTATCGGTAGCCATCAGGAGGCTGAGTTCTGAGCGTATGAAGTGGGGTTTGAGTCTGTTGGCGTGGAGGACCCGTAGGGGGTTCCAGGGGGGACTCCATGTCGATCAGGTAGGTGACGGGACCCTTGCGCTCTATCACCTTGAAGGGCCCTGTCCATTTGTCCTGTAGGGCGCAGGGTTCAACCGGGGACATCACCCAGACTTGTTGTCCCGGCTCGAACTCGATGGAGGAGGCATGCTGATCATACCATTTCTTCATGTCCTCCTGACTGGCTTCAAGGTTGGCCTTGGCGAGTTCCCTGAATCGCCGGGTCTGGTTGCGGAGGGTCAGGAGATACTTGTATACATCCGGAGGAGTCTTCTGGGGGGCCACCTCCCACCCTTCTTTGACCAGGCTGAGGGGACCCCGGACGGGGTGTCCATACAGGAGTTTGAATGGGCTGAAGCCCAGGGATTTCTGGGGGACTTCTCGGTAGGCGAACAGGAGGCACGGGAGCAGCACATCCCATTGGCGACGTAGGGGTTCTTCTAGGCCCATGATCATCCCCTTGAGGGTGCGGTTAAACCGATCGACCAGTCCATTTCCTTGCGGGTGGTAGGGGGTCGTGAATTTGTAGGTGACCCCGCACTGTTGCCAGAGAGACTTCATGTATTTAGAGATAAAGTTTGTGCACCTGTCGCTGACGACTTCCCGGGGGAAGCCCACCCGAGAGAAGATCCCCATCAGGGCTCGGCCTACCACGGGCGCCGTCACGGTCCGAAGAGGGATGGCCTCTGGATAGCGGGTGGTGTGGTCCACCAGGACCAGGATGAACCGGTGCCCTTGTGCTGTTCGGGGGTCCAGGGGCCCCACAATGTCTATTCCCACCCGTTCAAACGGGGTGGTGACGATGGGAAAAGGCTGCAGGGGTGCTTTGAGTTTTCGGCCGCTCTTCCCGCTGGCCTGGCAGGTTGGGCAGGCCCGGCAGTGGTTGGATACATCATTCCGCATTTTGGGCCACTAGAAGTGGGTCACCAGGCGGCTGTACGTTTTGTCTTGCCCCAGGTGTCCGGCAAGGGGCACATCGTGTGCTTGGTTCAAGAGGAAGTCTCTGAAGCGGAGGGGGACCACCAGCACCCGGCTGGCCCCCAGCTCAGCAATCCTTTGCTCACTGTAGAGCAGGTCATTGTCCCAATAAATCCAGTGGGCCCCCGAGGTGTCTCCTGCGCTCTGGGCGAGGGCTTGTTGCCGGAGTCCCTCGAGGGAAGGACATGTTCTCTGCTCCTGTCGGAATTGTTCCTGGGTGGTGTGAGAAGTTGGCCCGATATGCAACGTTCGCTATTCTAGCGACCGCTATGTATCGTTCCAACGACCCTTATGGTGTTTGGTTGTAAGTCAACCTATAGACCAGCTATCCTAGTAGCGTGGATACGAGCAGTCTAAGGCTAAAGACTCGAGAGGGCGCGTTAAGCCAGCTGTTTACCACACATGTACCCCTTGAACACCCAGTGAAAGGACACCACACAAGTGTTATGAAAATAAACAGGATATTTATTTAAGATTCACAACAGCCCTGGACTCTTTATGAGGACAGGGTACTAAGCACAAACCAAATCTCTTAGGAAAATACTTCAAGTGCACAATTAAAACAAGTGTCCGAGGACACGGAAAGTTTAAGGTCTCGGGCGGACCCGATAAGGCAAGTCGGAAGCGAGGGACTCGGGACCCTAGAGTAAAGAGGCTATGCAGGCACCGAAATGCCGAGTTACCTAGCCACGAGGGCTGCGGCTGCACAAGTCTTACAGGCGTCGGGGTCTTCGCTGACGAGCCAGGAGCCGGAAGAAAAGGAGTTGCTGGCCGGCGACCAGTGATGAATAGTTCGTAGAGATCCAAGCCTGGATCAGAGATTGTTGATACCTGAAAGCAGAGGGGACCAAGTTCGTACTACTAGCCAGTAGTCAGAGGGTACCAGGAAGGCACCGGTTGGCCGTCACCTCGACCAGGTGAGTGGGCGACGCTAGGCTCTGCAGTCTCACGGACCAGGAGGCGTTGTCGGCGACCACGGTGGAGGTGCGAGCTGTCCCACGAAGGATGATGCTGTCGGCGTCGCTGGGCCCAGGATGGGGCAACAAGCCTTGGCAGATCTCAGGGCCACGTGGTGGGCCTAAGATGGCGTCTTGAGTGGACCAGGAGGGTCCGGGGTGCTTCTCGCAAAGATGGAAGCAAGGGCCAGTCTGGAGCAACCAGACCAGCAGTGTTGATTGTCGGATGTCGTCACAGAAGGGCACAAGCCAGCGGCTAGTGACCAGACAACGTGCTGAGCAGCGAGCAGAAGGGCCCCACGCAGATCGTGGAGATGCTGGGAGACTGCACTTCGGTGCTGGAGCGGCTCAGGGTCGGGGCTTCTCGGACCCCAGAGCACTCACCAGGGAATTGCTTCGAAGGTCGTGCTGGTTAAGAGCGTGCAGGTTCTGATGATGGCCGGTCCCTCGAGGTCTCGTCGCACCCACAGATCACAGCTGAGCTGATGACGTGGGTAGAGGTCAGAGGTGCCAGGGAAGCCGGTTCTCGTCGAGCTGGGCCGTCGGATTCCTTGAGGAAGGACTTACAGCAAACCGCAGAGTTCTTAGATGGTGCCCGCTGATGCAGGGTGACTACTCCTTAGTCACAAGGGAGAAATCTTAAGAAGAGTCTTGAATGTCCTTTCGTAGAAAGTAGTTCTTGATTCAAAGATGATCTAATTTGGAAGGGTCCCCGCTCCGGCCTTTATTCTAAAGAAAGGGGTGGGTACATGACTAGGTCCTGCCCTAAGGGTGGGACCAGGAAGGGAGGTAGTTACACCCCTCTCCCCTGCCGGACCTTCCCCAGGCCAGGGCTGGCGCCCCTGGAACTGGTTCTGACCGGCAGATGCGTAGTGAGCACCGGGGTGCCACTCCGCAGTCACCTTCTCGCAAAAGCCCTACCTACCCAGAATACACAAACCCTGTCTGGGACGGTGCGAACACCGCCCTTGACAGGAAACCCTTTGTCCAAGCTCTCCTCGCTGGAAGGACTCCCAGCAGCAGGAGGTCAGACTCGTGTCTGTGGTGGCAGCATCCATTTTGTGGAGCTGAGGCTTTAGTTAACTTTAACCGGGGTTCCCAGTTACGTACATGTCGTGTCCCTCTAGAAGGGCGGAATGCTAACCTCGTCGCCAGAGTTGGTGAGAGGGCAGCATCCCGATTCGTATGACACCTTACTCGACATGTCTTGATAACGCGACATCGAAGTTACCGATGTGGTACGCGTTATCATGGAACAGCCATTGGATCTTGGTTCCGCAAGCTGCAACCGGGCTCGGCTCGGGCCAGAGCCTAGTTCACACGAGCCCATGCACTCTGCCTTCAGGATTGTCAAGGCCTGCCATAGGAGTGACTGATAGGAACTCGAGTGTCCATTGTATGGTTAGATATAGGGCTACTATATTTAAAGCAAAGTGTGATTACACGACTTCGCCCCAGCTGTCATGCAGCCAGTTGTGTCAAATTTAGGAGGCCAGCCAGGGGTGGCATAATACATGCTGCAGCCCCTGGCGGCCCTGGGTACACCTATGCCCTGAGTTACAGGGTCTGATAGGGTGGCCCAGTACCAATTGGTAAATGCACCTAGGGTACATATCGTAATTTAGAAAGAGAACAGCCAGGCTGTGGGTTGGATTAGCAGGCCCACAGCCAGAGAAAGTCGTAAACCAGTGAAACAAAAGCAAAAAATCTGGGTGATCATAGGATTGCAGACCCTACTCTCCTACATGACCCCCCCCCCAAACGTCGGAACAATAAGCTAACCTTGACCAGGTGAGTCTTCTTGTTCTAAGTGGAAATACCTGGAGAGCCCATCGGCATTGCCATGATCAGTACCAGGTCTGTGTTCCACTGTAAAGTCCATCCCCTGTAGGGAAATGGACCACCTTAGCAGTTTGGGGTTTTCACCCTTCATCTGATTTAGCCACAAGAGGGGCTTATGGTCGGTCTGAATCTTGAAGTGAGTGCCAAACAAGTATGGCCTCAGCTTCTTCAGGGCCCAAACCACAGCAAAGGCCTCCCTCTCAATAGCTGACCAATTCTTCTCTCTAGGGGTCAGCCTTCTGCTTATAAAAGCAATGGGCTGGTCTTGACCATCAAAATTCAGTTGAGAAAGAACAGCTCCCACACCCAACTCAGAAGCATCTGTTTGGACAATGAATGGTTTGGAGTAGTCCGGACTCTTGAGGATAGGCGCCGTGCACATGGCCTGCTTTAGGTCATCGAATTCTTTTTGACAGCTCGCTGTCCACTGAACCTTTTTTGGCATTTTCTTGCTTGTCAGTTCGTTTAATGGTGTCACGATGGAACCATAGTTCCTGACAAACTTCCGGTAGTATCCAGTCAGGCCCAAGAAAGCTCGAACCTGAGTCTGGGTGGTTGGAGGAGCCCAGTCCCTGATTGACTGTATCTTGCTCTCCAGTGGCTGAACCTGGCCTCCACCTACAAGGTGGCCCAGGTATACAACCTGTGTCTGCCCTATCTGGCACTTGGTGGCCTTGATAGTGAGGCTTGCTGCTTGCAGAGCCTCTAACGCTTTCCGCAGGTGGACCAGGTGATCCTCCCAGGTGGAGCTAAAGACAGCAATATCGTCAAGATACGCCGCACAGAAGTCATCCAGCCCAGTAAGGACTTGATTCACCAACCTTTGGAAGGTGGCAGGTGCATTTTTCAGACCAAAGGGCATCACCACGAACTGATAATGCCCACCAGGGGTTGAAAATGCGGTTTTAGGCTTGGCGTCCTCAGCTAACCTAATTTGCCAATACCCAGCTGTCAGGTCAAACGTACTTAAGTAGTTGGCCGAGGCCAATCTATCGATAAGCTCGTCTGCCCTCGGTATTGGGTGGGCGTCAGTCTTAGTGACTGCATTGAGACCCCTGTAGTCTACGCAAAACCTCATCTCTCTCTTACCACCCTGGGTGTGAGGTTTCGGCACTAGAACTACGGGACTAGCCCAAGGGCTGTCCGAGGGTTCAATGACTCCCAGCTCCAACATTTTCTGCACTTCACTCTTGCTGCAGTCTCTAACGTGATCAGGCTGCCGGTAGATTTTACTCTTAACGGGCAAGCTGTCACCAGTGTCAACCTCATGGGTGCACCAATCGGTCTGGCTGGGTGTTAGAGAAAACATATGTCTGAACGACTGAAGAACCTGTTTACAGTCGCTCTGTTGACGTTCGGAGAGGCTGCCACAAAAGACAACACCGTCTACCGATCCATCGTCAGGATTCTGAGTGAGCAGGTCGGGGAGAGGGTCACTCTCTTCTTCCTGTCCCTCATCTAGGGCCATGAGCAAACTCATGTCCTTCCTGTCGACATATGCCTTGAGCCTGTTGACATGAAGCACCCTGTGGGGGCTCCGGGGAGTTCCCAGGTCGACCAGGTAGGTGACCTCTCCCTTTTTCTCCAGGATGGTGTAGGGCCCGGACCATTTGTCCTTGAGTGCTGCTGGGGCCACTGGCTCCAACACCCACACCTTCTGTCCGGGCTGGTAAACAGTCAAGACAGCCTTTTGGTCATGCCAAGGTTTCTGGAGTTCTTGGCTGGCCTTAAGGTTTTCAGATGCCTTCTCCATGTATTCAGCCATCCGCGAGCGGAGGCCAAGCACATAGTCCACTATGTTGGCTGCAGGCTTTTTGAGAGGTCTCTCCCATCCTTCCTTCACCAAACACAGGGGTCCTCTTACAGGATGCCCGTACAAAAGTTCAAAAGGGCTGTAGCCAACCCCCTTCTGTGGGACTTCTCTGTAGGCGAACAAGAGGCAGGGGATCAGGACGTCCCATCTACGCCGAAGCTTTTCAGGTAGTCCATGAATCATCCCTTTAAGGGTCCTGTTGAATCTCTCAACAAGCCCATTGCATTGTGGATGATAGGGTGTAGTGAACTTGTAGTTGACACCACATTCCTTCCACATAGCAGTTAAGTAGCTCGACATAAAGTTTGCACCTCTGTCGGAGACGACCTCCTTAGGGAAGCCCACTCTGGAGAATACTCCAACTAGGGCTCTTGCCACAACAGGTGCTGTAGTGGTCCTAAGGGGAATAGCTTCAGGATACCTGGTGGCATGATCCACTACCACCAGTATAAACTTGTGCCCTGATGCTGTTGGTGGTTCCATGAGACCGACGATGTCGATCCCCACCCGTTCAAAGGGCACCCCCACCACAGGCATTGGTATAAGGGGGGCCTTTGTCGTGCCACCTGACTTACCACTGGCTTGGCAAGTGACACAGGAGCGGCAAAACTCCTTGGTATCTTCGTTCATATGTGGCCAGTGAAAGTGTGAGACAAGCCTGTCCCACGTTTTCGTCTGGCCTAAGTGACCTGCTAAGGGAATCTCGTGGGCCAAGGTAAGTAGGAAACCACGCTGAGACAAGGGTACAACCAGCCTCCTGGTCATGCCAGGCTTGGGGTCTCTTGACTCAGTGTACAGGAGTCCATCTTCCCAGTATACCTTGTGGGTACCTGTGGCGTTCCCAGCAGCCTCAGCAGCAGCCTGCTGTCTGAGGGGTTCAAGAGAAGGGCAGCCTAACTGGTCCTTCCCCAGGTCTTCCCTTGAGGGTCCCCCTGAACCCAAGAATTCAACTTGATCAAGTTCGAACTCCCTAGGCTTAGTTTCCCTCAATTCCTGTAGGTCAGCCTCCTCTGAGACTTGATCCACGACCTGGGGCAAGGGGGAAGGCGCAGCCTTAACCCTACTGCTCTTTTTCTTGGGAGGTGTCTGGTCCGTTGTTCCAGGATCCAGCACCTGTTCAGTGGGGCATTTCCTGACCTGTGACCTGGTCACAGCGAACACATGTGCTGGCAAGCCTAACATTTCCATGTGAGTCCGGTGCTCCACTTCTGACCATTGTGATGACTCCAAATCATTGCCCAACAAACAATCCACTGGGAGGTCTGGACTAACTACAACCTTCTTTTGGCCAGTTACCCCTCCCCAGGAGAAAGCTACAATTGCCATACTGTGATTGGTAGTGACATTGCTTGCATTGGTCACCAGGAATTCTGTACCTGGCATGATCTGTCCAGGGTCCACAAAGTTAGGCGTCACCATGGTGACGCTGGCACAAGTGTCCCTATAGGCCTGAGCCATCTTTCCATTTATGAAAGGCGTCTGTCTGTATTTGCCCAAGGTATTGGGACTTATGTCAGGGGACACGTCCGCGTCCCCTGTACTGACAAAGACAGCCTGAGTGAGTGTGCCAACTAAGTTGTCACGCCCCTCAGAACCCAGGGTTAACCCTACTAAACCCTTGGGAGGCGCACTACCACTGCTGACTGTACTAGGGGGCACAGGTGCCTTAGGGGCTGCAGTGGCAGGAGTCTGCCCTCCTCCTTTCTTGGTGCACTCACTAAACCAGTGAGATTTACTTTTACAGTACTGGCACCATCTTTTGGATTGGCCTTCTTTCTTCTTTTGGGGAGCCTGACCCCCTCCCTCTTTGGGTTGTTGGGGACCTGTCGAAGACTTCTGGTCGTTTTGTTCCCCCTTAGAATCTTTACCCTTCTGGTCTGCTTTCTTCTGACCACCTTGATTCTGGCCCTGGTTCTGTTTAACTCTCGTACGAACCCATCTGTCTGCCTTCTTTCCCAATTCTTGGGGAGAGGTCAGATCCGAGTCGACAAGATGCTGATGCAACAACTGGTTCTGACAATTGTTTAAAATTTGTTCTCTCATCATCAAATTATACAATCCTTTGTAATCAGTAACCTTACTGCCCAGCAACCAGCCCTCAAAAGCCTTAGTGGCACAATCGACAAAGTCAGACCAATCTTGAGACTGCGTTTTCTGGGTATCCCTGAACAGCACCCTGTACTGCTCAGTGGTTAGGCCGAACCCTTCAACGAGTGTATTTTTCAAGACTTGGTAATCGTTCGCATCCTCCACCCTTGTGGTGAGGAGCTTGTCTCTTCCTTTACCTTCAAAGGAGAGCCACAAGATAGCTGCCCACTGACTCTGGGGAACACCTTGCACAGTGCAGGCCCTCTCCAAAGCAGTAATCCATTTGTGGATGTCGTCCCCTTGTTTAAAGGGGGGCACTATCTTACCAAGGTGTTTCGTATCGAAACTCTTTTCCCTATTGCTAGGTACATTGCTGCCACCAGTGGGGACCACCCCACTTAACTGTTGCTCTCTCGCAAAGGCAAGCCTTTCTTTGGCCAGGGCAAGTTCTTCCCTTTCGATCCTCAGATTAGCTGCCCTTTCCTTAGCTTCGTACACTCTCCGCTGAGGGGACGTCATCCCTCTTTGCGAAGAGTTGCGAGAGCCATTGGTTTGAAGGGATCTGCCAGAGTCTCTTGACAGAGATCGGGCTCGTCCATTCCCAATGTTAAGCGGACCTGACAGTAGCGCCGGGGGTCCCCCAGTACCACTATCATGTTTGCTTAAGTTGGACCTGCTTAGTCTAACGACTTCTACCTGTCCCTTATCTGCCTCATCCCCAGAGGGATCCTCATCCTCATCATCCTCCACATCTTCGTTCTCAGTTGCGAGGTGGATGAGGTCAGGATCGTCTCTGGTTCCCTCGAGGGGAGGCATGTCTCCTTCTGGATTAGAAGAGCTAAGACGGGTCTCAGCTTTTCTGGCATCATAAGTCTCCAAGAGACCAATCAGAAAGGACGTGGTGGGGTTAGACCCCTGCTTGATCTTCCGGGAGTGACACACCTGTCTTAACTCCTTGAAGCTCAGCACAGTATATCTTGAAGGGATGACCTGTGGAGGGTCAACTGACACAAGGGGAGACTCAGAGTTTCCTCCTTTGTCCGACATACTGTTTCTAGTGTGGTGTAAGTGATGCACCTACCTACACTACGTGTTTACCTACTGTTCCCTTGCTAAGAGTTGCAGCCAAGGTGTGCTAAGCCTTGAGGAGCTACAACAGCTGGTTCAGTAGAACTCAGAGTATTCTAAGCTTTAGTTATATGTACTAACAGTACTTGTGTGATCTTTCAACAAGATATTCTTAGGATACGTGTGGTAAAACAACAGCAAGCTCAAATCCCAACCGCTGCTCACCAATGTGAGAAGTTGGCCCGATATGCAACGTTCGCTATTCTAGCGACCGCTATGTATCGTTCCAACGACCCTTATGGTGTTTGGTTGTAAGTCAACCTATAGACCAGCTATCCTAGTAGCGTGGATACGAGCAGTCTAAGGCTAAAGACTCGAGAGGGCGCGTTAAGCCAGCTGTTTACCACACATGTACCCCTTGAACACCCAGTGAAAGGACACCACACAAGTGTTATGAAAATAAACAGGATATTTATTTAAGATTCACAACAGCCCTGGACTCTTTATGAGGACAGGGTACTAAGCACAAACCAAATCTCTTAGGAAAATACTTCAAGTGCACAATTAAAACAAGTGTCCGAGGACACGGAAAGTTTAAGGTCTCGGGCGGACCCGATAAGGCAAGTCGGAAGCGAGGGACTCGGGACCCTAGAGTAAAGAGGCTATGCAGGCACCGAAATGCCGAGTTACCTAGCCACGAGGGCTGCGGCTGCACAAGTCTTACAGGCGTCGGGGTCTTCGCTGACGAGCCAGGAGCCGGAAGAAAAGGAGTTGCTGGCCGGCGACCAGTGATGAATAGTTCGTAGAGATCCAAGCCTGGATCAGAGATTGTTGATACCTGAAAGCAGAGGGGACCAAGTTCGTACTACTAGCCAGTAGTCAGAGGGTACCAGGAAGGCACCGGTTGGCCGTCACCTCGACCAGGTGAGTGGGCGACGCTAGGCTCTGCAGTCTCACGGACCAGGAGGCGTTGTCGGCGACCACGGTGGAGGTGCGAGCTGTCCCACGAAGGATGATGCTGTCGGCGTCGCTGGGCCAAGGATGGGGCAACAAGCCTTGGCAGATCTCAGGGCCACGTGGTGGGCCTAAGATGGCGTCTTGAGTGGACCAGGAGGGTCCGGGGTGCTTCTCGCAAAGATGGAAGCAAGGGCCAGTCTGGAGCAACCAGACCAGCAGTGTTGATTGTCGGATGTCGTCACAGAAGGGCACAAGCCAGCGGCTAGTGACCAGACAACGTGCTGAGCAGCGAGCAGAAGGGCCCCACGCAGATCGTGGAGATGCTGGGAGACTGCACTTCGGTGCTGGAGCGGCTCAGGGTCGGGGCTTCTCGGACCCCAGAGCACTCACCAGGGAATTGCTTCGAAGGTCGTGCTGGTTAAGAGCGTGCAGGTTCTGATGATGGCCGGTCCCTCGAGGTCTCGTCGCACCCACAGATCACAGCTGAGCTGATGACGTGGGTAGAGGTCAGAGGTGCCAGGGAAGCCGGTTCTCGTCGAGCTGGGCCGTCGGATTCCTTGAGGAAGGACTTACAGCAAACCGCAGAGTTCTTAGATGGTGCCCGCTGATGCAGGGTGACTACTCCTTAGTCACAAGGGAGAAATCTTAAGAAGAGTCTTGAATGTCCTTTCGTAGAAAGTAGTTCTTGATTCAAAGATGATCTAATTTGGAAGGGTCCCCGCTCCGGCCTTTATTCTAAAGAAAGGGGTGGGTACATGACTAGGTCCTGCCCTAAGGGTGGGACCAGGAAGGGAGGTAGTTACACCCCTCTCCCCTGCCGGACCTTCCCCAGGCCAGGGCTGGCGCCCCTGGAACTGGTTCTGACCGGCAGATGCGTAGTGAGCACCGGGGTGCCACTCCGCAGTCACCTTCTCGCAAAAGCCCTACCTACCCAGAATACACAAACCCTGTCTGGGACGGTGCGAACACCGCCCTTGACAGGAAACCCTTTGTCCAAGCTCTCCTCGCTGGAAGGACTCCCAGCAGCAGGAGGTCAGACTCGTGTCTGTGGTGGCAGCATCCATTTTGTGGAGCTGAGGCTTTAGTTAACTTTAACCGGGGTTCCCAGTTACGTACATGTCGTGTCCCTCTAGAAGGGCGGAATGCTAACCTCGTCGCCAGAGTTGGTGAGAGGGCAGCATCCCGATTCGTATGACACCTTACTCGACATGTCTTGATAACGCGACATCGAAGTTACCGATGTGGTACGCGTTATCATGGAACAGCCATTGGATCTTGGTTCCGCAAGCTGCAACCGGGCTCGGCTCGGGCCAGAGCGTAGTTCACACGAGCCCATGCACTCTGCCTTCAGGATTGTCAAGGCCTGCCATAGGAGTGACTGATAGGAACTCGAGTGTCCATTGTATGGTTAGATATAGGGCTACTATATTTAAAGCAAAGTGTGATTACACGACTTCGCCCCAGCTGTCATGCAGCCAGTTGTGTCAAATTTAGGAGGCCAGCCAGGGGTGGCATAATACATGCTGCAGCCCCTGGCGGCCCTGGGTACACCTATGCCCTGAGTTACAGGGTCTGATAGGGTGGCCCAGTACCAATTGGTAAATGCACCTAGGGTACATATCGTAATTTAGAAAGAGAACAGCCAGGCTGTGGGTCTGATTAGCAGGCCCACAGCCAGAGAAAGTCGTAAACCAGTGAAACAAAAGCAAAAAATCTGGGTGATCATAGGATTGCAGACCCTACTCTCCTACATGACCCCCCCCCCAAACGTCGGAACAATAAGCTAACCTTGACCAGGTGAGTCTTCTTGTTCTAAGTGGAAATACCTGGAGAGCCCATCGGCATTGCCATGATCAGTACCAGGTCTGTGTTCCACTGTAAAGTCCATCCCCTGTAGGGAAATGGACCACCTTAGCAGTTTGGGGTTTTCACCCTTCATCTGATTTAGCCACAAGAGGGGCTTATGGTCGGTCTGAATCTTGAAGTGAGTGCCAAACAAGTATGGCCTCAGCTTCTTCAGGGCCCAAACCACAGCAAAGGCCTCCCTCTCAATAGCTGACCAATTCTTCTCTCTAGGGGTCAGCCTTCTGCTTATAAAAGCAATGGGCTGGTCTTGACCATCAAAATTCAGTTGAGAAAGAACAGCTCCCACACCCAACTCAGAAGCATCTGTTTGGACAATGAATGGTTTGGAGTAGTCCGGACTCTTGAGGATAGGCGCCGTGCACATGGCCTGCTTTAGGTCATCGAATTCTTTTTGACAGCTCGCTGTCCACTGAACCTTTTTTGGCATTTTCTTGCTTGTCAGTTCGTTTAATGGTGTCACGATGGAACCATAGTTCCTGACAAACTTCCGGTAGTATCCAGTCAGGCCCAAGAAAGCTCGAACCTGAGTCTGGGTGGTTGGAGGAGCCCAGTCCCTGATTGACTGTATCTTGCTCTCCAGTGGCTGAACCTGGCCTCCACCTACAAGGTGGCCCAGGTATACAACCTGTGTCTGCCCTATCTGGCACTTGGTGGCCTTGATAGTGAGGCCTGCTGCTTGCAGAGCCTCTAACGCTTTCCGCAGGTGGACCAGGTGATCCTCCCAGGTGGAGCTAAAGACAGCAATATCGTCAAGATACGCCGCACAGAAGTCATCCAGCCCAGTAAGGACTTGATTCACCAACCTTTGGAAGGTGGCAGGTGCATTTTTCAGACCAAAGGGCATCACCACGAACTGATAATGCCCACCAGGGGTTGAAAATGCGGTTTTAGGCTTGGCGTCCTCAGCTAACCTAATTTGCCAATACCCAGCTGTCAGGTCAAACGTACTTAAGTAGTTGGCCGAGGCCAATCTATCGATAAGCTCGTCTGCCCTCGGTATTGGGTGGGCGTCAGTCTTAGTGACTGCATTGAGACCCCTGTAGTCTACGCAAAACCTCATCTCTCTCTTACCACCCTGGGTGTGAGGTTTCGGCACTAGAACTACGGGACTAGCCCAAGGGCTGTCCGAGGGTTCAATGACTCCCAGCTCCAACATTTTCTGCACTTCACTCTTGATGCAGTCTCTAACGTGATCAGGCTGCCGGTAGATTTTACTCTTAACGGGCAAGCTGTCACCAGTGTCAACCTCATGGGTGCACCAATCGGTCTGGCTGGGTGTTAGAGAAAACATATGTCTGAACGACTGAAGAACCTGTTTACAGTCGCTCTGTTGACGTTCGGAGAGGCTGCCACAAAAGACAACACCGTCTACCGATCCATCGTCAGGATTCTGAGTGAGCAGGTCGGGGAGAGGGTCACTCTCTTCTTCCTGTCCCTCATCTAGGGCCATGAGCAAACTCATGTCCTTCCTGTCGACATATGCCTTGAGCCTGTTGACATGAAGCACCCTGTGGGGGCTCCGGGGAGTTCCCAGGTCGACCAGGTAGGTGACCTCTCCCTTTTTCTCCAGGATGGTGTAGGGCCCGGACCATTTGTCCTTGAGTGCTGCTGGGGCCACTGGCTCCAACACCCACACCTTCTGTCCGGGCTGGTAAACAGTCAAGACAGCCTTTTGGTCATGCCAAGGTTTCTGGAGTTCTTGGCTGGCCTTAAGGTTTTCAGATGCCTTCTCCATGTATTCAGCCATCCGCGAGCGGAGGCCAAGCACATAGTCCACTATGTTGGCTGCAGGCTTTTTGAGAGGTCTCTCCCATCCTTCCTTCACCAAACACAGGGGTCCTCTTACAGGATGCCCGTACAAAAGTTCAAAAGGGCTGTAGCCAACCCCCTTCTGTGGGACTTCTCTGTAGGCGAACAAGAGGCAGGGGATCAGGACGTCCCATCTACGCCGAAGCTTTTCAGGTAGTCCATGAATCATCCCTTTAAGGGTCCTGTTGAATCTCTCAACAAGCCCATTGCATTGTGGATGATAGGGTGTAGTGAACTTGTAGTTGACACCACATTCCTTCCACATAGCAGTTAAGTAGCTCGACATAAAGTTTGCACCTCTGTCGGAGACGACCTCCTTAGGGAAGCCCACTCTGGAGAATACTCCAACTAGGGCTCTTGCCACAACAGGTGCTGTAGTGGTCCTAAGGGGAATAGCTTCAGGATACCTGGTGGCATGATCCACTACCACCAGTATAAACTTGTGCCCTGATGCTGTTGGTGGTTCCATGAGACCGACGATGTCGATCCCCACCCGTTCAAAGGGCACCCCCACCACAGGCATTGGTATAAGGGGGGCCTTTGTCGTGCCACCTGACTTACCACTGGCTTGGCAAGTGACACAGGAGCGGCAAAACTCCTTGGTATCTTCGTTCATATGTGGCCAGTGAAAGTGTGAGACAAGCCTGTCCCACGTTTTCGTCTGGCCTAAGTGACCTGCTAAGGGAATCTCGTGGGCCAAGGTAAGTAGGAAACCACGCTGAGACAAGGGTACAACCAGCCTCCTGGTCATGCCAGGCTTGGGGTCTCTTGACTCAGTGTACAGGAGTCCATCTTCCCAGTATACCTTGTGGGTACCTGTGGCGTTCCCAGCAGCCTCAGCAGCAGCCTGCTGTCTGAGGGGTTCAAGAGAAGGGCAGCCTAACTGGTCCTTCCCCAGGTCTTCCCTTGAGGGTCCCCCTGAACCCAAGAATTCAACTTGATCAAGTTCGAACTCCCTAGGCTTAGTTTCCCTCAATTCCTGTAGGTCAGCCTCCTCTGAGACTTGATCCACGACCTGGGGCAAGGGGGAAGGCGCAGCCTTAACCCTACTGCTCTTTTTCTTGGGAGGTGTCTGGTCCGTTGTTCCAGGATCCAGCACCTGTTCAGTGGGGCATTTCCTGACCTGTGACCTGGTCACAGCGAACACATGTGCTGGCAAGCCTAACATTTCCATGTGAGTCCGGTGCTCCACTTCTGACCATTGTGATGACTCCAAATCATTGCCCAACAAACAATCCACTGGGAGGTCTGGACTAACTACAACCTTCTTTTGGCCAGTTACCCCTCCCCAGGAGAAAGCTACAATTGCCATACTGTGATTGGTAGTGACATTGCTTGCATTGGTCACCAGGAATTCTGTACCTGGCATGATCTGTCCAGGGTCCACAAAGTTAGGCGTCACCATGGTGACGCTGGCACAAGTGTCCCTATAGGCCTGAGCCATCTTTCCATTTATGAAAGGCGTCTGTCTGTATTTGCCCAAGGTATTGGGACTTATGTCAGGGGACACGTCCGCGTCCCCTGTACTGACAAAGACAGCCTGAGTGAGTGTGCCAACTAAGTTGTCACGCCCCTCAGAACCCAGGGTTAACCCTACTAAACCCTTGGGAGGCGCACTACCACTGCTGACTGTACTAGGGGGCACAGGTGCCTTAGGGGCTGCAGTGGCAGGAGTCTGCCCTCCTCCTTTCTTGGTGCACTCACTAAACCAGTGAGATTTACTTTTACAGTACTGGCACCATCTTTTGGATTGGCCTTCTTTCTTCTTTTGGGGAGCCTGACCCCCTCCCTCTTTGGGTTGTTGGGGACCTGTCGAAGACTTCTGGTCGTTTTGTTCCCCCTTAGAATCTTTACCCTTCTGGTCTGCTTTCTTCTGACCACCTTGATTCTGGCCCTGGTTCTGTTTAACTCTCGTACGAACCCATCTGTCTGCCTTCTTTCCCAATTCTTGGGGAGAGGTCAGATCCGAGTCGACAAGATGCTGATGCAACAACTGGTTCTGACAATTGTTTAAAATTTGTTCTCTCATCATCAAATTATACAATCCTTTGTAATCAGTAACCTTACTGCCCAGCAACCAGCCCTCAAAAGCCTTAGTGGCACAATCGACAAAGTCAGACCAATCTTGAGACTGCGTTTTCTGGGTATCCCTGAACAGCACCCTGTACTGCTCAGTGGTTAGGCCGAACCCTTCAACGAGTGTATTTTTCAAGACTTGGTAATCGTTCGCATCCTCCACCCTTGTGGTGAGGAGCTTGTCTCTTCCTTTACCTTCAAAGGAGAGCCACAAGATAGCTGCCCACTGACTCTGGGGAACACCTTGCACAGTGCAGGCCCTCTCCAAAGCAGTAATCCATTTGTGGATGTCGTCCCCTTGTTTAAAGGGGGGCACTATCTTACCAAGGTGTTTCGTATCGAAACTCTTTTCCCTATTGCTAGGTACATTGCTGCCACCAGTGGGGACCACCCCACTTAACTGTTGCTCTCTCGCAAAGGCAAGCCTTTCTTTGGCCAGGGCAAGTTCTTCCCTTTCGATCCTCAGATTAGCTGCCCTTTCCTTAGCTTCGTACACTCTCCGCTGAGGGGACGTCATCCCTCTTTGCGAAGAGTTGCGAGAGCCATTGGTTTGAAGGGATCTGCCAGAGTCTCTTGACAGAGATCGGGCTCGTCCATTCCCAATGTTAAGCGGACCTGACAGTAGCGCCGGGGGTCCCCCAGTACCACTATCATGTTTGCTTAAGTTGGACCTGCTTAGTCTAACGACTTCTACCTGTCCCTTATCTGCCTCATCCCCAGAGGGATCCTCATCCTCATCATCCTCCACATCTTCGTTCTCAGTTGCGAGGTGGATGAGGTCAGGATCGTCTCTGGTTCCCTCGAGGGGAGGCATGTCTCCTTCTGGATTAGAAGAGCTAAGACGGGTCTCAGCTTTTCTGGCATCATAAGTCTCCAAGAGACCAATCAGAAAGGACGTGGTGGGGTTAGACCCCTGCTTGATCTTCCGGGAGTGACACACCTGTCTTAACTCCTTGAAGCTCAGCACAGTATATCTTGAAGGGATGACCTGTGGAGGGTCAACTGACACAAGGGGAGACTCAGAGTTTCCTCCTTTGTCCGACATACTGTTTCTAGTGTGGTGTAAGTGATGCACCTACCTACACTACATGTTTACCTACTGTTCCCTTGCTAAGAGTTGCAGCCAAGGTGTGCTAAGCCTTGAGGAGCTACAACAGCTGGTTCAGTAGAACTCAGAGTATTCTAAGCTTTAGTTATATGTACTAACAGTACTTGTGTGATCTTTCAACAAGATATTCTTAGGATACGTGTGGTAAAACAACAGCAAGCTCAAATCCCAACCGCTGCTCACCAATGTGAGAAGTTGGCCCGATATGCAACGTTCGCTATTCTAGCGACCGCTATGTATCGTTCCAACGACCCTTATGGTGTTTGGTTGTAAGTCAACCTATAGACCAGCTATCCTAGTAGCGTGGATACGAGCAGTCTAAGGCTAAAGACTCGAGAGGGCGCGTTAAGCCAGCTGTTTACCACACATGTACCCCTTGAACACCCAGTGAAAGGACACCACACAAGTGTTATGAAAATAAACAGGATATTTATTTAAGATTCACAACAGCCCTGGACTCTTTATGAGGACAGGGTACTAAGCACAAACCAAATCTCTTAGGAAAATACTTCAAGTGCACAATTAAAACAAGTGTCCGAGGACACGGAAAGTTTAAGGTCTCGGGCGGACCCGATAAGGCAAGTCGGAAGCGAGGGACTCGGGACCCTAGAGTAAAGAGGCTATGCAGGCACCGAAATGCCGAGTTACCTAGCCACGAGGGCTGCGGCTGCACAAGTCTTACAGGCGTCGGGGTCTTCGCTGACGAGCCAGGAGCCGGAAGAAAAGGAGTTGCTGGCCGGCGACCAGTGATGAATAGTTCGTAGAGATCCAAGCCTGGATCAGAGATTGTTGATACCTGAAAGCAGAGGGGACCAAGTTCGTACTACTAGCCAGTAGTCAGAGGGTACCAGGAAGGCACCGGTTGGCCGTCACCTCGACCAGGTGAGTGGGCGACGCTAGGCTCTGCAGTCTCACGGACCAGGAGGCGTTGTCGGCGACCACGGTGGAGGTGCGAGCTGTCCCACGAAGGATGATGCTGTCGGCGTCGCTGGGCCCAGGATGGGGCAACAAGCCTTGGCAGATCTCAGGGCCACGTGGTGGGCCTAAGATGGCGTCTTGAGTGGACCAGGAGGGTCCGGGGTGCTTCTCGCAAAGATGGAAGCAAGGGCCAGTCTGGAGCAACCAGACCAGCAGTGTTGATTGTCGGATGTCGTCCCAGAAGGGCACAAGCCAGCGGCTAGTGACCAGACAACGTGCTGAGCAGCGAGCAGAAGGGCCCCACGCAGATCGTGGAGATGCTGGGAGACTGCACTTCGGTGCTGGAGCGGCTCAGGGTCGGGGCTTCTCGGACCCCAGAGCACTCACCAGGGAATTGCTTCGAAGGTCGTGCTGGTTAAGAGCGTGCAGGTTCTGATGATGGCCGGTCCCTCGAGGTCTCGTCGCACCCACAGATCACAGCTGAGCTGATGACGTGGGTAGAGGTCAGAGGTGCCAGGGAAGCCGGTTCTCATCGAGCTGGGCCGTCGGATTCCTTGAGGAAGGACTTACAGCAAACCGCAGAGTTCTTAGATGGTGCCCGCTGATGCAGGGTGACTACTCCTTAGTCACAAGGGAGAAATCTTAAGAAGAGTCTTGAATGTCCTTTCGTAGAAAGTAGTTCTTGATTCAAAGATGATCTAATTTGGAAGGGTCCCCGCTCCGGCCTTTATTCTAAAGAAAGGGGTGGGTACATGACTAGGTCCTGCCCTAAGGGTGGGACCAGGAAGGGAGGTAGTTACACCCCTCTCCCCTGCCGGACCTTCCCCAGGCCAGGGCTGGCGCCCCTGGAACTGGTTCTGACCGGCAGATGCGTAGTGAGCACCGGGGTGCCACTCCGCAGTCACCTTCTCGCAAAAGCCCTACCTACCCAGAATACACAAACCCTGTCTGGGACGGTGCGAACACCGCCCTTGACAGGAAACCCTTTGTCCAAGCTCTCCTCGCTGGAAGGACTCCCAGCAGCAGGAGGTCAGACTCGTGTCTGTGGTGGCAGCATCCATTTTGTGGAGCTGAGGCTTTAGTTAACTTTAACCGGGGTTCACAGTTACGTACATGTCGTGTCCCTCTAGAAGGGCGGAATGCTAACCTCGTCGCCAGAGTTGGTGAGAGGGCAGCATCCCGATTCGTATGACACCTTACTCGACATGTCTTGATAACGCGACACCGAAGTTACCGATGTGGTACGCGTTATCATGGAACAGCCATTGGATCTTGGTTCCGCAAGCTGCAACCGGGCTCGGCTCGGGCCAGAGCCTAGTTCACACGAGCCCATGCACTCTGCCTTCAGGATTGTCAAGGCCTGCCATAGGAGTGACTGATAGGAACTCGAGTGTCCATTGTATGGTTAGATATAGGGCTACTATATCTAAAGCAAAGTGTGATTACACGACTTCGCCCCAGCTGTCATGCAGCCAGTTGTGTCAAATTTAGGAGGCCAGCCAGGGGTGGCATAATACATGCTGCAGCCCCTGGCGGCCCTGGGTACACCTATGCCCTGAGTTACAGGGTCTGATAGGGTGGCCCAGTACCAATTGGTAAATGCACCTAGGGTACATATCGTAATTTAGAAAGAGAACAGCCAGGCTGTGGGTCTGATTAGCAGGCCCACAGCCAGAGAAAGTCGTAAACCAGTGAAACAAAAGCAAAAAATCTGGGTGATCATAGGATTGCAGACCCTACTCTCCTACAGGTGGGGCCACCCTCTTGACGCCACTGGGCCAGTTCGGGAAGGTCTCGGAGCCGATCGAGTCCTTCTTCGCTGTGTTCCGGGGAACTGGCTTCCAGGGTGGCTCCCTCTTGGACGATCGGGGGAGGAGGCTCTGGCCATTCGTGTTCTTCGGGACTGGGGATGGCGCGGGCGGCCATGGACCGGGTCGTTACGCAGACCCATTCAGGGAGGCCCAGCATCCCCAGGTGCTCTCTTCTCTCGACGGCTGACCAGGGAGAACTTTCGAGGTCGTTCCCCAGGAGGCAGTCCACGGGGGCATCATCGCGGACAGTCACTTTCAGCATTCCGGATACTCCTCCCCACTCGAAGGGGACGCAGGCCATCCGACATAGGCTTTCTGAGTTGTCGGCCGACCGTACGGGGCAAAGGATATTTGGCAAGATCTGGTCCGGGGTCACCAGATGGCAGCGGACTGCGGTCACACTGGCCCCGGTGTCGCGGAGGGCTTCAGCCCGGTGCCCATTAATGTTGACCCACTGGCTGTACCTCTGCGTGTTGGCGGGAAGGGGTGCCCGCGGGATCAGGTCTCTTTCCCCTGGGCAGACCAGGGACATGGCGGCTGGTTCCCACTCGGGTTGGTCTGGCTCGTACTCTTCAGTGTCTTCTTGGGTTTGCTCTTCTCCCAGGGCGGCGGCAGCGACCTGGCCGGGCATAGGGCTCTGGTTCTTCGGGCAGTTGGGATCATTGGTGTAGTGGCCGGGTCGCTGGCATCGGTGGCAGGTAACGTTGGCGCGGAAACCTGGTCGCATCGGGAGGCTCCCCCTGCCGGCCGGGGGCGGGGTGTTGCTGGCGGGAGCCACCGGGACGGTGTCTCTGCCCCGACCCTGGCCTCCTCCTCCCCCTCGGGGGCGATGGAGCCCTTGGGCGGCTCTGTTCTGTTCGCTGGGCCCGTTTCGGGGAACTCGGTGCTTTCCCATCGGTCAGCCTCGACGGCGAGTTGCCGAGGTTCAGTCAGTTTACTGTCAAGGAGGTGCTGCCTGAGCTCGACGAAGATGTTGTTAGAAAGGTGCTCCCATACAATAAGGTCAAAGAGTTGCTCGTAAGTGGTCACCTTGCTGCCCTTGATCCACCCCTCGAAGGCTCGGCTAAAGAAGTTCACGTGCTCCACCCAAGTCGTACCCGGGATCCGTTTGTAGTCGCGGAATCTCTGGCGGTACATCTCGGGCGTGAGTCCGTATCGAGTGAGGAGGGCGGCTTTCATGTGGTCGTAGGATGTCATCTGATGGTCCGGGAGTTGCAGCAGGGCGTCTCGCCCTTCGTTGACAAACCTCCCCCATAACCCGGCTCCCCAGTCGCTCCGGGGAATACGGTGAGAGGTCATCGCTACTTCGTAGGCTTTGAACCATTGCTGGATATCATCGTTCCGGTAATATTCTCTGACGACATCCTTGGGGATGTGGACCTTGGGGTCCGTAGTGACAGGGGGGCTCGGGTGCCCGGGGACCCCGAGATCTTTGTTCTGCCTCCGAATCTCTAGTTCCTTCAAGTTGCGCTCATGCTCGTAGGCTAGCTTTTTCTCTTCTAACTCTCTCTGCCTTTGTTTCTCTTCTCGCTCCTCTCGGAGCCGTAAGTGTTCCAAAGTTATTTTTTGTTCCGCCAATTTGAGTTCTCCATCTAAGCGAAGTCGAGCCAGTTCCAATTCGTGGAGCCTGCTCTTCTCTCGTTCTCGGGCCTCTTCTGGTGAGAGACCCGGTCTTCTTTCTTCTGTCGGCGCAGTGCTTGTTTCGGGTGTCTTGAGGCGTTGGTTTTGGGGTACGGCCGTACCCGTCTCTGCCCAAGATTCCAGGGCGTGTTTGAAGTCCTCTTTCGTGCTCAGTCCTGTGGTAGCAATGCCCAGTTCTATGCAGAATTGTTTTAGTTCTCTGTGGCTGTATTCTTCTAGTTTTTCCATCTGGAATTTTTCCTTTGTTCCGCTCTCTTTTGTTGTCATGGTGGTTGTGTGTCGTGGGGTGAGTTACTCTCTGTACGATTATGCGTTGGCCCGGATCGCGCCGCTGGCCACCAATGTTAGACGGGGACCCGGAGGGTCGGCCGAGTACAGGGGGAGAGGCTTCCGGTGAGGGCCGTCTCCGGCGATCGTACAGACAAGTAACTTCCCCCCCACAGATGGACACCACACAAGGATGAGTTCAACACACTTTATATAAGAATCTTGAGGCAAGGTGATAAACGATACAGGGGGGTCAGGATACGAGGATCCTCCCAATTCTAGTCTCTGTAAGGGAAAGGGTAGCGGGACAGTCTTAGTACCGGTCCGGTACAGGTGCGGCAAGAGGGAAGCTCACAATCCTCGAGCTTGGGGGTCCGCAAAGATGGGACGCGGCAGTGCCAGCAGGCTAGGACGAGGGTTCACAGCGAGGAGGACCGTGGCAGCGCCAGCAGGCTAGGACGATTATTCACAACGAGGAGGGCCGTGGCAACGCCAGCAGGCTACGACGATTATTCACAACGAGGAGGGCCGTGGCAGCGCCAGCAGGCTACGAAGATGGTGTACGACAAGAAAGGCCGCGGCAGCGCCAGCAGGCCAAGACGATGGTTCACGTTGCAGAGGGCCGCGGCAGCGCCAGCAGGCTTCGGAGATGGTTCACAAGAAAGGGCCGCGGCAGCGCCAGCAGGCTTCGGAGATGGTTCACAAGAAAGGGCCACGGCAGCGCCAGCAGACCTCCAAGGATGAGTTCCTCACGGTGTCTCTCGACTCCAAGATACAACTGCCTTCCTGCTCTGGAGCTGCCCCAGTTATAGGTCTGGTCTCCTTTGATGTCCGGACCCTCGCACTTGGAGGTCGGGAGGTCCGGGATGAGGGAGTCCAGACACCCAGCAGGGGGGTGGAGCCAGCGCCCGGGGAGGCCGGGGGCGATCGACACCTGGCGGAGGGGAGCCATTGACACTCCTTCTCCCATTGACCTGCTAAGTGGTCTCTTCACCCCCTAGGTGGTTGGTGGTGCCTCGATGTCGGGCCTGGCCAGGTCCAGGGTTGGGGTCGAGCCGAGGCCACGCGGCCTTGTTATGTAGTGTCTAAAGATGGCGGCTGGGCCGGGGCAGTGGTGCGGACGGGGGCCCGGGCCAGCCGATACTGGGGTGTTCGGGGGCTGGAGTTCCGTTGTGGACGGGTCGTGGGTTGCCCCAGCGGGTTGCCGGGATGGTTCTTGTCGGGGATACAGGGAGAGCAGGGTCCCGGTCCCCGTCATGCGGGGAGGGAGCGGGCCTTCCCCGAGGCCTGTCCAACAAATTGTCTACAATGTCCGCGGGCCGCCAGGGAAGGCTTTCCGGGCTGCCACCGGCCCGCGGGCCGTACTATGAGTACCCGTGGTCTAGGGCATGGGATGACGGTTTGGAGGTGGAGATAAGTTTAGTTATCTCTTCTTCAAGGATGGGCTGGAAGAGTGACCAGGGTTTAGTAGTGAGAGAGGGAGCGCTACCAAACACCGCACCCGGGCTGCTACCGGAAAGGGGGGAGCAATTGGTGTTGAGAGACCGCTCGATCTTGGAAATCTTATCATTGAAGAAGTTGGCGAAGGTGTTGCACTGTTCTTTGGATGCAGGCCCTAGGGACGTATCGGGTTTGGAGGTTTGGCGTCTGATGATATTAAAGAGCTCCTTGGGTCTGTTCTTGGCGCTAATCAGTGCGGAGTGAAAGTACATGGATTTTTTGTTTTTGATATGACTGTTGTATTTCTTCCAGAAAGATCTAAGTTGGTCACGATGAACGGTAGTGGACATGGTCCTCCATCGTCTTTCTGTGGCTCTAAGTTGTCTCCTTTCATCATTGATGTCTGAGTTGAACCAAGATCTGCACGGAATAGGGCGATTTTGTTTTTAGTTTCAGGGGTGCAAGTTGGTCGAGCAAGGTTACCATATTCGAGTTATAAAGCGAGGTGAGATCAGTTGTGGAGAGCTCGTTTTCGCTAGGGAGGAGCAGATTTAGCCTCTCTTCCATGACATCTAGGCGAATCTGGGTGATATTTCTGGTCCATTTGGGGTGGTCGTGAACAAGAGGAAGGATTAAGATTTTCTGGTTGATGTAGAATAAGATCATGGGGTGATCAGACCAGTCAAATGGTAGAATGTTGTCGATCGTGATTGCATCACGGTGGGCAATGATGGCATCTAAGGTTGCTCCTTTGTTGTGAGTTTCTTCTGAAAAGTGTTGGGAAAGGTTAATGTCACAGAGGAGGTTATTGAGAGATTGAATTAGAGACTTGTTGGTTTCATTCCAGCGTAGGTTGAGATCACCCAGGATTAGGGAGTTAGTGTCTTTTAGTGCGGAATGGGCAATCAGGTCGGATACGTGTTCGCCAAATGTGGGGGTGTTGCCTGGAGGGTGATAGAGAAGGTGACAGGCTAAAGGGCTGTTGTCCTTAGTCTTAATGATGACAGAAAGACATTCAAAGGAGCTGTACTTGCAGGAGTCAGTTACAGTGATGTCTATGTCCTACTTGTGGATGATGGCTACACCTCCACCTCGTTGATTTTTTCTGTCTTTGTTGACGATGGTGAAACCTAGGGGTATGAGCATATCAAGACAAGGAGGGGAAATCTCATTTAGCCATGTCTCCGTGATGAACGCAATGTCTAGATCATGCGAGAGGATGGCCTCTGCTAATTCCGTTGCATGTTTGGGAGCAGATCTACAGTTAATGAGCATGCAGTTAGTGGATAGTTTCTTTTTACTACGATACTTTCCTGATGGGGCCCTGGGTATGGAGGAGAGTGAAGGCGGGGGTCTTGAGGCTTTTGAGGGGGGTATTCTCTTCTGAAGCCTGTGATCACTTGGATATTGGATTTAGGGGAGGCTGTGGGGGGAGAGTAGTAAGTAGCTGCTAAGTTTGCAGCTTCTTCCGCGGACATTGCTGCTATGGTCCTGGAGAGTCTGGGTAACCCCATCTTTAATGGGGGGACTCTGAAGCTTGGACACAGGGGATTTGATTCTAGTGCCGTTCTGTGGCGGGATCTCAGCGTCGGTTTTTGTAGGCCTCTGGAGCCGGTTTTTCGAAGGTGAAGGAGGGCTCGGAGTGGGGTTTTAGGAAGTTGGAGTTGATCGGTGAGGAGGGCCTGGTATGGGATTGCTGGGGCATTCGAGCCTTGTCTAGGTTGAATATGATTTCATCAAGGCCTCTGAATATTATTTCTAGCTGACTCTCTAGTAGGGTCAGCCGGTGCATTATGATTTTCGGGGCAAGGGGCATGCAGTTGCGGGTATGGACCACCCTTGAGGAGGGGGGCGACATCACATTGTGGGGTCCAATGCTAATTGGGTCGCCCAGACTGCCCCTGTCCACGTCCCTCAGTGAGGGGTCGAGTCCAGAGCTCTTCCTCAGTGGTTCTACAGGATTGAAAAGGGAGTCATTGGACCAGACTCGTGGGATGGTGATAGGGTGTAGAGTAGAAGTTAGTCTGAGGAGGTGAAGGAGTCAGATCCACCCTGAAAGATTGATGGCCGTGGTTAATATGAACGGAGGAGTGGGAGGAGCGTCTAGCGGGGGGCTGAATGGTCTCACCAGGGGGGAGGGAATGGGTATTTGCGTCCCCTGGTGGGGAAGGGTGACCGGGGAAAGGGGTTGGGCGGGGCATATCGAAGGGAGTGCAGATAGGCGGAACGGAGAGCAGGGAAGAGGGAGTCGAAAGCCTCAAGGTTCTCGTTGTTGGCCTGTATCAACATTGTACCATTTGAGTAGATGGTCACTGTTGTGTTCCTGTTTCTAGTCGTCTGATTAGGGAGAGAGGCCGTCAATTTACAGCTATGTGTGGTGGTTGTTGTTTTATATATGTGAAGTTGTGATCTTAGTGTAGTGATCCAGTCCTCGGGTCTGTCCGTGTGGATGATAAGATCCATCTTTACCTGTCCTTTGGAGGTGCAGTGGTAGGTGTCCACAAATAGTGATTCAGAGTGTTGTCTGATTAGATTGTGTTTGTGGTTTCTTCTTGCTTTGATGGAGAGATTGGAGGGGAAGCTAATTGCAAAGGCGTTCAATCCTAGCGATTTCTTGTGGTTCAAGGGTGAGTTGACGGAAATTGGGGTGCCCGGTGACATTGTTTTGGTTTTGTGTAGTTGGCAGGTACATGGGGGCCGTCGCTACTATGGTTGCCGTGGGGTTCGGTAGGTAGGGAGGGCCTCGGAGTAATGGAACAGCATTGTAAGTGCTGATCCCGATCCAGTGCTGATCCAGAATTCAGTAGGGAGATTGAGGTGAGTGCTGCCAGGGGATGAAAACGACACAGACAGAGCAGGTACTTTGTGTGGGCTAGGCGTCACCAGCATCTCTGGGGCAGTCGAAGGGTAGTCCTGGGCTCCAGGAGGATGCCCCAAATATACATCAGGGATCTAAGAGGGTCAGGTACTGTGTTAGTTTGGGTTGCTCTCCAGAAATCGATCTAGGCATGATCCTGAGCTGCATGGATCCCCCTCTAGACAGTCAGATGCATTTGCAGTGAGGGACTGGCGGAGGCCATCTCAGGGCCAGGTATCAG
Source organism: Lissotriton vulgaris (assembly GCF_964263255.1). NCBI lineage: Eukaryota > Metazoa > Chordata > Amphibia > Caudata > Salamandridae > Lissotriton > Lissotriton vulgaris. The sequence goes on from NC_141695.1 coordinate 635,234,232, forward strand.
CGCAGTGCCAGTCGGGTTCCTCATCAGGCTTCCTCCGGGGTGTGTCAGAGGAGGGAAGAGCCGCGCTTTCGTCCGATGAGATCTCCGGTTTGGGGGAGCAGGGAAACTGTAGAGAATGGGGCTGTATGCATAGGGACCATCAAGCAAGGGCCACAGCATCAGCCATCTTAGGGCCAGGCGACCCTTCCATGCAGAACCGAGGTGCAGCCGAGGGTCTCAGTTAACTACCCTCTCGGCAGGTCAAAGGGGGTGGAGCCACATCTTCCGACCGATGAGAGCTCCGATGGGCAGGAGGAGGAAGAACTGCAGAAAGCAGGGCTGTCTGCATAGGGACCATGAGGAGAGGTCCACAGCGTCGGCCATCTTGGGGCCTGGCAAAGACTCCTTGCAGATCCGGGGTGAAGTCGGGGGTCTTTACCAGCTACCATCATGGTAAGTCACAGGGAGGGGAGCCGCTTCCATAATCCAGGCAGAGCTCCGATGAAAAATGCGCAGACGAACGGCAGGGAGCATTAGGTCCTGCAGGCAATGTCTGTGGTGTCGGCCATATTGGGCCAGGCACCGAGGTCAAACCGAAGCTGAAACAGGGAAGCTGAATCAGGCCACTGCTCGAACCGGAGCTAAACATGGAACCTTCCCGGTTCCAATCCAGTCAAAGCACATGCAGGGTGAAAGGGGAGCCACCTGCGAGCTCCGGTGAGCGGGGCTGGGAGCCAGAGCCTCGCGGCGCTCGCTGAGAGTAGGGACCCCCCCAGGGGTCCGCGAGGTGTCTGCACCGCTCCTTACCGGAACCTCGTCGAAAACGGTCCTCGCACACCCGGGGAGCGCCGGCTCTGGGATGCCGCACCGAGCCTGGGGCGCCCTTGCTGCAGGACTATTGCGTGCAGGATCACTGGCTGACCTGGAAGACCAGAGAGGAGCACGCCCACCTGGACGCCAAGGGCGCTCTCCGGAGCACTTCTTCTGTCCCCCTGATCTTCACAGGTAAGTCCTGGGTCCCGATAGGTGAGGGCTGTGGCGGGGTGAACGGGCTGGTTGGGATTTACACTAAAATCATGATCCTAAACCCGGGGCCCAATTCAGACATCTTCCTCCCGCGTACTACCTGTCCTAAGTGTCAAATGGTTAACCCGTCTAGAGATAGAAAGGTTCCCCTACAGCCCTTACCACTGATTGACATCCCCTTTCATCGGTGGGCATGGATCTGGCCGGTCCCCTGATACCCTAGAGGATATCAATACATACTTGTCCCAGTGGACTATGCAACACGTTATCCAGAGGCTATCACCCTCACAAGTATGACCACTGTGTCGGAGGCCCAGGCTATGATTTCTTTCTTTTCAAGGGTGGGTTTTCTATAAGAAATCCTAACCGATCAAGGTACACCTTTCATGGCCAGGCTCATAAAATAGATATGTAAACTCCTAGGGGTTCAGCACATCAGAATGGCAGTGTACCACCCCCAGACAGATGGTTTTGTTGAGAGATACAACCGAACCATCAAAACCATACTCCAAAAATTGATTCGCAATACGGGGAGGAACTGGGACCGCAAACTGCCCTTGGTACTATTCGTATCCAGTCACATGAACAGAAGTCGACCGGGTTTAGCCCCTTCAAGCTCCTGTTTGGTAGGAAACCCAATCACTGCTAGAAATGGTGGCAGAACGATGGACAGAAGAGGAAGACGAGAGTAAACCCCTCTTAGGTTACATGCATACATTGAAGGACACCTTGGCCACTTTGTGGGACACAGTACATTCGAACATGGGGAGGGCTCAAACCAATCAGAAAGAGCAGTATGACCACAACAGCAAAATGAGGAGCCTTGACATCGGAGACAAGGTATTGATCCTTCTTCCCTCCTCTGAAAATAAACTGTTGGCAACTTTGCAGGCTCCCTATGTGGTGCCTCAGAAGTTAACACCTGTTTCTTACAGAGTAGCCGTTCCCCACACCGGGATCACCAACAAACATATCATATTAATCTCCTTAAAAAGTGGGAGGACTCGACTGACCTCTCAGGAGACCCTACTGTAACAATACAACAAGTAACTCTCACAAACCGCTAGAAATACACCTAGGACCCCGACAAGAGAAAGAAAGCAAACTAACTCTAATGAGGCCGACTTCTCCCAATCAGAAACAGCAAATACAACTGCTACTAAAAGAAATCCCGGGGCTAAGTTCTGGCAAACCGGGAAGTACCCCCTGAGTTGCTCCAGATATCACGTAGGAAAGGCAGATAGTGAACCTCATACCCTATAGGATACCAGAAGCAAGAAGAAGGTCTGTAGAACAAGAAATAGAAGACATGTGCAAAGCAGATATCATTGAACCCTCCCAGAGCGCTTAACGCTCTCCCATTGTTTTGGTACCCAAACCAGATGGGAGTATCCGCTTTTGTATTGACTTTCGCCAGTTAAATGCTCCTTCTAAGTTCAATAATCACCCCATGCCCAGTGGATGAGTTAGTAGAGAGGTTAGGAGAGCCACACGTAATGTCTACCATCAACCTAACGAAGGGATATTGGCAGATCTCACTAACCAAAGCAGCAAAAGAGAAAACGGCCTTCCATACACTGTATCAATTCAAAGTGATGCCCTTTGGGTTTCACAGCGCACCTGCAACATTTCAAAGACTAATGGACGTTATTCTCAAAGCACATCAACCATACGCCGTTGCGTATTTAGACGACATAGTGGTTTACAGCCCTGATTGGGAGACAAACCTATACTACCTACACCACCTATGAAACACCTTTGATACACTGAGTCAGGTTGGTCTGACCCTAAACCCAAAGAAGACCACCCTAGGCACCCATAAAATAGATTATCTGGGGTACACCATAAGCAGAGGAGAAATCAGACCCAACACAATAAAATAGAAGCCATCCAGGAAATCCCCCAGCCAACCAGCCGAAAACAGATATAGGCCTTTCTTGGGTTAGTAGGGTACTACCGTAGGTTCATCCCAGAGTTCTCAGATGTAGCCAGCCCTCTCACAGACCTACTCAGGCAACAAAACACCTTCACAAAATAGAGTAGGGGACAACCCAGAAGCACAGTTTTAGGTCCCTGAAACACCTAATCTGCCACGCCACTGTCCTTTCTTGCCCAGATATCAAGAGGTCCTTCGTGCTACAGACAGACACCTCAGACAGAGAACTGGGGCCAGGCTGTGGCAAACTGATGCTCAGGGACTCTTACGTTCGGCCTTATTCTTGAGTAGGAAATTATTCCCAAGGGAGACCCATTATGCCACAATGGAAAAAGAATGCTTCGCGGTTAAATGGACCATGGAATATTATCTGTTAGGACGTTCCTTTTTCCTTTTAACTGATTATGGACCCCCTGACATGTCTATCCACCCACAAAGACATCAGTCCTAAAGTGTTTCGCTGGTTCCTAGCCCTACAGCCCTTTTCATTTCAGACCTTGCACATTCCAGGATGATTACAGTGGAACATGGACTACCTCTCTCGCTTTCCTGTAACTGAATGGCCCGATCGTCGATTCCGTGAGGAAAGGCAGTGTAATATGGAGCTCCTGCTAGCAGGGAACTCCAAGATAGCCCATGACATTTGCCCTCCAGAGAAAGAGGTCGGTGAACCAGGAGTGAGGAAGCGCGCGCCGAGGACGTCAGATGTGGAGCCCCTGGAGGGAGAACAGACAGACTCAGAAGACGGGAGCGTCGGAGACGAAGACCCGGAAGACACTCGAACGACCGGCGTGAATGAGATGACAACGAAAGTGCGGAACAGCGAAGAAGAAGGAGAAGACAAGGTAGGAGACCTGACTTGCCCTAAAGACAACATGGAAGTATCTAGACGTCCCTGGAGACCACAGGATGCAGGGATATCCCTTGCTGCGGTCCAGGAGTACAGTGGGTGCAGGCAAGTGCCTAGGCTGAAATATTTGAAAAGGTTGGCATGGAGGGGGGTGAAGGGGAGGCACAGTGTGACCGGGGAGAGCGCAGGTAACTCTAAAAATAAGTCCTCACTTCCTTTTCCTTCACACACGGTGTAGTCCTGGCATGTTGGTGACGGTTCGCACACAGGGAGGTGAAATATAGAACTGACCCTGTTTTGTTCTGTTTGGTTTCTTTCAAACCCCCTTTGGGACAGCTGGAGAACCCTGTGGTTCAAGAAAACTGAGGAGGAAGGAGAACCTCACCTGAAACAGAGAACCCCCTCCCCCCCTCCCGAGAGACCTTCCTATGATGTCCCCATTTCTCCCAGGACATTGAAGACAAGGGAACTTTTTGCTTTCTCATATCATTTTTAAAACATTTTTATTGTCAAAAGAAGATCAGCATCTACTTTTGTGACAGCAGGACAGATTGTCTTTCCTCCCACCTTGCACCCTATTAAATCAGAAGGGCTTGGAGAAGCCTTATAAAACCTGACCTTTCTTTTCCTGGTATCCTCATTTAACGACTAATCCACTCCTCCCTCAGCCCCCCTGAGGCTGGACATTACAACATGGCTACAGCTCCATCACTGTCCTTTTTGGGTACTACCACTATGGGAGAAACCCATGGAGTTACACCAGTGGACCGCTCAATGAAGTTGTGTTTGACTAAGGAGTCAAGTTCTTTTTAACAGCTTCCTGTAAGTGAAAGGCTATTTGTCTGTGTCTTTGAGCAATAGAATGGATATCCTCCTTAATGTGTAATTGAACTTTCGTAGTCTTGAGTTTTCCCAATCCATGAAACAACAAAGAGAATTTACTTACTATTTTGTGATGAGCATTCATGGTAGAGTTCACAAATATCAGTCCCATATCAGCAGCTGTGCTGAAGCTGAGTAAACAGGAGCTTTACGCCGTACCTTGAAGGACATGTATGGGTGTTTGTACCTTTGCTTTTCTATGCTTTGCGTTGCTACAAATGAACCTTGACTTTTTAGTGGCATCAATGCAGCCCACGTATACACTTTAGTTTTTGATGGCGTAAGTCAGGGCAATGGAGACAGTTCCTTATATTTCACTTCAGGAATAATATTTATGGACGCACCACTTTTTTTAAAATATTTATTTTTATTAACAATAAGAATCAACATCACAAGGCATGTCTCAGTACATTATCTTTTTCCCTCACAAATCAATCATGTCCAGTTCTAAGTGTACATTAGCATGGTATTTGGTTACTAGTATTGTGTCTACATTTATTCATCTTGAGCTAGTATCATTGGTGGAGTACAGATATTCCCTCTATATACATTCCAGTTATTCCAGATGCGGGTCCATTTTTTCAGACATCCACTGGCCACATATACAGTCTTCTCACGGAACATACACCAGTCCATATCCCTCTTCCAGATGGATACTGTAGGCGCTTGTGTTGCCCCCCTTTTCGGTGCAATATTACGTTTCACTATCATCAACCCTAATGAAGCCCAAGTGATGCGCGTGTGGTTCAGGTCAGTGGGCTCCCACTCATTCAGGAGACACCTTTTGGCCTCCAAGGTGATGTTGTATGTAAGCACTTCGCTCATTACTTTGTGTATCTTTTTCCAGTATCTCTGTAAGTGTGCATTCTCATATTATATGGAGGCATGCTCCTTCATTTTCACATCCCCTTCTACATTTACCATCTTCTGCTCTCCCCATTTGCACCAACATGGCCCATGATGTATATATGATGCAGAATTTTTAGCTGCACCAGCCTCAGTATGGCTGGTATGGTCACTTCTCGTGGTGAGGCGACCGCTATCGCCCAGTCTTCGTCGTCAAGTATAATGCCATCTCTTTCCCATTTTTCCCGTACCTTCAGGAGGGGCTCGCCAGAGTGGTTCGCTAGGACGGACCACTATTGATAATGAAAGTATTGAACAACCATTGACTTTTAGTGTGATCTTCAGACCAATGTTTAACTGACTTTGTTGCTTTGTCTGGTTGATTTCTCTTGGACCAATGTTTTTCCTCACAAGCGGCCAGTCCAAAATGCACATGTTTCTCTGAGGTAAACATCGACATGGCACAACCATCTTCTTCACTTCCACTTGATATTGATATGGAAGAACTGTTTGAAGAAGATTTAGATGTCAATCGACTTTGCATGTTGTAGATTAGCCTCAGCTGCAGTGGTGGCTTGGCCTTATGGGCGTGCGTCGCACATAGTATCTGAAACTTTTTGGCGGCCATTTTGTCTTTTTGCCCTGACACACTTATTTTCTCCTTCGCCTTGCAAACCAACACATAATGGTTCTCCTTTACACAGCTTTTGCAGGTTTACCCAGTGGCAGAACATTTACCTTTGTGTCGAAACAAAGATCCACACCTGAAGTACAACTTATTTTTCGGTGGAGAATTCACTCTGTATCTCTCTGCCTTGTGCTTTGGCTTACTTTTCACATTCATGACTAACTCACTCTGGGCATCTGCGGCTTCCATGTTAGCAGCTTATCAATCAACATGCTCTTCAGCTGTGGGAGCCATAAGAACTCGCTCCAGACTAAGCGTTTCTCTCAGCATTCGTCATCTGAATGAATGTGACAAGCATCCATCAATCACTCTGAAGCATAGAGCTTCCTCATCATTAAATTCATTGAACTTAACAGTGTTTGATGAGCATGTCCAGTCTCTCAACAATTTTGTTGATGGTCTCACCAGCTTTCTGTCATTCTTGACTGATGATGTACCTTTCGTAATCTACATTTGGCATTGGATTGAACTTGAGATTCAAGGCAACTTTGGTTTTGGACATGTGCCAGCTACATCTGCATTTACAGAATCGGTATTTTACCGAGTCTGTATTTACCGATTCGGTAATTTTACTGAATCGGTAAATACAGAATCGGTAAAATACCGATTCTGTAAATGAATGCCCTACATCAGAAAACCTTAATACCGGTCGGAAACGGCCGAATTCGGCTGTTTCCGACCGGTATTAGGGCACCTACATCGGGCCCAATAACTTTTATTTAAGTATTAATTATTTTTTTTTTATAAAAAACATTGTTATCTGTAAAATCAATACTTCTAAGTCACGTAAATACAAAACATGTTGCATTAAAAATGCTATAGGTGTCACATTTTCAAAAAAAAAAAGTATTACCATTGTAAATGACAAAGCTATTAATTTCACAATTTTCAAAAATAACACATACATAACAAATTTGTCATGTCATGTACAGGACAAATAACTCGAACTTTCCTAATGCGAGACCTATTGCATTGCAAATGCTTGTTACTATTCCCTGAGATTTGCTGAGATTTGCTGGGCACCTTTCCAGCAAATGCCTTCACCCGTAAAATATTTTAAAATGCAGACTTTGCAACCAATTAAGCCGAATAGATCTACTGACATGCTTCACCTTGTTGCCAATTTCTTTGTGACAGGGTTTAAAAAATATATCTTTATATATTAGATGAGGCCCAGATTTTGCGTCAGGATTGCACTACTTTTTTTGGCACAACCCTGACGCCAAATCTCATTTGTTAAATCTCATTATGTGCTTCAATGAACTCATGATACCTGATAAACATGTATGAGTTCGTATGAGTTCTTAATATCTGATGTCACTTCTGGCGATGTCACATCCAGTAAGGTAACTTCCTGGTATATCACATGCAATGTCACGCATTGTGACATCATGCCCTGTGATTACATACTGACTAACATGGTTAGTCCCCCACTTCGTTTTTCAGGATTTGTGCCCTAGGAGTACCGCTAACATCCAAAAAAAGCTTAGCAATTGGTGTGGGTGTTAAGTCCTAGAAGTCAAGAGGTTAATAAAACAGATAGGGCCAGATGCATCAACAATCCATTTTGCGAGTTCCTAATTGCAGATTATTGCGATTTGCAATTAGAAATCACAAAATGGAATGCAGAAAAGTGTGTTTAACACTTTCTGCGATTCTTAGTGGATCGCAAATTACCTAGCTCATGAATATTGAGGTAGGTCGCAATTAACGACCCCATAGGAATCGCAGAAATCATGGCGATTGTGGCCTCCTGGGGTCAGCAAACCACCATGTGATTGCTTTTACATAAAGCAATCTTTTTTTGTAAAGCAGGCCGTTTTCCTAAAAGGAAAACAGGATGCTTTACAAAAGAGAAAATATAAACTTTTCCTTTCATTTTCTAAGACCAGGCAGTGATCCGTGGGACCACTGCCTGCTCTTAGAAAATGTATTTACAGACATTCACAAAGCAAATTGGTAAAATGCGAATGTTTTGTGACCACCTTTCGGTCGCAAAACATTAATGCATACCGATTCGATTCGGTATTAGGAAGGAACGCCCTAAACACTCCCCTTCCTAATATCGAATCGCAAACCCAATTTGCGATTCGGTAACAGGTTACCGAATCGCAAAATAGGGTTTGTTGCATAAGAAAAACATTTTTATGCGTTCGCAAAAGGCCGATTCGCATCGGCCATTTGCGAAGGCAAAAAATGCTTGATGCATCTGGCCCCTAGTATATTATCTACTTTTTTAAAAATTGATGCCCATCAACATGGCACTCATCGCTTGCACATTTTCAAGACAGGTTAGCATTCTAGCTCTTTAATAGAGCTCGACGCTCATTGCACGTAACATGGAACGTTGGCAAACTGTAGCCGGTCACCTGAGGACTCAGTGGAAGTTACTCTCGGACCGCGGGTCGTTTCCGGGGAACGTAGCCGTCTTTTCCGGGGCACGTAGTCCATCTTTTCCGGGGCCAGTGTTTCTGTTTTGTCACCTTGCTGGGGCGTGGTAGCCGTTCCTCCCATTCTAGTACACTCATTTCGTCTACCAGTCAGCATCACCCAGCCTTTATTTTGGCGTTTCCGACCTTCAGTTTTCGAAGAAGTTTTCCCTAGAGTCGAACTCAACATTAGAGGTAAATTCGGTGTTTAGGCCCTCCATCTATAGACTGGGAGGTAAGATTTCTGTGTTGGAACCAGTGTGGGATTGCTTGCATTTTCTGTTACTCTTAAGTTTTGGCATGCTTCATCTTATCACTTTAGTATGTGGCACTCTTGCAAGTATCCGAAAATCTGTATTGGGAACTCAATGGGGCCGGTGGCATTCAATACGAGTTCGGGCTTAGACGTGGCTAAAAAGAACAACATATTCTGTAACTGTTGTGTTGGCTTTTCACTTAGCTGTAACTGCATGTAAACTATAATGCACACATCTTAAAGAAAAATACGTGCAAAGTTAACTACTTTGTGGGAAGTTCATTTTTTTTCTGATAAGAAAGTTAGGGGCAGATTTATGAGGACGTTGCGCCGCAATTGCGTCACTTTATATGACGCAACTGCGGCGCAATCAATGCGCCCTATTTACAACGTGACGCATCTAGGAGATGCGTCACGTTGTAAAGCACTGCGCCAGAAGGAGGCGTTCCTGCGCAGGGAGGGGCGTTCCTGCGCAGGAACGCTTCCTGAAAGTGGCTGAGTGAAATCTATGAGATTTCACCCAGTCACTTTCAGGGCAATGCTGCGTCAAAACCCTGCGCCTGCTTGAAGCAGGCGTAGGTCTTGATGCAGCATAAGTAGAATGGGGCACCCCCGAGCCTTGCTGGAGCTGCGTCGCGCTTGCGACGCAACTCCAGCAATGCGCCACATTTCCGGCACAGATGCGTCACGCATCTGTGCCATTTTTGCACCATGGGTGGCGTAGCTGTGGCGCACTGTGGCGCACGTTAACTGGCGCATCCCTCGGGATGCGCCAGTTAACATAAATCTGCCCCTTAATTTGGTGTACGATTACTTCAGATGTCTGTGTGTGTGTAACGACAATTTGAATCGCTCCTTGATGCATAGGGTAATCGTGATGCGTAATTCTAGCGCCATGAGGTGCCAGCAGACACCACTGTAAATATGTAGGCGTAACAAGCATTGGCAAAGCCAATAGGTAGCCTATATATTACTATTTTGTGCCCTGGTGGCTTTGGCAATGGTTTCTAGCCATGCCCCATGCTCAACAGCCAGGTTAAAATTTTAATAAAAGTCGTTGACGCGACTGCCCGCACCACGCATACAAGCGTCTACTAAATGACGCAGATGTTTTTTTCTTTCTAGTTTCTAAACTGAGTTTGATTGGCAAATTTGTATTTTGTATTTGTATTTAATTTATTTATAAAGCGCTAACAATCATCCTAGGTAGGATATCACGGCGCTGAGGTTTGGTGCTGAGGGGTACGGTAACCGCATTGATTACTGATTATTCTGGTTTAGGGAAGAGTAGTGTCTTTAATTGTTTCCTAAATGATAAGAGACATTCTGTCAGTCTGAGATTGGGAGGTAGTTCATTCCACTTGGTTGCAGCTAGATGAGAGAAAGCCCGCTCTCCCATCCTGACAGTCTTCACGTGGGTAGTGTTTGCTCTTCCTGAAGTTCTGGATCGAAGGTTCCTCGATGGTCTATGGAATTTGACTTTATTGTGTAGAATGGTAGGGCCTGTATTGTAAAGTACCTTGTGTGTGATACACAGTAATTTTAAGTTGGCTCTTTGTCGCATTGGGAGCCAATGTAGTTCTCGCATGCAACTTTTGGCCGAATCATATCTCTTCTTATTGCATACAGCCTTTGCCGCGGCATTTTGCACTATCTGCAGTTTAGAGAAAAGATAGTCTGCCATTCCAAATAAAACAAAAGGGGGAAAAAAATCATGCCTATTGCCCCTCCCCCACTGGCAATAGGCGTCAACAACACCGCTTCGGGTGGGAAGGACATGAAAGCTACTTGGGGTATGGGAAGGAACTCCGTGGAAAGAGTAGGATGACTCAAATGGGCAGAGCAACATGGAGGGACAGAATGGGGAAGCACACTGGCAAGCGCGGCAGGGAGTTGGGAAGCACTGTGACAGAGCAACACTAGTGCAGGGGGAGAAGTACACGATGAAGAGAAGACCGCATACAGGCAGTGCTCGACTAGCAAGTAGTGGAAGCAGAGACGCCACTCAGTTAAAAAGATGATAAAGAGGCAATGCTCCGTTGGCGGCACAGACATAAGACTGACATGCTAAAACATGAATCAGGCAGCTGAGAGTGACAGGAAATCTAACCAGTGGTTAGCAATGGGCAGGCAGCAAAACAAGGTTCCCTCGTGGCCTAAATACTTTTCATCCTATGACATGGTTCTCATATTTTACAAGAGTCCTTCAAAGCATGACAAAAACACTTTCTTTAATTCTGTTTACAGTAATTTATTAATTTTTTTGTATCAAAAACTATTCCACTTTTCTTTGGTATATATTTTCCTTTTGAATTCATTATATCCTTATGGTCAATTCATATAAATAGTGAAATACAAATCATCATGTGTATATTTCTCAAATTTTATATACAGATCAAAAAAGCTACCCTACATCCCACACCCCTGAACAAACTTGCATACTACTCATACATACGTCAACACACACATCACTTCTCATCCAGAACAATCTTTCTTCTGTGGCTAAGGTAACACAGATTGTTATGTGAATTTCCACGCCAGGTCGACACGAGTTTCGGTGGGCTTGCACCACCTTCCTCAGGACCTCGACAGAAAAAGCTTGCTTCCTTATTGTGTAGACACAGGGTATTTGGAATTACAAATACAACATAATATACCTATGCCATTTAATATTAGAAGGACAATTAATTTCATGTTGCAATATATGACTATACATAATACTTTTGGTTGCATTGGAGTACACGTGCACTGACATATCGCATAAATCTGGGAGATACAAGTCTAAAAATCTAGTACTAGAGTCTCTCTTTACACATAAATGAGTGTTCATTGTTGCTAACAACATAGCAAAAAAACAACAAAAATCATCTTTAGGTCAACTAATAACTCAGTTCAGTAAGGAAGAAGAAAAGGAAAGAAAGAAAAAGAGGGAAAAAGAAAAAGCAGTCACTCTTCACCATAATGTCCCTTGTTTCAACAACTATTTATCTAAAGCGTTCTTACCCTCTAGTAACTGTGGTGATGCACAAATGCGCTATCAAAAGCTGAAGGGTCGCTTGGTTCAGTTGTCAGTCCTATGGCAATAGCAAACAGTAATTCACCCTCAGATATCACTTATGATGTTACTACTTAAAGGCCAAGTTTGCAAGAGATGTCCTTACCTATTAAAAACATGAGTATTAGAACTTTGTTATTATATAGTTCCTTTTTCTTATTAGGACAATCCCAAGCAAAGTCTTTGACGGAGTTATCTAAAAATAATAAAGGCACATATATGAGCCTCACAATTATTCTTATGTTTTTCCACAAATAAAGGCCAACACAAGATTGTAAACCGGACTGACCTTGCTGGCATCAGGAGGCTTGACCTTATGTTAATTCTTCTATTAATTTGCGATTCAACAATTTTTTTTATCCTTTCTTGAGTTTTGTGTTCAATCGAAGGTGCTTTTCGGTAAGCCTGAAACAGTATGTAAAACAACAGATATTTTACCCGCTACCCTGTCAGGTGTAATTAAGGTCATAACCTACATCTTGTCTCTAAGCTCTTATATTTGGAACGAGCTGATTTGAGGCCAACAGTCACCCAGTATCAGTTTCGTTCTCATCCCAATGGCTTCCCTCTCTCAACCTCGGACGTTTGTTCCTGACTGCAAGGCACTTGTTGTCCCCTAAGGTGCACTGCCGTCTAATGCCACACAACACGCTCTAATCGTTCCGTTAAGTGTGCACGGCTTTGTTCGTGGTGGCGCTCATTTATTCACCCAGAACATACATAAATGCACTAACGTAGTTTAAGATGGTACTAGTCTATAGTGCCCCATATTAGTAACAGCAAATGTCCTTGTCCCCTTTATAAAAAAAAAGCAGACCTTCACCAAATTTAACTAAACCCGTTACCCTAGTTACATGACCCTACGCTACCCTCAATTACTGAACCCAACGCCTCACTCGCTTTACTATGCCAGCAAAGAGAACGCACTGCTGACTAAGTTGTACGGGCCTCCCCTACTTTCAACAGCCTCAACAAACAGTGCTTACCGTCCATTTCTTGTTGTGTCTCCGATTCTAATCCATTTGAGAAGGCACCGTGAAAAGAAACCACACCTGCGAGCCAGTTTAAATATCGTTAATGGCGCGAGAGATAGGGTCACGTGCAATTAAGGCTCGGTTTGTCGATCGCAACTTGATGTCGATCTATTCCTACATAGTGAAAACGGGCGCCATCTTGTAGTAGGTTAAAACGACAGATCCGGAGCACTTATGTTTGTGTATCCACTTGATGCAATCATTGTACTTCTATTTTGTTTAACTGGTCAATTTACTTATTTATTTATTTATTTATTTATTTATTTAATTTGTATAGCGCGTTATAACCACCGGGGTCTCTAAGCGCTGTTTGTCCAGATTACGTAGTGGGGTTCGGTATTTACTTGATCTTAACACAACGCCTAGAGGCTGCTCCATGCTTGCTTGAACAGTACAGTTTTTAACTTTTTTCTGAAGGATAACAAATTGCATTCCTTCCTTAGTTCTGGGGCCAGTTTGTTCCACAAAGCTGGGAGTGTGTTGGAGAAAGCACGTCCCCCCCACCGTGGCCAGTTTAAAACGGGAGTGGGACAAGAGGGTAGTGTCCGACGAGCGCAAAGTCCTGCTCGGTGTATATGGGGATAGGCGGGATTTCAAGTATCTTGGAGCATTACCATACAGCGCCTTATGTACGATACACAATCCTTTGAATACAACCTTCTGCCGAATCGGGAGCCAATGTAGCTCCTGCATCAGGGGGGAAGAGTGGGTAGTCCTAGGTTTCTTGTAAATCAGCCGGGCTGCGTCATTCATAACCCCCTGTAGCTTATCCAGCAGCCGCTGGGGTAGACCAATATACAGGGAGTTTCCGTAGTCCAGCCTAGCCAGGATTGTGGCTGAGACCACATGTCTCAAGGTGGAAAATGAGAGTAGTGCAGAGATCTTCCTCAGTTGTCGCATCAGGCCTATACAAGTGCCCGCTACCGTGGTGACTTGTTTTTTCATGGAGAGTTTATCATCCACGTACAGGCCCAGACTTTTGACTGCAGTCGCCGGTTCCGGTGGCACACCCAGCTCCACAGGCCAGAATTTCTCGCTCCAGGGGTTGCCCGTGATGGAAATAGGCAACACTTCCGTCTTGTAAACTTCGTACAAATAAGACTGGAATATCACATATCTTATAGCATTATATCACGTGCCAGTAAATTTCGGATATTTTAATAAATGGCCGATCGTTAATATTGGCACCATTTAGTCACGATTTAAGCGGTATGTTGCCCAGATAAGCCAACATAGAAGTATGTCGAAAAAACAGAGCCCAAATTCACACCGTGGGTCTAGATACAAAGATAGAACCACCCTCCCCACTACAAAGTATGTGCTATTTTAGAGTGTCCTAAAGATGATTTAGCACCGAATTGTGAGAGTATAAAACGACAGAAGGGCTCGTAGTACTTTTTAGGGAAAAACAGATGGTTGCTATTGTCAATAAAAAGCAATATTGTTCATCCCGATATTTGGAAATATGGCCTTGAATTCTAAGTGATATCCAGACTCCGAGCTAGTGTCCTTAATAGCGGACATCAAAAATAAGTGCAAGTTATAGAGGAGTCAATGTATACAGTTTATTATTGCATTGATGCACATTGGTATGTTAGGGGGTCTTAGTGACATACCATGATATGTTCTCATTTAGGCCTTTGCAGACACTATCCAAATGAAAAATCCAGAAACTCTCACGTTTCTTTCGTGTGATTTCCATTAATTGACCCATTTAGGTTGTACCTTCTCCAATATACACCATTTTAGATCCAATTCACTATGATTAGAATCCAAACAGTGTTGTACTAATGGGGCTAATGGGGCTGATGTTTTTTTCGTCCTTACGGCGGATTTATGTGCACTCAGCCTTGTCCGAAATTCTCGTCCTATGTGGCAAGACCACACAGACATAGGATATAATAAATGATATTACTACTTCTGCAATTAGTCAGGGATTTCAGATTCACATTTACATTGTTGTAGTAGATGGAATCAGTTATCATTGCAGAATTACACGCATGACACGACCTTCATCTTTGGTTACCCTGTATCATAGGGAGACCGGTGATAGATGTCTGAACTTCTCGAGACTTCTGTTTCTTCCTTGTATGGACCAGCCGGTCTTTAAGGTTTCTATTCCGTCTATATGCTATCAATGGTTTTGGAAACTGTGTCTCACCATCTTCTACATCTAGAGTTCTCCAGTTCTGATTGATAACATTTTTGATATTGTAGTTCAGAGACGAATGGTTAATAACACAGGTTATTTTGCCACAAGGTTCTCGTTTGGTACCACTCAATAGGGCATCCCTGTCATAAAATTTAGCTCTCTTGAATGCCTGACGTATCAAGCGGTGTGGGTATCCTCGTTTTATTATTCTTTCCCTCAATGCTTCACCATGTGTCTGATAATCAGATAGCTTCGTACAGTTCCGGCGGATCCTAAGAAATTCCCCAAAGGGAATAGAATCTTTCTGGCAATGGGGATGAAAGCTCCCGAATTGCAATAAAGCATTTTTCGCTGTTGGTTTTCTAAATAGACTCACTTGTAAAGTCCCACTATTTCCGTCAATTACAATATCAAGAAAGTCAACTTTCTTGGTACTATAATTTGAAGTAAATTTCAGATTTATATCACTCGCATTAAGCCACATGATATAGTCTTCCAACTGTGTCATGTCACCTCGCCAAACAAAAAAAATATCATCAATAAATCTCCGCCACAAAAAACATTCTCAAAAAATGGGGCAGCTTCGTTATAGATGTTTTTAATTTCCACTGCCCCATGTATGTGTTCGCTACACTGGGGGCGCAAGAAGCCCCCATGCTGGTACCCTTTATTTGTTTGAACGAAGATCCATCGAATTAAAAAAGTTGTTAAGGAGGAAAATCTTCAAACATTGAATTATGAACCTGTCTGGTCTATTGTTAGGGTGTCTCTGTAATAGGGATGCCACTGCATGTAACGCTTGACGTTGAGGTATGTTAGTATACAAAGCATCAATGTCAAGCGTTACTAAAATATCCATAGCTGAATTAAATGCAGTACCCTCAATCTTGGCAATCATGTCCCCCGTGTCACGAATGAAGGATTCATATTTCTGTGTCAAAGGGCACAGAAATGTGTCCACATATTTCGAAAGTGGCTCAGTGCTTGGGCCTATAGTTAAAATTATTGGTCGCATAGGTGGTTGGCACTCACTTTTATGCGTCTTAGGGAGACCATACATTGCCGGTATACTACCGGACATGTTTTGTTAAGGAAGGCATATTCGTCATCGCAGATGTAGTCATTTCGCAATGCTTCCTGGGTCATTTCCTTTATGGATAAATTTAATCGTTGAAGTTTCCTCCGATGAGCTGGTCTATAATGTTCCTTGACCGCCAACATTTCCACCATTTTTCTGTCGTACTCAACTTTATCGAAAATTGTGATGCCACCGCCCTTGTCACAGGGTTTGATCACAAAGTTTGTATTGGTGTCAATTTTTTCAAAGCCATATTTTCTTGTTTTGATAAATTAAAGCAAGGTTTGGGCGTTCCTGTCAGTAGGCGTTTGATATCTTGTATTACCTTTCGCTCAAAAATTTGGACTTCGGATCCTACCATATCTAATGTTGGCGTAAAAACTGATGGAGGTTTACATCTCGATAGATTGTCATTTTCTAGCTCCATTTCTCTACCTTCAAAACATTTTCTTAGTCAGACCTTCCTAAAGAAGGAAAAAAAGGTCTTCATGAAGCTTGAATTTGTTGAGCGAAGTGCACGGAACAAAAGATAGCCCCGACTCAACAATGTAGATTCCTCATCACTCAGATTTGTGGATGACAAATCATAGATAGGCGATATGTCTTTGCGACTTTCGGTATTCTTACTCAGATCAGTCTACCAAAAATATTGCTGATTCCGCGTCTTGACATATTGTTGTTGAGGTTGTGGCTCATCATTTGCACTCCCCCTCTGTCTTGTTGCCAATGTACAGATTTCCCTCAGTAGGGGCCTCTCGATAAAAAAACCCTATTATGGGCATTTTGATGGTTTTGTCTGCCTCTAAAGGGTCAAGAGTTATAAAGTCCCTCCCCTGGGTCTTGATAATTATCAGTGTCTGATTTTGAGGAACCAGTATCATAGAAGTTGGTAAAATTCCTTCTATAACTGTTTTTGTAATTTGGGATGTAATTTCCCTGATTCCCACCTTGGTAATAATTAGTATTCAAGTATGGGTACATTTTTTCTCTGGTAAACCATTGTACATAATTTTTTAGTTTTTCAGTTTTTTTATTCGTTTAATATGTATCGAAATCCTTCATCTCAGATTGAATTTTCTCTAATTTGTTTTTTGCAACTTCCACTGCATTTGAAGATAGATGTTTTTCGTCTAAGGTCAGAATTTCTTGGTTTAGAGTTGCCATCAGATCTTTCGCGGTCTAAATAATTAGCATCGTTCAGTCCCTGGAGCAGCGGTTTGAAATCAGTGACCACCGCTCCAGGAACTTTCGGTTTTCAATAAATAATGCTGGTCCGTTGCGGACTCTAAGACCAGATGGGATCACTCCCACTTTTAAATACTCAAGCATGTAGAAGGCATGTGACTCTATCGGCCACATGCATCATTGCACCCGTTTGCGATTCCTAAATTGCGAAAATTAAGGAATCGCAATTTAGAAATCGCAAACTGCAATGCATGAAAAGTTTGCATTTTTTTTTTGCGATTTGGTATTTTTCCTTAATTGCGATTCACAATTTGCGAATCGCAATTAAGGAAAACCCTTCCCATTGATTCCTATGGGCCAAGCTTTAACACCCCCGTCCCCAGAGTCCGCAAAGTAGTTGTCTAGTAAAAAAAAAAATACTCACCTCTTGCTTGGGGAAGGGACTTGTGCTGTGATGAGTCACGTGACACACAGTGTCAGATGCATTGCATTCCCTCTGGACTTGCCCTGAGCCAATAGTATTTGCTGGGCTGACGAGTTCACTGCCCTGAGGCCTATGAGGTCATCAGCTCGGCAAAGACCTAGCCTCGAGGACCAGTCTCCACCCCCTAATGACGGGAGAGTAAAGTTTGCCTCGGGCGCTTCTGGCTGAAGCCCGGTAGCACCAGGGGCTTCACGTCAGTCAGGGAGTGGAGAGGATGGTCATCCCACCCTTTCCCAACTCGTCACAGGTGGTGGGTCCATCCCTGTGACGAGTTGGGAAAGGTAGAGGCTGCAGGCAGAGCGGGAAACTGAAAAATTGATTCTGCGCAGTTTGTCTTCAGAACTTTTGAAGGCTCACTGCACAGACACAAGGTGTACTTCCGGCGCTGCTATTTGCAGGCCTGTGTCGTGTCTGGATACCATCAGCTGAAGACGAAGCAGAGATGGTGCTGGGCACCCTCAAGTGCTTGTGGTCATTAACAGCCTCCCTCATCAGACTGTTCATCATGAAGTCGATAGACAACAGAGACTGAAAGAGACAGCACAGTCAAGGTAATGGAAGACAGTTCAGTGAAGCAAAAAGCAGGCAAGAAAAAGTGGGCATATTTTTTTTGCCTCTGATTATTTTGCACTGTGTATGCGCGCACTTGCTAGTGCATTCTCACTGCTGCCCCCGCAAGTAATAGGAACTCAGATTATGGCTATTGTGGGTGCTTTGCCTCTCTATATTCCCCACCTAAAATGATGGTGCACTGCGGTGTGATTAGCAAGCGCATTAACTTTATACCTTGGCCCATAGTTTGAATATGATGGCAGAGTCGTGATTTAAAGGCGGCCCTAAAAGCCAGACCTAGAGACCCGTCATGAATTAGGGCATCATGCCTTCATTGTAAAAATGCAATAGTTAAACTTAAAACAGAAGTGAAGGCCTCTATTTGGGAAAACCTGTTAGACCCCAAAATTCTTGAAAACAGTGCGAAGTTTTGGGAAATTATAAACAAACCGCTATTTGAATCACCAGGCGATTCCTCTATGGGCACTAATATATCAGAAGAAGAGTGGGTCTCTCATTTTAGTTCCATTTTTAATAGTAAAATGCCACAACCAGAATTAAAAAAGGTGTTTTAGAAGATAACCCTCTGTGCTTTTCCATTTGTGAGGTTGAAAAGGGAATTAAGGGCTTATTAAGTAATAAAGCTCCAGGGCCTGATGGTTTGCCCCCGGACCTTTTTAAATCACGTGTATCTTTGTGGGCACCTGTTCTCACCGCTGTGCTCAACGCAGCCGTTATACATGGATGCCCTAGGTCATGGGGGGTCTCTACGATAGTCCCAGTGTTTAAGAAAGGGGACCTTAACAGTACTTCCTGTTATAGATCAATATCTTTTATTGATTCCGTGGTTAAAGTAGCGGGGGGAGTAATTCTGAATAGATTAACAGCCTGGGCGAAAGAGCATAACATAATCTCCCCGATTCAATACGGCTTCAGGCCAGGTCACTCCACCATCGCACAGTGTCTCAACTTGTATATGGTCCTGGGAAAATACACCTTAGCACGTCAGGGTACAATTCACATGGCCTTTATGGACCTCTCATCAGCCTTCGACTGTGTCAATCGGGCTAAGCTTTGGGAGGCCATGGGTAACATGGGCGTGGAAAAAAATCTTGTAAATTTGCTGGCGGACTTACACCAGGACACGAGGGCCAATGTACGTTACTACCAGGAGTTAAAGGTAACAAGGGATTTTGGAGTGCATCGGGGAGTCGGACAGGGCTGTATTTTGGCCCCGTTTCTTTTTTAATTTATATATCAATATTCTGGAGGACAACCTTTTAAACACTGGTGCAGATTACCCCTATGTTGGGCATAAAGGGTTACCTGTTTTACTTTATGTGGATGACGCCGTTTTGTTGGCAAGGGCCGCAAAAGGGCTTCAATCGCTACTTGACACTTTTAATAGTTATATGACATCCAGAGATCTCGCCATTAACACAAAATCCTTTGTAATGAATGTAGGCAAAGGTTATAAGAAGACGTTCATATTTCATGTTAATGGGGAGAAGATTCCTACCACAAAAACCTTTTCATACCTGGGTGTCCTGTTTGATAACCAGTTGAAATGGGGCCCTGCAGTCCAGAGGCAAATACGGCCATTTTTAACTTTGCTAGGAAAATGGGCAAACGACCAATTGCTGCATTGTTAAAAATTTATCAGGCTAAGAGTGTGGCGATAGACTGCTATGGAAGTGAGTTATGGGGGCATACGGCAGTCAACGACCTTGTGGTGGCAGAAAATAACTTTCTGAAACAGCTACTGTGGGTCCCAAGGGGAAGGCCAGCTTTATAGTGCATGAAGAATTAGGCATCCCCTTTTTAAGTGATACCATAGCACTACGACCATTAACCTGTTGGTTAAAATGCTGGTTAAACAAAGATCTGCCACTTAATCATCAACTTCTGAGAGAAGCACTATCCTGGGATTGTATGCTTAAAATCCCTTGGATAAAATATTTGAAAGATTGCTTCTAAGAACTGGGGCGGCCGGAGATCTTTGCAAGTCCAGACTCTATCAGCAGAGCTGATGTCGAGTATGTGAGGAAAACCTTTTCCCTAGGTCGGTATCTGCATCGTGAGGAGGTGGAATTGAATAAAAGTAGTGTCCGGAAATATGTTGTTCTGAAATCTACACCAAGTATGGAAACTTATTTGTCCTGGCCGATGTCTGGCTTTGATCGTTTTTTGTTAACCAGGTTCCGTCTGGACCTCTTCCACCTATTGCTTGCTGTTCCAAAGGATAGCAACTGAGGTCAAGTGCTACCGTCCTGCGGCTGCGACAATGTGTCTCCGCAGGACTTGGTGCACTTTTTATTTGTCTGTCCTTTTTATGATATACCTCAGAGGTTTTATCTAAAGCCTCTTTTTAGAAAACTGAATTTTACCCAGGTTAGACCTGCACTCTGTTATTTACAGCTGCTAACTCACGATTGCACTTTATTTGTAACTGGCTTTTTAAAGCTAGCCCTAAGATTTAGAAATAGCATGGAGGGTTAATTGCCTAGAATTGTTGTTTTTAACATTGAACTATACATGATCAATTGTGATTGATAATTCCGGATGTGGTTTTTAGATTGATCCAATTTTAACTGTGTTTTTTTTTTTTACTGAATTGTGCTTCTATGTTTGTTTGTATGAATAACCGAATAAAGATTTTTGAAATTGAAAAGATGGCAGAACGCTAGTTCCCTCTTTATTTTCTAAACCAGGGAGCTTGAAAGTAGTACTGGGCACCTTGTTTCAAGTCACTGTAGAAAATTGAAAACTCGAAGGGCAAGTCTGAAAAATATAACACATTAGATTCTTGCTGCACCTTTTAAAATTATTTAAAACACTTTAGAACTACTTGTGTAATGGCCTACTTGTATGATGCCAATGTGGGCAGATTTTAGTGTCTGAAGACTTGATTTCCAGATTGCTGAGTGCTTATTGTCATTACGAACATTTACATGTCTGTGTGGTCACGGCACACTGGAGTGCGTCATAATTTACTAATTGAACGCTGAAAAAAAGAGATTAATTTAAATTTAAATTTATGGGATGCAAGGCTAGGGCCCTCCAAACTAATTCACTGGATGTTCAGTGCGTGCTGTTGGAATGGCCGAACCATACTCAACTCGCGCTGATAAACGTATACTCCAGACCGACGGGCATAACAAAGCCCTCACCCACTTGGGATGAGCTTTCTCTATTTCTGCCCAGAATACCCCTGGGTGCTAGGATCTTGCTGGGGGGAGATTTGAACTGTCAGTATGAGCCGCTAACCCTGACTATGGAGGGAGCACTTATGGAGGAGGATGACCCGTGGGGAATTCCGCAATTGGTTGGCCCCCCCCACCTAAGCCATGGTCTTCTTTAGCAACACAAATTATGGCACTCACTCTCAGCAATTCGCTGAGGGCTTGTAATGGCCGACTTAAGAGTGACATCCCTTCAAAACCCACCTTTAACAAATCAGGGCAGGAGTCTCATTTGGACTATATCCTTGTTCAGACATCGGACTGGAACAAGGTCTCCGACTTTGTGGTAGTCCAAAGAACTGACAGCGACCACAACGCGCTGATCCATTCGCTGGTTGCGCCCAGTGGTCACTTGGGCGACCAGCCGGCAGAGGCATCTCTAGATTATAAACTAATTTTAACAAATGATAGGCGCAGAGTGAGGTGGGCTAAGCTTCTGGATAATCCTGCCCACATTTCCGAGCTCTATGCACGGATTCTCCCCTTATTTGAACGCGTCGGGCCCTTATTAGTCAATCCTCGCCAGAATTTTTTTTCCCCAAGTTGGGCACCCTCCATACGGAATTGGTGGATACCCTTGTGGAACTTTCAAATCCAATCGCGCGGAAAGGGTCTCGCAGGGGGCAAAGACCCTCCTGGTTCAATTCAGCTTGTAGGAAGGCAAAGGCCGACCTCGCTGTATTGAAGCATCCAAGGGACACAGAGATAATTAAGATCAGGAGGGTGGAACTAAAGTAAGCAATCCACCAAGCAAAGGTGGAATGGGATTACTCTAATTGGGAAAATATGCTGGCCTCTCTTCAGACTAGAGATGCTCGTAAATTTTGGCAGATAGTGAGAACAGGGTCTGCCGAGCCGACTCAGGCTGTGGAGGCCAATATAGTGGCTTCGGTTTGGGAGGACCACTTCCGCAGCCTCTATGAATAGGTTAGCCCTGGCCCGCCCAAGCTCCAAGACGAGCTGACGTCTGAACACCTTCTACTTTCTGGCGGGTCAACCGCGCAATCTGAAACTGTGGAGGGCATTGAGACACTGCAATTTTCATTGGGGGAGGTTCTTAATGTAATATCTAAATTGTCCTCGGGTAAGGCCCCCGGGTTAGACAAAATCCCTGGAGACTTATTTAAGCACCAACCTAGGGTCTGGGCCCCGTTTTTAACGCAATTTTTTGGGGAATGACGGTCCCTGATACTTGGCTGGGAGCGGAGCTTGTACCTATCTTCAAGAAGTCTCTCCTCTGCTCCCAGCCAACTATAGGCCAATCAGCCTCATTGACGTTTCACAAAAAACCTTCGCGAGGCTGATACTTGACCGCCTGCAGGAATGGATGATGGACCATTCAGTTTTAAGCACTTTCCAGGCAGGGTTTAGGAGCAAGGTGTCAACTATGGACCAAATTTTTTGTTTGGTCCTTCAGTTTTGGAAGACGGTGCGGGTGGAGGCGGGTACGTTGTATACTGTCTTCGTTGATCTCCGCGCAGCCTTTGATTTGGTTCCGCGGAGTAAACTATGGTCGGTACTCGCCAAACTTGGCACCCCCCCTGCTCTTTTAGACATCATTGTTCGCCTACATACACACAATTATGCACAGGTTAGGTGCGGGAGGTCGGGCAGCCTCTCACAAAGATTTCCAGTTGGCAGAGGGGTAAGGCAGGGATGTGTTCTTGCACCGACCCTGTTTTGCCTCTTTGTCAACGGGGTAATCGACTACCTAAATAATGTCCCCAACACAGATGCACCAAGGCTCGGCAGCAGGAGGGTGCCCCCAGTTATGTTTGCGGACGACACCCTCCTGCTGTCGAAATCCCCAATAGGGATTCAGCGTATTCTCGAGGGCTATGAGGCATTCTGTGGAGAGCATGGTCTCAAAATAAATGCCCTGAAGACCAAGTACATTATTTTTAATCCCCCCAAAAAAACACGCCCCAACCCCACCATAGGCCTGAATAGGTTAGAAAGAGTCCTTACGTTTGAGTATCTGGGTGTGACCTTGAATGATAAATTAGAATGGGGCGTTCATCAAGTTAAGTCCCAGCTCAGATTGGCCCAAATAGCAGGGGGAATAATTAGGCTAGTTAATTCTAATAAATCATCTGTTGGACCGCTAGCCCTCCTGTTGGAGATCTATAGACTCCAGGCCAGAGGCGCGATTCTCTATGGCAGTGAACTCTGGGGACATGCCTGCAAAAAAGAGCTGGTCATAGTTGAGAACAAGTTTCTTAGACAACTCCTAAAGTTACCGGCTTGCACCCCCTTCTGCCACTCAGGTTGGATCTGGGTCTAAAACCCTTGGACGAAGTTGTGGGTGTAAAGCCCCTAACCTTTTGGAGAAGATTATGGTCTACTCCTGAGTTAGCCAACTATAGGCAGGAATTGCAGGAAATTCTTGCTTTTCCTACTATGGAGAACATTCCGTGGTTTAAATATCTAAAAACGGAGTTTGCCCGGCTAGGTCTTCTACCCTGTGGAGTGATCCTGAAGCGGCCTGTCAGGGTTTGTCCCGTAAACACCTGGTTACAACCTTTCATGCATGCAATCTTGCATCCCACACACAGGGTACACGCCCAGATTCCCTGGTTAACACCTTTTTCGGGGTGAAAGATTCCTATAAGTTTGAGTCAGTCTTTGATGACATTTTTCCGAACCTGGCCAGGAAATTATCTCCAATGGCGGTATGGGAATCTTCCGCTCAGAGCATTCACCAGTAAATGGAAGCAGGACTCCCTGGAAAATTGTCCTGGCTGCAATTGTAGGCTTGAAGATGAATTGCATTTAGTCTTCTTTTGTCTTGCCTACTGTGCGGCTAGAAGGTTCTGGATAATCCCACTATGTAAAAATCTAGGGTTTGTCAAATGCTCTGAGGCCTTTAGAATTCTCAAGACTGACCTTTCAAAAGTAACTGTTTTTGCAATGGCCAAATTTCTCGAAGCAGCATGGCATAAGAGACTGCTTTTAATTCCTAGGGTACCTCATCCCTGATTTAGATCCTGTACTAATGAGTGTACAATCTTTTTGTATTAGGTCATTTTAAGTAACATCTAACCCATATGTAAAATTGTTCCCGTTTGCTTACGTATAGATTGTCCAAATAATTAATTAGTACTGATTTATTTGATTGTTTTTATAGTATAGGCTGCTATGTATTGGGGCATTCTTTAGTTTTATCCATATGCTATCCCGCTATTGATGTAACATTGATGTCTGATTTTTGTTGTAATTTTATGCTCATCTTTTATGGCAATTGCCGAAATAAAGATTAATGAAATGAAATGAATTTAAATTTAGGCTAATAATATCACCTATACTTACAGAAATTTTAGCACCAAGGTAGATACGTGGCTGACCTGACAAAGCAAGGTCTAGTATGTTTAGAGAGATGTATTGATCACATACTTAGTTTTTCTTTCTGTGTAGTTAGTAGCCTGACATCTGGCATCCAACATGTGGCCAAATTATGGAGTCTGTTCCATTGGAAACAGAGCATTGGCCATAACTCCAAATGCACCACGCTTCTACAGCTATGCACTTGCGTGTATCCTGCAGTCGTTTCCATAGCTGTGCTTCTGGATGGCTTTTCCCACACTCATGGGGTGCTGCCGGAGTTGTGCACCTCAGTGCATCCATTCAACCCCGAGGGCCTCTTAGAGCTCCTGACAGGCCTACATTCTCCTGTGTACCTTCGCCATTCTAGGATTTGTACAACTTGGAACCATTTTCAGAGTTGTGCTCCATAGTACCTTGGAGCCATTTCAATACAGGTGCTTCTGTGCACTTGCAGGACTACTGCTAGGCTGCTGCGCATTTCTCCGTTTCTTAAGAACCTTTTCACTGTTCTCCTTCAGAAGTGTGCTGCTCAAGCTGCATATTCCTTTGTACATTGGAACCATTTTAAGGAATGGATCAATAGTTCAGTTGGGTGGACAGAAGATCTGTTCTTGCCCCTATACAGTTGCTGAGCCAGCTCCAGGGCTGTGTGATTTTGTAGACTCCAAAGTTGCATCTAATGTGATCTGCAGAATTGTTTTTGCCTCTTAAATGTTGTTGAAGCAGTTTCTTCCTTCATTGCTCTTACACCAAATGAATTCTCTTAAATCGCTGTATGTACTCTGAGGAGCAGGAAAGTCTGTAGAAGCATGGATTCCTACACAATGGCCTCTCATTGCTCAGTTCTTTCTGTTCTCATTATTTTTCTATGTTATATATTTATAACCAAAGAACAATGTATGGATTGTAAATATGATTTTACTTATTTTTGCTCTCTGTGTTATCATTGTAAGGTGGGCCTCGTGGTGTAGTGCTTCTGAAGGGCATCTTCTTTTCAATGTCACTTAAAAAGCCTTTTATTTTGCACAGGTGAAAATGGGATTTGAAAGGAAACTTCTAAACATTTACACTTTCCTCCGCTCTAGTCTCCTTCTTCCTCCCGGATCATCCTCCAGACTGGGGTTCACTGTTTGTCGCTCTTAGCAATAATCCTTCCCATTACACTAAGGGCCTGTATGGCAGGAGCAGTCCTGCTACTCTTTCAGAATGAGTCAGATATGCAAATCAGGCATTTGACCTCTAAGATTGGATCTGACAGTGAGTCATTCCGGTGTTGGCTTGTGAAAAACAGTGGTCTTCTTTGGCTCCAAGAGATACCGCCATAACATTGCATTTGATAAACTTCCCTCACCTGGATGTGTGTCCAGTAAATAGAAGATCCTGTGACCTCTCAGTATGGCCTACTGCAGCAGTTAATTTTAGTAACAATATGCTATGCAGAGTCAGTGTGAGGTGCCCTTATCCCATGACCTCCAGGGGAGAATCCCTCACTTTGTTTTCTCCACCTCATGGTGCCTCAGGTTGGTCCTCATAGAAAACTTGTTTGAAAATAGTCTGCAGTGCCCAAGGTGGAGATGCTTGCTCCATTCAGTCACCAGGTGATCCCTTCACTCCTGGGTTTCCAAAATTGAACGCCCTCCTAGAATCAGTGTTGAGGCAATCTGTGGTGCCCGGTGTTTTGATGGGTGAACACCTTGTTAATGGAACCTTGAAGAAGATTTATTGGGTTGTACACTACCTTCCATTTTATCTGAGCGTTTTTTTTAAGAATAAGGGCATGATTGATCCTACCTCTACCTTCTCTTTTAGAATAGGTGGTTCTGTAGGGTGTGCACTTCATTTTGCGATGCTCCAGTTTGAACTGCTTCCTCCGTGGTTCTCCAGAGTGGCCTCCTAGAATAGGTTTCTCGAGTGACTTTGCACTCTGTGGCATCCTCTTAGGCCAGGTTTTGGGACAGTTACAGAGCTTGGTCGGTATCTGGGATGAACACCATGCTCTGTTGGACCGTAAGGCCAGTCTCCTAAAGTTGTCATTGCACTGTCACAAGTTGGAGCCTTTACTCCATTGTGCCACGCGATGGGACCCTTGAAGGTGTTATGGTAGAAATGGCTGTCAGTAGTGTTCCTGAGTGCGTGCCTAGCTGTGTGGTGCCCTACGGTGGGATGGCATAGTGCCCTAAGGAGTCTCTGCAAGTGCTTGCAGAATGAGTGGCTTGACGAACACTATTTCATGAGGGTTCCAAGGTGGCTACTAGGATGTCAACCCCACCTGGAGCATCTTATTGGTGTCCGCTCAGAAACTGCTCTCCTTGTGATATCATGGTGCCTTCTAAAAATGGGCAATAGTGTGGACCATGCAATTCTTGCAGTCGCAGAACAGGCTTACTAAAATAAGTGGCTTGGTGAACACTGTGTCTCAATAAACACCATCTTCCTTGGCGCAACATGAGTAGACTTTGACAGGTGAAGGTACGAGAACACACTACAGGCTCACTCATTGTTGGCCCGCTTTCTGCAAGGACAGTGTACACTTGCTTTATTAACCTTCTTGCTTTCTCAAATTTGCTTGAAAATGTACCATTTTCCCACTTGGTTTTCAAAATTTTCCCGGACCCTCCTTATGGCAGTCCAGCTCGATCGCTACGCTCGCTTGCCACAGAGCACTCATTACAAAATTATACGCCCTGCCACTTTCAAATGTCACCATCCGCCACTGCCTACTAGAAAGCTGTTTCGGCCTGACTTTAGGCAGTACCCTTTTGATTGTACTAAAATGATGTGCTTGCTTTAAGTATTTTGTAGTTTACACTGAGAGATGACATGCTATAACAAGCATTTGCAATGCAATAGGCCTCGAATTACTAAAAGTTTGAGCTGCTAGCGTTGCAAATAATAAGGCAATGCTAATGACTCAAACATTTAGTAATGCAAGACCGATTGCAGCGCAGGTGCCGCAATTATACCACAAGTAAAGACATAGAAAAAAATCTATTACTGTACCTTTTGGTATAATCGCGGCACCTGCGCTTTACTTTTAATGTTATAAGTAAAGCGCGGGTGCCGCGATTATACCAAAGGTAAAGAAATAGATGTTTTTTCTATGTCTTTACCTTTGGTATAATCGCGGCACCCGCGCTTTACTTATAACATTAAAAGTAAAGCGTGGGTGCCGCGATTATACCAAAAGTAAAGAAAGGGAAGTGGCGAGCGCGTCACGCCTGTGTCTGGGCACGCACATAGCTCCTCCCACGTCCTATTGGTGTCTATTACGCGCTTGGTGCGCGTAATAGACACCAATAGGCCTTGGGAGGAGCTATGTACGCGCCTCTAGCCAATTGCGTTCAGTCTTTTACAATAAGACTCACGCAGAGGCCAATGGGGGACCTGAAAAGGAAACGCATGAGCGTGTGCGATTCCTAAGTCAGCTACCCAAACCCGGTTTTTCACCTCCAAAATGCCTCCCGCTGCACGAGCACTGCTATGCAGTGCAACGCTAGGCGCAAGGCCTAAAAAGGAATCTGAACTGCTTTTTTGTGTGTGTCCCTAACCAAGATATTTCTTGTCATAGTGGGAGATCTTTGATTTCTGGTACTCGTTCAGTTGTGATATCCAAATGGCTTTAACTTATGAGTCTTACATTCTGATGTGATTAAATTGATATTCTAAATGACAATAGGATTGTTCTCACAGATGCACTATTAAATCTGATAATACACAATCTAATCTTATACTTCAGTTGTTTGTGATCCACCTATGCTGGTTTAATCCCCACAGTACATCGGGCCTTTTTATTTGACGAACTGCAGAACTCTTCATTGTGGGAGTACTGGGAACTACTATTATATCTTGGGCTTAATGATAGCCATCTCAAACATAAATACTTATTTCGTTGTCTGTTGTCACACTTCATGGTTTAGGAAAGAAAATAATAAACAAGGAGAATCCACATCAAGATTCTGTACGGGTGGTCCCTACAATGGTGGGGAGCACACAGTGTTTTTTAAAATACCCCTCACACACCAAAAGGACCCTTGGTGTCAGTGGAGAAGCGTGGCTCAGTGGTTAGAGGCGGCAGACCCAGAAGCTGAGATCGGCCGTGGACCAGGGTTCGATTCCCCACCTCGGCGGGTCTCGGGCTCAAAAATTCTACGGAGTCGACAATTCTCGCTCTGGTGCCTACTCGACTCACAGGGTCACACTCTGCGACTCTGGGCAATAGCTTGCTTAATCTCCACTACGGCCCCTCGCGGCGGGATGCCTGGCTTTCACCTTGTGGATACCCGGCCGGGGTATCTCACAGGGGAATACCAGGACGGGTTCCCTAAGCAAGCGCCTTGAGGCCCCTGGGTTAAAGAGCGCTATATAAATCGAAACACATTTACATTTACATTTACATTCATCATTGGGGTCTTCGCACCCCTCTACGGGATGCGGTGTGCTGCTAACCTGCGACTTCGCGGGAGCACTTTTTATTTTTGCTAAGCGTGGTGCATGTGAGGTTCTGTGTGTATAAGTGAGTGGTGGAATCTGAAGTGATAAAGTGATGTTAAAAAGTACCCGGCACGTGAGGTTTACAAAAAAATGTAATGGACCCCCGTGGTGGTACTGTTAAAAGGGTGATTGTGAGGTATTGTGTATTTTAATGTACATTACCTCGTTTGTGCGTCAACATGTTTCAAAGCTAGGCTTCTTCTTCAGGACGGGGTGCACAGATCCCCACCTTACTCACGTCTTTTGGAAAATACTAGTTATTTACAGAATAGTGATATATTAGTTTATTTAAATCTGAAAAGGGAGAACAAATCCACTCTTTTCTCTCCTTCCCCCTGTTGTTATATTTGTTAGGAAAGAAATGGCCACATGGAAAATATTGGCCAGTGTGCAAAGGATTCCTAAATCTGTGGCCAAGGCCTATTATAGTCTACACAGGTATTCTTTGTTTGACATTTCACAGAAAAACCTTTCTTCTGTTTCCAGACATAACAATAAAATCTACTGAGAAGGACGATGACAGGCGTGTCCCATAATTTTATATTACAGAATAAAATTCCTTTGATTCTAGATAATTATCTTTTGAACAAACTGGGGCAGTTCTATTTTGAACCCTTACATATGTTTAGTTCTGGCTTGACAGTACACATGTCAGTGGACATATTGTTACTATTTCTTTAAAATATATATAATTAGCTTTGGCTCTGCCCAGTGGAGTATTTATCTCTGTTGCATGGTCAGGCATCGAAAAATCATAAAAATGTTACTCGCCCTGCAGGTCTAGTGACTTAAATAATTTACTTATAATGCTCTTGACCCATGAACTGGTTTCAAATTATGTGATCCTGGGCAAAAACTTTAATTCATTGAGCCGCTGTTTTCTACTTTATCACATGTGAGTGCATCTTCAAATGCTCGAGTTCAGCATGCCTTCTTTACAAAAAGCTCTGTTGTTTGATTTAATAGACTAAACTTTTGCTACGTATATAACTCATATCTAGCCATATATAGGATACACATGACAGCTGACTTGCCTCTTGGTTCATTAACCGCATTGTCATCAGGACGGGGGCAGGAATGTTTCACAAATCATATTTAAAAACTATCATTTTGAATAAATACATACCTAAAGGCTGAAGTGGTAGCACACTCCTTTCCAGTCATCAGATTTTTCATTGAAATGGCAACAAAAGTTCCACAGATATGCAGTTTTACTGATAAACCAGTGTTTAGAAAACTAGTTTCTGCAAATGTCATTTGCACATCACCAAGTAAAGTGTTCTGATTTGATTTGCTTCTATTTAAATCTTTGTTTCTGTCACACTTCTGAATTACAAAAAAGTGCTTTTGTAATTCCTGATCTATTTTGAAATATTTGTACTATTAATTAATTGTTGTGTGTTAGAAAAAAACGCACATCTTACAGCCTTTCTTTTCTCAATGATTGTTAGACAGATCACTTGACAAAAACCTCTAACTAATAAGAGAGAAGAAAAGTAAACACCTTTTTCCTGGATAAGGTGAGCTGCAATTAGTAAAAGAACAAACTGACATTTGACCTCTATCCTTGAACTGACAGCAAATGTGTCAAGGTAAAAAAGAAGATTTAAAGGCATTTAAATTGTTCATTTACTTTTTGAATGAACAGAACACCTGTTCCTTTCCAGTGGAACCCTTCTCTGCTAGGCCCCCCCGAGCAAAGCCTTTTTTTGGCTATTTGGGGTAGTTCGTGCTTAGGCCCTTGTATCTTTTTGACCACATAAGGTATCCAGGCCAAATTTGCGTCCTTTCTTCCAACATCACAGGGATTCTAAAGGTACCCAGGGATTGTGGATTCCCCTGGAGGGGACCCAGAAATTAGATTCTGGGTAGAAAAATGTTGGGGGATCCACGCAAGCCATATCTCACTGTTTCCCCCGGGTGTCTAGTTTTCAGAAATGTGTGGGTTTGGTAGTTTCCCAAGATGGCCGCCGAGCCCATGGTCAAAAACCCGGGTGACCACCCCCTTGCAAAACCAGGTTGTTTTGTGATGGGTCATTTTGAAGTCTCCTCAATATGTTTTGGGCCCTTGCCTGTCACGGGTTCTTGACCCACCCACGCGAGTGAGGTACCATTTTTATCGGGAGACCTGGGGGAACGCTGGGTGGTATGACATTTATGGATCCATGCAGATTTCAGAACTTTCCCACACAGAAATTAGAGAACATTTTTTTTTTTCCCAGCTAAATTTGAGTTTTCAGGAGATTCTGGGTAGGAAAACTTTGGGGGACCCACGCAAGTCATACCTCGTTGTACTGCCCCAGGTGTCTAGTTTTCAGAAATGTGAGGGTTTGGTAGGTTTCCCGAGATGGCCGCTGAGCCCGGGGCCAAAAACCCAGGTGACCCCCTTGGAAAACCAGTTTGTTTTGTAATGGGTCATTTTGAAGTCTCCTCGATATGTTTTGGGCTCTTGCCTGTTGCGAGTACTTCGCGAGTGAGGTACCATTTGTATCGGGAGACCTGGGGGAAGGCTGGGTGGGAGGATATTTGTGACAGCCCGTGATCCTACAACTTTCCCACATGGAAATTTGGAAAAAAATAGATTTCTTTCAGTAAAATTTGAGGTTTACAGTGGATTCTTGGTAGGGAAATGTTGGGGATCCATGCAAGCCATACCTCATTGGACTCCCCAGGGTGTCTAGGTTTCAGAAATGTTAGGGTTTGGTAGGTTTACCAAGCTGGCCGCCGAGCCCGGGGACAAAAACTCACGTGACTCCCTTGCAAAACCAGTTTAATGTTGATGTCTCCACAATACGTTTTGGGCCCTTCCCTGCTGCGGGTATTTGGCCCACCCACACAAGTAAGGTACCATTTATATTGGGATACTTGGAGAAATGCTGGGTGGTAGGAAATTTGTTGTTTCTGTCTCAAGTGTGAACATTTTGTCACAATAATGCAAGGAAAATGTGACAGCCAAATTTTGAGGTTTGCAGGACATTGTGGGTAAGACAACCTGTTGGGATCCGCAAGAGAGACATCACCATGTACTCCCATGGGTGTTTAGTTTATGACAATATGTACAGTTGGTAGGTTTTTCTTAGCAAAATGTACACCTTGGGAGAGAGACAAAAAAGACCAATATTACTGCACAACCATCTATTCCTCAAACACATACATACCGGTTGGATTTGGCACAAGGGTGAGTGATGGTTCAGTATATACAATTGTATTAGCAAGAGATTTCACAAAAAATGAAATGCACTGTTAATAATTGAAAGGACGAGAAACTGAACCATTGACTCACAGCTCGTGATCTGTAAAGCCACGACAAGGCCCCAACCACGTTACAGTCCATTCATACACCTTTCATACATGTGACACATACAAAACCATTCACACCGCCAGCCTGGGGCCCATCATATCACAACACTCACACCAAGAGATGGCGCCATTCAAAGGGCCCATCACTTTCAGATGCCCACATTGCTGATACTGCAACCACTCCAGCTGCCGGACTGGGTGGACTGGCGTTTGGCTAGCAGTGTGTGTAATGACCACCAGCCAAGCGCCAGTCCACGCTCAACCAGCCAAGCGCCAGTCCACGCTCACAACCAGCCAAGCGCCAGTCCACACGCACGGCCAGCCGAGCGCCAGTCCACGTACACCGCCAGCCAAGCACCAGTCCAGGCACACTGCCAGCCAAGCACCAGCCTACACACACTGCCATCACATTTAGGCTTTTTTTTTTCAATACATAAAAGAAAACGCAAACAAATTGTAAATAGATACAAATCTACTAACACAAAATTTGAAACTAAATACATTGCCCAAATGCCAACCTTGAAACTGAACAAAAAAATATAAAACAATACAGACCAGGCAGTTCACTTTACCACTGGATGCTGCCAAACATTATTCTGCTTGTGGTATATTCTAAAACAAGCAGGCACACACAGTGCAGGGTTAGAAGGACACTCTGGGCAGTACATATGAGTCTCCTTCCGCGTTCCTCTTCGCCAACAGACTCTGCATCTCCTACTCGGAAAGCCTTTTGAGGGTGTGGGAGGAATGTGATCAGGAAAGTGGCTATCTTTCAATCTAACGACATCCTCCATCACTTCAACTCGAGGAACACTTGCCTGTTTTACTACAACAAGGTTGCCTATTACAGACTCCTGAAACTTACCAAAAGTCATCTTTGACTCAGGACAACAATCCTTGAATTCAACAAAAGCATTCAAGGTTGCTAAGTGGAAAATATGGATAGCCAACTTCTTATACCAAATGTAAGCCCTACGAAGAGCAGTGTAAGGTTCCAACCTCTGATCTACTGTATCAACACCACCCATGTGCCTATTATAGTCTAAAATGCACATAGGTTTGGGCGCTTAAGAAACCTGACCCCAAACAGTCACAGGTGAAGTGCTTTAATCATGGATGGTAGTCAGCATGTACACATCTCTCCTGTCTGAAAACTTCACAGCTAGAAGTTCCTCGCTACGCAATGCTCCGCACTGTTCTGGCAAAAGCTTTTGACAAACAAGCTCTTTTGGGAAACCTTTACGGTTAGAGCGGATTGTGCCACAAGCAACAGTGTTCACTTTTGCCAATTCCTGAACAACTGCACACCAGTGTAGAGATTTTCCACATGTCCTACCAAGTTCCCACACAATTTTCTCAGTCACTCCAAAAGTAGACGGACAACCAGGGAAATTAATCCTGGAATCCTTACCGGTGTACACCCTGAAATTAGAGACCTATCCAGTCCTACTGTCACACAGCATATGCATCTTAATTCCATAGCGTGCCCTCTTACTAGGAATGTATTGCCTAAAAAACAAGCGGCCCTTGAACAAGACCAAAGAATCATCCACGGCTATTTATTTCCCTGGAGCATAGATCTCAGAAAATCGATCTACAAAGTGATCCAAGACAGGCCGAATCTTAAAAAGACGGTCACAACCAGGGTGATCTTGTGGCAACTCTAAGCCATTATTGACAAAATGCAGCATCCGACGCAGAAGCAAATACCTATCACGACTCGTGACTGCCGGAAATATAGCCGTTGCCATCAAGGAACTAGTAGACCAATATGAAGACATTGATGGCTTCCTTAGCAAGCCCATCAAAAAAGTTAAACCCAAGAACTTCTTCATCTCTTCCAGATTTGTGGGAGTCCACCTGGTAGCTACAGAGTGGGGCCTGAGGCTGGCACTGTTGTCCCTCAAAAACTGTTCGGCATACAAATTAGTCTGCTCAACAAACTCTGCCAAAAATACATTGTCCATAAACAACTGAAAAAAATGTATTGGCAAAAAGTTTTCAGTATTCACTCTACACCCTGGAACACCAGCAAAGTCTAGCAATGCCGGCTGCACCATTCCTGGGGCAACCCAGAGGTCAGAACTTCCAACGGGAAGCCTTTCAGCCCAGATGCCTCTTGCTGCACTATCGGCACATCAATGTCCTCCTCTAAGGGGGCGTGGCTTGGATGCCGAGGAGGTAGGCAGCGTGAGCCCGGAGCTCCGCGCCCGATCCCGGATATTATCCTGATAATCCACGCAAATTCCAACCAAAATTGGAAAATTCATTGGCTGAAAGTGCCACTGAGGCAACGGCGTTCTGGGTTTGCGGATTACGGTTGCTTATTGTCCAGAAAATCAAACTTAGCAAGTGCCGCAGGAACGATCAGCTTCGATCTAAGATGGCGCCCTGAGGCCTGAGCTGGTGACGCAGAGAGCGGAGGTGACTTGCGGTCCTGCACTTCTGGAGTTCCAGTACCAGTGGTGATTGCTGGATCGGAGGGCTTCCCTCAGCTCTGTGAGGCGACACGGGTGACCTCCTTTTACTCTGGTGAAGCTACGACGGTGGAAAGAGGGAGTAGGAGAGCTCGCCAAGGAAGACCTAAAACGGCGGCGGCCCTGTGAGACGACCATTCCACTCTCCATGTGTGGACCGAGGTTTCGGGGACCCCATCGTCGGTGCCTTGATTCCGGGAGACAGATTGACCCCGTAAAAGGGGCCTGGACAGTGATCAGTGTCTACGTGTGTCCCGGGTCTCCGGCCCTATTGTTCCAGGGAACTCTCCGGAGGTGAGGTCCTGAACTGCGGACGGACTGCACGGAGATTGGGCGGTAGCCGAACATAGCAGAGGATCGGGCTGCCGGGGCCAACGATTGCTGCTACCGAGATGGGGAAACCGAAAGTGAAGGGAGACGGAGCGGGCGAACCAGAAGCGATGGATGGAGCGGACCAGGGCCACCCTGCTCTCCAACGTATGCAGGACCGCATAATGGAAGCTATCGCAACCACAAAGGATACCCTGCAGCAGGACATTACCCAGGTAGCGACAGGCCTAGGGCTCCTAAAAGCGGAGCACGATAAACTTAAAGACAGGGTCAAGAGCGTGGAGATATCCCTGCAAGATTTGACCCCAGCACATAAAACGTTGGGGGGCCAGATGGCAGATGCTCTGGACAGATTAAAAAGTGTTGGAGAGAAGAGCGGAGGACGCTGAAAATAGAAGTAGGCGCAATAACGTTCGTCTGGTAGGCCTTCCGGAAAAAACCGAGGGGGACGACATGGTAGGCTACCTCGACCATTGGCTATGAACTGAAGTGGCGCCGGAGGGGCTCTCTGCCTTCTTCTCGCTAGAACGAGCCCATAGAGTCCCAACCCGACCACCAGCTCATGGACTACCCCCTCGTCCCGTAGGGATTAAACTGCTCCATTATAAGGACCGAGACTGGTTACTGCAGAGAGCCAGGGAGGCAGGGCCCTTCCAGGTTGGCAACAGTAGGGTCACCCTGTTCCTGGATTACACTTTTGAGACTCGGAGACTCAGGGCCAGTTTCCTGTCGCTTAAGCGCGAACTCCGTGGAGAGGGCATCAAATACTCCCTTCTCTTCCCAGCGAAGCTAAGGGTGGTGGTGGACGATAACTCGCTTTTCTTTACCACTTCGGCAGACGCTTGGGCATGGTGGGACACTTATAAGGCTGGGACAGACGGGGCCAGAATCAGGGCAGAGGAGGCGCAAAGGAAACAACCGACCAGGAAATCGCAGTGGATTCGGAAGAACCGGCGCAGATCTGGGAGACCGTCAGTGTCACAGACCGAGGAGGAGCGGAAGGCGGCTCTGCAGGCGGTGGTGGATTTCTCAGGAACGACGCGGAGCCAATCCAAGAAGGGCACAGACTCGGAGGAGCAGGGTACGGGGTCGGAAACGGACCTTTCAGAATTTGGTGGTGCCAAGGGCCCTATTGTGACACCACAAACGTCGGGAGAGATCGTCGAGGCCTGAGACACTTGCTTTGGAGAACGGTTTGGTGGTCTGATACTGGGATGCCGTGCCCGTGGATGCAGTTTAACATTATTGTTGAACTACGTGAGTGATCATGTGGGGATCACGGGGCGGGATGTGCGGGATTAATCTGGTTTGAAGAACTCCTTCGGTATCGGACCGCGCCCTACTGGCCCTTAAGGTCATCGCAGTGGAGACTGCGAATTGTAGTGTGTCTCTTTGAAGAAAGTTCACCTAGTTGCAATAGTTTGGATGGGTTCTCTTCTGATAGAGGTGGGTCCTGTCCTGGGGGGGTGGGAACCGAGAGTAGTTGGGGAAGCTCAGGTTGGGGTTGGAAGGGTGTGGGGTTCAGTTGTTTGGAGAGGGTGGGGGGCTCAGTATTGTGTTGGCATAAGCGCATGGTTGGAAACTGTCATTGTCATGTCCGGGGACGCAGGAGGGTATGGCTAATACGGGGGCTTTAAAATGTGTGACCTGGAATGTGCGGGGTCTACATACCAAGGTTGCGCAGACACAAGGTCCACGCTTATCTGACGCGTAGGGGAGTACATATAGCTTTCCTTCAAGAGACGCACCTCACTAGACAGGAAGGAGTGGCGCTGCAGAGGAGGTGGAGGGGGCAGCTGTTTAACACAACGTATCCGGCCTTTGCAAGGGGCGCCATGATTTGGATACGTGCTGGGGTTCCCTTTCAGGCCACCAAGCAAGTGGTAGATCCAGAAGGCAGGTTCGTGGCTGTGGAAGGGAGACTTAGGTGGCGAATGGTGTCATTGTGTAGTGTATATGCTCCGAATGTGGATTTGCCCGCCTTCCTGTCAGCACTCTCGGGCAAGTTGGTGAGCTATTTGGCGGGCCCAATGATCATGGGTGGGGATTTTAACTCAGTAGTGGACACCACATTGGATAGGTCTCATCCCCCATTACACTCATCACCAGTACATAGGTTAGCAAAACGGAGGTTGGATTGGCAGGAGAGTTGGGATCTGGGAGATGCTTGGAGGACGCTGCACCCCATGACGAGGGATTACTCATTTCATTCTAGTATACACGACCTACATGTCAGGCTGGATGTGTTTTTGTGCTCTTCTCCCGTCCTCGCAGCAGTAGGAAGTGCGGAATACCTGGCCCGCACATTGTCTGACCATAATCCGTTGTTGTTATCCCTGAATTGGATGGTAGATGTCTCTTGTGTCCCAACTTGGCGACTACAGCCTGATGCCCTGGATGACTTGTTGTTTAGGGAGGCCTTGGGGGAGCGGGTGACTCATTACCTTGAGGAGAACGGGGGCACCACGTCCACCAGGGCTGTGGAGTGGGATGCTTTTAAGGTGGTGGTTCGAGGACACTGTATTGGGGCCGCTGCGGGTGCCCGCAAGACGTTATTGGATGACCTCGACCGTGCGGAGCAAAGGTTTAGGAGGTTGGAACGGGAGCGCCCGAATCATCCCGAGCTTCGGGAGGAGGTTGGTAAAGCCAGAGAAGCAATGGCGGTGGAGTTGGAGCGACTGCGTAGTTTCGATCACAAGGTCTACCTGACTAGGGCGCATGCGGAGGGCGACAAGGCGGGGACTATGCTGGCCTGGCTTGCCAACCCGCTTCGGCGGGGTACTCCAATCGTGTCCATCGAGGAGGAGGGGGGCGGGCTTTGCCACACCCAGGCCGGGATCCTGGATAGGTTCAGGACGTGTTATGGGGGCCTGTATGAGAGTGGACCGGTGGGCGGGGAGGAGGAACTTGACACCTTTCTTGGGGGACTGCAGTTGCCACAACTAGAACAAACGGAGGCGGAGGAACTGGGCCGCGCTAAAACGGTTGGGGAAATAGGATGCGCAGTGAAGCAGATGGCTAGAAATAAAACCCCGGGGCTTGACGGCCTGCCAATTGAGTTCTACAGTAAATATATGGAGTACTTAGCCCCGCACTTGCAATCGGTTTACAATGAGGCACGGTCGAGAGGGAGACTACCGCACTCCATGTGTGAGGCTCTTATGGTACCTCTGTTGAAGCCTGGTAGAGCGAGTAGCGACCTCTCCTCCTATCGCCCGTTATCCATGCTCACGACGGACTACAAGATTCTGAGCAAAATCTTGGCTAATAGATTGTTAACCCACATGACAGGCCTGATTCATAAAGACCAGTCCGGTTTCATTCCTACGCAGAACACCACCCACAACATCCGCAGGCTGACTCGGCTACTGGGAGCTCGGTTGTCGGAGGATACCACTCCCCTAGTGTTCTCCATAGATATCTTGAAAGCGTTCGACAGCCTAGAGTGGGGTTATTTGTACGGAGTGATGAGGCGTTTTGGCCTAGGGGAGGGCTATATCGGCTGGACCAAAGTGCTGTATACGGAAGCCACGGCGAGGGTTCCAGTGGGTTCGCTGATCTCGAGTCAATATCCAGTGCGACGCGGTACTAGGCAGGGATGCTCACTTTCCCCCCTTTTGTTCGCGTTGGCGATGGAACCTTTTGCAGCGGAAGCCAGATCGGGACGATATTATAGGGGACTGGTCTATAGGGCCAGGCCACACGCGGACGACCTGCTGATGTTTTTGGCTAATGCAGATGAGGAACTGGTGGGTGCGAGGCGACTGCTTGAATTGTTCGGGAGGTTATCGGGCCTGAAGGTCAATTGGACCAAGTCTTGCCTGTTTCCGTTGCGACGAGGAGAGCAGTGCCCTCTCACCACTCAGGAACTCAGATGGGAGCCTCATTGCCTGCACTATTTGGGGGTTTATGTCTATCATACACCTGCGGATATGCTGGATGGTAATATTACCCGTTGCATTAACGCCTTGAAAGGGAATATGGACCTTTGGGCCACCCTACCACTCTCAATGACTGGTCGTGTCTCCTTGCTGAAGATGGTGGCGCTCCCTAGGCTACTATATTACTTCCGAACCCTGCCGGTCTGGATACCCGGCTCCGTCTTCTGCCGTTTTAGGTCACTGATCATAGCGTTTATATGGGGTACGGGTAGATGAAGAATAGCCCTCTTGCGACCCAAAGATGAGGGAGGTACGGCAGTTCCTGATTTTGAGTGCTGTTATCTGGCGGCACAGCTGCAAACCTTTACCCAGGAGGTCGCGAGGGTGTACCGGGGACCAGAACAAGGCAGAGACGAGGGCACGCCGCGTCATGTGCTAGCGTATATTACCCTCCATCAGAAACTGCTCGTCAGGGACCTGACAGTAGAGGAACAGACGTTTCGGCTTTGCTGGAACCGGGCGCGCAAACGGGCGGGGGTCCATCAAATGTATGCACCAGAGATTCCGCTGGGCATGATCACCGCCCTACCTCATGGTGGGGATTGGTCGAGATTGCTGGGTTGGGAGGAGGCTGGGGTCCAGATGTTGGGTGACCTCTATGAGGACGGAACCTTGCTTCCGTTCCAGGATCTACAAGAGCGATTTGACTTACCCAGAGGAGATTATCTCTTGCACGCGGCAGTGACTGGCGCTATGCAGGAGCACTAGGGCGAAGGGCTGCAGGACCCTGCTACTTCTATGGCTTGCCAATATACGATGATGGCGGCGGGAACTTTTAAGGCAGTGACCTGTCTGTATTCTCGAATGTTGTGAGAAACCCTGCAGCCGCTCACTGCCCTGAAAGCTAAATGGGAACTGGACCTCCAAATGGAGATTCCTGATGCCACCTGTGGTCAACTGCTGCGGAGGGCGCGAAAGAGCACGAGAAACGCCAGATTCCAACTTATACATTTCTATATACTTTATAGGGCATATCTTACTCCAGGGAAACTGAAGCAGTATTTTGGGGTGGAACCGGCGGCCTGCCCTAGGTGTAACACACTGGAGGCGGACTTGGGTCATATGCTCTGGGATTGCCCCTAGTTGAGGGAGTATTGGCAGGAGATTGGGAGAGCACTGAACAACGCTATGGATAGAGAGATACAATACACCAAAGCGGTGGGAATACTGCACTGGTTTCCTCACACACCTAAAAATAAGACGACCAGCAGGTTTATAGATATGGGATTGATATTGGCCAAGAGGGAAATCACCAGGAATTGGAAATCAAAGCAGGGGCCCACGTACAAGCGTTGGTATAATGAATGCTTGAAGTGGGCGGCGTGCGAAAGTACGTTGCGATATCAGCTGGCTAGAAGGGCTGCGGATGAGAAAGCCTTGGAGAGGGCGTTAGCATGGGAGACTGTAGTGCAGGCATTCCGGGATGGTACTGGGGAGGAGGAGGAAGAGGACACTGACTCTGATATAGTTGACCCCACCAACACACCAGGAACACACCATTAGCGAATGTTACATTCCTTCTTGCACAACCGGACCTTACGTTTTCTAGGATTCCACCACAGCGCTGCCATGGGGGGGTGTCGGGAAGTTCGGGGGGTTGTTGATAGGGGGATGGGGAGGGGCGAAAATTTAA
The DNA here is from genome assembly GCF_964263255.1 of Lissotriton vulgaris. Classification (NCBI taxonomy): domain Eukaryota; kingdom Metazoa; phylum Chordata; class Amphibia; order Caudata; family Salamandridae; genus Lissotriton; species Lissotriton vulgaris. The sequence continues at coordinate 635,275,402 of NC_141695.1, forward strand.
AAGCGGTCCACGTCCTCCTGTGCTTTCAAGAAGTGGATATCGAGAGAAGATGCAGGAGATGGCCTTCTGAATGAGGGCACGGGCAGTGTAATCATGGACATCGAATAACTGTGCAACATCACCCTGTACTGATTTATTATTCATATTTGTGAATTGTGATAAATGGTCCTTCCAGAAGCATCCCAGGTTCTCTTAATTATACAATTACTCTCCTTTGCAATGTTGTTTTCCCCTAGATTGTTGAATATTTGCTAATACTAAGCACACTGGTGTCCTAGCTAAGGGCAATAGTAATTATGTTCTTGTTGTTCTTTTATTTCTGCTCCTCATCACAGAGTAGGGTTAACGTTTTCTTTTTATGTCTCCTAGGGCCCATTCCCTTGGTTGTGACAGTAAATGTTATCCAAGTGTTTCCTCATTATGTAATATTAAGTGCTTGCTACCGTAAGAGGATATAATAGGAGGGCCTCCTGAGGGAATAAATCAAACCACATCACTCACAATAGGATATTTTTTCAAGTGTCTTCCCATTCATCAGACTGTCTTAATCCTTGCTTCAGCAGTGGAGAGTTTACATATGAGAAATGTTGACCTGTTTCGATAGTGAACTTCTTTTTGTGCCTATGTAGATGCGCGCTCAGCCCGACCCTGACAAACATTACCTCTAGCATATATTACTAACTCAAGTGGGACGAGATCTCCTCTCTATAAGGAAGCTTAAGGTTGATGAAATTAAGCTTTGAACCACATTCTGTCTGTTGTGCAAAATGTGTTAGCTATTTAGATTGTAAAGACAGGCTACCAAAGAAGAGAACTAGCAGAAAATGCATGATTTTATTTAAGGTTGATAACAGAAGTTAGTTGTTCTGTAGTGGAATGAAATGCAAAATGTACTTTTTCAGTCCAGCTTGGCGTTCAAAATGCACTGGTTACTGCAGTTTATTTTTCTATCGGTTGTTGCAAGACTTAATTTAAGATTTTTCCCCCACTAATACACATTTTTTATTGCATTCAATTCAATAAGAAGTCTTTTAGGTATATTGTTGTGCAGTTAGGTCTTTTTTCCAAACCAATTATATCTTTCCACATACCAGGCTTCAACCCAAATCTTATTGTTTATTTATTAATTATTTTTTCCAGGAACGAGGTTAAATTCTCCATATCCATACTACATTTTTCACTGTCCTGAAGACCTACGCATGGACCCATAATTTTTCCAGAAAACGACATGAAGATCTTAAAGAACATTATAAAACTCATTTTAATTGCATGTGCCAACTCTACTTTAAAATGTTTTATTTGATATATTTTTAAGGTTGAACATCGGACACCTTCTGTGTCATCCTAAAGACGTTTTGGCCTCATATTTTTTTAATTAGGTCAAATTAGGTTTGCTTTGCGCTTTTGTGACTGTTCACCTCTGCTAAAACAAACTTCTCTTGATTGCAAGTCAGTTGTCAGGTACACCTATGATGTGTCAAGTTTATTGATAACCCAACTTGACAGGCAGTCCTGTTGACATTTAGTCATTCTAAAGTAGGAAAAAAGAAGCACATTGAAGAATAATTTTCCACATACCCATTTTCATATCTTGGATCCAAGGAAAGGAAGGTAAAAATACTGAAATACTAGCAATAGCAAGAATACATGTGTTAATGCTTGTGTGCGTATATATAAAGTATACATAGAGGGTAACCATGTCATATGGTCCTATATTGCCACCAGAGGGTTCAGGTGCCATCATTAACCATGATGCTGGAAGCAGAGTGGTGTGTAAATATTTCCTGAAATGGCAGTGTAAAACCGTACTATATGTTATGTCTTATTTTTATTTTGGTGTGATCAGCATGAAAATATTTTTTCCCTCAAAAAGGAATGGTAATTTCAAGTAGCAAGTGAAATGTAGGATCATACTGTTTTGGTGTCCATAATTTTTTTTTTTTATTTTTTTTTAAACCTTCATTGTGCAGATTCAGCAAACAAATACGGGCCCACAACCACCTGGCCGGCCGCGAAACATTTAATGCACATTCGCAATCTATACGATAACCTAGTAGCACGGCAGTCCAAATAAGCAATCGATCAGAGATACACTGGATCCCCTCGTGCCACCAGGAGACAGGAGGAGTGAAGGTTAATTTTTAAATTTTTGTTGAGACTTTTATACTAGAGAAATAGAACAAGAAGAGTCACAGTCCAGTCAATCCCGCTACAACACGAGTATGCAACGTTCAGTAGGGGAGTCCCAAGAGGCAAAGGAAAAGTTATAAGCAATGCAACGGCTTGACGAAATACACATCAGGATAATTGAGCACACAGTATGACTTGTGTCGATCAGAGCCCACCTCACAACGAACCAAACTACAACCCAAGACAGAAATAAGGCAAGAAAAGAAGTCGGAAGAAGAAAAAATAGGGCCCATAGAAACAAAAGCGGACAAAAATAAATCCCCCCCCTACCCCCCACCCTACATGCATGCAGAGGCTACGGCCTACCCCCCCCCCCCCCTAGCAGTGTGCCTGTCGCCCAAAAAAGAATACCCGAAATATAGAAACAGAGAAAAGTAAGAAAGGAAGAAAAGGAAAGTCATATATAAAGAAAGGTGGAGGAGGAGCCCGCTACCAGTCCCTCGGCGCCATCTTTCCACAAATCAAGCAATTACATAATAGCCCAGGATATATTGTACGATAAAAGGATCGCGATACAAGCATACAGTGTGAAAAAGCGCAAAGTCAGCACACCGGATAACCCAAAGTACCAACACGGTCCATATCCAATATGGTCTGCAACCGGGAAACCATCAGGCAACAACAAAGAACGTTCATCCCTGTCCCGTCTTCTCTCGCCCTTCCCTGCCAACAAAGGTATCCCAGAAAGGTGCAAGCAGGAATCCAAAGGGGGCACATCGATTCCCGCACACTGCCGGAGCAAGGACACTGAGGGCCAATGGTCCAGTCAAGGAGTGCATAACCCCCCTAGGAGACTCCAAGGTTGAATGGATGGGGAGAGTTTCGATGTCCTGCTCCTGTTGAAGCGAGTTCTGGGTGTCAGGGGGCGAGGCACGGGGAAAAGACTCATGTCTGAAACGCAAGCCAAGGGTCAGACATCGGTCCAGGCTGGTGTCGCTAATTCCAGAGGCAGCCCCGGATATTGAAGTCTCAAGGCAATCACTATGATGTGGGGCCGCCATCTTGTGGTAGTCGGACCCGGGGGGAAGCGCAGCACTGTGGTCCGGCAAGTCCGCCATGTTAGAGCCCTCCGGTGTAAACAGTATACTGTCAACCTTGCCGATCAGGGTGAGCGCGGAGAAAGTCATTTCCTGATGGAAGGAGACGATGGCCGCCAGTAGAGCACCGTAGCCTTGGGTACACCCACGCTCACATCCATTTGCATCCCCCAGCTCACCATAAACGTAGCCGCTCGACGGTCCCGACTCCCCAAGAATGTGCGCCATTGCTCACTGCACATGAGAGCCCTCCAAACCAGGGGCTGGCGCCTCACAGTACACAATAGGGCTATGCTGAGATACGGTGGCAAGCAGACACCAGGAAGCAGCAGTTGACAATATCCCAAAAGCCAGCCGGTCCGCTTGAAGTCGGTGGGGCATGTAGATGGGAGACCACTCGTTGGCAGCAGGGCAGCAGTAGGGCAAACAATCGGCCACATACGATAAAGAGTCCCGCAAGTAGAAAAGCACTTCAAACCCAGGCGCCGGGCACAATCAATCCTTTACCTGCCGTCCGATGAAGCGGGAGGGCCGGAGCCGGCCGCGATTTCCCCAATTGGACCGGCCGGCGGGGCAGAGCTGCCGGCGCCCGATGTTGTTCATTCCACAGCCGGCGCCATAATCTACTCGAGGCCCCGGCCTGAGGGCCGCCGCGGGTCTCGATCTTCAATCAAGTATTTCTCCCGATTGCAGGGGAGCGCGGTCTTCAGGATTTCCCCACAAGCCGGCGGGGCATTACGGCTACCGCATCGCGCCGACTGAGCGCAGGATCGGGGACAGGATAGGCGCGATAAAAGAGTTGGTCGGCGGAGCCGAGGGACTACACGTCCGACCCGGTCGCCATCTTGGCTCCTCCCCATGGTGTCCATAATTAAAGAGAAAAATAGTTTTACATATAATTAAGAATGAAGGGTTTTAGAGAAACATGCTTTACTTTGTTAAAACCGAAGTATAGCAAAAAGTTATGGATGTAATGCTTGAATTAATCTCAGCCACTGCTTATTACTCTGGGCTGCATCCTAGCCCATCGTTATTTTGCACACCTTGCCACCTCAGTTTGGACATCAGCCATATGCAAATCAGTCTTGATCCTGCTCCAATAGGGGCAGTCCAGCCCAAACTGCCAGGTCAGGCCGTCCCTGTAACAGCACACAAGCAACCCACAACCAATTTCGCCTCTAACATGGCTTATCAGTCAGATATAGATTGATTACAGTGGCACAATTTGCTCGGGACCCACGCCTTGGCATACCTGTCCCACTTAGGGCGTCATACTCGAGTATACCGCACTGATGAGACCTAATGAGGTTGAAACCAGTCTGGGGTGGCTTCTGGTCCTTTCTGAAGGGGATGCTGCCTGGCAATTTGCAACACTGTTCTAATGAGGAGCAGTGTCGGTAGTGATTTCCATAAGGCAAGCCTTTGACAGAAACCGGATCTGGGGTTGCTTGTGGTCCCTTCTGGAGAGGTCCTCCTCTGGCAGTTCACGACAGACCGTTCCCATGAGGAGCAGAGTTGCACTGATTTGCATAAGTTAGGTCTTTGTCTAGAGTGGCACAGTGGGTGAAAAACAATGTACTGGAATACGTCACCGAGCAATTGCCATTGGCTGAAATTAATTCAAGCATTCCTTCCATCACCTTGTTGTTGTTGAAGTTGCTTTATTAAAAAGCATGTTCTGTCTCTGGAAGTAATAGATTTAAAACAAAACTGTGTGCAAGGTACTACTAAGCATAGACTCTGATGATTGCAGTCAGAATGCTCATGTTTGGATAAGCTATTTATGAAGAGGAGGCTAATTAAAGCAAAAAGGTAAAACTTAGCATAGTGGTTTAGGTCTGTCATTGTTTAACTGCATTGTTCTGATTTTAGACTAATTAGCCAGCGGCAAGGGAATAGGACTGAAACTAGATTTCCCATTGGTCAATATCCAGATTTCACAAGAATAGTGTAATGTCCTTGAATTAAAGGGAATATTTGAAGGATATAACATAATCTCTGAGAAATATGGGTTTTGAATACACTACCTCTTGTACATTAAAAGCAGTCATATATATATCGCACCAAAGTGTGTTTTGAAAGGTTTTTTTTTCCCAAGGAGCCTGCCTTTAGTTTTTACTCTGACCTACATAGGAATAGATATGATGCATGGATATGATGCCGTTTCAGTAGTATGTTAGATATTGTTATTATTCATTACACGACAATAACAATATCTAACATGCTACTGAAACGGCCCAGTTGCATTTGTTGCTTGCACTTTATTGACAAAGTTGTTATTACACGACAATTGGTCCATGAATGCATAGGATTATGTTGCATAGCTTACTTTAGTGAGCGAGGTAACGAGACAATCTATTTAAGAATTAATTTGTATAAGTTGATTTGAAATGAATTTAATTGTAAATTAATGGAATTAATTGATTCAACTATGCTACATCTGAATTGCTGTTACATTTATAAAGAGTAATGTTTTTCTGGCCTGATTAAGAGTGTATGCCAAAGCTGGAAGTAACTTGTCTATGTTTATGCACTGTGGAGCCTATTTTTAAAGGGGATTGCTGTACAGGAAATCACTTGAGAAAGGCTTACGCAGAAACGCGTCGTCTTGTATCTACTGCACAATAAAGTTATTGTGCAGTCGTCTGGTGTGCTGTTTCTTGTTTTTTTGCCGTTTGTGGCAAATATACATGAGTTCATTTGTATTTTAAAGCGGCTGCCGCTGTCTGGCACAGACGCCGAAGGCAGGGAACCGCGAAGTGCAGTGTTGGAGAAATCGATATCCCACTAGAGTTCAATAAATTGCACGCACTCAGAGGTTGTGGACTAAGTGCAGAGTTTATTCCTCGGTTACTGTTTTGAGCTTTTAATAAGAACTGTGTAATTTAGTTTGTATATACATGTGATACAAGCAGCTCTAAGAAGGCCGCTGGGCTTTTTCCGTGTGGAACACTGGCCTTTACCATGAGTCCTATGTTGATGTCTCCACTTTTGCCAATGTAATGCAGCTCGTCACAACACTCCGTGTGTGATCAAGACAGTCCATCTGTCGAAATGCGTAACAAACTAAGGAATAAACTCTGTACTTAGTCCACAACCTCTGAGTGAGCGTAATTTATTCAACTCGAGTGGGAATCTATGGTCCGGTTTTGGCTCCACCGTCACACGCGCACCACTAGACATATATATATATATATATCCCGTATTTAAATAACATTTGGAGTGTCTAAGGGTTACTCCGGAGTTGTATCTACTTGGGGCGTCGTCAAAATCCTACTCCAAGCGGTCGAAATAGGATTAATAAGCCAGGCTTGCTGGCCTATTTAATGTTAAGTAGCAAAGCATATCTCATCAAATGTCTGGACAAGGATGTTCAGGCTGAAGTTTGCATTAATTCTTAGTTGCTTTAAGTGGGATGATCAATGACCATGTAAGATGAAAACTGTCAGATGGCTTGATTCAATCAGTTCAAAATCATACTGCGCCCCCCCCCCCTTTTTTTTTAGACCTCCTATACCTCTATAGCGTAAGCAACCTCTTGGTCTGATCCTCCCCTGCTGCTCATAACTTGAGGGTCCAGTCTCAGCTGAGAGCCAAACCGCACAACACACCATGAGCTGACCAAGAGGTATAATCATTGGACACATAATGCAACCATTCCCTGCTAGTCAGGATCTAGGACATTCCAAAATTACCCAAGCTCAGTTCATTCTCTATAGACATTAACCTTCTGGTCTAAGGGCCAGATGCATCATGCAAACAAATAGCGAATCCTTAATTGCGATTATTAAGGAATCGCAAATAAGGACTCGCTATAGCCAATGCATGATGTGGATTGCGAAAAAACAAGGAATCGCTAAAAATCGCTAAATACTTTAGCGATTCCGTGTAAAGTAATCGCAATAGTAAAATATTTCCAATCGCGCATTTTGCGATCCCGCATTTTGCGTAATCGCTAATTGCGATATCGCAATTAGCGAGTTGGCTAAAAGCGGGAGCGTGAAAAACTACAGAGTCGCATTGGGAGCAGGCTGATGACATCACAACCAGGAAGTCAATCAGCCCATGCTGCCACCTGTGCACAGTTGAACTCTGAGGCAGAAGCTGAGTGCAGGGAGTGAGAGCAGAAGCAAACAAACAGCAGGTTGCTAACTGGTGGAGACAGCCATGTCCCAAACAGCCACAGAGGAGGGAGCAGTGGCCAGGAAGCGCAAAATAAAATTCAGTGAGGGTGAACTTGACATCCTCATTGAAGAGGTTGCAAACAACCACGAAAAGTTATTTGGCAAGCTCTCCCTTAAAGTGCCAGAGGCAGACAAGAGGAGAATCTGGACCAGGATCAGGGACAAGGTGAATGCTGTGGGGGGTCACACACCGCAGCATTGATGACCTCAAGAAGCGCTGGTACGACCTGCGCAGTCGTGCAAAGGAGAAGGTTGCTGAAAGGCTGAAGGAGGCGAAGCTGACTGGAGGAGGAGGCCCAACAGTCCCAGACAACACACCCCAGGAGGACATGATTGAGGGCACTATTGATCCTGAAGCAGTCGTAGGAGTGACAATCCTGGACACATCTGGGGCAGCCTGTAGCACACAAGGTAAGATGCATGACTATCAACAGCACACAGCACATACTGATAGTGCCCAAATGTGATTTCACCTGCTAAAATTACAGCTAAAATAGTCCTGCACACATTTAACATAGGGAGCCCAATGCATCATGGGACTTGTAGTCAGTAGTAGCCATGTGCCAGTTGGAATCCAACACAGTAAGCCCAAATGCTAATAATAAGCAGTACAGTGATAGATGAGAGACAGTCATAACAGAAAAGTGTCATTTTATTAAGGTTGCAGAACTATTGAAACACATGTATATAACATAGCACTGTTTCACATCACAGATGCAGCTGAAGGTAACACTGAAGACAGTGATGTTGAAGAGAGCACACAGCCCAATCAAGAGACTGCGGCATCAAAACCTGTGTCACCACCATCCAAAGGAAAGGCACCAGCAAGACGCAGGGCCACAGTTGCACCACTACAGCCAATGGAGGTAGAACAGCATACATCTAGCACACCTACTACAAGCCGTGAAAGTGCCAGTCACACACCAACACCGCAGGCACATGTCCGGTCAGGATCACGACGCAGACCAAGGAGCCCTACTTTGTCCCAGGAAGCAGGAAGTCACAATCAGTGGGGTGGCGTGGAGTCGCAGATGGTGCGGGTTCAGCGCGTGCAAGCTAGGCACATGGGAGCAATCGACCTGCAGATGACGAAAATGAACAGTAACATCACTGCAATGGCTGACAGTGTGAGGGAGCTCACAACTGCCATAGTGGAGGCTCACAGGGAATCAAACAACGCCCTCCTGGAGGTTGCACGTGTGATGCACGAGGGACACAATTCACAGAGGAAGAGGCATCGGCAGTTTCTTGCATGCATGGAGGCTTATACCAAGTCAAACACCAAGATAAGCACTAGCGTGTCACACCTGTCACGTCGGTCTGTGGGAATGCAGATTGACATGGCCCATTGTTGTTGGGATGTGTCCAAGGCACTGGGGCAAATTACTACAGCTGTGGAAATGATGCAGGCCAGCACTAGTGTTCAGGGCGACGTTACAGGGGAAGAGGGTAGTGAGGCTTCCAGCCTGAGCAGCATCAGTGCGCCACTCAACACTGCCAGGAGGAGCAGTAGCCGTAGGCAGGCACCTCCCGCAGCATCTACGAATGCAGATGCTGAAGCAGGAGAAAGACATTTGGGTGTGAGAGGGAGGAGACGGTAAAACAAATTGGAGGGGTGTTAGACCTCATGGTGACGTAACCATTTTCAAGACATTCTTAGTGACTGCATGACAAGTCCTTAGTGTGTCTCCTCTGTCCATTGGTGCATGGGGTTAATGTGCTAATGGACAGCATTTCAGGTTGTATTGACACCCCATACCGCCAGCCGTGATAATAAATAGTTAACCTTGAAATGCAAATGAGTGTTGTGTGTCATTGTTACATACCTTAGAAATAATGCTGGGTGATGTCTGCACGTTTCCTCTGTCCCTCCGCTGAACTGGCAATATGTGCACGGCGTGGTTGTGCTGGGGGCTGGTTGCCCTCTGTGTCAGATTCCTCGATGGGGATGCCTCTCCTTGTTGCTATGTTGTGCAACATTGCACATGCAGCAATTATCCTGCAGCAGGTTTCCGGTTGGTACAACATAGCTCCTCCAGTTTTATGCAGGATGCGAAAGCGACTCTTGAGCAATCCAAATGTCCGTTCTATAACGTTACGTGTCCTGATGTGGGCTGCATTGTACCTCTGTTGTTGTGGACTGGCTGGGTTCAGGTAGGGAGTCAAGATGTAATGCCTCACCGCGTATGCACTGTCACCTACAGAGTAAGAGGCAAGATGTCAGGGTCACTTATGCATTGCCATGACTAAGTCAGTGATGTGTATAGTATTGCACTTACCTAGCAGGTGTCCATTGCCAAAATCTCCCCTGAGCAGACGTGTGTGCAAGCCGCTATGGCGGAAGATGTATGAATCGTGAGTGCTTCCTGGGTATTGTGCGACAAGGTCGGTGATGATGTTTTCCGCATTGCACACTGCTTGAACATTGATTGAGTGATATGCTTTACGGTTGCGGAATATATACTCATTCACGGCAGGGGGACATATGGCTACGTGGGTGCAATCAATGCATCCAATCACGTGTGGGAACCTTGCTACTTGGTAGAAGTCCTGTTTTGTTTGGCTCAATTCCTGTGGGGTTGTGGGGAAGGAGATGTGGTTGTTGATGACAGTCATCATGGCGGCCAGGAAGGATTTGAAGAACAGCGAAAGGGAGCTCTGTGATACCCCTCCTGCTTCTGCCACTATGTCCTGGAAGCTACCTGAGGCAAGGAGGTGGAGGCTACATAGCACCTGGACATGAGTAGGTATAGCCTGGCTCCTATGTGTTTGGCGCTGCAGTAGTGGGTCCAATTCATCTATTAAGTCCAGTATCATAGCAGCATTCATCCTGTACTTATCATAAATTTGCTCAGCTGTCTGTCCTAACAATGTGATGCGCAGACGGAAGATTCTATCCTGGATTCTCCTTCTGGCCTGGCCTGCTGCAAGTATCCTTCTCCTCCTCGCAAATATGTAGAGTCCTGCCATTGTGGAAGGCCACTGGGGCCTCATGGGAGTGTTTAAATACACCTCTGATGTCAGGCAGGTGAGTGGGAATTTTTTTTTTTTTTTACCACCTGATTGTGATTCCCTGTAAACTGCTCTTGCAAAATAGCGAATAATGACGGAATCGCAATTTGCGATATTACATGCATGGGAAAAAGCGATTTTATAGCGAAATCGCTATTTGGATATTGCGATTTCGCTATATTAATCGCAATTTCTTGGTTTCTCGCTACTTGCGAGTCGCAAATGGGGTTTGGCTTTGATTCTGCGATTATATTGCGATTTCGCAATTTTGCGTTTGCGATTTCGCTTTTTCTAGCGATTTCTCTTCATGCATGCCGTTTCTTTCCTTTGCGATCGCAATTGGTAATTCGCACCAGTTGCGCTCGCAATTTTGGTTGATGCATCTGGCCCTAAATCCCTAAAGTATCTCACTAAGTTCCACCAACCTCTCCATGTAGGTTGGTGCAGCTTGGCACCAGTTCTTACAAATGTCCCTCCTTGCCAAAAGGATCAAGTAAAACAGTAATTTATTCTGCAACCCGTTGGGCCTTCCACCCCATCAGGCAGCATAACCATGGCAAACAAAATTACTGAAGGGCTTACCTCCACTTCTTTACCCAGGGTATCTGACAAGGTCTTACCCACATTGCCCCAAAACGCCTTTATCAGGGGCAGGAAGCGAACCCATGGATGTCATCCGCCTTCTGAGCACCACACCTCATACACTTTGCTTCTCCACTGCCCTTTATCTTGTAAAGTTTGAGTGGGGTCCAGTATGTCCTGTGGAGCGTGAAGAAGTGATTCTTCCTTAATGCAGCAGATTTGATCAACGGTTAAAGCATGTCTAAAGATACTTGCCACACATTTTTCAGCTCCTCATCCGGCAAGCATTTCTCTCGGACCAAATAAGGATGTTCCAACTTTCTTTCTGCTGCAGCAAGGAGATGATTGTACCATTGTGCTACTTCCTTCCCTTATGGATTCTGATCTTTTAGCTCGTCCTCCATTAAGTTATCCTCCGGGAAGGGCCACTGTTGGCCCTTACACCATGTTGAAATTTGATGTTATGTAAATCTAGAAAGTGTACTGCTAGTTATGTTCCTCCAGGTGTCCCATGATAGGCATTTACCACCATCCACAATGTCCATCCAGCGTACAACACCCGCATCATTTAGTGGCTGAACTAAAGCATCCAAAATACACGATGGTGTATCAGGGGGGTCCCACACTGGGGCCGATTTGCTATAGGAGGACAAGCCCAAACAGGAGCGGTAGTCAAACCACAGCTTGGACGCCGCATGCAAAACCTTCAGGCAAACTTTTTAAAAGAATTTGGGAGTACCAAAATTATACATAAAACCCTCCTCAGTGGGGTGGGTGATCTGAAAATATAGCTTTAAACATACTGGCCTAGGAAGTAGCATCCTACAATTCTTTAATTGGTATGCCCAACAACTGGAGATCAGGTAGGCCCATACCACCATGTGAAAGCTTGCGTCTTAGTTTCTTCAGGACAACCTGATCCCTTTGCTTGTCCATATAAAGGAGGAGATCTTGCCCTGTATTTTAAGTGAAGGGCCTTTATCAAACTCCAGTGTAATATTATTGAATAAGTAGGCATACTTAGGGAGAGCACACATTTTAACCAAATTAACCCGCCCAAAGTGTGTCAACGGGAGATTCTGCCACCTTTTCAGTAATGCATCCAGATTCTGCCACCTTTTCAGTAATACATCCACCTCCTTGGAGATTCTCTCCAGCTTTATTTTAGGAATTTATCTAAGGTCCTGCGTTATGGTTATTCTTAGATATTGTATCTCCTTAGACAGCTTCACCCCCTGCGCTGTAATGTTCCAGGCCATGACTTTGGTCTTATCGTCATTGACCTCGTACCCAGACAGTTTCCCAAAAGCCTGTACTACGATAAAATTTGGTTGACATTAGATGAGAAAGTAATCAAGTCCTCTGCATACAAGGCTAGGTTCCTCGTAAAGCCGTTTACAACAAAGGGTAGGATCTTTTTATTCTGTCTTAAACATTGGGCTTGAGGCTCAATGTATAAATCAAAAAGGATAGGAGACAAAGGGCAAGTCTGTCTTGTGCCTCGCTCTATTGAAACCGAAGCAGTGAGGTTGCCATTGACCACAATCCGAGCCCGGGGAGCTTAATAGATTTTTTTTAAGAACCTTCCTAAAAGTCTTGCAAAAACCAAAAGCCTTCAAAGCTCTACTCAAGTAAAGCCAGTTAACTCGATCAAAGGCTTTTGCTGCGTCTATGGTGATAATTGAAAGTGGAATGCCATGTGCTGTTGCCAGGTCTATTGAGCAAATTAAAGTATAAACCAAATCCAGTATCTACCTCCCCGGAAGGAAGCCCCTTTTGGTCTTCCTGGATTATTGTCCCCATGATCTTACAAAGGCGGGCATTCAGAGTGCCAGCGAAGATTTTATAATTGCAGTTGGGCCGGCAGACCCTGCACTGGTTTCACTGAGTACTATAAGGCTGGTAGGAGGTTGGGCCACAACGGTATGCTAGGATGCAGTTCATGGGCAGGCACCTCTGGTTTGTTAAATGGTTTTCATAATAAAAAGTTGTGGTTTTAACACTTGATGTAAGCAGATGCTAGTATACACGCAGTGGGAACCAATGTTACCATCAGTTACACTCGGGATGTGGTCAGAACGGATGTGTATGGCTACTAGGAATGTGCATTATTGTCATGGCTATGCAATACGTGATACAGTTTCTTTTATATGTATTGTTGCTATCACTGCAATAAATAAAAAAAATTAAAAAAAAGATTTTATAATTGCAGTTCAATAATGATATTGGCCAATAAGAATGGCACTGGGCTGGATCCTTCCCGGGCTTCAGGATTAGTGAAATGACCGCCTCACTCCATGAATCTGGCAAGGGGGAGGTGCCTCAAGATTTCGTTGAATAATTTCAACCAAATAGGGATAATTTCATCAGACAATAAAGCGTAAACCTCGTTGGGAATCGCAACTGGCCCTGCAGCTTTCCCTTTCCTAACTTTATTAAGGTCAATGAGGATTTCGTTCCCCTTTATATCTTAGGTGAGTAGCTTTTGTTTGCTCCCCATGCCATTCTTGTTCAGACCCAGTCATATGCTAATCAGTCTTGAACCTGTTCGCCATAGGAACAGTCCAGCCCGAACTGCCATGCCTGGTCCTCTCTGGATTGGAAACAAGCATCCTGGGATCGGTTTCAGTGCGCCACCCCTAATCAGCCAGGCTAGCTTGACTCCAGTGGCATGGAGAGCCTGGGACCCACGTTAGGCACACCCGTCCACCTCGTGGTGACAAATGTAATGAGTATTGAAGAGCAGCAAAGTGTGGCCGACATATTCCTGGTCCCATTCTATCACTGAGCCAATTGGTAAGAAGGGCAACCAAGGTGAGCCCGAGTGTTATCGTCCAATTTCACATATTATTTCTTTTGCGAACATTGCTGGTAGAATTCTTTCAGATTGGTATGAGGACTGGGCAAAATCATGTTATTTCTTACATTTAGTTTGGTTTCGGTAGGTTTAGGCACCAAAGAATAATAATGTCTCAACCTATATTTACTAATTAATAAATATAAGAAAGCTAAGCAGGGCAACTTCTCTCCAGCCTAGTCTTTATGTATCAAAGCTCCTTAGTAAAGCATAATGACCTGTCTGGGGGTAGATGAACAAATTGCGTGTTTACTTAGGTTAAATGCACTGTGATGTGACCACCAGTGTGAGATATATGGCCGTAGCAGGGAAACAGTGCCTTTCAGACTTGAAAGGGGAGTGCAGCAAGGTTGTGTGCTTGCCCCTATTCTTTTCACGTTGTATTTTAACAAGCTCAAGGAATACCAGTTTGACTTAAGTAAAGACTTGCCACTAGTAGAACTTGACTAATTGAAGTCTTGTTATATTCTGATAATGCGGTGCTCATGATTTTTAAAACATTCTTGAGCAAGATATTTTTCAGATCAGTCTGCGAGGATGTAGATATCAGGTGAACATGCTACAATACATATGGAAAAACAATGGGACACACATTTTTCTATCCAAAATAGCATCTATGGTTATTTATTTTTTATCCAATTTTGAAAAAAGCACTAAAATTGAAAAGTTGTGAAAAGTTTGTTAAATAGTGGTTTACAAGTTGTTCTTAGCAATAAATGAATGCAGAAAATAGCCCATAATCAAGCCATTTTAGTAGGAGTACAGCAGAAAGGACATTATCTCCAATTAACAATGATTTGTTATATACGCTAAAGGCAGAAAATCATCATTAATCATTCTATATTTAAACATGAACATAAATCATATTGTGGAAGGCTTGAAGATATGTTGACTACTCGTGTTTTTTCTATAGTGCCTTCATCTGGAAGCAGTCACATCAATATCCTTCCAAGAAGACAAAGACTAAATGGTGGGGCCAGAAGCTTCTGAAGGGCCGTCTTTGGATAAAGGACTTACATTAGTCCGCTGGTTTGACATTGTGAAAAAAGCACACATGCTGGTAATACCCCCGAGGTATGTAGATAAACGATGTGTGTAGTGGCGCCAATGATACAGCTAAGAGAACGCTGCTGTAAGGTGGTAATGTGCTATCACGTTGTCACCACGGGACAAAACAGAGCATAAAAGCTAGGTGGTAGGATCTGGTTGCCTCATGTGTTAGACGTCAGATTAAGGCATAGTCACTCCGAATGGTACGGACACAATTTGATGAAAGCTAACAGGGGCTGGTGCTCCCGATCCGAACCGAACTCCGTCCACAGTGTGTGCTCATGTCCAGGATCCCTAATTGGTTGCAGAGATTGCTGGACCTTTTCTCCAGTTTTCCTGTTAACAAGTCTAAAACCCAAGCAATGGTTTATGGCTTTAGAAGCCTGTAATCTAGAGCCTACACCATCGGCAATACCATGACCAACCTGGTATTCAGAAAACCAAGAAAGCATTTCTCAGGAGTTTGTTGGCAGGATCTTCCTTCAACTGGACTTTTTTGTGCCACACTGAAGTGGAGTTTGATAACTCTACTGACTACATCAAATGATGTCCTCTCATGCTGTGGCTTTCATTATGGACTAAGGAATCTCTAAAACGCATGCTGATGGATTATATACTGATTACCACGTCACCAGCCATGGAGCCATATCTTACCCGGGTTACTAATTCACAGCACGAATAACCTTATTTCTGTTATGTTAAATATCTTACATGTGTTCTTTTTTTAAATTTAATTTTTTTAACAAATTGTATTTGGTTTTATAATGGTACAGCAGTGGCCAAGTCCAACACATCAGGAATGGTCATTGTACATGTTGTCTTGTACAAGTGGAAGAAAGACAAACTAGAAAGAGAAGGTAACAATTAACCATGGGTAGACTGGGCATACCTTACATGTTTTTTTTTCTTCTTCGTGATCCTGGACTTTATTTTACCAAGCCTCTTGCGATTCTTTCTCACCACAGTTTACTATGCACTTCATGCTCTCGTTCAAATTTTATTGTCACTCTAATGCGCTCTTGATGAAGATCTTGAGATCTGTCTTTTTTAGACAGTGCAATCCGGCCATGTTATCTTCAATTCCTACCTTCTGTTTATATCTCTCTGTCAGTAGTTAAATATATTTTGCACTCAACTGAACTTAGCAGTACTTTATGAAGGGGGCTGACATCGGCCTTTGTATGTAATTGCGGCTAGTTCTCTTTGTACATACTTTCTTATTGGTTATTCTATGAAGTGCCCTCTCGATCTGTTTTTGTGTATTTTAATGAGAAAGATTGTGATGCTTTTCGTATATCGCACTATCCTTTTTAACCGAATAAAGAGTATTTGATGAGTGACTGCACAAAGCCTGTGCACATCGTTCACATAAGCCTGAAAGTAGTTCCTTTCACCTCCGTAACAAAGCTGGTACGGACTGTGTGTTTTAAAAAAAAATATTTTCAATTTATATTCACTTTAAAGTCTGACTATTTACTTTTTTGCATCTCGGGTGTCCAGTTAAATGATTAATTATTTCACAACTCCTTGAGTACTGAAGTGACTAGGTGGTGATGTATTCTTTTCTTATTAACAAATAACAGTAATATGCATGTCACAATTGAAAAGCTTGTTGTTTTAAAAACTTCACTGGTAAAACGACCACACCAGTGAGTGCTTTTTAGGTTTCGCTTGGCGTCCACTGCGCAGCAGTGTTCGCGCAGGCGAAATCTTATGTTAGACAGTGCAGGGCTTTGTCCCGCCTCTCCCATTGGCTAGCTCCATAAATAGAGGCTAGCCATTGGAAGAGATGTGTAAATCTTCGTGGGCGTTCCGCTGTTTTTTTCGCTCTCCGCCCCTTTGCGATCGTCATTGCGGCGGTGGGTGGTGTTTTTATTTTTTTATTTTAAAGGTTTGTTTTGGTCATTTTGAAAGTGTCATTTGCAGGGGTGGGTTGCGCGGTTTCAGTTTCCTGGCTTTGCTAGCATGTAAGCAGCATTTGCACTTTGTATGTCTATCCCGCCCCCCTCCCGCTGTCTAGTGTTTTTGCAGACTGATTTTTGCCACCGACCACAAAACACTGCTCTAAGCTCAATCGAGTTAATCTTGAGCTCATTACATTTTCGAGGGAAAGCTTTTTATTTAACTGCACAAACCGTGTGCCGCCACCTCCGACAGAATGTGCGAGCCCTGTGACCACAGCTAGTGGCGAGGCTTAAAGCTTTCAGTGACCTCAATCACCCTCGGATTCCAGTCAGACTTCCTACGGCGTCTCGCAGAGGCACGCATTCCACATGTAGCGCCACTCCCAGTTATGGACAATGAATTCCTAACTACCAGTCCGCCCCATCTCGCACAGTACACTGCCATTCCTGATTCAGGAAACAGACACTCACAAGATAGCGTTGTACCACAGATTGCAGAATTTGAAATATGAACATGTTGCTCACGACACAACTGCATTTCTGATTCTCCATGCCTGGTGCGTTTGTCACGACCCTTCAAGTTAAATATTACCTCACTCAGCGTGCGCGTTTTACACCGACCTAGTTTGACTATCTGCCCATAATCCTGTTTACAGCGGTCCATCTGCAGCCGTGGGCAGCTGAATCGGAATGGGAATAATGTTCTGACCATTTTGAGCCCTGGAGCGGAGGGCGAGCGACCCTACTAAACGTGAAGCCGGAGGCATATTGCGACAGCAAGATGGCGGCTGCCGTACTTGTGCTGTTTGGCCGGAGCTGCTAGGAACCTGTTTTGCAAGTGCGGGCTGCGAACCCGCCTCCCATCCTGTGCCGAGTGTGATTGATGCTGAAGGCAAGAGGGAGTTGCGGTCGAGTTGGAGCTGCCAGGCCTGGATCAGGGGTACGAGATTGCATGAAGATACAAGCTGAGGTGAGCAGTGGCTTTGAGGGGTGAGATGGCGTAGGAGCTGGTATGTGGGCCTGGAGAGCCCTGATTGTGTTTGCAGTCCGCTTGGCGTGCCGGCGAGGAACAACTGTATGTACCATCCCTAGGGGTGAGTGATCCGACAGCTAAAAGGGCCTGTGAGCTCTGAAAATACTTGTGGTGGCGTATCTCCCCCCGGCGGTCATAGCTGTGCGTGCGGTCTAAGTGTGGAGTGGGCTAAGGAATTGCTTTTGGAGACCACACGAGCGCCTCGTTGACTGCAGTGAATAAATAGCATATAAAAAGCCCGGGCCTACGTGAGGTGCACCTGCCAGCAGGGGGAGTCTAGAGCTGGTGACTGCGGCGGCTGCAGTGAAGGTGGGCCCCTGTGTACCCAGCGCCGGAGGTGGTGAGTGCGGCGCGGCCTAGCACAGGTTAATGGTGGCAGAGGCGGATGCAGGCCGGGTGCGGGCGGCGTCCCGTGAGCTTCAGAAAGGTGCTGGGGGGCGTGGGTGGTGCCGGAATTTACTGCGTGCGGCAGCACCTATATACGCATTGAAAACAGACACGCTTTGCGCCCTTAGTTTTAACCCCTTACTCCCTCCACACACTCACCTTTGCTGGCTCTTGGAATTATGCTCTGGGGCTCTGTGTGTGTGGCTCTGTGTGTGTGTGGCTCTGTGTGTGTGTGTGTGGCTCTGTGTGTGTGTGTGTGGCTCTGTGTGTGGGTGTCTGGCTCTGTGTGTGTTTCTGGCTCTGTGTGTGTGTCTGGCTCTGTGTGTGTTTGTGTGTGGGGGGGGCTCTGTGTGTGTGGCTGTGTCTGTGTGTGTCTCTCTGTGTGTGTGTGCAAATGCAATAGGTCTCGCATTTGCGAGAGATTAAGCTATTGGCATTGTAAATGACAATGCCATTTATTTATCTGTTTTCAAAACCAACATATAAATAAAAGTTTTGTAATTTACAATGCCAATAGCTCTAACTTTTGCAAAGGCGAGACCGTTGCATTGTAAATGCTTGTTAAATTTTCGGTTTTGATTGCAATCATTCAGTGGCCAAGTTTAGGTTCTGGCTCATTTTCTTTATTTTTTTTTTATTATTTATTTTTTTACTTTTTGTGACCTATGCTTTGCAATAACAATAAAAACAAATATTGACATTTGCACCAGATTGTCAAGGCCAGATCTATTGGTTTTGCCAATGATTGTTTATTTAATTGTGAATGGTACTTTCTAGCATGAGTGTACTTATTGGTATTAGTGTAACATAGAACTTGTCATACATCTTTCACCTTATTTTCAATGGGCTAACCCAATTCAAACGTGTGATGGTCTTTTTAGGTCGATCTATTATATAGCTCTGACATATAGTAGGGGAAACAAACTCTTGAACAAGGGCGGATTACGTCCAGTTCATGTGCACTCGTGTGAGATGCGCGTGCAAAACCCATCCGCCTCGCTCCCATTTGCACCACGAGCCAGGCATCTGAAGCTTCCCCAGTTCCCTTCAGACTTCAGGCATTCAAGCGTGAAGCTTCCCCAGCGCGCGCTCGGCCAGCTTTAATTACCCCAACATTCCTCCCTCGTGTTTCTTGCGTGTTTCTTGTCTTTCCTTCTGCTGAAAAATCTGCGGCACGTTTAATTTGTATTTTGTTATAACCAGCAGCCTCGAGAATTTCAGCATCCTTAATTTTATTTTTTTTGATAATTGAATTTAAATGGTAGATGACCTAGATTTCCCACTTGTATATAAAATCCTTTTTCTGAAACATGATTTTCTGTTGCTTTCAGTGATCTCCATGCAAGTAGCACTTGTGATGGTCTGGCCCTTTTGCAGATTGTACTGAACGTTGCCACACATTAACACTAGCATTTCCTGTATGGTGGTAGATATTACCCTAACTTATAACCTCTACTTTACAACTGTATTTAAAATGTTACGGGTAAGCTTTCAGTCTAAAAAAAAAAACTGATATTCGATCCTGTGTGTTTATGTTTCATTCCAGATTTTATATTATCTAATCCAGCCCGATCACCGGTCAATTCCTTGACTTATTTTGGATGGCCAGTTCACATCCAACTTGCGCCCTTTCCCTCTCGCGCTTTCTTCTATGTGCCCTAAAGCCCTTCCCCCAAGCTCTATTATAAAGGCCTCCAGATCTGCAAACCCTCTCCTCGGTTTGTCCCACCCACCATTTCTCCCCCACTCCGGTCACCTACAGTGACCATTTGCTACCAGACACATAGTGCGCGCCACGCTCCTCCTCTGCTGCCACTTCAACTCACCAGGCTGCATACCCCCTCGCTCGCCAATGTCCCTCCCACCCTTCCTTTGATGTCTGCCGCAAGTTCTTACAGGCTAATGGCCCTCCCCCAGCTCAGAGTGCGCATCGCTTGTTTTCATCTATTCTCTCACTTTACTTTCCAACCCCTTTCCCTCTCGCCCATACGTTTTCTTACTCTCACACCTCCTCCTCCTGTTAGTTATCTCATAGATTCCCTTCCCTTTCTCATTGTTTGCTCCCCTCAACGCCACAGCACCCCTTAACGCTGCAACACCCCTCAACGCCACAGCCCCCCTCAACGCCACAGCGCCACTCAGCACCACTGAAGGCCACAGCAACACTCAACACCACACCACTCAACGCCACAACACCACTCAACGCCAAAGAATTACTCCGCACCACTCAGCGCCACAACACCACTCAACGCACAGCATCCCTCAAAGCCACAGCATCCCTCAAAGCCACAGCATCCCTCAAAGCCACAGCATCCCTCAAAGCCACAGCATCACTCGGCGCCACAGATTTACTCGGCGCCACAGCATCATTCGGCACCCCTCAATGCCTTAGCACCCCTCAACGCCACAGCACCCCTCAACGCCACAGCACCCCTCAACGTCACAGCACCCCTCAACGTCACAGCACCCCTCAACGTCACAGCACCACTCGGCACCACAGCATCACTCGGCAACCCTCAACGCCACAGCACCCCTCAACGCCACAGCACCCCTCAACGCCACAGCACCCCTCAACGCCACAGCACCACTGAATGCTACAGCATCACTCAGCACCACTCAATGCCACAGTACCACTCAATGCCACAGCATCACTCAATGCCACAGCATCACTCAATGCCACAGCATCACTCAATGCCACAGCATCACTCAACGCCACAGCATCACTCAATGCCACAGCATCACTCAATGCCACAGCATCACTCAATGCCACAGCATCACTGATGGCCACAGCATCACTCAGCACCACTCAAGGCCACAACATCACTCGGCACCACTCAAGGCCACAACATCACTCGGCACCACTCAAGGCCACAACATCACTCAGCACCACTAAAGGCCACAGCATCACTCAGCACCACTGAAGGCCACAGCATCACTCTGTGCAACCATTCAACAACAACTGGTTCGAATATGTTCTCTCAATGTTTCAAGCTTTATTACAAATGTCACAATTTTTTTTTATATTTCACTGCTGTTCTTGGATTTTCATCACAATAAAATACACTGAACATAATTTACAAAAGTTTAAGCCATTGCAATTATAAATTACAATTACTTTTATTTAAGTATTATTAAAAAATAAATAAAAGCCGTTATTTGTAATATTAATACATCTAAGTCATGTAAATACAACACATTGCATTACAAATGCTATAGGTGTCATGTTTGCGAAAGTTAAAACTATTGGCATTGTAGATGACAAAGCTATTAATTTTGCTATTTTCAAAACCAACACATAAATAAAATATTTGTCATTTACAATACCAGTAGCTCAAACTTTCCTAATGCGAGACCTATTGCATTGCAAATGCTTGTTTTATCTTATGAACTTTACAATCCACTGTGGTTGCTGGAAAAAAAGTCTGTTTGTCTCATGTATTTTCATGAAATGAATGATCTATGCCTTAAAAGTCCAACGTTGCAGCGCTAGGTGCCACTTGCCAGACACTGGCTGCTTTTATCCTATGATAAATGGCAATGAGCCTGGGTGCAAGAAACTGAAGAGAACCTCCTCACCATGTGAGCCTGTGTTATGCGTGGCTCTCTCCGAGAACATATGCCGCTCCGCTCACAAAGGCCAGCAAGTCCCATTATTTCTGTATAAAGTTTATTTTCAATTAAAGAGGAGCCATGGTGCTTGTGTCTGTTGTGAGAAGTTCATCAGGGGCGGCTCTAGGCTCATGGCGGCCCTGGGCAGGGAGCGTAGGTAGGAGCCCCCCGAGGAACGCAGGCGCTGAGGCCAGTGAAGAGGGGGGTTCAGGGTGTTTGGAAGTGGAACAGAGCCAGAGGCCGCCACGCAAATATGTATCCATCCTCAAAGGATTATTATATTAAGGATATATATTGGCGTGGCGGCCCCTGGGATTTGGCAGCCCTGTGCAGCTGCACCGCTTGCATATGCCTAAGGCCGCCCCTGAGTTCATGCTCCCAGGGCTCTTGACTGTGTGCTGCCTAAGCATGGGCGAATTTTGCGAATCTCGTGTTCGCGAATTTTGCGGATTTGCGAACTCGCAATCCGCAAAATCCGCGAATTCTCGCGAATTTGCGGATGTTTTTTTTTTGTGTTCGCGCGGGTTTCTGCCAGTTCGCGAGGGTTTTGTACAATTTCGCAAACGCGAACTTACCTGTCGGGTCGCAAGTTTTGCGAACTTGTTGTTTCTACGTGTCCAGCCTGTTTGGGACACTCTTCTTCATCACTGCCACTCTCTGTTACCACTGCCACTCTCTGACTACTCATGCCACCCTCTGGCCCACCCATGCCACCCTCTGTTTCATCACCGCACCCTCTGGCTGTCCAGTGTACATTATTTTCGGCAAAGCAAAGCACACCTTCCCTGCCTCAAGTGACCTGAATTAATTTGGGGCTGATTAATGTGTCACAGAATATTTTTTTAGCTGGCACCTGCTTCCTTAGTGCTTCCTGATTAGTGATCTTTTGCACTTGCTAAGTGCTTTCATTGTTGCAAAATTAGTTACAACACCTGCCCTGCCCCAACTGACAATAATGAATTAGGGGCTGATTAATGTGTCACTGGATTTGAACTTCCAGCCTGGCTCCTGCTTGTCTGCCTTAGCTGTAATTCAGGACCTTTGTGTAACTATTCTGAGGGTCAGAGCAGGGTCACATAATAGTTGCAAGTAGGCAACTGAACTCTGGAGGGGCCCCTCAGGAAGCACTACAGGAAATGGCTACTAATGATGAGCTTGAACTTTTGAACCTGGTAAGTAGTTTCAGTTTTGCTAAGATCGTATTTCTGCAATTTAGCGCTTATTCGCGGGGCGCGAAGTTGAACTGGGAAGCCGCGAACTCAAGCAAACAGTGCGAGCAAGCCATAAAATCCGCTGCTCGCGGATTTGCGGATTTTGCGGGAAATTCGCGAATCTCGCGGATTGCGAATTTACCGAAAATCTGCAAAATCCGCGAGCGTAACGGATTTTCCGCCCATGCTTAGTGCTGCCCCTTGTTGGTTGTTAGTGTTTTTGTGTGTAAGACACTGTGTGACGCAGATTGATGCTTGAATGTATTGTGCGCTTCCGAATATGTTTGTTCATGCATGCGTGTTGCTTGAATGTGCGTGCTGTCTTTCTATGCATGTTACATTCACTCACCAACTCACTCAACCCCTACATTCACGGACTTGTCTGTGCATACAGACCAACACAAACTCGCAAGGAAACTTGCCCAAGTACTTTCCCTAATGCAAATCAAGACATATGGAATATACCAATGCTTGTTATTGATATCATTAGGTGTGTTGGTATATCTGTCGTTTGGCTTCTGAGTTTGTAGTCCGCAGGCAGGGTGTTGTGTAACACTTCAGGACCAGCGACAATGGCTTCGTCTGCAGGACTGAAAGAAAGGTCCATGATTATACTGGTCAATATCTCACTTGATTTTCCCTGTCTGTCTGGAGTGTGCTTCCGACAACCACGCCCTTCAGGTGCGTACAGGACCAAAAGTGAAGTTGGTGAGTATTATGGCTGTATGCTTTTTCCTCTTGTGAACAATTTGTAGGTTTCTAGACATGCCTTTTCCTTTCCATTGGCTTTAGTTAAAAGCTAAAACACCCTTTATTGTTGACTGCTTGTGATAGGCCAGTGGAGTGTTCTGCTGTTTTCTGACTTTCCCTGTGATTTTTTTTGGTTGAGTCTGCCCCTTTTCTAATGTCACCTGTTTGCTAAGGATAATGGATGTTGTTTGGTTTCCCTGTTCCAAAGCATGTTTTTATTATGAGTTTGTGCCAGTGCCTCCTGTTCTGGCAGCCACAATACTGACGACTCCTCCAAGCACAAATGCCCTGGTCGAGGCTGTACTGAATTATTGAATGTGATCAATTGTTGCATGTGGTCTGACTGCTGCTTTCGTGGCGGGCCATTACCGATGGATGATGCTGTCAATCGTTGTGTCCTTTCCCCTGCTTTGTCTGTATTATTCATGGTACTGCTCTGTGGGGTCACTGTCCAGGTGCTTCTTTGCACACCAGCATTCGTGGCCCTTTGGACATTCCGCATCTCCAGGAAACCTAAATCTCCACACTAAGGGCCTGATTAAATGTCGGCTGTATGTATACTCTGTCACAATGGCAATGGAATATACATACCAACAACGTGAAGATCCGCCTGCCCCATATAAATACGGGCGTAAAAACAGTGGCAGCATAATCGCATAATTCCAGTGGCCCTGCATATAACCAATATTTTAAAACACCTATACCGTAGGTGCCATAAAGAATCTCCGCGAGTAAGGCACACTCTTTTTTTGTTTTGGGACATTGTAAATAACCATATATCAGTGATGCAGAGGCTCAAATATATTTATTTGATCATAGCTGACTCATGAGCACCCAATTAGTACCTACCTGCATTTTACTTATCTGCCTCAATGTGGTACCATTCAGAAATAGCTCTGCATGTCAATGCGCCACTGAAAGTATAAGTCTCCGTTTCGTATATCGTGTTGGTCTTCCATCTTTAAGTTGGCATATGACCACATTTATTCAAAGTGGATGCATTTTGTTTTATGTGTATTGGGTATAATGCATGCAGTTAACATTTTTCCTTTTCCACCAAAGGTTCCTTCTTTCTCTGGGTGTTAAGTGGCATTGTGCAAAATGCTATATACTGACTAGGTCCGAGATTGAAAGTTTTTCTACTGACGTCCGTGCCTTCCTGTGGGTAGTGGACAATTTATTAACTATTTTACAGATCATTGTTTTTTTAACTTTATTCTAGATGTTCACCCACAAACAAGAAAATAACCAAGAAACAGATAATAGATGAATCACCAGATGACAATAAGTCAGTCCATCAATGCAGGTATAAAATACTACAGTGCAGCACATTCAGGTATCAGATGAAATGTGATCCCGGTCTGTCCTGAGTAAGTATGCAGTAAAGTGTGACCAGATGTTTTTGGGTTTGGTAGTATGCACTAAAAGTGAACAACACGTTTCCAAACATTGCGTTCATATACACCATATCTTGCAACCAAGTCTTGGAGTATTCTGGGACAGGGCGCTTATGCCATCAAATGGCCACACGCCTCTTGGTAGTGGCATAATACAAGAAGCCCCTCCTAATTTGCAGGCTATATTTACAATAAAACTAGTAACCCTACCTCAGGTGTGAAGGGGGTGTCAATAGAAATTATATTATGGAGACCCCCAAAATTGAGAATTGGTAGGTAAGACTAGCATCAGTACAGGAACCCCAGAGAAACCACACCTAAAACAAACATCTGGAATTTAGCAGTCCATCTCGTGGACGAAAGCAGGAGTAACCAGGACGAATCTAGCAATCTGCAATGCAATTATTTATGTAGTTAAGAAATACCTTGTTAATTGTTAAAACCCTTTAGCCCATTGTATTCTGCAAGTCTGTACCCTAGCTCATTAGTGAAGGTCTAGAGTCTTTAAAGATTAAAAACATGTTTAAAACCGAATTCTTGGAATGCAGAGTAGTCCGGACGTAGTGGATTAACCTAGAGTCGGCGGGCATCTCCTGGAAATTTAACCTTCATTGCATTATGTGAACCAAAATAGTAAAATAGGCTTAGCTTGTAGACTGGATCCTTCAGGCACAATTTATCTTACTTAAGGAAAGCATCATTGTCAATCCTGAGGATCTCAAACTCACTGATGAACCTGCCTTCAAACATGACCTCCAGGCCCAGATCTTGAGAAAGAGGGTCACTAAAACAGTACAAGTAGATGTCTCATGGGAGTCATAAGATTTGATGCCATGTGGTAAGTGTTGTATTTACAGGCTGAATTGCCTTCCTTGTAGCAGAATTCTCAGCAGTGAGTGAATAACCCAGTTCAAGTGTGTGGTAGATCCGCTGATGGATAATGGTTGAATTGCTATTAGGTTATAGCGCTCAAGGTCTGGTGCGGTCATTCAACCTTTGGCACAGGACAGAATGAGACACTCATTCAACACTCAAGGGGACCTTTCGAGTCAAATCTACTGCAAAATGACAGTGTGTAGTTGGGAGAAGAATTTCTTGGGCATATAAACAGGGACATTTAGAACCACATGCAGTACTTTAGGGCGCACTATCATAAGGCATATGTGGCCGATCATTGAGAGCCAAGATCGTACACAAAAATCTGCTGTACACTCCAGGGCAGTCAATGCTGACTAATGATTGTTCTACTAAAGGGAAGAAATGTGTAAAACCCAACACCTCCAGGTATTTTATATTACCTGCAGACCATCCAAAGCCCTCTACCCACCAGCGGAGTCATGATTGTAAGGGACCTTAGCTCCGACCGTTTCCAATTAAAGAAGTCCTGTGAACTCTCACTAAACTTGCATATGTCAGCCATGCACTGGGATAAATTATCGTGAGACTTTTTTTATATAGAAGAGTGTGAAAATGTTTGACATAGAGGAGTAGCTTGTTGACATATAAACTGATAATATGCCTATGCGAAGATGTCCTGATGGCCCCAAATAGCATGTAGCTCACAGGCAAGAAAGGCAAGCGGTTCAATCGCTAAGGAGAAATTAAGTGGTGGAGGCAACACCACTGTTTCATCGCTCAAGTAGATCAATTACGTCTGAGAGAGAATGTCCTTTACTTAGACTATAAGCATGGGGCGGCATACAGCAGACAAATGTCAGAAAGAAGCTCTGATGCAGCACCCCTTACAGAAAAGGCCACTCAACAGTCGAAGGCTTTTTCAGCTTTTTGATTCACCACTACAGATTAGAGATGCAAGTTTATATTATACATGCGACCAGAGTCATTCATCGAAAGATTTTTTTGCGTTGATCTTGCTGGGCTAAACCCTGCTTATCAGAAAATAGTCCATGAGCTAGGGCTTTTTGTTGGACAACAGCCTGTATGATGGGCACTGTTTGACTGGATTATCTGACACAATCAAATAAACACAGTTCCAGTTGATGACAACAATTGCCGATAGAGAAAACCTCCTCGAACATTCTATGGAGGTAGGGCAGGACAAGATCAGAGAATTCCTTCTAGAACACAGTACTAATATCATCTGGGAGTTATCTTTATCTCCTTAATCAGGAGGGGCTGGTGAAAACTGGTCCAGATATATTTTAATATCTAACTCTGTCTCAGAAAGGAAGTGATGTGAATCTTAGTAAAGCCAAACTACCTCTAGTATGCAACGTGTATTTGCACAAACCACCCTGCTCTCACCCACAGTCTTGTATGTTTTCCTCATTGCAGCCCAGGTTAGGAAATTCCATGGGTGTTTGCCCTTACACATCATATAGCTATGACCTTGTGGTGCATGAAGCTGAACTCGGAGTGCGTTGCCTCAAAAAATGTCTTTAAATTATGTCTAGTCTGATGTAACGGGGTTTTGTTCTGATAGTATCATAATTCTCTTCCAATCCTTTCAAAACATCCTTGAGGTGGCTAATTTTCCTCTAAGAGACGTAAAGACACCAGATTTTTCTTAAATGCATATACTACATAGATGAAAAATAAAGGTCTCCCATAGCCTGCAATGATTTTCTACAGAGCTGTTGTAAATATATAATTTACCGTCTTAATTTCTATGCAGGTAAGTACTTAATCAATAATAACTCAAATCGGAAAGAAAAAAACAGAGTCCGTGGTGTTAGAGTTCTTAGGGGTTTTATTCCTTAAAAAGGAATGGTCAAGACCTGGATATCATGTTCTTCCCACCACAGGGGTGGAAGAAGGGATAGAGCAATATTTTATTGACAATACATAGCTTATATACTTAATTTACACCATAGAAAGCAATATAGTAGGCGTAACAGCTGAGAGAAGACAAGATAACAGTATCCACGTGTTACTAGTACGTAATCAGAAGGCGTGGACTAGGCGTGAACTAGAGGTGTGTGCTAGAAACGTCACAGGTAGGTGTCACAAGGGGGTGGCACTAAACAGAAATGTTGCAATGTCAGCAGAAATCGGAAGCTTGGATGCGCGTGCAGCTGCATGACGTGTGATTGACGTGAAACTGGAGGGTGCAGGGGACTTGACATTTACACTGACGGAAAGAGACAGAAGTCTGGCATGTCAGATCAACTTGTACTTCTATCATATCTGATATCTGATGTTTGGGAACCATATTATCTGAACGGAAAAGGTCTCTGGGGCAGAAGCTATTCTATACTGACTGTGAGTGCGTGTATAAGCGCCTAAGTGTCTGCATGAGAAGCGTGGGGGCAAGGGCCTTCCAGGGGAGCATGGTAACAGAGGCTATGAATTACTTGCACGGAGACAGGCCGGCCCTTTGGCTCTGCAGCTGAGGGGGATGTTTACTGAAACTAGTAGGCAGGAATGTATTTTCGAGGAGCGGAACAGATAATTCGAAGGTTGAAGTCAGTCTTGGCAGGCAGAAGGCTGAGCTAAGCGCGGAGGGCCGCGCTGGGAGTAAGTCAGAGTTCACGGGTACAGAGGCAGCCTGGGCTGAGGCTTTCAGAGTCAGAAGCCAGAAAAAAGGCTCGATGGCAGAAATTCAGGGCCTACTTTGCCAGAGCTGAAAAACGTGTAAGGTACACTACAAAAAGACGTTGGCATAGCATACTTAGGAGCGGACTATTTAACCCATTCAGGGTGGGTCTGAAAGAGGACATGTTAACGTTGGACGCAAACGTATTTGCGTCTTAATAGCTGGCACAGGAGGGAAGTTACATGCACTTTAAGCTGGTACATGGAGACGGTGGGGTACGCGCTAGGGAACACAACTTGACCATAAAATTTATATTTCCTCATTCCCTCCTTGTTCCCTACGGACCCTTCATGATATATCGATCCTCATGAATCGATCAGTTTGTTCTTGTAACATCATTTGCTCTTCTTTCTTTCTTTTACGTCTTGAAAGGAAACTGGAATGTTCAATGCATGAAGTGGCACACAGTCCACAAATCGCTGGCCCACACTGTAAGCACAGGCAGCAACTGAATACTAGGACTAGGCCAATGCCTAGGAAGGATAGGATCTTCCATCCCCAAGCGGTTAACGTTGTCCAGAACCAACCGGACCAAGTCCAGGTGCCTGGATTCTGATGTATCAGATTAGCAATTTTATGAAGACGTGTAATAGCTTTGTATACAGATGGCGCGTTTTCTGGAATGAAAACACAGCAACTTGACCCGATGACCTTACAGGCTCCACCTCTATCTGCCAAGATGACGTCAATAACAAGACGATTCTGAAGGACAACAACCCGCATGGCGGACTGCTCTTCGGTTAAGTTACCTAGGGCGGAGGCAGTTTCATTCACTACTGCTTCAAGTGTTCTAGTTAATCTGCGTATTAGTTTACTATTTTGGACAGGGCCTAAAAAGAAAAAGAATCCTTTATTAAAATCGGTGTACTGTTCCCATGCCGTTTCTGTGTAGTCGACAAGTGGGATATCTCTTCTGAGTCTATTCTTTACTAGATTTGTATTTCTGTGATAATCAGGAGGAGCTAGAAAAACAGGTGGCAGAAGGAATGCAATATAACAGGTACCATCCCAATCTGGAGGTAAGCGTATGTATGCGGTATGACCACAAACAAAATAGGAATGACGGATAGCTTTAAAGGACAATTTACCATGATCACTGAATTCGACCACAGTAGTACATTTACTATGACCCAAGTGTACTGAACCTTTCTTCCTGACACATAATTCACCAGTGACGGGTAATACTGACATAGCGGGCAGAACTGGTGCAGCTTCGGATTCGACTGTAAGAATCATAAGGTTAATTGTGTAATTACTTAATCCATATACTTCATTTTCTAGATCAGTTCCTATTCTAATGGGGAGTCCCTCTTTATCAGGGTAACAGACGTCGAGCAGGACTAAGTTCAAGTTTCCCCAAACCCAGCTCCCATCGAAAACAGCAATATCAGGATCTAAGGAATTAATTATTTTAAACCATGCACCACAGGAGCCGTTGTGAGTGAACGGATACGGAAAAAGGGGCAGAGCTCCCTTGTAATTCTGGTAGGGAGGGAGTCGGCCACATATCCAGCAATTTGTAGCATTATTAGTCTGATGGGAATGATGTAGCATACTAATGAAAGTGTTGTTGCGCAGCGCAAGTCTGTAAGAGAGTTCATGTGGAGGTAACTCGCTAAAAGTATGTTCAGCAGAAACATTGTAAGCAGATTGTTCACGCTTGAAAATAGGGCAATAGATAGGAAGGAGTATGCTTGCAACAATAATCAGAAGACTTAGAAAAAACATTATTAACAATGTCACTATACAGTGACTACGCAGTGATTTGCAGTATGTACGTTTCTTGAGTTGTCTCTCTCTCTCTCTATCTCGATCTAGGGGATACATGTCAGAAACTATTTAACCGATTCACCTAGGGGAGGACTTAAACAATTAAACTGTCTGACTTGCTAGATCGGAGCTTGGATCTGTACTCCTCTTGTGGAGTTTTCTCTCGTTCGGAAACTTTAAAGTCACTGGGCTTGATACAGTCTTTGGAAGGGGTGGACGAGCCTAGGTCGGATTTCAGTTCATTGCATAGTTTAACATGGCTCGTGTGGATCCACCCCTTTCGGCCCTCCACTTTCACCGCTGTCCTCGTAGTAAGTAGAACGGTCTTCGGCTCTTTCCAGCGGGGCTCCAGCGGACTTTTCCTGTCAAAGTTCCTTATTAAAATCAGGTCGCCTGGACGGACATCATGCGGCTTTACATCAGTGTTGTCAGGGAAGGCTGCGGCAACCTGTGAACGACATGATTGGAGTGCAGACATCAAGGAGGCAAGGTAATCTGTCAACATATTGCAATCAACATCAGTAATTTTCCTAGGAATGGGCGTCCCCCACATATTCGGTGGTCTCCCAAAGACCACTTCGTACGGGGATAGTCCTGATATCGAATGGGCAACCATTCTCATATAGAACAGTGCCACTGGCAGGGCGACTATCCAGTCGACCCCTTTCTCTTGACATATTTTTCCAAGGCGGGTCTTTAATGTCTGATTATGCCTCTCTACAAGGCCTGCGGCTTCGGGATGTCGGACACAATGGAATTTCCATTGATATCCTAGCAGCAAGGAAACCTGCTTCATTAATTCGGATGAGAATGGCTGACCGTTATCTGAGTACACGACACGAGGCATGCCGTACCGTGGGAAGAATTCACGAACCAGCTGCCTGGCAGTGGTCGGAGCAGTGTAATCTGGGACTGGGTATGCTTCGGTCCAACGGGACAGTGCACAAACAATTACGAGGACATATTTGAATCCTCGACAACGGTCCATCTGGATATAATCCATCTGGAGGACTTCAAAAGGGTGATCGGGAGGATGAAATCCACCTTGCTCTACAGGGACGCTTTTACCTGGATTGAACTGACAACAGATCATGCAAGTACGCACTTTCTGTTTTGCTGCTGCTCGTAAGTGTTTATTGCTCCAAAGATTTTGTAAACTGTCTAACATCGCTTTTTCTCCTAGATGTGCTGGACTATGTGCTGTATTAATCATGACTTGAACCATAGAGTCAGGGAGAAACCATGTAGATTTTCCCTTCGTCATCCAACCTTGATCTGTCTGGATCCCTCCTAGTTCAATCCATTTCTTTATTTCATCTGGGGTAGCATGTGTCTGAATATCGATAACATCTAGTGTGGGATCCCTGACTGTCATACAATTTGTCGGTCCTATTGTCTTTGTCATGTCAGTTGTCTGAGTGTGAGTCAGTGCTGTATGTTTTGCTGTCTGGTCTGCCAGGTCGTTACCCTGGGAAACGGAATCTGTAACTTTAGTATGTGCTTTACACTTCATGACGGATATTCCTGAAGGCAGATGTATTGCTTCTAACAGTGCTTGAATGAGGGGACCGTGTTGGATTTTGGCACCATGAGAGGTCAAAAAACCTCGTTCTTGCCATAACATTCCGAAGTCGTGTACAACTCCGAACGCATAACGGGAATCAGTGTATATGTTGACATTTCTGTTCTTGGCTAGAATACAGGCTCGGGTCAGAGCAATAAGCTCTGCCGCTTGAGCGGACAGTGTGTCAATACGATGTGTTTCTCTTACTTCGGTTTCAGTGGTCACTGCATATGCGGCCACTAATTCTCCTGTACTTGTTCTCATACATGAACCATCCACATAAAGTGTCAGGTCTGGATTTGTCAGTGGAACATCTGTTAAGTCTCGTCGGGGCTTTGTTACTGCATTAATGATTTCTATACAATCATGCGGGGCTGGATCTGTCCTAATTGAAGGTAACAGTGTTGCGGGGTTCAGAATGCTGCAGCGTCTGATTTCTATGTGTGGCTGGAATAGCGTTAATTCGTAACCTGTCAGTCGTGCTATGGTCAAGTGCTGAGTCTGGGTTCTGTTTAAAAGAACCTCTACAGAATGTGGAACTTGTACTGTTAACTGATGGCCTAAAACAATTGAATCGCTCTGTCTGATTGCTAGTGCTGTTGCTGCTACTGACTTTAAGCACGCAGGGAGTGCCTGGGCTACTGAATCCAATGTACTTGAAAAATAAGCGCAAGGCTTATGTGAACCTGCTTGGTCTTGAGTGAGGACAGACAATGCTGTGCCATCACGTTCTGTAACAAAAAGTGTGAACGGTTTACTGTAACATGGTGTCGCTAAAACTGGTGCTCGACATAATGCTTTCTTTAATTCCTCAAAGGCTTGTGTGTGTTCCTGAGTCCAAGGAAGGACAGTCGAAGTCGCTGCCTCCTGTGTCGTTAACTGGATGAGTGGTTAAGCTAGAAATGCATATTGAGGAATCCATTGTCTGCAGTACGAGGTGAGGCCTATAAAGGCCCGCACTTCCTTTTGTGTCTGGGGTTGTGGCATATTTACAATTAACTGAATGCGATCGGGAGTGAGCTGTCTCCCCACTTTGGACAGCAAGTGACCCAAGTACACAACTTGCTGAACACAGAATTGTAGCTTCGAAGGAGACACCTTGTGTCCCTTGTCTGCCAGGAAATGTAAAACTGTCAGTGATGCTTGTTCACATTCGGGCTCACTTCGTGCGGTGATCAATAGATCATCGACGTATTGCAGTAAAGCGGTGTTAACTGGCATTTGAATACAATCTAGTTGTCTTTTCAGTGCTTGACTATAGATGCTGGGGCTTTCTGTGAATCCTTGAGGTGCGCGGGAAAATTTGAAACTTCGTCCATTTAAACTGAATCCGAAGAGATATTGGCTCTCTGGATCAATAGGTACACTGAAGAAAGCGTTCTTGAGATCAATTACAGTAAAGAACGTTGCTTCTGAATCAATAGCAGGTAATAGGGAAGAGATATCAGGGACCACAGGGTACTGTAGTACAATACATTTATTCAGCTCTCGCAGATCAATCACCAACCGATATACTGGCGGTGCATTGGGATCAGTACGTTTAAGAATTGAAATGATGGGTGAATTACAGATATTAGAGTCGGTCTCTACGACCACTCCTTGGGCAATGAGCTCTTCAATGATTTCCAGTAAAGCCACTACAGCATCGGGTGGTAACTTGTATTGTCTGATTCGTGGTAGAACAACTCCTGTCTTGAGTGTAACACGGTATGGTGTGATATGCATACAACCTACATCAGTTGGGCCTTTTGCCCATAAGTGATCTGGTACATTTTTCAATCTGACGTCAAATTCTCGTAAAACGTAATGACCCTTGAAATCCCGCAGAAAGAGTCTAACTCCCTCCGGGGAACAGCAAATTATGGCTCCTAGAGCCTTCAACGTTTTAATTCCTAACAGATTTTCTGGGCATGATTTCGTGAGTAACAGGTCTGTAACACGTGATAATGGACCCACAGCCAGGGGGACTGGTTCTGATACTTCATTTACAATGGGCTGTCCTGAAAAACCAAGGGAAACATTCTGTGAGCCTGAGAGGGGTGCCCCTGGGACTTCGTCATGGCTTATAGTGGTGCGGCTTGCCCCTGTGTCAATTAAAAACTTTCTGTCTTTTCCCAATACTTGACTGTGTACATAAGGACCATCTTGATCTACAGGAATTTCAATAAGAGGCAAACCCATCTCCCTCTCTAGGCTGTTTCATGCGTATCGTTGGTAATCGGGGTAAGCGGACTGGGCATACTGGTACATCTGCTGAGAAACTTGCTGAGTTGCGGCAAGAGGCTGTGGCTGTGATACCGCTACTGTCTGTGCTGTATGGGATGAAGCATTTTATAAGGACAAGGGGAACCCAACGGATAGCTAAGAACCATGGGTATAACTTTGTTATAGAAAACAGTGGAACTTAGCTTATTTAAGATATACACAATGTGGTATAGCAACACGATGGAAACTATACAAATCAAGATATCCTGACCCAGCCGGGAAAGGAGTTTATTTTCAAAACACAATGTCAAGTATACATTACAATAATCACACGACACAAGCCTGTGCCGTACTGACCAAGAAAGGAAAATTAGATATAGGGTGAAAAAGAGGGTGTTTCTCAGGCAAGGAAAAAGAGAGCAAAGACAGGGCACTGCGTAAAGTTCACAGGTGGCTAGCAGTGTCGCCTGGAGTGGAATTTACACAAATATTTAAGCAATGATATGAGTGTCAACCCACTCTTGGGTGTCGACGTTTCGATCCCTATAGCTCTAATAAATGCGTGGGATCATCATCAGGACTTACATAATAACAAAACATGCCTGAATAGGACAAGCCCAGCGGTAGCGCATCCACGTGGTAATGAGTGGAGTTCACCGGTTAACTTGGTATGCCGATTTAATTGGTATGGTGGTTTGCACGCGGATCAGGTGGCCGTACTTTAAATTAAGTACCAGCGTCGGAAACAGAGGTAGGAGTGCACGTGTGGCTCTATCCTTGGGCGTCAGTTTTCCGATTAGTTTGCGCTGTAGTCCAGAATTGGGCTTGCCTCGCCCTGGGCTTCACACTGGAAGGGATCGGGCGTTCGTCAGGATAAGACGGCGCCTCTCCCAGGGGTGCTTGGTCAATGCCGAATACAACCATTCGGCATTGACCAAGCACCCCTGGGAGAGGCGCCGTCTTATCCTGACGAACGCCCGATCCCTTCCAGTGTGAAGCCCAGGGCGAGGCAAGCCCAATTCTGGACTACAGCGCAAACTAATCGGAAAACTGACGCCCAAGGATAGAGCCACACGTGCACTCCTACCTCTGTTTCCGACGCTGGTACTTAATTTAAAGTACGGCCACCTGATCCGCGTGCAAACCACCATACCAATTAAATCGGCATACCAAGTTAACCGGTGAACTCCACTCATTACCACGTGGATGCGCTACCGCTGGGCTTGTCCTATTCAGGCATGTTTTGTTATTATGTAAGTCCTGATGATGATCCCACGCATTTATTAGAGCTATAGGGATCGAAACGTCGACACCCAAGAGTGGGTTGACACTCATATCATTGCTTAAATATTTGTGTAAATTCCACTCCAGGCGACACTGCTAGCCACCTGTGAACTTTACGCAGTGCCCTGTCTTTGCTCTCTTTTTCCTTGCCTGAGAAACACCCTCTTTTTCACCCTATATCTAATTTTCCTTTCTTGGTCAGTACGGCACAGGCTTGTGTCGTGTGATTATTGTAATGTATACTTGACATTGTGTTTTGAAAATAAACTCCTTTCCCGGCTGGGTCAGGATATCTTGATTTGTATAGTTTCCATCGTGTTGCTATACCACATTGTGTATATCTTTAAATAAGCTAAGTTCCACTGTATGGGATGAAGCATGCATAGGCTGTGTGTTCTGCATGGGCTGTACATTCTGTGAGGTCTGTTGCTGAGCCTGATCTTGTCTTGGTGGATGCGGTCTCTCTTTAGTTTTACCTGTTGATATGTTATGTTTCAGAACTGGACATTCATGTACGTAGTGACCTGGCTGCTTGCAATAATTGCATGTCCCTTTAACGGGAGCTGCGGCGTGACCTGTCTGGGTCGTACCCTTTCTGTTTCCGTCGGTATGGACCGACTGGGCTACTAACATTTTCATTTTCGTGTCTTTCATACGTTTCTGTTCCTGATCCTGTTCTTCTCTAATTCTGTTCTGATGGTATTGTAACATTTGTAACATCTGTGATGGCGTATTTGCTTGCCATTTACTCTCAACCTTGTATACACGATTCTTGACTGCTAACAGGGAATTCTCAACTAACTTGGATACAAAAAGATGCGGGTACGACTCGCTACTTGGTTTAAGACCACTATTAATAATAAAACATTTCTCGAATCTTGAATAGAAGTCACTAGTATCTTCGTCGGGTTTCTGTTTACATGCTGAGATTGCATCCCAGTCTTCTTTTCTAGTTGTCAATAATCTTGGCAGAACCTGTACTATCAAACCTGGTAATGCTTTAGTTTTGTCCCCAAGGCCTACCCCTGGGATACGTTTGTTTTCTTCGTCTTCTATTTCTGCCCATACAATCTTTTTCTCTCCAACCTCCCATTCTTTTTCCTTTAATTTCTCGTAGATGCCCGTGGGCAGCAGTACCTTTAACATTTTCATGATATCTTCATATGTGTAATCCCCCATCAGTAACATGTCTTTAAGTTCTCTGTGAAAACCTGCAGGGTCTTTATCATGGCACGGGACTAGTTTCTTCATTTCTAACAGTTCTAACTTAGTCAGTGGCGTGTGTACATACACACGTTTCAAGATATGATCCTCACCCATAACTGGGTGCACTTCTCGTAAGGGGTTCTGACTTTCAATGCCACTCAGGCGTTCCATATGATACATTTTTCTTTCTGGGGGCGGAGCGGGAACATATTCAGAGCTTATGAAAGTGTTATATCTATGTCGTTGTTCTAGGATTATTTGTATTAACTTGGTACTGAGACCTCTCCATCTATCCATGAGTAGTGCTTCTAATGTTTCATGTAAGGGACCTGGATCAGAATGTTGGTTTCTGTATTTCGTGAGGAGGTGCTGAATCATGTATACACCTGCTAATTTCTGCTCGTCTGGGGAAAGGTTCAGGAATGTCTGCGCTACGGTGTCATCATTATATATATCCGGATTTTCAGTCCATAATATGGCTGACCGGGCTAGTTCTTGTTCATCCATAGAATTGAGTACATGGTACCCCATTCTCTCTCGGAGCCTTTTATCAGTCTCCTGGAACTGATGTTCAGAAGAATTCGGGTTTGTTAAGGCAGAGAGAAAAACTCTCTTGCTTTCCGGACGGATACCTTTCCTAAGGTAAGTTCCCTTACCTACATACGCTATAGTATCTGTAGTCTTTTCTGGTTCTTCAAGTTCTTCTTCCCCCTCGGAGGAAGCCTTTTCTCTCTCTTTTTCGTGTATTTCTATCACTGCCTTTCTAATTTTCTTGTACATACTGGCTATGCAAGTCCCCTTGTCGTGTTTTCCTTCAGATATATTTTGACCCCACCTGTTCAGTGCATCTAATTCACTCTGATCTGTCCCAGGCCTGTCTCGTTCTCTTATTAGGCAGTTTATGAAAAAACGTAGTATCTGTGCTTGAACGTCAACTTTCTGATGCTCCATGGCATCCTTAATACTGTCAGGGTCTTTCCCAGTCTGAATAAACTGATATATTCTATCGAGGCGCTCCTTCATTCCTGCATAGTACAGCAGAAAATCAGTAGCAGATCTTAACCGTAGTGATGCCATCATCATTCTATCGTCTTTGCCGGGTACTGGATCATATCTGCAAACTGAAAGGTTTTCTTTGAGTATGTCAAGGCGGGGTGACTTGAACGTGAAAGGACTCTGCAAGTCCCCGAGCTGTAACCTGCGCGTTAATGGCGGGGTGTGAAGACCCCCGGTCGCACCCCCTGAGGCGGAAGCTTGAACATTATCTCTCTGTGGAGTCTGTATCTGAACTTGAATTTGTCTTTTAGTAGGATCAGGTAGACGTGGTTTCGGTAAATCAACTTTAGGTACGGGAAGTGGTGGAGGTTGTGGAACAGGAGGAATCTGTTGTGGTACTGGCGGAATATGATCTTGGGGCGGGTTACCACCCCCGTCCCTGTCGTTAGGCAGGGCGCGGACAGGCAGATTGGTGTAAGCGGGTGCTACATCCTCTAGATAGGAATTCAGGAATATGTCTTTAGTGGTCCTATGAGTTACTTTAGTTGGAACCAATGGTGGCGGCAGATTTTTCGGTATTTCTGAAATGGCCTCAGGCGAACCCTCGGCCGCGAGATACATACCGTTTACGAGATTGTTTCGTGCGCGGTCTACTTGCTCTAATTTTACTCGGATCCCTTCAGTAACTAATTCGTTTTCTTGCGCTTTATCTGATTCTCTAAGTCTATCTTCTCTACGTAATTCTTTTTCAGCACGCTTATGTGATTCCTTACGCCAAAACTCTATGGCGTCTTTCTGAGATTGTCTGGCTTTCTTTTTCCATAGTTATTCCTCTACCTTCATGATGCACTCGGCATCCCATGTTCCGGTAACAGGCCATCTGTGTCTTTCGTCTAGAGGTTTAGTATACTCGGCCCATAAATCTAGATATAATCTGGCATCTATGCCATGCTTGTGGTACATAAAATTTCCTGGAGTGTCCCTAGGGGGGATAGGAATTTCTTCCTCTAGTATCCCTTTCCTAGTTCCTATCTGCTTTAACTTGTTGAAAAACGGCATCTTGTTTACTTAGTACTGAATGCTCAATCCTAACTACTTAATACTGGATACAGTTGGTTATACAAAAACACAATAATGCACATTAAAAACAGTCACACTCATACCACAACATTAATCACATGAAAAGACATTGGAGACATATATGACTACCCCCTATACCGGATGTACTGCTAAACAGCACAGATACACTGCTAAAACAGTGCAGAAACTTGAAATAACGGATGTACTGCTAAACAGTACAGATACACTGTCTAAAAACAGTGCAGACCGGACTTGTGTACCCAAACCCGTCTATATACGTCCCAGCAATGGTACTCACCGGGAAGCACGGAAACAGAAGGCCTCGGAAAACTCGACTGGACTGGACTCGGCTCGGCACGTGGATACTTCGGAAAACTTCGGAAAACTGGTGGGCCTCTTGACACCTCGGACCTTGCTTCTTTCGGCTAGGCTCTGGTCGGGATCCTCCGCACTCCTCACCGCCTCGTCTGGGTACTGATCGCAGTCTTCGTCACCTCCGTGGGCCAGAGGGAGATGCAGGAAATCCTGCCGGTACGCGTAGTTTCCTTCTAACTGATGGCAGGGGACAGAGCTTGCAACGCACCAACCGGCGCGTGAGGTGGGGGAGGGGTCCCTGTTCGGGCGCCAAAATGTTGTAAATATATAATTTACCGTCTTAATTTCTATGCAGGTAAGTACTTAATCAATAATAACTCAAATCGGAAAGAAAAAAACAGAGTCCGTGGTGTTAGAGTTCTTAGGGGTTTTATTCCTTAAAAAGGAATGGTCAAGACCTGGATATCATGTTCTTCCCACCACAGGGGTGGAAGAAGGGATAGAGCAATATTTTATTGACAATACATAGCTTATATACTTAATTTACACCATAGAAAGCAATATAGTAGGCGTAACAGCTGAGAGAAGACAAGATAACAGTATCCACGTGTTACTAGTACGTAATCAGAAGGCGTGGACTAGGCGTGAACTAGAGGTGTGTGCTAGAAACGTCACAGGTAGGTGTCACAAGGGGGTGGCACTAAACAGAAATGTTGCAATGTCAGCAGAAATCGGAAGCTTGGATGCGCGCGCAGCTGCATGACGTGTGATTGACGTGAAACTGGAGGGTGCAGGGGACTTGACATTTACACTGACGGAAAGAGACAGAAGTCTGGCATGTCAGATCAACTTGTACTTCTATCATATCTGATATCTGATGTTTGGGAACCATATTATCTGAACGGAAAAGGTCTCTGGGGCAGAAGCTATTCTATACTGACTGTGAGTGCGTGTATAAGCGCCTAAGTGTCTGCATGAGAAGCGTGGGGGCAAGGGCCTTCCAGGGGAGCATGGTAACAGAGGCTATGAATTACTTGCACGGAGACAGGCCGGCCCTTTGGCTCTGCAGCTGAGGGGGATGTTTACTGAAACTAGTAGGCAGGAATGTATTTTCGAGGAGCGGAACAGATAATTCGAAGGTTGTAGTCAGTCTTGGCAGGCAGCAGGCTGAGCTAAGCGCGGAGGGCCGCGCTGGGAGTAAGTCAGAGTTCACGGGTACAGAGGCAGCCTGGGCTGAGGCTTTCAGAGTCAGAAGCCAGAAAAAAGGCTCGATGGCAGAAATTCAGGGCCTACTTTGCCAGAGCTGAAAAACGTGTAAGGTACACTACAAAAAGACGTTGGCATAGCATACTTAGGAGCGGACTATTTAACCCATTCATGGTGGGTCTGAAAGAGGACATGTTAACGTTGGACGCAAACGTATTTGCGTCTTCATAGCTGGCACAGGAGGGAAGTTACATGCACTTTAAGCTGGTACATGGAGACGGTGGGGTACGCGCTAGGGAACACAACTTGAACATAAAATTTATATTTCCTCAGAGCCATCATTCCCAGTATAGAATCACCTGATCTCACAAATACTGTCAAAAAGAAAGAATCCGAAAGCTTCTTACTCTAAAATTTGTAAAATCTTGTCTTGTGACCGGGTACAGGTAAAGTCATATCAACATTCACAAGAGGATGATCAGAATGTGTCCTAGACTGGATATTACAGTGAGTTATATACCTTGAAGGTTGTGTGACAACCAAGAGCAGGTGGTTCCTGCAGTGGGCATTGTGAATGGAAGAACAATATGAATAACTGTAAGCACCTGAACTGCTACCATGGATCAACTAGGTCAGAGTACCCTATAATCACCAGAAATTTCAATGTTGAGCGAGTAAAGTGTTCAGGGGTGTTACCTGATCCAGTTGATTGCCTTGTTTAGCACCATATATAAAACACCTCCTTGCAGCCCCGTAATATAATATTCCTGACTTTTAATTATCTTATCACCTTGTTGAAGAAAGCAAGAGCATCAACATTAAGGGCATAGCTATTTATAAGCAAACCTTTGTGCCCACACAAAGCACCACAAAAATAAACCTATCTGCTCTCATCAGCCCACTGGTTCATTAGCTTGAAAATTCATCTAATTGTGGATCAGTATGGATATACCATAGAAGTAAGAGGAGAGCACAGAAAGTACATATTTCCACTGCCCACCCCAACTCCTTGCATAAAATTGGTCTGTGGCGAGACCATATGCTTCTCTTGTAGCATAATTATATTAACACTATTTTTCCTAGAGTAGGTGAAAATATACGTAGCTTTGCAGGGATTATTCAGACACCTAGCATTTCACAACCGCAACCTTAGTGTTGGTGTCTTTCAATGGAAATGTAAAGACAAGAATGCGGCTCAGTGAAAGATCTCGGGAGCTCAACTCCACATCGCTTCATCCCCGTAGACGAACATCGATGTTGGGCACTGCCTAGTATGCGTCTTGGCCCTGAAAACTGGCCGCGCTGGCAGGATGGTGTGCGTGTGCCGAATGCAAGGCGCCAAGGTGGACGGGTGAAGGGTGGACACTGCTGCTCGCGCTGGGAAGCATTCGCCCGGCTTCTGCTGACAGTTGTTCCAGGCTGGGGAAATCCCGTCTGGCGCCAGCTGGAATCGGAGTCTGAGTCGCATAGCAATGTGGACGCTGGCTCCACGAAAGCGTCTCCGAAGAAGAAAGTGATGGCAGCAAGACGCGCTCCACAATCCCGGCAAATACCCCTGTGGTACAGCGAGTGCCCGACTCTAAAGTGGACCTTGAAGCTAAGAAGCCCTGTCAAGGTATGGGTAAGAACAGCAGATTTAGTAGCGGGAAAACCTCCAAACTACATACAGCAGGCAATGTACCGGTCGGAAGAGCGGGGGAAAAAACACAGCCAATAATCACCAGTTTGTTTGCTAAGAAGGATATGAGCCAGGAGGGAGGGCAGAAGAGTAAACTAATCCAGGATGGCACTAATGATGTTAATATTGATAAATCTGGTGAAGCCCAAACGCAGGCTCAAGAGGGCTTGATGGGCATAAATAACACTTGTGCCTCCTGGAGTTCAAGCACTGAGACTACGGTTTTGTGTATTGCTGACTCTCCCGTAGTTACTCAGCAGAAGTGTGAGGGTAGCAAGGAAAAGGTGCTCGCACCGCTCTCCCCTCCCGTTATTGAAAACAATGAGAAAGATGCAAGTATCAACCGGGAAGCAAAGCAAGCCCCACACATGGTGATGGATGTTGAGCGAGAAAGCCTCCTAGAGAACACAGAAATGGGCTACCTATCGCCTGACCCTATGGAGAATTTTTTCTCATTAAATAAAGTCTGGTAAAGTCTGGCGTATACCATTGACTCGCAAAGTGGCAGTAGTGACGATGGGTGCGCGGATACCTCAACGAGTGACTGCAGTCAGCAAGGGGGTAGATAGGTGCCAAAGAAACTAAAGAGGCTGTCAGAGGGGACAAAGAAAACCCGCAAGCTGGATGGAATGGAGGAAGAGGGCAAACTCAGATATGCAGCCAAACCCCGTGGTAGGCTTGACTGGAACTGCGAGTACGGACAATGGAGCTCAAGGGGGTAAGGAGGTGAATAAAGGCGCAGAGCAGCTACAGGAGCCTACACTAGCTACAATCTTACAGTCATTAAGCATATTTCAAAATGAAATCAAGGCGGAAAACCGGAATGCCTGTGTTGCTGCAAAAAAACTACAGGGGTCAGTGCATAAAATTTGGAAGACCTGCACTGAAATCGCAGAAAGGATGAGTATGGTGGAGAATCGGACAGAAGTGCTGGAAACCACTGTTGATGCATTAAAGACGTAGGTGACTTCACAGGAGACCACGGTGAAATACATCATGTGGAAACTTGAAGAGGCAGCAAATCTCCAACATCGAAATAACCTCAGGATTTTAGGGATCCCGGAGAACAGTGAAGGAAACGATATTCGTGCTTTTTCTGTCAATCTGATTTAAGAATGCATTCCCAGAATTAGCGCAATGGGATTGGGACAGAGAGATCCAACGTGTGCATAGGTTCCCAATGACAATGTCTAAACGTCCGCAAAGTAACCAGTCATATCCCCAAGTGATTTTGATTTATTTTGGAAATTTTTTGCTCGGTGTATGATCTGGCCAGGCCTAATAAAAAACTGAACTGGGATAGCTTTTCTTTCTTCGCTAAACCGGATTTTGCGCATGCTACAGTGGAGAGACGCTGGTGGCTTCGACAGCTGATTACACCGTTCCAAAAAGCAGGTGCCGTCACCTTTCTCCTGAACCCTGCAAAACTGAAAGTGGTCTTGCAAGGTTGAACCTGTTTTTTTTACATCAGAAGTCCACGCCGAGCAGACATTGAAGGAAATTGTTGCAGGAAAA
Source organism: Lissotriton vulgaris (assembly GCF_964263255.1). NCBI lineage: Eukaryota > Metazoa > Chordata > Amphibia > Caudata > Salamandridae > Lissotriton > Lissotriton vulgaris. The sequence continues at coordinate 635,318,980 of NC_141695.1, forward strand.
TCGGGACATGCACAGAGCAATCAATAGTACAAATTTTTCTCTCGCATGTTTGTGGTTATCTAATTGTGTAGTGGGGGATTCTTTGGTGTCAGGGGGGTGTTCATTTTCTTATATAACGGGACAGGAAGGAAAAATCGGGCAAAAAAAAAAGGTTTGTATAGTTAGAGGGGTTGAAGGCGTGTGGAGAGTGGGTGAGATCGGTTCAGACGCTATCACACAGGCTCAGGATTGAGCCTGGTGCTTAAACAATGGTGGGGGGCGGGGTGAGGGGGAGGGAGGAGTTCAGGGGAATTTTTAGACACAAGGTGTACGTGATTTGTGCAGGGAGGAGCGGCTTATTCAAGAACAGAAATATTAATGTAGGGTAAGTATGGTTCAAAATGAGGGTTACTGCTTCTGTTAAGTATGTATTGGGTGAACAAATATCATCATAGCTAAGTTGAACATTGTGACTTAATATCTGTGGTCTTAACGACAGCAAGAAATGACAGAGTTGCGGTACGACTACAGATGATCGGGGCTAACATCCTATGTTTACAAGAGACGCATGTGGAGGGATCGCAACAATATCTGAAAACACTAGGGTACCGATTGATTACCGCTTTAACACTAGGGGTGCGGGCAAGAGGTGTGGCAATTTTGGCCAAAGGGGGAGATGTTCAATGTACACGTACATTAGCCAATAAATTTGGGTGCTGGGCTATCGCAGAATGTCATTACGATTCTGGGGAAAGTAAAATGACTTTTTTTTTAAACTCTTTTTATTTGCAGCTTAAAGAAAAACAAGGACGGTCAGTACATTTATACGTTTGAGTCAGTAACGCGCATCAGAAAATACATATTTGTGGTAAATTACACAGCATCAGAAAATCAGGCTTTTGGAGAACAACAGTTTCAATCTACGGTGGAACGACGAGGCTGCGGAGGTTCGCAGATGTTACCTCTGAATTCGTTCCACCCCGACCACACCCTTTCCCATTTGTGAGGGCACCCTCGCGCCATATAGACTGTCTTTTCTTGCAGCATGCACCAGGCCATGTCTTTTTTCCACTCAGTCAGCTTTGGTGGCGCGGTAGCACCCCATAGTCTCGCAATGTTCCTTTTTGCCACCACTTGTCCCAGCATAACCCAGAGCTTCCCTGTCGTTGGCAGGTCCGTTGGCTCCCAGATGTTCAGGTTGGCATCTCTTTGCCTCTGGTCGCAGTCCTACCTCCAGACTTCTTGCATGCAGTGTACCACACGTCTCCAGTACCTATGCACCATTGGGCATTCCCATATATATGAAAGAAAGAGCCCGTCTCACCGCAGCCCCTCCTAAAAAGCCCATCCTCCTACAAAGCCCCTCCTCTCTTCTTCCCATCAACTGTAGGTAGCCTAGTGCAGGAGATATAAACCCTGTGCAGTATTTTAAGTTGAATGAGCCCAAGCCTAGACAAAATTGCCACCTCCTTGGGGGAGGCCAGCGCGCTCATCCATTCCTCCTCGTCAATCTCCAGCCCATCTGCTTCCCACCTCCCCTTAAGGGACAGAAGTAGGTCAGGGGAGTTGTTTATCAGTTTTTTGTATGTGAGGGAGATGGCGTGTTCTGGTATGTGCCCATCTAGCAGTCTGTCCTCAAATGGAGAGGGGGTGTGGTCCCTGGCGGTATGTTAGTCTGGAGGCAGTGTCTTACTTGCATATACCTGAAGAATTCTGTTTGTGCGAGCTCGTACGTGTCCTGTAGGTAGGCAAAGGACCTGACCCTGTCTGGACCCCATAAATCTTTAATTCGGGAAATACCGATTTAAAGTTCCCAGTTCCAGAACCCTTTCGTTTGCCCCAGGTTGCCTAATTTTTCGGATGCCCATAAGGGAGTGGCCATGGTGAGAGTGTTGGACCAACCTAGTTTCCGCTGGGCCATGTGCCATATTTGTACCGAGTGTTGTGTCGGCCCTGTGAGCATGTATTTACCGGGTCTGGAATAGAATGCTGCTTCATAGTTCCCCCCCCCCCCCCGGGGAGCAGCCATCTGTCCATCCCATATCCTGGGTCGCTGCCGTCGCTGTTTGTTCCTTGAATAATAGCAGACAGGTGCGCGGCCCAATAGTACTTGCGGATATCCAGGAGAGCTATCCCTCCGTCGTACCAACCCAGTGTAAGCTTTTCTAGTGCTATTCTAGGCGTGCCGGACCAGAGGAGGTCCCGCTGTGCGGCCTCCACGGCTACAAAATAAGAGTTTAGTACCCGGTCAGGATAGTTCTGAAGGGCGTAGAGGAACCTTGGTAGGGCCATCATATTGAAAAGGGCCGCGCGGCCCAGCAGTGACAGTGGTAGTTTTTGCCATGCGGTGGAGTCTCGCTTGAGCCGCTGAAGGGGCGGAAGTAGATTCCGTTCATACATCTTGGCCTTGTCTGTGGAGACAAAGACTCCCAGGTATTTGAAACCGTCCTCCGCCATAGTAATTGGGCAGGTACTGGGGGGGGGCTGCCGCGGAGGACGTAGAGGAGAGATTTGCTCCAATTGATCCGGAACCCAGAGTTCTTCCTGAAATTCGTAAATATATCAAGGGCTGCCGTGATGGACCTCCGGGGTCTTAATAGGTAGAGGAGGATGTCAACAGCATATAGTGAGATCCTGTCTTCCCAACTGTCTGCCCACCGTATCCCTTTAAGATATACGTCTTGCCTGATCCATGCAGCAAGTGGTTCAAGGGAGAGAGCAAACGGGAGGGGGGAAAGCGGGCAGCCCTGTCGGGCCCCTCTCTCCAGGACAAAGACCCTAGAGACTTTGTTGTTAACCACCACTTGGCTAGTGGCTCCGTGTAGAGGAGATGGATCCAGGCTATGAAGTTCGGGCCGAAGCCCAATTTGCGGAGCACCGCCATAATGTATGGCCATTCTAGGGTGTCAAATGCCATGAGTAAAACCACCACCGCATCTTCTTGTAAAGTGTGGCACCTCCCCAGCACACCATTGAGGCGACGAAGGTTGAGCGCCGTGTTTTGATGGGGCATGAAGCCCGACTGGTCCGGGTGGACCAAAGTGGGCAAGACCGGTTGTAGCCTATTGGCAAGAATTTTTGCCAATATTTTCTGCTCTGCGTTAAGCAGTGAAATAGGTTTGTACGATGAGCAGGACTCTCTTGGTTTCCCTTCTTTTGGTATGGCCACAATAATGGCTGGGCGTTGGTCTCGCGGCAGGGACCCCTCCGTCTTGCTTTCATCAAACATGTGCTTGAGGTATGGACTGAGGGTGTCCGGCTTTAGCTTGTAAAGCTCAATTGGGAGACGGTTAGGTCCAAGAGCTTTACCTGGGCGAAGGTCCGTAATTGAACGCTCCAGCTCGGCTGTGCAGAGCGGAGCCTCCAGAGCGTCACGATCAACTTCTGAAAGGCATGGCATTCGGATGTCTGCCAATAAGGCTACAGAGTCCTCTTCCGGGCGATCTGACCCCCTACTATAAACCTGTTGGAAGTGCCGTGCAAATTCCGCGGCAATCTCACAGCGTTCCGTTACCACAACCCCGGACGCGGTCTGTATTTCGGGTACAACTTTATGTAGGAGCTTGTGTGACACTGCAATCGGCAGCGCTCCTCCTCGGGGTTCCGGGGCACTCTGGCAGAAGTGCCTCGGATCGGATAATGTGCGGATGGCGCCAGGGACAAAATTAGCCTCGGCGGAGCTAAGCACCTAGGTGGCCATCTTGGTTGGCGCCTGGCCACGCCCGTAAAATGACTCTTTTGTACTATATATAGTAATGTTAGCAATAACCCAGATGTGCTATCGAGCGTGGCTAACAAACTTTCTCACTGGCCTCTTCCACTGATTGTCTGTGTACATCTACCAGGGGGGTGGCTTTCAGATCCAGGATTTAAGTATCTAGGGCGAAAACCGAAAGTCTTCCAGGCGCTGAAAAATATGTGAGAGTTACATGGATTAATAGATGGCTGGCAACTCGGGCATTCCGGGGACCCGGGATTCACGTTTTATTCATACCCACATGCCCGGCATGCACGGTTGGACTATATACCCATGTCCAGCTCCCTAAGGTCTGCTAGCATAATAGAAAAAATACCAAGAATTTTGTCGGACCATTATCCCCTAGTATTAAATCTGGAGTGTAGTTTAAATAGATCCAAGGCTAGGATATGGACATTTGAAAGAGCATTATTGGGGAATGAGAAATTCTCATGAAACAACAAGAGAGAAAGGGTCAGAAAGTCACTCTTATACCCCTTGGAAATACTCAATATAAATCAACAAAAGAGTGGCTAAATAGACAAAAGAAGAGAAAAAGGGGGGCAGTATAATCATGAGATTGAGATCACTACCACCAAAGTAAGACTACATTTAGAATAAAAGCGTACCTTCTCGTACATTAAACAATTCGAGAGGTACGTGATTAAGCCACCCTTAGGTCTCCCATATGCGCCACCTACTGCCGGGGTACAAAATGTTTTATAGCCGTTTAGGTGTATGGGGTCTGTAGCCCAAGTTTCTTGAACGGCCATAATGTCCAGGCCATTTGTAACCGTTTCCCAGGAAGGATTGGTAATTTTCCGTTTCAAACCTGCCACATTCCAAAACATCAAAGTACATATGTCTTTGTTTAGGTCCATACCATGATTACCTATTTCCTTCCCCTGATTTACAGATTTAGTATTTCTGGGGGTATTAGTATCTACAGCGGTTTGCTTTCCATTATTCCTGGTGTCTACTCCATTAAATTTTGTATTCTCCCTCCACAAAGTGTAATGTTTTTAATGGAGTCAGAGCTACCCCTATATTAAAAGTATTTGGGGAGTAGCCCGTGCTCCTTTTAATTCACCTTTCTATCACTGTTGGAGATCATTTTTTCCAAACAAGAACCCAATGAAGACAACTGGCAACCAACTTTCACTTGGTGCCTGAGGGTTCTTTTTCCACACTGTGCATGCAAAACCCATCGTATTGCTGTCCCTTTGGGTCTAGTAGTCAAACTTTGGTGGTAGTGATCTCATAATCTCATGATTCTACTGCCCCCCTTTTTCTCTTCTTTTGTTTATTTAGCCACTCTTTTGTTGATTTGTATTGAATGAGAAATTCTGTCAGCATATGATTAGATGGATTCTGGGCTTTTTGGAGGATAATCTCGGTAGTGACGCAATAGATGTGGTCTAGGATGCCTTAAAGGCCGGTATTAGAGGAGAGATGTTGCAGTTTTTCCTTCGTTCCTACAAAGAGGCCAAATTACAGATGGCTTGTGGTTCTGAAAATTCTGGGCCCTGCTATAATATGGTACCGAGGCCCAACACTCGTGTCACAAAATATCATCGTACCATGACGAATTTGGTGTCGGCAGACCGGTAATGATTAGGACATTATCCCTATGCATTTGCGTCATGATTGAGTGATGCTAACACCCTTAAATCGTGGTTTCCGTTCCAAACCCTCGGGTTCCATTTTGTAAACGGCATCCATCTTGTGGCTTGCCCTCATATAGTCAATTTATTGAGGCCGAGTTTGATCCAAAAGGACACGTCCACCTTAGCTGACTTCCCCATGACCTGGCCGAGCTGACTCCACTGCCTCCAGCTGAACCTGTTCGGACAGTCCCCCGCCCAGTGGCCGAGTAAGATAGCATCAAGGCGCAACATGCCATAAACCATTCACTACATACAAACCATGTTATCCACACACACACACCTGTCCATGTTTCTTGTTTATGGCCGGTTTTACGATGAGGAGGTGCCCGATTTTATTGGTGTTTCATCGATATCTGATGGTAGTTCTGGGCCGAGCTGGGTCATCTATCACGAACTGGACACACGAAATTGTAGGCTAGCCATCATGACTTTGCTTTTTCTTTGTTGTACAAATATGTATATGGTTGCATCATAAAACAAAGAATTCTTGCCTGAAGTGTAATATTTTGTGTAAAAGGAGAAGGCTAGTTCTGTAAAAACGAACAGTCACCTGAGAACTTACATCACGTGCTGTTGTACTTCTAGGACGCTTGTTACTTGGTTGCAGCCAATAAAACTCGATCCTTGACTTCACCTAGAAGACTCTGTGTTTCTGTGGTCCGGAACAGGGAGAACTCAGAGGTCTTCTGGTGTTATCCCCTGGCACCACCGGGTTCCTAAAAACCCGGCACCTCAGGCTACACTCCAATACAACTTGGGAGGGGCCGTGAGTAAGCTGATTACTGCTGTTCAGGAGGGGCATGTACGTGGTAATGAATTAATTTGGGTGGCTGTGGCTAAAAACCAGATAATTGACATCTTAACGGAAAAGACAGTGGCAAAAGCATCAACTGATAAAGAGAACATTTATGAATGGAGCTAACATGTGGACCACCAGCTGGCGGTACGCACTAGAGTAGAATATTCAGCTAATCTAGTCAAAGAGATTAGGGATCCAGAGTCTGGCTTCAAGAAGACCGAATCCTCTGCATTAGAACTGTATTTCTAAGATTTTATCAGAATCTCAATGAAACAGCAGAGAATCATCACGATAGACCCGAGGTATAACTACATTTAAATACTCCAGTGCAATTCGAGAAAACGAACCAAGAAAGCTTAGATAGCACTCCATTTTGGGAGAAAATTCTACTATCTATGAATAGTCTCGCTACAGGGAAAGCCGCTGGCACGAATGGAATCCCAACTGAGTTTTATGTAACATTTTCAGCACAATTAAAAGAAATAATGCAGGAACTGTTAATCCATATTTTTTAGGGAGGAAGGCCACCAGCCTCATGGTCGTCTGCCAAAATTGCAGTTTTTCTAAAAAAAAAAACAAAGATCCTCTAGAACCCGGGTCTTATCGACCCATTACATTGATAAACGGAGACTCCAAAATTTACTCCAAATTATTAGCAAACAGATTGGCACAGATTATCCATAAGATCGTATTCAGACGTCAGCACAGGTTCATCCCCGGGAGATCTACAATCGATCACGTCCAAAGGGTAATTTCTCTTTTTGATTTTACCGAGGTGACAGGAGACCCTATGGCGCTTATATTACTCGACGCTGAAAAAGCTTTCAAAAGGGTCTCCTGGGAATACCTTTGGGCCGCAATGTTATATAGTGGGATCAATCAGAGATTTATTAAAGCAATACAAATGCTATATGTGGATCCGGTAGCCAGTATATCAATAAATGGGGTATTATCAGATAAAATAACCATTACAAGGGGAACAAAGCAGGGGTGTCCGTGTTCTCCTCTCCTATTCGCACTTTACATCGACCCGTTCATCTGTAGGCTAGATAAAAATATGCTAATTCCATCAATATGGGTACGAGAATATGACACCAAAACACTAGCCTACGCAGATGATATCGCTTTAGTCACTAGCGATCCTATTTCTGCAACTGATGCGATGGAGGAGGCACTGATCTTCCGAGCAGTCTCTGACTGCAAATTCAATCCAAGTACAACGCAGATTATTCTCAATGACCAGATCATGATGAGGGATGTCAGAGTTACAAATAAAGCCACCTATCTAGGGGTCAGTTTATCGGCAAAAATGGGTAGCATAGTTAGCATCAATGGGGAACCCTTGATCCAACGAACAAAAAAAGAATTGGTCCGTCTAAATAACCTACATTTAACGATAGGCGGGAGATGTAATGTGATTAGAATGCTTTATCTTCCTAGATTATTTTTTTTTAGAACTATCTGCCTGGAATTTCCACCTCAACTGTTTAGATCTTCATAATCCATGTTTACCAGGTTTATTTGGGGATATAAGAGGCCTCGTAGGGCTTTGAGATTTCTTTCACTTCCAAAGGAAAGAGGGGTACTGGCAAGGCCTAATTTCAAACTGTATTATTGGGCTACGGTATTAAGATACTGTTCAGTACTCATATCTTCAGGACCTAGCAGCAATAATATACTTACCCCACAAAAACTAATATTGGGAAGGGGTGCAGAAGGCTGTCTCTGGCGACACATTAACGATAGCTACTTTAAGAAAGAGAAATTCAAGACTATCTATGGTGTATATATAAGGTTTGGGGTAATGCACGTAAACTACTGGGAGTTAGACGATATTCACATTATACGCCTGTATCTAATAACTAGCAGCCCGCGCCGGCGTTGCCCGGAGGCAGAAGGGGGCTGGGGGCTGCATTTTGAGCATGTGTTTAGTCGACCGCCCGCCCGCCTCCCGCCTCTGCCTTACCTCAGCCGCGCTCGGACTTAGCCCCCACTCCCGGGCCCCCGCCCGCCTCGACATTGCCCGGACCGCCTCCTGCCTCGCCTTACCTGAGCCGCCGCACCACTACTCGCCGCACGTCACTCCTCGCAGAACGTCGCCGCTTGTGACCGCTCCTCCCCGCCTGTCGTCATCACGCAGGTGTAGGTCGCGGTCAGCTATGCGGCCAGCGCTTGTTTTAGGGGACTACTTTGTTTTTAAACTTAAATTTTTTAATTTACGTTTATTTTTATTTTATGCAGCCTATGTCCATCTACACACCCTGAGGATTACAACAATGTATTGGGTGTGTGGATTGGCGCTGTGGTTCCCGAGTTTACCTTGCCAAAAGGTTTCTGTTCTCTCTTTATAATAGTAGTATAGACGGCCTTCCAGAGATATTTAGAGACAGGTGTATGGATCGTTGGAAACATGCAGGGATTCTACAGTTGGGCGGTCTTTATACAATAAACGGATTGAAGACCTTTGAGGAATTCCGTAATGAATTTGACCTTAGCCATAGGGACATTTATACATTTTTACAAGTTAGAGAATTTCTGACAAAGAAAGGGGGGGGGGGTAGGGTAAAATTTCAAGCAATTAAAATATAGACAATATACGTAAAAAATCTATTGTAACTATTGGGGAAATCTATGAATCCTTGAATTCTTTATGCTCTGATATGGAGAAACAGTCTAGGTGGCAGCCTAAACTCTTAGCACCCCAAACTCCTTTGCGTTCCTTTGATTTGTCATAGACTTGCTTTGTCAGTTAAATTACAAGCCCAATATTATAAAACCTTTTTCTCACTGTATTATACCCCAAATTAGATGGCAAAATTGGGAACCGGAAAGGGTACAACATGTCCACGATGCTCACTGTTTGATGCAGATAGTGTGCATATATTTGCCTCTTGTAATATATTGTCCAGCTTAATAGAGGAAATTTCCGACTTTTTATCAGAAATTTTGGAACAGGAGTCCACATTTCAACCGAGGAAATACTGCTGGGTACAGCAGATAGTAACCACCCAAACTATATGCAAGGGCTGATTTTTGTGGCCATGGCCGTTTTTAAGTTATGCATAGCCTCCGCCTGGCTGGATCCGAATCCACCAGCATTTCAGCAATGGAGGGCCCGTTTGTTAGCAACCTGTAGCCTAGAGGTGGCCATTTATAAAAGAAAAGGGCGTAATAAATGCAAAAGAGGAATGATGATATCGGATCCATTTTTGCAATGGATAAACAAACAAGCTTAGGATGGATAATTGGTAACAAAGCGAAAAAAATTGCTTGCAAAATATGAATTGAGCTACTTTTGATTTAATTGCACTAAATTATGTATGGCTTTAAATGCTCCTCATTTTTGTACATTCTTGAGGTATTTTGTTGAAATCATGAAACTGTCTTTTGTTTGAGTGCGGCCAAAATGTGTAGGGGTGGGGGGGTAGGGATAGGGGTAGGGGTGGGGAGTGGCGTTTGTGTAAAGTAAAAACCTAATAAAGATATTTAAAAAAAAAAAGGAAATGTGAAGACAGCTAAAGGAAATAAAGATAACCAAAGGACTAGACCAAGAGGCAGAGCCTAGAAGCTAGGTGGCACATTGTCCCCATGCCCTGAAAGATAGATTTTGCTGTTGTGTTAAAGCAGAGCTAGGGGCACACCTTACCATCCCAGTTCTAAAGTATATGCATAGTACTCTCATTTATTAAGCCATCACGAAAAGCACCATGCTCTGTAATCACAGCTTTAGAGCAAGGATTACTAGTTGGCTCAACTCAACCCATGCATCTATAAGCAAGGGAGAAGGTTGGGAGGGGCAAAGTTACATGGAAAAAAACCTCATGGAATGCACAACCCCAGCTTCAACAGTACAACAATCTCTCCAGCACGTACTATGCAGAGTTTGAGGGGGGGGGGGGAGAGTACAGAAAATGCTGGCAGCTGTACAGATAGGCAACAACATCCTTAAGCACCATGGTATGTCCATATATTGGTCCCATACTCTGCTATATTACTCAAGCTACCCCATACTGCTGAGCCCTCATGTCGGCCAAAACTGGTCTGGGGTTGCTTGTGTTCCCATTCAAGGGGGACATGTCCTGGCAATTTGGCTGAACTGTTAATTTTAGAGCAGGGCAAAAGCTGATTTGCATTTGGCTGGTTCCTGTCTGAGGTGGCATGGTGAGCAAAAAATGATGTACTAGGTTGCAGGCTAGAGTAAGCACTACTCGGTGAAGTTAATTCAAGTTTTCGTCCGGTCCCTTTTTGGTGGGTGGTGTTAGACCTTGCATCCTTGGTGTGGTTTACACTGACTTTTTGCCTTCAGACTTCCTGTTTTTGGTGACTTCTTTTTTTGCTGGCCTTAGGATTCTATGCACTTTACCACTGCTAACCAGTGGTGAAGAGCTTGTGCTCTCTCCCTAAAGCATGCTAACATCTGCTTTTCCACAATTGACACATTTAATTTGCTTATATGTCCATAGAAAAGTGCACTATATGTACCCAGGGCATGTAAATTAAATGCTACTAGTGGGTCTACAGTACTGATTGTACACCCCACTTAAGTAGCCCTTGAAACATATCTCATGCCTGGCATTGCAGAGCCTGTGTGTGCAGGTGTGAACTGCATGTCGACCTGGCAAATTAAACCTCTTGCCAGGCCCAACCCTTCCTTTTTAATACTTTTAAATCACCCCTCGGGTAGATATGTCAGCATAGGCCCTGAAAAGCCCAGAGGCCAGAGTGCAGTACATTTAAAAAGCAGGACATGTATAGCTGTTCTGGTACTGAAACACTTACATTTGTTTTTCACTACTGCAAGGCATGTCTCTCACGTGGGATAACATTGGAGTTGCATTATTACATTTTATAAGAGAAATTTCCAAATGCGAAGAGATGACCCCTTCAAGTTTGGTGCGTCTGGAATCACAATTTAAAATCCTAACTTACTGTGAAGTCTGATTTAAATTTTCAATTCTGAAAATGCCACTTTTAGAGGGTTGGCATTTTCTTGCTTTACCAATTGGTGCCTATTGCCTGTTTCGGATCACATGTCTGTTTGGGGCGCGTGATTGTTGGGCTTTGTGTTTTCCCCCTAGATAGCCACACGCAGTGGGAATTTAGATGTGACTTTAAGGGTCATCCTGGCAGAATGGGAGGGAGGAGCTGGACCCATCTTTACTTAAACCTGAATAGGCTATTTCCAGCCCCCACACAAAGGGCTGCATAACTCCTGCACTGAGTCTGGAGCCAGGAAGGGCAGGAACCTTGCGCACTTCAGAGCCTTCGCTTTGAAGTCGCTCCCACTTCAAAGGCACCACAGGGTATAAGAACTCAGACACCACCACTTTAGTACACGCCTGCACCGTAGTATACTTGGCGAGGAAGGAGGACTGACGTGCTGCTGAAAAGACTGCCGCCATAATGGACTGCTACTTTGCTTGGCTTCTGCTTTGCTGTGCTGACCTGCTGCTCCGTTGCCTGGGTGAGAAGGACTGCACCTGCATCACTTGAATCCAGAGTGATTCCAAGTGCTAGTTTGCTAGCCTACTGATCTGAAGCCTTGGGCCATAAAAGACTTCCAACCACCCTGATTCTGCACCTGGACTCTGCCATCTGTGAGTTTGCCCTGCCAAGTACCGCTACCCCAGTCCTGGACCCTTGGAAGTGGGCCTAAGGTGTTTGCTTTAGCAGGAACGATGCATCATCTGTTGAACTGATGCAGCACTGCTGCTGCGCGGATCAGATCTGCTGCATCGCCTCTGCTGCGCAGATTAGAACCAAAGCATTGCCTCTGGTGCGAGGATCGGCAACAACGCATCCCAACTACTGCGTGGATCTGACACATCGCCTTTTGGGACTGCGATCTCACGACGCTCTTCCGGTGCAAGGGCTTTGCATGTTCGCCGATGGCAGCCTTGATGCTGAACCTCTGTATAGCTGCTCCCCTCTCATCGGAGTCTACGCATCGCCACTGTGCGCGGATCACGACCAGCGCATCGCCGCCACTGCGTGTATCAGCACGGACACATCACCTCAACCAAACCATTCATCCTCAACATCGACGCACTCAGGATTAAAGTACTTTTGTTCCGCCCACCCCACTGGGTCCATGTATCCGGCCTGAGCCCCATCGCAGTCAGCCTGAACTTTTGACTTTGTCCCAGTCCAATGTGACCAGATATCTCAAATAGCTCTTTCTGCTCCTAGGCACTTTTTTCACCTAAAAACTTCAATATCTCAAGTTCTACTTATTAGATTTTTGTAGTGTTCTATTTATTAAAACTATCCTTTATTTTTCTAAACTGGTGTGAATCTTTCTGTGTCGTGATTTAACTGTTTTTACTAAGTGTTGCCCAAATACTTTACATATTGCCTTCAAGTTAAGCCTGACTGCTCTGTGCCACGCTGACAAAGGGTGGGCACAGGTTAATTTAGAGTTTGCTGGTGCCTTACCCTGGTTAAGATTGTGGTTATTGCTTGACCAGGGATAACACCCCAGTCAACCAGAAACTCAATTTCTAACCGGTGGGAAAGGGTGAAATGGGTTCCCCGCTGTTTCCCTAGGAATCATGTAGAAGAGAATGGAATAAATAAACAACCGTGGCCTTGTATAGGCAACGTCCGAGTATAGCAGCATGAAATTGGAGCAAGAGCATATATTGTGCAACACATAGTGCAAAGAATCATATTAGCTGTACAACATCATGGAGCAAGGGCTGCACCAGTCATAAACTAGACCGGAATCCATATTTCTCTGGTTCCCAGACGGCAGCATCAGCGCCAATCACTATCCTCCATCCCAGTGCTGAGCATAACTCACACGGTCCCCCCACACCTGTATGATTGAACACCTTCCTCTGTAGTGAAATCACAGACTTCATCAGCCCACATGCCCTCGCCTCTGAGAACTACATTCTTCTAGGAGACTTCAATTACCACCTTGAAAACAAACACGACAGCAACACCACCACCCTTCTGGACAACCTGGCCAATCTCGGACTCAAACAACTTGTTGACACCCCCACCCATGTAGCCGGACACACGCTCGACCCTATCTTCACCTCCAGCAAGCACATCTCCTTCGATCGCACCACAGCCCTCCACTGGACGGACCACAGCTGTGTTCACTTCAGCTACAAAACCACCATGACCCACAACCGTCCAAAACCTATCCTTCGGAGAAACTGGAACAAAATCCCTTCCGACCAACTCCTCACATCACTCAACCAAAACCCTCCCACCCTCTCATTGGACCCAAATCAAGTGGCCACCAATCTCAAGCAATGGATTACCCACAGTGCTGACAAATTAGCACCCCTGAAAAAGCACCAGATCAAATCAGCCAGCAAAAGAGCTCCCTGGTTCAATGATGACCTTAAAAAATCCAAGAAATTATGCCGCACCCTGGAGAAACATGGAGAAAAAACCCGACCACAGACATGTTCACCCTCAAGGCAGCCACCCGCAAACACCACCAACTGATTCGTTCCGCCAAGAAATCAGCATTCAAGGATCGTCTTGACAACACTCACAACAGCAAGGAACTTTTCAACATCGTCAAAGAATTCACCAACCCCACCGCAGCATCCAACGACATCACTCCCTCCCAAGACCTCTGCGATGGGCTATCCTCCTTCTTCTACAACAAAATTGCCGACATCCACAACAGCTTCGAGAACACTCCCAACGTTCAACCCTCCCCACCCCCCTCAGATCCTACTCCGCCAACTAACATCCTTAGCACCTGGAACCCAATCACCAATGAAGACACCATCCGCCTAATGAACTCAATCCACTCTGGCTCCCCAACCGACCCCTGCCCCCACCACATCTTCAACAAAGCGGACTCCATCATCGCACCCCATCTCCGTGATATCATCAACTGCTCGTTCAACTCTGCCATCTTTCCAGAAAGCTGGAAACACGCCGAACTCAGTGCCCTTTTGAAGAAATCCACAGCAGACCCCTCTGAACTGAAAAACTACCGACCCATATCCCTCCTCCCATTTCCGGCCAAAGTCATCGAGAAAGCTGTCAACAGCCAGCTCGCCGCCTTCCTTGAATCCAACAACTCCCTTGATCCTTCTCAATCTGGATTCCGAGCCAAACACAGCACCGAAACTGCCCTCATTGCAGCCACTGACGACATCCGAACACTTCTGGACAACGGTGAAACAGTGGCCCTCATTCTACTCGACCTCTCCGCCGCTTCCGACACAGTCTGCCACAGTACCCTTATACAACGCCTCAGCAACATCGGAATACAAGGAAAAGCCTCAAAGAGTCCGACTTCCCCCATTCAACTCCGAGGCCACTGAAATCATCTGCGGCGTACCACAAGGATCTTCACTCAGTCCCACCCTCTTCAACGTCTACATGAGTCCACTTGCCTCCATTGCACGTCAACACAACCTCAACATCATCTCTTACGCCGACGACACCCAGTTAATCCTCTCCCTCACCAAAGACCCTAACACCGCCAAAACCAATCTTCACGAAGGCATGAAAGAAGTAGCCGAATGGATGAAACACAGCCGCCTAAAACTCAACTCAGACAAAACGGAAGTGCTCATCCTAGGATCTTCCCCCTCTGCTTGGGACGACTCTTGGTGGCCTTCCGCTCTGGGCTCAGCACCCACACCCACAGACCAGGCACGCAACCGTGGCTTCATCCTAGACTCCTCTCTCTCAATGTCCAGACAAGTCAACGCAGTCTCATCCTCTTGCTTCAACGTACTTCGCATTCTCAAAAAGATCTTCCTTTGGATCCCCCTCGAGACAAGAAAGACTGTCACCCACGCACTGGTCACGAGTCGACTGGATTATGGTAACACACTATACGCCGGAATCACAGCAAAATTACAGAAAAAAACTCCAACGCATCCAGAACGCATCAGCGAGACTCATATTAGACCTCCCTCGCCAAGATCACATCACCGAACACCTAAGAGACCTCCACTGGCTTCCCGTCAACAAATGAATTACATTCCGCCTTCTCACCCACAAACACAAGGCCCTCTACAATCTAGGACCCGAATGCCTCAACACTCGCCTGTCCTTCTACAAACCCACCCGCCAACTAAGATCGTCCAATCAAGCCCTTGCCGCTGTCCCGCGCACCATGGGCGGCAGATGCTTCTCCTTCCTTGCCGCCAAGACCTGGAACTCACTCCCCACTCACCTCCGCCTTACTCAAAACCACATCTCCTTCAGAAAAGATCTCAAAACCTGGCTATTCGACAAATAATGAACCCCTTCCCCAAGCGCCTTGAGACCCTCTTGGTGAGCAGTGCGCTATACAAATGCCCGAACTTGAACTTGAACTGCTGTTAACTGCTTCCAAGCGTTTCTGCATGAGGTACAGTTTCATGCTATTGGTGTCCACCCTGGTTGCCAGGGTGTCCTTTATGTCTCTAATCTTAGCCAGTAAATGTGGGTACTCTGTATAGAGCTCTGGGTCCTGTGTAGGAGCGGACTAAGACCCAGGCTTAGCCATGTTATCTGCAGACTGCTGACCCAGGGCACAGTTCTCCATTCTTTTCTGTTTTTGGACAGCTTTGCAAGGCAGCATAATTCTCTATCTTCTGATTCCTGTGAGAATCGCACATAAAAGAACCAGTAATTATTGTGCCAGGGCAGTCAAGGAAAATAAAAGTCATGAAATTTAATATAGATTGCAGACAAAGCCGGAGTTCGGCATTATCAAAGCCTCCTAGCCAGACAACCCCAAATGACCCCTTACAGATCATAGTAGTCCTGTTTTACATTGCCATTTTGTGAGATCTTCACCTGGCGTGAATATACATAATACATTTCTGCATTGCTTTTCTCTGGAACTGCTGTTATGTTTGTTGTTTCAGTGTATGTATTGTATCAGTGTTGAATAATCCCCCCAACAACGCTTACTGTAGTTTTTGTATGCTGTATTTTTTTATTATAGTTAAAGCAAATGAATACGTCAAATAAATAATCCAACCAGTTTGTTTTTCATGTGTACATATTTCTCTGGGCTGGTCCATATTTCTCTGGGCTGGTCAGTTGCTTCAATTTAAGCGTCAAGGAAAAATCCTCTGTATGGAGGGTGTGTTTCGAAAATTTATTTCAAAATTAACAAATTGTTTTTAACAGAATCATCAGGAATAGCGACAAAACAAAACTGAAAAACAAGCTATGAAAGTCAAACAAACATGGACATTTTGAAGTGTCTATATTAGCGTGTGTATATATTGTGGTGAAGATTCTTCAAATACTCTGCAAGGAGGGGTGTTGCTTGGCTGCTGAAGATGGCAGGCGCTCTTTGCTGAGCTCCTGCCGCCCGCACATAATCCGTTGAGGGAATCGCAGACATCTAATACAAAACACGCTCCCTGATGCCTGATTTATCGCAAGTGGAGCAGGTAGATCGCAGGGTTGGATCGGGATTAGAAATTTCCCCGAGCATGCTAAAAAAAAAAGTGGCCCACATTTGCATATTGCTTTTCCTCAAAACACTGCTTCGAGGGAGTTTTATAAACACCTGAAAATAAGCAAGGCCACGTCTGCTCAGGCCCCCTGCCCCGCTCAGTATGCACACATTAATTGGCCGGCCCAGTGGGAGAACGGGAGTGACACCTCTGCCCCTTGATAAGAGAGGTAATGGATGCCCATCTGCCTCCAGAAAGGCCAATCAGGGCCCCACTCGGCCGCTGGTGGCATATGAACAAACCAGACACAGCCCAAATCGGCCCCCCAGGCTGCCAAAAAAAGCAGCCCACAGCAGGAACTTCGATACCGGCCCCTTGGCCCTTTCCTGCCTTACCAATCCGACCCTGGTAGAGCAACCTGCCGAGCGGTCTAGCAGGAGGTGCTGGCACAGTTCGGACGCCCCGCAGACACTCATGTTCTGGGGCCGTGGGTGAAGACTGCAAGGTGCGGAGATGCCTGGATGAGCCACCGTCCAGGAACTCCAGTGGAGCAGGAGAGCAGCTCCGCGACAGAGAAATGAAGAAGTGGGGGTGGCCCGTTCAGGTTCGAGCTGCCCTCCCTCCTCTGTGTTTGTTGCCAAGGACCTCGCATTGCTGGTGCAGCGCCGACTCTGCGCAGAGACAAGCGGCTTTTGTCTCCGGCTGCGGCAGCCCTGGCACTGGGGTGAGTGATCTTGGTGCTCCCCTTCTCACAGGAGACCTTGCGGTTGGATCGGGCTGCAGGGTGGTTGCCTTCCAATACTGCCTTATACAGCTGCGCTAGTTACACAGTGTCTGTTTCACAAGGGAGAAACTGTGGAAAAGCTGGCTGATTGAGTCTGCCAGATGTTTGCACTGATAGACCGAGACAGGTGATTTCCAGCACACGGTCTGCAGCTGTGTGTCTTGGCTCCCTTCTGGGCAGAGATCTTTTATTGCTTGGAGGAGTGTTGGGACTGACCTTGCAGACGACCCCGCAGTGTACCTTTCTGCACAACACAGAGGGGGTAGGTGGAGCAGACACAAGCAGGCCTTTCTTTGGTTAGGTCTTACAACTGCCTAGCAAGATATTAAGATATTGTGGAAGCATGGGAGGATGCCCGTGCTACCTCTTTGAAGTGTTGGAAGGGGATAAGACCTCGGCCTTGGGTTGGAGCTAGCCCTAAGAAATACTACAAAATATGGGAAGGTTGAGTATCTTATCATGGGATACGCCAGAACCATGTCCCCAACAAGAAGGATCTCTACCTATGATTGTACCTAAGAGTAGGAGCGGTAGGGCAAGATGGGAGGTGTGGAGAAATCAGCATCTTACCCATGTGAGATAGAGTGCTGATGCTGGGTGTATTGTTATTTTGGTTCACTGTTTTGTTTAATGTTGCTGATTGGATTAATAAGGCCTTCTGGCACTGTAATACAAACATTAGCCAGCTTGGATGGTATCAGCGCATGCCTGCTATCTGCCTATAATGTTTTGTATTGTTGTCAAAAATACAGGGAAAAGTTTCAAAGAGAAAAAAATACTCTCCAACGAGATTAATTGGGATTGGGGAATGCAACCATCTAGATATCTTTGGATCCTACCAGCTTAGCAATACTGCACATACTACAAACCGTGTTACAAACCTATATTCCTAGGGCATCTAGGCCAACTCAAGACCCTGCTGATTTTGTGAAAATAATCCCTTAACCCCTTCCGTGCGGCCGCGATTCCCCCCGTGTGCGGCCGCCGAACGAACAGGGCGGGCCGTGACGAACCCCACCCTTCATCAGCACACGAGCCCCGGGGACGTGACGGCTGGGGTTCGTCACCAGCATGGAAGGGGTTAACAGTAAATTTAGAAAAACATCTTGTTGTAGGACAATAAATTCTGCCTGTTGCTTGAAAGTATTTAAATATTCCGTTTTGTTGTATGCTGGTGAATAAATGAATGGCTGTCTTTTATTGATTGCATGTTTACTGCTCTGCTACTAAACTGAAAAGAAGTGCTTTTCCCCAAATGGGCAAATCCCAACATTACATTTTTGATGTTTTTGTATTATATTATGCCAAACATGAAACACATCAATGGCCGCCTTACATCCAAGGTTCTTCCAATAACATATTCTATTTGCATACAAAAAAATTAAATATGAATGCTTCAGCATTGGTTAGGTGTGGTGAAGGAGATTACATTTGCCAGATTTTATTTGAAAGTAGTGCTTTATGACTGTATAGAGCTATCCCTTCTAGAATACTGACCAACCTCCTTGGTTACATGTGCTATGTCAATGATAGCTGCACCCAGATTGAAAGCTTAAATTCCAGTATCTGATAATGCTGTAAATTTAAAAGCCACATTGGTACCAATAACTGGTGCACTGGCAGTCCTTAGGAGGAGGGAGATCAAGGTGTTGAAAGACTACAAACAAAATATTGAGAGCTTGATCACAAGTTAGATGGTCCTCCTGTGGGCCCGCCACCACTACGCCCACAGGAGGTCTGCCAAGCCTGTGTTGCGCCCGCTTGCTGGATTATGACTTTAATCCATGGTGGGTGGGTGGTCTCACTGTGGCAGTTGTTTAAGGCTCATAGGAGAGCCTTAGCAGACCTCTGTGACAGCGCCTGCAGCACATTGCTGCACAATGTGGCATGGACCATGTCATGCATGGCAATACGTGCAGTAACTGGAGTGAAGTTTCGGGGGTCACAACATGTGCCCCCCCTGCATGCGCCCCCCCTGCCCAGAAGCGCAAGGTGCCCTGTTAAGCTCCCCTTAGTTGCCTCTCAGCCACCTTTTTTTATGGCAGACTCACTGCATTAAATTGGGCGATGGACAGGCTACTAGTAATATATGCTTGGTGGTGCTGCAGCTGCACAACCAGCATATTGCTGCCCCTTTTTCCTGTGCCACAGCTGCGGGGTCCTGGATCCCGGCAGAGGCGCCAGTCCTGTAGCAGTCCGATCGCCACACTCTTATTTCCGAGCGAACCCGCAGTGGTGGTGGTCAGACTTCCACCACGAGTCCCCAAGCCTGGCGACATGACATCTCAGTATTATGTATGTATGCAATATTTCTACAGCGTGATCCCAGGCCAAAGGCTGCAAAATCCTTTACACAGTCAAAGACGAGCATTATTTCAACTAGCTCTAGGAGAGATACCTGGTTTGTAGACTTTTAATGAATTGCGATGTAATGTTATCTGACATCTTTCCAAATAGTAGTTATTTCGATAAACTGCCATTAATGCAGACTCCCACTTCCGAGCGAACCCGCAGTGGTGGTGGTCAGACCTCCACCACGAGTCCCCAAGCCTGGCGACATGACATCTCAGTATTATGTATGTATGCAATATTTCTACAGCGTGATCCCAGGCCAAAGGCTGCAAAATCCTTTACACAGTCAAAGACGAGCATTATTTCAACTAGCTCTAGGAGAGATACCTGGTTTGTCGACTTTTAATGAATTGCGATGTAATGTTATCTGACATATTTCCAAATAGTAGTTATTTCGATAAACTGCCATTAATGCAGACTCCCACTTCTGAGTATGATATAGTGCAACAATCCAGCTAATGAAGGATCCAGATGTTGCACAGCTTCTAGGACTAAGAGAAAACAACTGCTACACCCTCCTAAATCCAATCGGGCAATGTTTTTCAAATGAGACTGTGCTGTTGTGCTCTCCAAATAGTGGCAGTGTTTCCATACACCACATTGTTCTAAATTTAGCAATGTTTCAAATTTTAGGAGCCACCAAATATTCTTTGTGTCAATTATATTTTTTCTTTCAATAATTGTTTATTTTTATTGACATCTGTTGATTCCATGCATTAATTTCCATTTGTTTAGTGTTCATTTAAATTATTTCTTTTGTGTAATACCAACATGCAAACAGATGTTTTCCTTCCTAACAGCAAATAAATGTACAAAAGGCTTCCAGGTTTTCTACCAGTAATTAATTCCAGTTAGTGATTCTCAGTGTCTTTACATTTTTTACCTGTCTCACAGACATTTCCTTAAAATGTGATTGTTTCATGTCCTCTCAATAAAGTTGTAGTTGCTTGACCGCCATTCAGAAACTGTGTAACTCTATATACACATTTTTTGAATGGCTGTGACACTGCTACAACTTAATCAAGAAGAACACTAAATCAGTTGTGGAGGCAATGCCCTAGTCATTATGTCCCCTTCACCAACCTTCCCAAAGAGTGCCCGACAAACCCTCCCATCTAAAGTAAATTGCAAGCCACACTCCAACTGTTTGCTTGACTGCCGTCTGTACCCTCATCTGAGAAGAAACGTTAACTACGAGGACACCAAAAACGATAAGGGTACTCTCCATATTTGATGCAATCTTGATGCAAAAGTAGTCCTCTAACACCAATGCCACATTTAACTTACCGGTTCCTGGTGTCAGGACCTGGATGCCTAGAAGATCAAAAACATCCTTGGTAGTCTTGATTTGAGTTGAAGAGTAATGTGCAGACGTAGATAAGGAGGCAAGCTCTCCCAAACGTTAAGGAAGAGGAAAGAGCTAAGCAAGAAAAGTAGAAGAAATTCTGAGGAAAATCCATCTGCAAAGGAACAAAATTCAAAAATAGTAGCAAGTGAGTGCAATAAAAAATAAGGGAACCGATGCACGGCTATTTATTATCTCCTTAATGTATGATTAAAAAAGTAACTGATATCACAGGAAAAGCAAATCATAAAACTTGACCACACTTCTTTCCACTAACTCAGTGTTGGCTTGGTGAAGAAAAACACAAGTTTGATATTTCTTGTCAAATGCAAAATTTCCTGCCTGGCACTCCCTGTAAGTTGTGATTAAGTCTGAAGAAGTACTTGCGCAATCCAGTCCGTATGGATGTCAATCCTTGCACTGAATTTGGTGACCTGCTACATGCCACCTGACTGCGCAGTAAGTTTAATGTCTGCCACTCAACATCTGTAAGCTTTCAGCCTAGATGCGACATGTAGTCTGAGCCTAAGCAGGGGTAAGGCAAAACCAAATATCTTCTGTTGTGTAACTCTTCTAAGTACATAGTTACAGATTGCTTGTGGTTTCAAGAGCTGTTGCAGTGAGTACCTCCGCTCGACCGTAGTTAAAGGAAAGATTTATGGAAAAATGTTATCCTCCTATTCAAAAGAATGATCAAGTCAGTCCATATCATGCAGCTTTTGAAAAAAGGTCTCAGCTCTTTAATAGAATAGCAGTAGGTTATTGAACTTTGGAAGCAGCTTAACCACAAAGACCATGCAATCTGAGGCTCATCCTCCTCTTTGATACCAAACAATCTAAGATTTGACAGGTTATGCTAATTTTTCACGATCATCGATCCTAAGGTTTAAGTCATTGATGGTCACAGTTACATGCTCTAGCGAGGCTGAAGCGTATGATGCTTTTTCTTTTGTTTCCGTCACTAGCCTTTGTAGTCCTGTAATATTGTCACTTAGCTTAAATCCTGATCTAGGGTTGATATATTTTCCCACACTTTGTATCAAGAGCTGTTATCGCCTGAAAACTGGTATTAGTTTCTTCTCTGCAGATAAACTACAAATAACTTGAATGGTATGGCCAGGATTGGAAGCTTCATGTAGGGCAGTGTTATCTGCAATTTTGCCATCTTGATCCTAGGCTAACTGCTATAGCAACTCCATTCGAGTGAGCTCCTCATCTGTGACCTGATGGGGGTTGAGATTGCCAGTTGATAAGCACCAGCACATCCTCTGCACCATTTATAATATTTCAATGTATCTTTATATTGCAGCCACTAATGCAGCAAGTGGGGATGCAAGTGGAGAGCCAATGAGCAGGTGTCTAAGGAAGAAAAAGCACAGTGAAGCCTGGTCAAGCACTAGTGCCATTTTTCCCCATCAGAGGAAGAGAAGCCTCTGTTATAGTATTTCAATAGTGCCATCTGCACACAGTGCTTCCAGTGTCTCTCAGTCTAGACGTGCAGGACCCTGTGGTTCTCAATTTTCAGATTGTCATCAAGGTATCGTTGCCTAAGCTGACAAAGGTAATGATCGTAAGAATGTAATCACAAAGTGTGATTTGGGCACAATGAAATACTAAGGAAGCAAACTCGGACCTATTAGAAATCACTGCTGTGCTGTAGGATTATTCATTGTGTCACTTTTTACAAGGTATTTGCTGTATTCCGCTACCACACCCTTTAGAAAATATTCTTGCTGTCAAACTGCTTGTGTGGAAAGCAGTTGCCATTTTTATATCTGGCTTCACAACCGATTTCCTGCTGTGACCTTAGGATATTTCCATTTTGTGAAATGCTTTTTAAGAATTAAGTTAGATCAGCATTTCAATGTTAGAGGACCCTCTAGCATAGTTTTTCATTTCAGCTTGATATTGTACTACGTAGCTTTTCTTACACACCATAAAAGTTATGATCCCATTACTTAGAGGGCCTCACATTGGTAATCATTACATCTGGAGTAATTACTTCGCAGGTAAGTTTTAATACTTTTGCATTGGGAGTATTTTACTTCGCATGCAAGTGATTTTAAAAAAATGCAAATGTTTGTAGCCTCATAAGTGTGTGAGTGTGTGTGTGTGTGTATGTATGTATATATATATATATATATATATATATATATATATATATATAATAATAATTTCTTTATTCGGTATTTCATGATAGAAATCCATAAAAGCAACATTAGCCATATCATTACAAATTAGAGAATCAGTTACACAATAAAATTGAATTCCCATAAAAAATAATTAAAAATGAATGAATGAATCTCTGCACTTTTCATCAAAATCATTGTTCTGTGGTTTAAACATATTCCTCAGAGGTTCTTCCTGTGCCTAAAGATACATTTCAGGAAGTTGACAACATAATAGCAGGTACATTCGGACTCTAAAAGCTGGAGACGCAACATAGCAGGACGGCACTGTCTGAGACCCCACAGCTTTAACAGAGATAACAGCCAAAATTTGCGATGAACATGATAACATGATAACATTTGCAAAACAGTACGGTGTATATGGTAGTCTGTGCTGATGTGTCATCGCAGGGACAAAGTCCAAGAGTTGGCTCCCAGGTGTTCCTCGTTGGAAAGGCTACTAAGCGATGAAAGAGATTTAATCTAAATCTCGTTAGCAAAAATCGATCAAAGATACTGATATCAAGTGTTAAGTAGGGCTGAATCATGACGGTGGTCTGAACCATAGTTGCATGGAGGACAGAGGCTTTGCCTGACTCGTTAGCAAGCCTCAGTCCTTCTAGATGGCTCATGGCCATTGCTTTCAGATCCTTCTTAGATATCTCACTACTCTTTGCAGGTGTGATGCAGAAAATCTCTAAGCCTAAGTCGGTGAGAAAGTTTCTAATATAAAGGAGCCACCTGATTTTCGCCGAATGATCTAATGCCATTGAATCTGCCACAATTCCCTTAGTTAACATGTTTTTTTTCAGAAGTCCATATACGCCGCCAGAGTAGCAATAGGATGAATTTTTGCCAGATCCTCTATATGTGGTATCCCTAGTTCCATGTGGCATGCATATGTAGAGATTCGTCTGGGTGCTGCTAGGAGGAATCTTAACCCCTTAAGTGCTGCTGACGGCCAATGGTCGTCAGCAGCGCTACCTCCCCAGTGCTGCGCACGACCATTGAACGTCCATTCAGCACTAGTTCTAATGGACAGCGCAGCACTGGGGAGAAATGTTTACACGCAGCTAAGGTGTTAAGAATGAGTTTTCTGCCACCTGTAGAGCACTAACATCAGCATGTCCCCAGACGCCAGCCCCGTACAGTGCTATTGCCTGACATTTAGCGTGATATATATATATATACACATACTGGCGGTCGCCAGTAGGTAGTTATAGTTAGGACCTATTATCGATAGGAAACCGCAACATTCTATTTAGAATAACTTTGGCGCCGGTTAGCGAATCTCCGCGAAATTTTCAAAACAGTGATTCGTCAAGCGGGGGTCCAAGAAAAAAGGGGGTCCCAAATTGCGTTTTACCCATGTAATTTCCCATAGGACCTTTAGCTGCAGCTACAGCCCGAACTGCTGAATGGAATTACACCAAATTTGGCAAAGAGGTAGTCCTTAGTTCAGACTCATGCCTTTTGCTTAAATGGTGTAAATTCGTTCCGTAGTTCCTGAGAAAATGACAGTTAAAAGCATTTATATATCTTTGGGCGCGGTCCGCGTACCCTAAGCGCAGCCAACGCGCACCCTGCCGTGCACGAGCTGTATTTTGATTGGCTGGCAACACTCCAAATCAGGAAGTGTTGGCAGCCATCTTGGGCCTCGGTAGAACCGAGGCACAAGAAACCCCAAAGAAAGTCGCAAAATGCGAAAAGGGGGCAGGGTAGAAACACCCTGACCCTCTAGGCCTGCTCAGGGGGTCCCCACAAATTTATTATTTGTTTTAAAACAGGAGGATGCGCGCAGGATACCCGCATTCTGGCGATAAAAAAAAAAAAACCCGGTCTCCCATGCTAAATAGGCTAATTTGCCCCCTGCGGGGCCAAATCCCAGGGGCATCATCAAAAAAATAGTGTGGGGGGTCCCAATACCCCCCACACTGCCCCGGGCACCGCCACCCTGGGGCTCTAACTTAATATATGCAGGGGGCTCACAGGGCCACCCCACAGCCCGGGGACCGCCTCCCCCGTGGCTTGTTTAAAATGGGTAGGGCGGCTCTCAGGCCCCGCCAGCCCCGGGGACCTTCACCCCCACCGCCACCCCGGGGCCTCTTAAAAATGTGGGAGGGGGGCCGCGTAGCCCCCTCGTGGAGCCTTGTCTAGGCCTGGGGACCACCACCCCACAGGGCTGGCTCCTGCAGTGTTCCGGGGTGCAGACCCCTGGGGCACTGAAGTTTGCAATGACAAGGCGGGAGCCTCGTGGCTCCCACCCTGTCATGTGGAAAAGCAAGGCAGACTCCTGCAGGACGCGGGGAGCCAGCTGGGACTGTGGGGGGATTGGGGACCCCCCCCCAACAGCCCCCAATGAAGAGGCCAGCCCGGGGATGTGGTCCCCGGGGCTAGCAGTGGCCCGGGAGGGGGGCCACGCGGCCCACTTCCCAAAAAAAAGCCATAAAAAAAAAAGAAACGGCCCTGGAGATGGGGTTCCCAGGAAAGGGGGGGGCAAGGCAGCACCCCTCCAAAATAACAGTTTAAAAAAAAAAAGGCCATGCCCCAGGGGGTTGGGATCCCTGGGGCAAATTATGGCCTCCGGAGGGGGGGCCACGCGGCCCCAGTCCCGATTATTATTATTATTATTATTATTATTATTATTATTATTATTATTATTATTTTTATTTATTTATTTTTTTTTTTAAATAAAAATTGGGGGCAAGCCAATTAATTAGAAAAAGAAGGGGGGAGCCAACTTCTTTAAAAAAAAAAAAACGGAATCGGGCCGGAGGCCGCGCCCCCTCTTTGCACCACTCTGCAAACGGTGCTGGTAGGCTAGTTGGCCCCCAGGGACCCTGAAGATTGAAGAGGAATTCATTCTTCAACTTGAAACGCACCACAGGGCTTATTTGCACAATGGTGAAGGAAGGGGGCTGGGCCTGAGGTGACAAGTCTGTAAACACGCCCTGTGGCGCATTTTAAGTTGGGGGAAAAATTCCACTTCAAACCTTAGGGACCATGGGGGCCAAGTAGCCCACCAGGTGCTTCCAAGAAGCGCCACTGCGCTGTGTTGCAGAGAGGTGGTGCAGGCCGTGCCCCTTTTTACATCTTTCTGCTACGCAGCTCTGTGGCGCTTACTGGATGTACTACGAGTTCCGATTTACTCACCTGTTATCAGGAGAGACCTCAGTGCAGCATCTTTGAGCCCAGTACTGATCCTGACAAGTACTTCTAACCATACTTAGCAGTAACTTGTATTTCCTTCCATAGGAATCCATTGTCTGGTTTTCACCAGAAAAGTTTGTCTATTTTCACAAACTACAAATATTCCTTACAAATCGCCTGTATGACTTAAACGCATTCTTTCAACTGTTTACAGGAGATACACCAGTGCTGGATCCAGGATCCACCACTGAGTAAGAAAAAGTAACGATAACACTACTTACTTGCTAAGGGAATGTCCTCCCATAGGATAACATTAGTGATTCTATGTGAAAAAGTTTGTAAGTGTCCACTTTTAAAATACAATAATAATCCTTAACAATCACTACTGTAACCAAAACATATGTTTCAGACATGTTATAGTTAGGAATTAGCATGAAAAAACCTAAGAAATTCACTGAAAAAAACATAGGTTTTAGGGGTGTTATAGTTAGTTGGACATTTCACTCGTACAAAACCATAGAAATTCCTCCGTTATAGTTAGTTGTACTAACTATAACTCGTGCGCCCGCTATCCACTGCTGATGAGGTCACATATTACATCATTCATGACATGACTGATGACATCATTCAGTAAATGTGGTTTGGTTCGATATTTAAATAAGAATTATATATAGCAATCTGCCTTGAAGACTGGATGTATAAGTACCATATTTGAAACGATTGACACACCAATACAAGTTTCTAAAAACCCACTCAGAGATTCCTACATCTACACACACATCTAAACACTTACCTATAGAAACACTGAGAAAGTCCGCAGCCTCGAATTTAGAGCAGAAGACATGGAGAACAGATTGCGGTGGAATAGTATTTGAGTGGTGGGCTTGCCTGAAATAATGAAAGACCAAAGCATGCTGAATTTCCTGGAACAATGGATTTGGCAGGAGGTTTCCAGAGAGGGCATCTCCCCTTTCTTTGCTCTTGAGGAAACGCACAGGGTGTCTGCAAAACCCCCCGCAATCAGGGGAGCCACCACGCCGGATGATAGCAAGATTCCTGTTTTATAAAGACAGAGATCATATTCTTGGGCAAGCTTGTAGGAAGGGATCCCTGTCAGTGGAAGACAGAAGTCATATTCTTGGACAAGCTCGTAGGAAGGGATCCATCTCAGTCGAAAACAGCACAGTGAGGATCTTTCCCGACTTCTCAAGGGAAGTCCAGAAGCAGCAATGATCTTATCTGGAGACAAAGAAGAAATTGGTACAGATGGAAATCCCACATGCAATGTTGTTCCCGGTTCGGTTGAGAGTTGTCACTCTTGACTAGCACCCAAATCTTCAATGTTCTCTAAGAAGTCTGGTAGTGGATAGACCAGCAGCCTTGAAGGGGTGGTAGGACCGGACTCCCTCAAGGAGGGAAGGACCTGACTCTCTCGAGGGGGGAAGGACCTGACTTCAAGTGGCTGCCGAACATGCAGAGCCGGCTCATACAGTGGAGTGGCCCTTCACACTTCCACGGCCCCAACTCAGGAAGCGGTAGCCTCTTTGAATGCACCCATTGGGCATAATGGACAATCCCCCACATCAGAGGACAGGGCCAGTGACTCTGACTTGGAAGACAGCACAAATCTGTTGAGGGCGTCTAGCCAGGAATGGCCCCCAGTTACACCAGGGATGTCGGATGAATTTATCTGAAGCGTATGAGGGACACCTTGGGGCGACTGGGATGGAACGGGGAGAGATGGAAAAACCATCTGTAAAGCTATAGAATGGCTGAGTGTTCTCCTTACCCAGAGTCCATAATCTCATTATTGCCAATGCACACCGAAAGGGTAGGCACTGTGGCTGGGGCCGAGTTGGACTTCCACCCCTCCTTTCCATTTTCCTTTCTTGTTAAAGCAGTGGGTGCCCCCGGTTTCACTCATTAGCCGCAATAGTTTGGATGGGGAGTACTTACTCACTTGTTCTGGGGTATGGGAGTTGGGCTGATCGTTGTTTACTAGTTAGGGAGAGTTATGTAAGTAAAGACCAGGGACAGACTATGCACAGGAACCAGGGTGGGGGATCCCGCAACAGAATGAGAACTCCGCTGGGACGGGAAGGGGATGAGTTTCCAGCCATACAACTGACACAGAGGCTCCCATGAGTTATAAAGTCCTCTCCTGGAACGCTAGGGGAATGCACAGCATGTCCAAACATTATAGGATATTTTCCTACTTTTATATAGATGGGGTGTTCACTTTGCCTTATTGCAAGAGACACATTTACTGGCCAAGGAAGGGGCTGCGTTACAGCGCCGATCGTGAGTGCAGGCACATTATATCACCTACTCTGCGTATGCTAGAGGGGCCCTTGTATGGATGAGGGCGGGGGTCCTCTTTCAATACACAGGTCTAATGGCCTGTATGTGGTGGTGACAGGAAGACTGGACGTGCAAGATTTGAGCATAATTAATATATATAGTCCGAATGTCGTGGTACCTGGCCCCTTACCTATTACAATCCATATTCTCGAGGGAGCAATTTTTAAAAATGTGTAGCGGACCCCTAAAAGGAGCACCCCTCACTTGGGGACTCTGGCCCATCGCACGGCCCACCTTTATGTGGAATGGCAAGCTCGATGGGGAGTAATTGGCACATGGCGGCTTGCACATTCACAGGATCGGGATTACTCCTTATTTTGCCACCTTCATGAACTACATGTCCTACTGGACACCTGATATACACATGTCCGATTGGACACCTGATCTACACAGTCAGGTCACTAATGTGGCATTCCTAGCTCGTACACCGTCCATCCCGGTTCTCTTGCAGTTGGGATGGGATACTCAGTCAGTCAGTCAGTCAAAATCTTTATTTCAATAAATGAATATCAAAAAAAGGCACGTTACAAGAAACATACAATCATAATTAAGAAACACACATTATACAATGATTAAAAATATACAACTTTAAAAGTAAAAACCACATAGCCTGATTTAACTAAAAACAAAAATACAAGAAATTTTAAAAATCATCACTGTATAAAAACTATGTCATAAAAAGTTAAAAATATATCGTTCCGCCATCCCCTTAGACCTGATATACATTAATGATAATGTTTGACCACTAAAGTGCAAGGTGCAATACTTCATGACAATGTGTCCAATCTCTCTTTCACCATGAGTCCTTTCTTGGTGCGCACCGCACACACCAAGTAGTTGGCTACATGAAAGACGGTGCTAGGGTCATTTAACAACTGCAAATAAAGAAGTGCAGGTCTAACTTGCAGAAACCCTACCTTTTTTAAGATTGGCACAAGATACTTCCTCCTTTCTGCTAAAAAATGCCCGCAAAACATGGTAAAATGCATAGTATCTTGGATAGAAAAGCTATCACAAGAACAAGGAAGAAATTCATCAGGTTTACACCAGGTTGTGTACTGTCCTAATATCAGGTGAATCATGTTCATGCGGAAACGAGTTAATAAAAACCTATGAAAGGGGCGGTTAACCAGAGTGAGGTAGAATTCAGGGCCTGGTGGGTTTGCAACCAAAAGGTGTGCTCTAACCAAGGGTTTTGTTAGTTCCTTTTCCTCTCTTATTAGCGACAGCCTCAAGAGCATATCGCTTTTGGTTCTAACAATATCGGCCCGGGATATCAACTCTGGTGAAGAAAAGAGGTTAGGTCGTCCCAGAGCGCTAAAACCATTTTTAACATAAGTTAACCACTTAATTTTGTGGGCGTTGTTGAGTAGAAGACAGTCCCTCAAAATGGCCTGATTTAAAGATAGTTCGGTATTAAGCCAAATTTTAAGCCACATGATTAGAGGGGCCACTCGAATTCTGTCTGTTATAAAATCAACCCCCAATTCAGAATGGACAGAATAAGATGGTGTTGACTGAGGTACAGACAAGACTGATCTAATTTATTTATTTTCAGAAGCCTGAAGACGGTCTATCGAGCCATATCCCCATAAGGAACAACCATAAGTTGCAACAGACACGCACTTGGCGTTGTAGATGGTCATGAGGGCTGGGACTGGCCTAGCCCCCAGCCTTCTGCTGAAACTCAGGATGGCAGAAGATGTTCTTACTAGGGCACTATTTCTATTTCTTATTTGAGGGCCCCAGCTCCCTTTATCTTCAAACGTAACTCCTAGATACGAGAATGTCGAAACTCTTTGCATTTCTGCCTTGCTGCAATAGAAAGTTTTAACTTTCTTGCAGCGTGAGCCTTTACCCACCATCATAACTTGTGATTTTTTGGCATTTATCTTAAGGTCTAAAGACGTCATGAAAAGGCCAAAAGCATCCAATAACCGCTGAAGACCCAGGCCTGTGCGGGACAGAAGCATCGCGTCATCCGCGTACAGGAGGACAGGAACACTTGTCTCCCCTATACGCGGTATGTCCGGCGTAGCAGTCTTTAATTCAGATTCGAGGGCGTTATTATAAACTGTGAAGAGCAGAGGTGCCAAAATGCACCCCTGTCTCACCCCTCTTTTGGACTTAAAACGACTGGTACGTTGCCCCCCTGGGTCAACCCTGACTGAGGCCTGGAGGTCTGAGTGAAGGTCAGCTAGAAGGTTAACAAGCGCACGATCAAGACCCAAATCAGCAAGAATGTGCCACAGTTTAGTGCGATTCACAAGGTCAAAGGCCGAAGATAGGTCCATGAACCCTAAATATAACAACCCATCTTTAGCCTTAGTGTATTTGTCCACTAACATCTGCAGATTGAGGCACTGGTCCATAGTACCCCGTTTAGTTCTAAAACCGTACTGCAGGTTGGACAGGACCCCTCTGTCATCCAGCCAAGCCTGAAGTCTAAGTAGGATGACCCTGCCCATAATTTTTACTGATGAATCAATTAGAGATATCGGGCGGTAACATGCTGGGTCTACCCTACTTCCCTTCTTAAAGACGGGAATAATTACAGACTCCTTCCAGGATGCTGGAATACTGTTTCTGGTTATAGCATTAAAAACACCGCACAACACCCTCGACCAAAGCTTTGTATCCGTTTTAAAAAAGTCAGCTGGGACTCCATCCGGCCCAGGTGCTTTATTTTTTAAGGTCTGATCAATGGCAATTTCGACTTCCGAGGCCTCAAAAACAACACCCTGTGTCTCCTGAGAAAAAGAAAGGCTATCTACCAAATCATCCACTAGGTTGCTCGAGTATATCGACTCAAAATGGTTAATCCAATCACCGTCCGGAATATTTAATTCAAGTGAAGCCTGATTCTTATCTGAGAAAAAAGGCTGATTAACTATCCTCCAAAAGTCAGCACTATTTTTAACAATCTCGGGGTCAGACAATTCTGACCAAGCTAATTCCCTGATCTCCTTCTTTCTATTCTCTATAGCTTTGGGATATTCCCTGTCTGCTTATAACCACCTGGCAACTTAACCAGAGGCCTTGGAAGACCAGGTATTCTTGGAAGTAATCGGGGAACAAATGCCCCACTATTTTGCAGATAACGCGGGGACAGCATCCTTCCCACAATTAGAATGGGATGCATTTAAGACAGTGATTAGGGGCAAATGTATAGCGCTATTGAAAGGGGTGAGGCAGACCTTGATATTAGAGGTGGAGGAAGCAGAGCAGACCAAGCGAGAAATTGAAAAACGATGACCAGGAACTCAGGCGATACAACAGTCTCTTTCAGAGGCCAACGAGGTGGTAGCGACCCATGTAGAGATTGCGTTGCCACGATTATAAAAAAAATATATGGAACGCACCAACGCTAAAAGGGACCACCCAGGCTCGTGTCTGCCATGGATCGCCACCCCCTCTAGGAAGGTCTCCAGCATAGTTGAAATCGTAGGAGAAGATAGCCACCAGAAGTGTAGGCAGGTAGAGATAAACAGACAAGTTCACGATTACTACACCACGCTCTACAAAAGTGTGACTGGGCGAGATGAGGTGGGGATACAGGAATTTCTGTTGCAGCTCCCCCTCACGACTCTTGCATCTGAGGACGCAAATGGGTTGGGGTATGGGGTCTCTAAACAGGAGGTGAGGGTGGCTATCGAGGGCCTGGTCAGAGGGAAGACCCCGGGTACCGATAGGCTCCCAGTGGAGTTCTATGCAGCTTAGGCTGCGGAACTGGCTCTCAAGCTGTTGGAACTACACCCGGTTGCTAGAACGACAGGAATACTCTGTACTATGACACAGGAGGCCCTGGTAGTTCCTCTTCTGAAACCTGGCAAGCCACCAAATGACTGCAGAAGGTATCGACCGCTATCGATGCTTAACCTGAGCTTCAAAGTTCTGAGCCGAATCTTAGCACTGAAGCTCCTCCAACACATGCCAATCTTGACCAACCCCGACCAAACTGGATTCATCCTGTGCCGCAAAACGGCACAAATTATACGCCGTTTGCTCTTAATTATGGAGAGAGATGGGCGGGACACAGATTTCTTTGCCATTGATCTAGAAAAGGCTTTTGATAGCCTGAAATGGAATTTCCTGGCTGGGGTGCTGGAACACATGCAGCTGGGAGGAAGCCTCTTTGCCTGGTTCAAATTGTAATACGTGCCGATACAGGCTAGGATCCGAACAGGGCGAGTGATCTTTGAGCGCTATGGAGTGGAGCGGGGGATAAGGCAGGGATGCCCCCTGTCTCCGTTGCTCTTCGCTTTAGCAATGGAACCATTGGTCCTCTTGGCCTGATTGGGAAGGTAACATAGAGGTATACAGATGGGAGTGCACTCCCACCATATAGCATTGTATGCTGATGATCAATTGCCCTTCCTCCATGACATAGAGGAAGACTTGGATGGAGCACAGAAAATAATAGAGGAATTTGAGTCTCTCTCTGGCTCAAAGTCAACTGGTAGAAATCCTGCTTGTTCCCCATGGACATGGTTGTGAGCAGACGGCAGAACTGGGGCCCTGTAGTGGGGGCCCCAGTGCCCGTCATATCTCGGAGTGAGGATCTTTCACCACCAGGCATACCTATTGGAGGGGAACCTGGGTCCGGCCAGAAGCTTGCTGCTCTCCAACGTGAGTTCTGAAAAACTTTACCCTTGTCAGTGGAAGGGAGGTTTGCGCCTCTAAAGATGGTAGTACTTCTTTGGGGTGATATTATATATATTCAGTTGGTGTTTTCATTTGCCTCAGGGCCATTTCCTACTATGTAGGGCAGTGATAGAGTCCTTACGGCGGCCCTGGAAAATGGTCACAGTAGAACTGCATCTCCATTAAGCCTGCCAGAATATAGGTCTGTCTGGAGGTATGGTTAAGGTGGTACTATGTCTACAAGGCAATAAGAGGAGACATGCTTCTGCCAAGATGGCCTACAAGCCAGGTGGAAGGAGGACTTAACCACTCCCCTGACTGACAGAGACTGGGAAAGTACCCTGGAACGCACCACCAGGGTGTCCAGGAATTAAACTGATTAACTTCTACATTTTCCGTAGAGCATACCTCACACCTGGCTGCATCAATAACAATATTCCATAGAAAGGACACTGCCTGCCCTAGATGCGGAGAAGTCGGAATAGAGATCCTACACATGACATGGGCCTGCCCAGTACTACATGACTACAGTTAAACCTGGAGACATCTCATACCTCAATTTAGGTTGACAATTGTTATTCTTACAGAGAATAGCTAACTCCATTTTCTCACGATGCTGCAGTATATTAAGGTAGACTTATTATCAAGCATGTTCAACTTATATAAATATAGAGCTTCCAAAGGACTAGTTGGTGAGATAGAGTTGAGTAAGGAGGAATGCTTGTTAGTGCTGGATCCGAGGGAGATCGAATCAGGTCAGAGATGTGATGGGTAACACATTGCATATTAATACCGACTGTGTCTATGGACAAGCCCAAGAGAGGTAAAAAGGGAAACTTCAAGGTTTTTAGTGCGGAGCATCTAGCAACGCTGTAAGTAAGAAAGTTGCTAATTAGATAAATAGATAATAGATAAATAAGGACCTTTCTGCTGTACCAGACTTAGGGTATTCTTGAAAAAGTATGAACCTCTCGACTTTCCTAAAACTCAGGATAAGAATTTTGTGCAACTTAGTGAAAAAAATCAGAAGGGGTCACCAAGGCCTGGTATATTTGACATTGTATTTGGACAGTCCCTCTTCTAGTAACCCAATTGACCACGGGCAAACCACTCCTCTGCCACTTAAGTTAAACATTCTGCTCTACTCCCCCCTAGTTCTCCTCCTTTGTTCCCTCGTCTGCATCCCTATTATGATGGGACGGGAAGCGTATCCTAGCTAATTGGTCTGCTGGCCGCCTTAAGCTTTCTCTAGTGGTTGTGAGGCTAAGCTTTCATGAATCTCTACGCTCAACTGGGACAGATTTCACTCATGCTTTGGAATGATCCACAGTAGTGCAATCCACGTCTTTTATATTCAGTCGCACCTCTCTACCAGACACTTTGCTGTCAATTGCATTGCATCGCATCGCAGCGCTCACTTATCCATTACCTCCTTGTGGTGCATCCATCTGTAGTCCCAGCCTGTTGGCCAGCATGGCTAGCGTTTAACAAATCCTCTTTGTTTAGGTCTTCGCTTTATTTTTATTTTGGTTGAGTGATTTGGAGAAACAGATGGGCAAGAGACCGAGCAGTAAGATCAAAAGCCCTAACTCTGTACCTTAGGTCATGTTACTGGTACTGCAGATTCTGGTGCATATTATCCATACTAAGAACTTTGAGATTCAAGCTTTAGTTTATATGCCTCATTCCATTGTAAAAAAGAGTGGCCACTGGTCAACACCTAACTTGTTTTCGGCGACTGTAAACTCCTTTTGTAAATTCCCTATTCTTGTTATCAAGGGTATTATGTTCATGAAAGGATCTCTTCCCATCCTCTGAAGGGAGTTAGGACTGCTTTTAAAAAAACTTGAACGTGGTTTCACTGTACTGGTGATGCACAGTGTGGGCAGGAGTCCCATTGTTGGGTTCTTACTACGTTAAGATTCTCCACTCCCATCACTGTTTCTATGTATTCACACACACTGAAAACTGGCCTTGTTCCTATAGCTTATCCAGTAGAGGGAGGTGCGGAGGGGCTGAAAAGAAACTGAGATCAGGGTAGGAATTCTCTCAGTTATTTTTATAATTGATGTTGTGAAGTAGAGGAGGAAAGGTATCATACACTCAAACCCAAAGATCTTCTTTTGTACAGCTTAAATTCAGTTATGTGCCCAGAGGGGCTATCGAAGGGACCTGAGCAACTTGATCAGAGGGCCTCTTTCTCCCACACAGTCATCCTTCAAGGATCTATGCTGCTTCTGAAAATATTTGGAGCTCACTCACAGTAAGCCATTATCCCGCTGTTTCCTGCCCGGGTGACACTTTTAATACATTTTAGATAAATCTAAGACCATGCATACCATGCAAGCAGAACATGATAAGCGCAGTTTGACTTTACCTAAATTTTGTTGATTGTGCTTACATTGTGCAGCCGCATCACCAGGTCTAGCGCTGAGCTGCGTTTCATCCTAGTATCTCCCCTGGAGAAATCTCTCCTTTACCTCTGGCTACTGGGTTGTCTCTTAGAGCCAAGTCCAGTGCCCTCTGGTTTGCCTAATGTGGATGATTCCCTGCCAGTGTACCAGTTGTTAAAGAGACACCACACTCTGGATAGCCTATAAAGTCTAACATACATTCAATGCAAAATAGTTAGCGAGCAATCAATAATAATGCAAGACAATTTCAGTTTCAACAGACCAGATCATCAACCTTGATCCATTAGGGCGTTAAATGCTAAAATTCACACAATTTTTACACGTTTATACTTTTTCTCCCAGTAAAAGTGAAGCGGATCAAGACCACGTGATAAAATAGACCCTCAAAGATGATGACTAATGAGTAGGTGCCAGGATCTTCTTGTCGGAAGTAATGTGAAAGTCCTTGTCAATCTGCTACAAGTAACACTAGCAAGAGCTAACTCCCCTGCTTTTTAAAAAAATCCTCACTTGTTTGGGCCAATCTCAGAACTAAGCTACATCCGCTAAAACAATTAAGCAAATGTCCATTGTGCAATGGCGTTACTTGACCACAGTACATTAAAATATGTATAAGAATACCGAGAGTTTATTGGTCTTCCTAGAGTATATAAAAGAGACATAGCCAATGATCAATAATATGCATCAGTGCATGTTAAGGCGCGCAGGAGTGCTAGCATTTTTATAGTGAACACGTATGCATTAAGGCACATATATGGATACAAGCACTTTCTCAATAGCTAGACGGTGGTTTGATAGAAACTAATTGAAAATTAAAGAGTGGGTTGGGTGACTACTCCCCTAAAATATGATGTAGATTAAAGTCTTTAATTAAACAAGCATTGGCAAAGCCGGTTGGTCTCACCTTTGGACCTATTGCTTTGCCAATACCTTTTAGCTAAACTGTCCTGCATCCAGAGGACGTTGACTGCAGGTTGCCTGAGGGGTTTGGGTGCATGCTCAACTTTGAATATGATTAATAAAAAGTAATTCACTGAAAAAGTGAGAAAGAGGAAAGGAGTACCTGCAGGGGCCTGACGCTGGGCTGCTGGAATGGTGTTGAGGGGGGCCTGAAGACATCCTGGAGATGGAATGCAAGGGCTAGCTGCAGGCCTGGACTTTCATAATTGCAGAAGTTAGTGGCAGCTGAGGCGAGGCCTTGTGGTACTTTGTAGTGGAGTGTTGCAACCTGTTTTTTGCTATGCATTTTCTCCATAGTTCTCAGTTCCCTGCTGCTCAGCCAGTGAGAGTATGATGTAATGGAATGTTGATGAGTATGTGGGTATGAGTGTCTGTTGGAGAGTGGGCTGAGCAGCAAGGATGCTGCTTCTGCTGGGGCATTTACCATCTTATTAACTGTAATGAAGACTTATCTTCATCAATAAACCTATATCTTCTAACCCACATAACTGGCTACCCGATTTCCTACCCGCTAGAAGGTATCATTTTTTTTACATCTCTGGCGACGACTGGAGAAAAAATCAATGCGAAAAAGGAGTCAAAAGAGAAAGTCGACTGCTGAAACAAAGATTTTGACGTTTTATGACGAGAAGAAGAAGCCCTGTATGCCCCACCGGTGTCTTTCTCAACTGACAGCCTGCAGTTAACAGAAGTTTTGGTCGTTTGACTGGCTTAATTTGTAGTGTGTATGTTGACTTTTTGTAACTTTGGTGCCAACAAGGTTGGAGTTGGCTTATACAGCATTTCATCACTTTGGTTAACCGCAGATTAATAAAGAATGCAGCATTTCTGATGTAAATTTACCCTGCATCAGTCACTTGTGGAGGTAAAGTGCACCTTTATTGGCATACACTATGAGTATGAGCGAGCAGTGAACCAGCATGGAGACCGCATTTGACTAAACCTCACGATGATGTGTTTTTGACCCCATTATGGTGAGAGCACATGCTGTTGTGCAGTGGTTGTTTTTCAAGAAACGCACTTAACCTGCGGGTGTAATGTAGATTTTCCTGTAATTTATGACGGAAAGTCTAAATCTTATTAAGGAGACCGAGGCGAGTATTATGCTTTTCTAATCTTGCTTTAGTCAATAGCAGCCAATAAAAACGATAAAAACTACACTTTCCAAAGGGACAAGCAACAGATTGACCAATTGTAAAACATCGAATCCAAAACAAGAACCAATGAATAGGCAGTCCCAAGTATAACGCTAGCTCTGACTGCAAACAGCCCTCTTTTCTTCGGCGAGCAGGTTAGATATTGTTCATAAACAGAGAGAAAATAGAGAGAACAATACAAATGGCTAGAGTTCACACGAAAAACTCTTGACAAAGATCCAAAAGAGTCATCCTTGAAGCAGGAACTAGGATCGGAGGATCATTGTGGAATGATGGAGAAGGACGTAGAAGAACAGAATCCTTTAGGTGACACTTGCTCCTATCAGGAAAAAGCGGGTGGTAGAGCTGGAATCGCTGTAGGGAGGGAGAAGAACACATATTAAAAAGTGTTGCAGTGGGATAATACTCGCCTCGTTGTCTTTAATAAAATTAAGACTTGGATAATACTCGATTCTGTGTCTTTAATAAAATTGAGATTTTCCATCATAAATTACTTGGAAAATCTACATTTTATGTCAAGACCGGAGGCTCCTATTATGCATGCCCAAAGAAGCAGCAGTAATAACATGTTTACAATAAAACATTCAAAACACATTGTCATTGGACCAATCAGCCGATCTCAGAATGTCCTCCAATCTGGATCCAGCTCAAAAAGCTTTAGAGGTCATGGCTCCCCTGGTTAAATGGGCCCCTGATGGAGCGGACTTTCAGAATATATTCTGAAAGACAATACGCAGCAATAAAACTCATAATTTTAATTTACTAATGAGTGTTGCATGGTTTGCACGTTTTTGTACTGACACAACCTAGAGTAATGTGCACCTATATAAACACGCGGGTTTAATCCTTTGTGCTCTTGTCATGTTCGTCATTCTGCTCTAAATAATACATTTACTTTGTCTTTCGTTTTGTTATACATTAACTGCAGTTGTTTTGAATAATAGCATGTGCATTCTTTTTAAATGTGCTTTTGTTTCTGTTATGTCGTCTCATGTGTTTGTGTTTTGTTTATCTTTTGTATGCAAAGCTAGGTAACAGTCTAATGGGTTAATTTTAGTAAAGGGGGTGGGTAACAGAGTAATTATCATTTCTTGAATTCATTATTGTCTTGTGTTTCCTTGCATACTAGACTCATGCTAAAAGAGGCCTGTGGCCTATTTCTAAAATGGATGCCCGGAGCTCTGTCAAAAAGTTGGGCCTTGCACAGCAACGTTTGAATGTGGAAATGTTTTTCTACAATAATTCTTTGAAAGAGGCTTGTAAGCAAGGTCGTGTGGAAGCTAAGGACATTTGATTCAGCTTCTATCGCCAAGGACAGGATATTCAGCGGCGGAAAGGCTTGGACGGAAGAAATAATTTGCTTAATGTTGCAACTCTCGGGAAGCCTGTGACACGTATAAACTATGAACAATGCCGCTCTTGAAGGAACGTGACTTTTGCTATGCGAGAGTCTTATGACTTCATCGCATGATGTCCTGGACCAATTGTGTTATGTCTTGCTCGAATATTTGTATTCTTTTAGTTAGTTTTAGATAGGAAAAAGGTAAACAATTGCCCCCTTGCTAGGAGCACTGTTCGTTCGTTTCCTGTGCTGTTCGTTCGTTTCCTGTGCTCCAGAGATGCTCTTGGTAATTAGTTTCACGTAAGATCAATTGAGACTTTGCATTTTCCCTCCAGGGTTTCTTTTTAGTTAAGTTAGGGAAATAGGGTTTAGGTAATTCTCTTAAATGTTTGAGCATTTTTCATGCTGATGTGGATTCGAACTACCAGTCAAATGTGCCGTTCTAATAAATAATTTTGCTTAATAAAATGCTAATAAAAGAGTATTCGCTTTAAAAATGCATTCTGCTTGATAATAAAAGTAAATAAAATAGATTTTGAAATGACAAGCTGGTCTTGTTTGTTTCCTTGAGTTACCATTAGTTAATCCATTGCCTATGATACTGACTTAATTAAGTGTATTATAATATGTTTTGATTAATTAGGTCATAAGATTCAGTTGGTCAAATTCATGTCTCAGTCATTTATGGGCCTAGTGATAGAATTATAAATTATGGTGAGTATCGTGGTGTAGTTGTATATATGAGACAGAATTTCTCTTGGCCCGCTGGATCAAATTCCTGTTAGCAGAGTTCGGTTACTATGGTAACATACATGTTACATGGTAATTACATAGGATACATGTTTAACATATGTTAAGTTTTGTCTAGTTGTTATTTGTTGTTGAAAGGTTTTTTCCAGCAGTGTGAAAAGCCTGTGTGCCGGCAGAGTAGTGTGACAGGTGAAGTTACACAGTTTGTTTCGTTTCAAATTAGTGGTACAGAAATATCACTAAGTGTTGTGGACGTACAGCACAAGTTTAGGGATTTAGGTGTGACAGATTGCATGAATAGTGAGGTTTGCCTATGAAATTGTAGCTCTGAGTATAGGGACTAGGAGCCCGTTTTAAAACTTGTTGTGAAAAGAGTAGTAGATTTTTTCGAGCTTGTGTGAAGGGTGATGTAGCGTTGTCTATTCTTACTGGCGTTTCTGGATTTCTATTGGTTAGTTAAAGTCCTGCCAAAGATTTCATGTTTGCATGAATAAGTTTCTCTCGAATGAAAGTTGTAAAATTGTTTTTGTGAAAACAGCGTCGTCTATTTCACGAGAGTGAATTCTTGAATGTTTGATGAAACTATCACTTTGTTTAGAGAAACAAACAAATGGTTTATTTTCCGTAGTTATTAACTGAAATTTATTGAAAAGGATTGTCTTAAAATGGCGCTGTGAAAATATTTTGTAAGGGAGGGGTGAGTTTACGGAGTGACATTGACACGCGCAGCTTTGCTGCAGCGGCAGTATACGTCACAGGGTTCGCGCTGTGATTGGTCGAAATAAGTCACAGCGAGTACACTGATTGGTTCACGTGACCGAAACGAGCTGTTCGCTGATTGGTCATTTTTGAAAACTGGTTTCTCATTGGTTGAGTAAGGTGGTGACGTGGCTTAACCTGATTGGCTTGTTGGTGAGTTTCGTGCACGGATTGGTCAGAGTAGCGGAACAACAGAAAAATATTTACGATCTTTTCTAAATTATACGAATTGATTTTAAAACATGAGTTATTGGTATAAATAAGAGAAAAAGCCTTCATGGTTTCAGAAAATGAAAAATGAATTCAATCCTGACAAGAAAATTGAAGCGCGTGGTGGAAAATTACTTCATAAGTATAAAACACCCGCAGCATATATGGAAGGAGAATATGGTTATCATACCTTTCTCTGGTTTGAAAATTGGATGCAATACATCAGAGATGATGGTGTTTTAGCCTGGCCGGAGGATGGGTCATTTAATGTTAAAGTTTTGAGAAATTTAAGAGATAAAATGATGGCTCTTTCACCAAGACCCAGACCCACTCAATTTGAAACTTTAGTTGAATGGGAAGTTGAAATGATGGAACTTGAGCGAGAAAATTGGGGAGCTCCGAGAAGTTTATATAGGGAAACCCATCAAGATAAAGTACGTCATTGGAGGAAAGGAGACATGCATGAAGGATTGTATCCGGTTCTGGAAATGGTTGTAGAATCAGGTCAAAAGAATTCTCAGAAAAAGGGTCAATTAGATCAAGAATTAGATGATGCAGTTTTAGAGGATATGTTAAATAGTCCTCCACCTTATCAGCCAGGTTGTTCACATTCCACCCCAAGGAGTCTTCCAGGTATTTCTCCTAGTGCACCTAGGGAAGTTGAAGATTCACCGAGATCTGTGAAATTACCTGATAGATCGAGAAGCAAAACAAAATCCCCAAGAGATAATTCTAATTCGAGAAATAATTTCCCGAGAAATGATAAAAGGACATTGCCTGAAGATATTCAAATATAACAGATTATTTTAAAGCAAAGGGAGAATTAATTCAACAATTGACAAAAGGCATGGAAGCAGTGACAGTTCCAGTTACAATTGGTCCTGTTGTACCAGTTTTTGATCAAGGTGAGAATAGGCATTCTGCTATAGCGAATCCTTTAAATGCAGAAATTCAAAAGGTGGCTGAAAATTTTTATTCTGAATTAACAGAAAATCATAAAGATAAAACAATGCCAAATTTAACTTTAAATCAAGGTTTGTCAAATGTCACACCATCAGCTGCAGAATCAGATTCTGGTTCCATAAATAGAACAGATTTAATACAAGTTCCTGAGTTTAAACAACTTGATGTTGCAAAATTAAAAGCAGATTTAGAAGAATTAATTATTGGCACAATTGGTACTGACTGTTTGAAGCAATATCAGGATGATGAACTGCTTTTCATTTGCAAACATATTCAGTGGAAAACTAAAAATAAATATGAACAGTTTGAAGAGGTGGCTGCAGAATTAGAAATAGATTTGACTCACCAAAAACAGTTACAAAAACATTACAGAGTGGATTTTTCTGAAAAAGATATAGAGAATCTAAATACTACAGGCAGAATAACCCATATAAAAGAATTAATTGTGTTTTTAAAAAGATTGAGTTATTTAAGTAAATGGAGAGTTAAATGGACAAAGAAGAGAGAAGAAGAAAAGAAAGACAGAGAAGTTTTTGGTGAATTTCCGATGAGGGAAATAGCTGGTGGGGGTTATGTCCATGTTCCTTGGACAAGGCAGGTTATATTACTGTTCACAAATGATTTTCCTCGGCTGAGAGAAAAGCCAGTGGAATGGTATCGTCAGGTTGACAGATTCATTAAAGTCTCAAAAGTTCTGTGGATTGATCTTGATGGTTTCTTTGATATTGTTGTCCCGTCAGATCTTTGGACCGAATGTAAAATTTCTGTTAGCTGGCCCAAGGAGGAACCGCAGCGACATAAAGTAACAGGCGCTCCTTCAGACATTGTCATGAATTTCTATGACAAAGTAATTGTTTGGCTAAAAAACAAGATTCCTGCAAAAGAAGTTAACTGGGTTAAAATTGACAGAACTAACCAGGAACCATAAGAATCAGTTCATTCCTATTATGAAAGGTTGCTCCTGGTATTTAAACAATAGAGTGGCTATGAAAAATTAAGTGAAAGTGACATGAGCCACTTCATTTACAGGTTTGTTTATTACCTGAGACCTGAGATAGGGGATATTATTAGAACTGGAATTGTCGGTTGGCAAACACTCTCAGTTGATGACATCCTGAGAAAGGCAAAATACTGCAGTGATGAGTTAGATGCAAAGCAAAAGAAACTCAAGGAAAAGGCAATGTG
Organism: Lissotriton vulgaris; assembly: GCF_964263255.1. Taxonomy (NCBI): domain Eukaryota; kingdom Metazoa; phylum Chordata; class Amphibia; order Caudata; family Salamandridae; genus Lissotriton; species Lissotriton vulgaris. Next base: position 635,362,090 of record NC_141695.1, read on the forward strand.
GGCACAAGTTAAGGTAGCTGAACAGCAGATAGCAGCATTAGAAAATAAACATTTTCAGCAGAATCCAGGCAAGTTCAAAGGGAACGTTACAAATAAGCCAAAATGTAATATAAATATTGAAGAGCTAAAACAAAAGCTACCTTGTTTTAATTGCGGTGAGATTGGACACTGGAAGCGTGAGTGTAAAAATCCGTCCAGAAATTTTAAAAATTCATCATTGAATCCACAGATGCAGAGTGAGGTAAATCAGCAGCAACAGCTTCAGCGACAGTTAAATGAAATAAGTCAGCAGCAACAGCTACAGCGACAGTTAAATGAAATAAGTCAGCAGCAACAGCTACAGCGACAGTTAGTGAATCAGCAGAACCAGTTGATTCAGCAAAACCAAATTCCACAGCCACCTTTGCCAAATTGCATGAATACACAGAGATATAATTCAGAGACGGGTTTCTGCGGAGCTGAACAGGTAAAAAGATCACAAAAAGCAAATGTGTCAAATGTCTCAACAATTTTGGTTAAAAGAAAACGGGAGCAGTGACTCAGAGGATTACTCATGACGGTGCCTTAGGGGGGAAGAAGAGTGTCTGCTTGGAGCCACTCTTGAGGTAGATCAGTCAGGTCCATTTGTAAATGGTAAAGTGAATGACAAAGATATCACTTTTCTTGTGGACACTGGTGCTACCCGTTCTACTGTTAGATCAGTGGAAATTGAAAATCTTCCTCTCTCGGGTGATTCTATCCAGGTAGTTGGTGTAGCTAATCAGCAGATTAAAACGAATCTGACAAAACCTGTGGATGTAGAAATTGGGAATTACAAAGACAAACACAGATTTGTTGTCTGTAACAGCAGTCCTGTTAACCTTTTAGGTCGGGATCTGCTATGCAAGATGAATTGTAAAATTTACTGTTCACCAGAGGGTATTGAGCTTCAAACTCTAGAAGAAGATGGTTTGTACATATTGACATTAATAATGGTTGATGAAGAAAATAAAATGTTTCCTGCTTTTGATAAAAATAATTTACCTAAGGAGCTGAAAATCCCAAAATTTGGGATCTAACTGGTGATGAAATGGGTTTAATGAAACATGTGGACCCAGTAAAAATTACTGTGAGACTGGGAATAGATTTTCCAAACATTCCCCAGTACAAAATGAAACCTGAAACAATTGAAGGTGTAATTCTTGTAATTGAAAAATTCATTAAGCAAGGTGTTTTGAGAGAAATTGAGAGCAGCCCATGTAATTCACCGAATATGGGTATTAAAAAGCCAAATGGAAAGGGGCGACCATTCGGTCCCCCCGAACGTATGGCGGAGTACCACGATCCCCCCGGGAAGCCATTTTGGGCGGGAGGCGAGTCTCGGCTGGTATGCCCGAAGCGGCGTAGCCGGGGCGCGCCTTTTTCCCGCCCTGGAGTGGGCTGGCCTAGACACTGACGCGGCCGGGCCACACCCTCGGGGCAGGCCGGGGCGGGTTTACGCCCGCCCTGAAGACGGATAAAAGGAGCAACAAGCCAAGGAAGCATCCTCTTGTTCCTGTGCTCTGAAGCTGCACCACCTCGCTGCACGTGAGCTCGAGACGGAACGAAGAGCCAATTTTGAGCGTTGTAATCTTTCTTGTTTGTTTTCCAGATACTCTGTCGGAGAATGCCTAAGAAGGCGGGAAAGCGAATGACTACCGACCAGATGCTGCGTGTTCTCATGAAGGAGGTGACCGACTTAAAGAAGCGAATGGCGGAGAAAGACGAGGAAGGGGGGCCGAAACGTCCTCTGGCAGGAGCAGCTCCAGGAGGAAAAGGCAAGAGGCCCAGAAGGGGAGCAGCTGGGGGAGACGTCCCAGTTCCCTGTACCCCACTCGAAGCACCCACTCCTGTGCCGGAGGAAGGGAATCCGATTCCCGTAGTGGTCACCCCCGTGTCCGGGGAGGATATGCCGCCCGAGCTGGCAGCACAATTAGCAGCGTGGTTGGGTAAAGGTAGCAAGGGCGCCACGGCTGACGACGCGCAGGTGTTGATGAGGCAGCTGCGGGAAACAAGGGAAGCGACGAAGGCACCATCGCCATCAGTTCCAGTCGCAGATACAGCTTCCGGTTCAGGTAAGCGGCCATTGCCGATTGCGAGGGATGAGTCGGCACCCTCTCGAAGGGAAAAATTGGGTCAACATGTCCCTCTGGCTATCAAAGAGAAGATATGGGCAGGGGAATATATAAACATCTTCTCGTTGCTTACCGACCATTATGAAATGGAGCATGTTAAGAGCCAGAAAGAGCTCATGCACCCAAGTGTTTGGCGCGCAAAGATGGCCGCCTTTAAGGTAAATGAAAACATTGGTAATTGGGGCAAGGCATGGGGGGTTTTTACATCCATCTTGGGTGAACGTAGGCCCGAATTGCTGCCCGAATTGCCGATTTATCAGTCACGGATCATGGGGTATTCAGTATCTCACGAGGGCAATCATTGGTTTTGTTACGACAATATTTTCAGAAAAGCGAAAGAGCATGATAAAAACTTAACTTGGGATTGTTATGATTCTGTGTCCTGGTCCAAAATGGAGGACTCTGGTATGTTGAAGGTGCCATTGGTAGGGAGTAACGTTGGTGAATCCTCCCGCCAATATGCGGGGACGCCCTTTCGATCAGGTACGAGTAACGACAATCACTCGAGGCCAGCCGGCAACGCAGGTAAAAGGGGGGTTTGTTGGAACTTTAACAGGGGGAAATGTACTAGGCCCCAGGGGTCATGCAAATTTAGGCACGAATGTGGGGGGTGTGGGCAATCATCCCATCCTGAGTCCATGTGCAGAGCCAAAACGGGTGATAACGGGGGTAGAGGAGGTGCCAAACAGGTCTGACATAGTCCGAGGGGCGCCTTTACCTACCCCGATTGATACCGTGGCAATGATTCCCTGGCTCAGCGAATACCCGGATCACGCTTCCGCTGGGGTGTTGCGGAACGGATTTTCATATGGTTTCCGCATCCCAGTGGGAGAGTTTCAGGGTATGCCACAATGTAAAAACCAGATATCGGTCTTACAGCATACGACCGTGGTACAGGAAAAGATCGGGAAGGAGGTGGCTCGAGGTCGAGTCGCCGGTCCATTTAGTGTGCCACCAGTTGCTAACTTTGTTTGTTCCCCTTTAGGGGTGGTCCCCAAGAAGGACCCGGGGGAGTTTCGGCTGATACATAATTTATCAGCCCCACGTGGTCTTTCAGTAAACGATGCGATAGACCCGGAAGTGTGTTCGGTGCGGTACGCATCCTTCGATGAGGCCGTAGCCATTTTGAATCGCCTGGGGCCCGGTGCGCTGATGGCAAAATCTGATATCGAGTCAGCGTTCCGGTTGCTCCCGGTACATCCAGACGATCAGCGTCTCCTTGGTTTCATGTTTCAGGGTCATTATTACATGGATAGGTGTATGCCGATGGGGTGCTCTATATCTTGTGCCTATTTCGAAAAGTTCAGTTGCTTCCTGCAATGGGTCTTCACGAGGAAAACGGGGTTTCAACATGTGATGAATTATCTCGATGACTTTTTGTTTCTGGGGGCAGCCGGGGATCCCGAATGTGGACAGGCTTTGACTGCATTTTGTGTTTTGATGAATCAGTTTGGCGTGCCATTGGCACCAGGTAAGACTGTGGGTCCCTCGACTTGCCTCGAGTTTCTGGGGATCGAGCTTGATTCCGAGGAAGGTTGTTTTCGACTACCAGGTGACAAAGTGTTAAGATTCAGGGCATCCCTGCAAATGTGTATAAGTGAGTCTAAGGTTAGGCTACATCAATTACAGCAATTGGTGGGACAGTTGAATTTTGCCCTAAGAGTTATACCGATGGCCCGCCCCTTTTCTTGCTCGATCGCTCAAGCCATGGTCGGCCTGAAGGAGGGTCATCATCGCACAAGGCTCTCGGCAGAGGTTCGCCAGGACATGCGCATTTGGTTGGCATTTCTGGCGGATTTCAATGGCCGAATTGTCTGGAACAAACCGGCCGTGTCCTCCGAGGAGCTGGGGCTGTGGACGATTCGGCAGGGAGCATTGGTTTTGGTGCCATATTCGGCACTCAGTGGTCGGCACAAAAATGGCCGTCATGGTGGCATGAGAGTGGTCTGACAAGTAACATTGCTTTCCTAGAACTTTTTCCCATTCTGGTGGCCCTGAGAACTTGGCCCGAGGGGTTCAGAGATCACTCTGTGGTATTCTGGTCTGATAACATGACCGTTGTTGAGTGTATCAATAGCCAGGCAGCACGATGCAAGTGGATTCTGAGATTGCTCAAGGAAATTGTTATTGTGTATGCAATTGAATGTACTATTTAAGGCAAGACATGTCCCGGGGGTGATGAACCAGGCGGCTGATGCGCTTTCTCGTTTTCGTATGCAGGCCTTCTGGGGTTTTCTGCCCACAGCGGACCCGGTGGCAGCACCCTTTCCCGAAGCTCTCTGGTCTCTCGATGCCCCGAACTACAGAACCTCGTGGGAGAGAGTTTAGCACCCAGGACGAGGAAGGCATATGAAGGGGCGTTCCGTTCCTATTGGGCCTTTTTGGGGGCAGCTAGAGGGGAGCTTTGGGGCCAGGAGGAGTTGGTAGTGAAATTCCTGCTGTCTTTACGTCAGGCAGGCAAATCAGTGGCTACGGCCCAGAGGCATCGGGCCGCCATTTCCTTTGTGGCTAGGGCTCATGGGATCCAGGACCCGACAGCGTCTTTCGTTGTGCAAAAAGCGCTACGTGGGTGGCAACGCCTTGAGGGTCGCAGAGTAGATGAAAGGCGCCCGATAGGTCTGGATAGGTTGGCTTTGTTGTTATCTGTACTTCCTGCAACATGTTCATCCCAGTATGAAGCAGTGTTATTCCGAGCCGCTTTTGTGCTAGCATTCCATGGGGCTATGCGGGTAAGCGAACTAGTGGCAAGGAACAAGCAGGATACCATGGGGGGACTGTGCCGAGAGCACGTCCAGGTCAGGGGGGAGACAATGACTGTCTCATTTGTCAAGTCCAAGACCGATCAGGGTTCGATGGGGGACTGCATAATGATACGAAGGATCCCCGGGTCCTCCATGTGCCCGGTGAGTTGTGTAGAGGAGTATTTAGCACAAAGGGTGGCATCATGGGGGGGGGTCCTTGTTGAGACACGCTGACGCCACCCCACTGACGAGGTTTCAGTTTCAGCGGGTGCTTGCGATGTCGATTACGGCTGCGGGCTTGAACCCGGGCGAGTTTGGGACCCATTCCTTTCGGATAGGGGCTGCTACAGAGGCTACGGCCAGGGGTCTGAATGTTGAACAAATTAAACGTGTGGGGCGTTGGTCCTCCAATTGTTATAAGAGGTATGTGCGGTTGCACATGTTGTGAAGCTGTAACGATGTACTCACGCTTCTTGTTTTTGTTTGGTTTTCAGTTGCGCAAGCCTACGAGGCGGGGCGGACTATGCAGTCGACCCAACACCGGGCCAGCGGTCATACTTCACCGGCTGTGAAAAAGGAGGTGTGGGTCGTGGGCCACTCATACGTGAGGCGTGCCGCGGACGTATTCAAAGCAGGTGACATGAATCACGTGGCTGGGGAATACGGGTACAGTGTGTCCTTCTACGGAAAGGGCGGACTCTGTATTGACCAGTTTCAATCATTTTTTGAGGGTTTGCTAGGGCGGACGAGGTCACCGCCGTCTATAGTCATAGTACATCTTGGGGGCAATGATTTGGTCACCGCTGGTAGACGACTTCTTCTTGAGGCGATGCTTTCCACTGTAAGTTGGTTGGCGAGGAGAGTTCCAGGGTGCACGATTGCATGGTCACATATGATCCCACGAAAAGTATGGCGGGGGGCTATTTCTGTTTCTGCTCTAAACCATTCAGTAAGAAAAATTAATAACAAAGTGAGTAGATTGTTCCGTTCCAATACACTGCATTCTATTTCGCATGGTTGTATTATTGGTGACAGTATGTATTTGGGGGATGGTGTTCATTTGTCCCGGGTGGGGAACGAGTTACTCATAGGAGACTGTATAGCTTGGCTAAAGACTTTAAGACATGACCTTTAGGTAGGAGTGTTTTGGGGGGTCCGGATAGCCGGTCAACTATCCGGCCTGTGGCGGTAAGGTCATGATCGGTGAGCACTAATTGGAAGATCCCTATGAGTGGGCGTCACCCATTACGGATGGGAGCGCTCGAAGGAGGTGGCCATTGGCCCCTCAACGGGGAAGGCGGTCCCTTCTAAGGATGGGACGCCGAAAGGAAAGGAAAGGCGGTCAAGGCCCCTTCCTGGGTAGGAGGGGCTACAGCCCCCTCCCGGAGAATTTCCCGGGGCCAGGACATCTGCGACGGCAGATGTGGTAAGTTGTGTGGGGTTTGGGGGGGGGGTCTACGCTACCTTCTAGATTCCTCACACGAGTCCTCGGACGACCTTTAAGTGGCGTCGAGTTTATTGGGGCCCCCGTCAAGTCAAGGGAAATTGGTAGTTGCACTCGAGGTACACCTCTGTGCGGTCGCCCCTCACAAGTGAGGGGGATATTTCTGGTTAGGGATCTTGACACCGGTTACGACCTTGCCGTTGGCCCTTAAACGTTAGGATGTACAATTTCAAAATTTCAAGTTAGATGTTTTGTAGGATGTTAGTTCGGCTAGGAGAACCTTTGTATTAGAGAATATGTTAAGGTTAGCCAAACATCGCAATGTGGTAATGAAATTGTACATAATATGAAACTGTTATTTTAATGTTTTAATTTTGTTTCATATTTTAATAAATACGGCCGGGAGGGTCACTCCCTCCCGTCTTCCAAAAGTTCAGAACTGTTTCCGGTTTCCCATCCTTGGGGATTGTGTTGAGAGGGGGTGGCGGGTATCTCAGCCATATGGAAAGGGGCGACCATTCGGTCCCCCCGAACGTATGGCGGAGTACCACGATCCCCCCGGGAAGCCATCTTGGGCGGGAGGCGAGTCTCGGCTGGTATGCCCGAAGCGGCGTAGCCGGGGCGTGCCTTTTTCCCGCCCTGGAGTGGGCTGGCCTAGACACTGACGCGGCCGGGCCACGCCCTCGGGGCAGGCCGGGGCGGGTTTACGCCCGCCCTGAAGACGGATAAAAGGAGCAACAAGCCAAGGAAGCATCCTCTTGTTCCTGTGCTCTGAAGCTGCACCACCTCGCTGCACGTGAGCTCGAGTCGGAACGAAGAGCCAATTTTGACCCACCCACCAGCCCCTGAGGACAGCAAGTAGTGTTGAATAAAGTTTGATGTGGTAACTCTTTTTTTTTTTTTGCAGGTCGAATTATTATCGTGATAACCTTGATTATGCAATAAAGAAATGGTCAATTTGTGGTATGTTTTGCAAATAAAGTAATCATGCTCTAGTGTTGATCAGTAGCATGTTTTTTAATAAAAATTGTGCTTTTAACTGTCTTTTAAGTAATTTAGTCATTTAGTTTAGAACTCATTTAGTTTAGAACTGTCGTATTTATTTTGGTCGGGCGGTAAGGTCATGATCGGTGAGCACTAATTGGAAGATCCCTATGAGTGGGCGTCACCCATTACGGATGGGAGCGCTTGAAGGAGGTGGCCATTGGCCCCTCAACGGGGAAGGCGGTCCCTTCTAAGGATGGGACGCCGAAAGGAAAGGAAAGGCGGTCAAGGCCCCTTCCTGGGTAGGAGGGGCTACAGCCCCCTCCCGGAGAATTTCCCGGGGCCAGGACATCTGCGACGGCAGATGTGGTAAGTTGTGTGGGGTTTGGGGGGGGGTCTACGCTACCTTCTAGATTCCTCACACGAGTCCTCGGACGACCTTTAAGTGGCGTCGAGTTTATTGGGGCCCCCGTCAAGTCAAGGGAAATTGGTAGTTGCACTCGAGGTACACCTCTGTGCGGTCGCCCCTCACAAGTGAGGGGGATATTTCTGGTTAGGGATCTTGACACCGGTTACGACCTTGCCGTTGGCCCTTAAACGTTAGGATGTACAATTTCAAAATTTCAAGTTAGATGTTTTGTAGGATGTTAGTTTGGCTAGGAGAACCTTTGTATTAGAGAATATGTTAAGGTTAGCCAAACATCGCAATGTGGTAATGAAATTGTACATAATATGAAACTGTTATTTTAATGTTTTAATTTTGTTTCATATTTTAATAAATACGGCCGGGAGGGTCACTCCCTCCCGTCTTCCAAAAGTTCAGAACTGTTTCCGGTTTCCCATCCTTGGGGATTGTGTTGAGAGGGGGTGGCGGGTATCTCAGCCATATGGAACGTACAGAGTAGTTCAGGACCTGAGAAAGGTTAATAAGATAGTTGTTCCTTGCTGTCCAGTTGTACCAAATCCAGCTGTAATTCTATATCAGATTCCGCATGATGCAGAATGGTACACGGTCATTGACCTATCTAATGCCTTTACAATTCCACTGCATCCAGATAGCCAGCAAATTTTTGCATTTCGGTTCCAGGATTGCATATTAGCATGGTGTTGTATCCCTCAAGGGTATACTGAGAGCCCATCTATCTTCAATCAGTTATTAAAGAAATCACTGGAAGATTTACAATTACCTGGAGAGTCAACATTGGTCCAATATATAGATAACTTCCTGATTGCAGGTAAAACAAGAGAAAATTGTGTGACTGACACCGTTACACTTTTGAATCGTTTGGCAGATGAAGGGCATAAAGTGTCACCTGCAAAACTACAGTTTTGCAAACAAGAGTTAAATACCTTGGTCACAGAATTGCAAAGGGAATTAGACAAGTGAAAATTGAGAGAATAAAAATGATTCGAGCAATACAACCACCAACAACTCAGAGACAGATCAGGATGTTTCTAGGAATGGTTGGTTATTGTCGTCAATGGATTTGTGGGTTTTCAGTAATTGCAAAACCTTTGCAAAGATTAACAAAGGCAGAAATAAAGGACCCAATTGTTCTGACAAAAACCGAATTGGAGGCTTTTGAAAAGCTAAAGAAAAGTCTCTGTGAAGCACCAGCATTGGGTATGCCTGATTATGATAAGGAATTTGAGCTATACTGCAGTGAAAGGGAAGGTTGTGCTTTATCAGTGCTCATTCAAAAACATGGAAAATTGAGAAAACCTATAGCTTACTTTTCAGCTGTTCTTGATCCTGTTGCTAAAGCATTGCCAGGTTGCTTAAAAGCAGTGGCTGCTACAAGTGTAAGCCTTGAGCAAAGTGAAGGAATCATAATGGGGTTTTCTGTAAAGGTACATGTATCTCATTCAGTTGAAACACTTCTTACTAGAAGTAAAACACAACACCTGTCAAGCAACAGATTGACAAAATATGAGAAAATTATTCTGGGATCAGATAATTTATCCATTGCGAGATGTCTTAATCTCAATCCAGCTACACTTTTACCAGATAATGTGGCTTCTGATGATGATGATGACGACGTTGATCATGAATGTTTGGATGTTTTGGAATACTGTACCAAACCCAGAAATGACATTAAAGATGTACCTTTACCAGAGTCAGACATTGTTTACTTTGTTGATGGCTCTTGTTTGAGAACAGATGAGAGTATTCTGAGAGCAGCATATTCAGTCTGCACAGTTTCTGAGATAGTTGAGGGTTCAACTCTTGAAGGAATTCGTTCAGCACAAGTAGCAGAATTAGTTGCTTTGATTCGTGCCTGTGAAAAAGCTTCAGGGAAAAAAGTTACCATATTGACTGACAGTCAGTATGGATATGGCGTAGTCCATGATTATGGTCAGCTCTGGTCTCAGAGAGGTTATTTAACCTCTGCAGGGACTCCAATTAGAAATGCAAAATTAATTAAAAGACTGATTGATGGCATTCAATTACCAGAGAAAATAGCTATGGTTAAATGCAGTGCACATAAAAAGGGACAAGATTACATTACTAAAGGAAATGCCTTTGCAGATGAAACTGCACGATACTGTGCAAAGAATAATCTTTCACTCAATCGGGAGAAGGACAATGAGCATATAATGAACTTTCTCATGCTAATATCTGTGGTAGAAACATGGCCGGGAGTAAAAGACTTACAAGATTAGGAAAATGATGAGGAGAAAAACACATGGCTCAAAGAAGGTTGTAGACAGCAAGAGGAGGATGGAATTTGGGTTTACAAAGATGGAAGACCTGTTATGCCTAATTGCATGATTGCTGACATGGCACGGATGTACCATGGACCAGGTCATTTGGGAAGAGACACAATGATCAGACAGTTCAGGGAGACTTGGTATAATCCAAAATGTAGGGTTATTGCAGAGTCACTTTGCCAATGTTGTTTGATCTGCCAGCAAATCAATCCAAATACAAAAACAGTTGTAAGCATGGGAACCATAGGTCGGGAGGGTGGTCCTTTTACCAGGTTACAGATTGATTTCATTGACATGCCACCACACAATAAGCTCAGGTATGTGCTTGTGATTGTCTGTTTGTTTTCAAGATGGGTGGAAGCGTTCCCAACTTGTCACAATGATTCAATTACTGTGGCAAAATTGCTTTTGAGGGATATCATACCTAGATATGGTTTTCCAGTAACTATTGAAAGTGATCGTGGCACACATTTTGAAAACAGACTGATTGAATTAATGTGTGAAGCATTTGGGATCAAACAAAAGCTACACTGTGCTTACAGACCAGAAGCATCAGGTGTCGTAGAGCAAATTAATGGTACAATCAAAAACAGAATTTCAAAAATGTGTTTAGCTACAGGAATTAAATGGACTGATGCACTTCCACTTGTTTTGATGTCTTTGAGAAGTACTCCAGATAAAAGAACAGGTCTTAGCCCTCATGACATTCTCATGGGAAGGGTAATGAGACAGGCCTATGTTCCAGTTGGAAAGTTGTTAGCAATAAATGACAGTGCAATCTTAGACTATTGTAAGCAGCTTTCTGATGTAGTAACTTCTGTATTCCATCAGGTGGGAACAGATGTGATTTCAAAAGAAAAGGAGCAGGCTCATGATCTAATGCCAGGAGATTGGGTCAGAACAAAAGTTCATCGGAGGGGGAACTGTTTGGTACCCAGGTGGCAGAAAGCAAGGCAAGTGATTTTAGTCACAACTAATGCTGTTAAATGCAGAGGTCTGAAAAGGTGGGTGCATGCAAGTCATACCCTTTGTGTACCTGCACCTGATAACCCTGACGAAGATAGTGACAAGACTACAGCAGATTCGGATTCAGAAGAAGAAGAACCTGAAAATCCAGATTCTGAAGATCGACAGAGAAGTCGACATCTGGAAAACTCAGAACCAAATCAAGCATCAAATGAAAAAGATCTAGACATTGTTGTTGTTGATTCAGAAAATGATGGAGATGCTCTAGAAGAAAGGTCTGAAAAAGAAACTGTCAGAAGAGATTCAAGATCAGTAGAGTATTGAAAAGCAGATTGGAAGCTCTGAAAGCAGGAACGGGAAATCTGGAACTGGGAAGTTAGAAGTAATTCCAGAAGAAGAGGACGAATTGCCAAGTACCAGCTACAGAGATATTGTTCCTAACGGAGTGAAGCTGCCGAGTAAAGAAGTTCCTAGATACAGTATTGAAATCTCTGAAACTAATTCGGATGATAGTGATGAAGAATCTGAAATAAGAAGATTCAGAAAAAGAGCTTGGAAAGCTGAATGTAATGAAATTGAGCCTAAAAAGAAGCTTTTGAGAAAATATATCTGGCCAGAAGAAGATTTGAAATTCAAACTAGTCAACAGATCGAAAGATCAGGTCAACGAAATATCTAGTCAAAAGAGTGATTCAGACAAAAAAGAACAAGTTGGAAAGAAGATTGAAGTAATTAACAGAAAAAGTAATAGACCATTGAAGCCTAATCAAAAGTACAAGTCTCCAGAGTGGGCCTATATCATCATACCACCAATAGTTGAGGTTAGCAGTAGCAGTCAGGAAGATTTGGAAGAAAATAGTGACAATGATTAAGGTTTAATTTTCTTTAAGTTGAGGTTTTGCTTTTGGCATAAGGCTGAAGAAATTGTGTTAGGTGACACAAGGTAGAAGAAATTGTGTTAGCTGAATCCTTTTATGGACGCAAGGTCGAAGAAAAGCTGTTAGAGGGTTACTAAAAAATAAATTGGGAGGTGTGTTACATACTAATTTCAGATTATTAACATTTTTGTTTTAGTTTAGGCTGAGTAAAAATGCCTAATACTGATAATTCTAGGTGTGCAATTCTTAGAAGATATTTTAAAATGTCTTCTATTTGCGTGATTTTAATTATTCTAGTTTGGTTAGTTTTAGCAGTCATCTTTCCTTTTGGCATTAATAGAGAGGATTACAAGATAAATATGACAAGCAAAGCTGAATCTAAACAAAATGATCATGATGTTGCAGGCAAAACTAATAGAGTTATTGAGCATAAACCAGTTATCCATCAGGGCAGATCTGTTGGAGATTTTTCTACCAATTCTTTTTCCAGACTCCTATCGGAGTATGTTAGTCATGGATGTTAAGGATTGTTATGTGTGTGTTAAGCTTCCTATTTCGGTTTCTGAAGGGGTCAAGTACAATATGCTTCCCCTTACTTATGGAATAACATGCAGTGTTATATCAAGCTTGTTCTATCAAACAGGTCGACTGGAATACTATTATTCAGATTTTGATGAGATTTTTTCTAACTTAAAAATTGTGCATAGTCTTAACAAAGTTAGGCCTGCTAAGCTGATGAGGGAATTCTTTCTGGTGACCAATGAACTCACCTACGAGTACGCTTACAAGAATAATTTAACTTGCAAAATGAGGGATGAAAAAAGATCTTTCCTTGATCAGGTTGAGGAGAGCAATTTATAAAAGGAATGAAATGCTGAAACAAACTAAATCCAAGTTTTGGCAAATCGAGGATGAGAAGCTTAATGGAGAAAATAGATATGCTGCTATTCATATAGATGAACCAGTTCCTGGAAAGCTTTGCATTAGAAGAGATAACACACTTTACGACAATTATTTTGTCGGTGCTAGCCAGTGTGAGGATACATATCGAATTGTAGGGGGATGAGGATTTAAAGGTGGTAAAGACCAAATTTTCCCAGGAATTTATTTTGTTTGTGGAAACAATGCATTTTTCAGTCTTCCTGACCATTGGTATGGCACATGTTACCTTGGTCTTGTCTTTCCTAAAATTTTCCATGTTGACAGGAATGGAGAAGGATAATTTGAAATTGGCAAACACCTGAATAGATTTAAAAGAGAAAGCTTTTCAGAAATTATGGGAGATATATTTGGTGCAATAATTCCTATGGTGGGAATTTCCCTGAATGCGATTAAAGTCAGATTGGTTTCCACAATTGTTGACAGGTTGTCCACTGATACTGCAGGTGGTTTTCAGTTGGTCAATACAGAGCTCATTGCTACCAGAAGCATGGTTATGCAAAACTGGCTTGCGTTAGACATCCTTCTAGCAAAAGAGGGAGGAGTCTGTGGGATTTTGCATGTTCAGCATTGCTGCACATATATCCCGGATAAAAGTCAGAACATAGAATTATTAATCAAAAATATTACAGAAATTCACTCAGAAGTAGAACCCATGGAAAGTGACAGTTTTTCTGAACGTTTGGCAAAAAGGTTTGGGGCAATCAAAGAATGGTTTGCAGACATTGGCATTTCAATCATTGGCAAAGTGCTTTACCCTGTAATAGTCATTGTTATAGTGACACTTTTGTTAAAAATCAGTTGCATGATTCACTAGAGAAAGAAGCATGTGAGGGAGAAAAAGGATTTATAAACTCAGAAAAGCTCAAGAGAAGGAGATAGAAATGGATGAATTCCGCAGGGCTCAATATGAGAGTTCCAGACAGACTGATGAGACAGGAGTTTAGATTTACTAATACAGAGAGAGATCATTATATGACTTTATTAAAAAGTAAAATTTAGTATAAATTTTGGGTTAATTTGGTGATTTTAAAATCACCAGATGAGGGAATTGATGGAGCGGACTTTCAGAATATATTCTGAAAGAGAATACGCAGCAATGAAGCTCATAATTTTAATTTACTAATGAGTGTTGCATGGTTTGCACGTTTTTGTACTGACACAACCTAGAGTAATGTGCACCTACATAAACACGCGGGTTTAATCATTTGTGCTCTTGTCATGTTCGTCATTCTGCTCTAAATAATACATTTACTTTGTCTTTCATTTTGTTGTACATTAACTGCGGCTGTTTTGAATAATAGCATGTGCATTCTTTTTAAATGTGCTTTGGTTTATGTTATGTCGTCTCATGTGTTTGTGTTTTGTTTATCTTTTATATGCAAAGCTAGGTAACATAGTCTAATGGGTTAATTTTAGTAAAGGGGTGGGTAACAGAGTAATTATCATTTCTTGAATTCATTATTGTCTTGTGTTTCCTTGCATACTAGACTCATGGTAAAAGAGGCCTGTGGCCTATTTCTAAAATGGATGCCCGGAGCTCTGTCAAAAAGTTGGGCCTTGCACAGCAACGTTTGAATGTGGAAATGTTTTTCTACAATAATTCTTTGAAAGAGGCTCAAAAGCAAGGTCGTGTGGAAGCTAAGGACATTTGATTCAGCTTCTATCGCCAAGGACAGGATATTCAGCGGCGGAAAGGCTTGGACGGAGGAAATAATTTGCTTAATGTTGCAACTCTCGGGAAGCCTGTGACACGTGTAAACTATGACAAATGCCGCTCTTGAAGGAACGTGACTTTTGCTATGCGAGAGTCGTATGACTTCATCGGATGATGTCCTGGACCAATCGTGTTATGTCTTGCTCGAATATTTGTATTCTTTTAGTTAGTTTTAGTTAGGAAAAAGGTATAAAAATTGCCTCCTTGGCAGGAGCACTGTTCGTTCGTTTCCTGTGCTCCAGAGATGCTGTTGGACATTCGTTTCACGTAAGATCTATTGAGACTTTGCATTTTCCGTTTAGGGTTTCTTTTTAGTTAAGTTAGGGAAATAGGGTTTAGGTAATTCTTTTACATTTTTGAGCATTTTTCATGCTGATGTGGATTCGAAGTACCAGTCAAATGTGCCATTCTAATAAATAATTTTGCTTAATAAAATGCTAATAAAAGAGTATTCTCTTTAAAAATGCATTCTGCTTAATAATAAAGTTAATAAAATAGATTTTGAAATGACAAGCTGGTCTTGTTTGTTTCCTTGAGTTACCATTAGTTAATCCATTGCCTATGATACTGACTTAATTAAGTGTATTATAATATGTTTTGATTATTTAGGTCATAAGATTCAGTTGGTCAAATTCATGTCTCAGTCATTTATGGGCCTAGTGATAGAATTATAAATTATGGTGAGTATCGTAGTGTAGAGTTGTATATATGAGACAGAATTTCTCTTGGCCCGCTTGATCACCCCGAAGACAGAAACCTCAATACTGGCAAGGGACATCACTCAGCGAACCCAACGGGCTAAAGTGGCAGAAGAAACGGGTTTATGGGGTTTACGGAAGCAAATGAGAAGTTGGGAATGGGAGGACGTTCTGAGATCAAAGGTCCACACATAATTTAGGTTGAGAGGAAAAATACGGATAAAGACAGTGTTCAAATTAGTTTTTATACGCTTATTAATGTGACACATCACACCAGAAAGTGTTCACCCACTGGTTTGCCTTCAATAGCACTGTGAATAATAGAAATCACAGATCTGTACAGGTTAACCATTCTGTAACATTTACCTGAACTAGCTTCAGAAGCCAGAAAATTGACAATGTAGTTTACATGTGCTGAAAAGGGATCAATATTTTTCCCCAAACACCAGCTTGCCCATAAAGACCACGCTGATTTGTAAGCTTTGATTGTTTCCGGAGCCCAGGCTCTCCTAATGTAGAGAGAAGCTTCTTGGGAAATGAGTAGGTCAGGTTGGATAGACCCGAAATCTTCCATTCGGATAGAATCAACAAGTTGTCCAGAATGAGATTGTGTGGCTGACCCAAGAGATCTAACAGAAGGTTGTAAGAAAGGAGAACCAGAAAATCGACAGCCATCTCCAGCAGAGAGGGGAACCAAATCTGCGACTGCCAAAAGGGAACCACTATCACCAGAGAGGCTAATTGGCGTCTGGTCTGGGCCAGAACCCTGTTGATCATGATAAAAGGAGGGAAGGCGTAATTGAGATGAGACCAATCTTGGAGTAAAGCATCTGTGGCCAGAGCCAAAGGATCCGGACGCCAACTGACGAACTGTGGAAGTTGATGCTCCATTTTCGAAACCGCAATTGAAAGACGGATGGAAGAACCTTCAAATCGCTGGAGTCCTGTAGATAACGAGAGTAACAGTCTGCTATGGAGTTGAGATTGCCTGGGAAGTATTCTACTCCGACAGATCTTGTTGAGAAGGCAAAATACCCTGAGGCTCTTTGCTAACTCCGCAAGGGGTTTGGATTTGGTGCCACCTAGATGGTTTATGTAGCGGACCGCAGAAACATTGTCCATGCGAAGAAGGCTAGAACATTGTCCATGCGTAGAAGGCTAGAACATCGAACTTTGTCCTTTGTGAGACTCTTGATTGCAAAGGAGCCTGCCAGCATCTTTAAACAGTTTATGTGCAATCTCTACTCCTCAAGTGACCGTGTACCTCCAGTCGAGATTGTATCACAACGGATGCCCCAACCCGACAGACTTGCATTGGATTCTAAAACAAGATCTGGGGCTGAGGAGAAGATTGTTCTGGCGTTCCACGCATCTAAATGGTCTATCCACCATCGGAGTTCTAGACGAGATTCCTGATCTAAAGAAATCAGATCGGAATAAGCCAGACCTTGACGCAGATGTTGTTTTTTTAGGTGCTGGAGGGCACGATAATGAAGAGGCCCTGGAAAGATCGTCTTAATTGAAGCGGCAACAGACCTATGATTCTCACGAGAGATCTGAGGGAGATCAAGGAGTTCCGAAGCGCTTGGGAGATTTATGATTTTGTAGCTGAGAATTTTGACTGTGGAAGATGAAGAGAAGCAGTGGAAGAATCTACACGAGAACCTAAGAACTCGATTTGTTGGAAACCCAGTTGTGAAAGGAGAGCTCGAGTGATGTTCAAATGAGACAACAGAGTTTGCTTGTCTAAATTCATTATCAAGATGTCGTCAAGATAAATTATTAATCTGACCCCGAGAGACCTCAAATACGTCACAACCGGTTTCATTATCTTCGTAAAGCACCATGGTGCTGACGATAGACTGAAAGGGAGGGAGCAAAACTGATAGGTTACTCCTAGCCATTGAAATTGGAGACATTTTATGTGAGCACAATGAATCGGAATATTGAGATGGGTCCTGTAAATCTATTCTGACCATCCAATAGTTTAAACAAAGAGAATCCCTGAGATGAATACTGGTTTCCATTTTGAAGTGGCGATAAACCACGAATTGGTTGAACCACTTCAGATTTATGACAGGACGCATTTTCTTGTTCTTCTTGTGAACCGGAAAGATGGAACTGAGAAACCCTGAAAAATCTAGAGGGGCAATTTGAATGGCTTGGTTTTGGAGAAGGGATTGAACCTCTATTGAAATGAGATTTGACATGTCGGTTGAGAAGTGGAGGAAAAACTGTTCGGAAAGGTGGAGCGTAAAACTCCATAAGATAACCTTGGAGAGAGTTTAGAACCCAAGCATCTGCATTCATATTTCGCCATTTTGGAACGTATAGACTCAAGTGACCCCCTACAGGGGAGGATCTGAGGGACTAATCTTGTTGGGAATTGTTCCAGAAATTCTTTTGTCCACGACCTGAAGCCTCGACCTCTTTAAGTGTAGAATTAGGGTTTGAATTCTTGATAGTTGGAGTTGGAATTGAAAGATCCTCTGGAGCCTTGGTTGTGGTATGAACAGCCGGCAAAGCGACTCCTGCCTCTACCGGCCCATCCAAAAACTGTTGAGAGAAAACTTTCTTTAAAGTATGTTGAGCCTTGTCAATGGAAGCAAAGGTGGTACCGAACTTATTTAAGTCTTTTACTAAAAAGTCCCCAAACAAAGTCCTTGGGCCTTAATACCAGGGTCAAGGGAGGCCAAGTTAGCCAACTTGGGATCCAACTTAATAAGGAGACCTTTGCAGCATTCATAGTTAATCGCAGAGTTGGCATTACTGTGGAGACAAAAGGCTCTTTGGACCCATAAGGAAATGTCCTGAGGATCCAGTGCATCCAAATGAGCAGATTCTACCATGTCAAAAATCTGTGCTAAGGGCCCTACAACATCCAATAACTTGTCTTGACAAGTAGACCAAGCCTTATCCAGCGCTTCATGGGGGTCCTTACCAAATTTGTAAAAGAAAGTTAATAAAGGTTGGTCAATAATTGGAGTAACCGTAATATTGGAAGCAATGGAAGGTTTAGGGCATTCTGACTTGAGTTTGAACCTCGCGGACTTGTCCAAAGGCAGACGAAGTCTAGCAGAAATATAGTCACCCACATGAGAAACTGGGAACCATTCCGTGGAATTTGGATGGCGAATAGAAGAAGGATCGAACATGGGAGAACCCTCCAAATCCGGAATAGGCCTGGAGGAAAAAGGATAGGTTTTGGCTCTTTTGGGAGGAGGGGAAGAGGAGTCATTGGCATAAAAAAAGTCAAACAAATCATCTGCGTAACCAAGATCGTCATCTGTGTCCAAAATCTGGGAAATCACCAGAATTTTTAGGTACCTCAGCGTTTTTTGACTTTGATTTACATTTACCAGAAGAAATAGAAATCCCCTCCTTGGAAGGAGGCCTGGGAGGCAACACGTTCTCAAACTTACGTGAGGAAACCTCACTCACTGCATCTGAAATATCATATTTAGTGCGGGAAGGTACCAATTTTCTCTTGCTACTATCC
Source organism: Lissotriton vulgaris (assembly GCF_964263255.1). Classification (NCBI taxonomy): domain Eukaryota; kingdom Metazoa; phylum Chordata; class Amphibia; order Caudata; family Salamandridae; genus Lissotriton; species Lissotriton vulgaris. Next base: position 635,380,820 of record NC_141695.1, read on the forward strand.
CCCACAGAATGGGCCAAAGCTTTGGACATCAAAGATAACATGGAATTCTCCTTATCTTTTGAAAATCGTTTCATAGAAGCTTCCACAGCATGTTCCTCAGAGGAATTGATATAAACATTCAAATCGTTTTTGAAAAGCCTTTCCTTCATTCTGCATGTTCGAGCCTGGAGAACTATCAATCTCCATATTTAAATTGCATTCAGGCAAACAACAAGGTAAGAAAGGGTTAACTGGAACCTGAAAGGAGCTTTGGGACCACCCATGGGCGTGAACGTAATGCTGGACTAAGGGAAAGGGAAAAACCACATCCAGAGGAGCAGGACCCAAACTGGAGCAAGAGAGCAAAGGAACCCTATCTCCGGCGCGGAGAAATGCAGCTGAACTGAAGTGCGTCGGGATAATACCGGAAAACAGCTGAGGTGAGAGAATGTCTGTTATATTCTGGTCTTCTCCTTCTCTGTTGCTCAGCCTGTGTGTGTGATGTCATTAGAATGTTCGTGTATGCATGGTTTGAATGTGTGGTCAGTTTGAGTGAGTGGGGCTGAGCAGCTGGATGCTGCTCCCGGTGGGGCCTTCCATACTACCAACTATGATTAATAAACCAACTTAAGTATACCTACGATTATTGGATCTACTTATTTTACAATGTACTTTTAACTTTGTAACAATGGCGACGAGGGAGAAAGAACTACGTGTGCAGGAACTACATTTGAAACTTGAAACATGGAACTACAAAGATGATTGCAAATTAACTGTGTAAAAAGCTTAAGGAAGGCAAGCAACGCTTTTGATGCCCCGCCGGTGTCATGTTACATCTGACAGCTTACTGACGATATCCATAAAGGTATGTTTCAAGCGTTGGACTTTTTGTGGGTTTTAAAATAGCAGATTTAATTATCTGGACCGTAGGACTTTGACATTGAAAAGGAGGAGTTTCAGCGTGAAGGTATATTTGACATTGTGTGGCTGGTATGCCTGGAAATCCATTGCCATGTGTAACGTGCTGTGCTTTGCCTACCGTAATTTCCAACGGTCGTTTTCTTAAGCAGAAGATCTTTTTCTTGGCTGGCTGAATGCTGAATGATGACACAACAGAATACTACCACAGTATTGGTGATTCTGTAGAACGCGTCATCTATGGACGCGCGTCAGCGTCATGAGGGGTCAAGTTCACGCAGTGTTTATGCGCACGTACGTGCATCATTGGCAACAACTGTCATGGCAAGGTCAGAGAGCGTCGAGATTACGCATGACTGACTGCTTAAGTTCTTCTTTCATTGTGCTCCTGTCTCCTCAGTTACATCGAGCGTATTTTCCAAGCGTTCTTCATGAGGAAGGTACTGTTTTAAATATGCATTTTGACCGAGATGGATTTTGAGACTGCCACAGATCGCTCACCGGAGCTGTTTTCTTCTAATACTTCCAACATTACGTACTGTATTTTTAATTCTGTCCCATCTCCGCCATCTAGTGTCTATTTTTCATCATTGCACTTCTAAAGGAAAATATTATCCATGCGATTTAGACACTGTGGATTCAATTCTTTGCATGTCATTTACCTGCCTTGCTGGAGAAGTGGAGCTGTTTAACGTGACAACGGTGAATACTTTTATTGTTTTGGTTTCTTTTTTTGAATTATTTGCTAATCACATGTGAATTGGTGATGATATGTTTACGGTAGTTTACATGTTGTGTTCAGAGTGACTGATTTAGTTTAATTTTACTGCGTGGAACTGTTTATGTGCTGTGATCTTTGTTCAAGTGCTCCTTTACTGTCTTTTTAATGGATTAATTTAAGTTTACTGAATTGAGCTACTTATGTACTGAAACCTTTGTTCAGGTGCTCATTTGATGTCTTTAAGTGATGATTTTTTGTGGTCATGTTTTACTATGCATAGTTGTGGAAGTGTTTGATTTTTCTTTTATGTTAATGAACCACATATGTGCTCAATTTATTTGAGGAGTTCATTCTTTGTTGTATTTGCTTTAATTGGTTGAGCCATAGAAGTGCGCAATTTGAGTTGGGATGCTCAATTTAATTTATTTCTAGTGATTCTTAGTAGGAGCGTGTTATTCTGCTATGTGTTTTGGAACTACTATTGGTAGGTGTTGAGATTTATTTTGCTGTATGTTTTTGATGGCTACATTTTTCTTCCATTGTATTGAACCACTTTTAGTGCTCAAAATGTTTTGAGGTGTTCAATCCTAGTGTGAATTTTCTGAAGATTAGTTTTTCAAGTTTGGATTTTTAGTGTGTATCTTTTGCGGAGCCACATAGGTGCTCATTAAGGTGCTCCATCCGTTTCAGGTTAAATTATATGGGGCTGTATAGTACTCAGTTTTGTTCATGCTCAGTTTCATACATGATTTATATTGTTGAACCACGTAAGTGCTCTATTCAGTTAGAGGTGTTCAGTTATACAGAGAGCCACTGGGGAGTCATGTACCTCGTGCGGAATGTTGTAATTTGAATACATTAACTTGGGGTGTCATGTACCCCATGCACTAGGAGTTATTTGCCTTGTGCTGTGTGTTTTATTTTAAGTGTGTTTCGGGTAGCATGTGGGGACTGCTGCGTCCTATTTTTGTTATTCTATTGGGACGCCATTTTATCTAATTTGGTTCCCTGTCTATTGCTTTTTGTGACAGTCTGGCCAACTGCCATGATTTGTGATATTTAGGGTTTTGGTTTGTGATGGGGATGGTGGTTATGGGAGGTCTAGTTTGTCAGATTGTATTGTTATGTGATGTCTTTTGCATTCGTTTTATGCGAGGTGATATTATGCCTCTTTTCATGTTTTGTGCAAGTATTCCCATATTATGCTATATTGCTATTTCATTATTGTATTTGTAGTCATTCATTTATTCGTGTTGACTGCTTATTTGAAATCCTGACCTTGTCATCATCAGGGCATACTGTATTTATTTCCTCTTGCTTTCTTTTCTTTTCTTTGTTTTAAAAGAGGGAAATGTGTTATATTCTGGTCTTCTCCTTCTCTGCTGCTCAGCCTGTGTGTGTGATGTCATTAGAATGTTTGTGTATGCATGGTTTGAATGTGTGGTCAGTTTGAGTGAGTGGGGCTGAGCAGCTGGATGCTGCTCCCGGTGGGGCCTTCCTTACTACCAACTATGATTAATAAACCAACTTAAGTATACCTACGATTATTGAATCTACTTATTTTACAATGTACTTTTAACTTTGTAACAATGTCATAAAGGGACCGCCTCGCTTCGCGCTGAGGAAACACCGCGTGCGAGCGGCGGGCCAGAGCATTAGATGTGGTTGGCAGCGGGGGAGCGCAAAGCGCGCACAGAAAGTCACTGACCCCTGAAAACAAACTAAATTATTAGCAAGGCACTGTCACCTGAAAACAAATTACAATTACCAGCACATGAAAAACAACCAATGTACTATAACATGAAATGAAGTGTAAGGAGCGCATTTACTTATCTTGACTGCGAGCAGCAAGAAAAGAGGGCTATTCACAGTCATAGCTAGCATTATACTTGGGACTGCCTATTCATTGGTTCTTGTTCTGGATTCCACGTTTTCCCATTAGTCAATCTGTTGCTTGGCCTTCTGGGAAATGTAGTTTTTATCGTTTATCTTGGCTGCTATTGAATAAAGCAAGATTTAAAAAGCATAATAGGAGCCTCCGGTCTTGACATAAAATTAAGCTGCATGCTATTGAAGTAAGGAGGACTTGCCTAATGGTCATTGAGGCTTCAGCTGTATTTAACGACAGCTGCGCGCGGGTTCCAACCTCGTAGTTCTCCTGAAGGCATTCTTGCACTACAGTCCACGTGGTAGAGGACATGCAGCAGTCCATTCAAAGCGGCGTTAAGCGGCGCAACGGGCGCCGGCAAGCTCTATCTAATTTTGAAAACGACGCAACGCATTGGCGGCCATGTTTCTCAATTGGAATGTTTTCTATGTGTTACTATGGCCAATTAGGTGCACTTGTGAAACCGGAGCGAATGGACACATGAAGTGTTTAATTTTTCTGTTTCCTGTCATCAGTTCATCAAGTTGTGGCTGCTGCATCTGTCCGGTCACTGTTCCATGAGAAAGGAGTATGCATATATGGCACACCTCTGGACCTTGTGTCTATTATCATCATAGCGGCAGACTTAGCAGTGGGGAATGATTTAATTAAATGTGACCTTTGTTTTCAATGTACTTGCAAGTAAACAGCTGGCTGTCCATTGTAATCTGCCCAGTCATAGAGAACAAACTTGTGCTCTAATTTTGCAAATATAAAGTGATTCATACATTCGAGATTTTCGAAAGTGTTTCTGAGGGACTATAAAGTGTCCAGGTGTCAGAGTTGAGTATTTTCGGGTTGAGAGATCGCTCACGGGGGTCTTTTTAAGTGTTATTGGCATATATTGTCCTATGTCATGCTAAGTTGATTTATTTATGCCATGCTGAATTTTCTGCCGAAGTGTCTGTTCAATGCTGGTCTGGATTTGCTGCACACATATATTTTTAGAATGCACAGCATTTGTCTGAGTGTTTCACTTTGGATACTATTCTTAATTTGCTGCCTGTGTCGGTGTATTATGCCATGCTCGATCGATGGTCTGTGATCTTTTATCCCTGGTCTTGTCAGGTGTGTTGCATGTGTGATACAGACTGTTGAGTGCTAAGGGTTGTGTACTGCAATGTTCAGTTTTAGGGGTCGTGTACCCCATTATTACATTGTAGTGTAGTGTGCCCTTATATTGAGTTTTTTATGGTTTGTGTACCCGGGTGTTATGTTGTAGGGTTTTGTATCCTAGTGATGTGAAGTGTCTGTCCTAAGTGATTAGTGAAGAGAGTAGGGTTTGTGTGTTGCACCCTGGTGTTACTAGTGAACTCCCTTAAGATTAGGGGATGGGTGTGTTGCACCTTATTGTTCTAGTGTGTTGAAGAAGGGAGTGAGTATGGGTGCTGCAAATATATATTTTTTTAAGTTTCAAAAACTTTATTGTAAAAGTATGTGCAGGATTACAATATAGGGAGACAAAAACGATCAATATATCGATGACATACTCCATCGAGTACAATAGTACAGAGTTTCTCCCTGCAAATGCATAAACCAAATTAACGTGTACCCCAACAGTGCAGCGACTTCAGTTCCAATCTAAGCAAGGCAAAAAGTTCTCAGTGGTATCATAGTAATGCAGGATTTCAAAGCGAAATATTCAATGCAGCTTGTAGGAAAATGCTGTTATTATCCTTTTTTTGGTAACAGTCTTCAGTCTCAGCCACCAACCTTCCTCCCCCTGGCGCAGCCCATCCAGTGCAGTCACATTAGGTGTACGTACATTGGCCCCCAGGCTTGCATCAGGAACCTTCCACTGTATGTTATGTTGGTTATCCCGCACATTAAATTGGTCAAGACTCTGCTCATCTTCCATCTGACTCCTGATTCACTTCCCGTGCCAGAAGGTATGAGGTCAGCGGACCCCAGATGTCTTTAGGGCAAAAATTTAATAGGAACCATGTCACCATAATGATGCATGCAATCTTACCATGTGGTCATAGTGTGGACCCAATCCTTGAACTTGGGGGCACGGCCTCTACCCCATCTGCAGGCTACCTGACGTTTTGCCAATAGCAGTCCCATTGCTATGAATTTTGTGCATGTCGTCCTGGGGCCCGGAATAATGCCCAAGAGGGCCATGAGTGGGCATGGAGCCAGTGTGTTACCCACCATATCCGACAATCCCTGAAATGTCTGTGCCCACTATATCTGAACTCGAGGACATTCCCAGGCTAGATGGAGGAACCCTGCGCCTTCTCTACCGCAGCGCGCACATGTATCAGTTTCACGAAGGCGAATCCTGTCAAGTCTGGCCGGGGTATGGTATAAGCGATGTATATACTTAAAATGGATAAGGCGTAGTCTATTATTGCCTGACACTGCCTCTATTTGCGCGCAGCCAGCCTCCCATTGTTCATCAGTAAGAGTGATGTGAAGATCTGTGTCCCATTCATGCCTGGCGCGTAGCAGGCTGGGAGACTATGTTATGTATATGTTGGTAGAGGAGAGATATAACATGCTGTGGAGCTTCTGCGTGCAAGAGGGCGTGAAGTGGGGCCATTGTGTCTGGTTCCTGCAGAAAGTAAGGAGTCAGAGCCTTCACACTCTGCCGGAGACGAGTATACAAAAACGTATCCATAGTGTTTGGTTCGCAAGTATTATAAAACTGTTCCTTGGATCGGAATTGCCCTGCCACGTATAGATCCCCCCCAAGTACTGTAGTTCAATTTCTCCAACATTTTCCGACAGATCCCCCCTAAGGTGACCTGCAGTAGCGGCTTCTGCAAAAGTGGCATCTTAGGCGAGTACAAAAAGGGTGCTTCCAATCGCCCCGCTATGTACTGCCATGCCCGCACAGTGCAGTCCACCGTGGACGGGGCACGATCACGTCCTTTCTCTGTAGTGAAAAGGTAACATTCTGGGGGCGTTGGGGCCATGTAACCGTCTTCCACCGCTAAATGTGGCATGAAGGGTGGCGGGTGGAACCAGTACAGCGCAAAGTGAGCTTGTGCGCAATAATAGTATACTTCAAAATTAGGGACATCATACCCCCCTTTGCGGAACGGCATCATCAAGGTTGTCAATGCGAGCCTCGCTTGTTTCCCGCCCCATATAAGCATCGTCGGTTGCAAGTTAAGTATTTTAAAAAAGAAAGATCCTGGATAATATGGTATGTTGATAAAAAGATATAGTAATTTGGGTTTTAATTAGCGAGATCCTGCCAGCCATGGACAATGGGAGGCGAAGCCATTTGGTGACTAAATCAGTGATCTTGTCCATTGCCGTACCATAATTAAGCCGCATGAGCGCATCACGATCCCTGGTAACCTGTATACCTAGATATTTTACATCCGTATCCTCCCAGACCAAGGGAAAATCCAGGTGGTGTTTAGGGGTGTTATCGGTGAGTGGGAAGACCGCCGACTTAGACCAATTAATTTGCACTCCTGATATTGCTCCAAACTTAGTGATTTCCCTGAGGACGGGGTTAAGATTGTCCTGTGGTTTGTGTATATATAGCGTTATATCATCCACGTATAAGGAGATAAGCAGCTGCATGGCTGGGTATATTAACTATGGTTATGGTGTTGGCGAAGCTTAGCAGCTAGAGGCTCAATTGCCAAAACAAAAAGGACAGGAGACAAGGGACAGCCCTGCCTGGTTCCACTGGAAACCGGGAAAGGCGAGGATTTAGCCATTTAGGAGTACCAAGGCCATTGGGCGGGTATACAGCGATAGAATCCATTGGAGGAAAGCGTCGGGTATTCCTATGTATTTCAAAGTGCCTAGCAAGTAGTCCCATTCAAGGGAGTCAAACACTTTGGTAGCGTCGAGAAATACGGCAACTGCAGAGAACCTAGGGTCAATGTCTTGCAATACCACAGCTAGGGTACGCAAATTATGTGATGTGAATCTGTTGGGGATAAAGCCCGCCTGGTCGGGGAGTGCCAGGCGCTGCATCAGAAGATTGAGACGGGTCGCCAGGACCTTGGCCGGTATTTTAGTGTCGCAGTTCAGTAGGGAGAGGGGTCGGTAGGAATCACAACCATGGGAAGGTTTCCCTGGTTTTAATAGAGAAGTAATAATCGCTTCTCGCATTGTTAGAGGTAAACTGCCTTCCTCCAATAAAGTATAAAAGACCTCCTTCAAAATAGGAGCTAGAGTGGATACATATGTTTTATAGAATTCAATGGATAAACCATCGGACCCAGGGGCACGGCCAGATTTCATTTGTATTATGGCGTCAGTTATCTCGTCCAGCTCAAGATCCAGGCTAAGAAATTTCTGCTGGGTATCCCCAATCCAAGCTAGGGTTGTGTCCTCGAAATAGGACGGTAGGTCTAATGGGGTACCTCTGTGGGAGGAATATAGAGCACTGTAGTAATTTTTTTAATCTATTTTTAAACATCTTTTTATTGAACAAAATCGAAGGACATTACACAACTCGAAACTGACCAGAGCGCATTGAGTGACTGCAAACATACACGTATAGAACATAGACCTCCATATAAGACAAATAAAGCAAAATGTTAAGAATGGGCATAGGCGTCTTCCGATTCCACACTGGCAAGATCCACGTCAGGTGGTGTACAGATGTCCCCATGATAAGCGTTCCAAGCTCCCCAGACCTTACCCCACTTGCGGGGTCGCCCCCTTGACACATACAGACTTCTCCCGGAACATACACCAGTCAAGGCCCTCCATCCACTTCCCAACCCGGGGCGCCCAAACAGCACCCCAGAGATGTGCAATATTACGTTTGGCAATCACACAAGCAAGAGTGACCCAGAGTTTGCCATGACTCGAGAGGTCGGAAGGCTCCCAAACATTCAGCAGACATCGACGCGCCTCCAAATCAATCCACACACCCCATACTTCACTCATCTTCGTATGTATCCTCGTCCAAAAATCGCGGACCTTCTCACACTCCCACAGAATATGAAGGAACGTTCCAGGCATTCCACACCCTTTTCGACAATCTGCAGACACGGCCAACCCCATCCTCAACAATCCAGGACCCGTGGTGTAGGAATGGTGAAGAATCCTGAGTTGGACCAAACAAAGTCTCATCGGGACCGCCACTACTCTAGGGGATGACACCGCCTCCCTCCAATCTTCCTCATCCAGAACTAATCCATCCGCCACCCACTGTTCCCTAAGCTGCTCCAGGGGGTCCTCAGTATGGTTAATGAGTTTTCTATAGGTCAACGATATTGCTTTGGTGGGCAAATAACCATCCAACAGTCGGTCCTCCAGCGGGGAGGCCTCCGGAGGTGTCTCGCCACTGGGGATTACAGCACGTAAAGCATGACTAACTTGAAGGTATCTAAACCGTTCAGTATCATGCAGCTGGTACTTGGCCTGCAACTCCTCAAATGTCAACACCCTATCCTTACCCCACACATCTCGCACCTGTGCAATTCCAATCAAATCCCAACGGTCAAACCCTTTAGTTTTCCACAGATTACCCAACATCTCCAAGCTCCACAAAGGCCTAGCCCGTGTTATTCGCCCTGCCCATTTAAGGGCCCTGTTAGCCTCATGCCATACCCTAACCACCTTCGATGGAGGACCCACCAAAGGGAAGGGACCACTCTTCGCATACAATACTCTAGTGTACTCTCCCCCTGGCACTTGGCCACGGTCCATCGCAAAACCCGGGTCTACCTGCGAGCCATAAATTGCATGATTGATAGGAGTCAACTGGGACGCCCAATAGTATTTCCTGATATTAGGCAGACCAATGCCCCCGTCATACCAGGCCACATCAATTTTGACAATGCAATACGCGGCCTCCCCTCCCACAGAAGGCCGCGCTGCAAAGATTCGATCTCGTTAAATACGATGGAGGCACCGGGTCGAAGGAATTCTGCAGAGCATATAAAAAGCACGGGAGGGCCAGCATCTTAAAGAGGACCGCGCGGCCCACAAAGGAGAGTGGTAATGCTTTCCACCTTGCGACATCACCACGCAGTCTGGCCAATGGGGGTAATAAATTCAAACTAAAGTGTAGCTTGGGGTCCATCGATATCTGAATCCACAAATAATGAAAGCTGACCAATTCCAGCTTCACCGGGCAATTCACTGGCACTCTGGGTGGTTCACCACTTAACACAAAGAGGACCGACTTTGCCCAATCAATAGCGAAGCCCGAGTGCCTCCCGAAAATAGCAAGGATGTCAATAAAAACCAACCGGGAACTGTGAGGGGAGGTCAAATATAACAGGATGTCGTCAGCATATAGCGAAATCTTATCCTCCTATTCCGACGTCCAACGCAGTCCTCTAATCGAACGGTCCCATCGTACCCAGGCCGCAAGCGGTTCCAGGGCAAGGGCAAAGAAGAGTGGTGAGAGAGGGCGACCCTGACGAGTGCCCCTCCCAAGTGAGAAGTCGCGGGGCCTATAATTGTTTATAACCACACGACACAGGGGGGCTGAATAGAGAAGGCGAACCCAACCAATAAATTTGGGGCCAAACCCCAACTTCTCCAGGACCGCAAAGAGGTAAGGCCACTCCACTCGATCAAAAGCCATAGTGGCATCCAGGGACAACAACACCGCCGGTTCATGGATGCGGGACGCACCCGCCACCACTCTATGGAGCCGACAGAGATTAAGTGCCGTGTTCCGATGCGGCATAAAACCGACTGGTCCGGATGCACCAGCGTCGTGATAACCTTCACTAGACGGGCGGCAAGCAGTTTGGCTAGCACTTTAGGCTCTACATTTAAAAGGGAAATCGGACGATACGACGAACACTCCAGGCGCGGCTTAACGTCCTTATAAATGACCACAATGTTCGCAAGGCGTTGATCATAAGACAGCTCGCCACGGTCTCTACTTTCAAGATACATATCTTTCAGGTGCGGGGCCAAGCGGTTGGCATAAAGCTTAAACAATTCAATGGGGAGACAGTTCGGGCCAGAAGCTCTGCCGGAGTGAACCCCCCTAATGGCCATCGCCACCTCATCGTTCGTGAGGGCAGAGTCCAGAAATTCCCTGTGCTCGGCAGACAGAACCGGCATCGGAATGTCCCAAATCATATCCGCGTTTTCTCCCTCCTTAAAGTCCCCTGCCGAGGTATAGACCGCCTCAAAATATCGGGCAAATTCCTCCACAATCAACTGAGGATCCGACGAAGCCGCCGCACCCGCAATACGCAGTTCCGGCACCAACCGAGACCCCCAATCACCCTTTTCCAATCATGCTATCAACTTCCCGGCCTTGTTGCCATTTTCATATAATCTACTCTGCGTAGTAGCATTTTGTGTCTTTGCTCTGTCATGTGTCAGGGTCCTGTACTCGTCCCGGAGCAATCCGAGGCGGTGCCCCGCCCCAGGGTCGCTCCCCGAGGAGACAGCGGCTTCCAAGATCAATAACTCCGCCTCCACCCTATCTATTTCCGCCCTGCTTTTCTTCTTCTGCCCAGATACTTGGGAGAGAACCTCCCCCCTTGCCACCGTTTTATACGCTTCCCACAGGGAACACTTCGACGTAACCGACCATTCATTCTCCTGAAAATAACAATCCGTGACACGTACAAGTTCCTTCCTGACAGCGGGGTCCTTCAGACGCCACGCATTAATCGGTGCAACCCTACCCACATCACCCGACCCATCCGCAGACAAAGCCAAATCGGCGAGTGATCTGACACTCCCCGTGCCAAATGAGTCACCTCCTGAATAAAGGCGCCTGAGACGCTGGTAATAAGACACAGTCTATCCTAGAAAGTGAGTGGTGTGCCGCAGAGGCGTGTGTATAACCCACTTCACTAGGGTACCGAAGTCGCCATCCGTCCACCAAACCCGACGCGGAGATAAAATCCGCCAGCCATCTACGGGAAGGCAAAAGCACACAGGAGGGGTGCCTGTCTAGTTCACCATCCAGTACTGCATTGAAGTCCCCGCCCAGCACCATTGTCCCAATGGGCAGAGTCAGAAACACCCGGCCCAAATCACAGAAAGTATCCACCTGTAATGCTGGAGGGACATAGATAGACAGAAACTTGACAGTCCTACCCTCCCAAAGCCCTGATGTTCCAACATATCAGCCTCTGTTGTCAGACCACGTCGACTGAATAGTGGGAGGAAAGGAGTTTTTCACCAAGATCCCTACTCCTCTAGAGCCAGAAGTAAAGCCAGCATGAGCCACTAATTTGTAGCCCCCTCTGTGAAGCGCCATACAACGTTTTCCCAAGAGATGAGTTTCCTGCAGCAACACCACGTCGGGCGAGTGCCTTCTAATCAGTTGACTCACCATAGTGCGCTTGATCCTATCATCCAAGCCATTTACGTTTCAGCTGAGGACGGAAAACCCCAAACCCAACCTAGCGGAAGCCATTCATATCTCCGAAAAAGAACAGGATATCCATAGGCACCCATAGCGGGCTCTGGTCACACAAAATAAACAAATCGACAAACAAAAACCCCCCATTCCCAATCCCCCAACCCCCCACCCTACACCCCTGTATGTAGCATACGCACATCCCCAACTCGCAGTGAGCCTGTCACCCCAACTAACTACAAGTATCTAAAAGTAGAAATACAGAGGAGGACCTTACAACAGGCCGCCCGCCCCCACCACCCCAAACCAACCACAGTCCCCCGCACAGTAAAATACAAAAGAGGCCCCAATAAAAATAATCAAGGGGGGGGAGAAAAACAACCCGACCAGTCCCACTGGGCCACCAATAATGTTAATTCGACACAGACACGACGACAAGTCACTGTTCTTCACTATCTGGCCGGGCCTGAGCCCTGGAGTCCGGACCCTCAATCCGATCCAGCCAGTCTGCGGCAACCGGAGGATTATCGAAAAACCAAGTCTTCCCATCATTTTCTATCCGAAGACGAGCCGGAAAAGTCATCGAGTACTTCATGTCCCGGTCCCTCAGCCGCCGTTTGATGGACATAATGTTCTGCTGCTGTTTCTGTACCATCTGGGTGACATCCGGGAATAACAACAACGAAGCGTTCTCATAGGCCAGCGGGCCCGAGGATCTCGCCGTTTGCAGGATCGCATCTTGATCCCGAAAATTCAGAACCCGGGCAATTATGGGACGAGGAGGCGCACCCGTCTTCGGACAACCACCGGGAACTCTATGGGCCCTCTCCACTGTAAAAAAGTTACTGAGGACCTTAGGCTTAAGATGTTGCAGGACGAGTTCCTCGACAAAGAGATCCAGAGTCAACCCCTCCGACCTCAGCGGCACTCCCAGAATGCGGACGTTATTGCGGCGCGCCTGTCCTTCATATTCATCGAGCTTTCAGTCAAATTGAGTCCGGGCCGCCTTAAGGTCTCGCACCTCTTTCTGCAGCTCCGACACATTCTCGATAAGACTCGTCGTCTTAATTTCCAAGTTCTTAACTTTCTCCGTCGTTTTAGTAAGGTTAGCCCTTATGAGGCCCACTTCAATCGACACCGAGTCCAGTTTAGTGTCCATCTTACCCAAGGAAGATTGGACCCCGGTAATCGCTGCCATCAAGTCTTTCATAGTAGGATCCTCCACGACTAAATCGCCATCCCTACCCCCCGTCAGGGTACGTTTCACATCCGCTGGGGACCCCTTGGAGATTGCGTACCTGTCCATTTTGTTAGACTGGACCTGACTAGTATTCTTCGACGATTTCGTCTGGGGCTTCTCAACGTCCCCTCTCAACGCCATTGCCACCTCCAATCGGGTCCTGGCAGCTTCCTCAGAAATGGGATCTCAGACCAGGATAGATGGACTCAGCATGCCCCAGCTGCGGCTCTCCTGCGATAAACCGAGTTCCGACCGGTCACTTCCGGTCCCAGAGGCCGATGTTGTCGCACTCCACTGCGGATGGCGCCACACTCGGGGTCCCGGTGTCTACGCCAGTAGGCCCCAAAGTTTCGGACGACAATAATCTGTCGCCGAAGCACCCAAACGAACGAGAATTTCACCTATTGACTCAGGTGCTGATCCCCCCACCCGATGGTAGGGACGGGGTTCAGGATAATGTGCCGGATGGCTGGTCAGGTTTGGCGGCCGGCGGAGCCGAGGCTCAAGCTGCCATCTTGTTCGCTGGTGCGGCTCCTCCCCCACTGTAGTAATTTTTAAGGGTACATAATTGGTCAGGGAGGTTCCTATGAATATTCCCGTTGTCATCCTGAAGCTCCGTCACATAATTGGAGAATCGGGGGGGGCTTAACTACGGACGCCAGAGCTTTCCCCGGGCGGTCCCCCTCCCCATAAACTCTAGCTCCATATGATGCCCTCCCCAAAAATTACATTCCGGTAAAAAAAATCACATATGTCCTGTTCCATCTCTGTTCGTAACACCATATCTTGCAAATATAGCGGGTTAAGACGCCAGGCACTATATGGGGAGTGAGTAACAGGTGCATGCAATTCCACCATGGCCGGTGAGTGATCCAAATGTTTGCGAGCTAACTGAGTTGCCCGACCCAACCAATGAGCCATTCCCCTGGATATAAACAGATAATCTAATCTGGCCAAGAGGCATGGAACGCTGAAAAGTGCGTTCCCTCTCACAGTGATGGATGCAAGTGTCTCCAAGAGTCTAATAGTCAATGTTCCTCATTAATATCCCGCAATGTCTGCTGGGTGGCTGTGTGGTGTGCAGGGGAATCGTTGGATCGGTCCTTGTGGGGATACATAACCGTATTAAAGTCCCCACCCCAGATGACCTAAGGGATAACTATCTCTTGTATTTTACTCCAGAGGCGAAGGAGGGTCTGTGGGTCATCTACGTTCGGCCCATAGTAATTAGTGAAGAGGACATCATGGGAGTAAAATCTGCCCCAGAGCAAACAGTATCTACCCTCCGGATCAGTGACCGACCCCCCCCCCCCCCCCCCCACGGGTGGAAGGCAACCTCTTTCTTCACTAGAATGGCAACACCTCTGGAATATGTGGAATACGATGGTGTGTAGCCCAACATGAGGCATAGGGAGGGGCCACACAGGGGCTCAGGTGCGTCTCCTGCAACATGGCAACCTTGACATGATGTCTATCCAAATAACCAAAAATCTGACGCTTCTTCCGTGGGTCATTGAGACCGCGAACATTCCAGGAAGCTACAACAATACTATTAATGTCCTGCATACCAGCAATCATTGAATCGTGTGTAAAAGATGTCAAAAGACCTCACTTCCCTGTCACCAGGAAACTGGTTAAATCGCTGCATAATGACGTCAAAATACAATCCCACCTCCCAGACTGGCGTCCCCACAACTTGCCGGGAACAGACCTTTCCCCTCCCCAAAAATGAACACCATGCAATTAGCAATAGTCCCCACAAGATAGCTACAGGGGGAGTGCCCTTTCGGGGTCATAGTAGGGACTCACGACCCGCCCACTTCCCTCCATACTCTCACCCACCCATAACTCCGCCACCTGGCAGGTAGCTACTGCGGGACGGAGGTAAGTAACCGAACCTAACAGTTGTCCAAAGTAGAAAGCTACATATACATCACCAGCATGGTTCCTGGCTGAAAAAACAAGTCAGTAGCAAGGAAGATCCTCTGCATCCATTGGTAAGAGTACAGTTCAAGAAGAACCTGGCGCGGGCGATGTGGATCTTGACCGGTTCCCGGCCTCCGACTCCACAGTGGCCGAACGTCAGTGACGTCGAAGATAATCTTCAGCTTGCTGTGGGTTCGAAAGTAATGCTGCGAGCCATGATGGGTAATCTTTAGTTTTGCCGCATATAACATTTCATAGGGGATGTGCTGAGCCTGCAGTTTCTTTTTGACCGCCGTAAAATTCCGCCTGGCATCCTGTACCATCTGGGTAAAGTTCGGAAAAAAAGATAATGTTGTGTTTTCACAACGTACCTGCTCTTTCTCACGAGCCAAGCGGAGGACCACGTCCCTGTCTCTGTAGTTAAGAAAGCGGGCGATCACCGGCCTCGGCGGTGCACCAGGCTTTGGGCGGGCTGCCAATGTTCTGTGTGCCCTTTCCACTGTAAGATCCGCCGAGAAGGAGTCCCTGCCAAAGAGATCAATAACCAGGCGCTCTATGAAATCTTCCATGTGCCCCATCTGCGTGGATTCTGCCAGGCCCAGGATGCGAACGTTGTTCCTACTGGAACGTGCTTCTAAATCCACGTTTTTGTCGGCGATCACCTTCAGCAGTTTGTCCATTTGCGAGGCATGCGCCCTACTTGCCGTAGCGCCATCTTTCTGGTTAGAGATTCTGGTTTCGGCCTCCTTCAGGCAGGTGTCATGCTGACCTAGTTTGGTGACTACAGAATCCATATGTGCATTCATGGAGTCGATCTTAGCATCAATAGAGGTAAGGCTCTGTTTCATACCTAATAATATGGTTTTCCAATCCTTTTCAGGCGCATCAGTAGTATCAGAGTCTCCATGTTCTTCAGAGCGCGTCTTGGATGACTTACGCGCTTCAAAGGGAAGTGTGGCTTGTCTGGCGTCTGTGCGCCCAATGGCGCGAGATAGCAGGGAAGTAAAGGAGGGGACCTGTGAAGGAATGCACTGTGCGCACCTCGATGGAAGGCAGGAGGGGTGCCAGGTTGTCTCCACTCTCAGGAAATGTCGCACCGCAGTATCCGCGCTCTTAGTACCGAGTGTGATCTCCCAGCGAGCCGGGTCTTAACAATCAGCTGGCCAAGCCCTTCAGTACCTGCATTCAGGAGGTCCAGTGTAAAGGGGGAGGCCCAGTATTGTAGCCTCTGATGTGGCGGACCCGATCCATTCAGCAGTATCCAGAGAAGATCCACGCAAAATCATGTCCCTCAGGGGCGAGAAGCACCACAGTCACATCATCCTCCTGCGAGGGCGAAAGTACATGCAACAAGCAAGCCGCCTGGCTGGATCCGGTCCCGCAGCGTGCCCGTGGCAGCTGCAATAAAATGGCGGCCGCCCCGGCCAAAGCGAAGTGTCAGCAAGGCAGTAAGAAGCCCCAAGGATAGCACCTAGGGCGCAGAGCAGTCCAGGCCTGCAGCTACTGCAACGCGGGAAATGCGGCGGGGCACCAAGGAGAGCCCGCGGCTTCCGTGCACAGCAAGTAGATTTTAGCAGCACCTTAGGGTCCAGAGGGGACGTGGCATCTCTCTGCGCCGCCAAATGTCTTCCCGCCCGCAGATATTAGTGTCTGCTGCAATATGCGAGGCACCGGGGTCCAGGAGCGGGACACAACACCCCCTCCCCGGCTCACCGGATTCTGTAGGTGCCGCGTCTCTCAATCGCGGGGCACAGTTCTTGAGTTCACAGGCCTACCAAGCCGCGGTGTTTCCCAGCGCAGGCTGGCCGATGGGAGGTCCCAGCAGCAAACAGGCGCTCCCCGGCGCTCGTTGCCAAAGGCAGTTTTCCGCTGTTCTTCGGGCCAGGAGGACAAAAAAGATATCACCGGATGCAGGACAAGCTTAGGAGGCAAGCGGTGCCACTAAAAATGCAAAATATGGACACAGGATGGGTATGACGGATGATATTGGGTTCGGTGGGGCTGGCACCTCACAGGCTTGCGGCCATCTCGTTCGTGCGCCACCTAGCGCCCCCCTGCAAATGTATTTACGGGCGTTATTAGCTCCCTAAGTCCTGCAAAGATTTACCTGTTTTTAATTATTAATGTGTTTAATGTAATAGGACTGTTTGATCATTTATTGTCATTCTTAGTCCTTTTAATTGTTGATGTATGAGTTCGAATTTTTACTTTCATTTTTTGCCCTTTTCTAATATTGATGTATGAGTTCGAATAGTTAGGAGACTCGTTCATTGTTTATTTCCATCAGACTTCTGTTGGTATTTTCAATTGTTTCTCTAAGTGGAGGAGATGTGTTGTAACATGTTTGTAGCTATGCATCCTTTTCATAGTTCCCAGTTCCCTGCTGCTTAGCCAGTGTGAGTTTGATGTAATGGAATGTTTAAGAGTGCCTAGTTGGTATGAATGTCATTTGGAGAGAATGAGCTCCTTGTAGGGTATTTACCATCTTTCTTATAACCTGTAACTAAGACTTATCTTAACCTATATCTTATAACCTACATGACTGGCTACCTGATTTCCTACCTTGTGGTTCTGAAAATTCTGGACCCTGCTATAATATAGTACCGAGGCCCAACACTCGTGTCACAAAATATCATCGTATCATGACGAATTTGGTATCGGCAGACCGGTAATGATTAGGACATTATCCCTATGCATTTGCGTCATGATTGAGTGATGCTATCACCCTTAAATCGTGGTTTCCGTCTCGAACCCTCGGGTTCCATTTTGTGAACGGCATCCATCTTGTGGCTTGCCCTCATATAGTCAATTGATTGAGGCCGAGTTTGATCCAAAAGGACACGTCCACCTTAGCTGACTTCCCCATGACCTGGCCGAGCTGACTCCACTGACTCCAGCTAAACCTGTTCGGACAGTTCCTCGCCCAGTGGCCGAGTAAGATAGCATCAAGGCACAACATGCCATAAACCATTCACTACACACAAACCATGTTATCCACACACATACACCTGTCCCTGTTTCTTGTTTATGGCCGGTTTTACGATGAGGAGGTGCCCGATTTTATTGGGGTTTCATCGATATCTGATGGTAGTTCTGGGCCGAGCTGGGTAATCTATCACGAACTAGACACACGAAATTGTAGGCTGGCCATCATGACTTTGCTTTTTCTTTGTTGTACAAATATGTATATGGTTGCATCATAAAACAAAGAATTCTTGCCTGAAGTGTAATATTGCGTATAAAAGGAGAAGGCTAGTTCTGTAAAAACGAACAGTCTCCTGAGAATCTACATCCCGTGCTGTTGTACTTCTAGGACACTTGTTACTTGGTTGCAGCCAATAAAACTCGATCTTTGACTTCACCTAGAAGACTCTGTGTTTCTGTGGTCTGGAACAGGGAGAACTCAGAGGTCTTCGGGTGTTATCCCCTAGCACCACCGGGTTCCTAAAAACCCAGCACCTCAGTTGGCGCCCAACTCGGGCGGTATCAAGCAGTGACGGTCCAAGCCAGATGTTCGTGAGGAGCTTCGTCTGAAAATTCCAGAGGACGGCCAGCCACTTCAGCGACCCCTGTATGTCGACGTGGTTCCGAAGGTCTTTGCTGCGAGGTTCCCCGCGTCCCGACGGCTATGAAGGACTGCTGCCCTGACTATGGCCCTGTTTTGGACCCAGTGATCCTTGGTGGAGCGAAACGATAGACGAGTCTTCTAGTGACGTCATCGATCTTCAATACTTCAGTTAAGTATAAGTGGAGCGTCTCCCAGTCCTTAGTTTGATTCTTAGTTTTGGTATCCTTGAGATACACCTTGTTTGGAACTTGCAAGCGCCAAAACCAAGGGATTCGTGTATTCACGAAAATATCGTATTCGATAATCCTTTGAAGTTTGAAGCTAGAGTAGTGATCGAAGATGCCTGGTCTTAGCAGACTTGGAAACTTGTTTTGTCTTGGTTGTAGTAAGGACTCCCGATTAGAGGATTCGTGTCCGGTTCCTCCGATTGGAACTCCAACATATGAACTCTATATAAAGCACGGAGTAGGCCCTATCACATATAATGAAGTATGGATAAAGTACACCAGAAAAGATGGTGTTTTAAAATGGCCCCAATATGGTAGCTTTGACGCAGAAATTTTAGATAATCTCGAGGTCAAACTGTTTAAGAAGAAAGCCCAGCCGGCGATGTTTGACTCCTTTCGCCTGTGGCGCAAAGAAGCCAAACAGAAAGAAATGAAATTAGCAAAGAAAAATAAAAGAGGTATGTCAATGGTGCAAGCTGCCGTTGCATACAGGGTTAATGAGGAAGAGCAAGAGAGTGAACAAATGCTCAGAAGCAATAAGTTAGCAGTAGATAAATGTTACCCAATGTTGCCACATGAAGGACAAGGTTCAAAAGAGACATCAGAGAAGGATCCATTAATGTCCCATTTACTGAGTTCGCAACCCCCATATGCACTAGATGCTACTGCACCCCCGAAGCGCTTTGTTATACCGCGCCCCGGCGCACGAACTGCAGTTCTCGCACAAGCACCAGCGCCTCTTCAGCTGGTTCCTACTTCTCCGGCGCAGCCCTCTCAAGGGCCGCCGCCTTTGCTACATACTCCATCTACTTTTTCAACGACTTTGCCTACTGCTCCAACTGTTTATCTTGATACTACTTCTGCCTCGACTTCTTCTGCCACTGCTTCAACTTCTGCTTTCCATCAGCCTGGCTCTTCTGACGTTTCTGCCTTTTAACCTGCTTCTCCCTCAGTTCGACAGAGAGTGGCAAGTACTGTCACTGGTCTGTTCTCACCTTTCTTTGAGTCGCCTAAGACGACCCCTAAAACAGAACGTAGACAGTTGCGTAGTCAACTGCCTGATTATGAGGAAAGAGTAGTGCTGAATGAATTAGCACGTAAATGGGTTACTGATACTGTAAAATATGATGTTTAGTCTGTTATGGAAGTCTTCCGTCAGTGGGACGCATCCACTCAAAGATATGTATTCGAAGAGATGTGTGTATATCTCTGCGAAGATTTGCAAGACAGTGATCCAAAACGCAAAATGCAGGAACTATTCCGTGGGCGATTCAAGTTCTACGAAGGCATGATTGTAGGTGCCGATGTTGAACGAGCAATAGATTTGTTGTTATCTTATAGGAGCAAGGGAAACGTCTCTAGATCACTGTATGAGGATGACATGTCAGGTAGGAAAAAGGCGCGACAGTACCCCATGAGAGAGGTTCCTCCAGTTTGGAGGGAAGGTGATGCGAATGCAAATCCAGCAATTACACCGCATTTCCAGCGTGTATGGGTACATGTCCCCTGGAAAAGATCCGAAGTTTTAGCACTCAAGCAGACATTGCCTGATCCCCGTAAAAATCCTGCAGGGTATTATAAGGAGTTATCGCAGACTGCCAGCTCATGCATAATGAATTTAGCAGATGTAGACATGTTGTTTGGGAATGTTGTTCCACAGCCCTTATGGAGTAAGATTCGCCATACAGACCATGATCAAGAATTAGGTGATATGTGGGCTAATATTACTACTGCTGATGCTAGACAAGTTGGTGGCTCTAAGCCCGAGCCATTAGTAGCTGAACTTCCTGGTAGAATTATCACGTATATGAAGACTTTAATGCCTGAATTACGTGTGAATTGGGACAAGTTGTCTGCGTGCAAGCAGAAGAAAGATGAGAATGTGTCTGACTTTTTCACGAGGTTTGAAGAGACTTTCGTCGATCATAGTGGTCAGGATATGGCTACCGAGGGTGGCCAAAGATTGTTTGTAGACAAATTTGTGCATAATCTGCTTCCTGAACTATGTAATAAATTGAAAGATTCAGAGAGTGCTTGGGCTGTTTCCACGTCAGCGCAGATTCTAGCCACAGCTACGAAAATAGGCGCAAAGACGAGCTAGATAAGGCAGACAAAAAGACTAAAGATTTGAAAACTAAAGTCCTTCTCCAGCAAGCCTATCCGCCTCGCACCGCTAGTCAGCCTGATTATCAGCAACCACAGCAGTATTCGAGAAACTCACAAAGAAATGAGTCTTCTCAACAATGTTTACCGTATGGTCCGAATCGGTGTGCGTATTGCAAGGAAGAAGGTCATTTCAAAAATAGTTGTCCCGCTCTATTGCGACGTTTAAATGGTGTTTCTGGTGCAAGAGGTAGAGGTGTTCAACAGGCTCCTAGGGGTAGGGGCCGTGGAAATTTCCCCCAGAATGCTACTTCTCTTCCGCCTCAGAATTCCATGAACAGCTTTGACCAACAGAATAATGCGTCTTCTAGGTCAGCTCAGTACTATGCTGATGACTATTACGCAGAAAACGGGAATGAGGGTAATGATTGCTAGGACAGCCATGGACAAAGAGAGGGAGTTGTTTCAGTTCCAGTAGATCAGAATGGACCTTACGTTGAGGTGACTACATCAGGAGTGTCGGAACCTTTTCTGCTGGATACTGGTGCTACAAAAAGTTCGATTATGCACTCAAAACTTCCTGGCGCACCTTTGTCTGGCGAAATGAATGTTTCAGTAGGTTTTTCTGGCGCCCCGGTTAGAAACCCGATTTCTAGTCCTATGCCCCTTTCTGTTGGCCCATATGAATTGGAAGCACCCCTCATTCTTACAACAGGTTGTGGTGAAAATTTGTTACGTTTGGATTTGTTAAAGAGATTATATGCGACTTTGTACTGTTCTCCTTCGGGAGTACAACTTACCCTAGGTAAGAAAGTGATCTCCCCAATGTATTTGTCAAAGGAAAATATTCCAACAGAATTGTCATCTCTTCCGGACATACTTTGGGCTACTGGTTCTAATGATGTGGGTCTCTTGGAGATAGCGCCATATGTCATAACATTGCGAACCAATGTTAGGTTGCCACGTATTCCCCCATACAAGATCTCTAACGAATGTGAAAAGGCGTTGTCAGCGATCGTTTACGATTTGATTGAGAAAGATGTCATTGAAGAGACAACAGGCAACATTTGTAACAGTCCTATTTTACCTGTTTTAAAGCGTACTGATCCTTCACAGCCACCTGTGTACAGATTTCTGATTGATCTCAGAGAAGTGAACAAGATTGTTGTGCCACAGTTTCCAGTCGTTCCCGACATTACTGCCCTATTGACTATGGTTCCAGCTTCAGCCACTTGGTTCTCAGTGATTGATTTGAAGAACGCTTTCTTCAGCATCCCGATTGCTGAGGAGAGCAGAGATATTTTTGGCTTCAATTTAGGAGGACGAAGTTTCCGCTTCAAACGCGCTCCTCAGGGCTACTGTGAAAGTCCATCAATATTCAGTCAGGCTCTGAAATCACAACTTGACACGATTGTTCTACCTGATGGTGCGACTCTCATTCAGTACGTAGACGATTTGCTGATCGCTGCAGATACTGAAGAGATTTGCAAGGAAGCCACATTGCCGTTGTTGCGTCATTTATGTGACATGAAGCACAAAGTCTCTCTTTCGAAATTGCAATTTTGTCGACAAGAAGTGACCTACTTAGGTCACATCTTATCGAAGGAGGGAAGGAAGCTAACCCCAGAGAGAATGCAGGCAATTGCAAGATTGAGTGTCCCAAGGACACAGAGAGGAGTGCGTGCTTTCTTGGGCATTACATCATATTGCAGACAATGGATTCCGAACTTCTCATTGTTGGCCAAACCTTTACTGGCCCTAATCTGTAAAGATACACCCAATCCTGTGCCTTTGTCTGAAGATTGTCAGAAGAGTTTTCACGAGTTGCGTGATGCATTGTGTTCGGCTCCTGTGTTGGGTAACCCCGACTACAGTAAGCCTTTCACACTATATGTCCATGAGAAGGAAGGTTTTGCATTATCAGTCCTGACACAACCCTTTGGGGACAAACAGCGCCCATGTACGTACTTTTCCGCGACTCTAGATCCTGTAGCTAAGGCATTACCAGGTTGCTTGAGGGCCACTGCTGCAGCAGCTGTCTGTATTCGACAGTCTGCTGGGTTAGTAATGAATAACACTCTGATCGTTATGGTCCCACATGCAGTAGACATTTTGCTAAACAGAACGAAGACACAGCACTTAACTAGTGCTCGACTGTCGAGTTATGAGCTGACACTATTAGCAAGTCACATTCACATAAAGAGGTGCGATACACTCAACCCAGCCACGTTATTGCCCATTCCAGCAGAGACAGATGAGGTCGAAAAACATGATTGCTGTTTTAGGACAGAAGAAGAGACAAAAGGGAGAGTAGACTTACAGGACACTCTCCTTCCTGAATGTAATGATGCTTTATGGGTTGATGGTTCATGCTTCAAGTTGCCAAATGGTGATACGACTGCAGCATATGCGGTGACAACATTGCACACGATTGTGGAAACCGCACGTATCCCGCACAATTCTGCGCAAGCAGCAGAGTTAATTGCGCTTACAAGAGCGTGTGTGTTGGCAAAAGGAAAACGAGTGAATGTGTATACAGACAGCCAGTACGCCTTTGGCGTGGCTCACAGTTTTGGACGATTGTGGCGTGAACGTGGGTTCCTGACGTCGCATGGTGCAAAGATACAGCACGGTCAGCTAGTTAACGAGCTTCTCGAGTCACTGACCTTGCCACTACAAGTTGCGATTGTGAAATGCAGTGCACACAGAAAGATTCAAGATGATGTTGGTCGTGGGAATATATTTGCAGACGAAGTTGCGAAAGAGACTGCAAGGAACACAATGAGTCGAATGTATGTTGTAGGTCCTGCGAGATGGATTGCTGATGTGGGTATGTGTGAGGACACTATTGAAAGTGTGAAGTCTATATAGTCTGAGGCCACTGAGAAAGAGGTGAATGAATGGAGAGAAAGCAAGTGTAGATTGGATGCGAATGATTGTTGGGTCGAATTGTCAGAGCATCAAAGATGGCTGTTACCCGACGCGTATGTGCTTGCAGTGGTGACAATGGCTCATGGGATGGCTCACATCAGCGTGAAAGGAATCTGTAAGTTGTTGGCCCCAGTATGGCAGAATAGTGGCATCCCAAAATGTGCAGAGAATGTGGTCAAGAACTGTATGGTGTGTTTGAAGTACAATCCCGGTAGGGGAACTCCAACTCCAGCTGGTCATTTTGCGCCTCCAACGTATCCGTTCGAGGTTTTGCAGCTCGATTTCATCCACATGGAGAGGTGCAACAATCTGAAATACGTGCTTGTTGTTGTTTGCGCCTTCTCCAGGTGGGTGGAAGCGTATCCCCTTAAGGACAATACTGCCTTGTCCACAGCCAAAGCCCTTGTCAGAGAATTCTTCCCCAGATTTGGTATGCCTAGAATGGTCTGGAGTGATAATGGAAGTGAATTCGTGGGACGAGTGATGAAGAGAGTGTGTGAGTGTCCAGGCATACACCAGAAGTTCCACGCTGCAAATCACCCCCAATCAGCCGGATTAGTAGAGTGCTACAACGGCACGTTAAAACTACAATTGGCCAAGGTCCAAGCCAGCACAGGTCTTAAGTGGCCTGACGCCCTGCCTTTAGCACTCCTATCTACAAAGATGACTGTCCATTCTAGACTGGGACTTAGCCCCCACGAAATCGTGTTCCGGCGCCCAGCAAACATATGGGGAGTACCAAGGCCCAAGAAACTCAGTGAGATAGAGCACCCTGTACTGCTTGACTATTTGCACGAATTGACAACTAAATTGCGTGTTTTACACCAACAGGTTCACAGTTCCTCTCCGCCAGCGTCTGATGATCCAGGCCACGCCATTGAACCCGTCTCCTGGGTACTAGTGCGGAACTTCCAGCGGACTAAGAACGAGGAGCCTCGTTGGTCCGGACCCTTTCAAGTCCTGCTGACTACCCGCTCTGCAGTACGTGTCCACGGAAAAAAACATTGGGTGCACGGCGCCCATTGCAAACGGGTCCCGCTGCCCCTTCCATATGACCGGTGGGTCCAGGAGGGAATTGCTGACTCTGAGACCGAGTCCGTGCCCCGCTTCGTGCCCTTCAGTATTGCACGTTTGAAAGGAACTGGTACAGAAAAGGAGAGCGACCGAGTTCTGCAAGGATTTGTGCCACCGTCAATGCAGTTGGACACTACAGAACCTGAAAGCTTGTTTGAAGACCACACCATACCTGGGAAACAACTGTATAATCTGAGGCCAAGAAAAACGAACTAATAAAAGTAAACTAATAAGATTTTTCTTTCCCCCCAAGAACCATTTTTTACTGTGCAGCTCTCTCACCCAGGGAACTTGCTAATTTTTTGATTTTCGAACCGCCATCCGGGTCTGCTGCTAGGGTCGCGGTTGACAGTCTAGGGAGTGCAGCTGGAGACGTTTAGGTCGACAGTTCTGGTTGGTCTAAGGGAATTACCCTGGACTGAACAGAGCACTTCTTAGCAGAATCAATCTCCCACCGCGGGCAGCAACTAGAGGATGGAGTTTCCAAGGGCAGAAAGACCTGCTAGATCTGCGAACTTCGAAAAGAGAGTATGCTCTGTGATGGCGAAAAGACAATTTTTAATAATATGCATTCTAATGTTGTGTAGCATAATGATGTTTTTGATTGGCTATACTCTATTCATATTTTGAGTTACCTTTGTACACAACACTCAGCCCACACCTCCTCCTACTGGTTCCCCCCCATTCTTTTCACCCTCTGCCGGAACACGAGTCTGCCAGAAGATTAGAATTCATGAATAATTCATTCGTCCAACTCCTACACCAGCACCAATCTGTAATGAACACCACGAACTGTTGGGTATGTGGACTTATGCCACACACAACAGATAATGGTATTCCGTATTTTGTCCTGCCATTTGGCTACCATGGTTCTCTGTGGGCCTTTAGAGCAATGTTCCTGTTTTCCCTCGAACCATATGGTCCAGGGAAAAACTCAAGCAACAAGGCACTAGTGGCGGGAATTAGAAATATGAGTAGGGATGTCGACACATACAAAACGATTCCCAGAGATGAATTGATGCCTTACAGCAGATGGAATATAACACAATATGGAATTTCCTTGGCTGAGAGTCTGAAAGCAAAGAAATCCTCCCCAATCTGGATAGTACCCCACCAAGGTCACTTATGTCTGCAGGGAAATGGCAAAAACCCTAGAGCCCAGTTAGGGAAGAGTGTCTGTACTGAAACTTACGTTTTGCAGTCTCAGACCTCCCCTTCATTCTTAGCGGCTAAGGGTACCTACTTCGTCTGCCATGACAAAGCATATACATGGTTGCCCCCTGACTTCTCGGCCACATGTTTCATCTCGTTTCTGCTGCCACCCACCTACACGGCCGAGGCAGATTACCATCGGACAAGGATAGTTAGGGGTGTCGTGAGTAAAGACGACACTGCGGGTCAAGAGTTTGGAGACTTCGCAAAGGGTTTTCTGCCGTTTTGGGGGCCTATGGTGAACAGTAGGAACATTCGCCAGTTGACAAGGGTAGTTGAATCCTCCGTGACCGAAACGGCCGGTGCCCTTAGTAACTTGACTGCTGAGCTCCAGTCGGACTGACTTACTGACTTATGACTCTTCAAAATCGGGTTGCCCTACATGTCATACTTGCAGACCGTGGCGGGGTATGTAGAGTGATCCAATCCAGTTGCTGCATTTTCATCCCTGATAATGCTCCGACAGTGTACCAAGCCATCTCCAAACTGCACAAAATCTCTGATTCCATTCACGTGGAAAAAGGGGATTGGTCCTTGTTAGGGTGGTTCTGGGAACTGATATCTGCCTGGGGATGGAAAACTCTGATATTCCTTGGGATGATCTTAGCCATTCTGTTCCTGTTCTGCCTGTGTGTGCAGTGCGCTCCTGCAATATGTGGCCTCTGTGCTACGTCATGTGTAAGGAAGCCTGTGTCAAGGGACGAATTGAGTAACAGGATGATGCTACAGCAGCATCTCCATGACTTCATGAATACAGATTTGGACTCAGATTAGCATGAGTTATTGCCTATATAAGGACAAAAGGAGGGTCTGTGGTTCTGAAAATTCTGGACCCTGCTCTAATATAGTACCGAGGCCCAACACTCGTGTCACAAAATATCATTGTACCATGACAAATTTGGTATCGGCAGACCGGTAATGATTAGGACATTATCCCTATGCATTTGCGTCATGATTGAGTGATGCTAACACCCTTAAATCGTGGTTTCCGTCTCGAACCCTCGGGTTCCATTTTGTGAACGACATCCATCTTGTGGCTTACCCTCATATAGTCAATTGATTGAGGCCGAGTTTGATCCAAAAGGACACGTCCACCTTAGCTGACTTCCCCATGACCTGGCCGAGCTGACTCCACTGCCTCCAGCTAAACCTGTTCGGACAGTTCCTCGCCCAGTGGCCGAGTAAGATAGCATCAAGGCGCAACATGCCATAAACCATTCACTACATACAAACCATGTTATCCACACACATACACCTGTCCCTGTTTCTTGTTTATGGCCGGTTTTACGATGAGGAGGTGCCCGATTTTATTGGGGTTTCATCGATATCTGATGGTAGTTCTGGGCCGAGCTGGGTAATCTATCACGAACTAGACACACGAAATTGTAGGCTGGCCATCATGACTTTGCTTTTTCTTTGTTGTACAAATATGTATATGGTTGCATCATAAAACAAAGAATTCTTGCCTGAAGTGTAATATTGCGTATAAAAGGAGAAGGCTAGTTCTGTAAAAACGAACAGTCTCCTGAGAATCTACAACCCGTGCTGTTGTACTTCTAGGACACTTGTTACTTGGTTGCAGCCAATAAAACTCGATCTTTGACTTCACCTAGAAGACTCTGTGTTTCTGTGGTCCGGAACAGGGAGAACTCAGAGGTCTTCGGGTGTTATCCCCTGGCACCACCGGGTTCCTAAAAACCCGGCACCTCAACCTGCAAGTAGGTATCAGTTTTACAACACTGAGCCCTTCATTGGATTGCGGAGATTCAGAACCACAGTCGGGGTGCTGGTACCTTTCTTCAGTCCCAATCCCTCCCCCCCTTTCCTTGCAGAACCGAGTCTGGATTGCCTGGTTCAGTGTTAGCCCTGGGAGACGGGTGCCCAAGAGATCTGGCTGTGGCTGCTTAAGAGCTTCAAAAGGCCCTTTTGACCTGACAGAGCAGAGTTCATATGAGAGGATGGCAGGATGGATGCCATTCATGTCCCTGATATTTGGGGTTTGTACAGGTGCCCTTTTAAGTGGCATCCTGCGACATATCCTGCCGGCCCCTTACTTCATGCAAAAGGGAGATTTCTGGAGGGATAGATCACTGTTTGGGGCAAAAACTAATGTATTGTGGTGGTCCGATCCACCCACATTCCTCTCTGACTGCTTGTGCCGCCAGATAGGTGTGATACAAAAGGGGATGATGAACGGAGCGTTTGAGCAAATCAAACACTCACCCCCAGTCAACTGATCTGGGTTAAATCCATCACCATTCTTTAGCTCACTCAGCCACCCCAGTTCAGACACGGCCATATGCAAATCAGTCTGACCCTGTGCCTCATGGGAACAGTCCAGCACGAACTGCCAAGCCATGTCTTCCCTGGAC
This sequence comes from Lissotriton vulgaris, assembly GCF_964263255.1. Lineage (NCBI taxonomy): Eukaryota > Metazoa > Chordata > Amphibia > Caudata > Salamandridae > Lissotriton > Lissotriton vulgaris. The sequence goes on from NC_141695.1 coordinate 635,409,287, forward strand.
CGGAAACAAGCATCCTGGGACCGGTTTCGGATTCATAATCCTCATCAGCCAGGCTATCTTGAATCCAGTGGCCAAGTGAGCAAGGGACTCACGTCTGAGCACACCCTGCCAACTTAGGGCGAACAAAACGATAGAAAAGGGGATGATGGGCTGAGCGTTTGAGCAAATCAAACACTCACCCCCAGTCAACTGATCTGGGTTTAATCCATCACCATTCTTTAGCTCACTAGGTGTGGTCAGGTGGGCCAATTCCGCAAATTGCCCTATGACGCAAAGTAAACGCCCATCTCAGTGGCACTAAGGTTCCCTTTCCTGACCAACACAGTAATGGCCATAGATAAAGGCGTCCCCAAGCAGGGAAGCCAGACCCCTCAGTCACTCTGGAGGAGCAACGCCTACCACTGAGGTAGATGAGATGGATATTGGTGAGGGCATCCATCCAAAAAAGAAGTCCTCTTTGAAGCCTCCTGATAGGCCCTTGCAACTAAAACTGATGAGGTCAGTGTAGATGTGACACTCCTCAGATAAGACCTTTGTAAGACCATGGACTAGTTCACTGAGGCTGAAGGTCGTATTGCTGCGCTGGAAGATACAGCCAAGTAACTACATTAGACTGTCCAGAATTTAAATATATTCTGTGGAGAGACTGCAGTCCGATTAGAGGACGTTGAATGCAGCTCAAGGCGAAACAACCTCTGCTCTGTGGTGCTCCTGGAAGGAGTGGCGAGCTCACAACAGGAGCAATTACTGGAGACATGGGCATCTACCTTTTTGTCAGTGGGTCATATTTCAGTTTGCTTTTTGATACGGTGGGCACACCGGGCACTCGTGCAGAAGCTCCTCCCAGGGCCACACCGCACCTATGGTTGTCTAGTTTCTGAACTATTGAGATAGAGACCTCAGCCTTAATACTTTGAGGGGATGGTCAGGGCATGGTTTTACTTGGCTCTCAGAACATTCGCATCTTCCCTGACTCGACAGATGCAGAAGCAGAGAAAATCCTGTGAGCTGGTGAAACTGAAATTTTACACAATGTAAATAAAGTCTGTTACTGTACCTCACCACGCTAATGGTCATTCATCAAGGGAAAGTGCTGGTTTTTGACTCGGACCAAAGTGGAAGTGGATGGAGGAACAAGCCCCATTGGTGGTAGAAAGGGGTCTTAAAGGATGGGGAGATGGGAAAAGAGATAATGTAGCAGAGGGACTGAGAGGGAAACCGCACCGAACACACCAACGTTAACAAAGGAACCTAAGAATATGACTGACCATTCCAGCTCTCGGTTCTGATAAGGAAAGGCTGATTCCAGATATGATGGACACAGATAATGGTGAAATCTCGGCAGCACCTCCCCAGGGCACAGCCAGTGTGTACGTGCTGGCCCCTACTTAACTTACAAACTGCACTATATCCATCTGTCATGGGTCTCCCTCAGTTAGAGGCAGGCTAGGCGAAAGGAAGGGAGTATTTAGTGCCTTGCCTGTTTACAGTTATGGGGTTTATTTGAATTTCAGAAGCTTCTAGTTAGGAAAAATGAGGGGATTGGGGTGAAGTTGAGTTGAGACTAGTTACGTGTATTTAGTCAGTAGCGGGGAACCGCATCTAAGATATTACAGTTAAGATAAGTCATCAAATCAGACAAGGAGCTGTGATCAAGGACGTTATAAAGTGACGACATGGAATGTCAACAGACTACTGGACAAGATTAATTGAGGGGAAGTCAGGGTACATGACAAATTACCTTCCCCCACATGTTTTACTTCTGCAATAAGCCCATTTCCTGGGCACTAGATGGGGCTTACGAGGGAGAAACGGCTACACCAGAGTACAAGTGGGTAGCAGTTTTATTGCACAAGTCCATCTCTTTGGAGTCTCCAGACTGATGATCTGGGTAGGTTTGTTATAATAGATGGTGCACTGGAGGGACCCCTTGGATCACAGGTATTATATATGCACCTCCCACCAAGGTTCGCAGCACTTTACAGGCAATTTTCGCAGTCCTGCTTTACTCCCCGACAGGTATATTACTATTAGGGGTTGAGGGGACTCTAATGCTCTCGTGAACAAGGACCTAGATGTAGACACCCCCCTCCTCCACTGACAGACCAATGACCCTAGGAAAATGGGCTACCTCTTTGGTACTCCTAGGTGTCTGGCACTTGGTAACAATTGGTGATACAATTTTCAACCTACTCGGCATTGCATCAATGCCATTCTCAATTAAATTACTTCTCTGTCTTGATCACTAACGCTAGTACCATATCTGATGCGTTTAGTCTACCCGGAAGGCTGTCAGACAGTGTACCAGTGGAAAAGCAGTTTCACCAACCTCAGTATTATGTTACCTCACTGCATGGTAGCTAAAGGACAAGATATTCAATAATTTCCTCCAAAGAATGATTACAGTATTTCGTGATTGACACACACTCTGTGTCATGCCCATTCAGGTCCTGGAAAGCTTTTAAGAGAGTAATCTGAGGTAGGTCTTTCTTCTACGTGAGACGTAGATAGAGGGATAGGGAACCAGCCATTGTTAATCTTGAGAGTCAAATTCGAGCACCTGGAACAGAATTTGTCGGCTGGATGCCCAGAAGAAAGGGGAAGGTGACCCGAATAGCTACTCCTAACTCTAAAACAGAGGTTTAGGGACACGGGCAAGATGGCTTGGATAATATCCTGGGAAAAAATGTATGAACTGGGATATACTTCAAGCAAACTAATATAGTGGTTAATCCAGAAGGAATGAGAGATTAGAATGATCTCTGCTGTCTGAAATGCAGAGGGTCTAAGGGTTACAGACACTGCAGAAATCTCTGCAGTTTTTGCAATTTACTGTAAGGACATTTTTCGTAAAAGATTTCCCCGTGTGAGAAGTTAGAAATGCTACTCACCCTAGCAGAAGTTCAAGCAGTCATAATAAACACTCCATTGTGTGAAATTCCTGGCCTCAGTGGCCTCCCTGTGAAGCTTCATAATACATTCTATGCCATGCTCACACCACACCTGCGGAGGTTCTTTGAAGAGAGAATTGTTAACCTCTCTCCCAATAGTTCTTCAAAGTGTCATGAATGATAACCACTATTTTTAAACCGAATAAGCCGCCGGATGAGTGCCCGTTGTATTTATCAATTACTATACTTAATATGGAGTTCAACCTTCTAGGCAAGACTCTGGCATCTAGCTTAGTTAAGGTGAAATAAACATGGGTTCATGTGGACTAGAATGGTTACATTGCTGCTGACAATGCCTGTGACCGGTCCAAGTAGCCATGGCCAGAGAACCTGACTTATGCAGTCCCACATCATTACTTTTAGTGGAGTATGAGTAGGCCTTTGATACAGTGCACTGGCTTTTTTTATTCCACGTACTATTCAAAGTACTCAGGAAGAGGGACATAGACCCTTGGTTCCTGACCTACATCATGGCCCTCTCTAAGATGCCCCACGGAACAAGTTTCTCCCCATTTCCCATTGAACCTTGTATTCATCAGGGTTGTCCATTCCCTCCACTTCTCTTTGCCCGGGCCATAGAAACCTTGGCAGAATGCAGCAGGAAGGATGCACAGATTGAGGGTTTTCACTGGCTTAATGGAAGGAAAGATGGTGTACCTTTATACTCCGGTGATAGCTCCCTTTTCTTGCAGTGCCCACAAAGCTCACTCTTGCGGCAAACGCAAATGTTCCAAGTATATTGGGATGTTTCAGACCTGTTTAGACACTGAGGTAAGCCCACTAACTCCCATATAACAGGCCCCCACCGCAGCAACCATTTCACAGCCACCTTCAAATAGCAGAAGACCACTTTCAATGCCTCGGATATGCTATAACCTGAGAGCAGCAAACTAGTAGAGACCTTAATATTTATTTCCTGTTATAGTGCACCCGTAGAAAGCTGGAAGCTTAGGCTTCACTGCCCATCTCCATGATGAGTAGAACTGCACTTTACAAAATGATCAGAGTTCCCAGATGTTCATGTGCTACAGAATTATCCTCTGTCCCCCCCCCCCCCCCCCCCCCGCTAACCCTCTTCCTGAAACTGCAGTCTTCAGACACAAAGTTCTTATGGATGGGTATGCTCCTAAGAGTATCCTTTCAGAAATGTCCTTTTGGTATACAAGGGTGCTCTTGGGTGTACCTGATCGCAGGCTAGGTTACTGGGTGGCCCAAATAGTTCAGATAGGATACTGGCAGTTTGAATATTCTGCTTTGAGGCTATCGATGGATACTCTTGAAAAACTAGACACTCAGTGCCTTCTATATAGCAACCCCCACCCCCCACCCCCCACATACAAATATGGATTGACCAGATTTTACTCGACTTCAATGCAAAGCTGATTTAGAAGCCCTCGGTTGTAAAGGGATACCTAGGCTATATACCAAAGCTGATTCTGAACACTGAATGCACTGGCGTGGAAAATATTCCGCCTGGGATTACAGTGTGGGGAGCTTTAAGGACGATGAGTGACAGGAGCCTATAATGGCCACCTGCGAGCTTCACGTCTCCTCCAATTTTAGAATGACCCAATTAAACTTTTTCTTTAGTCGCGCCCAATGAAATTCCACCACATTTTCTGTTTGAACTGAATTTAAACAATAGTTAATATTTGGGTGAGCTTGCTTACGTTCTGCGGCTGTGAAGTTTGATTAATTTCTCTATCTCTTTTTTTATATAGATCTTTGTATTGCTTTTATATCTAGGGACCTCGAATTGCTCTTTCCATAAAACAATTACCAGCTAAGTTCATCAAACACAAATTGGTCAATTGGTGTCCCATTTATCATGATTTGCTTTGCCAATAAAACTTTTTTTCTCACGGAATAGATGCTGCCACCCCTTTCTGTTGTGGATATCCGATCAGTAGTTTGCAACCAATAAAACATATCCTTGTAAATTATAAGGAAGGAGGTATGCTTCGTGTCTGCTCACTTTCTGAGCTATCTAGAAAGACATATGTTTGCAACACAGACGCAGGTTCAAAATTATTGGCTCAATGATGCATCGGGGGTGGTTGGTGTTCCTCGTCAGATGCAACTTAACAATGTGGGCTCAACTGTACTTTTGTGGCAGGGCCACCACTGATTTTTATTTCATAGCACCCTGTTTGTAATAAGACAGTGAGCTAGATTTGCTCGGATGAATGGTAGAGTAATTCGATCTGGGCAACATTTATTCAAGCAATCTGTCAAACGTTTTTTTTCTCTTAGTTGTCATAGGAGGCACATGAACGCCCTCATGTGAGTTGTGAGCCACATGGTAACATTAAGAATTGGTGTGCTGGGGCAGTGCACCTTCTAAGAACTTTGTCAATTTGGAGATGAAGTTCAGGCTTGGCAAAACCGTTCATAAGTCTGAACTTTATGAACACACAATTGTTAAATACTCTGGAGTTATGGCCCCTCCTCCCACTAAACAGTGGCAATAAATAGCATAATATTACACTGGTACTCTGTATGTGTGTGTGTATATACACTCTCACTTAGTGTTGATGCTTATCAAGTTCATCGTTAACATAAGCACTCCCCTGTGTTCAACCCGTGTTTATCAAAGGGTCCCCCTTTCTGAAAAGTTTCTTAATTTAGAATATGCTTTCATGCTGTTACAACTCCACTTGACGTGTGATTCCCAGGGTGAATACATTGCTATGGTATTATGGTCATCTTCCAATGACAATTTCATTGTATTTTCATATTAGAGATATATTATTATTTATTTATTTAAAACATTTGTAGAGCGCGGCTGTCGCCTTGCAGGCATCCTGGCGCTGAAACAGAGAGTAGCTCCACAGGGGGAAAGAAGAGAGGAAAGAATGAGTGGGATGGAAACAGTGGTTTAAGCGAAATTGGGGAGGGAAGTCAAGTGATCGAGTTTAGGGGAACAGCCAGGTCTTGATGCGTTTTCTGAAAGGAAGGAGTTGCGGTGTTTGGCGGATATCCAGGGGCAGACTATTTCATAGTTTTGCTGCTGCAACTCTGAAGGATCTTCCTCCAGTCCTAACCTTGTTAAATTTAGGGACTGATACAAGGTAGGCTGTGGCTGAACGGAGGGCTCTAGTGGGAGTGTACCAGGTGAACATGGCTTGCAAGGGTATGGGTCCGACTCCGTGCAAAGCCTTGAACACAAGACAAAGCGCCTTAAAAGCCACTCGTTGCTTCAGGGGGAGCCAGTGCAGTTCTGCTAGGGCCGCAGAGGCCGAAGATCTCCTTGTGCAGCCAAGAGCTAGTTTTGCGGCGGCGGTCTGAACCCTTTGCAGTCGGTCTAGCAGAACAGATGGAGATTCAAGTAGCAAAGCGTTACAGTAGTCCAGGCGACTGAGAATAGTGCACCTGACTACCAGCGCCCGGGCTTGTGCCGGGAGGAGTGGCATGATCTTGCGAAGTGAGCGTAATAGGCCCGAGCAGGTAGACACTGTTCTCGCAACCTGAGTCTCCATGCTGAGCTTGCTGTTAATCATAACCCCCAGGTTGCGGACAGTAGTCACTGGCTGTGGTTTTTCTGAAGCCTCTGGGGGCCAGAAATCAGTTGGAAGCGAACGGGGAATCTTACTACCTGCACAAAACAACACCTCGGTTTTGGCGGAATTAAACTGCCGGGAGTTGTTCTGTAACCACCTAGCAGTATCTCTCAGACAATCATGAAAAGATTCTAGGGGAATTGATTCTGCCCCATCCCAGGATAGGATGAGCTGTGTATCATCTGCGTAGTTTATGGTTTGCAGGCCATATATTTGTGGGCCATTTGCTTTTCATGCTATCCTTTACAGTTCTGTCAGCAGAATGTTACATATTTTCTCATCATCATTTTTACGGAATGTATTCCCATTGTTCCGTCTGCCCACCTGCTTGATTTTGCAGGCAGAAAAGTAAATTCACTTTTGTATCATTTTGTGTAGCACACTTTCCTTGTCTCCCCCTCTGAATCTTATGACTTTGTTGGTATAGCATGCAATTTTCTACCAGTTTAACATTCATGCCTGATGCTGGCCGGTGGTGTTGCGTAAATATTTCTAGTGACAGGACAAGTACATCTATGGCCCACATTAGTTGATGGCACTTAGTGGGCCTGATTCACAAAAGTTGCATTTTCGAGTAAGTTTACACTTTGTAGCATGTTTACTATTTTCAGTATTCACAAACCAGGAGAGTAAATTACTTCAAAAGAGTAACTTACATGTCCCCCCAAGTAAAATTGTTGGCTTACTCTTGTGGGGGTGGGTGACACCCCTGCCGCAATGTTGCGGCTGCTAGTACAGGACCTGTGGATTTGGCTCTCTGTCCTGAAAATGTTTTTAAGGATTGAAGGTCATAGGGGTCAGGGTAAGGCTACTATGACCCCTTACCATTGTTGAGGGGGCCTCACAGGACCCCAGTCTGGAGCTTAAAGTTAATACCTTTTTTTTATTTTTTGCATCACTGTCCCACAGGTGTCCTGCGGGATTGAAAAACTAAAAGTAGGCACATGGATTTTATATAGTTACCCTTGGATTGACCCAGGGCCTGGTAGTCGGAGAGCATCTACTTTTTAAAAGGGGAGTGCAGCCTGAGTTCCCCCATGCCAAATTAGGGCCCTCATGACAAAGACCGAGTACACAATAAGCAGTCTGGGCATTGCTCACTCCCCCCGCATGTATCTGGGGCAGATAAACAGTGTTTTGCTCCCACCAGTAGGAGCCAAGATAAAAGGCTGTCACATCTGGCAGGAGCACATAGGTAATGTGCCGGCTTCCGATCAGCCAGGACAGACGCTGCCTGTAGGGTGGGCCGGTGGGTTTATTTGTGATGCGTGTCACCGAAAAACACATTTCTCAAACCCTCAAATTTCACAAGTAAGAGTGACCTAAATAATGGACTGATACAAACAGTACTAACTAGCTTATTGTTGTCATAGTCTGTTGTCCAAACTTTGGGAAGCTCAATAGCATCAGAAAGCGACAACAGCAGTGGGCTTAAAAAAGTACTTATTCTTGCTGCTATAGTTTGTGCATAATATAGTTTAATTTCACTTTCTGGGAGAGTCCACCCTATCACATTCAACAGTCCACGGTCCGTGTGTCATTATTCTTGAAAACAGTTTTACAAATGTGCCACTACAATATACCTAGTGCATTTGAGACTTGGAGAGTCAAAACAAATAAATATCTATATATAAGAGAACCAGACTCTGATTTAGCATACCATACCGTCTGTATAGATGTTATGTGTCTTCTACAACAACTCAATTTATCATTTCGACTCGGTCACAGAGACCATCTATCGTATCGCAGGTTGTCCACAATAATTATGTAATACTTTTTCATCCTAGCACAAGCATATTTGTTCAGTGTGACCAAGGATGTAGGGATTAATTTCATGCATTATGGTTGTATACATGTTATTCCTAATGCACCCAAAGGTTACATAGGTAGTTTAAATTAGTACCTTTATGTGGTGACCATCTGGTCAATGAAAACATTGTTAGAATACCGTGACATCCCATATGCGACTAGGGGTGTGTATATTATTGGCTATTGTCCCAGTGGTCAGTCCATGATTATGGCTGGTAATAATTGTACTTTCCCTTTCCATTTCCATAGAAGTAGTTACAGTAATACATACTCATTTATATCCTTCCTTTTCTGTGATAGTCCCATAACAACATAAATTATTAGTGTCTTCGCAGTTAAAAATCATAAGGGGACGTAAGGGGCACCCTGTTTAACCCAATATGCATGGTCAGTTCTTCTTCCATATTTAGATCTTGTGGGCATTTCGTTCCTAATTCAATTATCATCCGGGATTCCAATTGTCTTAGTAGTTGGGGTCTGTAACCACCTCTTCTGCACAAGATGACTCTTGTCTATTCCAAAATATGATAACCAAGCAGTGATAGAACCATGCTTTTCGGCATAGTGCTGTGCTACTGGGTAAGACTGAACTTTGTTATGAATGGCCTGGTGTTCAAGTATGTGTTTTTTAATTGGAAAAATTGTGCAGCCAGCATACTGTACGCTACAAGAACATGTTAGTACATATATGCAGAAATTTGAGGTACATGTGATACTTTATCATTTTGGAATGTCCCAATACAGTCTTGTACTGTTTCACAATCTTACTTGATTTGCATCCTTGCATGTTTCACATATCACAAAGCCTTTTATGGACTTCATACAACCTTTAGCTCCTTTTGGGCTTAAATCACTGTGTACTATTATGTCACCCAATGATCTTAATTTAAAACATGTTAAGGAGATATTTTGTATTTAATCTCATACCAATTGTGTGATCTACTTAAAGTATTTTCCAGTCTTTGTTCATGATTTTTTGTATATGGGCAGACTCCGTATTATATGTGGTGATGAACTTCACTTCATTGTTATTATTTTGCTGAGCCATTCTCTTAGGGCCAGAGAGCTGGGAGTCTCTAGTTTTATTTTTTTTTAATTTGCCCATTGCTAGTTTTAAGACCTTTTTAGAGTGTATCCCATCTCCAGAAATGTGTGATTATAGTTCATCCTTCTATTTCATATGTTTTCTCTGAACTGCAATTTGTTTTAGCCCTTGTTAATTCCCCATATGGGATACTCCATTTGAATTTAACCAGGTGTTGGCTGGTAATGTGTTAGACACAGTTAAAAGTCCTCTTTTGCAATCTAATTTGGTTTCTAGTTTCTTTGTTAATTCTTACACGTATGCCTAGAAACTGTTTCTTTCTGCTGTATTGTATTTGTAAAAGCCAAGTTCAGATTGTTAACCTCTAAGTGACTTATACATTCCTCAGCTATAACTTTCTTGCCGTCCTAATCTGAAATAAAACCTCTATTCCTGATACAAATTATTATATATTTTATTTAGCATTCATATTTGGATGTCTTTACCACCTGCTCTTTCCGCCAGCACATACAAAGTTTGCCATAGGCTGAGGTTGAAGCTGGTGCTTTTTGTGGTTCCAAATGTTTTCCTGAAACACTCTTGCTTGAATAGGAAAATATTATTTTCCAAACAGAATCTAATGATTTTAAGTAAAATAATGTGAATATCACAAAAGAATAGTGGTCTGCTTCTGAAGAAGTGTTTGCATGTGGTCAGACCATGTGAATGTTGTATGCATGTAATTTAGATTTGCCGTCTAATGTAATCAAATGGTAAGTAGGCTTCCAGTGGAGACCTGTTATTTTCTTCATAACCTCTGTACAGCTTTTGCAATAGCACGGAAGATTGAGCACAAACGGTAGCATAACATGATTTCAGTAGATAGATGGCTCTTCAAGTTGTTTGTCTATAGAGCCTGCTATGGGTCTCCCTGGTGGTCTAAGTGGGTTTTTGTGTAATTTAGGAAAACGATAAAACACTGGTATTGTTGTGAACACTGAAATAAGTCAATTGAGACCTTTTCTATTTCAATTAGGTGCCTGTTCGAAAATTCTTTTGTCTCTTTTTAGTACAAAGTGTGAAGTTTTAGACACCGCAGAAGTGTTCGTATTGTGTCTGCCTCCTAAATAGGCTACTATTTATATTCGTTTTGTTATTGATGCTGCCATAACATCATGGACGCATGCAGTGGAAGCTAATGTGTTTTTTTTTTTTTATTGTAGGAACATATTTATTTGTGAATCGAGATGACACACTTATCACCATACTTGCTTAGTCTTATTGATGCTTCCGTGTCTCGGAGTACTGTTTTATTTTATGAATAGGAGATAAAATCAGTAATCAGATACTATAAAAACCCAAGTATCTGATCATTAATTTGAGGGGATTTGCTCTAGGTCTATCAAGCCTCAGTCTGCTTTGAGAGTGATGCAGAGAAGTGTCCCTCAGCCAGGCACTGTTTACATACCTACCAAGGTTTCTGATTTCTATATGTGACATTTTCATAATTTCAATGAAATTATTATGAGCGGCATTTCAATGACTGATGACGCTTTCTGATAGAGCCGGAGCTACTGTTGCTCAGTGCATTTAGTTTGTTTAACAAAGGGATACGGTGCAGACTTATGTTAAGTGCATTCTGTTACAAAACAAACTTACGCCAGTCTTCAGTCATCAGGCAACTTTTTTTTAACATCGTCCTTCCAATATGGACCCTGGATCTCTGCTGCCCCAGGTGATGTCACTGACGCGGAGGCTCTTGTCATCCTGTACTGACCAGAATCCTGGCTCCCGCCTGCAAAGGTAACAGTCCTCGACTTTTAAGTTCCTTTATGAGTCTTCCTTCCTCTGATCAGTTTAAGGGTTTCAGACTCTAAAATACCCAAATGGCCCTGTCTCTCTCTTGTTAAGGAAGACTATCCTGATCGTATGTGGTTGTGGGAGTCATTAGTCTACAGTTGCATGGCCGGTCTCCCTGACTTAAGGTTTTGCTTCAGACCTGCAAAATCAGGGGTCCAAAATCCGAACACGGCGACCCGGGAGGATTTGATTCAGCATACGCTTCATGTTTTACCAAACACACACCTACTTGGAGTTATCCGCTCCAGGCTGAATGCCGGTAACATGTCCCGGGCTTACAGTACAGAGAATACACTATTCAAGTGCGATCTCCACATAGAGTCGCGCTCCTAGACCGTTTATTGACGGAACTTCATCCCTTTGTGATTTTATCTGCAGAACCCGCCATCTTACTCTGCATTCTTCTAAAGATATTCCACGCTATTGGTCACAGGCCCCGCCGGGGCGGAATTATCATCGGTGGAGCGACTTTTTTCTTTCGTTTTTCTTACCGCAGCCCTGAGGAGTGGCAAACACACTGTTGCAAACGCGACGAAACACGTGTCGGCTGGTTGTGGAACCATTAAAACTCTGAAACCACAGAGACAAGTGCAAAGAAATTCGATTATTATTGTTGTCCTTGGCTTAATTCAATTGTGTGTTTATACAGCGACATGACTGCAAATGATGTCGAGTGTGTGTGCATAAGGCATTTTTGTATATTGGCCACAGTATTCTGCGTGGCTGAAGCGTCATCATTTTTCGAGGAGTATAAGACTTGCAAATGTCACCTTTGCAGCGCTCTCACCTGCAGCCAGGCTTGCACAGCTCCACATTTCCTGAGCCTACCCAACAGTGCCTCAGGCATTCTGCTGGGACCGTGAATAGAATGAACCTTTGTTTTATTGTGCATGATGCATGATGTGGACAATTGAGTGGAAGTTCATAGTGGCATTAGTGGAGGAGTCAGTGCATTTAGGCCAGCAATGAGCACAGGAATGTTACATCACTTCTCGGCCTGAGACAGGTGTTGTGCCGTGCATGTTGTCTGTGTGTCAAGTGTCTGAGCAAAGAGGTCTATGTGTGGCTGCGTCGTGTTGTGCCTGGAACTTGGATAAAGGCAAGGCAAGCACATTTGGAACTTTATTACCCGCAACTTGAACTGAATGATTTTAATTTGTGCCCCTGACTCTAGTTTTAGGCACACACCTGCTTCAATTTGCAGCGACGGCTGCTTTCCACATACATGCCGGCCGCCTCGCCTCTCTGTGCCAGCTGCCGACATTAGGTTTGCTCAAGCCGGCTTAGCCACAGTCAGGGGTCCCAATGTGTCCTCTGGACCTGCGAACGAACCACCAGGCCACCCCAGTGAGAGTCAGCCGCACTTGGGCCCGGCTAGGTCGGGTCGCTGTCAGTCGTGACGCAGGCCACGGGATCCATGATTACAGCGACACCGTGAGCTCATCAACAGCAACCTGGCCTTCTGCCGCCCGCTCGCACCAAGGGAGAGCGAAAGCGGACCCACTTTCCCCATAACTGTGAGTCTGATAGAACCTACACTTACTCCTGACCTCACTCATTTCTCGGTGGTACCCATTGGCAGACACTAACTTGACATCAGTAAAATGTATCTTTTGCTGTGCTGCTGCGCGGTGATTGAATCAATCCCAGTTATTGAATCAATCCAGGTACACTGTAGCGAGCTCAGCCCAGCCCCCAAGACTTCTGCCGCTGACTCGATTAGTGTTGTATTAACAGCCAGCGCACGGGCCGCAGCGCTTGTCAGTCAGGCATATGTGCTATTATGCGTGACTTTGCATTTTAGTGTGGTGATGCGGACCACAACACTGAAATGCGTTAGTCTAACGCTTCATGCGTGGCACTTGGCAGGGCTATTTATCATTTCCAGACAAGAGCTGTGATAAAGAACAACTTAAAGAGCTGGTTTTACATAAAGAAGGTATGCTGCTTCAGCCCATCTTAAGAAACTTGATTTATAGGGCTCTGCTAAAATTTAGATGAGTGCTTAGAAGTAGCGGTTGGGTATTAAGATGCTAGGAGCTTGCTAACCATGTTAGGAATGTTCAATTGTTTTTTGCTGGCCATGTCATGCATTTCTGCGTTTATTTTCTCATTCTGTGTGGTTACCATTAATATTTTATTCACAAGACTTGGATGTTAGCAATAAACATTTTAAAGTCCATCCCCTGTTTCTTAATGATTGCTCATTTACAAAAGAGGTGTTGAACTCATCCAGTGGCACTGATCATGACTAGAAAACACTTCCTATACAGCATTGCTTTTTGGGTTGACTATGGGTTGCAGTCCAACTGCATTTTTGAGTTGCAGTCCAACTGGATTTGTGCACCTGGGGGTTAGAAATCTGACCACTGTGGCTCTGGGGATTGGCCCAGATCGTGGCAATAGGTGTCCAATGCTGTGCACTTGGATTATCCGAATTCTTGAGTAGTTTTTGATGCTACACGTCTGTAATATTGGTTGCCTCCTTCAAGTTAAATAGGAAGCAAAGTTTACTGTGGGCTTGTCAAGCTAGGCTCTGAAAAGGGTATTCCCCATCAGTGGTTTCAGCGCTTTGGCTCATGTTTATTGAATCATATCATTAAAAATGGCAGCTCATGTAGCAATAGGAGTAAATTATAGGGCAGCAGTTACACAACAGATGGAGGTGTCCCCGATCTAGGGGATGAAGTAACTTTTTTCGTACATGCTACTTATACCTTATAGTTTTTTACTCATGGGTGGAGTTTGATCCTACAGATGCCAATAATGGGCATTTTCACACATTGTTATTGTATTGTGTTGTAATTGCATTTATATAGAGCTTACTACCCCAGACGAGTCGTCAAATCGCTTTTTTCTGCGAGTAGCATGCTGCCCCAGAACTCATAAAGGATTAGTGGTGAAATAGTATAGTGAAATATGAAAGTAATTTGAGTGGTGGATATGTTAGTTATTTGGATTCAGAAGGATAGTGGAGGCATAGGAGAGGGGAAAAGGTTTGCATTTATATTGCGCTTGCTACCCTTGATGGCGTCTTGAAGTGTTTCATCGGCGAGTAACATGCTACTCTGGAACCCATAAAGGATTAGTGTTGAATTAGTATAGTGAAATATAGTAATTTGAGTGGTGGATATGTTAGTCAGTTATTTGGATTGAGAAGGATAGTGGAGGGATAGAAAAGGGAAAGGTTTGCATTTATATAGAGCTCGCTACCTCGAATGTATGACGTTACAACGCATGCTTTTACCACGCATGCCTTTACAACGCGGTATTTACAAGAATCGGAGAAAGAAGGAGTCTCTGTCTGGTCTATGGAATATCTGCCCCCGGCAATTTGTGGACAGCTAACTAATTTGGCTAATAGGGTATAAGTAGGTTTGAGATGTATGTTATTCAAATTCCTTAGTTGACTACTTGAATACCTAAATAGGGACATAGCGACCAGAGTCAGTATCTAAAGTAATAAAAGCAATACCTTATTAAAAAGAAAAAGCCCAAAGTTTTGGGCACTTGGCGATGGTCAGGCGCGGACGGGCGCAAACGGGCTTGCCTTTGGCGCGCCGCCCCGTACTCCGCTCTAAATGTAGTTTGAGCAGTGGGAGGCTAGTGCGCTAAACGACACTTCCGGAGATCCCACCGGAAGTGGACTGAAAGTGCCTGAAATCGACCCTCCGTTCAATCGGCACAAGCCGTGACGGACCGGGGTTAGGTGGCAATGAACTGTGAGTAAGGCAATATTAAAAGCAAACAGAACACAGTGAGTTTAAAATGCAGTTGTTACAAAAACAGAGTTTCCACAGTAATATCGTAATTTAGCCCCCAGAAAGGATCGTAGGTGGAATGCAAAAGCACAGCGCCTACCTCAGTCATAGGCGCCGCTGCGCGCGTCCGCTCCGTACTCCGTAAGACGTGGTAGTCGTGGTATGGAGTGGTCGAGGCAGTGTAGTGTTGTTTTGTTATGCCAGGCAGAGTACAGACAGCAGTTCATGTAAAATTGGGGCTATGTAGCTTCCTGCATACAATTAGATATGCTCTGTCTGTCTGTGTCAAAGAGCCTAGGTATGCTACATCAGGTTGCTTCACTCAGTGCTGCCTGCCTTGACCGTCTGCATGGCCATGCCGCAAGCATGGGCCAAAAATCCGTTCCGCTAGCGAAATTTGCGGATTTTCGCCAGCAAATTCGCAATCTGCGAATCTTGTGAAATTGCTGAAAATTCTCAATTTGGCGAGCGGGCGCATATTTCTTTTTTTAGGCCAGCTCAGTGTAGGGTTGAGAGCTAGGTTTGAGGGAATTTGGGTGTTTTTTAGGGTTTAGGGCTGTTTTGGGGGTTCAGTGAGGTTTACTAGGGTTTATGGGCTGAATTTGGTAGGGTTCCCGGAGTCTAGCGCTCAGGGCCCGATGCAGGCTCGGTCATATTGATGTTGGCAAGGTTTTAGGGGGGTTTAGTGTTTTTTGGTCCAGAATTGGCCGACTTTTGGCCTTTTTTGGTGTTTTGCGGGCGTGTGTGTTTGGGTGAAAAGTCGTACACCTTTCAGTGGATCGATTTTGTTCTGCCTTGCTGAGATTCTTGGGAATCGCTGAACAAGTGTCCTGGTCAGTTTCAAGAGGATCGAAGAAGTGGAAGTGCTGAAAACAGCAATTTTTTGTCAAGGCGCGAGTTTCCATGTTATCCAATGGGCGGTTTGGGGGCGCAAGGAGAAGTGTGTTTGGGGTGTTCCAGTTGAGCTAGGGGAACGGGCTTCTGTGAGTGGTAGGGAGGGGGAATTGGTGGTTGTGCAGGACATTTGGGGGAATCGATTGATGGGAGGGCTGTGTTTAGGCTAAGTTGAGGAAGAGAAACCGCTGCCATAGGCGCCCATGTTAATTTTCGATTATCGTGTTTTTAGGATGGGATTGGAGTGTGTTGTAGGTGGTTCTTAGTGGATTTGCTTAACTGGGATGAGAGTTGTGAATGGCTAGTTTTGTTTGCAATTGGTTTGAAGAAAATCCATGGTGGAAAAGTTTTTTTTTTTTTAGCAGTATTGCATGTTTTTGTGGGGCTGTTTGGGGGGTGTTCTAGATTTTTGAGAGTGGGTTGAGGGGTCTGGGAGCACTGCTGGGAAGGTCTAATTTTGATTGAAAGTGGTTTGAAGAAAATCCATGGTGGAAAAGGGGTGTTTTGGGCCTACTTTCAGAGTGCGTTTTGGCACGATTTGAACTTAGGCCTCTGCGAGATAGCAGTATTGCACTAGAGTTCAAGCTTTACACCAAGTGTAAGCTTTCTGTGGAAGAGCTTGATGCTGTGATGTCAACAATCCTGACGGTGTCAACTACAGCTATGGTTTACTATGAACCACCAACTGAGCTTATATCAATGGAAATGAAGGTTTTGAAAAAAATAACGCTTTAGGAGAAATTATTCAGACATTGAATTAGATGAAGTACTGACATACCTGATAAAACTGTGCCATTTCCTGTGGTACAAGAACTGGAACTGCGCTCTTCTGACAGCGCACATCAGGATCTTCATACAATGAACATCACTGCATATCTTGTGCTAGACGGTTTAGTTTGGGAAAGGTTCCTTATCAGATCATGAGACCTACTGAACTAATACAGCTCTCTTCTGTTTTAAAAATGGCTCCTGATGATTTAATAATACCTGGTTTCTTTTCAGATCAATGGCACATAAAGACTATTTCAAGAATATTAAAAGACTTATAGGTTTATATTACCTTAGAGATTGAGGACCCGTATTTAAATGATGACCATCATGAAGAAATGTTTTGTTTTCACCACTTTGAAGACCACTATGTAAACAGACGGCTCTCCCTGAGAAAGATATAATTATGCACAATGAGAGCATTGTGGGGGTAGTCTCGTACATTTCCGAAAGAAATTCCCATATTTCAACCATATTGACCAGTCCGATCCTACAGCCTTCTATTAGTTACAGAAGGAAGAAACATCTAAAAAGAACATGATTGCCAACCACAAACTGATATATTCCTATAGATTTGTTGAAAATCTTGCAGTGCTGGGCTATGTGTATTGTAAAGAAAATACTGAGGACAACGTTTTGGCAAATTCAGGGTAAGGAGACTTTATTTAGAGTTAAACAAAAAGAAAAAAAAGAAAAGTTTTTTTTTCCCACACAAAACCGTCCAGCAAATTATGGAATTTGGATCCCATTGAGATTTAAAGAGATCTTCTATTCCAAAAGCCAGTTCGATCTACTTTCCGAATTGACAAACGAAACAAAATGTTATAGAGTTCAAATTAAATGGCATAATCCAGACTGCTACTTACATTCTGACCATGTAACACCCTGAAGGGGTAGCCCTCTGGCCAATCGATAACGATTTATGCATGCACAGATTTCTTTCCAAGACTTCTGGTCCTCTAGCCAATCACCAAGACCCCAGGAATAATAACTATACATCTTTAAATGTCACCACTTACGCTGTGCAAGGGGGGTTAGCACATTCCTGCTGTACGGCTGTGAAGAAGCACCTATCTGCAGTTAGTGCAAATATGGATTTCCTCTTGGGTCCTCACTCTGCTACAGTTAAATGCTTATTTGCTGCGTGTTATGCAGTTGATAAAAATATTAACACATATTCAGAAAGAGAAGCTGCTGAGAGAAATAGACTGAGCATGTATGCTAACAGTATTTAAAGTTATAGATAATGGCATGTAAACACTCTCAGAAGTATATTTATAAGTACTATAATGCCATTGGCCCTTGACCAATTAAAAGAAGATTTAAATCTTCTACAATATGGATACCCCAGTTGTGACCTACTACACAATTAAATTGGATGTAGGAAACATTAAAATCTAGCCAAGTGCCTTGGGAACTCATTAATAAAAGTGCCATATAGTCTGACCTCAACACAGAGAATCGTGGTTAAAAATGAAGCCACCTACGCTCTATTAAGCATAAACGAAGATTGGACCGTTCGGATGCCTGCCCTTGGTGCGGAGAGGAGGGGACGGACTTCCAGCACTTAGCCTGGGGGTGTTCCGGGGTTAGACATTTTTGGGCCAAGGTGGTGGACAGGTTACAGAGGGGCACTGGTCTCTGCATGGAGTTGACACCGCTTCACTGCCTGTTGGACACGTCCAGAAACCTAAAAAATGTAAGTCAGCCTACAAACTCTTGCAGTTGCTCATAGTGCTAGAACGGCGCAGAATAGCAATAACATGGATGGGGACGCGTGCCCCTGAGGTGGATGCACGGTGAGGGATGTTCACAAATGGACGCTAGCAGAGGAGTCCCATATGAAAGCTAGTCGGAGAGATGACAAACTAGATGAGGATCTAAGTCAATGGAGGCAGCTATGCAATGCGTTCCTGGATATTGGAATGAATGCAGGGTCGGATTGGCAAGGCGGGCATTCGGGAAACGGCCGAAGGGCCGTTGTCTCAGTGCCCTCTGTGGGCCGGTTTTTTTCTCCCCTTTTTCAGTTCACAGAGAGTGCTCTCTGCTATCTGCTCTCTGTGAACTTGGGAAGGGGAGAAAAAAAAACGGCCCACAGAGCGCACGGAAACAGAGACAGAAATGAAAGCGCTTCACTGTGTGCCATGCAGTGATTATTAGCTGTGGCCTCACTTCACCCCCTGCCGCTGAAAAGCAATCACGCCAAGGGTGGGCTGGGGAGCGGTGATTGTCTGCGAAAATCGGCCTCCCTGGGGGCCAGGTGTTGCTCAGGCCTTGAGCCATTTCCACCTCGGCCCCCCTGGGGCCCACGCAGCCGAGAAACGGTGTTAATCTTAACACCTCGCCCACAGCCCCTCAGATTCAGGGCACAGTGGGCGAGGAAGAGTGGGTCTGGCTGTGGGGGCTAGGTGATGTTTTGAACTCCCACCATCTTCACCTCAGCCTTCCCCTGTCTACCATTGTGCTCCACTGCCAAGACATTGCCCTGGGGCCTGGAGGGCTGGGGCCTGGAGGGCTGGGGAGGGCTGATTAATTTACTAATTGCAGGGGCCATACTGCTGTTCATGTGCTCTTGAGCTAAGTAGGTTAGTAATAGCAGGGGCTTCCCTTCTTTTCAGGTGCTCCTGCACTGAAGTTCTTGAATAATTTTGTGACAGAAAGGGGCCTTGCTGTTTTTTTAGTTGCTCAGCATGTAGGCCATTGTCACCTTGGGCCTGTGTCCTGCGCAAGAACAGTATCCTCCCACTTTCATTCCTTATCTTTGCATAGGCATAGGTGGCCTAACGCCAGAGTTGCAGAGATGGGGATTCAAGTTTGAATCCCAGGGTCTGCTCAACAGCCTGTGATTCTGGGCAGATCACTTCCTCGCCCAGGCCCTTAAATAAAAAATCAGATCATGTGTACTGTAATTGGTACTCATGAATAGAACTCAAATAGCCTTTGTCTTGGGCTGAATTTACACTACATAAAACTGTCAAATGGTAAGAAAATTATAAAAAATAACCATTTGTTCATGCTTTATGATTCTGCAAAGGGACCATGATAATTAAAGAGGACACTTTATAAAAACATGTCCATATTTTTAACACAGCTTTTCCGATACAAAATTTCCATTTCATGTGCCAGTTAACAATTTAACTCTATTTTAAAGGCCTAATCCAAAATGCAGACAAGGGGCATATTTCTCTATATGCCAAAAATATCATTTAGTAAGTTTTGGTTAGTTTTTTTTTGTAGTTTGTAGGTCATTCTGACAGTAAACACCCATTATCCCGAATCTTTCTTGCCGCATACCATCACTCCGCATACTTTTATTACGAATCTACTAGGACTCCGCAATGCCGTTATAACGCATGGCATTACATTTTATATGCTTTTACCACGCATACATTTACAACGAAACTCGTAAATGCATGAATGATAAAAGCATGTTTTTTTGTATATGTTAGGATAAGGTAAGTATGGGTATATAGGGTATATGTTTTGGGGTTCTGAGGTATATGTTTTAGGGTGATTGGGTATTTTAAGGGTTCAGGGATAGTTTTGGGGTACTGGGGTATTTTTAGGTTTCAGGGCTAGGTTTTGGTTTTGGGGTACAGGGGTATTTTTAGGGTGAAGGGATAGGTTTGGGTTTTGGGGTACAGGGGTATTTTTAGGGTTCAGGGATAGGTTTGGGTTTTGGGGTATAGGGGTATTTTTAGGGTTCAGGGATAGGTTTGGGTTTTGGGGTACAGGGGTATTTTTAGGGTTCAGGGATAGGTTTGGGTTTTGGGGTACAGGGTATTTGTAGGGTTCAGGGATAGGTTTGGGGGTACAGGGGTATTTTTGGGATTCAGGGATAGGTTTGGGTTTTGAGGTACAGGGGTATTTTTGGGATTCAGGGATAGGTTTGGGTTTTGAGGTACAGGGGTATTTTTAGGGTTCAGGGATAGGTTTGGGGTTTGGGGTAAAGGGGTATTTTTAGGGTTCAGGGATAGGCTTGGGTTTTAGGGTGCAGGGTGTATTTTTAGGGTTAGGATGGGTTATGATTATGGGGTGCAGGGTTATTTAAAGGGACCATGGTGGGATTAGTTTTTAGGGTATTGCACAACTTTTTCTGGTTGGTTGTGTTTTGTTATCATGCATGTGGGCCCCAGAACGTGCTTCAGAGTTGGTGCTACATAATGTGTCTTACACATGGAGGACATGCAAAAAATTGTGAGGGATTGTTACACGGTTGGAATATTTAAAACCAATAGCACTAGTTGTTTGCAGGTCTCTTGTACCATGATTCAGAGAACAGAGTGTGTGTATTGCTTCTTCTATATAAGGAGGAAATTATTAGATTTCCTCCAATGGAATGGTGAAAATCCTCAGAACATCGCATTGGTTTTCATTGTTGCTGAAAGAATGGCATAAGTAAACATAACTAAAGCTACAATTGCAAACACAATGCCCGTATGGTTTATTGTGATATTGTGTGCTAGCTCATAAAACAACAACCAAATCACCCTTACCACTAAAAATGTGAGAAATAGGCAGGTTGCACACAGAATTCCACGTCAAATGTTGTTGCAATTTAATGTACACAATTTACCCAAGGAATGATTTTGCAGCATTATTCCAGATTGTATTACATTATGATATAGGCCTGAACATAGGTGCTCACAAACATTTTGCCAGGAGCAACAACATCTGGTCTGAGTTATGACCAAGAGCTATGTTGATACCAGATGAGTTGCAGTTGGGGGTAAGGTGAGTGTAAGGGAAGTGAGGCATATACATCTAGTTTCTGAATTGCACAATGTGATACCAACAACTTGGCATTAATACTGGTTTCGTATCTTAATCAGATCATGTGATCCTAGGCAATTGTTTTATTTCACTCCCCATGGCCCAGACTTTAAGGCAGCAACAGATATGAATAAAACTGTGTTTTTTGTATATAGACATCACCTGCTGACTGTGAAATAAATGTATGACTAGATTGTACAGATACATTTTTTCAGCATTCTTTACACCCCAGACTGCCTTTTCCTCGTTTGTGAATTCTTACTTTTGTTATTACATGTTCTATTACCAGAGATTCCAGTCTTACCCTTTCTCCTTGACTTTGTACTAGATTTCTGGTTTATGTGATGATTAGAGTCTAGGACATAGCTGGTTAGGAAAGAGTATCCAACGACATTGTGCAGGGCGTTAAGACTGCAAGTAAGTATTCAGTTATCTGAACTGCAGTGCTCCTAGTCTTTACCAATGTTACTTGCTCTGTAAGCTTTAAAAGGCTTAATTTACTAAATATTTGTCTACAAATTAGACCTCAAAGAGTAACCAAATGGTGTTTCATGAAAGGGCATGCCCCTCGAATGTGGGCCACGCCCCTTAAATATAGGCCACGCCCCTTAAATGTAGGCCACGCCCCTTAAATGTAGGCCACGCCTCCGTAATGTGGGCCACTTTTTCGTCAGTGCCCGGGCCAAATTGTGATCCCAATCCGACCCTGAATGAATGGGAGTGATCAGAATGAATCGGGGGAGGGCGAATGCACAACGGAGGAAGATTCAAACTAGGTGTATTGACGGGCTATTCGATTTCAGAAGCGTGGTTGTTCTTATTCTGTGTCCAGAGGTTCTGTTTTGCGCATGATACCCTGATGTTTAACCCACCAATATGTGCTGGTTATTGCTGTACACCTGAACAGTCTTTATTAAAACCAATAAAAAAGCATAAAAGAAGACTATCCGTATTCTGTAGCAGAGGGCTTGAATATCTTGTGACTCCTAAATGGAGCAATTTCACAACCTGTGACTATGTTTCACTTTCATGAGTGCCAAAAACATAAGTCCTTCGGTTGGTATGAACAAATCCAAAACAATTTCCCCCATCACGTGTTGGAGTTACCATTTTTCTGCTGCTGTTACACAAGAAAATTCTGCAGAGTACAGCTGGATGTTCTAATACTCTAGATCACTCACTCCTCTGCGATTGCATCATTCTGCACAGGGCTTGTAACCCTTTTAAGACCGGATTAATCTGTAAACTGGTAGCTGCACCTATGTCATCCATGCACATCTGAATAACGCTTCAGAGGAAACACTTTATTGGAACTGAATTAGGGCATAATGCATTTCGGCCTGGCATAGGCCTTCCTCAGATGCCTTCAGTAATGTTCTGGCGACTTTGCTGCTCGTTAAATAATTCCTGCCACTGTCCCATTGGTTGAGGGGCGCCACACCTTCAAGTGGAGTGAAGTCACACTGCCTGCTGTTCGTTGGAACTGCAGGCCCCACAATGCATCAGCCAGGTAGGTGCTGCTGTTGGTGTCTCCGAGTGGAAATGCGCGTTGTGTGGCAGAATGTTGCGTGGAGCAAACAGTCAATGTCCAGTAAATTGTTTTTCAGAGTGCTCCCTCCGGACCCCGAACGTTCCAGCCCCCTGGTACCGATGTCAAACAGACAGGGACAGAAAAGCCAGTGCTTTTTTCCGTCCTCCGTGAAGTCACGGTCCGCTGCTGCAGCCGCCCAGGGATTCATCAGTGTGCAGAGGCGAACTCCGGGCTGTAGCAATACCTTGCTCCCAAAAAGGACTGCCGAAACAGGATCCAGATGAACCCAGAGCCTCTTAATGGAACGGCGACCTCTGAGGCACGTTACCTGGAAACGCGCAAAATATCCAAACAACTCCTTCCGCCTGTGAAGAAGCAGAGGCCACAGCGGGGAAACCAGAGGATACACTTTATTGGAACTGAATTAGGGCATAATGCATTTCGGCCTGGCATAGGCCTTCCTCAGATGCCTTCAGTAATGTTCTGGCGACTTTGCTGCTCGTTAAATAATTCCTGCCACTGTCCCATTGGTTGAGGGGCGCCACACCTTCAAGTGGAGTGAAGTCACACTGCCTGCTGTTCGTTGGAACTGCAGGCCCCACAATGCATCAGCCAGGTAGGTGCTGCTGTCGGTGTCTCCGAGTGGAAATGCGCGTTGTGTGGCAGAATGTTGCGAGGAGCAAACAGTCAATGTCCAGTAAATTGTTTTTCAGAGTGCTCCCTCCGGACCCCGAACGTTCCAGCCCCCTGGTACCGAAGTCAAACAGACAGGGACAGAAAAGCCAGTGCTTTTTTCCATCCTCCGTGAAGTCACGGTCTGCTGCTGCAGCCGCCCAGGGGTTCATCAGTGTGCAGAGGCGAACTCCAGGCTGTAGCAATACCTTGCTCCCAAAAAGGACTGCCGAAACAGGATCCAGATGAACCCAGAGCCTCTTAATGGAACGGCGACCTCTGATGCACGTTATCTGGAAACGCGCAAAATATCCAAACAACTCCTTCCACCTGTGAAGAAGCAGAGGCCACAGTGGGGAAACCAGAGGAAACACTTTATTGGAACTGAATTAGGGCATAATGCATTTCGGCCTGGCATAGGCCTTCCTCAGATGCCTTCAGTAATGTTCTGGCGACTTTGCTGCTCGTTAAATAATTCCTGCCACTGTCCCATTGGTTGAGGGGCGCCACACCTTCAAGTGGAGTGAAGTCACACTGCCTGCTGTTCGTTGGAACTGCAGGCCCCACAATGCATCAGCCAGGTAGGTGCTGCTGTCGGTGTCTCCGAGTGGAAATGCGCATTGTGTGGCAGAATGTTGCGAGGAGCAAACAGTCAATGTCCAGTAAATTGTTTTTCAGAGTGCTCCCTCCGGACCCCGAACGTTCCAGCCCCCTGGTACCGAAGTCAAACAGACAGGGACAGAAAAGCCAGTGCTTTTTTCCATCCTCCGTGAAATCACGGTCTGCTGCTGCAGCCGCCCAGGGGTTCATCAGTGTGCAGAGGCGAACTCCGGGCTGTAGCAATACCTTGCTCCCAAAAAAGACTGCCGAAACAGGATCCAGATGAACCCAGAGCCTCTAAATGGAACGGCGACCTCTGATGCATGTTATCTGGAAACGCGCAAAATATCCAAACAACTCCTTCCGCCTGTGAAGAAGCAGAGGCCACAGCGGTGAAACCAGAGGAAACACTTTATTGGAACTGAATTAGGGCATAATGCATTTAGGCCTGGCATAGGCCTTCCACAGATGCCTTCAGTAATGTTCTGGCGACTTTGCTGCTCGATAAAAAATTCCTGCCACTGTCCCATTGGTTGAGGGGCGCCACACCTTCAAGTGGAGTGAAGTCACACTGCCTGCTGTTCGTTGGAACTGCAGGCCCCACAATGCATCAGCCAGGTAGGTGCTGCTGTCGGTGTCTCCGAGTGGAAATGCGCGTTGTGTGGCAGAATGTTGCGATGAGCAAACAGTCAATGTCCAGTAAATTGTTTTTCAGAATGCTCCCTCCGGACCCCGAACGTTCCAGCCCCCTGGTACCGATGTCAATCAGACAGGGACAGAAAAGCCAGTGCTTCTTTCCGTCCTCCGTGAAGTCACGGTCCGCTGCTGCAGCCGCCCAGGGATTCATCAGTGTGCAGAGGCAAACTCCGGGCTGTAGCAATACCTTGCTCCCAAAAAAGACTGCCGAAACAGGTTCCAGATGAACCCAGAGCCTCTTAATGGAACGGCGACCTCTGATGCACGTTATCTGGAAACGCGCAAAATATCCATACAACTCCTTCCGCCTGTGAAGAAGCAGAGGCCACAGCGGGGAAAGCAGAGGAAACACTTTATTGGAACTGAATTAGGGCATAATGCATTTCGGCCTGGCATAGGCCTTCCTCAGATGCCTTCAGTAATGTTCTGGCGACTTTGCTGCTCGTTAAATAATTCCTGCCACTGTCCCATTGGTTAAGGGGCGCCACACCTTCAAGTGGAGTGAAGTCACACTGCTTGCTGTTCGTTGGAACTGCAGGCCCCACAATGCATCAGCCAGGTAGGTGCTGCTGTCGGTGACTCCGAGTGGAAATGCGAGTTGTGTGGCAGAATGTTGCGTGGAGCAAACAGTCAATGTCCAGTAAATTGTTTTTCAGAGTGCTCCCTCCGGACCCCGAACGTTCCAGCCCCCTGGTAACGATGTCAAACAGACAGGGACAGAAAAGCCAGTGCTTTTTTCCGTCCTCCGTGAAGTCACGGTCCGCTGCTGCAGCCGCCCAGGGATTCATCAGTGTGCAGAGGCGAACTCCGGGCTGTAGCAATACCTTGCTCCCAAAAAAGACTGCCGAAACAGGATCCAGATGAACCCAGAGCCTCTTAATGGAACGGCGACCTCTGATGCACGTTATCTGGAAACGCGCAAAATATCCAAACAACTCCTTCCGCCTGTGAAGAAGCAGAGGCCACAGCGGGGAAACCAGAGGAAACACTTTATTGGAACTGAATTAGGGCATAATGCATTTCGGCCTGGCATAGGCCTTCCTCAGATGCCTTCAGTAATGTTCTGGCGACTTTGCTGCTCGTTAAATAATTCCTGCCACTGTCCCATTGGTTGAGGGGCGCCACACCTTCAAGTGGAGTGAAGTCACACTGCCTGCTGTTCGTTGGAACTGCAGGCCCCACAATGCATCAGCCAGGTAGGTGCTGCTGTCGGTGTCTCCGAGTGGAAATGCGCGTTGTGTGGCAGAATGTTGCGAGGAGCAAACAATCAATGTCCAGTAAATTGGTTTTTTAGAGTGCTCTCTCCGGACCCCGAACGTTCCAGCCCCCTGGTACCGATGTCAAACAGACAGGGACAGAAAAGCCAGTGCTTTTTTCCGTCCTCCGTGAAGTCACGGTCCGCTGCTGCAGCCGCCCAGGGATTCATCAGTGTGCAGAGGCGAACCCCGGGCTGTAGCAATACCTTGCTCCCAAAAAAGACTGCCGAAACAGGATCCAGATGAACCCAGAGCCTCTTAATCGAACGGCGACCTCTGATGCACGTTATCTGGAAACGCCCAAAATATCCAAACAACTCCTTCCGCCTGTGAAGAAGCAGAGGCCACAGCGGTGAAACCAGAGGAAACACTTTATTGGAACTGAATTAGGGCATAATGCATTTCGGCCTGGCATAGGCCTTCCACAGATGCCTTCAGTAATGTTCTGGCGACTTTGCTGCTCGTTAAATAATTCCTGCCACTGTCCCATTGGTTGAGGGGCGCCACACCTTCAAGTGGAGTGAAGTCACACTGCCTGCTGTTCGTTGGAACTGCAGGCCCCACAATGCATCAGCCAGGTAGGTGCTGCTGTCGGTGTCTCCGAGTGGAAATGCGCGTTGTGTGGCAGAATGTTGCGATGAGCAAACAGTCAATGTCCAGTAAATTGTTTTTCAGAGTGCTCCCTCCGGACCCCGAACGTTCCAGCCCCCTGGTACCGATGTCAATCAGACAGGGACAGAAAAGCCAGTGCTTTTTTCCGTCCTCCGTGAAGTCACGGTCCGCTGCTGCAGCCGCCCAGGGATTCATCAGTGTACAGAGGCGAACTCCGGGCTGTAGCAATACCTTGCTCCCAAAAAAGACTGCCGAAACAGGATCCAGATGAACCCAGAGCCTCTTAATGGAACGGCGACCTCTGATGCACGTTATCTGGAAACGCGCAAAATATCCAAACAACTCCTTCCGCCTGTGAAGAAGCAGAGGCCACTGCGGGGAAACCAGAGGAAATACTTTATTGGAACTGAATTAGGGCATAATGCATTTCGGCCTGGCATAGGCCTTCCTCAGATGCCTTCAGTAATGTTCTGGCGACTTTGCTGCTCGTTAAATAATTCCTGCCACTGTCCCATTGGTTAAGGGGCGCCACACCTTCAAGTGGAGTGAAGTCACACTGCTTGCTGTTCGTTGGAACTGCAGGCCCCACAATGCATCAGCCAGGTAGGTGCTGCTGTCGGTGTCTCCGAGTGGAAATGCGCGTTGTGTGGCAGAATGTTGCGTGGAGCAAACAGTCAATGTCCAGTAAATTGTTTTTCAGAGTGCTCCCTCCGGACCCCGAACGTTCCAGCCCCCTGGTACCGATGTCAAACAGACAGGGACAGAAAAGCCAGTGCTTTTTTCCGTCCTCCGTGAAGTCACGGTCCGCTGCTGCAGCCGCCCAGGGATTCATCAGTGTGCAGAGGCGAACTCCGGGCTGTAGCAATACCTTGCTCCCAAAAAAGACTGCCGAAACAGGATCCAGATGAACCCAGAGCCTCTTAATGGAACGGCGACCTCTGATGCACGTTATCTGGAAACGCGCAAAATATCCAAATAACTCCTTCCGCCTGTGAAGAAGCAGAGGCCACAGCGGGGAAACCAGAGGAAACACTTTATTGGAACTGAATTAGGGCATAATGCATTTCGGCCTGGCATAGGCCTTCCTCAGATGCCTTCAGTAATGTTCTGGTGACTTTGCTGCTCGTTAAATAATTCCTGCCACTGTCCCATTGGTTGAGGGGCGCCACACCTTCAAGTGGAGTGAAGTCACACTGCCTGCTGTTCGTTGGAACTGCAGGCCCCACAATGCATCAGCCAGGTAGGTGCTGCTGTCGGTGTCTCCGAGTGGAAATGCGCGTTGTGTGGCAGAATGTTGCGAGGAGCAAACAGTCAATGTCCAGTAAATTGTTTTTTTAGAGTGCTCTCTCCGGACCCCGAACGTTCCAGCCCCCTGGTACCGATGTCAAACAGACAGGGACAGAAAAGCCAGTGCTTTTTTCCATCCTCCGTGAAGTCACGGTCCGCTGCTGCAGCCGCCCAGGGATTCATCAGTGTGCATAGGCGAACTCCGGGCTGTAGCAATACCTTGCTCCCAAAAAAGACTGCCGAAACAGGATCCAGATGAACCCAGAGCCTCTTAATGGAACGGCGACCTCTGATGCACGTTATCTGGAAACGCCCAAAATATCCAAACAACTCCTTCCGCCTGTGAAGAAGCAGAGGCCACAGCGGGGAAACCAGAGGAAACACTTTATTGGAACTGAATTAGGGCATAATGCATTTCGGCCTGGCATAGGCCTTCCTCAAATGCCTTCAGTAATGTTCTGGCGACTTTGCTGCTCGTTAAATAATTCCTGCCACTGTCCCATTGTTTGAGGGGCGCCACACCTTCAAGTGGAGTGAAGTCACACTGCCTGCTGTTCGTTGGAACTGCAGGCCCCACAATGCATCAGCCAGGTAGGTATATATCGACGAACACTTGCTTCTTTTTAAAAGAAAGTAGACGGCACACCAAGCATGAGATGTTGAAAACGATTTATTGGCAGACCCCCCTGCCCCCAAGATGACAAACACGTTTCGCAGTAAAGGCTTCCTTTTTAAAAAAAAAAAAATATATATATATATATATATATAAATGATGCTCCTTGATAAGTTGAACAAACTTGTGGTGATATTAATGCAAAAAGAGGTCCCCCTAACCTCAGCGGCTTTGACTTAATGACAGCCCGTTCTGCGTCAGAGATTCAAAAATTCCAGTAAACCCAGTATCCTACTCAATTTGCAGATGTTATGCAGACTATTTTCAAATATTCCAACACAACTTGCATAGTGCGTTTCTTCAAAAATATTGGATCCTTTTTGTTGAGTGGTTTTATTTCCCTCATTTTTTTCATTGGTAGTTCTCCAGTCTGTTTGACTGATGCCTGACAATCCTTCTGTCCATCCGTTGTGGCATTCTCATCTTCCTTCTGGTTAATTAATAAAAATTAGTCCAACATCGAATATGAATTACGAATGGGAATATTCTACTGAGAAGCAGTGCAGAGAAACCCAAGTGTCTATCTTGGTTATGAATGACTGACTTTGTTTAGCCAACATTGGACTATGTTCTTGCTAATTGGATGCAATTGAGACCAGGTGTTGGGGCACCAACTGATAGCAAGAAAAGGTTCAGGAAGTTCAGTTGGAACTGCCACCAATGGAATTGATAATTGTTAAACAACTGCTACGTTGCACCTACCCTATTGCTGATATGAGCACCATAATTGCTAATTGAGAAATATGCCAAATATGATGGGCAAGCTGCTCTACCAACGTTTCAGCCAATAACACCTTCAATGATGGAATTTCCAATATTATCAAAAGTCAATGCTCAAGCAATGTCATTCTCCTTTCATTCTAAGGACCTGCAGCATCTGCTCCAGTGCATATGCATGTCTCCTTCATTAACTGTTGTCAAACTGAAGGCAATAAGAAACCAACATGAAAATACTTGACTGAAGTGTCTAATCTTCAATGGCAAAGACCACTTGATTCTGCGAAGATTGCATGACAACATCGCCAAATTGAAAGAAACTGACCCAGTTCAAATCACTTCTCTGGTAAAAAGGGAAAAAGGCCGTTCCTGTTGATCCGAAACAAAATGACGAAAAGAGTCCCAAAGGACATCTTGCAAACCCTTTTTTTTCCTATGTGAATTTTTCCTTTTGCACCGTTAGTTATAAAGAAGATGCTGTGCCCGGTTTACCTGTTGATCTATCAATTTGCATTTAGTAATAAATGTTGCATTCTATGCAATAATTTAGACAATATTTTATTCTGTATTTTCTTGCAATAGTTCATGAGGAAATGCTGTGAATTAATACTGCATCTTGGGATTTTATAAATATTGTTTAAATGCAGCTATCTCTATTAACAATCTGGGGCTCCTGTGAATACCGTGAAAGACCCTTTGAGACCTTTTCTATTTTCTTTAGGTGCCTGCTTGCAGATTCTTTTATCTGTATTTAGTAGAAAGTGTGTAGTTTTAGACATACACAGATGTGTTAGTATCATGTCAATCTCCTATCTAGGCTGACCTATTTTTATTGTTTTTGTTAAGGACACTGCCATATCATGACGGGCGCTTGCAATGGAATCTGAAATGTTTTTATTGTTTTAGTTATCAGAGCTTATATTTCATATATGTAAATCGAGGTGGCACTTTTTCCGCAATACTTGTTTAGACTTATTGATTTTTTTTAATAAATATGAGATAAAGTCAGATTAGATGATATAAAATCCTAGGTATCTGACCATCAAATTATAAGGGCCTCATGCTAGAATGATCAAGCCAGAAGTCCCGACGATTTGCAGCGGCAACTAGCCTCCGTTGGGGGATAGTTTGGGAGTGCTGCACAAAAGCGACCCTGAGCTTGCACTGCCTATCATTCTTGAGCTGCCACAACATCATAGAAGCTTGCTAGCTAAGCTGCTATTTTTACAGAGAGAAGGTATGTTGTGCGACCCATTTTAAGAGACTCTATTTAGAGGCTTGCTCTTTTTTGATTCTGCTAAAGGTTTTCCTAATGTTCAGAAGTAGAGATAGGGTGTTATGATCAGAAAGTGCATAGCTTCCTTTTAGTGATGTTCAAATTGTTTTCACTAGCCATGTAATGCACTGCTGCATTTATTTTCTCATTCTGTGTGGTTACTGTTCATATTTTATGCATTAGACTGGAATTTGATATCTAAAACTCTTAATGTTCAGCCCTTCTTCCTTAGTGCTATTTTGAGCATGTTTATTCCCGAAAGAGGGTTTGGAGTTCCACTATGTCACTGATCTCATCTAGCGGAACTACTCCAGATCAGAAAACACTTCCTACATAGTATTGCTCACTGGAATGTGCATGGGTTACAGTCCAACTGGATTTCTAATTTATGTTGGTGCATTGAACTGAGTCCTGGTACCATGGGGTTAGAAAT
Source organism: Lissotriton vulgaris (assembly GCF_964263255.1). Lineage (NCBI taxonomy): Eukaryota > Metazoa > Chordata > Amphibia > Caudata > Salamandridae > Lissotriton > Lissotriton vulgaris. The sequence continues at coordinate 635,440,440 of NC_141695.1, forward strand.
CTGACTGCTGCAGCTCTGGGATGTTGGAGCCCAGATTGTGATAGTATAGAGGGGTTTTCAGTTTTCGGGAGCGAGTATTTACCATAGTCCATCAGACCTTTTTTTTGTCCATCCCATAGGACGTTGTGTGGTAAGCATGTATTGTGTGCTGATTATCAGAAATGTGTATTTTCAAATCATATGAGCTGCAAATCTCACACTTCGCATTAGATCGCCATCTGCTGTTGGTCTCGGATGCCTGCACGTTGTTGTCTTGGAAGAAGTCTTTGTAGTCACAAGATAGGTGACTACTCCCTTGGACGATAGTGCGCATGGGCATTGACTCCATCCTTAGATAGTTTTTTTCCGCCATTGGGTTCGGATGCAACTTTTGCGCTCCGGTTCGAAATCTCTATTTCAAACTTTTTCGACTCGCAAAACTTCCACAAACTCTTCGGATTGAGTTCGAACATCTTCATCTTCGACACGACTTTCATCGGCTCGATTCCGGGCGTCGACGTGGGCCGCTGGGCCTATCCACGCCATAAGGCCTATGGCTCATGCAAAGGACACCATTCAAGAAATGCCCCCAGTGTGCAGCAAAGTTCCCGCACAGTGACCATCATAAGGTCTGCAACCTGTGCCTATCACCTGAACACGACGAGTTCAGCCTGCGCATCCTTTCGATCGAAGAAGACCATTCGAGATCGAAGGGTTCGACGACACATCATGACGCAGAGATCAGCTCCGGAACCAGAGGACATCTTCGAAGAATGCCCGGATGTCCCGGAAAAAGATTCCGCAGATCTCGAAATAGTGTCAGAGGCAGAAGACTCAGACGACCCCATCACTCCTGGCCAACGAGTAAGTACTACTGCCCCTACCCCAACCCCACCACCGAAACCGAAGGCACTGCTCAAGACTTCGCCTGCTGGCCCCAGTCGCGATCGAAAACACGCTTCAGAAGCCCCGCCTCCGGGCCCGGCTCCAAAGAAAAAAGACAAGCCTTCCTGTAGCTCGGGACCGAGCAAACCTTGCGTAATCGTCCCACCGGCATCTTCGGCACTGAAGCCAAAGGAACACTCGTCTCTGAAAGCGGTTCCAACGTCTTTCACCTCCAAAGACAAATCGGCCCCGAAAACCTCAAATCCGTGGATAGGCCGGCTTTGAACATTTCCAAGCCTAAAGATCCCGCTTCTGCTCCAAAACCAAGATTCTCAGAACCAAAAGACAAGCCTAAGGACTCCACCACTCCTCCTAAGGCCAAAAACCATAACATTCAACACCAGCCCCGCTCGGAACCAAAGAAATCGGCACTGAAGGCGGTTCCCAAGGAAAAGGAACTTTTTCATCCGGATCCTGCCGATCCTAGGCAATAAAAATATTTATATTAATCCAGAAACAGGACATGTCACGGCTGTGCCATGTAAAAAGAGGAAGTTAGACACTGCTCCTGCTCCTCCAGTGCCTGTGAAGAAGTACTCTGCCACATCACCCTTGCCTCCTTCTTCTTCTGCACTTCCTTCTAACTCACTTCTTCTCCCTAAATCTATTAAACCAACTCTGCTTGTAATTTCACCACATACACCACCACCAGATGATGATGATGATGATGATGATGATGACCTAGGGATGGGGGGTGACCCAAATGACCCGTTCATGGATCCAGCCATACCCCTCAAAACCATCTCCCCCAGACGATAATATTGGTTTTGGTTTTGCCCCTGAAGTGTTTAAAGATCATGTACGAGCCAGGATCCTTAACCCTAGAAGAGATAAAAAATATAGACCTGCCCCTGAAGATCCTGCTTACATTAAGGGACAGATGCCTTTGGATTCTCTAGTAATTTCTAGTGATAGAAAGCGCGCCAACTCCCAAACCTCCGGGGATGCGCCACCCCCTGATAAAGAATCCAAATTGCTGGACGCTTCTGGCAAAAGGGTAGCTGCGCACTGCACAATGCTGTCTAGATATGATAGGGCTCACTATGACCAACTTGAAACCCTATTACAACATTTGCCTGATAAATATAAAACCCAAGCAAATGATCTTATCCAAGAGGGCAAGCTAATTTCAAACACGTCAATTAAACGCGCACTAGACGCTGCAGACACTGCTTCTAGATCCATCAATACAAGTGTATCCTTAGGCGACATGCCTGGTTGCGCTTTTCAGGCTTTAAGCAGGAAGTCCAAACTACCATCCTCAACCAGCCGTTCAACCAAGAACAACTTTTTGGCCGGCTGTGGACACTGCCCTTGAAAAAAATGAAGAAAGACACTGAGACTGCTAAGTCTATGGGAGCATTGCAGTCTCCACAAACACGTGGCTCCTTTCGCCGCTCCTTCTATGAAGGGGCCTCCAAAAACATGGGCATAGACACCTCATCTTCATCTAAAGCCACTACACAGCATCTCCCAATAGCGGATATTTTTGAGGCGGATACAGAGGAAATAACAATAAAGGAAGAGGTCGAGCTAATAACAACACTCACACCTCCCCCGCCACAAAACAGTGACTTCCCTCCGCTCCCCCAGACCATTCCTCTCCGTTCGGGGGAAGATTATCACAGTTCCTACCTGTCTGGAATTCCATCACAACAGACAGGTGGGTAAGACAAATTATCCAGTATGGTTACTGCCTGGAACTTACAGCTACACCCCAAGAGGTTCTCTCACTGCTTTTAAAGCACGCAATAGAGCCTGTTCCCTTACAACATCAAAGAACAGGGGTTTACTCGCTCTACTTCCTAATAGCCAAAAAGGACAGGACTCTAAGACCAATACTCGACCTCCGACCCCTCAACCTCTATATACACTCAGATCATTTTCATATGATCACTCTCCAACAGGTGCTCCTGCTGCTGCAACAAGGCGATTTCTTTGCCACACTAGATCTCAAGGACGCCTACTTCCACATTCCCATACATCCTGCTCACAGGAAGTATCTACGGTTTGTAGTGGACGGACAGCACTACTAGTTCAAAGTCCTTCCATTCGGAGTCACCACCGCACCCAGAGTATTCACAAAATGTCTTGCCATAGTAACAGCACATCTGAGACGACAACAGATCCAATAATAAAAGCCAAGTCATTCAACCAATGTGTTCAACACACTCACCAAACCATCCAAACATTACCCAACTTGGGGTTGACGGTCAACTATACCAAGTCGCATCTCCAGCCCTCTCATATATACCAATATCTGGGGGCCACAATAAACACCTCCACAGCTCTAGCATGTCCCAGTCCAGCCAGGATAGCCAGCATACAAAACCTCATCACATAATTTCAAACCCCAACACTCTCTCCCAGCCAGAGTGTTCATGCAACTCATAGGCATGATGGCATCTTGCATTTTTATTGTACCTTATGCAAGACTTCAAATGCACCCCCTACAGGAATGTCTAGCACATCAATGGAATCTGGTTCAAGGACAACTTACAGATCTGGTGTTGGTGGACAGCTGCACACATCGCTCTCTGCAGTGGTGGAACACAAAAAACTTGTCCAAAGGGCGGCCGTTCCTCAAACCTGTTCCACAGATAGTACTCACCACAGACTCATCACTCACAGGATGGGGAGCCCATCTCCTCGAACATACAAATCAAGGCAAGTGGACCACTCAACAAAAAGTGCTCCACATCAATCACCTTGAACTACTGGCAATATTTCTAGCTTTAAAATCATTCAAAGTACATGTACAAAACAAAGCTGTCTTGATCCGGATGGACAACATGACAGCCATGTACTAAATACAAAAACAAGGAGGCACACATCCTCTTCAGCTGTCTCAGCTCACACAGAACATTTGAAGATGGGCCATCCCACAAAATATATATCTACTTGCCGAAACACCTTCCAGGAGTTCACAATCAGATTGCAGATCTGTTGAGTTGACAGAAACAACGTATTCACAAATGGGCACTACATCCCCAGGTTCTTCTACCATTTTTTCAGATGTGGGGCCAACCAGACATATATCTGTTCGCCATACACGAGAACGCAAAATGCCCAACCTTCCACTCCAGGTTTCCACACCCATTGTCCAATGCGATATGGATGAACTGGTCAGGCAGATGTGTATACGCTTTTCCGCCACTCCCACTGATTCCAATAGTGGTATGCAAGCTCCGGCAACAGTCTCTCAAACTAATCTTAGTAGCTCCCACATGGGCACACCAACCGTGGTTCACAACACGTTTGGAACTCTCACTAGTTCCGCACCAAAAACGACACCTGTCCCCATCCCTGCTAAAACAGAACCATGCAGAGATCAGACATCCAGATCCAGGTCAGCTGAATCTGGCGATCTGGCTCCTGAAGTCCTAGAGTTCGGTTACCTTAACCTTCCACGAGACTGTATGACCATTTACTGCACCAATAACCATATTGATCCACTGGATGCCTCCATCCAGAATATGATTTGCTACCTACTGCACTTGCAAAGGTGTAATCAAGCATATTCATCCGTATGTATACATCTAGCAGCACTTGCTGTTTAGTTACAAAACAGACAGCACTTGTCATTGTTTAGAGTCCCTGCAATTAAAGCCTTTATGGAGGTCCTAAAAATAATCATTCCTCCTAGGTTACCACCCTCACCAGTGTGAAATCTAAATATTGTTCTTACCAGGCTCATGGGACCCCCATTTGAACCTTTAAACAAATGAGAACTGCAGTTCCTCACATGGAAAGTAGCTTTCCTTGTTGCCAGTACCTCTCTTAGGAGAGTAAGTGAGATCCAGGCTTTAACCATACAGGAACCATTCTTACAATTACATCTTAACCAATCAGTGGAGTTACCAGTGTTTTTTCCAAACCCAGACTCCTTAGCAGAGAGAGCTCTACACACCCTAGATGTTAAGAGCACTGCTTTATTACATTGACAGAACCAAATCCTTTCCCAAAAACAAACAATTGTTCGTAGTCTTCTCCCCACCGCATAAGGGTAATCCCATCTCCAAGGCTGGGATTGCAAGACAGATAGGTAAATGTATCCAAATATACTACCAGAAAGTGAAAAGTATCTTGACAATTTCCCCTAGAGCGCACTCTGCACGCATCCTAGGGGCCTCTATGGTATTCCTAGGGAACATTCCCCTAGAAGACATCTGTACGGCAACAAAATGGTCTACAACACACATCTTCACTAAACACTATTGTGTTGACGTGCAAGCCAAGCAGCAAGCTTCTGTGGGCCAAGCTGTTCTTAAAACTCTCTTTCAAACTACTGCAACCGATACAGGTGACTACTGCTAGGGGAGATACTGCTGTACAGTCTATGCCAAGTGTGAGATCTGCAGCTCATATGCCTCGAACGGAAAATGCTACTTACCAGTATGCATCTGTTCTTGGCAGATCCTCACACCCCCAGCCACCTCCTCTGGACCTGTATCTGTTCCAGTTCTATCTTACTTAGATATACACACATGGACATCTTCTCTCTTTCTACTAACTCCATAATTTCCCATCATGGCAAAAAACAATCTAAGGATGGAGTCGATGCTCATGCGCACTATCATCCAGGGGAGGAGTCACCTATCTCGTGACTGCAAAGACTTCTTCCAAGACAACAACGTGCAAGCATCCGAGCCCAACACCAGATGGCGATCTAATGCTAAGTCTGAGGATCTGCAACTCTACATGCCAAGAACAGATGCATACTGGTAAGTAGCATTTTCCTTTCTAATAGCATCCATTATTTCTAAGCTTATGTTTGGCTTCTTATATTCTGCTAAACCCCATAAGATAACATTGCCTCCCGTTGTCTAAGGGTTTGATCACTATACTGGTGCCTTCTTGCTAAAATCTAATGACCCTTCTTTGTTACCAGTATCATGTTTGTGTTTTCTGTTTCTCATCATATCTCTTAATTCCTTCATAACTTCAATATAGTCTCTTGGTAAGGTGCTTTATCAATTTGTATTCCCTTTTCCATCTGTGCAAAAGTGTATTGTTGGTTTGGGTGGGTGGGAGTCCGCTACAAGTCCAAATGGCACTATCTTGTCAGGTTCAGTAAAGCTTTCAGTAATTTAAACCTGAGCTCAACCTCTCATAACTAGACCACAGAGCAGACAGGCTTAGCTTATTAAAATGTGTACAGCAGTTAAAAGTCACTAAACTGTTAGAAAGTAAAATAAAACACAATAAAAATCACACTCCAATTGACCACCATTACGCTACGAGCACGTATTCCATTCGTCTCCTCGTCAAGATTGGAAAGATTTGGAGAATAACGCATGTCTCTATCGGCATTGAATACGCCATTAGCCAGCCCTTAACTGGCCTACTCATTCATTCTGGAGTTCATTTAGGTCTGTGAAAACCGTCGTTCAAAACAAAGATTCAAAAGCGGAGTCTTTTAAGGTTTTCACATAATCTAAGTGACTTTCCACGTCGGCTTTTAAGGTCAGCTCACGTCCATTGATATTCTAAAGCATGAACGCTAGAATGTTTATTTCACGAGCGCACCTCTGCTTTCCATTCACTTCGTTCACCACAATTGAACCTGCATGTCTTGTATTATCCTGTGTAGAAAAACATTATGTGCATAAGGAATCATGTGATGTTGAATAACTGTTACCACTAGAGAGAGTTCCATCTGTTGTTGTAAGAACTTGAGCCACAATCATCGATCTTATAAAAACGTATAACTTGAACAGTTGTAGAACCCGGGCATGTCTCGAAAGTAAATAGATGGTTAAAAATGATGTTCATTTTCAGCCATAGAAAAATCATGCATTACTACTTAATAGCATTGTATAACTAAACTTGGTTTCTTTAACATAGGCCCCTGAGAAAGGGACAGGCGTCCCGAAATGCATCGTGCCACCATAGCCAATCGCTGTTTCTCTGCAGAACCATATGTAATGTAAATGGAATGAATATGTCAATCGTGAAGTAATGATTCCCATATACATAGAATGTACATGAAAATTAATGAAAAATATGAATCAATGTAAAGACTAATAATAACACTGAGAAATCCCCTCCCCCCCAAAAATCTCACTCCAAATTATAAAAAAACGAGAATAATTTAATGGGCGAAATGACACCAAAAACGACAAAAAATCAATAAGGGGAAGCAGAGATATGCATTTTTTAAGTTTAAAATAAAAGTATCACAAAAAGCGTTAAGTGCCAACCTTTTGTCAACTGGTTGCAGTAAACCAGTTCTAGGTGCGATTTGAGGTCGACTGTTATGCAGCACGGAGTCGGCTACACCATCCAGGTTCAACCCAGTTAGAGGTGATCCCTTGGGACATATTCTTTTTTGCTATAAGTTAAAATCATTCAGCAGGGCAAGGCAGCAGTCTCAATCTGAGAAGGGCTCAATTATGTTAGATAGACGAGGTCCAGGTAAAGCCGTTGGTTTAGGTGGGAAAAGCTCTAAATGGAAATATTCAAAATTCTCGCCCAGAAAACTCCTCCAATCGACCGGGTGATTTTGGCACCTTTGCACAATGACGTTTTCTATGTTCGGACTTTTGTAGTGGGGTGGCAGCGGGCCGGAATAACAGGCGAGGAGGCCAGATATAGTGGGCAATTACTGTCTTTATTTTAGAGGGTGTGCTCAGGAGTCTAAGGGAAGACGGGGAAACAGAAGTTCAGGCTCCCGATGGGCGGCGTCTTGGCAGGCTCCGAGGTCACGTCGGGGTGCTGGGTCTTCGGGAAATGTCTCGTCCTGGCGTGGTCATCGGAGGTTGTAGGGATAAAGAAAGAAAACAAGGGAGCTGTTAGTCCGATCCGGACTATACTGAGCGCAAACCATTACCGGCAACGGGTTTTTTATGTGGGGAGGGTTGAAAACGACAGTAAGGGGAAGGAGGGTCGGGCTCGGGTAAGGAAGGGCGAGAGCTCCAAGAAGGAAGGTGTTCTGTGAGGGTTCGTGAGGGAGAGGATGTATCTACAGTGCTGTACACAGGAGTAAGTGCTATACAAGATAATCACAATGATAGCCAGAGGCAAGGTGACGCTAAAGAGAGGGATATATACAATGCACCTAGTGTGCTACAGAGGCTGATTACGGGTACTCACACGCTCCACTGCAACTCTCCAGTGAGTTGCGGCTGCTCCCCAGCCACCTCCTGCGGACTCCACCAGTCCTCACTCCACATGTCTTCTTCTTCCTTCTCCTGCTCTGCTTCCGCTTCTGTCCGAGTCTCCTACCACGAGTTCGCTTCTACGACCCGGTTCCTGTCTCTTCCGTCCTCTTTTCCGGCGTCCGTGACCGAGGTTAGGGAGAGACTTCCGGGGTCAAGGCAGACTGCTTCCGGTGTGAGGGTGTTCCCGATTGGTTCCTGGAAGAAAGTACAGAGGGTTGGGCTTCTGGTTGTCAGGGTTGTTTCCATTGATGCTTCGGCGTCGGTTTCCGCGAAGGGAGAACGTCCGGGGAGATGCGGCTCCGACAAGGTATGGGAGGACGCCGCATCACACGGACTTAATTACTTTTTTGGAGCTCTCATTCCTCCAGCGAAGAAAAGAATGCAAGCTGTAGCCAAAGAGGACTCCACAAGGCAGGATACCTTCTTGGCAAGGTCCTGCTGAAATAGATTTGCTGGCGCAAAAAATCCCCAAGCAGGAAAAACCTGAACCTTCAGCCCAGCGTCAGCACACCATGGTCTGATTGACTTTGCATGTTTGTCCCGGTCCTTCAGAGGCCTTTGGTCCCATAAATGTTCTAAGTCCTAGGTTTTTCAGGATGTCAGTAGGAGTACACTTTGACACAGCCACAGTTATGTGGACCTTAGGAACAGCACTTGAGGGTCAAAACTCTCTCCAGCAGAAGCCACAAGCAGGGTCCAGGGCAGGTCCAGAACTGGTCAGCTGGGCTTTGTTGGAAAAGGGCGTCTTGCAGCTTGTTGAGTCCCTGTAGCTTAACATGAGGTCAGCCAACTGATCCTTGGAGTCCATTTCTTTGATCTGGGTACAAGTGGGCGCATATCCAGCCCTTCAGGTCTCCTCACAGGTCTCAGACAGTAGGCGCAGTCCTTACTCTGTTCTTCCACAAGCCCAGAATATTCTGAAAAGGGTACCCTGGCATGTCACATATATGCCTGGACCTAGCCTTTATATGATGGGGTGACTCCTGTCCCCTCCCCAACCAATAGGGAAAAGGTTCCCAAGTGTAACTCTACTCACATTTGCAGCAGTTCTTGTGTGTCCTACTGCAAACAATCCCACGTTGCCCCTCTCTGCCTTAATGCAAGATGGTGAAACTCGTCTCCCCTTGTGCAGAGCTGGTGTCCCCACCCCAGAGGTGTGGCCAGGGAAGCGTAGTTACTTCAACCAGTTCTGGAGGCAGCTCCCTCCCAACTGTGATTGGAGCCTCCCTAACTGGGGGAACAAAGAAGTGCCTGCCCAGGTGACGGCTAACATTTGCCTGTGACAAGGGAGGACTCTTTGAAGTTAATCAGGTCTCCAGGCACTGCCCAAATGGCCGTCCTGCCAGAGAAATGGAGACAGTTTCGTACACTCAAGCCTTTTTCCTGCTCTGGGAGTAGTTTTACACACTAATGCAGTGCAGAGTACTAGAGGGCTGCAGCTGGAGGCTAAGGCAAATTAGCCTCCAGGGCTTTAAGCACTGAAAATGTAACTTTCTAAAACTGGCATCTCCAATCTTTTCTTCAATAAGTGCTACTTATGTTCAGTGAAAATCATTGCGAGCTACTAATATTTTCAGTGTTCTTGAACAACCAGCTTATCTATGGTGAAAACAGCTTTTGGGGCTTTCTTTCACTGTGAGGGCATTGTAACATTACTCTTCCGTATATCTTACATTTAAATACTATGACATCTTCCTTATGGGGAGTAAGCCCTACTTACAGGTGACTTATTAATATTTAAAAGTGATGCAAAAGGGTTTATTTTAACAATGCGAATTGCAGTTTTTAAACTGCCAGAGTCCGGCTACAATGATATGCCTAAAGCCATGTTTACACTGTAGTGGATGGGACAATAGGTGCTGCAGTCCACTAGTGGCATTTATCTTAAAGATTCTGGCTATACTTTGAACCATATAGTAGGGACTTGTAGGTAAGTTAAATATGCCTTTTAAGAGTGTAACCAATTTCTGCATGTTTTGTGGGTCAGAACAAATACACAGGGACTTGGTTAGCAGAGTCCCTTGCACAGAGTCAAACGCGAGCAGCATCTTCTACATCACTAATGGAAAGCTGTACTGCAGTTTCCTGAATTCCACTAGCTACTATATCAGCCACATTCTTAGATATATGCTCTCAATCGTTTCAGCTTGCATACAAACAAAAACAATTAATTATGAGGGTAGTAGAATAAGGATCAGTGTCTAGACAAACAGGACAAACCTAATTCTAGAACTCTCTCAGCATCGATTAATGTATGTGGTGATATGATATTCACTGTACACTGTTTCTCAATCTGAGAGTTCTTTATTTTGCATCCCTTTGTTGCTCCTTTCTCTTCCCATGTTATGTGTTACTCCTGTGGGAGGAGTCCTCACTGATGTTATCAGTGATGTCACTGACAATGTCATGAGTGATGTAATATGTGAGGTCATAAGCAGTTCATTGCGGGGCATAAGTTATAGTTAGCAAAGGTAACTATAACTGCTGAATTTCACTGGATTTTTATGAGTGAAATCTGAGCCTAACTATAACGTCCCTTTAACTTTGGGTTTTTCAGTGAATTTCTAAGTTTTTTAATTTTATTTTCTAACTATAACATCCCTGTACCCTTTGTTTTTTTTCAGTGAATTTCTAAGGTCTTTTAATTTCTACATCCTCACTATAATGTCCCTGTAACCTTTGGATTTGTAAGTGAATTTCTATGGTTTTTTAAACTGATAGTCACATTTGTAGAGTGGTGGAGAAAGGTGGCGGACCTCCGACTAGCTCTCCTCAATTGCACTGTGTGGGGCTTACTTGAAGTACCAGAAGAGACTCTTGACCCCCAAAAAACATCGGCATCCAAGGGGACTTCATCCCCCAAGCAGTAGTGCTCCATGAGGTGCGTTTGCAGAGGGGTGGAGAAAGGGAACGGGGCCTTCGACCAGCTCACAGCAATACCACTGTGTGGGACTTACTGAGGGGTTCTTGAGCTCCAAGGACCCTTAGCATCCAAGGGGACTTCATCCCCCAAACAGCATGGGGTCTGTAGGATCCTCGGAGGATTTGCGTCCCTTATTATATACATATTTAGATTTTGGTTAATTACTACACATTTACTGAACGGATTTAAACCAAATCACAAAAAGGCACTTTCCTGGACCCACCTCTATCTTCTTGCCAAATTTGGTGTAATTCCTTTTCAGCAGTTCGTGCTGTGGAAACGCTTAAAGAAGTTTATGAAGAATTCTTGTGGAAATTTGTTTTTGTTTTTTTGCGGCCCCTGCTTGACGGATCACCCCATAACTTTGCACAAAGGAGGTGGATGAACTTTTTTTGTAATGTTTCGTGAAGATTTGTCAAATCAAGCCAAAGTTATTAGCAAAACAAAAAGCGCTCTGGTTATGTAAAAGCAGACCTAACTATAACTACCCAGTGGCAAGTGCCACTGGGCAATATAGTTTAAAATAAAAATATATTTAACATTATTTCCTGTGTGCTGTTATTTTAAATCCTTGCCTCCATTTCTTTCTATGGAAGTGTGCTGCAATATCTGTGGTTGTCTATGTGTTATGCTTAACTTATTCTAAGGCTGAGCTGGAGTACATTTACCTCTGTTTCGTCACCTTCATGCTGTATTAACTTTAGAAGTGTAGTTTGTAAACACCAATGTTATTACCATTTGTTTGGGTGTTAGAAGTAGCCTGTCGCTTCCTAAACCCCTCCTTATTTTTTCCTAAACCCATCTCATTTTGTAGTAAATATTTCCAATTTTCCATCCTCTCCCCTTGTTGTGCCTCCCATATATACTAATAAAACTTAAGCTTACAAGTGCAGGGACCTCCGCCACTATGCTGGAGATGTCCACACAGAAAAGATACAAGAGGTGGAGGTTTCCATCTGTAGCATTTTGTAGTATTTAAGTAGTACTACAAAATGCAGTGTGGGAATAGGCCCCTTTCTGCTTATTAGGAACTGATACATACATGATGGAGACTGGGATTTATCTATGCTAATTGGTGACTGATATTTATGTGCTTACTGGATATTAGCAATGGTATCTACTAATTTGACACCTACAACAATATATGGTTACCCAAAAGGCAGATCAGGCCTTCCACATCGGACAGACCTTGCAAAGCATCCCACATTCCCTCCGAGGATCTCCACTAAAAATGGCTAAGTGCAGCAGGTAATGGTGCTGGTTCGTAGCAGTGATTCTCCAGTATTATGGGTGTCTTTCATAGATTCACATGCTTGAATATTCCCCGTCGTCGAAGTGGGAGTCCCACGGTACATAAAATAGCAATAATGCTAATATATATATATATGTAATAACATAATACATAATAAAACCGAGATAATATACACTGAAAAACCTCAACAATGGTTCCTACATAGGAATGCATTATAGAGAGAAAACTCATTTGCAACATATCAGTGTCATTATGTTAGTCCAAACTGCAGCCAATCAGGCTCAAGCACCCTCTAGAACCTTCTCCTCAGAAGCTCAAGCCCTCAGATTTTCTACTGCACGTCGTGTGAAGGGAGTCTCCCTGAGCTCCTCTCAGTTTTCTTCATCTTGTCTTCTACTTCTGTAGTCCTAAGGATGTCAAATAAGAAGTCTTTGTTTAGGCCTTGCTCTTCCTGTGGGAAACTGCGTCTGTTTGAGAAGGACCCCCACCAAAAATGTATTTACTGCCTTTATCCTGAACATAAGGTGGCTGACTGCAAGTTCTGTAGAACTTTTCCTGCTAAGACTCTCAGGGACAGGGAAGGTCGTCTTCTGTTGTGGTTGAAGTGCCTTCAGGACAAGGAACGAGTCTTGTCTGATGCAGAGAGTTTCCAGTCAGGTCCTTCAACTGCCCCTCCTAAGCGTGGCAGTGTTCAGGAGTTACCATCTCCTTTCCTGAAGAGGAAAAAGCTGGCCTTAACAGTAGCCCCAGTGAAACCTACTGCTACTGTCACCTCTGTGACTACGCCCACGAGACCTGGCTCTCAGGCGTCTTTTCCAGCATCTACAAGTGTTTTTACACTTCAGTCAGCGCGGTCGTCGACGGGCTCGTCGACGACCATTCCATCGACGAGATTGGCTGCTGTGGCTTCGTCGACGACTACTGTGACGACGACGTCGGCTTCGTCGTCGAGGGTTTCGTCGACGGCTTTCACAACTACGAAAGCCTCTACTTCCTCAGTCTCATTGACGATTCCGATTATATCGTCGACGAAAAAGCTTCAGTCGACGAAGAAGACATCGTCGACGATGCATGTCCCGTCGACGTCGACGATCCCGTCGACGTCGAAGATACCGTCGACGGCGAAGATCCCGTTGACCAGCTCGTCGACGGCTTTTATCCCGTCGGCGAAGGCTTCGTCGACGGCGAAGATAACATCCAAGGATTCGACGACGAAGTTCCCGTCGACGAAGACTCCGTCGACGGCTGTGTCAAAGCTCTCATCATCGACGAATACATCCAAGACATCACCGTCTCCGACAGCTGTCTCTAAATCATCGTCGTCGACGGCTGCTCCGGTTCGAATATCTACGTCGACGACAGCTTTACCTTTCCCTTCTGGTTCACAGCAAGAAGACGCAGCATCCACTTCAGGATCACTGTCTTTCGCCAATATGCCCTTAGTGCCTTTGGACACTTCAGCTCCTACAGTTGTTACGGAGTCTTCTTTGAGCAATATCCAGGACTCTGCTCTCCAGTTGCCGCCTCCTACTCTTCAGCCACCTTCACCATTGTTGGTAACTGACCATGAAATGGAATCCGTTGCAGATGACAATGTTTTTGGTGATGCTCAAAGTCCATCGGATTTGATTATTAAGTTTCAGGACACTAGTTCTGAATAGGACGAAGAGGAGGTTGAAGACCAACAGGAGGAACAATATGTGCAGGTTTCTATGGCGACTTTTCCGGTATCGCTGTTTTCCAACCTCCAACATATGTTGGATGATTACAATAGGAGATTTCCTCCTACGCACCAGGGTACCCCGGGCCATGCTACCTCTGAGACCACAGAGCCTCTTCAACCTCAGCAAAGTCCTCCGAGGCAGACTGCTCCATCAGAAGGGCCACGTCCGGCTATCCCCACTAATTCTCAACGAGATGTGGGTGATGAGTCAGAGCCGGAAAGAGAGGAAGGAGAAGTTCCTCAGGATACAGATGATGAACAAGACCCGGATATGGCAGAATTTGATGACTGTCGAATACAAACGCCCTCTCCACAACAGGGTGATTCCGGTGATTCACCTCCGGTTGACATCGCTAGCTTCCATAATTTGATGGATAAGGTGGCAGACCGCTTCAAATTGCCAAGAGTGCAGCGAGAGAAAGACTGCTTTCTCTATGACTTTAAAAACCAGCCTTATAAACAGGTCCACACCATACTAATTATCGAATTTGTGTGGAAGGAGGGAATGAATATCATGCAGGCTCCTAACTCCTTACCTGCTCAAATCCCTTGATTGGAAAAGAAATATAAGGCCCCGACTGGCTCGCCTGCTTGCTTGCTCTCGCATCCTAAGCCAGATTCCGTGATGACCCAGGCAGCGCAACGTCGGGCGCGTAACCCTGCAGCTCCTATCACTTCCCCTCCTGATAGAGAGGGTCGACGTTTGGATGCGATTGGGAAAAAAATTTCATCCATGGCATCTACTTCAGTCCGTGCCGCTAATGCTTTAGCCATTCTAGGTCGTTTCGACCGACAAATGTGGTCAGACATTTCTGCGCTGGTTGCGTTGATTCCGGAAACATCTAGAGCGGAAGCGCACCAGATCCTTCAAGATGGAAAAAGGGCTTCAGAAGAAATAATTGACTGTGCTGTGGACGTTGCGGGTACTGCTTTCCGTATCCTTGCCAGTGCTGCGGCGCTCCGGCGCCAGGGTTGTCTAAAATCCACATCGTTCCGACAAGAGATCCAGTCAAAGATACTTGACATGCCGTATGACGGAGAGTCGCTTTTCGGCTCTCACATCGATGAGGCGTTGGAATCGATCAAGAAAGATACCGACACAGCAGTGTCGCTTGGTTCCTTGCAATTCAAGAAACAGCCTTTTCATGGTGCGCGTGGACGAGGCACCTCGTCCGGCATTTCTCGAGGAGGGCAGTCCCAGTACCGCCAGTACAATCAAGGGAACCAGCGTTACTCCAACCAACAATCTTCTCGTCAGCAGCAGTCCAAGCCCTATAGAGGAAAGTCTAACTATAGAGGCTCCAACAAACGTCAATGACTTTCAAGTTCAGCAGAGAGTTGGAGGGCGAATCTCGCAGTTTTACTCCCAGTGGTCTTTGATAACATCGGACCAATGGGTTTTAGACATTGTGCACAAGGGTCATGCCTTAGAGTTCACAGAGATTCCTCCACATTCTCCACCTTCAGGTCCGCCACCTCCCCATCTAGAGGAGCTACAACATCAGGTTCATCTTCTAATAGAAAAGGGTGCAGTCGAAGTGGTTCCTGTATCTCAGCGAGGGAAAGGTTTCTACTCAAGGTTTTTCCTCATTCTCAAAAAGACGGGGGAGTGGCGACCCATTATGGACTTGAGAGCTCTCAATCTGTTCCTCAAACACCAATCTTTCCGCATGCTGACGTTATCGGAAGTCTTACGACTTCTCTGCAACGGAGATTTCTTAACAACAATAGACCTGCAAGACGCCTATTTTCATGTGCCAATTATCCATCGACATCAGCAATACTTGAGGTTCAAGGTGGGTCACGATCACTATCAGTTCAGAGTCCTGCCTTTTGGCCTACGATCAGCACCTCGTGTCTTCACGAAAGTTCTGGCTCCAGTCATGGCTCATCTGCGTCTTCAGGGAGTTCAGATCTTTCCTTATCTGGACGATTGTCTTCTAAAATCCCAATCTCCTCAACCGCTGGCTCACGACACACATGCCCACAAATGTTCAAGGCTCTAGGGTTAACCATCAATGTGTAGAAGTCACACTTTACATCGCTGCGAAGAAGAAATTTCCTAGGAGCAATCCTAGACACAAACCTGTCAAAAGCCTTCATCTCCCTCGAACGACATCAGAAGATAATTCGTCTGGTCTCACTCATCAGGTCAAAGCAGTCAGTTTCTGTGCGAATGTTAAAGTCGTTTCTGGGGATGGCATCATCTTGTATCGCACTGATCCCAAATTGCAGGTTACGTAGTCGTCCTATACAGGAGGAATTGGACCTGCAATGGCGTCAAGTGTCGGGGTCGTTCAACGATCAGGTGACGGTCACACCCCGCATGAAGAACAGTTTGCTCTGGTGGGAACAACCAGCCAATCTGGACGAAGGGATTTCTTTCCTAGCCCAGTCTCCGGATCTGACGTTGACTACAGATGCGTCCATGGAGGGTTGGGGCGCTCATCTCCTGGACCTTTCCATCAAAGGCAAATGGACGGCGACACAACGAACCTGGCATATCAATCGGCTGGAGTTGATGACAATCTTCCTAGCGCTCAAATCATTCTTGCCCGTAGTGCAGGGGGAGTCGGTGCTGGTTCAAACAGACAACACCACCAGCATGCACTACATGAACAAACAGGGCGGCACAAGATCTCAGCCACTATCTCGTCTAGCTCAAAGGATTTGGGATTGGGCTCTTCATCACCAAATTTCTTTGACGGCAGTCCATCTGCCGGGGGTATCCAACATCCTTGCCGATTCCTTGAGGAGGTCCGCGTCCTCCACTCACGAGTGGGAGATACATCAACCGACTCTAGATCTGGTGTTCCGCCGTTGGGGTCGTCCCATGATAGACCTCTTTGCAACCCCAGTGAATCGGAAGTGCCAATCTTTCGCAAGTCGGCATCCCCATCCAGAGTCCAGCGGAAATGCCCTACTCATAGATGGGAGCGGACTGTTTGCTTATGCATTTCCACCGATCCCGTTGGTGCCAAGGAAGTTGTGGAAGATGCGCAGGCAACCCTGCCACTTAATACTGATCGCCCCGCGCTGGCCCAGACAGGCTTGGTTTTCGGAACTGCTTCTGCTATCACAATGCACACCCATTCATCTGCATCCACGTCCAGACCTCCTGACTATGGACGACGGTCAAATTTGCCATCCAGACCCATCCACGCTTCAATTAGCGGCATGGAACCTGAATACGTTGAATTTGCGAACTTAAATATGCCCCAAGAATGCAGAGACATTCTAGCGTCTGCTAGAGCTCCATCAACCATCAAGACATATAAGCTAAAGTGGAAGCGTTTCTGTCATTGGTGCGTTGCATCCAATATCCACACAATCAACTCAACTCCGGAGCAGCTTTTGCCTTTCTTTCTGAGCCTCGCTCAGTCTGGTCTCTCTCATGCCACCTTGAGAGTTTTTCTAGCGGCTATTTCACGCTTCCGGCACGATGGCTCTACGTCTCTCTGTTCATCCAGAATCATCCGACAGTTCTTTAAAGGACTTTTCAGGAAGTTTCCTCCGATTAGGCGCCCTCCTCCGGCATGGCACCTCAACGTGGTATTGTCACAGCTTATGAAGCCTCCATTTGAACCGATCCACAGAGCAGACATCAAGTATCTTACCTGGAAGGTTGCTTTACTTTTGGCCTTAACATCGTCTCGTCGTGTAAGTGACCTTCACGCTTTCACAGTTTAAGCCCGATGGAGTGTCACTTCGTACCAATCCTTCTTTTTTACCGAAAGTACCTACTGACTTAAATTTGAACGAACCTGTCTTCTTAAAGACTTTTTACCGAATCCAAAATCTCCGGCAGAACAACGACTACATTCTTCAGACATCAAGCGTTGTCTGAAATTTTACATTTCAAGGACCACCCCTTTCCGTAAATCCGATCAACTGTTTGTAGCATATGGACGGATGCGGAAGGGACATTCAGTGACAAAACAGACAGTTGCAAGATGGCTCTCAGCAGCCATATCCTTTTGTCACCAGCAAGCTGGCAAGCCTTTACAACGTCCAGCAAAGGCACATTCAACGAGAGCGATGGCGTCATCCACCGCTTTGTTTGCTGGGGTGCCTCTACACCAGATTTGTCGAGCAGCGACATGGTCCAGCAGGCACACCTTTGCCAGACATTACAGTTTGGAAGCCATCAACGTTATGTTATGTTATGTTAAAAAGTTTTAATACCGCGCTCATACACCAATTGGTTTCTTGGCGCTCGAAGACAGTGGAATAGGACGCAGGGGGTGTGGACAGCTAACCGTGAGCAAGACGGAACAAATGAGTTTTTAAAGATTTGCGAAAAGTGGGATAGTCAGGGGTGAGCCGAATAGGGAGGGGAAGGGAGTTCCAAGTGAATGGGGCAAGGAAGGAGCGGATACCGCAGTGGGGCAAGCAGTGCTTCGTCATCTTTTTAACTAAGGTGAGCCTCTGTTCCCTCCTCCATTTCTTTTTGAGATTGCTATATGCTTTTACGCCATATGTTATCGTTTTCAAGTTTTAAGAATTATTGCAATCTCAGCTTCTAAGGAGGTTACTGCTATCTATTCTATTCAAGCATTTGAATCTATGAAAGACACCCCTAATACTGGAGAAGAACAATTGTTACTTACCTGTAAACAGGTGGTTCTCCAGTATTGGTGTCTTTCATAGATTCACATGCGACCCTCCCTCCTCCCCTCGGAGGCTCTTTTCTCCTCATACGCTCTTATTACTTGTGCTACGAAAATCTGAGGGCTTGAGCTTCTGAGGAGAAGGTTCTACAGGGTGCTTGAGCCTGATTGGCTGCAGTTTGGACTAACATAATGACACTGATATGTTGCAAATGAGTTTTCTCTCTATAATGCATTCCTATGTAGGAACCATTGTTGAGGTTTTTCAGTGTATATTATCTCTGTTTTATTATGTATTATGTTATTACATATATATATATATATATATATTAGCATTATTGCTATTTTATGTACTGTGGAACTCCCACTTCGACGACGGGGAATATTCAAGCATGTGAATCTATGAAAGACACCAATACTGGAGAACCACCTGTTTACAGGTAAGTAACAATTGTTCTTATGGTTCCCAGTTCTTTCCTTAACCACACCAGCATGTCAGTCCTCAGGCTTTATCTGAGGTGTAACTGCCTTTTCCTTAATACTCTCCATTCCATTCCACCCAAGCTGGAAACCTAAAGGCAAACATGTGGCATAAGGAAGTACAGTATCTGCAACCGTTCAAAGTGTTTTTTTCCTGGTTCCATTTATTGACCCTAATGTATCTCCTCAGTGTGGGACGGACTAATTCAGGCTTCTCCAACTAGTGGCTCTTGAGCTACTAGTAAGTCTCCAGCTACCTGTAAATAGCTCTTCTGTGTGTAGCAGTCCACTCAATTAATTTTTTTTGTTTAATTAATCTATGTATGCCAAAATTGAAAAGGATGGATTCAAGATTAAAATGTGTGTATTTTCAGTTCTTTCAGTTCTTTTTTTCCAAAAGCTTATGTTTGGGGAAAAAATAGTTGAAACTGCAAAATATATGTAAAGGTGCAATGAGTGCAAATCATGCGACATTGGGAGACTTATTGCTCATATTACCTTTATGCCAGAAACATTGCATCTATGGCTCTTGTGTATTACCCATGTAGAGGCATTCCAGATTGATAAAGCCTTTTTTACATTACTGTTGGAAAACGCATGATGCACTGAGGTGATCACTGCTTGCAATCTGCATGAGAAGGCCCCTAATGTAATTTTGTCTGATGTGGTCACTATTAAAACATTAATAATATCAGTGGCTTGGATGATTTTCATTAAACATAAGTAGCTCTTACTAGAGGAAAGGTTGGAGACCCCTTTCTCCAAATGGTCTGTGACACCTCCTTTCACATCAGCAAGGAGAGTAATGGGAGGAGAAAGATGTGAGAATGGGCAGAGCAGCTCTCAGCTCCTCTTCCAACTGTCCTTACCTCTGTTAATCCTGGAAGTACACGTTAGAGGAATAGTACATCCCTTCCCGCTTACTCCATATGTAGCTTATAGTAGAATTGATATTAGCCTGATGTGACAAAGCCGAGCTAGGAGTAAACTCCTTTGGGGATCAGCATCTGGACTTGGCCAGGGAGGTAATGTGGGCCATAAAAACTGCTTTCAGAATTTCCCTTCACCATGCTCACAACTATACTTGGAAAAGATGGTAGTTAGGACCCTTCATACCTTTAGTCTAGCTTCCTTCCACCTGGACAGCTCACAGTCCTTTCACTTCCTGCCTCTTGGCACTCATATCTTTTGCTTGGTTGTGAGGATGGATGGAGTAAGTGGGTGAGAGAGGTAGATCAGCCTTGACCTTATCCCACTAATATGCATTGAGCCGAGAACGAAAGAATGACTCATGATAATAGTGACAACAATGTTAGTCTGGTATGTAGGGCCTTTTCCTGATAGAATGCATATCAAACATTGGCAATAAAACCTATGAGGCCACTACTACTGCTCTAGAAACTGCCACCTCAATTGCCATTCCTACTATGCCTTCATGAAGGTGTTTCTCCTTGCCCAGGCAGCACGGAGGAGTAATCATTTGACTTTGCCTACAGTCAAATTTACCTGTGATCGTCTTTAGAGGATATTCTGGAGAAAGCTGTTAGCATCTCTAGCCCAAAAGCAACTTTTGTGATCTCAGAAAAGATTTTTGGTTCTCTAAGGGAATAGGGGAAGCAGCTGCTCATGGAGGGAACTTCTTGCCCTCAGCAGAGGGCTGGACCTACAAAGGTGAAAAAGGCAACAGTAAGTTCATGCAACCCTCATAGAATACCCTGCTTAAATAGAAATGTAGCAAAAGTGATGTCTATTCCCATTGACAGCCACACACTCCTCACATGTGCCTGTTCTCATACGGTCTGCAATTGCTTCATGCTGGTATCCAACCACACCTTACCAACCTTGGTAACTGATTGAAAGCGCAGCATTCCTTCATCACAATATCGTGGGGCCTAATGGTCGTAATAGTTGATGTGATTAGGACAGTTCCCTTTTCCCTTCTCACTACCACTCTCATGTTTGCTGTTTATTTATGTGAGGTAAGCCATGTTCAAACTTCCCCCATATATCTTTATTTATAGTGCTTTACAGTTGGGAGAAGAAAATGCATCTGATGTGGGTTCTCTGACACGAGTGGTTGTGGACTACTTAAATACTGAAATATGGAGCTGTCTGCAGAGTGGGACGCATAGATATGATCAGATGATGAACCTTCAGACAAATTCCCAGTATGACACAACACAGTGAATGAAAGAAAAGAACAGTGATGGAACACTTCAGACATTCCTCTGTCTCAGATTGATAAACAGATTGCCAGGAACTCCTAGATTTAAGGCAGTCCCTACCTGCTCCTGGAGACATACATCAAACCAGAGGCGTCATACTAGACTGCATTTGGGGTTACTTCCCTGGAGATTAACGGACAGGCAAAGAACAGCTTTCTGTTGTTGGGCCATGCTGCCCGTAGTAGGGGGTAGATAACTGCTGTGGAGCTTATAAATAGCAACACTGATGCAGAATAGCACACCCAGAAGTTAACTGAAAGGCAACATTCTGAAAAGTGTAGTTTCAAGTTAGGGAAAGGGAGAAGGTTAAGAGTGAGGCTTTTGAAAAATATAAGACGGTTGTGGTTTGCTCATAGGCAGTGTCTAAGAAGAAAGATGGTGTGCACAACCTTTTGAAAATTCTATAAAGTTTGTCATTTTAATAAATCTAGATATAATTCAATGTTGACAATCTGTACTCGCTGTACATGTGCAAGCCCAGAAAATATGTGGCCATATATTAATGCATGTCTCCATAGTGCAATACTATTATTTCTGATGGATACATTTGCCTGTGGATTCCCCACCTTTTGAATTACCCCTGCGCCAGCATTCCACCCAAATTCTTTTCTTGGCTCTCCCACGTTGACAAGAAAGTCATAATAGCACGGCACTGCTCGCGACACCGTATGATGTCACCGCAGCCATAAGAAGACCTCCTCGGCGTGCTGACGTCAGTTCCCTTTTTTCCACGCTTTCGACTTGTGACATTTTTTTCTGGAACTCTCCATTTCTTTGTGATTACTTTGTTTCTTCCATCTTCTTCGTGATTATGTAGGAATGGCTGAAGAAGTCGGGTTTCAAACCCCGCAGGGTGTGTGGGGGCCATATGCTTATAACAGACCCTCACGACGACTGCCTTTGGTGTCTTTCTTCGGACCACGACGTCTAAGGGTGTTTGTGCTGTCTAAAGATGAACCCAAAGCAGCTGAAGGAAGGTGAAGCTAAACTCTTCATGGCAAGGGCGAAAAAGGAGAAGAGGGGTCGTAAGTGCTCGAAGTCGTTGACCTTGCATACTTCAAAATCAAAGAAGTATCAGAAGTCGAAGAGAAGACACTGTTCACGTCGTCGCTCTTCGAAGGGCAAGGCTTCGATATTAGCCTCACATGTTCAGCGGTGCAGAGAAAAAGACTTTGCCTTTCCGTCGCCTTCTCCACAGGTGACTCCGGTCTACTCGCCGGCTCCGAGGGATTCGCCGGCGCCCAAAGACTCTTCGATGCCCAGAGGTTCTCCGGCGCCCAGGAATTCTCCAGGTCCCAGAGAGTCTTTTCTTGTTCCTGCGGCTTCGCCTGTGTGGGCGCCGATGTCACCGGCTCCGCAGCCCCAGCCTCCTGTATGGCCTCGGATTGTTCCAGACCAATGGAGTTTGAATACTTACCCTCCTTTCCCAGGACCAGCAGCGGATCCTTTGCATTTCCTGAATGCGATGTTTGGCATGTTTGCCAGGGCATCCTACCCTACCTGTGCGCCTTCTGGCCCTGTGGGTCCGCTTGCCTTTAACTTGGGCATCCCCCAGCAGCATGCCCAGGCACCCTCCGTGCCTTTTATGCCGACGGCTCCATATTTGAAGTTTCCGGCTCCAAGGTTTTTGGCGCTAATACCTCAATCACCGTCTGGTGTCGAACCAGCGGCATCCCACATTTGTTCGGCGCTATTGCCTGTTTCTGAAGGTCTTCCTTGGACGCTGGTGCTGTTGCCACCTGCACTTTTGACCCCGAAGCAGCAATCCAGGTGAGAAGCGCAAAAGCTGCTAGAGGATGATGAGTACCAGCGGGAGCAAGAGGAAGGGGAGATTCTCGACTCCGTAGACGAATTTGAAGGTCTACATGAGGCTAGTGGCTTAGACACTTTCCCGGAGTGGGAACTATCTTCACCAAAGGCTCTCTCCTCTCAGGATATCGCCCTTTATCATGTGGTGATCAGAAAAGCAGCTGAATTGTTGGACCTTCAGTTGCCTTCAGCTGAAGTAAAGTCAAATATTCAGACTGAAGTACTTAATTCTGCTTCTTCTTCTAGTTAACCTCTACTGCCTTTCAATGAGGCGTTGACGCAGCCAATTATGGAGGTGTAGCAGAGCCCTTGCCTGCTCCTGAGATATAGACCTGTTCATTTTCTTGAGGCTATTTCAGATTCACAAACAGCTGCCCGTCCAGTCATTCTGTCGGATTGGAAACTGCAGACTCGGTTGCCCGGGTAATGGGTTCTTCAGTTGCTACGAGAAGACATGCCTGGCTCAGATCTTCAGGTTTTTTGTCAGATGTTCAGGCTACTCAACTGGATTTACATTTCGATGGCTCAAGATTGTTTGTTGCCAAAGCGGACTCTGCTTTGCAGCGTTTTAAAGACAGTAGAGCTACTGCAAGATCTTTGGGCCTGCAGTCTCAGCCTAGGGGGTATGGCTACAAGAGGTATATAGGTTTTGGGAAGGCGGTTTCCTTTCGAGGCCGTCAGCAGCCTCAGCAACAAGAGCAGCAGAATCCTTGGTACAGGTCATACATGGGAACAATTAGAGGCCGTTTTTGAGGAGCCTCTCGTTAGCAGTCCCCCCACTGGTACCACGGGAAAGAAGTCCTAGATCCCCCATCTTGGAGCATGATGGTCCTTTAGGTGCTCGGGTGTCCCATTTTCTACAAGATTGGAAATCGGTTACCTCAGACTGTTGGGTTTTGAATCTTGTGGAAAATGAGTACGCCTCTTTACCCTCCTCACCAGGATTGATTTTCAGAGTACCATTTACTGCTCTTCCAACAGAAGATTCTTGCTTTGTTGCAGAAAGGGGCGATAGAGGTGGTTCCAGAGCAGGAAAGGGGTCAGGGATGTTACTTCTGTTATTTCCTGATTCTCAAAAAGGACGGCCGATTGAGACCGATCCTGGAACTCAGGGTTTTGAATTTTTACCTCAGTCAGGAAAAGTCCAAAATGTTGACCTTAGCTCAGGTTCTTCTGGCCCTGCAACAGGAAGACTGGATGGTGTTGATCGATTTGCAGGATGCGTATTTTCATCTTCCCATCCTGAAGTTGCATCTGAAGCAGCTCCAATTTATGATAGGGTCGCAACACTACCAGTTTGCTGTCCTTCCATTTGGTCTCATTTCCGCACCACTGGTCTACACAAAGGTGATGGCAGTGGTGGCAGCACAACTCAATGTCAGGGGTTCCTGTTTTCCCTTATCTGGAATGACTAGCTGCTAAAAGCTAAGTCTCTAGAGATGGTGTTGTGCCACTTGCTTGCAACAACGCAATTGTTGTTCAACTTGGGTTTTTCTATAAATGTACCCAAATCTCACCTGGTGCCCTCTCAGCACAGCCTGTTCATAGGGGCTGTACTGGACACTACTGTGTGTCGAGCTTTCCTGTCTCTGCAGAGGTTTCTCGACATACAGGAGATGATTCCTTTATTTCATGATAGAGCAGTTGTTCCACTCCTGAAGGTCCTACACCTGCTCAGTCTGTTGGCTTCCTGCATACTGTTGGTCAACCATGAACGCTTGCACACAAGGGCACTCCAGTGATGCCTCCGCAGGCAGTGGTATCAGCACAATGGAGATCTCGGGTAGAAGATCAGATTCTCCAGAGACACTTGAGGCAACCTGTCTCAAGGAAAGCCCTTTCAGCCTTCTCCCCCAGTGGCTACGGTGATCACGGATGCCTCCACTCTAGGGTGGGGTACTCATCTGGGGGATCTGGAGGTCTATGGTCTTTGGTCTGCAGAGGAGAGGTTGCTTCACACTAACCAATGTGGTACATAAATAGGGAGGGGTAGGGTTGTATTGTGTCTGCAGAGAAGCTCTGCGACTCTGGTCCTGGGCTCTGGGCCATCAGATATTTGTGATTGCAAATCATTTTGCCGGGGTGCTGAATGTACGTGCGGCCGATGACGAGTGGCATCTTCATCTAGAGCTGGTCTAGAGGTGGTCTATCATATCTTCAAGATGTGGGGGTTTCCTCGGGCGGACCTTTTTGCCACTTGGGAGAATGCGCACTGCCCCTGCCTTTTAGTATCCGATGCAAGGGGCATTGGGGGATGCGTTTCAATTGGATTGGAGCTCACAACTCCTTTACACTTTTCCACCCATACCCTTGATCCCCGGAATTCTGAGGAAGGTTCGCCAAGACTGGGCCCAAGTCAGTATGATCTCCCCCGATTGGCCAAGAAGGGTGTGGTACACAGATCAACTTCACCTCTCGTCGCACCCTCCACTCCGTCTCCCTCTCAGGGCAGACCTCCTCTTGCAGTCGCAGGGGCATGTTCTACACCCCAACCTCCAGAGCCTGCACCTTCATTCCTGGAGATTGAACAGGGCAACTGGAGTTCTTTTTGTCTCCCACTGAATGTGGTGGTTGTTATTTTATCATCCAGGAGACACTCCACTAAATTAATGTATTCACCTAGGTGGTCTAAATTTATGAAACGGTGGGGCAAGCAGTCCATTGATTATTTGAAGGTCCATTTGTCTGACATTCTGGAATTTTCCCTTTCCGAGGCCAAGCAGGGTTGTGCTGAGGCTATGGTAAAGGGATATTTGTCTGCTTTGTCAGCTTTTCTCTGTTTATCGGATCAGCCATCTTTTTTCAAGTCCCCCATTGTTATGAGGTTCATTAAGACCTCACCAATAAGTTTCCTCCCACTCCCTTCATTATGCCTCAGTGAGATTTGAATGTAGTGCTTACATTTCTGATGGGGTCTCCTTTTGATCCTCTTCATAAGTCTTTCAAGGTGGTCTTTTTGATAGCTATTACCTCGGCCAGGAGGGTAAATGAGCTTCAGGCTCTTAGTTCAAAACCTCAATTTGTAACATTCATGCAGAAAAGATGGTTCTAAGGACCAGGGCTGCTTTCCTGCCTAAGGTGGTTACCCCTTTCCATTTAGGATAGTCTATTACTTTACCTACCTTCTATCCTCCCTGTGAGAAGTTGGCCTGATATGCAGTGCTCACTATTCTAGTGATCACTATGCATCAGTCCAAACGACCCTTATGGTGATTGGTTGTAAGTCAACCTTAGACTAGCTATCCTAGTAGCGTGGATACGAGCAGTCTTCGGGCTAAACTCTAGAGGGCGTGTTAAGCCAGCTGTTATACCATCACATACCCCTTGAACACCAAGTGAAAGGACACCACACAAGTGTTATGAAAATAAACAGTGTATTTATTAGAATCACAACAGCCCTGTACTCTTTATGAGGACAGGGTACTAAGCACACAACGAAACTCTTAAGAAAATACTTCAAGTGCACAATCAATACAAGTGACCGAGGGCACGGAAAGTTTAGTGGTCTCGGGCGGACCCGATAAGGCAAGTCGGAAGCGGTAGGGACTCGGGACCCTTAAATAAGGAGGCTATGCGGGCACCGAAATGCCGAAGTTACCTAGCCCAAGGGCTGCGGCTGCACAAGTCTTTACAGACGTCGGGAGTCCTCGCTGACGAGCCAGGAGCCGGACGGAAGGAGTTGCTGGCCGGCGACCAGTGGAGATAGTTCGTAGACCCAAGCCTGGATCAGAGATGGATGACACCTGAAAGCAGAGGGGACCAAGTTCGTACTACTAGCCAGTAGTCAGAGGGTACCAGGAGGGCACCGGATGATCGTCACCTCGACTAGGTGAGTGGGCGACGCTAGGCTCTGCAGTCTCACGGACCAGGAGGCGTTGTCGGCGACCAGGATGGAGGTGCGAGCTGTCCCACGAAGGTTGATGCTGTCGGCGTCGCTGGGCCCAGGATTGGGGCAACAAGCCTTGGCAAATTCAGGGCCACGTGGTGGACCTAAAATGGCGTCTTGAGTGGACCAGGAGGGTCCGGGGTGCTCCTCTCTCAGAAGGGAGCAAAGGCCAGTCTGGAGCAACCAGACCAGCAGCGTTGGTTGTCGGGTGTCGTCAAGAAGGTCACAAGCCATCGGCTAGTAACCAGACAACGTGATGAGCGGCAAAAGCAGAAGGGCCCCACGCAGATCGTGGAGATGCTGGGAGGCTGCACTTCGGTGCTGGAGCTGCTCAGGGTCGGGGCTTCTCGGACCCCAAAGCACTCACCAGAGGATCCCTCGGCGGTCGTGCTGGTTAAGAAATCGTGCAGGTTTTGATGATGGCCGGTCCCTCGAGGTCTCGTCGCACCCACGGATCTCAGCTGAGCTGACGATGTGGGTAGAGGTCAGAGGTGCCAGGGAAGCCGGTTCTCGTCGAGCTGGGCAGTCGGATTCCTGAGGAAGTACTTGCAGCAAACCGCAGAGTTCTTAGATGGTGCCTGCGGATGCAGGGTGCCTACTCCTTAGTCACAAGGGAGAAATCTTGAGAAGAGTCTTGAATGTCCTTTCGTAGAAAGTAGTTCATGATTCAAAGATGATCTAATCTGGAAGGGTCCCCGCTCCTGCCTTTATCCTAAAGAAAGGGGTGGGTACGCGACTAGGTCCTGCCCTAGGGGTGGGACCAGGAAGGGGGGTGGTTACACCCCTCTCCCATGTCGGACTTTCCCCAGGTCAGGGGCTGGGGTGCCCCTGGAACTGGTTCTAGCCGGCAGATGCGTAGTGAGCACCGGGGTGCCACTCCACAGTCACCTTGCTGTAAAGCCCTCCCTACCCAGGATACACAAAACTCTGTCTGGGATGGTGCGAGCACCACCCTGGACAGGAAACCCTTTGTCCAAGCTCTCCTCGCTGGAAGGACTCCCAGCAGCAGGAGGTCAGACTCGTGTCTGTGGTGGCAGCGTCCATTTTGTGGAGCTGAGGCTTCAGTTAACTTTAACCGGGGTTCACAGTTACGTACATGTCGTGTCCCTCTAGAAGGGTGGAATGCTAACCCGGTCGCCAGCATTGGTGAGGGGTCAGTATCCCGATTCGTATGACACCTTACTCGACATGTCTTGATAACGCGATACCGAAGTTAGCGATATGGGATGCGTTATCATGGAACAGCCATTGGGTCTTGGTTCCGCAAGCTGCAACCGGGCTCGGCTCGTGCCAGAGCCCAATTCACACGATTCCACGCACTCTGTCTTCAGGATTGTCAAGGCCTGCCATAGGAGTGACTGATAGGAACTCGGGTGTCCATTTGAGGGTTAGATATAGGTATACTATATCTAAAGCAAAGGGCGAGTACGCCACCTTGCCCCAGCTGTCGTGCAGCCAGTTGTGTCAGTTTTAGATGGCCATCCAGGGGTGGCATAATACATGCTTCAGCCCCTGGTAGGCCCTGGGTACACCGATGCCCTGAGTGACAGGGTCTGACAAGGTGGCCCAGTTCCAATTGGGTAATGCACCTAAGGTACACATGTCAATTTAGCGAGAGAACAGCTAGGCTGTGGGTCTGATTGGCAGGCCCACAGCCAGGGAAAGTCGTAAACCAGTGAAACAAAAGTAAAAAAATCTGGGTGATCATAGGATTGCAGACCCTACTCTCCTACATGACCCCCCCAAACGTTGGGACAATAAACTAACCTTGACCAGGTGAGTCTTCTTGTTCTAAGTGGAAATACCTGGAGAGCCCATCTGCATTGCCATGATCAGTGCCAGGTCTATGCTCCACTGTGAAGTCCATCCCCTGTAGGGAAATGGACCACCTAAGCAGTTTGGGGTTTTCACCCTTCATCTGATTTAGCCATAAGAGGGGCTTATGGTCTGTCTGAATCTTGAAATGAGTGCCAAACAAGTATGGCCTCAGTTTCTTCAGGGCCCAAACCACAGCAAAGGCCTCCCTCTCAATAGCTGACCAATTTTTCTCTCTGGGGGTCAGCCGTCTGCTTATAAAAGCAATGGGCTGGTCATTACCATCAAAATTCAGTTGAGATAGAACAGCTCCCACACCCAACTCAGAAGCATCTGTTCGGACAATGAATGGTTTGGAGTAGTCTGGACTCTTGAGGATAGGTGCCGTGCACATGGCCTGTTTTAGGTCATCGAATGCTTTTTGACAGCTCGCTGTCCACTGAACCTTTTTTGGCATTTTCTTACTTGTCAGTTCATTAAGCGGAGTCACAATCGATCCGTAATTTCTGACAAACTTTCGGTAGTAACCAGTCAGGCCCAAGAAAGCTCGAACCTGAGTCTGGGTGGTTGGAGGAGCCCAGTCCCTAATTGACTGTATTTTGCTCTCCAGTGGTTGAACTTGGCCTCCACCTACAAGGTGGCCCAAGTATACAACCTGTGTCTGCCCTATCTGGCACTTGGTGGCCTTGATAGTGAGACCTGCTGCTTGCAGAGCCTCTAACACTTTCCGCAGGTGGACCAGGTGATCCTCCCAGGTGGAGCTAAAGACAGCAATATCGTCAAGATACGCCGCACAGATGTCGTCCAGCCCAGTGAGAACGTGATTCACCAACCTTTGGAAGGTGGCAGGTGCATTTTTCAAACCAAAGGGCATCACCACAAATTGATAATGCCCACCAGGGGTAGAAAATGCTGTCTTAGGCTTGGCGTCCTCAGCTAACCTGATTTGCCAATACCCAGCTGTCAGGTCGAATGTACTTAAGTAGTTGGCAGAAGCCAATCTATCTATAAGCTCATCCGCCCTCGGTATTGGGTGGGCGTCAGTCTTAGTGACTGCATTGAGACCCATGTAGTCTACGCAGAATCTCATCTCTTTCTTACCACCCTGGGTGTGAGGCTTCGGCACTAGAACTACGGGACTAGCCCAAGGGCTATCCGAGGGTTCAATGACTCCCAACTCCAACATTTTCTGCACTTCAGTTTTGATGCAGTCTCTAACGTGATCGGGCTGCCTGTAGATTTTACTCTTGACGGGCAAGCTGTCACCAGTGTCAAACTCATGGGTGCACCAATTGGTCTGACTGGGGGTTAGAGAGAACATATGTCGGAAGGATTGAAGAACCTGTTTACAATCCTCCTGTTGATGTTCAGAGAGGCTGCCACAAAAGACAACACCGTCTACTGATCCATCGTCAGGATTCTGAGTGAGCAGGTCTGGGAGAGGGTCACTCTCTTCCTCCTGTCCCTCATCTATGGCCATGAGCAAGCTCATGTCCTTCCTGTCGACATATGCTTTGAGCCGGTTAACATGGAGCACCCTGTGGGGGCTCCGGAGAGTTCCAAGGTCCACCAGGTAGGTGACCTCTCCCTTCTGCTCAAGAATCGTGTGGGGCCCAGACCATTTGTCTTTGAGTGCTGCTGGGGCCACTGGCTCCAACACCCACACCTTCTGTCCAGGCTGGTAAACAGTCAGGACAGCCTTTTGGTCATGCCAAGCTTTTTGGAGTTCCTGGCTGGCCTTAAGGTTTTCAGATGCCTTTTCCATGTACTCAGCCATCCGCGAGCGGAGACCAAGCACATAGTCTACTATGTTGGTTGCAGGCTTTTTGAGAGGTCTCTCCCATCCTTCCTTCACCAAACACAGGGGTCCTCTTACAGGATGCCCGTACAAAAGTTCAAAAGGGCTGTAGCCAACCCCCTTCTGTGGGACTTCTCTATAAGCGAATAAAAGGCAGGGGATCAGGACGTCCCATCTACGCCGGAGCTTTTCAGGTAGTCCATGAATCATCCCTTTTAGGGTCCTGTTGAACCGCTCAACAAGCCCATTGCATTGTGGATGATAGGGTGTGGTGAACTTGTAGTTGACACCACATTCCTTCCACATAGCAGTCAAGTAGCTCGACATGAAGTTTGCACCTCTGTCAGAGACAACCTCCTTAGGGAAGCCCACTCTGGAGAACACTCCAACTAGGGCTCTCGCCACAACAGGTGCTGTAGTGGTCCTAAGGGGAATAGCTTCAGGATACCTGGTGGCATGATCCACTACCACCAGTATAAACTTGTGCCCTGATGCTGTTTGGGGTTCCATTGGACCGACAATGTCAATCCCCACTCGTTCAAAGGGCACCCCCACCACAGGCATTGGTATAAGGGGGGCCTTTTTTGTGCCACCTGACTTACCACTGGCCTGGCAAGTGACACAGGAGCGACAAAACTCCTTGGTATCCTCGTTCATGTGAGGCCAGTGAAAGTGTGAGACAAGCCTGTCCCACGTTTTCGTCTGGCCTAAGTGTCCTGCTAAGGGAATCTCGTGGGCCAAGGTAAGAAGGAAACCACGCTGAGACAAGGGGATAACCAGCCTCCTGGTCATGCCAGGCTTGGGGTCTCTTGCCTCAGTGTACAGGAGTCCATCCTCCCAGTATACCTTGTGGGTACCTGTGGCGTTCCCAGCAGCCTCAGCAGCAGCCTGCTGTCTGAGGGGTTCAAGGGAAGGGCAGTCTAACTGGTCCTTCCCCAGGTCTTCTCGTGAGGGTCCCCCTGAGCCCAGAAACTCAACTTGATCAAGTTCGAGTTCTTTAGGTTCAGTTTCCCGCAATTCCTGGAGGTCAGCCTCCTCTGAGACTTGCTCCTCGACCTGGGGCAAGGGGGAAGGCGATGCCTTAACCCGACTGCTCTTCTTGGGAGGTGTCTGGTCCATTGTTCCAGGATCCAGCACCGGTTCAGTGGGGCATCTTCTGACCTGTGACCTAGTCACAGCAAGCACGTGTGCTGGCAAGCCTAACATCTCCACGTGAGTCCTGTGCTCCACTTCTGACCATTGTGATGACTCCAAATCATTGGCCAACAAACAATCCACTGGGAGGTCTGAACTAACAACAACCTTTTTCTGGCCATTTACCCCTCCCCAGGAGAAAGCAACAATCGCCATACTATGACTGGTAGTGACGTTGCTGGCATTGGTCACCAGGAAATCTGTACCTGGCATGATCTGTCCAGGGTCCACAAAGTTAGGCGTCACCATGGTGACACTGGCACAAGTGTCCCTATAGGCCTGAGCCATTTTTCCATTTATTAAAGGCGTCTGTCGGTATTTGCCCAAAGTATTGGGACTGACATCAGGGGACATATCCACATCCCCTGTACAGACAAGGACAGCCTGAGTGAGTGTGCCAACTAAGTTGTCACACCCCTCAGAACCCAAGGTTAACCCAACTAGTCCCTTGGGAGGTGCACTACTACTGCTGGCTGTACTAGGGGGCACAGGTGCCTTAGGGGCTGCAGTAGCAGGAGTCTGCCCTCCTTTCTTGGTGCACTCACTAAACCAGTGAGTTTTACTCTTACAGTATTGGCACCACCTTTTCGATTGGCCTTCTTGATTCTTCTTTTTCTGGGAAGCCTGACCCCCCCCCCCCTCTTTGGGTTGTTGGGGACCTGTCGAAGACTTCTGGTCATTTTGTTCCCCTTTAGAATCTTTACCCTTCTGGTCTGCTTTCTTCTGACCACCCTGGTTCTGGCCCTGGTTTTGCTTAACCCTTGTTCTGACCCATCTGTCTGCCTTCTTTCCCAATTCTTGGGGAGAGGTCAGATCCGAGTCGACAAGGTGCTGATGCAACAACTGGTTCTGACAATTGTTTAAAATCTGTTCTCGCATGATCAAATTATACAATCCTGTGTAATCAGTAACCTTACTGCCCAGCAACCAGCCCTCCAAAGCCTTAGTGGAACAATCGACAAAATCAGACCAGTCCTGAGACTGAGTTTTCTGGGTATCCCTGAACAGCAACCTGTACTGCTCAGTGGTTAGGCCGAACCCATCAATCAGTGTGTTCTTCAGGACCTGGTAATCGTTAGCGTCCTCAGCTCTAGTAGTGAGGAGCTTCAAAGGAGAGCCACAAGATAGCTGCCCACTGACTTTGGGGGACGCACTGTACAGTGCTGGCCCGCTCCAAAGCAGTAATCCATTTGTGGATGTCATCCCCTTGCTTAAAGGGGGGCACTATCTTACTCAGGTGTCTAGTGTCTAAACTCCTGTTTTCCCGTGGGGGAATGCTGCCACCAGTGGGATTCTTCCCACTCAATTCTTGCTCTCTAGCAAAGGCGAGTCTTTCTTTGGCCAGGGCAAGTTCTTCCCTTTCGATCCGCAGATTGACTTCCCGCTCTTTAGCTTCGTACACTCTCCTCTGAGGGGATGTCATCCCTCTTCGAGAAGAGCCTCGAGAGCCATTGGTTCGAACGGATCTGTTAGAGCCTCTCGATAGAGACCTAACTCGTCCATTCCCAATGTTAAGCTGGCCTGAGAGGGGCCCCAGGGGTCTCCTAGTACCATTCTCGTGCCGGCTTAAGTTGTCCCTAGTTAGCTGGCTAACTACTACTGGACCTTTGTCTGCCTCGTCCCCAGATGTCTCTGGCTCCTCGTCCTCCTCTTCACCTTCTGCGGAGAGATGGATAAGGTCAGGGTCACCTAGGGTTCCCTCGAGGGGGGGCATATTCCCTTCTGGATGAGAAGGGTCGGTGTTACCAGCCCTCCTAGCATCATAAGTCTCCAAGAGACCAATCAGAAACGGAATGGTAGGGTTTGGACCCTGTTTTAGCTTCCGAGATGTACAGATTTGTCACATCTCTTGGAAGCTAAGTGCAGCATATCTGGAAGTGACCTGTGGAAGGTTGACTGACACAAGGGGAGACTCAGTGTTTCCTCCTTTGTCCGACATGCTGCTTCTAGTGAGGTGTAAGTGATGCACCTACCTACACTATATGTTTACCTACTGATCCCTTGCTAAGAGTTGCAGCCAAGGTGTGCTAAGCCTTGAGGAGCTACAACAGCTGGTTCGGTAGAACTCAGAGTATTCTAAGCTAAGTTATATGTACCTGGAGTACTTATGCGATCTTTCACAAGATATTCTTAGGATACGTGTGGTAAAACAACAGCAAGCTCAAATCCCAACCGCTGCCACCAATGTGAGAAGTTGGCCTGATATGCAGTGCTCACTATTCTAGTGATCACTATGCATCAGTCCAAACGACCCTTATGGTGATTGGTTGTAAGTCAACCTTAGACCAGCTATCCTATTAGCGTGGATACGAGCAGTCTTCGGGCTAAACTCTAGAGGGCGTGTTAAGCCAGCTGTTATACCATCACATACCCCTTGAACACCAAGTGAAAGGACACCACACAAGTGTTATGAAAATAAACAGTGTATTTATTAGAATCACTGGTAAGAAGTGTAAGCATCGTGATGCAAATACATCCCCAATGGAGGCACAACGGTAAAGTTCAAACAATGATTCAAAAGAGAGTTGATGTCGGTTTGAAGAAGTTTAATCTTGAGTCATGAAATTCAATCCATAGATATTGTATTCATATCATGTCATGAGTTAAAGACGAATAGAACTGAGAGGGGAACGCCTCCGATGCATTTCGGGCTGGTGGCCCTTTATCAAGGAGCGCTGAAAGGGAGACAAAGGATGCCGTGAGGGCAGAGGTCTGACTTGAAGGTTGACCGTTAAATGTTATCGGTGCTGATCAATAGTGTGGGCAGAATAAAATGAGGGCTGGTGAGAGGAGTGAATGGGTCGGGTAGCGTCAGCGCGTGACGAGGGTGAAGGTAGGTGAGGGAGTGAGGTCATGATGCTACCGGCACAAGCGGTGCGGTAGAGCACTTACTTCGTTACAGCGGTGGTAAACCTCGCATAGTTCGTGTGAGTCCGGGCGGGACGCCTAAACTGTGTGAGAACACGGGGAAGTTAAAAAAGGGGCGGATGGAACTATAAGTAAAAGAAGGACTAACGGAAAAGGGTGCGGGAAGTCAGGGTCTAACGTGGAGGCCATCTTAGAAGGGTGTGAGAGAGCAGGCAAGAGCAATCCATTGCAGGTAGAATACAGTAGAGTACATGATGTGACAATTATTTTTTTGTACATGGTGCTTGATGTGGAAAATTTGGAAACAAGGACCATCCGTTGGTCTTCTTGTTTGGACTTTTTGGTTAGGGTTTCTTGTCTTGAAATTTTCGCCACTCTGGTTTGTGCCTCAATGAGGGTAGTTTCGGGATATCCACGGTTTAGGAAACGTTTCCTAAACCGTGGATATCCCGAAACTACCCTGAGTCCAAACAAGAAGACCAACAGATGGTCCTTGTTTCCAAATTTTCCACATCAAGCACCATGTACAAAAAAATAATTCTCAAACACTGGCCTATCCTTCAAATGGACCCAGACTTTCGGGACATTTTTCATCAACTGCCTTTATTTGCATACTCTAGGAGTAAAAACATCCAAGAAATTCTTTCCAAACCCACTCCTAAACCTGTTCCACATAAGGGCACACAACCATGTCTGAACTGCAATCATTGTAACTCCATCATAAAGGAAACATCATTAGACATCCAATGAAAGGTTATCCCATCAATCTTCAAGTCAACGCCACATGTGATACCTCGAATCTCATTTACGCACTGAAATGCCCATGTAGCAAACTATACGTCGGTAAGACCGAACGAAAAATTAAAACGCGCTTAAATGAGCACAAGTCAAACATCCGTTTGAAATATGAGCAGTCCAACGTTGCTATCCACTTCGCTGAAGCTAGACATTCAATTGCCCAACTCCAATTTATCGTTCTAGAAACTGTTTCGAAAAAAGAAGGCATTGATACACGCAAATTCCTCCTTCAAAGAGAATTGGAATGGATATACCGTCTCCATACGCTTAAGCCACACGGTCTCAATGACCGCATTGAATTCAGTTGTTACCTTTAATTGTGTTTTCGTGTCACATCATGTACTCTACTGTATTCTACCTGCAATGCATTGCTCTTGCCTGCTCTCTCACACCCTTCTAAGATGGCCTCCACGTTAGACCCTGACTTCCCGCACCCTTTTCCGTTAGTCCTTCTTTTACTTATAGTTCCATCCGCCCCTTTTTTAACTTCCCCGTGTTCTCACACAGTTTAGGCGTCCCGCCCGGACTCACACGAACTATGCGAGGTTTACCACCGCTGTAACGAAGTAAGTGCTCTACCGCACCGCTTGTGCCGGTAGCATCATGACCTCACTCCCTCACCTACCTTCACCCTCGTCACGCGCTGACGCTACCCGACCCATTCACTCCTCTCACCAGCCCTCATTTTATTCTGCCCACACTATTGATCGGCACCGATAACATTTAACGGTCAACCTTCAAGTCAGACCTCTGCCCTCACGGCATCCTTTGTCTCCCTTTCAGCGCTCCTTGATAAAGGGCCACCAGCCCGAAATGCATCGGAGGCGTTCCCCTCTCAGTTCTATTCGTCTTTAACTCAAGACATGATATGAATACAATATCTATGGATTGAATTTCATGACTCAAGATTAAACTTCTTCAAACCGACATCAACTCTCTTTTGAATCATTGTTTGAACTTTACCGTTGTGCCTCCATTGGGGATGTATTTGCATCACGATGCTTACACTTCTTACCAATAATTAAACGTGCTTCGACGGAAAACACGACCCACGAGTGCACACGAACTCATACTACCTTCATCTTCATCTTTTTTGAAATCTTAGCATTCTAAACCGCTGTGCCCCTCCTAACCTATTTATTAGAATCACAACAGCCCTGTACTCTTTATGAGGACAGGGTACTAAGCACACAACGAAACTCTTAAGAAAATACTTCAAGTGCACAATCAGTACAAGTGCCCGAGGGCACGGAAAGTTTAGTGGTCTCGGGCGGACCCGATAAGGCAAGTCGGCAGCGGTAGGGACTCGGGACCCTTAAATAAGGAGGCTATGCGGGCACCAAAATGCCGAAGTTACCTAGCCCAAGGGCTGCGGCTGCACAAGTCTTTACAGACGTCGGGAGTCCTCGCTGACGAGCCAGGAGCCGGACGGAAGGAGTTGCTGGCCGGCGACCAGTGGAGATAGTTCGTAGACCCAAGCCTGGATCAGAGATGGATGACACCTGAAAGCAGAGGGGACCAAGTTCGTACTACTAGCCAGTAGTCAGAGGGTACCGGATGATCGTCACCTCGACTAGGTGAGTGGGCGGCGCTAGGCTCTGCAGTCTCACGGACCAGGAGGCGTTGTCAGCGACCAGGATGGAGGTGCGAGCTGTCCCACGAAGGTTGATGCTGTCGGCGTCGCTGGGCCCAGGATTGGGGCAACAAGCCGTTGCAAATTCAGGGCCATGTGGTGGACCTAAAATGGCGTCTTGAGTGGACCAGGAGGGTCCGGGGTGCTCCTCTCTCAGAAGGGAGCAAAGGCCAGTCTGGAGCAACCAGACCAGCAGCGTTGGTTGTCGGGTGTCGTCAAGAAGGTCACAAGCCAGCGGCTAGTAACCAGACAACGTGATGAGCGGCAAAAGCAGAAGGGCCCCACGCAGATCGTGGAGATGCTGGGAGGCTGCACTTCGGTGCTGGAGCTGCTCAGGGTCGGGGCTTCTCGGACCCCAAAGCACTCACCAGAGGATCCCTCGGCGGTCGTGCTGGTTAAGAAATCGTGCAGGTTTTGATGATGGCCGGTCCCTCGAGGTCTCGTTGCACCCACGGATCTCAGCTGAGCTGACGATGTGGGTAGAGGTCAGAGGTGCCAGGGAAGCCGGTTCTCGTTGAGCTGGGCAGTCGGATTCCTGATGAAGGACTTGCAGCAAACCGCAGAGTTCTTAGATGGTGCCTGCGGATGCAGGGTGACTACTCCTTAGTCACAAGGGAGAAATCTTGAGAAGAGTCTTGAATGTCCTTTCGTAGAAAGTAGTTCTTGATTCAAAGATGATCTAATCTGGAAGGGTCCCCGCTCCTGCCTTTATCCTAAAGAAAGGGGTGGGTACGCGGCTAGGTCCTGCCCTAGGGGTGGGACCAGGAAGGGGGGTGGTTACACCCCTCTCCCATGTCGGACTTTCCCCAGGTCAGGGGCTGGGGTGCCCCTGGAACTGGTTCTAGCCGGCAGATGCGTAGTGAGCACCGGGGTGCCACTCTGCAGTCACCTTCCTGTAAAGCCCTGCCTACCCAGGATACACAAAACCCTGTCTGGGATGGTGCGAGCACCGCCCCGAACAGGAAACCCTTTGTCCAAGCTCTCCTCGCTGGAAGGACTCCCAGGAGCAGGAGGTCAGACTCGTGTCTGTGGTGGCAGCGTCCATTTTGTGGAGCTGAGGCTTCAGTTAACTTTAACCGGGGTTCATAGTTACGTACATGTCGTGTCCCTCTAGAAGGGTGGAATGCTAACCCCGTCGCCAGCATTGGTGAGGGGTCAGTATCCCGATTCGTATGACACCTTACTCGACATGTCTTGATAACGCGATACCGAAGTTAGCGATATGGGATGCGTTATCATGGAACAGCCATTGGGTCTTGGTTCCGCAAGCTGCAACCGGGCTCGGCTCGTGCCAGAGCCCAATTCACACGATTCCACGCACTCTGCTTTCAGGATTGTCAAGGCCTGCCATAGGAGTGACTGATAGGAACTCGGGTGTCCATTTGAGGGTTAGATATAGGTATACTATATCTAAAGCAAAGGGCGAGTACGCCACCTTGCCCCAGCTGTCGTGCAGCCAGTTGTGTCAGATTTAGATGGACATCCAGGGGTGGCATAATACATGCTTCAGCCCCTGGTAGGCCCTGGGTACACCGATGCCCTGAGTGACAGGGTCTGACAAGGTGGCCCAGTTCCAATTGGGTAATGCACCTAAGGTACACATGTCAATTTAGCGAGAGAACAGCTAGGCTGTGGGTCTGATTGGCAGGCCCACAGCCAGGGAAAGTCGTAAACCAGTGAAACAAAAGCAAAAAAATCTGGGTGATCATAGGATTGCAGACCCTACTATCCTACACTCCCCCTCACCCTTCCAAGGAGGAGAGACTTCATTGCCTGGACCCTAAGAGGGCTATTAGCTTCTACCTGGATAGAACCAGGGATCTAAGGCCGGATGATCAGCTCTTCTTGGGCTACATTGAACGATTGAAAGAAAAAGCAGTCCACAAACGAACACTCTCCAGGTGGATCATCTTGTATATCAAGAGCTGCTATGTCCTGGCCACGAAGGAGCCGCCTGTAGTTATTCAAGCTCATTCCACCAAAGCGAAGTTGTCGTCTTCTGCTTTGGCTAGAGGTGTTCCTGTTGTGGACATCTGTAATGTGGCAACTTGGGCTTCCCACCACACAGTGAAGCACTACTGCTTGGATTCTGAGATTAGGAAG
Organism: Lissotriton vulgaris; assembly: GCF_964263255.1. Taxonomy (NCBI): domain Eukaryota; kingdom Metazoa; phylum Chordata; class Amphibia; order Caudata; family Salamandridae; genus Lissotriton; species Lissotriton vulgaris. The sequence continues at coordinate 635,479,644 of NC_141695.1, forward strand.
GACGGATATTTTGCAAGCTCTGTTCTGCAAGATTTCTTGGTATAGTCAGGTGGACACCCTCCTCCGGGAGAGGTATGGCTTGGGGATTCAATTCAAAAGGTGAGGAATACACAGGCAGATGTATCCATCAGAAGAACAAGTTACTTACCTTTGGTAGCGCTTTTTCTGGTGGATACAGGATCTGCCTGTGGATTGCTCACTAACCCACCTGCCTCCCCATTGTCCTCCTGTTTATACCGAAAAAGTTATAACTGTCTGACATGGTTATTTTTTATGTCATTTTCATGCATGCAGTTTGCTGCTAGGAAGTGCTTTGTTTATTGGCTTTTCCTTTCTGTTTATGTATACACTATATGTATTTGTACATATATTATTATGTATACGGTGTATACTTGTGGAAATGTTGTCGGTCCGCCCTTTCGCCTCAGAAAAAATGGGTGGAACTGACATCAGCACGCCAACGAGGACTTCTAATGGCTCCGGAGACGTCAAACGGTGTCGTGAGCGGAGCCGTGCTATTATGACATCCTCGTCAACGAGGGAGAGCTAAGTAAAGAATTTCCATGAAATGCTGGTGCAGGGGTAATTACAAAGGTGAGGAATCCACAGGCAGATACTGTATCCACCAGAAAAAGTGTTACGAAGGTAAGTAACTTGTTCATTTTTAATAAAAGAACTATTGTAGTAGTTTGAGAAAGACTAGGACCATGGAACTAGGGGAACACTTTACTGCACCCTATTAAGCAAAATCTTAATAGATCAGTAGTATAAAATGTTTAAGGTATATTTATTGTTCATGGTGTATGAAATTTTAAAATAAGATGCACATATTTACTTTCACTGTAAGCGACATATAGGATCTCTCATGCATAATCTGTTGCATTGAGGAGCTCTAAAACTGTTGGTGCCAAGTACTGGCAAAAATGAACTCTCTCTTCTTTTTGCAACAGATCAATTACTCTTTGGCATACAGATGAATGTGATGGAAGGCAAAATACTATATAATTTGATTTCAAGAATGCCAGTAATGAAGAAATGGATCAGCATCGAAAGACCCAGGTTTGAAAAGTGATGAAATGATGAAGTGAGATACACTACTTTTGAGATGCCAATTGATGCTAATGAAAGGGACTACAGGAACAGATGCCCCAAATCATGTTACGGGAGGGAGGCCTAACGTAAAACGGTTTACTTGGTAAAGGGAAAGTAAAATCTTGTAAAGTCAGACCATCTAGACATTTGGGTGATGGTCATACACTGTCTGTACTCTTGAAAATTAAAAGCGACCTTATGGGGGAATAATTGAAATATTTATCCACTGTGCTTCATTAGGTAATATTTTTGATATTGTACCCAGAAAACCTTTCACCTGAAATAATTTTTTCTAGAGATTGTCTTGTTTGCCAGAGACATCTCTCCCTAAGTGGTGGACCTGTTTTGATGACTATGCTCCTAGAACTAGAGTAGCCATATTATTTAGGTGGTGGATAAAAATCCCTACTTTAAAGGCAGCGTTCATATTGGTCTTCTCTTTTTAAAGCAATTGGAAACATAATGGGGAGAGGAGTTGGCCTAAAGGCTAGGGCGGTCCACCTTGAATCTAGGGAACTGGGTTCGAGTCTCGGCAATGACGCTGAACATCCTGCCTGTGATTTTGGGCAAATCACTTCATCACCCCGTGACTAACAAAAAAATGTATGTGTTTTCATGTAACGCTACTGGTGCTATGTAAAGCGCACTGATATCCGATCCGGGTCAAGTTCGCGCTATATAAAACTCCGTAATAATTTTTTTTTTATAATAATTGTGTCCTCTTCAAAGGGATCATCACTATCTCCCCCAATTCTGCCTACCACTGTGAGTGAGATGGGGGATTTTTGTTTGTGCAATGCTGCTGCAAGGTATCAACACTGAATGGATGAGATAAATAGGCACCCTCTTTAACAGCAATGTAGACAGCTGATTAATTGGATACATTTTGTACTGTTTAATGTATAACCTTAAATATTTTACAGAGCTATTTTCTAGCATTGTTCTCCTTAAGTTGCTCTTTTTTTTCAGTCGACCCCCATGATCTTGTTGGGTATTGCAGATTTCTTTATATTATAATCAGTAGTGGCATGACATTTATAGAAGGAGTACCTGCGAGATTTATGCAGGTCGGAAGCTGCTGGGAGTTGATAGTCCTGTAATAAAGTCATTGTAAGGAAAAAGCGGTTGTTATTGGAGTCATCATTGGGTGAAGTCCAAACTACTTTTTGTAAACGCTAACCATAGCAGTGTAACTAATGTAGTTTTTAATGAGAATGTAATACCTTGGGCACACATTTTAGAAAGCCAACATGAGTTTAGTTTTAATATCTTGCTGTTTTTATTGAACATGTGTAGTTTCTTTGCTCTTATAAAAGGATCCAAAACATTACTATCTATTACTACTACAAGCTGCAAGGAATACTTGAAGGCGAAAACAAAGATACACCTGTGATTCATGAAGTGCCTGATTAAAAGATATCTGCAAAGATATGTTACTTGACTCTGATTATCACATCATTGATAGATGGTCCAGAAGTTGATGATCTGGGTGATGAGATCAAAAGAAGACCATAATCCAGTGTAAAACGTTTTGCAAAAGTGAGCGATTGGCAAGTTAAAATATAGATTGAAATCAAACTAAAAGCCACTTAAGAATAGTAAAGGATAAAACGCAAATTAAGATTTGTAAAACATCATGGATTATCATTAATGGTAGCACTCAAGTTCTGATGCCATTTATTGAAAATGAAAGAAGTATTCTGATGATTTCACATTTGTTGCTTTGACTCTTGAGTCATTATTCAAGACGCTGGAAGCACGCACTATAACCTTTCTCCCTGCTCGTTTACAATTGCTGTGAATTGTAACCAGTGTTGATCACATAAATACTGCTCCTCGGAAAAATGGTTAAAGAAATAGACACATATGTATTAAAAAGGAGGATAACAAATAAGGAGCCATCAAACAAAGTTTCAAGGACGTTGATGATAATTCTGCTATAAATACTATCAACCTAGTTGCTTAAATAAAAAGGTTGAGCATAGCCATAATAAAAAGTATTAATCAGGAGAAAAGCCTGCCTAAAAACAGTGATCACAAAAGTAGACAGAAAGGTAAATTAGTTGATGATAATGTAGTTGAAAAAAATGACTACTATAGATGTCATCACTTTGACTAATGCTACAATAAAGGAGACTAAGCCTAACTATACATTACTAACTAATTAAAGCAAGATTGTTTCTGAGTACAAGAACATCTCCAGTAAGAGCATCAACAAGGGTGACCAAAATGAAGGGCATCCGTCATAATTTTTATGAAAATAGATTCAAATACTGGGAATAACAGTTGTTTTACTAATATGGATTACACAGCTTCTTTGACATTTGATAATATATTTGCTAGGAGGGATGACAGAAGTATGCTGAACCTATACCAACTCTGATGTGTTCTTTTACTCCTTACGGGCGGGATGCGTAAATCGAAGAACTTGCATGTGACGTTTTTGAATTTGAAAATGATGCTGTCTGCTTTATTTCAAAATGTCGTAATTTGTGTTGGAAATGAGATAACAAGGTAAAATTTGTGTCTACCTTTACAAGCATGTGTTGTAAATGTGTTATGGCTGCACAAAGATTACCTCATTTGCCTGTTTGTTTTCTATTTGTTTTTACACTGTAATCTCAAAAAGCTCATGCAGTGAGGATTCATTCCTTTTTAGCACGCCCAGTGCTGAATCATTGTTGAGGCCAATGATGCAATCAGGATATTTGATTTCAGATGTTCGAGTTGGTGGGTGTTGGAGATATCAATTGAAAAGCTTAAGGAAAGACTCCTAACAATTTCTTCAAAAGGGCATTCACCTTAGATCCATTCTCTTCACATTTCCATGAACTTAGATGTTCATTTCATTGCATTTTATGTGTTGAACCTACTATGCCATTTACATGTACATCATTTTACGTTTCAGAAAGATTGACCGCAGTCATTGAACGATCGTGAACAGTTAACCATTGCAATGCATTTAAGCTTCCTTCGTGATGGTCATGGACCTCGTCTATCCATATATGTTCAAGGAGTACATTGTTGTCGCAGTTCTCTTCCAACATCAATTCCAACTGGAATAATGTTAAAAGAATGACTTGTTTTAATGTCTTAAGTTAACATTTTAAAATTAAGACACCTTCGACCATCAGACCCTGCTGAACATTTTGTTCATTCTCATGATTGTCATTGATTCTACATTGCTGTGAGTTTTTTTCTTGATTTTGGACATCAATCTGATTTTTCACATCTGAGCTGTTCACTGTGCCCTGTTGAGGAATGAAAGGATCCATCAATCCATTTCTGGTCCTCAATTTCAACATGGAGCCTCTTCAAGTCATCTTGTCTATCCACTATATTGAGATCCATGCCTACACCAATGGTAACCATTTTTTCTAATGAAACACAGACATTGCCCTCGCCCAGATCTGAATGTTAAGTGAGCACCTTGATCTAAGCTCACTTGTCAACACTAAAGCACTAATTTTGCCCACTGTCTCTATAATCTCCCAAATACCGTAGAAGATAAAGGAGTTAAAGATACTGGGGGAACGAGGGAAAAGAATAAGAGATGAAGACCCTGGCAGATATGACTCCCAGTTGTAGCTGCAGAAACATCCAAAGCTCTGCATTGAAATATTGCCAACCTGTCTTCATGTACTCTTGAGGCAGAGCTACTTTAAAGATCACAAAATCATGAATATGTGCCTACAGCTTACTGAGAATAAATTTTCTGATGGGTAATTCTCCCCACAGATTCATTATTTTATGACTATTCTTCCAGGTGCCAGACTGCAAATGAAAAATGTTATTAGCACTAAAATATCTCCACCACTACCAGGTAGTGCCACGTAAACATGGCGCTTCACCTTGTGACTCCTGTTCATTGTTATACGCGATGGCCATCATGGTGCCAGAAGCCAAGCTATTTTTGTCCAAGGCCCTAAGATACACGCTGAAGCTTCTACTTGCCAACTCAGATAAATGCCCCAACAGGGAACGATCTTCTAAAAAGTTCTTCCCACAGAAAACACAGTAGGAGGGAGACATTATCATTCCTGAGGCTGGAGCCTTGATACCGTTCTCTAATGTCCAACTCTACTCGGAACTGATTCGGACAGTAAAAAAGCTAAAGCCGGAGTTCCTGACTTCATTGGCCTCCTTGCACAGGTGAGGCCTTCTAACAGACCATATTTAATATTTTCAGGGCATCTGCGGTACCTTATGGGTCACTCCAAGATAGTGAGTCACTTCTGCTGGTTAGGCAGTCTCGCCCACTCCTACACACACTACTCCTGACTCCACACTTCCACAGGCTGCGGCCTTGGAGCCTCTTTTGGTAAATCCTTTACCATTCAAGGTAATGACTGGCATGCATTTGATGCCGCGAAACAAAAGGGGATGATGGACGGAGCGTTTGAGCAAATCAAACACTCACCCCCAGTCAACTGATCTGGGTTTATTCCATCATCATTCTTTAGCTCACTCAGCCCCCCCAGTTCAGACATGGCCATATGCAAATCAGTCTGACCCTGTGCCTCATGGGAACAGTCCGACCCGAACTGCCAAGCCATGTCTTCTCTGGACCCGAAACAAGTATCCTGGGACCGGTTTCGGATTCATAATCCTCATCAGCCAAGCTATCTTGAATCCAGGGGCCAAGTGAGCAAGGGACTTACGTCTGAGCATACCCTGCCAATTTAGGGCGAACAAAGCGAAACAAAAGGGGATGATGGACGGAGCGTTTGAGCAAATTAAACACTCACCCTCAGTCAACTGATCTGGGTTTAATACATCACCATTCGTTAGCTCACTCAGCCACACCAGTTCAGACATGACCATATGCAAATCAGTCTGACCCTGTGCTTCATGGGAACAGTCCAGCCCGAACTGCCATGCCATGTCTTCTCTGAACCGGAAACAAGTATCCTGGGACCGGTTTCGGATTCATAATCCTCATCAGCCAGGCTATCTTGAATCCAGTGGCCAAGTGAGCAAGGGACTCACGTCTGAGCATACCCTGCCAACTTAGGGCGAACAAAGCGAAACAAAAGGGGATGATGGACGGAGCATTTCAGTTCGGGCTGGACTGTTCCCATGAGGCACAGGGTCAGACTGATTTGCATATGGCCATGTCTGAACTGGGGTGGCAGAGTGGGCTAAAGAACGGTGATGAATTAAACCCAGATCTGTTGACTGTGTGTGAGTGTTTGACTGGTTCAGATGTTCTGTCCATCACCACCCCCTTTTGTACCACTTTGTTCGCCATAAGTTGGCTGGGTGTGCTCAGACGTGAGTCCCTTGCTCACTTTGCCACTGGATTCCAGCAAGCCAGGCTGAAGACGGCTCAAATGCCAGAAACCGGTCCTCGGAAGCCTGTTTCCGGTCCAGAGAAGGCATGGCTTGGCAGTTCGGGCTGGACTGCTCCCATGAGGCACAGGGTCAGACTGATTTGCATATGGCCATGTCTGAACTGGGGTGGCAGAGTGGGCTAAAGAACGGTGATGGATTAAACCCAGATCTGTTGACTGGGTGTGAGTGTTTGATTGGTTCAGATGCTCCGTCCATCACCACCCCCTTTTGTACCACTTTGTTCGCCATAAGTTGGCAGGGTATGCTCAGACGTGAGTCCCTTGCTCACTTTGCCACTGGATTCAAGCAAGCCAGGCTGAAGACGGCTGAAATGCCAGAAACCGCTCCTCGGAAGCTTGTTTCCTGTCCAGAGAAGGTATGGCTTGGCAGTTCGGGCTGGACTGCTCCCATGATGCACAGGGTCAGACTGATTTGCATATGGCCATGTCTGAACTGGGGTGGCAGAGTGGGTTAAAGAACGGTGATGGATTAAACCCAGATCTGTTGACTGGGTGTGAGTGTTTGATTGGTTCAGATGCTCCGTCCATCACCACCCCCTTTTGTACCACTTTGTTCGCCATAAATTGGCAGGGTATGCTCAGACGTGAGTCCCTTGCTCACTTTGCCACTGGATTCAAGCAAGCCAGGCCGAAGACGGCTGAAATGCCAGAAACCGGTCCTCGGAAGCTTGTTTCCGGTCCAGAGAAGGCATGGCTTGGCAGTTCGGGCTTGACTGTTCCTATGAGGCACAGGGTCAGACTGATTTGCATATGGCCATGTCTGAACTGGGGTGGCAGAGTGGGCTAAAGAACGGTGATGGATTAAATCCAGATCTGTTGACTGGGTGTGAGTGTTTGATTGGTTCAGATGCTCAGTCCATCACCACCCCTTTTTGTACCATGCATTTGATGCCACCTAAGATGCTAACGCAGGCACTGCCCTTGAATAGAATTCTGGACAGCATTCAACACCATTGAACCAATACCCCATAACCCAAACCTAGCCCTGAACCCTATAAATACCCCTGTACCTCAAAACCCAAACCTACCCCTGAACCCTAAAAATGCCCTTGTACCCCAAAACCCAAATCTAGCCCTGAACCCTAAAAATACCACTGTACCCCAAAACCCAAACTTACCCCTGAACCCTAAAATACCCCTGTACCCCAAAAGCCAAACGTAGCCCTGAACCTTTAAAATATCTGGGTGGCAAAATAAAACTTTTCTGGAGTATTTTGATGATGAACGTTTGCCACAACAACTTCCTGGGGACAAGACATTTACCCGCAGATAGGAACTCTTGGGGTCCCACTTCGATGTTGTAATCATGCCTGTGAGAAGTTGGCCTGGTATATGATGACCACTAAGTATAGTGAGCACCTTGTACCAGTCCAAACACCCCTTATGGATGATTAGGTTACAGACATCCTTTATTGAAACCTATCCTAGTGGTAGCTATGGAGAGCAGCCTTCAGGCTTAATCTCGAAGGAATGTAAAGCAGCTTGTTTTACTAGATCAGAACCTCCTGAATGACCAAATGAAAGGAGAACCACACAAGGAATATATCAAATATATGTATTTATTACTAAACACTCTCTAATAACCTCTTTAAGAGATTAGTAAGCATGGGCGAATTTTGCGAATCTGGCGTTCGCGAATTTTGCGAATTTGCGAACTCGCAATCTGCAAAATCCGCGAATTCTTGCGAATTATTTTTGTGTGTTCGCAAGGATTTCTGCCAGTTCGCGAGGGTTTTGTACCAGTTCGCAATTGCGAACTTACATGTCGGCTCGCAACGGTCGCGATTATGTTGTTCCTACGTCTGGTTCATCATCACAGGTTCCCAGCACCCTCTGTTTCACCCCTGCCACCCTCTGTTTCACCCATGCCACCCTCTGGTACATCAATGCCACCCTCTGGTTCATCATCACTGCAGATTATGGGGGAAAAAAGCAAGCACACCTGCCCTGCTTCAACTGACATGAATTAATTTGGGGTTGATTTATTAATGTCTCACTGTTTTAAAATTCCAGTCTGGCACCTGCTTCCTTATCTGTAATTTGCTTTCTGTTGCAGTGCAATTTTTTTCCCCAGGACCTTTGTGGCCTACTTGTAGCGATTCTATGATCCGGCTGTGAGGGTCAGAGCAGGGTCATACAATTGTTGCAACTAGCAACTGAACTCTGGAGGGGCCCCAGTCAGGAAGCACTACAGGGAATGGTTACTAATGATGAATTTGAACTTTTGCACCTGCTGAGTGCTTTCAGTTTAGCAAAACTCGTTTTTCTGAAGAACAGCATTACAGCAACTGTAATGCCCCAAACAAGCTTACTTGTGAAAGTTGATTTCTAATCCAAAAGTGATCCGAAGAAAGTCAAAAGGCCTCAAATCCAAAAAAGTGCAGGCAAATGTCAACCTGAGGAGTTATTCTCATAAAAATCATCATTTTCAGAAGGTCGATGCTGCTTGCTCGTGGATTTCTTGTGCAGAATTGCAATTTTTGTAATTTCGCGAGTGCGAGATTGTTGCTGCCCGCCGCACCTACATGTTCGCAATTGCGAACTTACACTGCACGCCGCAAAATTGTATCACCAAGAAAAAAAAATCCGCTGCGTGCGAATTTGCAGATTTTCGGTAAATTCACGAGCGTTCGCGGATTGCGAATTTACCGAAAATCCGCGAGCGGAACGGATTTTCCGCCCATGCTTAGAGATTAGAGAACAAAACACACTATAATAAATCACTAGAATGACAGTAAGTAGCACAATACACAGCGGGCTCCAGCGGGAGACCGAACTATATACTAAGAAAGTGGTATAACAAGCAGAAATTGACTAGACACAGTGCCTAGAGCACGTAGAATCACTAAAGCCTCAAGGAACCACCCAAGGTAGTGACACAGGGGACCCACGGAGGTGCAGTGTGAGAACACAGGCGTGAGCTCCGTACAACTCTTTGGGAAAGTCACGGTTGGAATTTATCCCGGCGGATATATTTAAATCTGACCGGGAGAACTGGCTGAAATACATTTTTATTTTTGCCAATGGTCTGGCTAGAGGAGCCCCTATTCTACCCTTCCAATTATCGGCCTATTAGTCTTATAGACACTATGCAAAAGCTGGTGGCTAGATGAGTGCTAAGTAGGGTAAATAGGTGGATTGATGATAATTAAATACTATCCACATACTAAGCAGGATTTCGCTCCCATGTTAGCACCATCGACCAAGTTTTTAGATTTATGATGTTATATTGGAACACCCTGATCCTAGCTGGGGGCACTCTCTATGCAGAATTTGTAGATCTTAAATCTGCATTTGATCTAGTGCCCCGTAACCAACTTTGTGCCACTCTTAAAGAAGCTGGAATGCCCGCAGAGATTCTTTCATCCATACTAATGTAATAAAGAGAGTGCCCAAACCATTGAGGCGGGTGATCTCAGGAACCACAGCACCAATCACAACACCCAATACAGCGTTGGAAAGGGCAGTTGCAGCAGAAGGACATAAGCTATGCAGACGCCCACCATATACATTTAAAAGGTAAAAGAACCGTGCCAGCAAAGTAGTCCCTTGTGGGCGTGTCTGCGTTGTGCTGTGGGCGTGTGCTGGGGGCGTGACAAACGCTGGGGGCGTGTGGTACGTTCCGCCCTTCATGCCATGTCTCATATCATGTGCTAATCCCACCCTGCTCCCTTTAAATACCCCTGCACCCCATAATCATAACCCACCCTTTCTCCTCAAAATACCCCAACACCCTTAAACAGTAACCCATCTTAACCCTATAAATATACCCTGTACCCCATAACCCAAACCTATCCCTAAACCCTAAAAATATCCCATAACCCAAACCTAGCCCTGAACCCTATAAATACCCTTGTACCTCAAAACCCAAACCTACCCCTGAACCCTAAAAATGCCCTTGTACCCCAAAACCCAAACCTAGCCCTGAACCCTAAAAATACCACTGTACCCCAAAACCCAAACCTACCCCATAACCCTAAAATACCCCTGTACCCCAAAAGCTAAACCTAGCCCTGAACCCTTAAAATACCCCTGTACCCCAAAACCCAAACCTACCCCAGAACCCTAAAAATACCTCTATACCCCAAAACCCAAACCTAGCCCTGAACCCTAAAAATACCCCTGTACCCCAAAACCCATACCTATCCCTAAACCCTAAAACTACCCCTGTATCCCATAACCCAAAACTATATCTGAACCCTTAAAATACCCAAACACCCCAAAACATATACCTCAGTACCCCAAAACATATACCCCTATACCCATACTTACCTTATCCAAACATTAAAAAAAAATGCTTTTACCATTCATGCCTTTACAACGAATTTCGTTGTAAATGTATGCGTGGTAAAAGCATATAAAATGTAATAATATGCTTTATAATGGCATTGCGGAGTCATGGTACTTTCGTAATGAAAGTATGCAGAGTCATGGTATGCGGAAAGAAAGTTGCGGAATAATGGGTGTTTACCCTCCCCCGGTAAGTACATTGGTGGCACTGCGGCCCACATCCCCAGCAACATACTCATATTTTTTCACCACCCATTTGAAAAATGCACAGGTCTCTCTCATTGATGCCCAGCACCGACATACACTTTTAGACACACCTCCCACCACAAGTTCTAGAATTGCGAACTTTAGAGCTGGGGAGCTACGTTCGAATCTCGGCATCAGCTCAACATCCTGTGATTCCAGGCAAATCGCTTTGTCTCCCCGTGCCTACCACAAATGAATGTTTTTGCCCCAGTATTGGAACTTTCATAGATTCCCATGCTTTGTATCATTCCCCGTCGTCGGATTGGGAGCCTCCGTAGTATAAAAACCATAGAAACAAAAGAGAAAAACAGGCCTAGGCCTCATCTCATTTTGTATCACTCTCTTTGTGTAAAAGAGACCAAACTTTTGCCAGGACCAATCAGAGCAGCCTCACACTCTAGAACCTTCCTAGAGCTCAGAGCCTCAGATTTTTCTACTGCACGTTGTGCAAGGGAGTCTCCACTGAGCTCTGCTCAGTTTCTTTCTACAATCTTATTGGATTTTGGATTACTTCTTCAATTTTTTCAACTGCTATCAAGATATCTGACAAGGAGAAGAAGCCCCTGTTCAGGTCCTGTGCCTCTTGTGGGAAAAACGACTTTTTGTGGAGGATAAGCATGACAACTGTATTTATTGCTTATACCCGGACCACAAGGCCACAGACTGCAAAATCTGTAGAACCTTCTCTACCAAGACTCTCCGTGACAGAGAGGGTCGACTTTTGACCTGGCTTCAAAAGATGAAGACTCGGAAGGAGGTGCTTTTATCAGATGAAGAGGATTCAACATCTCTGGCGTCCTCTCATAAGTCCAGGAAGAGGGGTAGGTCTCCCCCTGGTTTCCTCTTCTTCAGTTGAGCCCCCTCTTAAGGCCCCTCACAAGATCTCTGATAGGTCTGAGAGGGCTGGTCCCCTTCAATCTCGTCACAGAAGTGAAAAGGAGAGGCAGGGACAGGCTACTGGATTGGCTACAGCCTCAAAGGACAGAAAGGAGGTTTCCATTACTTCTCCTCCGTCCAAAAAAGAGAAGGCCGGTGACAAGCACTCTTCTGTCACTCCTGGAACCGGTCCGGAGAAAAAGCAGCGTCCGTCGACGCCGAAAACGTCAGGTACGTCGACGACTGTTACTTCTGTGAAAGTTCCAGGTGTTTCCTTGGCTCCGTCGACGGGCTCGTCGTCGGTAGCGATCTCCACGTCGATGTCTTCATCGTCATTCAAGGTTCCAGGTTCGTCGACGATTGCTTCTTCCACGACGACGACAATGAGCTCCGGTAAGGCTCTGATGTTTCTGATGACGAGTTTGTCTATGAAGCCGTCGACGATAATCCCGTCGGCGACCAAGACTTCGTAGATGACGGCGGCTGTACCATCGACGATGGTCCCGTCGACGACCAAGACTTCGTCGACGAAGACGGCTATACCGTCGACGACTACTGCTCTGTCGACGACTGCTCCGACGACGAGACCGTCGACGGGTCAAAAGATGCATTTTCCACTGAAGAGGATGAAAATTACGCCGGAAATGACGTCTCCACGACGAGTGTTTTCGCATCCACCGAATATGCTCCTGGATGATGAGTTGGAGGAAGAGGAGGATGAGTTTGGCCATTATGGAGATGCCTACAGTCCCTCAGACTTGCATGTAAAACTTCAGGACACTGACACGGAGGAATATTTCGAGCATGCAGGAGACCAACAGGTGCACTATGTTTCACAAGAGCGACGTTCCACTGGTTTAGGACAGGACATGGTGGCCATGCCTGCCTCTCTGCTCTCTGATCTTCAGCTGATGTTGCAGGACTATAGAAACAGGTTTCCCTTGGAACCTTCAACGCAGTCTGCGCAACCTCCTCCTCAGGGGTTGCCACAAGCTCAGTCAGTTACTGGTCCACCTCCTTCGCAGGTGGTGCCCCACCTCCCACCTCAGGTTATACCTCTGGTCTGATCTCGAACACCGGATCCAGAACCAACCAGTCCTGTCCAGCAGGATACCTCTTCGGACGATGATGCTGTTCAAGTGGATCACTTGACTGATCCTTTGCAGGACCCAGATCTAGATCAGGCTGACAGTGGGCTACAAGACCCAGACGCCACTGGTCGTGATACATCTATATCCCCTCCTGTGGACATAGGGGGGTTCCATCAACTGATGGATAGGGCGGCAAAGAGGTTTGGACTGCCGGTTACGAGAGAGGAGTCTGAATGCTTCCTCTATGACTTCAAGGAGCAATACAGGAGATCTGTCAAGTCCATTCCGATTATCGAACATGTGTGGGAGGAAGGCATGAAGATCATGCAGAATCCAGCCACTGTGATTCCGGTACTTCCCAGACTGGAAAAAAAGTATAAAGCTCCGGAAGGCAGTCCAGCTTGTCTGTTTGGTCAGCCGAAGCCTGTTCGGTCATCTCTCAGGCCGCCCAAAGCAAGTCAAAAAATCCAACGACACCTTTGACTACGCCTCCAGACAAGGAGGGTAGACGTCTGAATAATGTGGGGAAGAGCAGCGAATTCTATCGCCATTCTAGGCAGATACGATCGCCAGATGTGGTGTGACATGGCACCATTTGTGGAACAATTGCCAGACGCGACAAGGGATGAGGCCAAGAGAGTGCTGATGGAGGGAGAAAAATCCTCCTCTGAGGTTATCGACTGCGATGGATATCACTTCCACTGCTTTTCGGGCCTTAGCGGGGTCAGCGGTGCTAGGTCGCCAGGGCTGGTTGAGAGCCACCTGGTTTCATCAAGAGGTCCAAAATAAGATCCTGGACCTCCCATTTGATGGAGAAATGCTTTTCGGTAAGCATGTTGATGATGCCCTGCAGAATATAAAGAAAGATACCGACACAGCGAAGTCACTGGGATCTCTCCCCTACCGTAAGGTCCCATTTAAAGGTGTTCGTGGCAGGGGTTTCTCTTCGTATAGAGGCAACAGCAAAAAACAGAGATATTCTTCACAATCGTCCCAGTCTTATAAGACCCAGTACTCCAATCAACGGCAGGGACAATCGGCGTCTTACTCTCGCCAAACTCCGCGAGGGCGTCAAGGACGTGACAGCGCCAAGCGGCAATAGCGGCCTCCTGGCTCTACCTGCTGTTCCGTCCCTCCCAGTCACATCGGTGGGGGGCAGGATATCTTTTTGTCTGAACAGCTGGAGGTGTATAACATCGGACCAGTGGGTCCTGAATATTGTACAGAGTGGCCATCCGTTGGAATTCCAGGATCTTCCTCCAACAAGAGCTCCGGCGCCATCCGCACAAAACATCTGGGACTGCTCCATCTAGAAGCCCATCAATTGTTCCTCAAGGGGGCAATAGAACCGGTACCTCTTTCTCAGAGGGGCAGAGGTTTATATTCCAGGTTCTTCCTGGTGAGGAAGATGACAGAGACTTGGCGCCCCATTCTAGACCTACGAGAGCTCAACACTTATCTCATCAAACTCTCTTTCAGGATGGTCACTCTCCAGGAAATTCTTCCTCTTTTGAACCCAGGCGACTACTTGGCTTCCCTGGATTTAGAAGATGCGTATTTCCACATTCCGATACACCCAGCTCACAGACAATATCTGCAGTTCACAGTGGGCAAGAGCCATTTCCGTTTGGCCTTCGGTCTGCACCTCGGTGTTCACCAAGGTGTTGGTACCAGTGGCAGCTTTTCTAAGGATTCATTCCGTGGAGGTGTTCCCTTACTTGGACGACTGGCTAGTCAAGGCTCCATCTTTCAACGAAACCTCTCAGGCTGTTTCGACTTGCATTCAGTTGTTCAGACACCTAGGCCTTCAATTAATCAGATGCAAGTCAGTTCTGCAACCCTCCAAGACCACACGATTTCTGGGGGCCATTTTGGACACCACACAGTGCACGGCTCGTCCTTCGGAGGACCGTCAACGAAAGTTGATCGTATCAGCTCGCCAACTGTTCCACAAGAAATGTCTGTCAGTCCGTCAATACAAGTCCCTTCTAGGGTCGTTGTCATCCTGCATACCATTAATACCGCATTGCAGGCTCCGAATGCGCCCTCTGCAGGAAGAACAATCCTAAAAAAGAGAGAAGTTGCAAATTCCATAAACACACGTATTATCACAATATTACCAAAGGTGTTCAAACTGATATATCTCAGTCGTGTGAAATGGAATTATTAACTCAGTGGGTTATTTAATGTTGGAATTGGATTACAACCTGAATCCAAAACCCGATACTCAGGTAACCAAGACTTGCAAAATCCAACACTCAGAAAAACTCCGCCTGCTAAGACGGTACTAAGGGAGACATTTATATGAAATTATGTAAATCCTCAGTGGCGTTTAAACCATAAGGTTGTTTGCTGTCCAATGCCACGATGTACTGGGTCTCCAACCTTCTGAGTATTTTGTCCCTGTGGCCACCCCGTCTCAGCGGGGGCACTGCATCAATAACAAAATAACTCAAACACGCCAGATCCCTGGCGTGCACCGAGTCAAAATGCTGTGCCACGGGGTATGCTGAATCATGATTTACTATTGCACGGAGATGCTGCAATATCCTCACGTGCACCTGCGACCTGGTGCTCCCTACATAGCTCAGGCCGCAGGTGCAGGTCAGGACAAACACAGCAAATTCTGTGTGGCAGTTAAAATTGCCCTTGATTTCTGTCTTGGTGCCAGAAAACGGATTATCGTAATGGGTGGTGCATTTGAAAAAGCCCTTCCTACTGAGCCAGTCACTGCCACTGACTAGCTCAGGACTTGATTTAACTAACTTACTGTGCATGCTGTAGGCTTTTTTGAAAGTGACAATAGGTCTGTCTGAAACTTTTGAATTTAATACACCATCTGTTTTCAAAATGGGCCAGTGCCTGTTAATGATGGACTTGATTTGCCTATGCTGGCGGCTATAGGTGAGAATGAGCCTAGGTGACTGGTATATATATATATATACACATACATACAGTAGAGGATCACTCTGGATGTGCACCTCCCACACCACAAAGAAAACACTTCAAACGATCACAGTCACTGACTCACATCACAATGACAGTAACCACAAAACGCAATACATCACCTGATGCATACACTGCCCACTTCTGGCCGGGGGAGGTCTTCACACAGCCAGGGATCAGAGCTCAGCAGTCTGCCCTCGCTCGGAATCCAAACTCCCAAACTCCCACCGGACCAGTGGAGGCTCATAATACAAATCCAAACATAACGAAGCGTCTAGCAAGCCTCGCCCCTTTGTTCTCATGAGAGCCCGTACCAGTCTGCTCCAAGGCCACGGCATCGGTTGATCAAGCCTTTGCTATGGCTTCGAGACAGACCATATACATTCCTCTGATAAGAACCGGTTTTCTCTCAGTAAAGTGTGAAAAACAGGAGGTAGAGCAGAACATGCCCTCCCCACTTTGCAGCTACGTGCAAGCACAGAAAATAGCTTCAGTCATAAAAAAGGAGTTAGTTAGGCCATGCACACAGAAAGGCCCAAAGCAAGATGGAATTGTAAAGCAAGATGGCATGAAAGCATACTGCGATTGGGTCAGCTGCAGACCCCTCTCTCTTCCCCAACCAGATCTGCAGGTAGTGACAGATGCATCACTTCTGGGATGAGTCGGCTATCTGGTAGTGCTTGAGGTCAAAGGCCCCTGGTCTTCGGCAGAATATGGACTCCACATCAACGTGTTGGAGCTCCGGGCGATCCAGCTGGCATAGAAAGCCTGTCTGACCTCCATCAAGGGAACGCTAGTGTAAGTTTTCACTGACAACATTACCACCATGTGGTTTTGCAATCAACAGGGCAGGGTAATGGAACCTTTGTCAAGAGGCCCTGCATCTCTGGCCATGGCTGGAACGTCAGGGCATTTCCCCGGTGGTTCAACAACTGGCCGGCTCTCTGAATGCCAGACCGAACAAACTCAGCTGAAGATGCCTAGCGGATCACGAATGGCGTCGCCATCTGGAGGTGGTGGAAGGTCACTTTCAGCAGTGGGGAGAGCCTTGGTTAGATCGGTTTGCCACTGCCGAGAAAACGCAATGTCAGCAGTTCTGCGTGCAGGTGTTTCCAATGAGGCTCTCGCTTGGAGACGCTTTTCATCTCGAGTGGAGCTCAGGCCTCCTGTATGCCTTTCCCACATACCACTCCTGCCCAGAGTTCTCAAGAAGATCAGGAACGACCAGACATAAGTCATCCTTGTGGCTCCAGACTGGGCGCGGAGAGTCTGGCATCCCGAGCTGTTGAGCATGCCCATTTGGCCTCCGATCAGGCTGCCCCTCCGGGAAGATCTTTGGAATCAGCAGGGAAGGGTTCTCCGCCCGAATCTGTCTAGGCTCCGCTTTCTTGTGTGGACATTGAGTGGCGAAAGTTGACAGCTTTAGACCTTCCGCAGTAAGTCTGTGACAAAATATTGGCAGCCAGGCATCATGCTACCAAGACAGAAAAATTGTGGCATAGTGTACAGAGCCAGATCGATCAGCTTTGTGTCCCTCTTTCTGAGGTTCTCCTTTTCGTTCTATGTCTTGCTTAGCAGGGCTCTGCTTTTATTTTTATTTTTTTTTCAAAAACCTTTATTAACAAGATTGCTTAGATAAATTACGCATTTGCACTCAAACAGCACCAAATGCATGGGCACAATGGAAATTATAAGGCAGACCAATAGCCCCGAAAATCAGATGGTGATAACATGACAGATGTTACATAGGCACAACAGGGCAGTGAAAAGAGATTGACATGAAGCGCACAATCTACGACATAGGGAGCAGGCCCACCTGAGGAGGAGTAGAGATGGGGGGGAGGCCATGAACTAACCTACACCGGAAGATACCGCGGGCGGAGTACCGGCGGGGAGAGCGGGAGTGGTAGCCGGGCTGTGGGAGGTGCGAGCCAGGAGGTAGGTAACTAGGGGTCCCCAAATATCGAGTGGGTGAGATCTAGCTAGCATAAGGTGCCAGAATTCAGACAATAGGGTCTGACGCATTCTCGAGCCAATGAGCGAACTTAGGTGCACATTTTCGACCCCAGCACATGGAGACCCTACGCTGTGCGAGGACGAGCAGCACAGGCAATCAGGTAACGAAAAGTGTCAGGGCAAAATTTAACAAACCCTAAAAGGCAGAGCGGGGGTCAGGCTGAAACAGTGAGGAGATAATCTCCGAAATGGCAGTACAGACCTCACGCCAGTAAGTAGAGACTTTAGGGCATAAACAGGCAAGATGAGAGAAGTCTGCCCCAGGTGCAGAACAGCGCAGGCATCTGTCATTGGGGATAAGATCCACCTTGTACAGCTGAACAGGAGTACGGTAAAGCCAATGCAAGTATTTAAAATGTATAAGGCGCAAGCGATAATTTCGGGACAGTTGCTTAGTCTGGTTACCGCAATACAGCCAGTCAGCTTGGGATATGTCGACGCCGAGATCCTGATCCCAGGCCACACGAAGCAGGGCTCTCCTTTGGACACTCTCAAAGGCTATCTTTCTGCTACCCTAGCTTTTCTGCGGTTGCCTAACCAGCCATTCCTCTTCAAATCTCCTATTGTAAATATGTTTCTGAAAGATGTACACCAATTGTTCTCACCTCCAATCAATCAGGGGTTAGTAAAGTGTGGCTACTCACCCGTGATTAGTCTAGCCAATACCTAATAATATTCATATGTTAGCCTCATAGTCATTGTATTGGCTGGATCGTTATTAGAACACCCTAAATATTTGTATGCCAATTGTTGTATGCTGCTTGTGTGCGTGTCAGCACGCAAGCTTCTAGAATGTAGAATGTCCCAACTCCGTTCTCAGTCAGTTGGAGCTGGACTGTCCTTGTGGGCACTTGGTGGTTGTCAAAGCTGTTCTCTACCTGTTGAATAAACCTACCTAATGAAGACTACGCTTGGTGTGGACCTCCTATCTTTACAACATACTGGCGACAGTGGGAGCAACCCTTAAGGAAAAACGAGTCTTCAGGTTAGAAGGAGAACAGCGTTCACGTGTGATCCAACTGGAAGTAAGACTTTTAATTTGTCATTGTGTGAATGCGCACTGATAGCGCCAGCGGCGGGTTAAAGAAAGCTCAAAGTGCTTTGATAGCACCTGCGGCAGTGTTACACTAACATAAAATTTAAATATAGAGCGAGCGCAAACAAGCCTCCGTGTCAGTGTTCAGCGGCGGTTTACTGTCAGTGCACTTGATGGCACCCGCGGCTGGAATACTATGTTAAACCACACGGAAAGGGAAAAATTAACGTGAACATTTAAAAATAAAAGGCTGTGGCTTTTCAAGGCTACTCACTTGAAAGGCTCGAGCGCTTCGTAATTCTAACTGCGCAGTAGAACGTTGCTGTTCACCATTCTCTCTCTCTGCTGCACTGATCGTCAGCCTCAAAGAGCATTCTGGGAGTGACGCTTCACATCTTCTTTGTTTTTTCGGCCATTTTGGTTTGGGAGAGTTCGAGGAGTTCCTGAGCAGCATATTTATATTGTCAAAACGTGGTTTTTTGACGTTTTCAACAATCTCGAATTACACAACGGTGTAGTCACTAATAAGATATATATTAATCCACTTTAAGGGAAAAGTGAAATTTTTATCTTCCTTGTTTTTTTTTTTTAAAAAAAAAAGGAAACTTATTTAATATCTTTGGTTTCAAAACTCCAACAGCCATGGCAAACATTATGGTTCCACCACATTTCTTACCAGCGGCAGGAGAGCCAAAAATGGATTGGGATTTGTGGTATCCCATGTTTCTGGCCTATGTCAGTGTTTTGGAGGAGGAAGGTTGTTCTGCCAAAAGGAAGTTAGACCTTTTACGTTTGTCTTTAGGTGGCCAAGGGCTTAAGGAGTTATCGGATTTGCCTCCCTTGGAAGACTCTAGCTCTGATACAGATGTTTTTGAAATTGCAGTAAAGCAACTTACCATTAGATTTGGGAAAAAAGTGAACACAGTAATGGAACGTTTTAAATTTTACTCTAGAGCGCAAAAGGAAAACGAATCCATAGAGAACTACATATCTGCTTTACGCGCTCTGGCTGGTTCCTGTGCCTTCGACACAATTAATTATGAACAGGTGCTTAGGGACCAGATCATGATGAAGACTAAGAGCAAGAAGATACAGGAAAGATTGTGGTTGGGAACGGAAACTTCACTTAAAGCTGTGGTTAACATAGCCAAAGGGATTGAACAGTCAGAGAAGTTTGTGTCTGAAATAAGAAGTCAGAGTCAGGGCATTTCTGTCAAGATCCAAGAATCTGTACCTGAAGTTTCTGTTGTCAAAGGTCAAGCATTTCAAAAGAAATCTGTTGTCCCCATTTTCAAAAGAGAAGGTTTCACGAGAGAAAACAGGTTTAATGAAGGTTTCATGAAAGAAAACAGGTTTAATAATAGACGCACTTTCATTATCTGTTATAGATGTGGGAGTTTTGACCATGTGGGGAATTTTAAAAGTTGTCCCGCTTTAAATAAGATTTGCGTAAAATGTAAAAAGACTGGTCATTTTGGAAAAATGTGTCGTTCACCCCAAAAAGTTAATTGTATTTCTGTAGATGAAGAGGATTTTGAAGCAGAATTTAGTGAGTTCAACTGTATTTCTTGTATATCCTCTGACGAATGCATAAGCTTTCCTTCTGCTTTATTTTACATTGATGGAAAAGAGGTTTCCATGTTAGTAGATTCCTGTGCCTGGTACTCCATAATTGGGAAAGAAGTTTTTGAAGAATTGTGGCCTAATAGAGAATTCACATGTCCCGATATCAAACCTGGCAGCTATACAGGCCACAAGATTGAATTAATTGGTTTTTTTGGGCAAAGGTTGAATTTAAAGACCGGTTCACTCAAGCTAAAATATATATCGCTAACAAAGGGGAGTCGCTCTTAGGCTGGCCCCATCAGAAAGAGATGGGCATATTATTAGATCCCAATGCCTCACCCCCTGTATATATTGACACGAGTATTCAATGGCCAGTTTGCATGGTGGCCCCGAGTGACAATGAATTCGTAGATAGCATCAAGAAGGAATTCCCTAAAGTATTTAATGAAAAGTTAGGCGAGTATTCCCAATTTAAACATAAAATCATTCTTAAGGACAACGCAGTACCTGTAAGGCATAGGGTAAGGAATGTACCCTTGGCCTATCGTGGCAAAATGAAAGGGATTCTTGATGACTTAGTCAAATCTAATATCATTGAACCTATCGAGTCTTCTCCTTGGGTTTCCCCCATTGTTCTGTCCTTAAAGGCCAATGGCGAGCTCCGCCTGTGTGTGGACTTTCGAAGCCTTAATAAAGAGATATGGTCTGACATGCATCCTTTACCCAAAATCAATGAGCTTATTTCCACCCTCTCTGGTGCAAGCGTTTTCTCTACATTAGATCTTGCTAGTGCATACCACCAGGTTGTCTTGCATGAGGATTCTAGAAATCTTACGGCTTTTGTAACCCCTGAAGGTATGTTTCGCTATTTACGGATGCCGTTTGGCCTGGCTAGTGCCGCATCGGTGTTTCAGCGCTTGATGAAGGAAGTGTTGAATGGATGTGATGGGGCTATCGCATTCCAGGACGACATCTTGGTTTTTGGCAGTGATGTAATAGAACATGATAAGAACCTCAAAGCTGTTTTAGGAGGGATACAATCAAAAGGTTTGACCCTCAAGTTTGCTAAGTGCAAGTTCAGACAGGAAAAGGTAGATTATTTGGGACATGAGATTTCCAAGGAAGGGATAAAACCTAAATTCGATCATATTTCCAGTATCTCAAAGGCCCCCCTCCTACCAATAAGGATCAATTGTTTTCATTTCTTGGTTTAACTGAATATTTTAGCAAATTTGTAAAGAATTATGCTTCCAAAGTTGCTTCACTTCGACTGTTACTTAAAAAAAGTGAAAAATTTGTATGGGGAAACGAACAGCAACTGCAATTTGATGTGTTAAAAAAGGAAATTTGTTCTGCTCCTTTCTTGAAACCGTTTGTTGTGGGTCAAGAATGTATTGTTTCAGTTGATGCATGCAATACTGGGTTGGGGGCAGTTCTGATGCAGAAAGGTTTGGGTGAAGAAAGTATTATCTCGTATGCTTCAAGGACGTTGAAAGGTGCTGAGTGTAACTATTCTACAATTGAGAAAGAGTTATTAGCGTGTACCTGGGCAGCACAACATTTCCGACAATTTTTGTGGGGCACTAAATTTGTGCTTAGAACCGACCACAAGCCATTAGTGAGTATGTTGGCTGCAGGAGGTGGAAGGATTCTGACAGCCCGTTTGGCCAGGTTGGCGGCCAAACTACAGGAGTATCGATGCACTGTGGAATATATCCCCGGAAGACTAAATGTGCATGCTGACTGCATGTCCAGGTTAGCTTTACCTCATCAAGAGGTTGAACACTCTGATGAGTGTGACGTAGCCTACACCATGAAAGACATTAATGTGGATGATACAGAAGTCATCAGTGAAAATCTTTGGGAGGAAGCAATGTCAGAGGATAATACTTTGGGCTTGGTTAATACTTATCTTAAATGTGGTTGGC
Source organism: Lissotriton vulgaris (assembly GCF_964263255.1). Lineage (NCBI taxonomy): Eukaryota > Metazoa > Chordata > Amphibia > Caudata > Salamandridae > Lissotriton > Lissotriton vulgaris. The sequence goes on from NC_141695.1 coordinate 635,502,085, forward strand.
CTGAAGAAAGGAACTTGTCGGGCGAAATAAGTTCCTACTTTAAGGTTAAGGATGAGCTCATGACTGTCCTTGTGGGCAGTTGGTGGTTGTCAAAGCTGTTCTCTACCTGTTGAATAAACCTACCTAATGAAGACTACGCTTGGTGTGGACCTCCTATCTTTACAACACCAATCCATGTAATTATTACCATATACCATAGTAGGCGATCTGGTCTGCAGTTGGATAGTATTTTGGTGCGTTCTCGTGTCTGCCTTACCGAAGTACTGGGTACTTGATATACCTTTTCCTCCAATGATTCTGTGTGGAGAGAGGAAGAGGAATTCCTGCAGAATTTCTCATAGTGTGCCTCCAGAACACTTGCAGCATCTGTGTTACTGAAGCATTTTTAAGGCAGGCAAATGTTGTCATGTATATTTCCTTCCATGCTTATTTTGTGTGAGGCATATAATCATTGCAAGTGGTCCTGCAGCTTTCAGAAAAGTGAAAATGTGAGTTCTTTGTATTGTAAGTGAGACTAAAGTCTGCTTTCAACTCAAAAATCTGAAAACAATCTCACATACACACAGTTAGCATTACCATTCAGGATATTAATTTTCTAGGTCGCAAAGCTAATACATCCACACTTGATGTATGAATGTATATATGTATTTATGTAGTATTTCAATAGAGCAAGCCTAGCCAAACACAGTGGAGCCCTCTACAAGATCAAAGACCAGCATAAAGTGAATATAGTGGTAAGGAGGTAGGCGGTTTGTGGACTGTTAATGCATCATGATGTAGTGTTCTTTAAGAAGGTACGTCTTCACCTCTTCCCTAAATTGAAGCAGTGTGGAGCGGGCTTATGGATACGGGAATATTGTTCCACATCCTAGGTATGTAGATGGTAAAGTTTTGCTGCCTTGCTTTTTTATTTATGTTTTTTTAAATTCCTTTGTTTGCAGACTCATGTTGTCCTGGCTGTGGTTCTAACAAGAACCATTTCAGATGGTGTTCTCTGCAAGATGAGCATGGGTGCTGGTTGTGATGGACTTGTAAATAATGTCGTTTTGAATGGGGGCTGGCATGGGGAGCCAGTAGAGTTTCATCAGGATGGGGTGGATTTGATCATATTTCTTCAGGTTCTGGATGAGGCCTGCTGCGATGTGTAGGATGCCCTCAAGTAGTGACAGTGTGGAATATGAGAAGCCTTGGAACAAGGCGATACCATCATCCAGATACAAAAGTACGTAGGCTTAAACAGCAGTTCGAATGTCGCTTTCTGGAAGAAACTGTCTCAATTTCTTTAGAAAAGAGAGCTGGTTCCAGGCTGCCTTTGTGGGGGTTTTTGGACAATGTTTCCTTGAGGTTGAGGGTAGTGTGCAGGATAAATCCAAGCGGCTTGGCATTCAGTGAAATTTAGGTTTCAAAGCCATCAAGGTTCACGTCATTGGGCCAGGTTTGCACTGTGTCTGGTATGTTGTTCTTAGCAGATACCAAGAATTCTGTCTAAAGAGTTAAAGCTCTCACCTTGACTTACAGTCAGGCCTGTCTTATATGTAACATGCATGCATTATCAGGAAAGCCTTGCCACACATGACTGGGCGTCATGAAGTCATCAATAGAAAATCTGTTGTGCCATTGGAGAATACATTAATGCATTGTTTGAATCCATCAGGACACCCCCCCCCACCACCCCCCTCCCCCAACCGATCTGGATATTTTGTACTAGTGTCGATTTTGACTTGCTGAGGTTGATTTAGACCCCTTACATTAAGTAAGCAATCATTTCTTGAAAATAATGAAGGTGATCCTTTTGGTTGCTGCTTTCTCTAGGGGTCATTTACATAAGTTTGGAGAAACTAAGATGGGCTTCATTCTCAGATGTACTTTTAATTTGGAGAATGCGCATAGGGTTGTCTTCAGGCTGATTGAAGGAGTCTTGTACTGAAAGTGGTTGATTCCACTAATAACTTAACCAATTTCCCGTGCTTCTTCATAATTAGTGTGAACACATTTAGCCCTATAAATGAGGTTGTGGCAATGTCTGATTTACGTGCAGGATTCTGTATGTCTCGATTTCCCCCACCCCTAACATGTTTGATATACTTGTTTTCCCCACTAGTTTCCAAATGGAAAATGCAGGAGTAAATGTCCTTACTCATTTGAGATTATTTTTCTTAAAAATATCTAATGTTCATTTGAGATTTTGGTAGAGTCTGCTGTTGCTTTTTGTTGCAGAATGAAACTTCATCTACTTGCCACAATAAAGGTAACATCTTGTGGGTAGATTGTTTGATGGCAGTCTTGAAAGCCAAGGAGGGCATAATCATTTTGAAAAATATTGAATACTTTATGTGATGTTTTGCTGCTCTTTTAGAAGGTATGGAAACTCCTCCCCCCCCCCCCAATGATGTGCATAACAATGTAGGTTAGGTAATTTGGAATTAGCAGGGGTTTTCCTTGCAGTCAGCAAATGTTCTATGGTGTCACAAAGTCTTTTGAGCCAAACTTAGCCCATGATACGGGAACCTTAGATGATTATTCAATCACAGTAGAATGTGGGATACGCCCAAGAGGGTGAAAGAACAGCTCTAATATTCATTTGAGTTAATCACAAATTGGAAATGATGTCTGCTAGGTTAAAGTATAGCAGATTTATCTAGCAAGAGGCTGTAGACAATGTTGATCTCAGTCTTGGGTTGTATAAAATTCCTGCTTGTCACGGGATTCCTTTTGAATAATATAGTAATGTGTAACAAGAATAAACTATACATTTGTCTAATTAACATATAAACGAATGCTATTTTTAATGCTACAATCTTCATGAGGATCAGAGTACCACTAAGAGGTAGTTGCCTGAATGTTTTTTCGAAAATCCAAAGTTGGAATTTCTAATCACCCAAAGTTAAATATGATATTGTGTTGAGTATTATGGGTTTCCCATAGTTAACCTGAAAAATATTCAGTGTGTTTACCCAAATCATGCTTGTTTTGTTCACAGTGTTCCGCAGGCATGATATACCAAGAAGGACAGCCTATGGCAGCAAGCTACTTTGCAGGACACTATATTCAAGCGAACACTGGGAGATATTTGTCAACTTCTGAAATTAATTAATGCTAATCTAGAATCCGGAAGTAGCGCATTGCATTAAAGAGGCTTCTAGAAGTGTAGTTTGACCACAAGCAAAAGGGTCTGGAGGTATGTTTCTTAATAACTTCTTGATGCAAATCACCTTGGCATATGTTTTATAATGTTACACCCAAATGGCAACTTTGGTCTTGCTAGATTTATACATTTAGTCGGATTTGTGTATGAAGCAGCAAATCAATTATGATTTGTTAGCATATTATATATAGGGTTGGTGATGGCTGTTAAGCTGTACAGCCATTATGTTATTCGCCATTGCAGCAGTTCTGTGTTTATTTCCACTTCTACTCATGCAATTGTAGTAACTTATTGAGTTACTACAATCAAAAAGGGACCCAAAACAGTAGTAAATTACTCCAGCTCGGACATGGCCAACCACATGTACTGCAACTCTCTCCCGTAATGGAGGTAGGTACTTAAAATAAAAACCTGCAGGAAATAATATTAAATAAATACTTTTGAGTAGTTAAAAATATAAATAAATATATTTTAATATAAAAAATAGAAATAGACCATATTTATTATTTCATTATAAAATATTTTAACAACCATTTGTTGATGTATTGCATTTTAATCAAATAAAATTAAATTACATTTAATGTATTGTATCTTTCAACTCCATTAGACACAATGTGTCAGAGTAATGTTTCCCTCTAATGAATTTCACAAACATCAGAAAAACCTGACGGAACTGATATCACTGTCGAGTCTAGCAGGAAAGAATTGAACGAATAAGCCGAAACTAAATCCCCCAAATAATGGACTATTAATTAGATACTTTCAAAAGATCATTGATTTAAAACGGAAAACACTCAAAATCGCGTCATTATATTTGCCCACCTGTACAACAGTGAGGGGCATCATAACATTCTCAATTGAGAAACGCTTCTCGAACATTTTCCATCGGTCCCTCCATTGTTGAGGATCAAATCTAGCAACATAGAAGCTGTGGATTCTATCCCTTGCAGCATGTTTATTGAGAAATCAGTTTAACAATCTGACAAAATAAAACAAAAAACAATCTGACCTATAAATTGCTTTTGATTGCCTTTGCAATCTATATACAAAAATAAACAATAACAACCCACAAAATTATAGAACCATTGCATTATTGGATAGTTATACTTAAATGTTTGCCCACATACTATCAATTGAAATATAGGAATGGGTGACTCAGAAGAGAATTCTACCACTTCAGTGAAACCCGATTCAGGAAGGGAACCGGGATCTTAGACAACATAGCCATCAATGTAATGGTGCAAGAATCTCTATTTAGATCTCAGTGCATCCTTTCACAGAATAAATAGACGGTTATATGTTGTTACCACGAATTCCGTTGCAACGCATGCCTTTTCCACGCATGCGTTACCACGGAATTCGTTTTCCCATCATCTTCTTTGCCACGTCGTTCTTACGTCATAAAGAGGAAGCGGAAGTTTATTCCGCTTCCTCTCTTATGACACTGTTTTCTTCGGCACGGCGGGATCGTTTTTTTATGGGGGGGGAGACCCCTCCCAACCCCCCTTTTTAATCCTTCGGTTTTTTTTTTGTTCATGGTAAATACGATCGTTGAAGGCATACGCGTTGGAAAGACGTTTACGTGGTAAGTGCCTCGTTGTAAACGTTACGCGTAGTACTGCCTTCGTTGTTAATGATGTTTCCCTAAATAGACAGACTAAATAGAGTGGCACTTTGAAGTAAATTAATTGCCTGGGGTATCCCATTAATCCTGTTATCTGCTATTAGTCTGCTGCATGGACATACTTGGCTGAAAATGTGAAATTGTACCTCAGCAAGTAGGAAAATCTACATGAATTGTGTCCTCAAGCAGGGCTGCGTGCTAGCTCCTTTACTTTTTAATCTCTATTCAGCCGTTCTAATACCGCCCAAAATGAATTCAAGAGTGCTCTTCCCCCAAATTAAGTGCAATTCACATGCTTGCACTCCAGTATGCAGATGACATGATGTTATTCAACCCCCATTGGCCTGCAACAGTCACTCCCAACTTTGCATGTGTATAACAACAATAATGACCTTAAACTAAATCTGAATAAAACAAAGTTCGAGCATTTTGGTAAAATCAATAGCAATTATTCATGGAGATTCATAGGAAAAAAGATCATCCAAACAAATTATTAACTATACCTGGATGTGTGGCGGAATAACAAACTGGGACAAAGGTGACAACTTCAGGCCATCCGAATAAGGGCGAGATATATGTAACTACAATTAAGGCAACTCTATGGCTCCCCTACCAATGGATTAAAAACTACACAAAGACTTTTTAAACAAATCCTCTCAACTACTGTCAGCTTCATTTTTTGGGATTTCAAATGGCTCCCCCACTCACCAACTCAGTCAAATTTGGCCTGATGAATCTCCAGTTTGCTAAATATTGTATAAGACTGAAACAAAACTCAGGAATGGTGTTTATAAAAAGAGATTTGGAAGGAGCTCTATGATCAGCCGAAAATACCCACAATCTGTCTAGATGGAAACTGCTGTCACCTAAATTCTCCTCAGCTTTAGCCTAGAATTATATGAGAACCAATTTGAAACAATTTGTTAGTGCAAAATACATGTGATTACGGTTTCCCTTGTGCCATTAGCTGATATCAGTGCTGGATGAAAATCACAAAGTTCCAGGTCATGTAAGTGCTGTGGAGGGTGAACCTATTGTTTAGAATGCCTAATTCATGTTATTTTTATATGTCTACATTTATTGGAAATTCGCAAAAGAAATTAGGCCTAACTTCATACATATGTGGCTTCATTCTGTTGATGACTTCATAGCTGCATGCTTAGTGGACAATGATACAATTGGTCCGCAGACTATAAAACATATGGACGTTGCAGTAAATTATTTAGATACATGTGATGGTACATAGCATGCTATAGATTGTCTGGGATAGTAAATTAGGTGCCTTAGAGAATTGTAGGCTTGAGTTGTTAGTTCTTTTATTGCACAGCACTGTAAGAAGTAACTAACCGAAGTTGCCTGGTTTCTAATGACATGATTCACAGTTAAGCTTCCTTTATTGGGGATGCAATCAATGAAGAGTTGTTATTGTTCAACACTTTCTAATGTAAGATAGCCTTTTTAAGAGTATTTTAGCAGCTAGCAATGTGGGTACAATCAAAGAAGAGTTTTTATTTCTTAGCATCAGAATACAACACTTTAGAGAAGAGTAATACTGTCAGTTGGCTATGCTTCTGCTTACTGCTTTATGTAGTACAAATGGCATCTATGAGATTTTATATCTTAAGAATTGTTTTGTTGTGCTGTTGTTTAGCATCACATGATATAATATAGCTCTTTTGAGAACTTTACAATTCTTTCAGATGCAATACTGTTTAGCTCTTTACACTTTTTATAACCCGTGATGTGTCTCACTATGTATTATAATCTGGTCAAGTTGGTCTAGAAGGTCCACTACATGAATGACAGATTGTATTTTGTTATGACTTCTATTAATCTAACACATAAAGTAATTTACCTACCTATAATTAATTCTATGCATAACTTAAATAATAATGAAAGTGTGTGTGTATTATATAAATATTTTATTTTTTATTTTCTTTAGGTAGAAATGTATTTTTTATTTTAAACATCCGAAACAAACTTTATCATTAATGTCATATATTTTAATTAACAATCTAATCTACAATTAGTTAATAGGACTGTAGCTTTTATCTTTTGTTTTACATTTCACATACATATAATTAATGTGCAATATTAATAAACATAAAAATGTTTTTACTAATTTTTTTTAGTTTGATAATTCTTATTACTTTTTCTTATACTTCACCATAGGGAGGCTTCGCAGACAGAGTGGAGATCTCGGAATGGTAAAGTATGGTGAAAAGTACCTTATACTTAAACATTGGGAGAGCTCCATTGTGGCAGAGACCTCCGAATGGAATAGCATAGAGACATTTTGAAGAGTTAATTAAACTCTGAAAATGTTTGTAAAAATATTTTTGTTAAATATTATTGTAAATGTAACTGTATATATTTCTTTGCAGAACAAAAATGCTACAGCACTTTTAATTTATTTTTGTTGTAAATATTTAATACATTTATACATAACTAGCAGCCCGTACCGGCGTTGTCCGGGGAGAGCCGATGTTCAGTGTTGCCTTTACTTTTTGTTTGCGTAGTAATGTGTGTTTAATTCATCCACAGGTTTTCATTGAGCCCACCTAATTTTGTTTTGCTGTCCTTGTTGAGAGTGTTCCCCCTGTGTGCGAATGTTGTTGTTTCCCAAATGTTGTAATTTGCGCCGCAAGTGCAGCAAGTGTTACAGTGGTCGCTCAGATGTTTTGGCCTGAAATTGCTTGTTTGTGAAAGGAGCTTTCCTTGTTTACGTTTTCAATCCCTTTACTAATGTCTTTTTTTTTGTTTGGTTTTATCGGCGCAAGTACTGGCAGTGTTCCACTGATAACGCAGAGTGTTTGAAATTTGGAAGTGTTTGTGTAAGTTTTAAATTTTGTCCGCAGCATACGTAATCATTCGGAGCCTTGTGAGTAAAGTCTTGTTCATGTTCCGTCGATTGGCCTTCATGTCTAAGACATGGGCGCCTATTTGTTTACGTTCCTTCCCCTGTGACAACGTATTGTATTGATACGTTTTGTATCGCAACTCGTGTGTGTGTTAATCATTGTGTGTCGTGATTGGTGGGCTGTGCGAAGTAACACGAATGATAGGCGTCCCTTTTCGTAAGCCTGCCCCCTGTAGCACCGTATTATTATGGAAGGCGCGCCCCTTTTTGGATGTCATCCCACGAAGGCGTTAATGTTTGAAGGGTAACGCTGACGAATGCGCGAATGTCGAGGCGAGTGATAGGCGGCCCTTTGCAAATGCGCAGGATGCACAGTTAAGTGTGTGCCTTGCACAGTGAAATCATTGAAATCGCATTTGCGCTATGCACATTGAAGTGTGTGGTGAAGTGTGTGCCTTGCACAGTGAAATCCGTGAAATCGTTTGGCATATGTTTGTTTGTACTTTGGGCCATGCCCCTGTAAACACCCACATCTTTGTTTGACACGCCCATCTAAACGCCCACATCTTTTCTTTGACACTTCCACGCTAACGCCCACAAGGGACTACTTTCCCACTTTTGGCGTTTTTGCTTTTTTAATGTATATGGTGTCCACATCTATAGCCTATGTCGTTCTGCTACATCTCCCCTTTCAAATGGTGTATTGGGTGTAGTGATTGGTGCAGTACTTTTTGAGTTTACCTGGCTCAAAGGTTTGTGTTCTCTCTTTATAATAGTAGTATAGATATATTAAGCTAAATAAAAAATATTTTGCTGAAGTTTAAATTAAAAAAATAAATGCCCCCTAAAAACTTTTCTTATGCATTATTTTTAAAAGTGATGTATAGAATTAATTAAAAGTGATTTAAATATATTTAATTAAAATTTCATTTTATGTTAATTTCTAAATTCAAAAAAGGTTGTTAAAACATTTTAGATGGAAATGTCAAATGCATACTTTTACATGTATTTCTGTACATTCAATTATATTTATTTTTGTAACTGTTTAAAATATTTTAATTTAATTTAACATTATTCCCTGTGATGTTTTGTTTTAAGTCCATTACTCCATTAGTTTCTATTGGAGGGTGTTGCAGTCTCAGTGGTTGGCTATACATTACTGTTTCTTTTTGACAGTAGTAACTTACACTTGTAAATTATGCCCCACCCCCTTTTTTAGGGGGTTTAGATGTGTAAGTGTACATTTTTGACTAACTTTACACTCTGATTTTTGAATAGACAAAAGTAGTAAAGTTCCTCAAAAATATGAGAGTAAATACATTACTCACAAGTGTAAGGTATCCTTGAAAATACCCCTTTACATTTGCATTAATAATCTAATGCTTCTGTGGAGCGTCACTGCATGATAAACATATAGCACAACACTGAAACTCCATTTTCTTGGCTAATGGTTTTTTGTCAGATGTAATTCTACTTTGAATTTTTTAACTTTTGACATGCTAAAAGAAATTGAAATTGTGTGCATGGTACAGAGTGATAACATGACTATCCAAATACTATAATAACTCTACTGACTAAGTCTAAAGAGGCCGAAACTGTTCCGTGGTACTTGGGTTGTTCTTCAAACGCGACCTAGCCTAGTATTTCGGGGTTGCCTGCTCCTGTTGGAGCAGTAACAATGCTGATTTGTATACAACTGTTTACTGTCAGAGGGGTCCACCCAGCAATTTGTGTTTTCTCTAATGAATTGTTCTGTATTGTTCCTTTCTTAATGTGACTTGAGTATTATTAATTTTTGTGTTCCCACTTACTGTTTTCTTTGGAGTGGTCATTGATTATGTACTGTGTCACAAGTTTAGTGAATAGTCTGACACATTGTATACTGCTGTTGTGTTGAATCATATGTGTTTTTGTTTTTCAATTTGTCATGCCCAAGTACCAGAGGCCACAAGGGCAATTGATAATGTCATGCTATGTTGTTATGTTTGATAGAAATGTATCATACAATTGGAGGCATGTCAATAATTTTTGATAAATAAATTAGTGATCCAAGAATGAAACAAATCCACGTCCTTGTATCTTAAAAAAAAGATGTATTCTAATCAAAACTCATGTAAATGCACCCTTATTCAGGCAACTATAATGTCTTGCCAAAGTCCATCATGATAAAAAAGAACCTACCAAAAAACAGCCACAGGTGACACATGTTTCGTTGTTGAGCCCTCTTTCTCAAGGCTATCATGTTAATAATGGCATAAAAGATCCTAGAATAAATCGAGTGTAATGTTGCCATTCTTTATTTCTTGTGCCAAAGTGGCATTGTATCATTTACTTCTATGTAACTGAAACGTACACTGGGTGAGTGACTGGTTTAGGAGGTCTGCGCCGGGCTCTTGATCTGACATCTGTATTGTCTGCTGGTATGTATGTTAGTAGCATTTATAAAGTGCAAACTGCTGCCCATAGGGTATCCTTGTGCAAACATACAGTTAATTGTCAGAGCTTATACTTGGAATAAATCTCATGTTTATTCTCATATTTATTATTCAAACAGCAGGACCTGGAGTGTTTACCTAAACTCGAGGTGTTTTTCAGTCAAGTTAAGAGCAGTAGGTAAAGATTTCCACTGATATCACTATTGCCGTTGGGTTATTTGATATAAAGTCTCAAAATTGACAGAGTTGGAATATTCATATTTGTCGCTCCTCTGGTGAGCACTTCATACTAAGTGGCAGTGTATGAACCCTCTTTAGAGCATGCCCTCTACTTGTAGTGCGTCTTTCTCTTGATTAATCTTACTGTGCTGGAGTTCTTTACCTTGGAGTGTCCTCCGATGTTCTAGTGAACTTTCATTTTGGTGCGATCACACATTAGAATTTGCCTTTTTTCTGAGGTATGATCTTGTGTAGAAGATCTGTCTGCATGTTGGGGTGGCAACATCGTGTCCTGCTCCCCAGAGTAAGGGATTTGCTGTTGGTTGGCTACATTTTAACCCTCGATGCATAACTCCGATATCCCACTATTTCAGTAACATGCACTTTGCTGTACAAACACTCACGGCTTAGCTCCCATCTTTAATTGTCTCGTAGCTGAATGTCTTGATTTTCAAGATGTGATTAGCTGTATCTTCTCATACGTAGATTGCCTTGATGGTGGTAAAGGAGTTGAATGCTTGCACACTGCTTTCCATATTCCACTTGCAAATTTTGATTGAGGGTTGTCTGGTTCATTGTTTCTTCCCTTAATTTAAAGCACGTACCATTTTGAGGTATTGCTTAAAGGGAGGATGGGGTTTCGTATCCTTGCTGAAATGCTTTTCATAACATGTTTGCATCTCTCTCCCTACGGTCTGTATTTATCATGGTGTTTTTCCCCAATCCTTTATTACTATTTGTGTTATTATAACGTTGTGATGATGATCATCTGATGTTTCGAGATTTTTTATTTTCTGGCTTTTTTAAAGTATTTTACTTTTTATTACAAAAGATGTAATCAAGCCCTCGTATGTAAAGTCATCATTTCTTGAAATTCTGGCCTGGATGTAGCGCTCTTGGACTTATATTAGATTACCCTTATATGGTAATGCTATGCATCCTTTAAAGAAGAAGATATGTAACTGTAGAAATGTTGGAGTTTTTGTGGGAAATGATTGTTGAATCATATGGATAGGATAGGATAATATTTGTAAAGCCCACTTATACCTGATGGTATCAAGGTGCTGGGCAGAGGGAGGAGAAAAGAAAAGCACAGAACAGCCATCTAGGATGAAAATAGCCATGTTTTCAACAACTTTCTAAAAACCGGAAGAGCAGGGGCGTAACACAGGCCCCCGCAGTTCGGGGGGCCCATGAGCTCCAGGAGGCCCCCTCAGCACTGCGGCGGGGGAGATCCTGAGAGAGTCCCGAGGGGGCCCCTCTATGTACCCTGCAGGGGGGCCCCCTTATTATCGTTACGCCACGGCGGAAGAGAGTCCGTGTTGTAAATAGAGGTAGGCAGAAAATTCCAGAGTATGGTGGCTGCTACCGAAAAGGAGTGACTGCCCCATCTGGCCCTGCAATATCTCCGAGAGACCAGTTTTTTCTGAGTGGAGGATTTTCAATGTCCTCCCGGGCGTGTACCATCGGAACATGGTTTTCAAAGCAGCGAGCCTTTACTGTGCAAGGCCTCATATACCATGCTCAGGACCTTGAAGGAAATTAGCTTCCTAATTGGGGAGCCAGAGCAAGGCACAGATCCCCTCCCTGGCTGATTGGTGCTTCAGAATGTTAAGGATCAGCCTAGCCTCTGAATTCAGTACAACCTGAAGCTTGTTGAGGTACAGAGCGTTGCAGTAGTCCAGCCGGGAGGTGACTTCTGCAATGATGGTGGACTGATGCAGTTCAGACTAAATATACAGCAGCACCTTTATAAAGGTTCTTAAGATATGGAAACAAGTGCTGACAGTTCGTCTGACCTCTTCATCAAAGTTCAGACCCTCGTTCAAAGTGACCCCCAGATGTTTCGCTGTCCTAACCGGGACAGGGAGGGGGCCACAAACTGCAGGCCACCAGGCAGACCAGATGGAATTCTGCAAGTCAAATACCAGTACCTCAGTCTTAACAGCATTAATCTTTATTCAGTTGCCCTTCATCCAGCAGATAATGCTGACCATGCACTGGTTGAATTTTTCTGCGACCAGTTGCAAATCATTAGAGATGGAAACCATGATTTACATTTCGTTGACATAAGAAAGCACCTAGAACCTAAATGATCTCACCAATTCGGCCAAAGGGTCACATAAGAGAGTGGGGCTCAAGAAGGAACCTTGGGGGACCCTGCAAGGAAGGCTAAAGGCCTTTGTTCTGTCACCTCTCCAGCTAAAGATGTTCGTTCTACCTAACATAAGAGTGGAGAAGCTGCAGAGCCTTTCCCATGACTCCCACTTCCTGCCAACGCTGAATCATGCACAGGGGTGAGGCGGGGTCAAATGCTGCTGATAGGTTGAGCATAATCAGCACAGCCGATCCCCCCTGGTCCACCTGCGTGCGAATATGGTCAGTAGCCGCAATAAGGGCAGACTCTGTGCTGTGACCAGCTTGAAACCCGTTGTGCAAGTGTAGTGCTAGAGGCACTCTTATTGTTTGACACCACATGAATTACCTTTGACTACCATCATTTTAATGGACTTTTTGTATTTTACTTTACCCTAGTCTGAATGTACGACATCCTGCATATGCCCTTTTCTCTTGAAGATTTAATCTTGCAGTCTTTGGGAGCTGTCACAGAGTAGCACAGCTTGCCAAGAACAGAACGTGTGTGATGTGCATGTGAAAGCATGAGATAGAGGTGTGAAATGTACTTTTTGGTCTTGAAGTGCTGTGTTATGAGCAGTGGCGCACAAATGTGCATTATATTGTACATTGAGAAATGAAGTATGTGCTGCTGTAGGCAGTGGTGCACAAATGTGCATTGTGTTGTACATTGGGAAGTATTATGAAGTTTTTACTTTTGGCTTTGCCATGGCCTCATATCATCCTTAATTCTGCCTCGCTTGACTTTTTTTGCTCGCACAGACAGGCCCCCTGAGTGTTTGCAAGTTGTTTGGGTTAATCACATTCAAGGCTGTTTTGTTTTGGAGTAGAGGTTGTTAAATGTACCGTCTGAAAATGCTTAGTTACAATAAAGGCTGGAACATGTGAGAATGCAGAGGGAATGTGGAAACTCCTTTTGCCCTGGAATGCTTGCATGGAAGGTGGCCAATTCCAGTAAGTTTCCTTGGCACAGAGAGAAGACTCTCAAACCTTCTAGTGTGTTTTGAGACTATAAAGCTGAGGGTTGTTGACTTAATAACCGGGATTGTTGAGCCTGAATGATTGATGCATCTTCATTGCAGGCATCTGGTTGCTGAGACTCTTAATCCCAGCTGTGATTCCCCCAGACTGGGATGGGCTGAGATTCAGTGTTTGCAGCAGGTGAAGTGATTTGTTTTTGATTAGTGCCATTGTAATGTGTGGCCAGTGGCTATAATCAGTTGAGGTGTTTTCTTTGTGATGTGTGAGTGAGTCAGAGTGTACACACAAAGTAATCATTTAATGTATTTAGTGTGTATAACTTTCTGATTTCTTGCAGGACGTCCATTATTACCGCTTGTGCATTTTATTCATGTTCATGCATTTAACTGTTGCATTACCAAATGTGTTATTTTTGCTTGCATATAAATATATATCTCTATATACATCTGAATGCAGCAGTAGTGACAGGAATCCTATTTTATGTATTTTATTTTCCCCGTACCTGCTGGGTTGTGCGGAACTTTACCACGGACTCTGCCGCATTCTGTGACCAGGCGGGTCTGCAAGAACCAGCAGCCGTAGCGCTCTTCAATCGGCCGCATCTGGTTCTCTTCCCGCCTCCTCCCTGCCTATTTTAGCCCTGCCTACACCGCGTATCACGGGACCGTGCTTGGGCTAAGCCCGGGCAAAGGGCGGGCCGTCTGTGGCCATCCGAGGCCGATAGAGGCTGGGCTGGGCCACCCCCCTAAAACTCTGTCTCTGCTAAGTATGATCAGTTATTTTATAGGTGTAAAGTTTTTAAATGTTCTGAATATTTATAGAATTTAGGACATTTTTAGAAGTGCGAAATAGCAGTTTTTGGCCTTATATCAATTTTTCTTAATTTCTTGGTTTTTCTTTTACTCCCATCATACTTGCATTATTTTAATGGCGTTGTGCACGGGGAAAGGGAGAAAGGCAATGCCTAGCACTATTGGGGGGACTGTGACGGGTACATTAGACCAATTTATTACAAGGGCCGCAAGTGTATTGGAAAAAGAGATAGCCTTAACTGAGAAAAGACTCTCTTTAGAGCCCTTATTTGCTAAACGCTTGTCATTGGGCACTATTAGGTTGGCGGTCTCCCCGGAACGGCCATTGATGAATGTTTCAACTGGAGAACTTAGCTCGAGAACTAGTCTACTCTCGAGAGGCTCTGAGGGATCAGTGGTGTGTTCCTCATTGAATTCTACCGAGGCTAGAACTCTTACGTCAGGAGCTAGAGGGGCGGCAATACAACAACCATCTTTGTCGAGACAGCTTAGCGGGATCCCTATTCCCTAAGTCGAAAATCAACAAGACTACTAAGCCACAACAGCTACAGGGCAAAAGAAAATGAGGTGGGGTTTCTGAAATGGGGAGATTAGCCAAAATACCTAAAACTTCTAGGCCAAGCTCTCCCCATGCCTCCACGGAACATCACTCTACTCCTCCTACAAATAGCCACACAGTGAAACAACTGCCCACCCAATTACCTGTAAAAATCACCAACAATGATCTCATAGCCCAAATAGAACAGCTAGTAAAATCTTTGATGTTACCTCTCCTGGAGAGAATTAAGCAGATAAATCTTAACTTGGGAAATCTAGAAAAAGTAGTGACTGCGAACTCTGGTCTACTCAAAGTTTATGGAAAGTTTACTGGGATCTAGTATCCCCGCGGAGTTAAGTAAGGGATTACTCCCCGGGAGCAATACTAGGGACATTGCTGAAAAGGTTAATAGTTGTGAGAATAGTTGTATCATCCAGTCTAGCTCCAAGCGGTTTATTGAATTGAGTAAACCTTCAGACCATATTTTGGTGGGTATTAAAGGGGTGAAAAAGGATGATGGCAATACTTTCGAAAGTCATGATAGAGTAGGAGTATGGAAGCCAGATGTAGAAAGCGTAGGAGGAAATGTAGGCAGGAAAAAGCAGAATCCCTGTATAGATTTACCTACAGAATCAGTACCTTATACGATAATCCTGGCAGGGGTCCCTGAGATTAGCGAGGAAAAGTTGGAATCTCAAAGAGAACTGAAAAATAAAGTCATATTTTGGCTAAACAGGAATAGAACACTCCCACCACACACAAATGCAGAAATTCTTAATGTAATAAGGGTGAGTTGGGTGGGTTCAAGACAAAAAGACATAGTAGGTTGATTGCATAATTGTTAATTTCAGAGGTCCAAGGGCTGTTAGGTACATATGCCAAGAAGCAGGGACAGGAGGGGCGGGAGAAATCTGTTTGCTTGGTTTAAATTACTTTTATGTTCGTGTATCATCTTGCCCAACTAATTCCAATATCAATAGGAGAGCAAGGAGACCATATTGCTATAATTTTGATGGCAGGTCTGAGTTCTACCCTTCCCAGTCAAATCGTTTTGAGTTATTATCAGGGCTAGAAGGGGTGGACTGACTCGAAGATAATAACGGAGGTCCTATAGCTGACCAATACTTGGTCATGGTTAAATTCGGAGGAATAAATGGGGTGGGGAGCAGTGAGGATGGAAGGATGGCTTCGGTGAGTGAAACCACCGGGACAGGCTTAGGTCCTACCTCTCTTCCTGGACTTTCCCAAATGTTCTGTGGGGAGAGGGTTGTGGGGCGACCAAATGGAGTTGGGAAGGATGGCCACAGGTTAGAATGTCGGGCTAGGGTGTCCCCTGATTGTGGGTACCGAGCTTGAGGAGGCTGGATACCATGCCCAGTTGCTGAAAAAGCCCACAAAAAACAGATCAAAACAGAATCCTCTGATAGGATGAAAATTGTCTCCTGGAACATTGCAGGGTTAAAGAGTAAAGTAGCAATAGCAGAGTGGATTGAATTGGTAGATGAACAAGATATCCTTATCTTCCAGGAGACATGGGCTGAGGACCCCATTTATCGCCCAGGGTTCCTAAATTTTTATAAACCAGCGATAGGAGGTAGAAAAGGCAGACCCTCAGGTGGCCTAACAATTTGGGTAAGGCAAGCAATTAACTATAGTCCACTTGAAGTGGTTGTAGAAAGTCCTGATATTCTCGTTATAAAGTTGAAACTGCCCAATGATTCAGATATCATTATTATTAATGTGTACGCTAGAAGTCAGCCAGGGGGGCGTGGCTCGGTATCCCTTCCCGAATTGGACTCCTTGCTGAATACGGTCGGCTGGGATTGCTTTGTGATTGTGGCAGGGGATCTAAATTGTACATTCGAACCCCTATATTGTGAGGGAGAAAACCTCCTTGCAGATATAGATGCCCTATGGAACATACCCCATTTAGAATTAAAACCTATCAGAAAATGGACAGAAGCAGCTCTCCAGTGGATGGGTTTTTGTATGGAGTGGGGGCTCCGAGCAACAAATGGGCGCACCACCTCTGATAGAAGTGGTAGGGCAACCTTTGATAATGGCATAAGTACCAGTCAAATAGATTATATTCTTATAAAGGTTGAGTACTGGTCCAGTGTCGAGGATATGTTAATACTTGACTGCCCAGAGAGCGACCACAATCCGCTTATATTAAGTTTAAAAATGGGGGGGGACATGAGAGTACTAAACCATCTGAGTTAGCCAATGCGGAGGCCCTGCTTACAAACGATATGCACAGGGTACGGTGGGCTAGGGTCATTGATAATCCCAAGACCCTAGAAAAGATTACCACTGAAGTTTCTCGGACTTTGTGTGTCCTCAATTTGTTAACGTCCGAAGAAGATATAATCGGAAAGACAACCATTCTCCATGATCAGCTCTTTATGGAGCTGAAATCCCATTTCACTAAAAGTTGCAAACCCACACAGCTTATGCCGAAATTGTCTGGTAATACTTGGTATAACAAACTTTGCCGTGAAGCCTATGGCTTATTGGTGTTAGCGTTAAGATCTCTAAATACATCAGATATCAGGAAGGCAAGGACAGCTTACCGTAAAGCCCAGACCAAGGCCAAAAAAGATTGGGATGACCAGCACTGGCAGGAGCTTCTGTTGGCTAGTAGATTGAAAAACCAGACCAAGTTTTGGCACAAAGTCAAATGGGGAAATTCTGCTTTGTTATAAGTACCCGAAAATCGTGTGACACCGGTGATCTGGGTTGAGCACTTTCAGTCTCAGTTTAAGGGTCTTGATACAGAACTAGATTTTTCCCCTGGTGTTTTTGCTCCCATCATTTGGCCTCATGCCAAGCTTTACTGTTTGACATGAAAGAAGCAGAGGCTGCCCTAAGAAAGGTTCAAGGCGGAAAAGACCCATGTATGGACTGCATCCCAGCAGATCTTTTCAAACACGATTTAGCTAACTGGGTGCCATATATAACCTTCCTTGCCAATGCCATTGTGAAAGGGGCATGCATACCGGATTCTTGGCATGGGGCTGAGATTTTGCCCATATTCAAAAAGGGAGATCGTTCAGCCCCGGGGAATTTCCGCCCTATAAGCCTTATAGATGCCATCCAGAAAATTATTGCTAGAATGGTACTAGCTAGAGTACAGAGCAGGATTGAATTAGAGGACGCTCTGTCTCCCTAACAAGCTGGGTTCAGATCATGCATTAGCACGATAGAGCAGGTTTTTAGGTTTCTATTAATTTATTGGAAGGTTGTTAGTTTGGGTAGCGGTAATATTTTTGCGGCTTTTGTAGACTTAAAGTCTGCTTTTGATTTACTTTCAAGGGTTAGATTATGGAAGGCTCTAAGAAGTATGGGGATTCCCCAGGAGCTTTTAGAAATGGTTATTAAAGCTCCCTAGCACACGTAGAATATCAAGTCTCTTTTCAGTATTTCAGAGTTATACATTCATCAATCTTGCATTCAGAAATGACTCTTGTTCATAGGATCCGGTCGTTTCTTATGAAGTTTATTCCTGGACTTTCACAGCCAACACGTGTTTCGTCGTATTGGGAATGTAACCCACGACTTTCTCAAGGCTGTATATGTAAAAGAAAAGAACATACAATACTGTTTTAGGACCTAATACAAAGTCCCATTGTTTAAGCGTTAATTCATCACACTGTTATCAATTAGTTATTGTCCACATTAGGTCATTGATAAGTATTAGTACTGTGCATTGAAGCATCTTAAGTGGTGGTTAGTCAGTTCACTTGGTTCTTTGAAAACTATAAAGCTATGTACATTTTTATATTTGATTGGTCATACAACACATAATGTACCTCTGTATTCAGTAGGTCTATGAACTTATAGTAAGACGGAGAGACCACGTGCAGTATAGACATTATCCGTGATTGGTGCTTATACTAGTAAATCTTTCGTGTTTGGGATGTATATAGTTAACTTGTAACAAAAACAAAATTCATGGTATTAACCAAAAACAGACCAGTGTTAGGACATGTAACAATGAATGGCGTTAAATTAGAGTTGGTGAATGTAATGACCTACCTAGGGGTAGTTTTGGAAAGCAGGCACGGATGGAAACCCCAGGTTGACACCCTCTCCCTTAAGTTTGCACAGCTGTCAGGATGTCTAATCAAAGATCAGAGATCCTCTCTAACTAAAAGGATAGGACCAGCTTTGAAAATGTATAAAGCCAAGATAAGTTCAGTGATCTTGTATGGAGCGGACCTCTGGGCCTTTGCAGACCTATCCCAGTTAGTTAGACTTCAAAACAATTTTTTTAGGAACCTAGTAGGACTTCCTAGCTCTAGTCCTATGAAGCCTCTTTTATTTGATTTTGGTTGTTATCCAATTGATGACAAGGCACGTTTTAAACCAGTGGCTCTTTGGAGGAGAATATGGACTACCCCAGAACTGGCACTGTTTGCCAAAGAAATTTTAGATGTTAGATCTGTGGTGGGCTCAGGAAATCTACCCTGGTTTAAGAAAGTTAGACAGCTTCTAGAGAACATGGGCTTGAGTATCTTATGGTCAGATCCTGTTAACAACCCATTTCCTTCAAAGAAAGATTTTAAGGAGTTATATTGGCTTACTGTTCGCCAAACATATATTGATCAGACAAGTACCTCTTCCCTGTCCGGGAGTTTTCTGGAACATAAATTAAATCCATCCCTAGAAAACTACTGGGAAATTATTACCAAGAGCGGCGACAGGAAGTTATATCATCAGTTTAGGGTGGGTTCACTCCCAATAAGATCATTTACTAAAAGCTGGAAAGGACATGTGAATGAGTTTTGTCCCTGGTGTAAGGACCAGAGAGAGACAATAGGCCATATATTCTTTGCATGTCCTGCATATCGAGCCCCACGAATAAAATGGCTGAAACCAATTTGTGAAAATGTGGGCATGAGGGTAGGGCTTGAGGCCTTGAGGATCATGAGATCTGATACTAGGGATTCCGTGGCCATAGCTGTAGCAAAGTTTTTGGGTTGGATGTGGATTATTAAAAACAATTTTAAAGATATGTGTTAAAATTGTATATACCCGATTCTTGTTTTAGCTATTGAAGCCTTTTAAGCTAAATTGATCCATTGTTTGTATAGGAAGTTGTGATTGATCCTTAAATGTGAACTTGTTTTGTATAGATATGCCGTATTGCCCAATGTTTAAAAAAAAAAAATCTGTGATGTGTATCTTAGAGAACGGTGATGATTTTATAAAAACAGTCTTTCATGATGAATTAATCGAAAATGAAGACATGTGATGATGTTATTCATTGGCAACTGGGAAAGCCTTTTTGTTAGAGAGCATTGCATAAATAAAACCCCAAGCCTTATTCTAAAAAAACAGTTTGATCTGTTACATTTTATAAAGTGAAACCTCTTTCTGGTTGGTTTTTGTGTTGCATGTCTCCTGCTTCGTCATGTTTGAGCCATTGTCTGGGAGTGGTGTTTTGCAAGGGCGAAGCAAGACAGCGAGCTACGTAAGATCTCCTGGTAGTCCACGTATTTCATCAGTTGAGTGTTGATGACTTTCTCCAAAAGTTTAGCAGTTGCGGGGAGATAGGAGATAGGTTGAAAACATTTCAACTCTAAGGGGTCGGAATTAGGAAGTGGTGAGGCGATGGCTTCCTTCCAGGTAGCCAGATAGCTCCGGATAAGAGTATGTTGTTTAATACCTTACATTGGTAGTGAGCTTCAGGGTCAGGACCATTTGAAATATCAAGGGTGTACAGGGAGCCGATGGTGCACAAGATTTAAGGCCCTGTAGGAATTCCTTAGTTTGCTGAACCATTATTTGAGGCAAGGAGATGAGAACATTCTTCCCGGGGTTCTAGTTGTGCTGCTCTGCCTCAGGTTCATCACCTTCCATAGGACTGAGCTCCTGAAAGATCTTGAGGATCTTGTCCAGAAAGTAGATAGATACTCTGTCACAAAAGTCCTGGGAGGAGGTCAGCAGCTGTGTCCCTTGTGGCTTAGAGAGCTCCTCGATGACTTTGAATAGCATATATGTAAAAGAAAAGATCCAAGAAGTTAGCATGATGAATTGCAGAAGGAAAATGAAAAGTGAGAATGTAATTAGACAATTTCTTGAAGGTAGACGAGAACTGAAGTATCTGTTTAGAATTACATATACATAAGAGAGACTTGATTGGCTTATATGCTGAACAACATAGCAAAGTATTCTTTTAGGTAGTGGTTTCTTTTTCATAGTGTAAACCATACATCAACAAAGTATGGTGAAAATCATACACAGGTGAGCACATCATAGCACACTACATATGTGCTGCATGCATCCGCAGTTGCATTAATGGCCTCCTTTCTGGGAGAAAGATCTTTCACGGTTCAGCTAGGGGAATTCTCATCAGAACCCCTTGGGGGGTACCACAGGGCTCGCCACCAAGCCCTACCCTTTTTAATATATATGTCGCCCCATTAGCATATATCATTAGGAACTGTGGTTTTCCCCCCATATCCTACTGATAAGTCAGTGATCATGCTGCTGGGGGCTGAACACAGCATTTGGTCACCCGATTGGTGGCCTGACAGTTTGGGCTGCTGTCCGTCACCAGTGAACAGCGTAAGGAACTTGGGGTTCATGTTTGACTCCAAACTAAATTTCAAGGCCCAGATCAATAAACTGCAAACAAAACAGGTGATGGACCGAATGTGGATCAATGTCACACATTCACCCCAGTCCAAAGATCTGGGCCCAAATCCATCGTTTTTTTGCACTCCACACCACCCTGGGTTAGACAATGGCGATATGCAAATCAGCTCTCACCCTGTGCCCCATGGGAACAGTCCAGTCCGAACTACAAAAGCCATGTCCTTCCCAGAACTGAATCAAGCATCCGAGGACCGGACCGGTTTCGAGGTAACACCTCTCATCAGCCCGGCTAGCTTGACTCCAGTGGTGTGGAGTGCCTGGGACCCACGTCTGAGCATCCCCAGCGCACTTATGGCGGCAATTGCAAACAAAACAGGTGATGGACAGAATGTGGATCAATGTCACACATTCACCCCAGTCCAATGATCTGGGCCCAAATCCATCGTTTTTTTTTTTTGCACTCCACACCACCCTGGGTTAGACAATGGCGATATGCAAATCAGCTCTGACCCTGTGCCCCATGGGAACAGTCCAGTCCGAACTACAAAAGCCATGTCCTTCCCAGAACGGAATCAAGCATCCGAGGACCTCTCATCAGCCCGGCTAGCTTGACTCCAGTGGTGTGGAGTGCCTGGGACCCACGTCTGAATGTGGATCAATGTCACACATTCACCCCAGTCTGGGCCCAAATCCATCGTTTTTTGCACTCCACACCACCCTGGGTTAGACAATGGCGATATGCAAATCAGCTCTGACCCTGTGCCCCATGGGAACAGTCCAGTCCGAACTACAAAAGCACTGGGTCAGAGCAGATTTGCATATCGCCATTGTCTAACCCAGGGTGGTGTGGAGTGCAAAAAAACGATGGATTTGGGCCCATTGATCCACATTCTGTCCATCACCTGTTTTGTTTGCAATTACCGCCATAAGTGCACTGGGGATGCTCAGACATGGATCCCAGGCACTCCACACCACTGGAGTCAAGCTAGCCGGGCTGATGAGAGGTGTTACCTCGAAACCGGTCCGGTCCTCGGATGCTTGATTCAGTTCTGGGAACGACATGGCTTTTGTAGTTCGGACTGGACTGTTCCCATGGGGCACAGGGTGAGAGCTGATTTGCATATCGCCATTGTCTAACCCAGGGTGGTGTGGAGTGCAAAAAAACGATGGATTTGGGCCCAGATCTTTGGACTGGGGTGAATGTGTGACATTGATCCACATTCTGTCCATCACCTGTTTTGTTTGCAATTACCGCCATAAGTGCGCTGGGGATGCTCAGACGTGGGTCCCAGGCCCTCCACACCACTGGAGTCAAGCTAGCTGGGCTGATGAGAGGTGTTACCTCGAAACCGGTCCGGTCCTTGGATGCTTGATTCAGTTCTGGGAAGGACAGATCAATAAACTTTCCTCCTCTCTATGACACACTCTGAAGCTGATAAGAAAGCTCCTGCCATTTCTCCCTTTAGATACCAGGAAAACTCTGGTAACTATGCTGGCATTATCTAAAATGGACTATAGAAACGCTCTGTATGTAGGGATTCAAAAACAGCTACTACTAAAACTCCAGCGCCTCCAGAACGCTGGAGCCAGGCTAGTTCTGGACATACCCAGATTTGAACCGGTGACCCTCAGGCTATGCTACTCAAGACCCCCATATTTAAACAACTAAGATGGGGGGGAGAAGCTTTGTTCTGCACACAGCAAAGACCTGGAATCAGATACCAGTAGCAATAAAAAGCAGCCCATCAGTGCTATCTTTCCGAAAGTCCCTAAAGACGTGCCTCTTTTCAAAATAGTTCCCGGCACCTCTGTCGTGTCTTCTTCTCCCACCTCCGGCAATCTTAAGTCATTTTTAGCGCCAAGACGCCCACGGGCATTTGTGCGTTCTACAAATCCGATAATCAAAATCAAATCAAAATCATTGTTGAGCCACCGTAGGGCAACTCTTTCTTGAAGTCTCACATCCTGGTGTGCTAAGCCAAACCTTCTTTCAGGGTTCAATTCTGTATGGCAGCCTTAAGATAGTAATTCTTCTCTTAGTCTATCTGTTGATGGTCCAGTCTTCTCTCCCTACCCTGTCTACCTCTCATTTCCTATATTTTATGCTGCATGCTCCTCGTCTGGTATGCCAGATCTGTGACTGGGGTGAGTGTCTGAAAAGTTTCAGCGCTCCGTCCATCATCTCCTTGTGTTTGTGCTGCCTTTAGTATTACCTTCTGGCTCGGAGAGTATTTGCACTCCGTTCCTGAAGAGTCCCTATTTCTCGACCTTTTTCCCCATTGCTTCCAACACATACCCAGCCATATTTTCAGGAACACCAAAAATGATACATGTCCCATTACACTCAAGGAGGTCTGTTGACTGGAGGGTTGGGCAAGCTTTGGAGTATCATTCTCCTATTTGCCAGGATTTCTGTTGATTTGTCTTCTGTTATGGTGAATTTTATCTTGATCTCCTTGACAACTGCCCTTTATTTTGGCATAAATGGATTTTGCAATTCATATTTGGCCATTATTACTTCTGTGTTGCAAATTTGTGCCATATATTTGCTTTTTTTCATTTGGGGAAAAGTCCCTGTAAACATTGCTTCAGGTTCAGTGAAAGCAAACCCTATTAAATTAATGTAGCCTATTCACTATTATTCCCTGGTACTCTATAATCTGACTACATACCCAGATCATATATAGAAATCTGCTTTTGCCTCTGTGCATTCAGGACATTCTGCTGAGTGTTCAGGTACATTTTGTTCAACTGTATTGGAGTCAGGTATGTCCTCTGTGAAGACTTAGATGCACAAGTTTAAACCTTGCTTTGGTAGGGTATTTCATTAACCTGGAAACAGACCCCATTGTATTCCCCATTCATTAAGCTATTTTGATAATCAAATCCTTCATTACTCCCAGACCGTCAAATACTCTCCACTGTGTACATATTTATATAGATTAGCAGTTCGCCTTGCTTCTGCTGTTTACATCAGCATATGACACTAATGCCCCTGTTTCAGTGAGGATCTTTAGGAATGTGGGCCAGCATTTGTCTGTCAGCCAATGGTACCCATTTATATACCCTTTCTAACACTTGTTTCTCTCTGCTTATGTCTGGCTCCAACTATTTCAATTATTACAGTTACTGCCCAGCTATGCAGTATATATTCAGGTATGGCAGTCTCAGTCCAAGAGATTGCTTTGGTATTCTACTGTGAATCACATACCACACTAATAGTTGGTCCAGTTCCTTGAACAACAGTGTATGCAGAGGGCATAATGTGCTTTGCAGAATATACTGTAGGACCGCCATTTTATTTAGAGCTGCACTTGTTCATGACAGAGAGGTTCTTTAACTCTTCTAGGGCTCTTCCCTTATTGTGGATGGGTTGTTTCTCAGCAATGTGTGCTGCCTGAATTTCCAGATACTCTGTCTTTCGCCCCATCCCCAGGTCTGGGATATCTGTCCACTTTCACCATGCCTCCCAATAGGAAGATGTTTTTTTTTTTCAGAACAAATTTTATTTTGTTGACGAATTGCATATGGGACACTGTCCCTCAATACATCGAAGGACCAGTGAGCAGATAATAAGTCATTGCATACATTCAGTTCAATCAACGCTTGGAAATAAAGCAGCCCTCCCAACTTCCACCCCCTACCCTCCTTCCCGGTTCCAACCCCCCCTCCCCGCACAGTGTCTACATACTCCAAAAGCAAAGATTATGAAATCACTAACAGTGTGTAGTCCTCTTCACCCAGGCTCAACTAGTAATTGTTCGGCATCAACGTCCTGTTGCGCAGGCGATTCCAGCCACAGCCCTCTATAGTCCACCCATCGCTTCCATATCTTAAAGTGTTTCCGGGGGCAGCCCCTGGCCTCGAACACTGGACGCTCCAGCCCCATACAAAAGTCCAACCCCCTCTTCCACACTTCCAGCAAAGGGGCCCTTGGGTCCTTCCAGGCCCGGGCTATATCTCTTTTGGCCACTGTAAGGCCCAGGACTAGTAGATGGCGTTTATATATGTTTCCTCCAACCTGTTCCATAATATGCAGAAGGCCCAGCTGCGGCTAGCGAGGAAGGTCCCAGCCCAGCACCTCAGACAAGCAATTCCATACACCCATCCATTACCTCGACAACTTCTCGCACGACCATACTGTGTGGATAAATGTGCCCACCGCCCGCTCGCACCGCAAGCACTAAGGGGAGGCAATCAAACCAGCCCTCCACAGACGGTCCCTGGTGTAATAGGCCCTGTGTAGGTATTTGAATTGAATGAAACGTAAGCGCACTGCTATTGCCGCTCCCCTCGGGGCTTCCAGGGCCTCCCGCCAGTCTTCCTCCTCGAATGCCCCAATGTCTCCCTCCCACACAGAACGCAATCTATCCAGTGGAGAGGAGCAATGTGTGACCAGAGTCTGGTATATGTTAGAAATTTTCTTTTCCTCCAGTTCCCCCATAAACACCTTAGCCTTAAGGGGACTAAATTCGGGCAACGAGTCCAAGCCTACCAGGGAGGGGGACAGGGCGTGTCGCAGATGCAGGTACTTAAAAAATTGGGTTCGAGGCATGGCATATTCTTCACTCAATGCTTGGAACGACTTGAGGGTTGTGCCTTTCATGACGTGCCCCAACGTGGATATGCCGATGGCATCCCAGCCCCGAAACCCCTCCAAGGACGCCAGGGCCGGTAGTTGTCCGTTCTGCCACAGCGGAGTCTCTCTCGTCAATTTATTCCACCACCCCATGCGGCGTAGAGCTCCACGCCACACTCGGAAGACCACCTGGGTAACCACGGGAAGCCTCTTCCTAACGGTCGCCGAATATAGGATAGTGTGTAGCGTGTTCGGGTCCATTATGTATCGCTCGAGGGCATAGGCCGGGTCGCCCCGGTCCCCATATCACCATTCATTGAGTACCAGCAAGTGAGACACTTGGTAGTAGGACAGAATGTCTGAGGTGGCTAGGACCCCACAATACGTGGAGAGAAAGCAACTACGAAGAGTTACTCTCACCACTCCTCCAGCCCAGAGAAACTGGCTTAATGCCGAGTTCACTTGTCGAAACCACTGCAGCGCTACGGGATATGGATGGTTTTGCAGCTGATACAAGAGGCGCGGGAGGGCCACCATCTTAAATATTGCTGAACGACCGTAAATGTTCAGGGGCATTCTGGACCATGTTTTAATATCAGATCGCACGCGATCCCAAACAGGCACCACGTTGCGTGCCCAAGCTACTCCCGGTACATCAGTCAAAAAGACGCCTAGGTATTTAATACCGCCAGCCGCCTCCTGCAGCGCAGATGCCCAGGGTCACCTCCTTTCACGTCCCCCCAGCACCCAAAGCGTGGATTTCCGCACGTTTAAGTGTAAGCCTGATATCTCCCCGAATACACGCATTATCTCAAGGACTCTAGGCCCAGACCTATTTATGTCTGTAAGAAAGAAGAGGACGTCGTCGGCGTAGAGTGCGATGCGATCAGACGGACCCATCTCCCACTCGAGTCCCCGCAACTATGCGTCCATCCGCACCCACGCCGCTAGCGGCTCCATGGCCAATGCAAATAGATAGGGTGAGAGAGGACAGCCCTGCCTGGTGCCCCGGCCGATGGAGAAGGGGTCCGACACCACTCCCGCCACTCTCACAGACGCCGTCAGGTCTGTGTACAGCAGTTGTAGGTATGAGAGGAAGCGAGGCCCACGGTTCAGGCGGGACAGAAGCGCTCGGAGACAGACCCAGCTTAGGGAGTCAAATGCTCTGTCTATGTCGGCCAGAAGGAGCGCCGCCGGGATTCCGGCAGCCCGGGCCGCCTCCACTACCACCTGAGCGCGACGAATATTGTGTCTCGTCGCCCTATGGGGCATAAATTTAGCCTGATCAGGGTGAACTAAATCTGTTATATAGGGGAGAAGACGATTGGCCAGGGCTTTCGCCAAGATTTTTGCTTAGAAATTTAGGAGCGATATCGGTCTATAGGAAGAATGGTGTTCGGGGGGTCTCCCGGGCTTACAGAAGACCACGATTTCGGCATGTCGCCAGTCCGCCGTAAGGCGACCACGCTCCCTGGCCGCCTCTAATGCTTTCCTATAACGCACCCCCAGTTGGAGATGAAAGGTCTTCATGAATTCACACGGGAATCCGTTAGGTCCAGGGGCCTTCCCAGTGTTCAGCTCCCCAAGCGTCGTACCCAGCTCCTCCAATAATAAAGGGAGCTCCAGACGGTCGCGACCCTCATCCAAAAGCGCGTGCGGCGGAAGGTCTGCCAAGAATTTGTCTACGTCCTCCGCTGGGAGAACTTCTTGGAGGGCATACAGGGCCGCATAATACTGTGCGAAGCTGGCTGCAATATCCTCCGGGGCCGTCACATGGTCCACCCGCTCGTCGCGAAGCCCCCGCAGGGACTGCGCTCGGAAGGTATTCTGGCAGAGTCTGTAGAGCGTGGTACAGGATTTATCTCCCCACTGATAGATTCTACTCTGCGTGGCCAACCACAGTTGGCGTGCCTCGTTCAGCAACAGGGATGTATAGGATTGCTGTGCTAACAGCAGCTACTCGACAGCCTCAACCGTATCCCCAGTACTACACTCCCCCTCCAAATCCCGGACTCACCCCGCTGCTTCCTCTATGTCCTTCCTACGGGACCTGTGGGCTCCCGCACACCAGGCAATGTCGACTCCCCGGATCACGGGTTTTAGAGACTCCCACAGGGTGACGGCGTCCGTGCCGGGCCTATCATTGTCATCCCAGTAGTGAGATATGGCCTCTCGAATATGTGACTGGTAGTTATCTTGTTGTAGGTGCCACATAGACAGGCGCCATCTAAAGGACTGTCGCTTCTTATCTAAGCATAAGTTTAGAGTCACAGGAGAGTGATCGGATATACCACGTGGGATTATAGACATAGAAGCTACTCTCCCTATCCAGGGGGAAGGAATGAACAAGTAGTCCAATCTAGAGAAGGACCGGTGCACAGCGGAGACATAGGAGTATTCGCGACCGAGAGTATGCTGGTATCTCCATGAATCAATCCATCCCATTCCCTGCACCATGCCGCTCAGTTTCGTGGGGGCGTCTGCTGGGGGCCCCCCTCCGGGCCTATATCGATCCATTCGTCCATCCATCACATCATTCCAGTCACCACCCACGATCGCCAGTACATTTGGGATATCGGCCCGAACAGCTTTTCAATGAGCGCCTCTTGCAATGGGGGTGGGGCATACACGCTACCAAAAACCATCGGCTCATCCCCAACCATACCTTTAACAAACACAAATCTACCATGGGCATCAATCCATTGCGTCTCATGTACATAGGGGAGTCTGCGATGCACTAGGACTGCCACTCCTCGAGACCCCCTCCCAAAACCTGCATGAAACACTTGTTGATAGTCATACCTCTGTAAGCTGAGGGTTTTAGTGCCTTGGAGGTGCGTCTCCTGCAAGAGGAGGACATCCGCCCTTTCCCTTTTCCCCAGCTGCAACACCGCCCCTTGTTTTATTTTATCCAGCATCCCCCGGACATTTCAGCTCATCACTCGCAAGAACGCCTGTGGATGGCCTGTTCCCTGGACGTCAGCCATTATCAATGGGAGGGAAAAGCAAGATCCTGGGCTTTTGGAGCCACACACACACACATCTTTGCAGCCGAACTCGCGCAGACACTGTGTCCAAAGTAGCAGCTTCCCCGACAGCACCCCTACCCCTCTCCCTCCCCCGTCCCACCCAACTACATCCGCAACACCCCCCCTCTCCTCCCCCACTCCCAACTACCCCCAAAACACCCCCTCCTCCCCCCACCCCATACCTCAGCAATATTGAAGTACCTGTCGCGGTATAGATCGTCACCGGCCCCCAACGGGAGGTCCGAGAGCCACTATCCCAATGGATCCCCAAAAATTACTCACGCAGTTACAACTAACCCCCCACTAACTACCCTTCCGAACTGAGGGGCCAAGTCCGCCCACTCTAAGTCGTCCCCCACCCTCGCCCCCAAACCACAAAGTTACTTGTTCAGCTGAAGTCTCAAGCAGAAATCTGCAAAAGTTGTCCATGTTCAGGAGGGGTGTAGTCCCCACATCGGGTCGCAATCTGAAGTCCTCAACATCCCTTGGAGGCTATGATGTCAGATTTTGGGAGTCTGTAGCCTCAGCGACTTCTGCAGCGTCGTTCTCCGGGGGAGGATTCTTCTTAGTGCGGGACCTCCAATTACTTCTGCTACATGACCGCCGGGGGGTCCGAGGGGGCCCTGTTGTGGAGGATGTGTCCGAATCCCGACCTGGGGGAGTATGCACTCTGATCCGGACTGTCTCGTCAGTCCAGGCAAAAACTTCTTCCGGAGTGTTGAAGAATTGGGTCTTGGATTGGAGAACCACCTGTAGGCGGGCCGGGTAAAGCAAAGCGTACTGGATATTTAGGCCCCGCAGTCGCTCCTTGGCTTCGGTGAAGGATTGACGCTGCTGCTGTACTAGCCTGGTGTAGTCCGGAAATATCAGAATTTTGTGATTTTCAAACAGCAGGGGCTCCTTCATGTGCGCTTGCCGTAGGATCGTGTCACGGTCGTGATAGTTAAGCAGCCTGGCTATCACTGGTCTGGGACGAGCGCCTGGCGGCGGTTTTTGGATCAGCGCTCGTGCCCGCGTTCTATGATAAAACAGCGCGATAGAGAATCCGGAGGGAGCCACCCCTCCAGCCAGTGGGTCAGGAAGGCCTCCAAATCGCCCTTCTCACAGCCCTCCGGAAATCCCGCAAAGCGTAGATTGTTTCTACGAGCACGCCCTTCAGCATCCTCAGCCCGTATGGCAAGGCCCTTCTGGATTCCCTCCATGTTGGCCACCTTCTTTTTCAGGGTCGAAGCACACCCGGGACACGCTAGGTGTCACTGGGTGGGCCCGATGATGAAGCATGCCACCAACTAGGTTGGTGGGTGAGGGCTTTCCAAAGACACCCAACAGGTGCCACTGCCAATTGGCAAAACGATACTGAGTCGCTATGAAAATAATAATAATAATGTCAGATTAACCCCATCTCTAGCTAGTCTCCTTTTGATATACTAACATATAAACCGGGGATCTGGACTAGCTTTCTGGTCCTCTCTCTCCCTCTTGATTCTCGCAATTATTGGCAGCGCACAGCTGTGAGAGAATACACGACCATGGCCGAAAACCATGGACTGACTTTCTCTGAGAGTGACTTGACAGACATACTGTCTGACCCGTCATTCCAAACTGATTTTAACATCTCTAACACAATCGCACAGACCACGGACTGGGAGACCTTAACAGAAAAGAAGCGCAACAGGATACGCACCATCCTCCACGATACTAGCCCAATACCTTAGAACCAACTCTGCACCAAGGGGGCTACTAGTATCTAATGCACCCAGGATCTTCCTTGACGACCCCACGTTCAGGAAGGACTGGGCACAGATCGCATGGCACTGCACCAGAGACTGGATGATTCTCATCTTAAAAACCGCCAAACGTTTGTCAGACACCCTATCCATTGAGATAGAAGAAACAGAAAGACACTTCAAAGCCACAATAACATCTTTCAAAAAGAAACTTGATGACCAGAACCGGGAGATAAATGAGTACAAAGACTACCTGACCCAGGCAAAATTCAAAAAATTTGAGAAAGACCTCAAAAAATTCTCCTATGCCAAAGTATACCCATACTCAGAGGAGAACTACACCTCCGCCTGCCAAGGAAACCAACACACCCAATTCCTCAGGGGACGACAGCTCCGTCTCCAGTGACTCCAGCAGCGGATCACAAAAACGAGGAGGCAGAGGACGAAGAGGACAACGATGGCCCAACCACTGGCAAGGAGGACAGCCAAACCAATTCTTTGGTTTCCCGCCTAACTTAGGCCACATGCAAAACCCCTACTTCGGTTTCCCAAACATGTACCCCCAGGGGCCAATGCCGTTCTTTGCGGGTAACCAGGGCAACAGCTTTCCTTTTTTAGGACGGGGCCAGAGACCCCGGGGCCGCAGAAGAACAACCCAACACAACAACGCACAGGTACACTGGGAAGACGAGAACCCGGTGAGTTCCAACACACGCCAGAAGGCGAGAGAGGCAACTCCGGGAACAAGCAAGTAGACAATCCTACTAGCCAGCCATCACTAGTATTCAACCTGTCCAGCACCCCACTATCCTGCAAAGAGATTTCAGTCCTGGAGAGAGGCCTGTCCTTTGTACCGACCACACGACTGGACAAGTTTAAATTACAAGCGGAATTAGCACAATTCTTCAGGAAATTGAAACTGAAGTCCTTTTTTGAAAAAGCAAACCAAGATGCCCCCCAAACTGATGAAAACCCCAACACCACAGGACTCAGAGTGAAATCCACCTTTGTCCCCCCACCATCCACCGTGCCAGCAGAAATAACGACCTTCGAGCAAGCGGTTTACAATGACATTGAGAAACTCAACCCCACCAACCACTACAATAACATGTCATGGGAAGATAGACAGACGATACAACGCCTGCAAAATAACCCCACTCTAGTAATCAAACCAGCAGATAAAGGGGGTGGCATCGTGCTATTGGACAAAACAGACTACGATGCGGAATGTCGGAGATTACTCAGCGACAGCCGGAATTACCGCAGACTGGAGCAGGACCCCACAGAACAACTACGCACTACAGTGCACAACCTTGTCAAAAGGGCAGCAGACGACGAACACATCTCTAAACAGGAGGCCGAATATCTCTGCCCGGAGAACACCAGAACCCCATACTTCTACACAGTACCCAAGGTACACAAAGGGGTAATTCCACCACCGGGCAGACCAATTGTATCGGGCATCAACTCCATTCTAGAGCCACTCTCAAGATATTGTGACTTCTACCTAAACCCCCTGGTACAAAAAACCCCCACCTACATCAGGGACACCAAACACCTATTACAGGTCATCGACAACATCACCTTTGACCCTGAGACACAGCTTCTGGTAGGACTGGATGTGGAAAGCTTATACACCAGCCTCCCACAAGACGCCACCTTACAGGTCCTACATGATATCCTGGAAGAATCTCCCTGGCCATACCAGACACCCAGGAGTTTTGTCAT
Source organism: Lissotriton vulgaris (assembly GCF_964263255.1). NCBI lineage: Eukaryota > Metazoa > Chordata > Amphibia > Caudata > Salamandridae > Lissotriton > Lissotriton vulgaris. The sequence goes on from NC_141695.1 coordinate 635,534,501, forward strand.
GAATTGTGCAGCCCTTGCCCTCAAAGAAAACTACTTTGAATATGAGGGCACCTTTTATCTACAAACCAACGGAACATCAATGGGCAGTGTTTTCGCGCCGAGTGTAGCTGGACTTTACGTCCACCACTTTGAGAGCACACACATCAATACGGAAGCCAACCCGTTCAGGAACCACATACAAAAATGGCATCGATATATCGATGATATATTAGTCATCTGGGACGGCTCACGATCGGAACTAGACAACTTCCTGCAATGGCTCAACAACAGAGACCCATACCTTAAGTTTACCTGCACAGCCAGCAACCGGCAACTCGCTTTCTTGGACCTACAAATAACAGCAAAAGGCGGAACCTTGACAACAACAACCTATTACAAACCGACGGCTAGAAACTCACTGCTGCACTTCAACAGCTTCCATCCCCGGCCTCTTAAAGAAAACTTACCCTTTGGCCAGTTTCTCCGCATCAGAAGGAACTGCTCGGATGTAAACGACTACAAAACACAATCAGCGGACCTAGCTCAAAAACTAGAAAACCGCGGTTACCCAAAGGCGATCATCAAGAAAACCCAGAAGAGGGCAAGAAACCAGAACCGTGACGCACTACTTGAAGACGTCACCAAAGAAAGCGACACACAACCAACAACATGTGTGACTACTTTCAATACTGCCTCCAATGAGGTGGCTAAAATTATAAAAAAGCACTGGAGAATCATCAATTCAGGGCAAAGGAAATGGGAACCCCCCAGGTTCGCCTACAAAAGGTGCCATAACCTCCGAGACCAACTAGTCAGTACCAGACCCAAACCACCACCTAAACCCGACAACACCATCCTCAATGCATGGGGAATGCCCAAAGTAACCGGACACTACCCATGCAATGACTGCAGTGTCTGTCACCTGACATCCCACACCAAACTCTGAACCTGGAACCGAACAAAGTGTGGTCCCAAAGGAGCCACACAAACTGCAACTCACAGAATGTGATTTACTTACTAACCTACAGATGTGGACTCAGATATGTGGGCATGACCACTCGCAAAGTGAGGACCAGGATCACGGAGCACCGCAGCACAATGCGATGCAAGAAAAATATAAGCAAATTGACAAACCACTTCATCACCCACTGTCACACCCCCAATGACTTCACCTGGACAGTCATTGAGCAAATACCAGTCAGCCCGATTAACAACGACAAAAAACTATTAAACAAAGAACAAAGATGGATATACCGTCTATCCACAGCCACGGATGGGCTTAATGATGCTATCCCCTGGAACTCCCTGACCCTATGATGGCAATCACATCACCCTGCGAGCCACCTACTTGAACCCTATTGAGTAACCCAGTCTGACTAACACTTAACATTGCCTCCCATGATATACAATGCCCCCTGGTCTTTACCACCTCCCAGCAAGGCTCTACCACCATATACTGTGCTAACCCATCCATACTAGCACTTGAGAACAACCTGGTGTCTCAAGCGCTATTCATCTTGCCACGTAAATCGCCCCGGTCACCTACTAGGAGCCAGGGCAGTAGGTAACATATACTATGCCAATTCATCCACTCTAGCACTTGAGAACAACCTTGTGTCTCAAGCGCTATTCATCCTGCAATGTAAACTGCCCCGGTCACCTATTAGGAGCCAGGGCAGTAGGTAACCAAGCGTTAGCGCGAGCTGGGACACCCGCCCATTCGCGCACCATTACACACGCTACGGCGCATGCGCGGACCACTTCCCGGCCGCGCATGCGCTGATCCCTGTCACGGTGACTGCGGCGCATGCGCGGACCACTTCCCGGCCGCGCATGCGCGATTCACGGCCGCCCTAGCACCCGGCAGCATCTCACGCCCACGCAGGCGCCTCACATCAGGCACTACACCGCGCATTAGCGCGCCACGAAGGGAACACACCTGAGTGCTATCTAGACCCACTTTGCGAGTCTTTCCACCCTTGCTCTTTCCCCCAGGTGCCCTCAATTATTCAATCAATGACAGTATAAAAACCGGCAAAGGCAGCCATTCACTACCGGTTCTGCGAAGGAGGCACAACAGGTCCCACGCTGGTGCTGGCCAGAAATCCTGTGAGTATGCTGTACATCACTACAATAGGTAAGCGCTTCCCAAATTTTCTCCCACAGGTCTCCTAACCCTAGTGGTCCTACCTCTTTCTCCCTACTAGGGCCACACCTTGCCACTTCAATAACCTTGGAGCAAAAACAAGCCTTGAAAGCGTAAGACATGGTCCTTGCGCCAAAATCCTTCACCTTTCACTGCAGTATTTCTTACCGCTGTTTTAAATCACTTCACCCTCGAAATTCTAGTGCGATTCCACAATAATGATACCACCAGTATCATTACACTTGAGCCGCTCATAGCCTGCACTAATCCGCTATTAAGTCGGCTGTCATAATATATGATCAATATTTTCTAGTGACTCTTTCTCCCATATTTGTCTTGTACCTGTCCTCAATGTTAAATGTACAGGTGATCTTGAGAAGGGAATCCCCCCCTCTCACAGTTAGATACACTTTAGGGCGTGTAGATACATAGACTACACTACACAACCCCTATTTTAACCCACACATATTTTATTGTCCTGAAGAAAGCCAGATTAGTAATAAGGCACTGGCTGAAACATGTTGACACTCTAAGGACGTAGGAGGTCGTAACCCGCCTCTAACGTCCCACAGCCTTATTTTTAACCGCTGACGGAGGCCCTTTTAATAAAGTATCCTCACCCCGGGGACCATCCGCCAAGCCGTTTTAACTTCACATACCTGAACACCCTACACCGCACACACAGTGACATACCTGCTCCGCTGTAATCAGGCGTCGAAGCACACCCGGGACACGCTAGGTGTCACTGGGTGGGCCCGATGATGAAGCATGCCACCAACTAGGTTGGTGGGTGAGGGCTTTCCAAAGACACCCAACAGGTGCCACTGCCAATTGGCAAAACGATACTGAGTCGCTATGAAAATAATAATAATAATGTCAGATTAACCCCATCTCTAGCTAGTCTCCTTTTGATATACTAACATATAAACCGGGGATCTGGACTAGCGTTCTGGTCCTCTCTCTCCCTCTTGATTCTCGCGGTCTGTGGATGTAGGCACCAAGTCCAGGGCGTCGTGGGAGTAGTGACAGGGGTGTGGGCGTTCACCCCTAGGCCAGATGGCGTGGCTGCCTGCGCCGTTTCGCCTTCTCGCGCCGGCGGCACCGCGTTGGGCTTGCACCCCCATCAAATCCCAGGCCAGCAGGCGCACTATGGTGGGCGCCGGGGTTGAGTTGACCTCACCTTTTTCTAGGGCACCGTGAATGAAGTACCGTCTGAGCGCCGCGGCCAACCCCAGCTGAAATTCCTCGCCTCCCTGGTATTTAGCGCCAAAGCTATCAGCAAAGTTCCAGTAGGGGGGAGAGGTGTTCCGCCGTACCCACCGGCCCGCAGCGTCCCCTCGGTCCGACACGACCGCCGAGTGGGGCTTGTGTGATCTCTGCCACCACCTCACCTCGTCAGTACTGGAGGTTGGGGTATTTCAGCCGTGTTGCCAGGCACCGCGCCTCTCCCCCGCCGCGTCGTGAAGCATGCTGCGGTGGCTCAGGCACCGGAGGTGCCGGACTGCCCACTACTCCTATGCTACGCCGACCACGATCCAGTTCCGCCCGGCGGCCCAAAAATCAAGGCCCCGGCTTTCCACGTGTCAGCAGGCCGCACCACCTCGGAACCCGGACCTCCGCCCAGCAGTTGACTCCAGCTTCCAAATTGCAGTCAGGGCACCGCAGCCGGTTCTGACTGCTAAAAACTCTGATTAGGGCGTCTTAGGGTCGAGGAGACACAGAATTCTCGCCGGATAACTGATCGGCGGGACGGAGCTTAGGCTGCGTCCGCCATGTTCGCCGCCGTAGCCACGCCCCCCAATAGGAAGATGTTTGATTGGCTTAATTGGTACTCTGTCCTAAGGTTCCCCCAAAAGCTTCCAGCTCATATAGACACATACCTCTCTTGGTTCCTCAAAAACACCTGGGTATCACCTGTGTACATGCATACTGTATGCATGGCATAGTTAAATGGTATACTATAATATGATGAGGCTGATTCGACTGCTTGCCAACATGCCAAGGAACAATGAGGGCGAGAGCTGGCAACGTTACTCTGATCCTCACCCTGTCTTCCAATTGTTAGACACTATTGTCCCTGTTTTTACTCTTACCACAGTCTGTATATTGCAGCTCTATCAATCCCAAAAAGTGATGCCAAAATCCCATTCTATTTTCAACCGTGTAGTGCTAGCCTATGGCATCAGAAGCTATCTCTCTCTAGTACTGTGGTGCATTAATGGACGTAGCCATATTAAATTTATGTCTGACATGTAGCAGATTCTTCAGAATCGGCATGGTGTTTCTGTGGGATATGAAATCAGTCAATGGCCTGTTTTTGGCAACATTGTTATAGCTGCACTCATAGTTATAGTTTTCCACCCTCCTAGTAGTTGGTAGAGTTCTTGTATTTTGTGTTTCTACAAGTACTTCCTGAAGCTTTTTCATACCTCTTGTCGCTTCTAATTGGGAAGGCTGGGCAGAGTATTGTTACTTTGGACGTTGCCTATGTGTCCTATAGCTGACAAGAGCAGGTATGAGTGCAGGTTTGTCAGATAGAACATTAAGAGGTCATTGATAGCAGTCTGCGTATTAATGTGATTGTGAAGCCCATCTTCCAGTCTATTGCATACTTGACTGTTCTTTTTTTCATCAAAGGTAATAGTAAGTATTTCATGCACCTCCAACTTCTCACACTATTGTGTAAGAGTAAACATATCTAGTGTGTCCATTGCTTCTCCATATTTTTGTTTTAGTTCTAGAATTTCTTGCTGATTTTCAGGGGTTGTAGCTACTTCCTGTTCAGAGGTCTAGGTGGAGTCTGGTACCATATAATGTACTCATTCATTTGACACTTGGGACTGCTTTTAGGCCCTCTACTCAGTTGACTTCTGAACAGTAGAATCCCAATCATTCTATAGAAACTGATTTATTGCTTCTCCTATGTTTCAAACACATGTCCAGTTTTTGAGTAGCTTAGGTCGTAATGCCCATGTGAGTATTCAGGCACAGCACTGACCCTTGATGCACATACATCACCTACAGAGCTGAGTGATCTGATTATGCTGCTCTTTGTATCTACCTAAGAATTTGTCCAACATACTATGTGAGCAGTATGTTGCTGAATAACATGAATATATCCTGTTTGTAGTATGCTGTCCCCCCTATGTAACTTACCATGGGCAATGTTCCCGCCATCATACATCTGTATTGTAGTTTAGGGAGATATATTTCATGTCCTCTTTATAATATGCAGTTTATATCCTTCACCTATACCCCGCGCTCCTGTATATTTCACTGTTACTTTCAGGACATCATGAAAGATATTGTCTTCTACATTTGGTAGGTAAATATGCAGAACTTGAAGATGTTAGTGATACTATGTAGCAAACTGTATACCCTGACATATATCTAACATATATACCTATCGAGCCTGTCATTGTTAGCAGCTGCGAAAAAAAGAGAAGGAACTCCAGTTGCCACGTAAATCTTTGCCCCTTGTGTTTTGAACCCAAATGTGCCCCAATATAGGCCTAGGTAGTTATACAACCTTTTACCTACATCTTTCCTACCATTGTTCTATATAAAAGGTCTGATGTAGACCTTTTACATGGTTAGGTGCTACATGACTGTCGTGTGAGTTTCTCCGAAAAACTAGCCTCATGTATTGTGCATGAGGATTCTCCGTATCACAGCAAGGATACCATCTTCTGCATAATAACTCCGTGTAAGGGTCACTCTGTCTTCATCCTTGTCAGACTTGCCCATAGTAGAACCATGATGGTACCTTTTGGGTACATAAGCACTAAATCTTCACTGGGCAAACTAGAGGAGTAAAATGACTTCCATGCGTACGCGAGACGCTGAGGTCCCTGCACGCAGACACTCTAGCATGCAGTGGTCTGACATCCCTGGCAGGGTGTCCATCTTGAGACCAAGACGGGGTCCTTTGCCCTCCCACATCAGGTAATGGGGTTGGCTCTATCCTGAGGGGATTTTTGGCTATCAATCAATCAATAAGGAGTTTGTTAAAGCGCAACTACTCACCCGTAAGGGTCTCAAGGCGCTAGGGGTGGGGAGGGTGCAGGTTCCATTCCATCAAGGAGGTGGTCTGTCGAAGAGCCAGGTTTTGATGTTTCTTGCGAAGATGGAGAGCGATGTTGTCTGTCTGAGGTGGAGTGGAAGGGTGTTCCATGCTTTGGCCGCGAGGAAGGAGAAGGAGCGGCCTCCCGATCTGGTCTTTATGGTGCGGGGGACCTCGGCGTAGGAGAGCTGGGCTGATCGTAGGGTCCTTTGGGGTGCGTGTTATTTGAGCCGGCTGTTCAGGTATGCTGCTCCGGTGCCGTGGAGGGCCTTGTGTGCGTGGGTGAGCATCTTAAAGGTGATTCTCGCCTCGACGGGGAGCCAGTGGAGTTTGCGCAGGTGCTGGGAGATGTGGCAGTGTTTTGACAGGTTGAGGACCAGTCTTGCGGCGGCGCTCTGGATGTTCTGTAGCTTGCGGATGATGTTTTTGTTTATTCCGGCGTAGAGTGCGTTGCCGTAGTTGCCGTAGTTGAGTCTGCTGGTGACCAGGGCAAATCTCTACCCACAGGCGTTGTGAGACAGGCAGGCAAATCCATTCTCGATCCGCCTGTCTTACTGGTTTTTTAGCAAAGGACTGGCTTTCTTCACTCATAAATTATAAAAATTGTACACATTGCAACTGTTGTGCTATGTAATTTGTTTTGAGGCATAGTAGTTGGTGTCACCAAAAATCCTGAGTGTTTTCCTTAAGTGTATGTGCCCTTAATTGTAGTATTTCTGTATATATTGTATATATTCTTCCATGTTTTTGCACTAACTGTTTTGATGGAATGTCTCTTGGATGTCATGTGTTTTGATGAAATAATACAAATTCATTCCTAAAATACAATAAATTTGTTTGGAAATATACAACCTCTTGGCTACACAGTACGGTTTGGCTGTGTTGTTCTAATATTTGTTTTCAACAATCCTGATCAGCCAATTTGCTCTAGTTTTAGACTACAGACATTTGAACAAATACACAAAGACATTTACAGTACAGTGCTGCATTAATGAATAACATTGTGAGGAAAAAATATAAAATGACACTAGATATCTCAAATGGATTTATCTGTCAGAATATAGCTCCTGAAAGCCGATATTTGACAGCATTTTCAGCCCTAGGCTCTAAGAGTCATTTTTTTAGATTGCCCAAAGGGTATAAGAATAGCTCCAGGCTGTTCTCAGCAAGAGTAACAAAGTTGCTTCAAAATTTTGATGAAGAGGCATTGTCCTATGTAGATGATCCTTCTCTTAGGTAAAAACAGAGACCTTTGGCAGGCTACTCACTGGCCGCCATCCCTGGGCGCTTTTCCTATTCCAGCTACCTATGTCAGAAACTTAGGGGTGCACATCGATGACACACTATCGATGAAACAGCAGGTCAAAAAAGTGGCTGGTACTTGCTTCACTATCCTCAAATGGCTGCGGAAGATTATCTGGATGTTGCCTGTTGATACCCAGAAGACCGTAGTCAATGCCCTTATTACATCACGGCTTGACTACGGTAACATCCTTTACCTGGGTTCCAACTTAGCCGTGATCAGGCGGCTTCAGCTTGTCAAGAACTCTGCAGCCAGGTTGCTGTGTAAAATCCCCAGGACAGCGAGGATTTCTAAGCACCTTAAGGACCTGCACTGGCTCAGGGTGGAGAACCGGGTTCGGTTCAAAGCCCTGAGCTATATGTTTAAAATAAAGGCAGGAACCGCACCAAAGTATTTGGAAAAATTAGTTAGGCCCTACTCTCCTGCACGTAATCTCCGCTCTTCAAATGCAGCAAATTTTGTGGTACCCAGATTTAGACTGGCCAGAATGGGAGGGAGATCCTTTTCCTATCTGGGACCAGTCCTCTGGAACTCCCTTCCCCCAGCTTTACGAAAGGAGGAAAACTTTGCCAGCTTTAAGAAAAGCGTTAAAACCTGGCTTTTCAATAAATAATTGTGGTCTCTGGCCGTTTTGCTTTCTTGCTGTTGGGTTCTTAGTCCTGGCGCCGGGAAACCCTTTGTGGGTATCTGCGCGCATTACAAATGCAAAAATAAATAAAATAAATAAATTATATTTATCTGACGGGTGGTGAGTGAACATCATTTTGGAGTTTGCCTCTGAGGGCTACAAATGTAACTTTAAAAAATCAAAAAAAGCCCACCTTAGGGGTCGATTCTGATCCGGAAAAAATTCCGCCGTACGAATCGTATCCGGAGCCCTTTCTGTCCAAATCGTACCCGTCCGTCCGAGTCGCGTAGTACGATCCTCATTCCGTGAATCCGTCCGAATTGTCGCGATCCGTACGTATTGCAAGGCTGAAACCGTGAACCGTACGACTCGTACACAAGCTGTACGACCCGACAAGTACGATCCAGACCCGGGAATCAGGACGCGATTCGTACGGTCCGCGTCAGGTAAGGGCGATCCGTACGGTAAAGCGCACAATCACATACACGCCTACCCCCCATGATCGCAGGGGTACGGCACGTACCCCTGCGATCATGGGGGGTACGTGCCGTACCCCAGGATCGAAGGGTGTACGCACCGTACACCCACCAAACATGGGGTACACTCCGAGATCGCGGGGTACGGTGCGTACACCTCATGATCGCAGGGGTACGTGCCGTACCCCTGCGATCATGGGGGGGTAGGCCCTATACTTGGGGGGGGGGGGGCGTTCCGTACATGTTTCGGGGCGAACTCAGCTTTTACGGCACTTTCCAGCTCCCGTAGAAAAAGGGTCGTACGGAGCATATCCTACACGAATCGTACTTGCCGTCGCGTACAGCAGGTTCCGAGGGCGATTCGTACAGGAATTCTATTCGTACGGTTCCTGGTACGATTCGTACGGATAGCTGCATTGGGTGTGGATCGTACTACGTCATTCGTACGGGGACGGTTACGGCTACGATTCGTACGGGAAAAAACGCTCCAAACGGCTATTCGGAGTGCTTTTTACCGGATCGGAATCGGCCCCCTAATGTCCTATTTTGGGGATATGAGCTGTCAAGTGAAGAAAAAAGTCTGGCAGCAAATTTTTTAGAAAAATTAACGCTGCTGAAACCTCAAACAATTCTAAAAAACCTACAATCCATTTTAAGATTCCTAAATTTTGACAGAACATACATTTTGGATTACGCAGAAAGAGTAAAACCTTTCTATGACTTATTCAGACCTGATTTTTCAGTTCAACAATGGACACAAGAACATAAAGAATACTCTGTTCCCTACAAGCTGACATGAAAGCTTCTAAACACTTGCACACATGTGTAAACACCACAAATTTGGTGATCCATGTAATCGCGGGTCAATCTGGATACACATATCTAAACTTCAATGAAGGCAAAACGGTACCGATTGCATACAAATATCATTGGTACACAAATGCTGAAATGCGTTTTGGGGCAACTGAAAACATTTTAACAGCAGTACAGACTGCTGTAGTGAGAGAACGAGCACTGGCGCAGGGGAAATAAATAATTGTCGTAACTCCAGTACCAACCTTACAGGCTGTTACAAAAGCAAGCGTTCCAAATGCTAATGCTCTGAATCCAAGATGGATACAGTAGGCTAATTCTCTCACTGCAACAGATGTGGACTATAGATTTGATTCGACATTGAAAACACAGGTATTTCTGCAGTACGAATAAGAATATCCTCTCCCAAATGAAATAATGCCTCTAGATCAGTATGAATACATTATTTACACTGACGGTTCTGCTCAGCCTGTCGTAGGAAGTAAACAGCAATACAGCGCAGCTTGTGCGATTGTAAAGGGACGTATACGGGACAGTAAGTTCCGTCCTAGCACTATGCAGACGCAGTCATTAGGTGGCTGCACGGCTCAGCTGGCAGAACTAAAAGCCCTGATACTAGCACTAAGAAATACGGATTGAGAATTCCCCACACTCGCTGCGTGCGATTTGTTTTACTGTGTCTAGTTATACAATGAATATCAACTCTACTCGGGTCAGAATGGATTTAGAGACTCAAATGTTTGCACAATAAAGTATAAATTGCTCTGCTAACAAGTGGCACAGCTGAAAAATGGCTTGCCGCAGGCTCATGTGATTCATACCTTGAGCCATCAGCGTGTTGGCATGCACGGTGAAGGGAATTCATTGGCTTATGAAGCCACCAAGGCGACAGTGCAAACTGTTGCCTTTGTTGCAATCACTCGCTCTAGCACAAGAACAGATGGACATATAATGGTAGCTATTATAGCTTCGCGGAAAAACAGCACAGCCTTGCCAAAAGGTTTTTCACTCAAGCACCCCTACAAGTTAGATGCACATAATAAACCTTATGCTCAAATTCCAGGAGTGGGGGATAGATTAATACCAAACATAGATTGCAGATTAGGTTTAATACTAGCTGCACACAAGGGTCTGGGCTCAGCACATGCAGGTATCACCGTGACAGTTTAATTACTACGGAAACGCCCTATACGCCGGAATCAACAGAGCTCTACTACACAGACTCCGGACCATCCAGAATGGCGCTGCAAGACTCATCCTCGGGACTCTGCGTCATGAATACGTGACCCAACACCTGCAAGACCTCCACTGGCTCCCCGTCAAGAAGAGGGTCATCTTCAAGCTCCTCACCCATGCCTACAAAGCCCTCAACAACATCGGACCCAAAGACCTGAACGAGGGAGTATCTTTCCACGCACCCAAAAGGAACCTCTGCTCCACCTACCTCACCCTGGCAGAGGTCCCCCGGATCTGCAGAAACCGAACAGGCGGCAAAGCCTTCTCCTACATCGAAGCCAAGACCTGGAACGAGCTCCCCGTGAACTTCAGACGCTCCCCAACCCTGCAATCCTTCAGGAAGGGCCTCAAGACCTGGCTCTTCAACTGATCTGAAGTAGCGACTGATCCGAGCTGCCGCCCTCCCTTAGCGCCTTGAGACCCTCCTGGGTGAGTAGTGCGCTTATAAACCCTTGATTGGTTGATGCAGTACGAATAAAAAATTATTTTTTAAAGTTACATTTGTAGCCCTCAAAGCCTAACCCCAAAATGACGTTGTTCACTCATCACCCGTCAGATAAATATCATCTACATAGGACAATGCCTCTTCATCAAAATTTTGAAGCAACTTTGTTACTCTTACTAACACAAAACAGCTATACTCTGCTTCCTTTGTTTCCCAGCTATCTTTACCAGAGTTTGACTTTTGGAAGGACACTATAGACACAAACTCAGTCTGGGGGGACTAAAGATTGGCAAGTTCAGGGAATGGAGGCATTATTTAGACCATGTCTCATACCACAACACATTATTTTACCTGCACGATACTGTGCAACAGACCTCTCGTCTTGGATTAGCCAAGATCAAAGACTTGAGCACTTCTCGGATTCCCTCATTTACACACTTTGAGGGATGGCAGAATTATACACAGCTTAGTGAGGATAAGCTAGATGACATTAGAAATGATGCTTCATACAATTCCTCAGACCCCAATTGGAAGAGATGGTTGGTTTGGCCTACAGACACAAATAGGTGTCAGTCAAGATTCAGGGGTACCACCGAAGGGTTTAGTATCCATAGGCCTGATCAACGCTAAGTGCAATGAGAACATCCAGGGGTGGTGACATCCATCATACAGTGTTGGGAATGTATGCCTTGATTGGCTAAAAACCTCAACACTGTCCCAGGTGAAACAATAATTATCCTTACTTTCAGATGACATGGGTCTAAGGGATTTTTTGTTAGGTCCCCTAAAACAACGTCAAAACTCTTCTTATACGCTATTTACAACAAAGTATGGAAGATCTCTCAGCAGGAAGCTGCGAAGAGATTACGTGAAATTAATAGGTCTAACTTAGAAAAGGCTTTGGCTGTGGTCGACAATTGCATGATCTCTCTAACATCAAGAATATATTCACTGGACAGCATTGTGTCTTCTGCAATATATATATTTGAACAGTATTTATCCATTCTTTAACATGGGCGATCACAACTTCGATTAATTATGTCACTAAACCGGACGCTACAATCACTGTGCTCCGGTCATGTGCCTTGATGATGTATCAGTACAACACTGTTTTCTGCTTACAACTTGGCGATAAGGCAGATTAGGATGGCAAAAAGAGATGCAAAATAAACAATGTTGCATATTGAAAACTTGGACCGATTGCCATCACCGTGGCTGAATCACCTTCCACAGAATGGTTAATCCATAGCCATAAAACATTGCCAGTGACAACATTTCAATTTCAATATTGTCTACAGTACCACCAGGTAGGCAGGTATGAAGCGTTGGGTGAGGAATACATCCATGAATCTTGGGAGTTACCGTACAGATTTAGATGCAGAAATAGTGTCAATGAAGTCTTTCTCAGCGGTTCAGGCTGCGAGAATTCTTTAAGTGGATCTTTAATTTGTCAGAATAGTATTCCACACGGAGCTTGCACCGCTTCGGTTGCAAACCTATCTTGTCAGTTTAAAGGGTCCCCAGCTGCAGTGATGCATCCGGTGTTCAAGTTGCTCTCGAAAGAGAGTTATTTTATGTTGAATGATCATGGTTGTTATGGGATGCTGCCAGGCATCGCATATCTAGTCACAGTGAGCTCCAGGGTTACTTGTCGTATGCAAGTATTGTTTCCACCGATCCACACAGTCAGGGAGGCACCGTAATGGCCTTCCGTGAATGTTTCCCTAGTACAGTTTGGTTCTCTGAGCAAACTGAAAGCCATGCTTTTACAGAAAGAGGTGGTCTTAATCTCGACCCACTAGACTTTTTATCTACAGGTTGCAAGGTCTTTGGCTGAGGTACAGGCCTATTCCGAACTAACTTCCGGCTCCATTTCGGGGAAAAGGTCCATCGTATCTTTAACATGTCCGATACAAGTGGGATAGTACACCTATTTCAGACCATGGGCTTTTAAGCACCTTTCAGATGAGTTATTCCATATTTTTTACACCCCGTATTTGGAAGCATTTTTGGAGGTCTTCCGCTGAGCATGCTACTTGTAGTGTGTGTGGTAGTTGACATTTTTCTGCTCCGCAATGGAAGTGCTCTTGGAGCGACGATGCCGTGATCACATGGTACTCCATCTGGGCACAACTCTGCTTTGGGAACTAGGCGAGCATTAGTTTCTGACATTCAGTTCAGTCTGGGTGGACTGCCCCTTGCCTGTACCCTGCTGCTTGTTCTGTGGTCAAGAATGCATGTTGGACATCTGTCTTACACTTCCATCTGTTGCAGATGTACTGTGGACCCGTTAAAGGCCCATGTAGTGCAGTGTCCTCAGCGTATTCCAATCTTGATGTCTGCATTCATCGAAAGCTTCTTCAGCAACGGATGTGGGAACTAGAGAGGATCCCCTTCGCCCCTTTGACCTGATCCAAGAGGTGTTAGAGGGACGGTCGTCTGCGAAGGCAGGCATCAGTGATTTTGCGTCTCCCGCACAGGAAACACAAACATTTGGCTCTCTGTGTGCTGGGAACAATTTGACTTTTTCAAAAACAACCAAAAGTGGAATTTGACAACATAATTTTGTTTTGTTTTTCCTCTTCTGCTTTTACTGAGCAATTTTGGTTTTGGTCTGACAGTATATTGTCTTTTTAGAGGACTCATAGAGCTTTTTACCCATAAATGGTTTTTAGACTTTTTTTTAACTACATATTTTAGCCAATGTTTTTTATGCTTTTGAACAAAAACAAGCATAGTTTAGCATTTAGTGTTATGACATCCAGTCTGATGAGTAGTGGGTGTTATGAACCCCAATGTACCCCAATATAGGCCTAGGTAGTTACACAACCTTTTACCTACATCTGTCCTACCATTGTTCTACATAAAGGGTCCAACGCTGACCTTTTACCTAGTTAGGTGCTACAAGACTGTCGTGTGGTTTTCTCTGAAATACTAGTCTCATGTATTATGCATGATGATTCTCAGTATCACAGCAGGATTACCATCTTCTGCATAATACCCCTGTATAAGGATCGCCTCTGTCGTCATCCTTACCCGACATGCCCATAGTACGCTCCTAGGTGGAACCCCAAACGCACCTTTTGGGTATATAAGCAGTACATCTTCACTGGGCAAACTAGAGGAGAAAAAAGTCTTGACGTGAGACTCTGAGGTCCCTGCACGCAGACACTCCAGCACGCAGTATTCTGAGATCCATTGTGGGGTGTCCATCTCAAGACCAAGACGGGGACCTTCGCTCTCTCACATCAGGTAATTGGGTTGGCTCTATCCTAAGGGGATTCTTGGTTATACACCTACATACATTTAGGTACATCTAGTTTGGGTTTGCATCGTAGGAGTACGTATTGTTACTGTTATGCATCTATATGCCTGCATATATTCATTGTTTTAGCACTATGATAGATTCTACCTTTTCTTTACTCTACTGGTTACTCTACTGGTGCTCATAATCATGTATATCTGTTTGTCTAATGGTTGTTGCAGCACACGTATTTTACACTAGAATGACGCTGGTTCAATAAAATGCTTATTGAAAACGTCCCCACTGTTTATTCTGTCTATTTTTCTGAGACAAAGTGAGCACGAGTGACTGAGCTAAAAGTACTGAGCTGTTTCCACAATCATTGAGGGGTCAGGGTTGTCATGTTCGATAGTTGCCAGAAACTATTTTGCTCCTTGGTAAGAGGGGCTCAAAGTGGCACTGTGAGCTAGCTGGTCTAGAGACTAACATATCCTTTGGGGGTTTCTGGAATCAGTCTGGACACCAATCCCTTGGTTTATGTTGTCTGAACGCTCAGATCCTATATACATTTGTAGGAACTACACAACACTTGCACATGTGAAATAAGGGGCTGAATATATCTGTCCAACAATTTCATCAGATTTAATACACTCTTGTGCCCTGAGGTGTGTTTCCTTGTGAACATCTAGCCATATCTTATGTAGCCTCAGCTGACAGCACCCTAGATCTCTTCAGGTAGTTGTGAAACCCCCTAACCTTCAATATTACTCTTTAAATGCCTTCACCCACTGTGTCATTTATATTTCATTTCAAACCCCTTGCTACTGCTCTCCAGTATCAGACTGGCGATCACTAGCAGCTTCAGATATACCTCTTCTGCATCCTTGAAAGTTGTGTCTCTTATCTACCACATCTGCTTATGTGTGACTGTGGGAAATCCGCCTTTTCTGTGTGGTCAACCCCGATTTTTCACCTTTTACTGGACCCTATATTTTACTGGCTTTCGAACTCTGTGCACTTTGCCCCTGCTCACTAATAGTAGAATATCAGTGGCTCCCTTTATACATGGTTGAAGTGGCTAATTACTAATTGGCACAATTAACTTGCCTGTAACTCTGGTGTATGATCCAGAAAGTGCACCCAGGGCCTGGATATTTGATGCCACTTGTGGCCAGCTGTACTTATTGTGCCATCCACTATAGTGGCAGTACAAACATGGCTTCAGATCTATCCTGTTTACCCTGACTGCTGCAATGTAAAATTTGCAATGTGACCAACTCTTTTTGACTGATTTAAAAACCTCCCCTTTAAATATTATATCACCTCTGTGTAAGGCTTGTAGGCCACAAGACAGGGTACATGGTATTTAAAAGTGACAAGGCCTTAAAAGCTATTTTCACAGTGGCAGGCCTAGCTGTCCTATCTATAAAACCAGACTACAGAGTAAAATACTGATACTGTCTCAGGAATCGGACTATCTAGAAAAATTATTAAACCACTATTTGTAATAGTTATTAGAAATATAATTCAATGGTGAAGTGTGATGTTTAATAAGTATTACAGAAAAGTAACTATTAGAAAGTTGCACTTTACCGGCCTGAACTTTCTAAAGGCTAATTGGCACAAGCCGCTGCTAGCTGGATGCCTGTTCTCAGTCTTGAATAGGTGTAAAATGTCTCCCAGGAACAAACAATAAGCTCACCTGAATGGGCTGGGATCGCTTATCTGAGCTCAGCAAAATAATTTGAGTAGGAGCTGTGGGCATCCTGTCACACCACACTGCGAAATCCTGATTGACAGCTGTGTAGATTCATATGTAACATTTGGGGCACACTTAAAAGGGTGAGGACAGAATGCCAAGACAGTTCTTGTAGATCACCTGTCTGGTTGCTGAAGGGCCCTGCTTTTGTCTCACGTCTGGTCTGGTTTTGACAGAGTGCCTGCTTCAAATTGGATTTTAATATTACATGTGAGAGGATACTAGGATTACCATAGTACACTCCCCGCACACAGACACAAACACATTGCCTTCATAGTCCAAGTTTAGTGTGGCTGAAAACTGTCACTCTCTTGAAAATGCCCAGGGTTATGTATTTTGGGCCTGTTTGCAGTAAGGCAAACCAGGACTGCTGCAAAAGAAAGTAGGGTAACCCCTGGGAACATTTACCCCATTGGCGAGGAAGGAACCAGGTGTCACCCCCACCCACTAGCTAGAACCGAGCATAAATGTAGCACCCCCAAGCACCAACATTTGAAATGTTTTTCTCAGAGTGAAAAAATTACAACGCATAACTATCTTGCAGAAAATTCAGTATACAGGCATAGTGACATGCAACATATCATATTTAGACTTCATGTACATGTTACAGAAATTGCATGTGAATCAACAGTTGAACTATAACATGTTCCAATCTTCCCACCCACGCCCCTGTTCAGGCCTGAATACTTTTTTTCCCCTAAGTTGTTTTAATATGTAGTTATTAGCCATTACCTCTGTTTCCATCTGTTATTATAAAGTTAGTAGCCGTTCTCTTGGACCGAACAGTGAGCCAGTCATGCATCCCTCTCCAAGTTGCCGTTTTTGTGACTGTGTACCATCCTCAGTCCCTGCATCTCAGATAAATAACTTCTAAATGAGGCCCATATATTGCATGGCCTGAATCTGATTGTTGCAGCTCAGCATACATTTCTGCAGTTTTACTTCTATATGATGCATCTTTTAACCAGGTCTTGGCCGATGTTTCCTCCATCCAGCCCTGCTGTTTTAGAGTACGTTTAGCTAATAATATCGACTGCTGTCATTCTTTGTATAGGTTTAGGAATATGCTCATTGTACTCCAGTAAGAACCGTATAGGAGAACATTCAATCTGAGTTTCAATGATTTACTCGATCTGCCGTGCCACCTCTGATCAAAACCCGTTAAAAGAAAGGCCCTTCCCGCGAACAGAGCCATCCCTTCGAGTATCGATTTTGCAGCGTTGGGCCGCCTGCATGTTCCGAGGCATCCCTGTGTGTAGCGACTGTCCACCAAACGGGCTGCCTCTGTATTTTGAGGAATCCTTCAGAATGTGTAACCTGGTGGTCTAGCCAGATTAACTGGCTTGATCATCAGGCGAAGGTTCGGCAGGGACATATTCGATATCCATCTATTCAAAGTGCTGTTTTTCTTCTCTCGTTTGTTTGTAGCCTGCGCGCCCTACGGTTTCCAATCAGCCCTCTGTGAGGGGCTGTGTATGGTGCCTCCTCCCCCCCTTCACTCAAGTCCTGAGGAAGACCCCTCTGTAAGGAATTCAGGAACCTGCATTTTCTTAAGAATCAAAACGTAGACACTGTGTCTTGTCAGCGTAATCAACAGCGATTGTTTCACTGTTATTGTTTTTAACCATGGCTATTCAGTTTTTGGATATTGTTATGAAGGTTTTGGCTTAAGGATGAGCCACTGTTTCATGTAAAAGATTATGTGATTTGCACAATATTCTTTCTCTTTGTACCCTTTTAACCCTTTGGCATCTTCGGTGGGCAGGCAACAGCATTCCCAGTATCCATGACAATGTCCTGCTGAGTGCCCCCTCCCTACCCCCATTCCACCCCGTAACTGCGTGCGCACTTTTTCCCCAGGAATGTACAGCTGCCTATTGTGCTGGTCCACAAGAAGTCTGGTGAGCTAAGACTGTTGGCCATGTTGGTGATCAGGCCATTCGTCCGCCAGGGCGATGGAGTGAATATCTCTGTTGCACAGGTGGGGGACCCGACCGCTGAATTATTAATGACTGCCAAGCTGGTGGAAATTTATAAAGCTTTGGCAGGAACCGCCTTCACAGTGGTTCGTGTCAGATTAATCCGCTGTTTGGTGCTGGGCACCGTCAGCATATAAATGAGGACCTATGTGTTGATTTAAGGAGTTTGAAGGATGCCATCTGTGTTGAGAACTTTCTACTACCCTGATTTGAAAACTTGATAGCTCCTGTGGGCCAATCTACTTGGTTCACTAAGCTAGAATCAAGAGTAATGTGCCATCAGGTTGAACTCATCCTAGAATCACGTTGTAGGAAGCTGGCTTTTTATGTAGTATATCAAAACAAGGTATACTATGTAGAAAGTATAGACATCCATTATTGGTTTACAGGTCTTAAATTAATAATCCCAAATGCTCTCTTTTGTGGTAGAGTGGGTAAGCAGTTTAGGCTTATCCGAGGATTTATTTAATGGTTTTGTAAAGCGCGTAGTAACTCCGGAGAGCATCCCAGCGCTGATCAATCAATCAATCAATCAATCAATCAGTGACACTTATAAAGCGCGCTACATACCCGTAGGGTCTCAAGGCGCTGGGGTGGGGGGGTGCCGCTACTGCTCGAACAGCCAGGTCTTCAGCTTCTTCCTGAAGGAGAGGTGGTCTTGGGTTAGGCGCAGGTCGGACGGGAGGGAGTTCCAGGTCTTGGCGGCCAGGTAGGAGAAGGACCTTCCTCCTGTAGTCGCTCTTCGGATGCGGGGGACGGCGGCGAGGGCGTGGTTGGCTGATCGGAGGTGGCGTTTGGGAGCGTAGAAGTTGACTCGGCTGTTGAGGTAGCTCGGGCCTTGGTCGTGTAGGGCTTTGTGTGCGTGGGTGAGGAGGCGGAAGGTGATTCTCTTGTTGATGGGGAGCCAGTGAAGGTCTCTCAGATGTCCGGAGATGTGGCTGGACCGTGGGATGTCGAGGATGAGTCTGGCTGAGGCGTTTTGGATCCGCTGGAGTCTCTTCTGGAGCTTGGCGGTGGTCCCGGCGTAGAGGGCGTTGCCGTAGTCCAGTCGGCTGGTGACGAGGGCCTGGGTGACGGTCTTCCTGGTCTCTGAGGGGATCCACCAGAAGATCTTCCGTAGCATGCGTAGGATGTTGAAGCAAGCCGAGGAGACGCTGTTGACTTGTCTGGTCATGGAGAGGGAGGAGTCCAGGATGAAGCCCAGGTTTCGTGCATGGTCTGTCGGTTTGGGTGCGGTGCCCAGGGCGGGAGGCCACCAGGAGTCGTCCCAGGCGGAGGGTGAAGAGCCCAGGATGAGGACCTCCGTCTTGTCCGAGTTCAGTTTCAGGCGGCTGGTCGTCATCCACTCGGCTACCTCTTTCATCCCTTCGTGCAGGTTGGCTCTGGCGGCGGCGGGGTTGTTGGTCAGGGAGAGGATCAGCTGGGTGTCGTCGGCGTAGGAGATGATGCTGAGGTGGTGTTTGCGTACGATGGCCGCGAGGGGGCTCATGTAGACGTTGAAGAGGGTGGGGCTCAGTGATGATCCTTGGGGGACGCCGCAGATGACTTCGGAGGCCTCTGACTTGTACGGTGGTAGGCGGACTCGCTGTGTTCTTCCGTCGAGGAAGGAGATGATCCATTCCAGCGCCTTGTCCCGGATTCCGATGTTGCTGAGGCGCCGTATTAGGGTGCGGTGGCAGACCGTGTCGAATGCCGCGGAGAGGTCTAGGAGGATGAGGGCCGCTGTTTCTCCATTGTCCATCAGGGCTCGGATGTCATCGGTGGCGGCGATGAGGGCGGTCTCGGTGCTGTGTTTGGCTCGGAAGCCGGACTGTGAGGGGTCGAGGGATCCGTTCGTCTCGAGGAAGGCGGCCATCTGCTTGTTGACGGTCTTCTCGATGACTTTGGCTGGAAACGGGAGAAGCGAGATGGGGCGGTAGTTCTTGAGGTCGGTGGGGTCCGCTGTTGGTTTCTTGAGTAGAGCGCTGAGTTCGGCGTGTTTCCAGCTTTCGGGGAAGATGGCGGTGTCGAAGGATGTGTTGATGATGTCTCGCAGGTGGGGTGCGATGACAGCGTCGGCCTTGTTGAAGACGTGGTGAGGGCAGGGGTCGGTTGGTGATCCGGAGTGGATGGAGTTCATCGTGCGGATGGTGTCTTCTGTGCTGATCGGGGTCCAGGCGTGGAGGGTGGTGGTGGGGGGGGGTGGCAGGTCGGTCGTGGTGTGCGTTGGTTGGTTGTTGAAACTGCTGTGTATGTCCGTGATCTTGTTGTGGAAGTATGAGGCGAGGGAGTTGCAGAGGTCTTGCGATGGGGTGATGTCGTTGTTTCCTGCGCTGGGGTTGGAAAGCTCTTTCACGATGTTGAAGAGTTCCTTGCTGTTGTGTGCGTTGTTGTCCAGCCGGTCCTTGAATGCTGTTCTCTTGGCGGCGCGGATCAGCTGGTGGTGTTTCCGGGTGGCCAGTTTGTAGGAGGTCCTGTTGTCCGGTGTCGGGTCCCTTTTCCAGACTTTCTCGAGGGCTCGGCAGTTCTTCTTGGAGCTCTTGAGTTCGTCGGTGAACCATGGGGCCTTCTTGCTGCCGGGTCTGCTGGGCGGGGTCCTCAGCGGGGCGAGTTCGTCCGCGCAGTTGCTGATCCACTTCGTGATGTTGTCGGCGGCCTGGCTGGGGTTCGCTGAGCTGGCAGGAGGGTGTTGGCTCAGGGAGGTGGCTAGCTGATCTGCTTCTCCAGGGGTTTTAGCCAACTAATGGGATTAAATTTGCGGGAAAAGGAAGGTCTTTAAGGTCTTTCTGAACTGGAGATAGTTCGGTTCTGTCCTAAGTTTTCGGGGTAGCTGGTTCCATCTTTTCGCCGTGTGAACCGAGAAGCGACGGCCACCGGTCTTAGCTTTTCTCACTCTAGGGACTGCAATGAGATTTTCAGAATTGGACCGGAGATCCCTCTCTGCTTTGTATGGAATTAAAAGTTCTCTCAGAAGAGGGGGACCATTGTTGTTGAGTGTTTTGTGGGCCAGACAGAGGGCTTTGAACAAGACCCTTTCTCTGACTGGGAGCCAGTGGAGAGAGTTGAGGGCTGGCCTGGCGGAGGATCTTCCAGGTGTGCCCGTAAGTAGGCGGGCTGCGGCATTTTGGACTTTCTGCAGTGAGTTCAAGGTGGCTTCAGGAGCTCCCAAGTATATAGCGTTACAGTAGTCTAATCTTGCCAGGATTAGACCCTGGATGAGGAGCCTCCTTGCGGTCTCTGGGAGCAGGGGAAAGATCTTCCTGCAGGCTCTGAGTAGTCCAAAGCATGTTCCTGCTGTTCTCTTTGCCTGGGTTCTAAAACTCAGGTCCTTCTCAATCCACACACCAAGGCTCTTGACCTCTTCCTTGGGTGCGGGAGGGTCCCCAAGGCACCTGGGCCAGAGGTGAGATGGTAGGGAGGGCCCATTGTGGCCCATCAGGAGGATCTCAGTCTTGGACCCGTTCAGTTTTAATGAGGAGAGATTCATCCAACGGTGGACTTCGGAAAGGCAGCTGTGGAGGTCGGATGGGGCGTGGTGAGGGTGGGAAAGGGTAACTACCAGCTGAGTGTCGTCGGCGTAATTGATGACTGACACGCCGTACGAGCTGACCCTCTTCTCCAGTGGGGCCATGTACACGTTGAAAAGTGTAGGGCTCAAGGATGAGCCCTGTGGCACTCCACACCGGAGGGGGATGATGGATGAGCAGCTGTCGTTTTCCCGCACCTGGAAGGAGCGTCCAGTCAAAAAGGATTCAAGCCATTTCAGGGCCAGACCCTTTAGTCCGATCTCTCCCAGTCGGTGGATTAGGGTGGGATGGTCTACAGTGTCGAAGGCCGCACTGAGGTCTAGGAGGATCACTGCCACTGATCCTCCCGTATCCAGAATGCTTCTGGCCTTCTCCACTGCTGTCAGGAGGGCGATGTCGGTGCCCTGACCTGGACGAAACCCTGTCTGGGAGGCCGCTAAGAGGTTGTTGCTTTCTAGGTAAAGCGATAGTTGTTTATTTACCAGCTTCTCAGCGATCTTGCTGTTTCCAGGGAGAAGGGATATGGGCCTGTAGTTGGCGAAGTCCTGCGGGTCTAAAGAGGGTTTTTTCAGCAGACCTTTGACTGCTGCCGCTTTCCAGCTGGGGGGGACAATGCCCTCTGAGAAGGAGGAATTGATCAGGGCCGTGAGGGGGGGGATGATGGTATTTGACACTTTTTTTAGGAAACAGAGGGGGGCAGGGTCAAGGGGAGAACCACTTTTAATTGCGGCCAGCATAGCTCCTACTTCTTCCGTTGTTACGGGCCCGAAGGTGTCCAGGGAGGGTTGGAAGGCTGGTGGCAGTGGAGGATTGGCGGTAGTGATGGTAGGATCCGGCTGTGTGGGGTCCTGTTCGGGGGGGGGAATGGTTAGGAGAATGTTTTGAATCTTCTCATCGAAGAAAGTGGCTAATTTTTGACATTTGGTTTCCGCTGCTTTGGGGTCGAGGGGTTTGAGTGGGGGGTCGGGGGTGTGGAGTAGTTCTTTTAGAACTGAGTAGGTTTCATGCGCCGAACAGGCCGCGTTTTTAATCCTGTCCTCGTAGAAACTAGCTTTGATGCTACGGAGCTCTTTTTTATAGGATTTTACCGCGGCGCGGAATGCTTCTTTCCGTTCCTCGGTTTTTTCCTTCCTCCAGTTACGTTCATATCTTTTGCAAGCCTTACGTAGCAGATTGAGTTCCGGGGTATACCAGGGTGAGGGATTGACTCTCTTGATGTGTCTAAGAGAGTGGGTTTTGGGCAGGATGGCGTCAAGCGATTGAGTGATCCAGGTACTGAATTTTTTGTCCCCTACTAAGGTGTTATTGGGGGGATGAGGAACGTTTTCTCGGAGTTTGGCTGCCCAGACATCTGGTTCCAATTTTTGCCATTGTCTGGAGTACGTTCTAATTTTTGGGAGTGGCGGGGGCACAGAAATAATGTCCCATACTAGGGGAACCAAAAAGTGGTCCGTCCAGGGAAGGGGGATATGGTCAAGGGATCTAAGGTTGGGGATGTTGGAAAGAATGGGGTCGAGCAGTTGCCCTTTTTCGTGTGTGGCCTGTGGGTTTTTAAGATCTAGGCCCATTGAGGTAAGATCCTGGAGTAGTTCATTGGCCAGTTTGTCGTCTGGGTCCAGGAAATGTACGTTGAGGTCTCCTAATAATAGGTAGTTAGTTGTAGACGTGCATTTGACGGAGGTCTGGTCAGCAATTTTGGTCGGAAAGTCCCCAAAATTGCCTGGTGGGCGATATATCAGCGTTCCTGATATCGAGGTGACAGGGGAGATTGTAATGGTATAGTGGCAGCTTTCATAGCCCTTGATGTTGCCATCAGACGTTCTACAGGTAAAGGTGTCTTTGAGGATTATTGCAAGTCCACCTCCCCGACCCTCTGGTCTGTTCTGTGAGCACATAACGTACCCGGGGGGGAGTGCTAAAACAATGTCTGGGCCACTACTGGGGGTAAGCCAGGTTTCTGTTAAGAACAGAATGTCTAGGCTGTTGTTGGTAATTAGGAGGTTTACTTCTTGTGCGTGTTTCACAAGCGACCTGCAGTTAAGTAGACCTAAGAGTAAACCCTTTGATGCCACGGTCTGATTGACGGGGTTACAGCGATCACAGCCGGAGAATTGTGTGTCTCCGGTTAGGATGCGCGAGCAGGAGGGATGTTTGTTGGAGTTCAAGGCTAGCAAGTCATCCCGGGTGTAGGTCAAGTTGGTGGGGGCTGCCACGGCCAGAGTGACTGGGCCTGAGGCCGGCTGGGCCCGGATGGGCCCAGACGGGCTTGCCTTTGGCGCGCCTTCGGCGCGCTGACGGCGCGCCCGCTGCGCCCGTCCGCTGCGCGTCCGGTGATTACACATCTTTATGGGTGGAAAGGGGGCGGATGGGCGTGGCCTGAGAGTGGGCGTGGCCTCAGTTCCTCGCCGTGAATGGCGTCCAAATGTTTGGTTTGTTCTTGAATCGGTGCAGCGAAGGGGTCGCTGTTTGGCGTGTCTCAAGCCCGCTGTGGAGGTGCTTGCCGGGTGAGTGCGCAGTTAAAAGTACAGGTTATTTTTAAAGTGACACAGAAATTACAATTTTAAAAATTCGGTCGTCTCCCGGCTTCCGCCTCAGGAGGTTTAGCAGTTCTGATTATTTAGCGCTGTTGATCGCGGATAGGGTTAATGCATTTGTTGAACACACAGAGTCAAAATGAGGCACACACTCAAGAAGAAATTCAACACCAATTTTGAAAAAAAAAAGGATTATTTGTATTTTTTTAACACCAAGAACTTCTTTAATGGGTAAGTATTGTTGCATGTTTCCAGCAGTAGGAACTACGTGTTTGGGGACAGAATAAACTTAGGATAGTGCCGGACTGATTCCATGCACCCCTGCAGGATATGTTGTGTCAGGGACCAGCTAGGTTGCATTGGCCACTGTTAGCCCCCCAAATCTTAAAAAAAGTTGGAACCTGTGGTGTGTTCAAATCTTTACTATTTGCTAACAAGACATGTTGTCTGTTGCACAGTTTTGTTCTGGAAAATCAAATGTTGTGGTATTAGGCAAATCCTAAATAAGGCCTCAGTTCCCTGAACCTGCCAATCTTTTGTCCCCCACATAGATTTTGCATCAATCGTGTCCCTCCAAAATACAAAACCCTGTGAGAAGAGCTGGGAAAGAAAAGAAGCAGCTTAGTATCTGTTACCATATTTTTCTTCGCAGGAACCAGAAAAATAGTCACATTTTTGTGCAAATACTTTCGAACTACCATTTGTTGGTGTAGGACTATGTTCTTTGAGTAAAGTTAAACACCTCACGTGTTGTACTAGCCTTGTGTAAAACATTATGACCATAATGTTGATAACAGAACATCTCGTCGAAGTTGGCTGTTCCATCATAAAACTCAACAGAAGAAAACACAGTTGAATGTCATAGGTCTTCTAACATTTCATATCTTGTGTCAATGTCCCAATCGTCAGAAACAGTACTGGCTGAGATAATGTCTTTCAATGAAATTTTAAACAAATGGAGAATTTGCAAAAGTTCAAAGGGACCATTCACAACAAATGAAGCCTTATCCCATACAATCCCATCCCAAACTGGAACAGCTGAAATGTTCCCTAGGGGCAAGTCTCTTTGCTCATGGTGTGATGATGCATGTGGTTTCAGGACCAAGTTCACAGAGTGTACAGCAGAACGTTCTGGGACGAAATGTTCATTCAAGAGAAAGAAGAACTCAGTCACAAAACCAATCCAAGCGATGAGGAAAAGTGATGCAATTCTAATCCAAAGGTGTAGCCATGGAGTAACAAAATATGTTCTGTTCAGCCAACAATAGAAACAAGTACCTTCAATTTTAACGGCAAGGGCGGTGGTGTGGCTGGAATTTCTGATGCAACCATAGAGAAGTCATCGAAGTCGAAGAAGTATCCAGACACCTGCCGGTCTATCCTTGGCAGCTCAGCAGGTTATAAGGAACTCGATGCAGATTTGGTCTATTGTGTATTTAGGTAGACCTTATTTATTTATGGCTTCCAAATAGAACTCTGTATTTCTTTACTTGTAGATTGCACAGTTGTAGTTGTTGTAGAAACAGGTAGAAGGTGTACCGCATTATTGTTTATTGTAGTTTCATGTTGTAGACTGCTGGATTCATTTGCAATTAATGCTTTCATCTGAACCTCCTGTATGGCAGCTAGAGAAGATTGGTAGCTACCCAGGAGTCTGCGTGGCCTAGTGAGGAGAATCGTCCACATAGTGTGAGTTGATCAGATCAATAGAGACAAATCTTTTGTCGGAGCGTCTGGCAACGGGTGGAAGAAGTACAGTCTGTGTACCTTCAGCAACCAGGACAAGAAGCACAGGTGCTCTGTGAGATGGCTTAAATTTTTGTTTGTCAATCTTTTTCCTGACTAGATCCCTGATGTATGGGATCAAGCCGGTCCTTGCCAGAATAGCCTTCACTTCTCTAGTGGCTGTGCATATTATTTGGACGTTGCTTTGTTCGTCCCAGAACTCATTTAGCTCCTGTAAAACAGCCAACCGTTCATTGATGTCAAATAGTGTTGCTGCTGCCACTGTGCTTGGGCTGTCAAGGTCTGGGACCCACATCTTAAACCTGTATAGTAGTATGACCACTCAGCGATTTTCTTGGCATGTTATTCAAGGCCCTCTGGACCCCATATAGGTGATGGACCCAAATGTGACCAGATCCTAGTACCCTTGCTGTTAAAGACAGTTTTAAGTTGTGATTCTTTTTCTTTATGACCTTATTTCCCTCTGGATGGTATGGAGATGAGAACGTAGAATCACACCCAAACTTTCCATGCCCTCTATGTAAGCCCGAGATCTAAACGTCGGGCCTGGTCTAAATGTAATGTGCCAACTGCGTCTGTCCCTATAAAAGAATTAAGGATGTTTTATAACCACTTGTGCTTCATCTGACCACAGTGGCCATGCAGAAATACACTGCCACCAAGATTTAATTTTATTGAAAAGAATTTATAAAGCTCACGTATGCCATGCGGCTTCATGGCGCTGATGAACACTAAAACCAGGAACAGGGGGAGCAGGAAGATTTTAGGCTGGGAAAGCTTTCAAGAAGAGATAAGTTTTGAGTGATTTTATATACAAGATATACTTGTAAGTCTCATCGGATGACAAGAGATCCCAGTGGTCCAGATATACACAAGCCAATGGCTTATTTGAAATCAAAAGAGGTGTCTGGTGTGGACATGCCATGGTAAGTCCCTTCATCTGCTGACATATGTCACATCTTAGGACAAAGTCCATGGTCTGTTTGTAAAGACCCGGCCACCAATAGTGTTGCTGCAATAGGGAAACCATTGCCGCCACCCGCGTGTTCAGAAGCCAGACCCTCATGTGCAGCCAGTATCAATCCCAGTCTGTGATCATTGTTTGGTATTAATCTGTCTCCCACTCCTGTAATCTGAGCATACAGTATGTTTTGTGTGTTTAGCTTGTAGGAGTACTTTAGTAGAAAGCCCATTGACAGGTGTGCATCATTGTGAGCATCCTTGAGGGTTACCATAATATCTTTGTCTATCCTTATACTTAAACAAGTTATCGCAGCAACTGCGGCATTGTGAACCGCCACTTTTGTGGCTTCATCCGCCTATTAAGTCCCTGCAACGTGCACAGCAACACGTTGATGACTCAATGCGTGTATTACTTAAGCCCGTAGCAAGCATTGATTCTGCTTCGCCACCTGTTCCCAAAGCATCTTGTGCTTCACTGTGCAGCCTTTTGAATCCTTGAATCCATTCTGAATCCAGTATTGAAGATACTCATTATATGACTGCATACAGTAATACAAATCACAAACAATGAGTGTGGGAAATCCAGCATCTGTATTCTGTGGTGCCAGAACTAGAGCCTTGAGTTCCGCCAACTGTGCCGTGCAGTTACCAAGTGACTGCATGTAGGTTTTTCAGGATGGAAGGTCCCATCATGCATACAGCCTTTTACGACAGTATTGCTGTTTTGTCTCCACAGCAGGTTACGCAGAACCATCAGTGTAAATAATGTAGTTATAACGATTTAGAGGCATGATTTCAATAGATAAAGAATATTCTTGTTCATATTGGAGAAATGCTTGTGTTTGTAATGTAGAGTCAAATCCGTAATCTACATATGTTGCAGTGAGGGAGTTTGCCCATTGTGTCCATCTTGGATGTAAGGCTTTTGCATTTGTATACTAGCTCTTGTAGCCGCCTCTAAGGTCAATACCACGCTCACATCAATGATTGGTTTCCCTGGTCATAGGGCACCTTCTCTCACTACAGCAGTCTGTACTGCAGTCAGTATTTTTTCTGTTGGTGCAAAACGCATTTCAGAATTTGTATAGAGATGTGTATAGAGATGTGATGTATAAGCAATCAGTACCGTGTCAACTTCATTGAACTTGACATATGTATAGCTTGATGTCCCCGATCACAAGGATCACCAGATTCATTGTGTTCACACATGAATATAAATGTTTGGAAGCTATCATGTCAGCTTGGACAGAACGTTAAATTTCTGTGAGCTTGTGTGTCCAGTGTGTTTCTGAAAAATCTGAAAAATCTGGACGCATTAGATCGTAGAATGGTTTTACCCGTTCTGCGTAATCAGGAAAGTATGTTCTGCCAAAATATAGAAATCCTAAAATGGATTGCAGTCTTTTCAGAGTCTTTGAAGGTTGGAGCAACGTCTAGGATTTTGCTTTCACTTGACAATTCGTACCCCAAGAATAAGACCATAAGGTGGGCAATTCTTGATTTTTTAAAATTGAATTAGTAGCTCATGTGAACAAATCCCAAAATGATGTGGTCCACTCTGGCCACTTGCTCATTCAGGTCATCGTCTGTTAAGTATATGTCATTGGCGGGAGGCGGAGCTAGCCGGCGAGAGGAATGGCCGCCTGAACTCGCGGCTCCGCCGTGTGAAGCCCTAACTATCCTTAATTATCCTTTGCTGGCAACGATCCGTGAGCGGCCCCTGCCCCCGCGACATACCTGGAGTGTGGGGGGCAGTCGGGCACTCCAGCGGCAGCGAGTGTGCGGCAGCGGGAGCTCAGAGAGGCGCTGCGCACCGGGGACCAGAGCCGCGGGCTAAAGTTGGGCGGGCGCCCGCGTGGCGTAGCACGGCGTGCGGCAGCGCCCGCCGCGAGGTGCCGGTCCCCTCCCCCATCTGGAGCACCGGGGGCGGACCGGCAGCGCAGCTGGGGCGGTCGGCCCCCCCGCGGCCCCTTCCACAACGGAGTCTGGCGGTCCTGGGACGCCTCCCCCCCGCCCCCCCCTCCGAGAGAACGAGGAAGTAATACGCCCCCCCCCTGTACTACAGCTGCCAGGGCCCTAACGCTGGCTGCCTCGGGACGAGGTGGAAGTGAGAACATTGCGGTGGACTGGGCGGGGGTGCCCCTACATGAGTGCGGCGAGGACCTGTCTTCAGCTGGACTGCTGCACCCTTCCTGAATTCGACGACTGCGAGGCGGAGGGCACAGGCACCCAGATTGGGAGCTCCTGAACTAGCGCCCGGAGGTGGGTGCCTATCATAGCTGGCACGAGTCGTACCCCCTGATCGGCGAGGCCCCCTCTGTCTGGCCCAGTGGGCCCCCTTTAAAACCGGCGCCGACGTGACTATACCTCCGTAGGCCCCGGCCTCGGTGCCAATATCCCTCAACCCGCGGGGCCCCGGCTAGGGGGGAGACTGGAGGCGACGAGCAACCTGCAGGCACTATATCCTTGTGCGCCATCACCTGGAGGGCTGCCTTGACGATCCTACGCGCCGGTGCGGCCTGCAGGAGTGGAGAGTGGCAACATGGGCAAGGGCGACAGAACTCAGAGTAACCTGCCCTTCTCGCAGAAGCGTCTGTTACAGCAGAGCCCAGTTGCTGAGGGCGGCCCGACGGAACGCTTGGTGGAGACTCCTAGCGTTGACACAGACTTAAAAACTATGCTGCTCTCTATGGAACAGGGTATCCAATCCAGCATCTCGGCCCTAGGGTCCAAGATTGACGCGATGTCCTATAGGATGGATCGGATGGCGGAGCGGCTGGACAAACACGCCGAGAGGCATGATATGGCAGAACGAAAAATTGACGGAAGTGGAGGAGGCGCAAACCGATCTTCATACGGCGCAAAAGAAGATGGAACGGATGATGCAGACATTGCAGGATAAAACCGAGGATTTGGAAGCACGTTCTCGGTGCTGTAACCTGCGCATCACGGGCCTTCCGGAGACTACAGCGACGGGCCCTATGGAGCGCTTTGTGGAACAGCTTCTTGTGAAACTCCTTGGCGACGGAGTGTTCTCCCACATGTTTACAGTGGAGAGAGCGCATAGATCGCTGGCGCCCAAGCCGCAGCCTGGGGCGCCTCCCCGCCCTATAATAGCGAAACTGCTCAACTACAGGGACAGGGACACTGCACTCCGCCTGGCACGCACGAAACAAAACCTACAATACGAGGGGTCGGCTATCTCCCTGTATCCGGATTTTACGGCTAAGGTGCAGGAGGAGCGGAAACAATTCATTCCACACAAAAAACGCCTACGGGAGATGGGTCTGGACTACGCACTGCTATATCCGGCCAAGTTACGGGTCAACAGAGGAGGCCATTCTCACATCTTTACGGATCCTAAAGTGCTGCAGCAGGCGATGAAGCGGTGGTCGAAGGAAGCTAAGGGAAGCTCGGACAAGAATCAAGGCGGCGACGACAGCGACAGCCGCTTGGATGAACAGGACTGAATTCTGTCAGGCTGGGTAGCCCTGCTGCCCGCTGGGTAGTCGGGGTGTGGACTTCGGATTCGCCCTTGTTGAGGGCTCCCTCAGGTAGGGTGTAGGACAACATGGTACATCTTCTGAGGACTGTAGGTCACACAAATAAGTGGTGGGGGGTGGGGAGTGGGAGGGGGGGTGGCTATGTGCGCGGCTTCTGTGCCCCCCCCCCTGTCCAGGTGCCTGTTGGGGCATGATTTCTTCAAGTAACTGTTGGGGGTCGACGGAACTAGGCCTGGGATCATTTACTGCTTGGGGGCCTGGTGTGCGTCTCGCGGGGGCGCTGCGGCACTGCTTATTGTTATGATGTTGAATGTTGCACTGATCGAGGGCTTTTGTGCACGGCGGGGGCGGGGAGAGAGGCTGACGAGCGCTCTGAGATATAGGTAGAGAATAGTATGACACTTGGCTACCTAGGCCCCCGCGCGTTTAGCACACTGTGTTGTTGGTTAACTTCAGTTGAGGTGGGATTGCTGGGGAGTGGGGTGGGTACAACACTGTCGGACCGGGTTGGGGTGGGAGTGCTGTGGGTGGGGGGATGGAGGGAAATGTTTGGGGGTTGGCTGTTTCTGGGTAGGGGAGGTTGGGTGGGAGATGGGGGGGACGGGGGGCTATTTCCTGACTGTTCGCTACACCCTTTGAAAGCTGTGTGGTATGTTGGTGGTATGAAGATGCTATGCTATTACTTTACTCCGATGGCTAGTGCCCAGGTGACTGACTCGCACAATCCTCCGGATACCCTCAGAGTATTAACTTGGAACGTCCGGGGTCTTAATGACCACAGGAAACTGAGGAGAGTACTCCACTATCTACAAAGGCATCAGGTGGACTTGGCCCTCATCCAAGAAACGCACTTACCACTCACGAGCGGGATACTACGACATAGGGGTTTGGCAGGCAACTC
This sequence comes from Lissotriton vulgaris, assembly GCF_964263255.1. NCBI lineage: Eukaryota > Metazoa > Chordata > Amphibia > Caudata > Salamandridae > Lissotriton > Lissotriton vulgaris. The sequence continues at coordinate 635,565,725 of NC_141695.1, forward strand.
TACAGCGGCAGGCTACACTACACACTCTAGGGGCGTCCTGACGTGGGTGAACCCACGCTCTAAACTGGTCCTTCGTCCGCTTAAGGCAGATCCCGAGGGCCGCTACCTCATCTCGAAGTGCGGGGGTAGGGGCCATGACTTTATAGTGGTAAATGTCTATGGCCCGAACTATGACTCCCCCGATTTCTATGCCCGCTTAGCCCTCTGTTGCAGATCATACACCTCGGCGCATATGCTTTGGGGGGGCGATTTTAACTTAGTCCTAGACCGAAGGCCGGCTGCAGCAGCGGTGACCCTACAGGCAGAACTGCTGACTTTAGATTTAGTGGATGTCTGGAGGAGCAGGAACGCGGGCAGGGGTGGGTTCACACACTACTCTTCCTTTCATGATATACATACCAGGATTGATTACTGGTTGGCCTCTCACTCCATCACCAGCCAAATTGTGCAATGCTCCGTACTCCCGCGAACACTGTCCGACCACTCCCCAGTTCTGCTGGTCCTTGCGACGCCAAACCGCAGGATACCCCCATTCGCCTGGCGCTTCCCACCGTATGCCTTACTTGACGACACCTTTAGAGGGGAACTGGCGGAGGAAATAGATGTCTTCTTTGAAAAGAACCTGGGTTCGGTGGATAACTTCCACACGATATGGGAGGCCCTTAAGGTCTTTATCCGCGGGATAGCCATGGCCAAGCATTCCAGCGTGCTGAAGGCCATACGACAGCGGCTACGCACCTTGGAATCCCAACTAGCGGACCTCGAGACGAGACTCCTGACTGACCCTGACCCCGCTTTGACGGATAGGCTGAGATCTCTCATCTCGGAGTTCAATGAAGAGGCGGACAGAGAGGTCTGTTACATGGGGAAATACGCCTCGGCGAGGGACTTATGGTGAGAGCGATCGTCCTAGCTCACTGCTAGCAAGACTATTGCGAGACGACAAAAAGAGCCCTCGAGTGGCGGAGCTCGAAACACCGTGAGGACATATAGTCACGGCGGAAGCGGACATTCTCTCTACTTTCCGCAACAACTATTCGGACCTGTACACTACCAAGACACACGACCTTGAGGCTGACATTGACGATTACCTGGAACATATACAACTACCATTCTTGGCGCAATCTGATAGAGAGTTTGTCATGTCACCGATTCAAGCGGACGAGCTCTCTGAGGCCTTAGCCTCCATGCGTGTCCACAGCGCTCCCGGGATCGACGGCTTGACAGTAGGCTTCTATAAGGCCTTCAAGGACAAACTTTTCCCTCATCTACTATCCCTGTTTGACGAGGTGTGCGAAGAAGGCAGCATGCCCAGCACTATGAGGGAGGCCCTCTTGGTCACCATACTGAAGCCGGGCAAGCCCCCTGGTGTCTGCAGTTCGTACAGACCGATTTCGCTCCTAAATCTAGACGCTAAACTTTACGCCAAGGTCCTGGCCACCCGACTGGCCCTTATAGCCCCGGAGGTGGTTGCCCCAGAACAATCCGGTTTTATACCGGGAAGGAATCTGTCCTATAACATACGCACGGTACTGGGCACCATGCAGCATGTGCGCCAGGATGCGAAGGCTGTCACAAACTTCCTTGACATGGAGAAGGCGTTCGACTCCGTTGAATGGCCTTTCATGCTGAAGGTCTTGCGGCGCATGGGACTAGGTGAGCAGTTCTTGCAAATGGTAGGCGCCCTGTACTGGAGACCGGTGGCCCGGGTGCGGCTGGGGGACCAGGTTTCGGACCCTTTTCACATCAGCAGAGGCACGAGGCAGGGCTGTCCCCTGTCCCCGTTGCTGTACGCTTTGGTCGCTGAACCACTCGCGTGCGCACTCCGGGAGTATCATTGGCATAGGGCTGGTTAGCTTCCCGTCCTACAAAATAATCATCTCGACGTATGCGGACGCTACGCTACTGTACGCACGGAATCCGGAGTTCAACCTGTCCCCTGTTCTGCGGGAGGTGGTGCACTTCGGCGCCCTCTCGGGTCTTAAGGTTAACTGGGAGAAGTCGGTGGCATTCCCACTGACCCTGGTGATGGATCGTTTTGAAATGGAATACCTGCTGCACTGGTCGACAGAACCGGTGCGGTATCTTGGCATTAAGATTCACACAGACCCGGAGATACTTTTCTCTGAGAACTATGGGGTGGCTTTTAGCAAATGCGAAGAAGACGTGGCCCGCTGGTGGAAACTCCCGCTTTCCCTGATGGGCCGAGTGGCCATCATGAAGATGGGGATTCTCCCGAGATTCTTATTCCTATTCTCTGCCCTACCCATAATTCTGTCCAGAGCCTTCTTCCGGAATCTCACTACACTTATGACCCGCTTAGCTTGGGGGGGTGGACAGCCGCGCGTCCGGTGGCGTACACTTACGCTCCCGTGTGAACTGGGCGGACTGGGTGCGCCTGACCTGGAGAGATATTATAGAGTGGCCCAGGCCGCGCACCTGCACACGTGGATTCATGGGGACAAGAACATCCCGCACGTACGGATGGAACGGCTTTTCGCGGAACCTCTCCCACTCCCGGCCACGGTCTGCACTCCAGTTGATCGTCGGGTGGGCGTATTGGACTCGATAACGGCAACAAAGCATGCATGTCATGCTCTAATGCAGGCTAGGGAGGACGTACTGTTATACTCCCCTGCGATGGCGGTAGAGTGGCTACAGTGGCTGGCTCCCATCGGAGACGGGAACGTACTCCGAGCACTGCATGAGCTGGGCCTCAATATTGCGGGAGATCTATTTGAGAACGGTAAGGCCAAAACATGGGATCAGGTTGCGCAGGGTGTCGAGAACCCGACACTCTTGCAGAGGTTTCAGTTCCACAGACTTAGAAGTGCCTTACGCGACAGGCTAGGGCCGGAGCTCATAGAGCCGCCAGACATTCCGGAGCTCTCGTACGTCATAGTGACAGCCTCCCCACGGCATTTGACGATGCATCTGTACAAATGCATTGCCTCCCACAGAGCACAGGAGCCTTCCAAGGCCCGATTGGCCTGGCAAATTGACCTAGAGGCAGAAATAGATGACTCGATGTGGGCATATTGTTGTGCCAATACTAGAAAGGTGTCGCCGAACGGACGACAGGTTGGTACACTTTAAATTCCTACAGAGAGTGTATTACACTCCTGAACGGCTGCATCGCTATGGCCTCAGACAGTCCCCGGACTGCGAGCGTTGCCATGCTCCAGTGGCGGACTTCCTACATCTGGCGTGGGGCTGCCGCAAGATATATGAGTTTTGGGAGGCGGTTATCTCGGAATTGAGCGAGATATTGGAACATGACTTGCCTATGGACCCTGCTCTGGCACTTCTGGGCTATTCAAGGTCGTTGCCGGTGGCGTGTAGGAGGCTGGCAGACATGGGGTTATTGTTGGCGAAACGTACGGTGGCACGGTGCTGGATGAGAGGGCCGACCCCGACCAAGAAACGCTGAGCCAGGGACATGGTATATTGCTGCACGCAAGCTGAACACTACAGCGAGCTCCTAGCTCCCACCAGCAGGCCGAAAAACTTTTGGAGCTTATATACCATCTTCAGAAACACCAGGGAAGCGGCAGAGGACGCACAACGGGAGGGAGAGGAGGATACACAATAACGGGCATGCACACTGAGCACCTTAGAGGCCTCAATAGAGGAAGGGAGCACTTCAAATGGAATGGCGATGCGATGGCTGCGCGGAGTATTGAAGCCTGGCTGTCCCAGGGCGGGGAACGGACGATACCACACAAGGGGGACCCCGGGGGGCGGGGGTGACACTTGCCCGGCCTGTCCAGAGGGAGGTACACCAGGGGCGAGAGGGGCGGACACCAACACGACACTACACTTGGCACTGCACCCAATGGGTGGGTTGGCGAACGGGTAGGGCAGCAAGAGGGAGAAGGGTTTGGGGAAGTACTATGGGAGGTTATTCTTCCTAGTTTGACTCTGAAGGGAGAGGGTAGTTCACTGTTGGGGGGGGGGGTTAAAACACAAAACACACCTACATTTCTAGCTTTACAGCGTGCGGCCTACACAACCTGACCTCTGTAAGTGCACAGGCACTGTCATGTGCTCACCCATGATGTCGGAGGGAGTCTGCGATTGAGATCTCCACTAGCTTGGGCTGGTGCGCCGCCGTACCCCCGGGTTGACGGCGTCCAGCTGTGTACTTTGCATGAACTGTATAGAGTCTACTTGCATCGTTTTGCCTTTATCGCATCGCCGGCCTGGGAGGTTGTAGGCGGAATGCTGTGTACGACTGGAATCATGTTAATAAAGGTGTTAAAAAAAAAAAAAAGTATATGTCATTGGCATATGATAATGCCTGATCATCATAGCTTTCTAATAATTTTGTGACTCTGACTGAAAACAGCCTGGGCTATACGTATGGAGGTAAATGGCAGGATTGTTTCCGCGACCCTAGCACTGTGAAGATGGTCATATATCTGCTTCCAGGTGCTTTATTTGGGCCGAGGAATCATTTGAGATATCTAGTGTTGTTTTGTATTTCGTCTGTATGATGTTATTCATTGGTGCAGCTCTGTGTGCATTTTGTACTGCACATGTAGCTATGTTCAAATAGCTGTAATCTAATACTAGACTATATGATCTGGTTTCATTACGGGAAACAAATGATTATTCATAGAGGAGGTGCATGTTTCAATTACACCTTGGTTTTCTTTCTAGTTGTTCTAATATTTCCCTAAGGTTGGGGGATTGTCCTTAATGGTATATCATGATAAGGTGAATCGTCATCCCAACCAATGGTTGTGGTATAATGCTGGAGCTAGCGCTAACGCCCACTCCCTGGGGTATGATGGTTTAATTAATTCAGGAATGAGGTTGAAGAATGCTGGCAAAATTACAGTTTCCCCTTTTGGGCAATCCATCACAAGGTTGGGTGGCCAATCTTGTTTGCCAGCAGGATGTCATAACCTTGAGTGAGTTCCTCCCAAAAGAGGGCATTAATAAATCTGGCAATGTCCCCTTCCAACCGTAGTTGGACCTCATATAATCGGTGTAGGACGCTTACCCTGGCATTCAGTATTTCCACCATGATATACTCACTCAGCGCTACTCCCACCAGACACTCCATCAGGTTCTGGCTAACTATTGTGACTTCTGCCACGCTGTCCAGCATTGTCAATGCCCACTCCCCGTTCAGAAGCAGAGTCCTCAAAATTTGAGGCATGCCTTATTTTCAGCCCAACTACCTATTTGTTTTTGAATTGAGGTTTTGTTATTTTATGTTTGTATTCATTCATTCATGTTTAATTATGTAGCCAGACAAGCTTTTAGAGTCCTTCCTTTGTTTCATGTGCTCTTCTGGTATCCGCTCTGACCGCCCTCCTCTCTCTGAACCTCTAACGGAGGAATGCTGTAAGGAACCTGCATCAATATACTGATACCTATCAGGCGGTTTAACATTATCATGGTTACCTAGATTGTAACGTTTTTCTGTAGGTTCCTGTATGGGAGACTCACCCCGTGATTTAGTTTTTTCCTTGTTTTTCATATTGTCCCACTTCTTCTTTGTTGAAGAATCAGGTGCTTGCTCAGAGTTATCCTTTCCGTAGCATAGGTTTCTTTGATAATTATAGATAATTTGTGCTCCTGCTGGGCAGGAGTCAAACTCCTTAGGCGTTGGCGTATAGCTAATGTTGCTGCTCCCCTTTTAATATTGCTCAGCATTATGGCAGATACTGTGGCAAAACTGCCCATCAGTTTCATCCTCAAGTCCAGAGTAGGTGCTGCCCTGTGTTCTTTCTGCACTTGTTTCAGAACTTCAGGTAAAACTGCCAGCGTAGGGGTACCATGTGTTCTGTTATATACTGCATCAAATACTGTATGCCAAGTGGCACAGTCTTACCGGGGGAGCCATCCCCATTGGCCAGCAAATTGTTTGTATTCTGTGTTTCTCCTGCAGGCCCTTATGAGGGAACACTACTTCAAGCAGGTTAATTTTTTGTACAAACCTATACTGAATTTCTTCTCTTTTAGTGGGAATTTTACCTATAAATCCATTCAGAGATTGTGATATATAGATGATGATCTGGCCACGTGACACAAATAATTTTTACCACTTCAATACAATCCGGAGTAGGATTAAGCTCATGTAGAGACATGTTAGGTGGGAAAGTGGAGTAGATAGATAGAATTTTATCCTGAAAGAATTCTGAGAGGCCATTACTAAGGGTAGAAGATGGAGTCACAGAGCTTTCAAGAGCAGCCGGTATGGTGAAGCATTGAGCAATTTAGAATAATGCTTTGGCTGAATTGTCGGCCGACTTGATCTTGTGTGAAAATTTGTCTCGCATAGCATTACGTTTGAGTCTGTGGAACTTTTTTAGGGCTTATAGGAACACTTGGCCATGGGATTATATGCGTGTCTCCAGGAGCGTTCCAATTTCTTACAAAGACGTTTCTCTGCCCGAAGTTCCATTAAAAAACCACAGGCAGATTTTTTTTTTCTGGAAAATATTCTAGATCTGGGAGGTGCCACCTTATCTAAGACATTAGTAACCCAGCTATTGAAGCTGGATATGTCTTTGTTGGGATTCCCTGAGGGGGGTCTTATGAATTAAAGGAGTCATAGAATCAGAAGTGACCTTCCTCCAATCTCTCCTTATCTCTGGAATATGCTTATGGCCATTGCTGCGGTGTGTGGCATGAAAGATGAATGACATAAATAAATGATCTGTCCAAGTCAGAGGTAGTGGGGCCTTAACCAGAAGGTAGGGGTCATTCAAAAAGATGAGGTCCAGCATGTGGCCAGCGTCATGAGTAGGAGCAGTGACTCTTTGTGTCAAGTTGAACCCATCAAGAGTTTCCGCCTGCTGGAGGGCCTTACTGTATTTTTCATTGTCCATATGGACGTCGAATTCGCCCATAATAGTGAAGCTGGCGTATTTCAATGAAAGATCAGCGGTTATATCACAGAATTTTGCTAAGTGGCAGCTTGGTGTACTGGAGGGATCTATACACCAATATCCCGGCCACCGATATGGAGGATTGACACAGAAAGACATAGCTTCCTTGATTCCTATGTGTTCAATCCTCCTACAGGAGATTTTCCAGCCCTCCCTCAGAACTATAGCCACTCCACGTCCAGTCTTGTTGCCTCCTCTATTGGCACACGTCATACGGAAGTCAGGAGGTATCACCAGCATCAGGTCAGGATTGGAACTCTCATTGAGCCATGTTTCAGTGAGAAACATTCGGTCCCATTGGTTAAATTCCAGGGAAAGCCAAATATCCTCTGCACGTCTAGGGAGGGATCTTCAGTTAATTAAACACACCCTGCCATAAGTACTCCTGGTCCGTACCTGTTTCATGGGGGGCGCTGGAGTCGATAAACAATCGATAGGCTTCTCATAGCCTAAGTTTAAAGTTTACATGATGCCTGAGCAACATCTCGGATTGAATGACTCAAAATCGCCTAAAGCTGAACACTGAGTAAACTGAGGTGCTCTTCTTTAACCAATCGGTCCCACCTCCCTCCATGCTGTGGTGGCCACCAGAACTGAATCCCCCTCCTGTTCCAATGGAGTCTGTAAGAAATTTGGATTTCAAATTCGACAATGCTCTCTCCTGTAAGGCCCAGATCAGTCAGGTCTCCATATGCTTCTGGAAGCTGCGCACCCTGAGGAAATTCCTCCACTTCTCCCGTTGGATTGTAGGCGTACTGTAGTTGATGCCTTGGTTGCATCCTGCCTGGACTACTCTAACAGCCTATACTTAGGTCTCCCAGCATATTTGATCCGCAGATTACAAATGGTTCCGAATGCTGCAGCTAGATTGATCTGCAAGGTGCCTTTCCATCATTTCATGTCTCTACACCTGCAAATCTTCACTGGCTGCCTGTCAGCAGAAAAATTGAATTTAAGGCACTCACCATGACATATAGAGCCACCACGGGTCGGGCCTGATATATCTAATACTCAGACTGCAAAGCTACCAACACGACTGGGTCCTGAGATCCAACCATTTGAATGTGCTCACTACTCCCCACTTTCGTAAGGTCAGGATAGTCGGCAGAGCCTTTGTGGTTAGAACCGCGAAGCTCTGGAATACATGCCCTTACATATCCGCAAAAAGGAACCAGAATCAACTTTCTGGAAAGCTTTGCAGACCTAGTTGTTCAATCGCACTTAGCCCATGCTCCTGTAATCAATGCGCTATCCTGCAGTCTTAGCGCCAGGACACCTCCGTTGGAGGTAGCCGTGCGCTCAATACATTTTCCAAATAAATAAAAGAAATAATGCTGCCTCAAACATTTGGCTTGCAACAAGCTATGTATGTTACATTTGTCTGTCAGCAAATTCATTTTAGACCATACCTTAATGTTTTTAAGAATGTTTCGCTATGTACTAATACTCGTGCATTTGACTGCTATGGGATAATGCTGCCTCAAACTTTCGGCTTGCAACAAGCTATGTTAATGTAGTATCTTGTTATTCTCTATGCTTTCTCTCCCTACCTCTATTGAAATGTTGATGTGATGCATCTAACAGAATGTTGGTGATCTGCCTGACAGATTACAGTTAGCTGGGCTGAGCACCATGTTGGATGCTCCTGGTGGGGTCTCTCTATACAACTTGGAATAAAGCATCTCAAAATACTTCTCTATGTATGGACTTCTCATCATTACATTCATGGCGATGATCTAAAGAAAGAACCTACACCGGTCAAGTCTGGAAGTACTTCAAGCTGTTTGAAATTAAGAAAAGAAGCTACAAACCAGGAAAGGACCTCCTGCAACAAGAAAAGTTACCCCAACTGCCAGCATGACCCCACCAGTGACCTACAAGCGGTCGCCCACAGCAGTCTGGCAGTCGTCCTGTGTAACAGTGTGTCTAAAAATTTTAAAGTGGAGCTGTGCCCTGACTTTGGGTAAACGTGTCTGCTGTGATTTTGGGACTCACGCTTTATCCTCACATGAGAGTAAGCATTTTATTGGGCAATTTTGCATTTTGTCCTATTTACAAGGAGAGCCACTGTCCTATTTACAAGGGGAGCCACTGTCCTATTTACAAGGAGAGCGTACTTTTTTTGCTGTTTTGGAACTGTGCCCTCAAGAAAAAACTTTAATCTTGTTAGTTCCTGGCTCATCCTGTGCTGTTCCTTCACATGAGAGTAAGCTGTATCTCTCTGGGAAGATGTGTGACTGTTTAACTATGGATACATTAAGCAGTGTTGACTTTTCTTTATTGGTTGCTTTTTATTTAAGTCTTTGCCAGGAGGAGACATTTCTCTACAAAGCTGGTTCTCCAGTATTAGGGGTGTCTTTCATAGATTCACATGCCTGAATTATTCCCCGTCGTCGGAGTGGGAGTCCCACGGTATATATAAAAGCAATAAAATGCCATAATACATATAGCAAATATCAGAAACACCCAACCAGGAAGTAAAGTAGCACCAGCTACAGTAGAAAAAACCTTCACAATCGTGACTATCCTAGTCATTATGTCTTAGTCCAAACTGCAGCCTATCAGGCAACAGCACCCACCAGAATGTTCTCCCCAGAGGCTCAGGCTCACAGATTTTCTACCGCACGTCGTGTGAAGCGAGTCTCCCTGAGCTCTGCTCAGTTTTTCTTCTAGATCAGTTAGTTTCTTCAAGTTTTACAGATGTCTTCTTCAAAATCCCTGTTCAGGGCCTCTGATTCTTGTGGGAAGCAAAGACTATTCAAAGAAGATCCCCACAAAAAATGTTTATATTGCCTTAGGCAAAGGAGTGCAAGATCTGCCGGACCTTCCCCCCTAAGACCATCAGGGATAGAGAAGGACGACTGCTGTTGTGGCTTAACAGACTCAAGGACAAGGAGGACCCTTTGTCTGAGGTAGGAAGCATTGCCTCTGGTTCTTCATTTCTTTCTACTAAGAGGAAGGCTGAAACTGAAGTTTCATCTCCAAGGGCGAAGATGGCGAAGAAGGCCCAATCCTCTCTGGATACTCCTGGGCGTAGTGATTCAAAAAAGACTCTTCCACCTAGTAAGGTGGATAGTACGCCCTCTAAGAAGTCTGGAAAATCTGCAGTTCCCAAGAAATCTTCAAAATCTGTGCCTCCTCAGTTGCCACCTTTGACAATTTCAACGTCAAAAAAGGACTGTGTTTCCTCTCATGTGGCCACGTCTACCACCTGCACTATGACTTTCTCCTCTCCAAAGCCGACTCTTGTCATGTCTTCGGCCTCATCGCCTACGCTGGTTCATGTACAGATCAGGCCTATCTCGTCGTCAACAATTGTCCCGTCGGCGACGGCTAAGGTACCGTCGACGAGTTCCTCATCTACGATTATGATGTCGACGGTTGGCTCCCCGTCTACGAAGAAAATTGTACCGTCGACGAAGCTCTCGCCGACGACGTTACCGTCGACGATGAAATCCACGTCGATGACGAAATCCACGTCGACGAAGCTACCGCCGACGACCTCGACGGCGTCCCCGTCGACGATGTTACCGTCGACGACCTCGTCGACAAAGAAATCCTCGTCAACGATGAAAACCACGTCAACGAAGTTACCGTCGACGACCTCGACGACGGCCCAGTCGAGGATGGTACCGTCGACGAGGCAACCGATTCAACAGCAAACGGAGATCCTATCGACGCCGCCTCTTTCAAGCTGCACTACCTTACAAGTCTGGTCAGCACAGACATCAGGGATTCCGTTACCATCGCCTGCAACTACAGCTACGCTGTTGAAGAAAAGGGCTACTACCGAGGCGATTCCTTCTACGCTAGTAGTGCCAGAGAAACTTTTGGATTCCGATGAGGAAGGATCCTATGAAGATGAAAACTTTGGAGCAGCCAGAAGTCCATCTGACCTCCGAATTAAGGTTCAAGATGATATGGAGGAAGAAATGGATGAAACAGAGCCTAGGTCACATGAGGACAGGCCTACTCCCGGCATGCAGATGCCTGAGGAATTGTTTCGCAATTTACAGTATATGCTCAGTGACTATTATAGGCGTTTCCCACCTTCAGAGTCAGGTGAATCTCAGGTATCTACGCCAAGATCTAAAACAGCGACACCGCTTTCTAAGCAGACACAGCCAGTGGTTTCTGTGACGTTGGAGGAAGGACGTCCAGCATTATCTGCGTCGCAAGTCACAGCTCCTCAAACAGGAGATGAAGAGTTCTCAGATCATGAGGATCAAGAAGAAGGAGAATTGGACAATAGGTCAGAATCGTCAGAGTATGAAGATTATAATGCAAACACGCCCTCTCCGGCAGAACCTACTACATCTGAGTCACCACCTGTGGACATTGCCTCATTCCACAAGATCATGATAGAGCAACAAAGAGTTTCATGATAACCATGGAGTCAAAACAAGAAGACTGCTTCTTGTATGATTTCAAATCTACACCACAAAAACAGAGTTGGACCATACCAATCATAGAATTCATCTGGAAGGAAGGACTGAAGATCATGTCCAAGCCAAATTCTTTGCCAGCAGTGCTCCGAGAGTAGATAAGAAATATAGGGCGCCAAATTCATCTCCAGCGTGCCTTATTGGACAAGCTAAAGCAGACTCTGTAGTAGCGCAGGCAGCGCAAAAGAGGTCTTCTAACCCAACATCTCAGGTCTCTGTTCCACCAGACAAGGACGGAAGACGCCTAGATTCTATCGGGACGAAAGTTTCTACTATTGCAGCTTCGACCATTAGGGCCGCAAACTCCCTAGCCATATTGGGGAGATACGATAGGCAGATGTGGTCGGACATCTCGCCGCATGTGGACAAACTTCCCGAGCCAGATCGAGCTGAAGCGAAGAAGATCCTTCAGGAAGGAGAGTGCGTCTCATCTGAGATGATTGATGCTGCAGTGGACGTTGCTGTCACAGGATTTCGTCATCTAGCGGGTGCAGCTGTTCTCAGGAGGCAAGGATGGTTGAAGGCAACATCCTTTCGGCAGGAGGTCCAAACAAGGATTATAGATATGGCATTTGATGGAGAATACTTATTTGGAAAGCATGTTGACGATGCTCTTGAGGCCATCAGAAAGGATACTGAGGCAGCACGTTCGCTGGGCACCCTACAATACCGGAAGTCTTCCTTTCGTGGAGCAAGAGGAAGAGGGAATTTCTCTAATAGAGGAGGCTATAACCAACAGCGCTCCTATACTTCCGCCCAGGGAAACCAAAGATTCCAGCCATGTCGGCAACAGACTTACGGACAGAGAAAAGGAAATTTCTCTCAGCCTCGAGGAAAATCTAACTATCGAGGAAGAGACAATAAGAAGTGAGGAACGCATCCTGCCACCACTTTGTCCCAACCCGAACCAAATTGGAGGAAAAATATCCCCAAATTACTTAAATTGGTCCAAAATTACCACAGACAAATGGGTTCTGGATGTGGTAGCCAGAGGTCACATTTTGGAATTCGTAAAAACTCCCCCAAATTGCCCTCCAAGAGGACCGCCTCCAGCGCACCTCAAGGAGCTGTTTGCCCAGATCAACACTATGATTCGGAAGGGAGCAATAGAAAGGGTACCTCATCATCAGAAAGGAAAAGGCTTCTACTCAAGATTTTTCCTTATTCGCAAAAAGTCGGGGGAATGGCGTCCCATCCTCGACCTGCGTGCCCTAAACAAATTCCTCAAAAAGCTGACATTCAGGATGCTGACACTTCAAGAAATCCTCCAATTTCTTTCGGCGGGAGAGTATATGGCAACACTCGGCCTTCAGGATGCATACTTCCACGTACCAATTTTTCCCAGGCACCGGAAGTTTCTAAGGTTCAGAGTGGCTGGCAGGGACTTCCAGTTCAAAGTTCTTCCATTTGGACTGCGCTCAGCCTCCAGACTGTTTACGAAGATACTGGCCCCGGTGGCAGCCCATCTTCGGTTGCAATCGATACAGATATATCCATATCTAGACGATTGCCTTATCAAGGCCAGTTCTTTCGACATGGTGCAAGCTCACATTCAAACAACTCTGTCACTGATGCAAAGCCTGGGTTTCTCAGTGAACTTCGAGAAATCGCACCTCACGCCAGCAAGGAGAAAGACTTTCTTGGGAGCGACACTGGACACCAAGCTCGCCCAAGTATTTATCTCAAAGGAAAGACAGGAAAAGATACAACGGTTGGCTGCGGCACTGTTATTAAAAAGGTGCGTTTCAGTGCGCATGTTCAAGTCCTTCATCCGGATGATTTCTTCCTGTATTCTTCTCACCCCCCAACTGTCGTCTTCGGATGAGGCCCTTGCAAGAGGAGCTCGGTCGCCAGTGGATTCAGGTGTCGGGGTCCTTTGAGGATATCATCCAAATAACGCCTCGAATGCGAGAAGCGATACAATGGTGGAGTCAAGGATCCAACATACAAATGGGATGCTCTTTCCTCACGGAAGTGCCCACGTTCATAGTAACGACGGACGCTTCTATGACAGGCTGGGGTGCACACCTCCAAGGCATGACGGTCAGCGGAAAATGGAACAAGATCCAAATGAGATGGCACATAAACAGGCTAGAATTGCACGCCATCTTTCTAGCCCTGAAGTCCTTTCAAGCGACCCTAGAAGGCGCCACAGTTTTGATTCGGACAGACAACACCACCTGCATGCATTATCTAAACAAGCAGGGACGCACGAGATCAGCCCGGTTGTCGCAGCAAGCACAAGAGATTTGGAGTTGGGCCCTGACTCACAGTATCCATCTGTCAGCGGTCCATGTCCCGGGAATCGCAAATGTGTTAGCGGACTCTCTCAGCAGGTCCACGGGCTGCACTCACGAGTGGAAATTACATCACCCATCTCTAGACCGCATCTTTCAGATATGGGGGCATCCGGATCTGGACTTGTTTGCGACACACCAGAACCGAAAATGCCCATACTTTGCAAGTTGGGTTCCCCACAAGGACTCGTGCGGGGATGCCCTTTCGCTGAATTGGAATCAAATATTCGCATACGCTTTTCCACCGATACCTCTGATCCCGAAAGTCATCAAGAAGATGAAGAAGCAGCCATGCCGGTTGATACTGATTGCTCCACGATGGCCCCGGCAATACTGGTTCACTGAGCTACTCCTTCTCTCGGAATGTAACCCTATCCAACTTCCTCGCATTCCGAATCTTCTCTCCACCCAGAAAGGCAGGGTGTACCATCCGGACCCGAACTCGCTGAAATTGTAAGCTTGGCTCCTCAGCACATGGAATTTGCACACTTAAACATTCCACATGATTGCCAGGAGGTACTGGCAAAGGCCAGAGCTCCAGCCACGATCAAGACCTACAAACTTAAGTGGAGGCGTTTCTGTGCATGGTGCCAATCTAATGGTCTTCATCCCATTCATGCCAAACCAGAGCAAATCCTTCCTTTATTTTTGCATTTGGCCAGATTGGGTTTGGCACATTCTACTCTTTTTTTTTTGTAAAATGTTTTATTTTGCAATTAACAAAAAGGAAAAGAAAACACAATAAGCCGCACCGGGGCGACACACATGTTCCCACACAGTGGGAAATGAAGCAATTTAAGACGGTGGTAATGCCACAATGCTAAGAGAAAAATCAGGCAATGAGGACAAGCACTAGTAGAAAAAGCAAAACCCAAAAATAGTGCTCCTTAGGAGCTAAGTCTTTGCGAAATCAAATTGTCCCTTCAAGCAGGTCTTCGAGCAACCCAAAGATCACAAACATGCACCATCCGTGGAAAGTAGGCACCCCGGTTGCAACACTGAAAAGAAAGGAAAAAAAAATACAACTCCCCAGCCCCTACCCCCCCCCCCCCCTCCTCCCCCCTTGACAGCGACACAAACATACCACAGTCATTCAGCAGGCACACTAAAGTTGGAAGAGGTGTAAGGATCTCAATGATGCTGGGCAAACCGCTGAAGGTAGGCCAGTAGACAGGAAGGCTACCAAGGGACCCCACACGTGCTTAAAGTTCTTGTAATTACCAAGGAAGATGTCCGCCATTCTTTCCAGACTCAGAAGTCTCCAGAGCCTCGCGTGTCAAAGGGAAATCGCCGGTGCCTCCTTCTGTTTCCAAGCCGCCGCCAGCGTAAGCTTGGCTGCTCCCAAGCACAGCCATAAGATTTTCTTATCCGCGCGCGTCTGGTGCTCAAGACCTGGGTCCCGTAGGCCCAGGAGCACAAAGGCCAAAGAGTTCTCAATAGGGTATCGCAGGATATCCTTGAAATGGGAAAGAATTTCATCCCAGAACGGCTTGATTATTGGGCAATCCCACCAAATGTGGCGGAAGTCCCCCAGAAGGCCACAACCCCTCCAGCACTTGTCCGAGGTAGCCGGGTAGATACGATGGAGCCGTGTCGGAACCATATACCACTGCGTGAGAGTCTTTAAATGAGCCTCCCGTAAGTGGATCGAGTGATTGAATTGGGTCATATCTCTCCACAGCGCTGACCATTCGGCGTCGGCGATGTCCCTCCTCACCATCTCCTCCCACTGCTCCATATAGCGTGGCCTGGGTGACAGCTCGGACTGAAGCAGCAGCTGATATAGGAAGGAAATGGCTCCCTTCATGGTGGACGTCCGCAGCAGAAAAGCCTCAAATTTCGAAGGAGGCCTCGTGGCCGCCTCCAGCACCCCCGGCGACGTGGCCCAATGAAGCAATTGAACATGCCTATATCTATCAGTTTGCGGCACCTGGTAGTCCCGCACGCAATTAGCAAAGGTCAAAGGGTCAGGGCGGTGAAACAAGTGAAGCAGCGCCCTGCATCCACCCTCTCTCCATGCGTCAAAGGGCCCCTCAGCAAGCGCCAGCGGGAAGGCCGGGTTGAAATGCAATGGCGTGAACGGAGATGGGAAGGTCGTCCACCTCTCATCACCAGCCAAGGTGTCCCATACCTTCAGTGTAGTGCCCGTGGGGGTACTGATGTAAGCATTCACGGGGCGATCCCTCTTCGGTTTCCAGGCTAAATCCCAGATGGACCGACCCACCACGCTCCGGTCCATATGCAGCCAGTGTTTTTCAGAGAACTGCTGCGACCATTCCACCATGACCCTCAGT
Source organism: Lissotriton vulgaris (assembly GCF_964263255.1). Lineage (NCBI taxonomy): Eukaryota > Metazoa > Chordata > Amphibia > Caudata > Salamandridae > Lissotriton > Lissotriton vulgaris. The sequence goes on from NC_141695.1 coordinate 635,581,666, forward strand.
TGGGCAGCCTTATAATAGAGGCGCAGGTCCGGGAGACCCACCCCACCTTCCGACCGTGGTTGGCGAAGAAGCACGAAGGACAGACGCGCTCGGCCCCCTTGCCAGACAAATTTCAATACCATCGTTTTGAGTTGCCGGAATTAAGCGCTATCCAGCGGAATTGGCAAGGCCTGGAATAGGTACAAATATTTGGGGAGCAGAACCATTTTAATCGCATGCACCCTACCCAACCAGGACAGGAATTTAGGTTTCCACCTCTCCAATTCCGCCCGAGTCTTCGCCAGGAGGGGCGGGAAGTTGGCCGCGAATAGCTTACCCACAGTAGGGGTCAGGTGGACTCCCAGATAGACAATCGAGCCAGAAGCCCAAGCCAACGGCGCCAACGCCCGCACCTGAGCAACATCAGCCTGCGATAAAGTCAAATTCAAAATGTAAGACTTGCCATAATTTACTTTAAATCCAGCCTCACCCTCAAATTCAAGCAAAATGTCCCTAATACAGGGCAGAGAACCAGCCGGATCAGCCACCGAGAGCAGGACGTCGTCCGCGAAGAGGGAGATTTTGTGTTGCTCTCCCGTGAACGGTATGCCCTTCACCCCTTCGTGTTCCCTCACCGCCATCGCCAGAGGCTCAATGCTGAGCGCGAATAACAAGGGGGAGAGGGGACACCCCTGTCTAGTGCCCCGCGAGTGTGGGAAGAAGGCCGACAGGTGGCCATTCACTGCCACCCTCGAACGCGGGCTGCAGAAGTTCGCCTGCACCATAGTAATAAATTTATCAGAGAAGCCGAAAGCTCGCAGCGTATGAAACAGAAAGCCCCAATCCACGCGGTCGAAGGCCTTCTCCGCGTCCAGACCCACCAACACAGCCGGAATGCGGAACCTGTCCGCCTTTTCGATGAGGTGAACCACCCTACGGGTATTATCGTGAGTCTGGCGACCCTTAATAAAGCCAGACTGGTCTGGGTGTATGATCACCGGCAGCAGATCCTGTAGACGGCCAGCCAGAATCGCCGAGTATAGCTTTGCGTCAATGTTAAGCAAGGCTATGGGACGAAACGAAGCACAGTGCTCCGGGTCCTTCCCTGGTTTCGGCAAGACCGTTATCACCGCCTCCGCCAGGGTCCCTGCGTTCCTCCCGGATGTAGCCATATCATTAAAGAGGGCAACCAGAAAGTCACACAACTCAGTAGCGTACGTCTTGTAGAAGACCGCTGTATAACCATCCGGACCCGGGGCCTTGTGTAATTTCAAGTTTTTGATGGCGGAGAGAACCTCTTCTCTCGAGATCGGTGCTTCTAACAGTTCGTTCCATTCCTTAGACACTCGGGGTAACGGCAAGCGGCGTAGGAACTCCCGCTGCGACTCCGCATCTAGAGCGTCGCCCGTATACAACTCGGCGTAAAAGCGCCCAAAAATATCCGCCTTCGCTCCATCCCGATGTTGCAACACTCCTGCGGCATCTCTGATCCCTCCTATGTATTCCCGCTCCCTCCTATCCCGCAATTGTCGCGCCAAGTGTCTACCAATTTTGTTGCCGCAAGAATACGATTGACACCCCAGTCGCAGAAGAGTAAGCTCAGCCCTTTTGGCATAATGTGCCTTTAATTTACCCCTCACTGCCGTCAACGGCCGAAGAGTCATGCTGGAGGGGTTGAGTTTGTGAGCTCGTTCGAGCACGACCACCTCAGCCTCCAATTCCTCACGTTCCTTCCTCCGCAATGCGTTAATCTGCGAGTTGAGTCCCAAGCACGTGCCCCTGATCGTAGCTTTAAAGGCGTCCCACGTGGTCGACAGTGAGGTGTCCGATGGGGGATTGAGGTCAAAGAATTCTCGGATAGCGAGGCGCAAGGCCTGATTAGAGACATCGTCCCTGACCACCGACGCCGGAAAATCCCACTTCCGGTGCGATGCATCAGGTGGCGACCAACGAAGATTAAGCACCAAGAGACTGTGGTCTGATACAGAGATTGGAAGAATGGCGGCATCCATCAGGTCCCCGCGCAGGGACTGGCTAAGGAAAATGAAATCTAAACGGGAGTAGGAATGATGCACGTGTGAGAAAAATGTGTAATCCTTCGTGGTAGGGTGGAAAAATCGCCAGCCATCAACTAGTCCCAGCTCCCCCACCCCTTGCTGTGCCGAATCAGAAAACACTCCCGTACCCGCCCTATGTCCCCCTGAGCTGTCCAGATCCTTGTCCCACACCAGATTGAAATCCCCCATCAGGAATAATTGACCTTCTGCAAAGTCCCCCACCTTCACCAACAGATCCTGCAGATTTTTATTCTGACCAACATTGGGTAAATACACCACCACGAAGGTGCACAATCGACCTTGTATAAGCCCTTTGACCATCAACCAACGGCCTTCCTTATCGTGACGGACCTCCACAGGCTGAAAGTGCAGCGTAGCTCGGAAAAGGAGTGCCACCCCCCTGTGTTTCGTAGCAGCGGAAGATCTATAAATAATGGGATAGGCCCTATGGCGGAGCCGCATCTCATCTGTCCGCGCTAGGTGGGTTTCCTGCAACCCGACAATGTCAAGGTGGTGGTCCACTACGTACTTCAAAACCTTCTGCCGCTTCTGTGGCGAATTCATTCCCTTAACATTCCATGTCCCTATGCTAATCGGCATAACAAAGGCGGACCCAAAAAACTGCTCTCATCACTCCAAGTGTCCCCCTCTCCACAACTAGGCCGCCCATACACACGCAAGAGACGTCCAACACTCGCCGGCCAACCACTGCAATATCTACAACGCCATTATACACACACCCCCGCTTCCACACAGCAAACAACCCCCCATTCCAACCGTCACAGGTCCCCCCCCAACACCCCAAACTCCCCAACTCCCACCCCTCCCTCAATTGAAACACAACCAGAAACAAGAGCAAAAGCAAAAGTGTGAAAGCAAAGACAGTACTCATCATGTCCAGAAGGCCGGAGTCCGTAAGAGGCCTTCCTTCCAGGAAGCAGGCCGGGGGGACTAACACACTATCCCCCATGGCCACAGTCGAGGGTGTCTCCTCCAAGAGTACATTCATACCCCCAGACCGGAAGGCCCGAACCCCTCCGGCGCCGATCCATCAAGATAAGGAGGTCACGCCGCTCCGGAGCTTTGCTGCGTATCAGCCAATGTGGCCGAAGCCACCGATGCCACAGCGCTTCCCCGCTCCTGCAGGCTGGTAGTGAGGTCCGGCTGCCGCCGGTCAGGCGAAGCGCCCACCCTATGCCAGTAAGACGAGTGGTGGCGCCTCCGGGACGGAGAAGTGGCTGTGTCCTGCGAAGGCGGCACATCCTCCAGGCCCAGAAGGTCTTTTGCCGCCTGAAGCGTGCAGATTTGTGCGAGTCGATTCTGCCACCGAAAGATGATCCGGAATGGATGCCCCCAGGAATAAGCGATGCCCCGTTCTCTCAGAAAGGCAGTCACTAGGCGGAACTCCCTTCTTTTCCGCAGGGTGGAGGCCGCTAGATCCAGGTACAGTTGGGGGCGGTGGTCCCGAAATTGCAATGACGAGAGTGTTCTGGCCTTGCGGAGGATCCGCTCTTTTACCTGGAAGTAGTGGACGCACACAAGGATATCTGGGGGGGGCCCCCCGCGCCTGGGCAGCCCCACTCCATGTACTCTGTCCATTTGGATTTCCAGTGTATCCTCCTCATCCGGTATTTGGAGGAACAGCTCCTGGACATAACCACGCAAGTCCCCTGCCTCACCATCCCAGGGCACAGCCCTGATATGAATGTTAATCCTGCGGGAACGGTTTTCCAAATCCTCCGTGTGCATCTGTAAGTCCAGGTTCTGCTCGGTGAGGCGAATGATATCCTGCTGCAGCAAGTGCACGTCATTGGCCATACTTAGATCATGGTCTTCCAGGGTCGCCACTCTTTCGCCTAAACCGTCTACATCTCTCCGCACCTACCGCAGATCAGAGGCCAATTGCGCCCGGAGCTCGGAGATATCCTCCTTAATGGAGGCAAAGAGTTCAGTCATGAAAGCTTTCGTCGCCGGGGCTTCATCGTCCGATTGCTTCGACGATCCACTAGCTCCAGGGGACGCCGGCTGTTGGGTGGATTTTGAAGTGCCATCCTTCCCCGGGCGCCCTTTGCGCTGTGCGTTAGACATGGCGGCAGGCAGCGCACCACCCAAGAGCCACGTGGCCACACAAGATGGCGGGCCGTGTCGCTCGGCCCAGGCTAGAGCGGGTGTCTGCGATCTCAAGTGCCAAGCCTCAAACTATAGTCCGCAGCACCCCTGGCCCGTCTGATACGACGTTCACAGCATATCCAGCAGCACGTGCCTTAGTCGTCACAGGTGCACGGGGCAAAGCTCAGGCCCGCAGATGAGCAGAGGTCCAATGGTGGCCATGCATGAGTGCTGTCGCCATCCCCGAAACCGCTTCCGTCCCACACGTGGCCCGGGCTCCACCGGGATCCGCTGATCTGGCACCGCTCACCACCCCCGGTCTCGGCCAGGGTAATCGCCACCGCCCAGGTTCATCGCCTCCGGCGTTCAGACGTCTCGGGCCACCTCTCGGCGACCACCGCCGGCTGCTGTGGAGCCTTCTCAGTCGAGCCCCGTGGGTCTGCTGCGCCTCACAAGCCAGGGGATCCCAAGCCACCTCCGTAGCAAAACCTTCCGCTTCGCCGATTCAACGCGACTCTCCACCTTCCGCCAACATCGAGGTCTCCAAGCGGGTTCTCAGGAGCTCCGCCCTCCTCCTACACCAGCCGCCGAGATCAAGAGAGGCCGGGGATGCGCAGGCCGTGGAGTTCAATCGATCTCGTGGACGATCTCGGGGTTTCTTCGTCCCACCGACGGCACCAAACCACTCCGCCTCGCTAGGGAGCCTTCCACACCACTTTTGGAGCAGGGGCGCTCCCTCAGGACCGTGCTATTAGATGCTTTCGTCGGATCAGCGCCGGAGCGGCTCGGAAAGGCGTCCTACTCCGCCGCCATCTTGGCCACGCCCCCCACATTCTACTCTTAAAGTCTTCCTGGCTGCCATTTCTAGATTTCGTCAAGATGGATCAAATTCTTTGTTTTCTGTGCGGCTCATACAACAATTTTTCAAAGGATTGTTTCGTATGTTTCCACCTGTACGGAAACCTCCTCCTGCATGGCATCTGAATGTCGTACTAACTCAGCTCATGCGTCACCCCTTCGAGCCGATCCATAAGGTGGACCTGAAATTTTTGACATGGAAAGTATCATTGTTACTAGCCTTAACATCTGCTAGAAGGGTTAGCGATATTCAGGCATTTACATCTAAAGCGCCTTTCATCCAATTCACCACGGACTCAGTAGTGCTGCGTACTAATCCAACGTACATGCCAAAAGTGCCTTTGGATTTTTATTTGAATGAGCCGGTTGTCCTAAAGACATTCTTTCCAACCCCACAGTCTCCGGCGGAAAGAGCACTACATTCGTTAGACATTAGAAGATGTCTTAAGTTTTACTTATCAAGAACCTCTGCCATCCGCAAGACAGACCAACTGTTCGTGGCTTATGGGCGGCAGCGCCAGGGCTGTGCAGTTTCAAAACAGACCATTACTAGATGGGTCTCCTCTACGATTGGACTTTGTCATCAGCAGGCCGGTAGACCCTTACAGGCCTTGCCAAGAGCACATTCTACAAGGGCGGTTAGCTCTTCCACTGCCCTTTTTGCTGGTGTGCCTCTTTGACAGATCTGCAGAGCTGCTACATGGTCTAGCGGACACACCCTTACTAGACACTACTGTCTAGATTCAGCAGACGACGCAGATGCTTCGGTTGGAAGAGCAGTGCTGCGCAATCTTTCAAGTAAGGTGAGCCTCTGTTCCACCTCCTCCTCTATGCTCTTTAGACGTTATTCAGATGTTGATGATTATGATTATTCTTTTATACGGTTATTTATGTATATATATATATATATATATATGTGTGGATGTATATATAATTTTAATACTCTGACGTCTATGAGCATTATGTTAGGAGTACTGCTTACTATTCTGATTCAGGCATGTGAATCTATGAAAGACACCCCTAATACTGGAGAAGAACAATAGTTACTTACCTGTAAACAGGTGGTTCTCCAGTATTGGTGTCTTTCATAGATTCACATGCAACTCGCCCGCCTCCCCCCAGAGACTCACTCAGGCATTATGGGGTTTCACTCCTGTGCGAGAAAATCTGAGAGCCTGGGTGCTGTCGCCTGATTGGCTGCAGTTTGGACTAAGACATAATGACTAGGATAGTCACGATTGTGAAGGTTTTTTCTACTGTAGCTGGTGCTACTTTACTTCCTGGTTGAGTATTTCTGATATTTGCTATATGTATTATGGCATTTTATTGCTTTTATATATACCGTAGGACTCCCACTCCGACGACGGGGAATGATTCAGGCATGTGAATCTATGAAAGACACCAATACTGGAGAACCACCTGTTTACAGGTAAGTAACTATTGTTCTTCCATGTTTTTGACTGAGCAATGGATGTGGTTAGGTAATTTCTGCTGGCTGTACCCGTTTACCACCATCCATTGCATAATTTTTGTGGAGATTTCTTTGTACATTATTTCCATGATTTTCAGTGAAAATCGAGTGAAAATCGAGCGACAATCGAGCCACTTAAGCCTTTGACAGTTTAACTGCCTCACTCCATTTAAAATATGCAGCGCGTGTGTGCACGCTCTTACCTGCTTCTTTCTTGGCTTTCTGTGACGCTGTTGTGGAGCTTCGGTGTCGCGTTCGTCATCTCACTCATCAGCGTGTTTGGTGCATGGACGCACCGTGAGCCACTCTGCAAGACGTGAGAAAACGTGCCTCCATTTTGGGATGTTCTGCCAACCACGGCGCTATGGAGTTCTCACTTGCTATGCATGAGAATGTTTGCATCGTTTTGCCAACCACAATGTTTCTTCCTTTATCAATAAAGTTTTAGTCAGCTTGAGTCATGCCACGACGCGATGGCCTCGATCTACTCGGCATCTGTTTTATGATTTAACCTCCGTGTCTTCGATGCCAGTTGTAATGTACTTTTCGATCCTTCATTTCTTTGATGCCAGCGGTAATGTTCTTTCGGTATTATCCGCTTCAAATATGACTAGTTTGTACTGTGCTGTTCCATGCTGCCTTCACTTTTACACGGTGACAGGCACACCTATGACATTGAAGTAATAGCGTTTTATGGTAAATTTATCTTGCCTGTCGATCTCATTTGTTTTTTTTTACTGGTATAAGAAAATTATATACATTTTCTGTATTTTTATAGTATGCTGATTTTCTTTATTTGTGCTTTTTAGCTGTTGTTAGCATAGTGGTGGGTCTAAAGTCCCATTTTCTTTAGAAACATGTTTTTGTGGGGAGGGTTTTGAGTCCCGTCACCCCAGTACGCCAGTTGGCATAATATGTTCGCTACATTTGCTGTGGGTTTCAGTCCCACCTGTTTGTTCTGCTATGGGTCCCAGTCCCATTTGCTAACAGTTACTGTGGGTTTTAATCCTTTTTGTCTAATTTTCAATGTTTTCGCGATGGGTCTTAGTCCCATTTGCTTGTAGTGGGTTTTAGTCCCATCTACTTTATTTAAATGTTTTGCGTTGGGTTCCAGTCCCATTCACTCGTAGTGGGTCTTAGTCCCATCTACTTTATTTAAATGTTTTGCGTTGGGTTCCAGTCCCATTCACTCGTAGTGGGTTTTAGTCCCTTCTACATATTTTAATATTTTTGCAATGGGTTTTCTTGTCCCATTTTGCTGTTGTGGGCTTTAGTCCCACCTGGCACTTTGTCAGTTGTCCACACGGACCTTGTTTATTTTTGTTTATGCCCTTTCGGGTGCGTGTATTTTTAGTCTCCTTCAGTGGAGATATGCTAGGGTTTTAGTCCTATAGCACTATTATTAATTTGTTTTCATTCACATTTAGGTTTTTAAAGTTTTACATCATATTTAGCTTATGCCTACTATTTATGTGCATTTATGCTTTTTATGCTAAATATGTTCATATTTACTTGTGTTTAGATTCTATGTATTTTGATTGCTACTATTTGCACTATTATCTCTTGCATTACATTACTGTATTTTGCTTTGTGGTAATTGTGTGTTGATGAGGTTTCTCTTCTAATTTTCCTCATCTTCTCGTAATGAAAGTTTCTTTTGTTCTTTCTCTTTTCTTTTGCCTTCTTTTATTTTCTTCCTTTTAGTTCTGTAAGAAGAGAGGATGGTTAATATGGTCTAAGAAGGGTGGATGGTTTATACGTTTTTTCCGTTCTTCCCTCTTGTTCTCTTTCTTAAGGTGTTTCCTCTTTTCTGTTCTTCTTTTTCTGCTTTTGCTCATTTTACTCGCTTTCATTTTCTCCTGTTCTCCGTTCCTGTTTTAAGCTTTTTGTTTTCTGTTTAAGGAGAGAGGATAATGTAGTATCTTGTTATTCTCTATGCTTTCTCTCCCTACCTCTATTGTAATGTTGATGTGATGCATCTAACAGAATGTTGGTGATCTGCCTGACAGATTACAGTTGGCTAGGCTGAGCACCATGTTGGATGCTCCTGGTGGGGTCTCTCTATACAACTTGGAATAAAGCATTTCAAAATACTACTCTACGTGTGGACTTCTCATCATTATATTCAGTTAAATTCGGCTGTCAGCAAATAAATATTTGACCATACCTCAATGTTTTTGGAATGTTTTGCTATGTACTATTACCCATGCATTTCACTCCCTGTTGACATGATGTTATGATTAGTACAGTTCGCTTCATGTTGGTGACAGATATATTTCTCAGGATATTTCTTTATGATTTGCTCCTCTCTATGGACTGTCCTAACTCAGGTTTTTGCTCATTGGCTCACATAAACCCAGTTTGCACTTTGACTTGCAATATCTGTTGCAATAGTTTTAACATCTGATAGCAATATATGTAGCTTCAACACTGGTAAATGTGGCCACCATTTCTGGTAAGACTATCCTGTCCCCTCTCTCTTTATACACACACGTGGGTTCATTAAAACTATTTTTGGTTTCACTCTAATTCCGCACAGGGTTCCAGCCATGCATTAGGAACTCTACAGCAAACTGCACAGACTGGACTTCAGGTAAGAATAGGTTCCCTCCTGTTCAGATTGGTTCACCCTTCGTCCCCTCTTTTGAACAGTTTATTTTTCGTCCTCCAGGCTTTTCAGGGCTTTTCGTTTTTGTCTTTTTCCCGCTACCCCTTGTAAATGGTTAGACCGATTACGGGACTGCGATCTACTCCTATACAGATTGTTATCTACGCTCTCCACTGCAGCTTACCGGAACAATGGTCTACATAACCTTTTCGGTTATGCTCTTCTTTGAACATTTCACCATGCACTAGCAATAACTTAGTCTATGTGCCCATAATTCAGTCCACAGAGTACTTGCCTATTGAGGTTTCCATTTGTCTGGTAGGCTTTTGTTGACTACCAGTGGACTATGTAACATAATTTTCTACTTTGGTAATCCTCTAATTCACTGAGCCCTTTCCATCCCTTTTTGCCTCACAGTTGCTAATCATTCGTAGTGACTGGCCTCTTCGATACCCACCTGTCCTCTAGCCTAGTTACCATGCCTGTTCAATTTGAGTTAAACTAGACTCCCAAGACTACCTTTCACTGCTGCTATTGAGTATTCAGATAATATTTTCCTATTTATGCTGGACAACACTTAATACCTTCTGCATCCCACTTCTAGCACATCGAGGTGTTTGCACCTTTTGCTTCACTTTATTCTAATGCTTACGTACAGTTCTTTTCTAAATATAGGTGCACAAATCGCTCTTTCTGCCGTCCTGAAATCACTCCCTCTGGACTTCCACGATCTTACCTTGTCTAATCTATTTTACCTGAAATTGTGGTTCTGCACTTATTGCTTACAAATTCACAGGTCATTTCTTTTCCACCTTTGGCCTTTTTGTTTCTTTGTGACAATCAGAAATTCCACTTCTCCATGGGTTTCTCTTAAAATCTTCTCACTCTGGGAGTTTTTATTATAAACTTGTATACCTCTCAGATTTTGTCACTTTTGTTATACACTTGTATGTACACATTCTCTGCACCTTTGAAAAAGCCCCAGGGACAAAACACGTGGTGGCTGCCTTTAGTCCTTTTACTGTTCATGATACTGAATATGCAAAAGAACAAAATCATTTTTGAGGAAAGAAGAACTCGCCGGACTTAAAAAATGTCTTTTTACGGCATTTTAGTTGTTCTGATGTTGTTGAACTAATAAGACTTCCTGTGTGTGCTTCAGTACTTTTTTGCTGTACGAATTCTGCCAAGGGCAATGCCCAAGGCTGATATACACCCCAGGTGGCTGGGTTACAGTACCACAATAGTACCTCTTTATTTGTAACTGCTCACTATCCACTTACTCCTAACTCTTGTTATACAGATGTACAATTTTCCTGGCATAGCCACGGACTTTTACAAAATTTGTGGGCTAATGCCTGGTGTAGCTAACTGAGGAGCTACTGTTTGAATAGTCTGTGCAGGAGCATGTATTAATGTTCGCAGCACAAATTGCGTAAGACTTCTGTATATTGTTACTAAATTATTGTATAATCCTCTTAGCTGACCTGCGGTTAGGTGATCAATATTTCGGTATGGTGTGTAACCTGCTAGGAGTGGCCATGTCGCCCCCCTCCCATAGCTGAGTGTGCCCAGTCTTATATTTTGTGTACTATGTGGTAAGACGCCTTTGAATATGCTCTTGGTATGTTAATGGTATTTCTATCTCCTCGTAAGGAGTGTATTCTTGAATTACCCATATAGCAGCATCTGAAGCAGGTAATTTAAACCAGGGGTAAAATACCAGAGTCCTAAATGCTTCAGGTGCCTATACCACGAAGGTAACTTCCCCACCGTTTAGGGTGAGGCCATGTTGTAGCAGTTTTTGAGTGACCGCATGTCTGCTGATTTCAGATATATTTTGTGCCATGGTATGAAAATGAAGGAATACAGAAATCGGCTAACACATTGGGAACAATATCCTTTCAAGCTTGAATTTACCAACAGCCAACACATAGGATATACCTACTTACCTAAGGAGGATGACCTTACCACCACAGACGTCTCTGATTAAAAGGTGTAAAGGGATCTCTGAGGAAGCACGATAGAGCTACTCAGTTGATCTATAAAAAATAAGATACCATCCAACACTGGCGGTGCCATTTCGTTTAGTTTCTACTGATCATTAGGAACTGCGTGACTGGGGTCAACATAAACTTAGGATGCTGCTGGACTGATTCCATGCATCCCCGCAGGATATGTTGTCCCTGGGACCAGCTAGCTAGCAGTCCACTGTTAGCCCCCAAACCTAGATAGGGAGCAAACCGTTCTGGCAAAAACTGAACATGACAACTCGGTTCCCTCAGGATCTTTGGTACGATACTCTGAACTTTTCGCTCAGTAACTTGAGCTCTCTTTTGCTCAGAGAAATATAAAAACAATACACGTTAGGCGTTTTCAATATTTATTGAACCTTAGTGATTCCTGCATAAAGAAAACTTGCTGCGATGATTGAAAGAAAGGAGTTGATAAAAGTTATATTAAATGTCAGAACAGTGAACAAGATTAATTGTTCCACCATTTTGTTGGCACAACTTATATATGCATACATATACAATAGTATAGCTATGTAGCACACTCCGAATATGAGAAACCCTAACCTATGTGTCTAGGGTGCAGATGTGTGTTAGGCCAAGAAACCCCTTCAGGATGATGGATAGGAGTGTACGACTCCGTGTTGGTTGCGAACTGGACACCCCTCCTGGGGATGTCGGTCACTTGCTAGGCGAAAGCTACGGCATGCAGGGACCCCCGAACACCAGCAGAAGTGTCTCCTCTGATTGTTAGAAAACAAAGAATATATAGAAAATGGTATACAGGTTTTAACCATTTTGCTCTAACCTGCTTATATGCTTTGCATGCGAACAAAAAGTGGCCAAGGGATTCTTCCAGACATGGACAACCTGGACAATTTAAGTCATGCACCCTCCTGACCTTCCACCCTTCCGTAAATTTCTTGAGGGGAGGGTAGCGTATCTTAGTTTCAGGAACAAAGTTCTATCTCCAGGGGTCTGGATGAAGTCCAGGAATGGTTCTAGCTTTCTGGAAGGTTTATGTTCAAGAAAGTTATTCGTCAAAGGTCCCCAACTTGTATTATTGAGGTCCTTGGCCTCTACCCAATCCCAGTATAATTTTTTAACAATTTGTTTAGCGGGGGGGCTGTGAGGCCCAGAACTCAGCCAAACCTATAGACTCTACCAGTTTCTTTAGATTTTTGAGCCACTTTATTTTATTAGATACATTCAAGGTAATTAACTCGTCCAACACTAGAGCATATTTTGCTAGTTCAGGGGTCCTTCTAAGGCGCACCCAGAATAGCAAAGGGCGGAGTCGAACTATTTCTGAAATTGATCTTTTACCCATATCAAGGAATAATGGTTTCAAAGGGGTCGAGGGAGGAAGTGAAACTATGTCTCTCATAAACTTGTTCTCTGCAGTTACCAATGCCTTAGTATTCTCGGCACCCCACAGTTCAGAGCCATAAACTGCAGAGGCTAGAGCTTTCCCCTCGTAAACTGCCAGGGCAGGGGCTACTGGTCTACTAATTCTTCAATATGGCTCCAGAGACCCTTTTAAGGTTTAGGGCCATTTTTGATATGTGGGAGTCCCATCTCATGTTGTTGCATAGCCTGACCCCAAGGTAGTCGAATTCATCCACCACCTCTAGAGAGGACCCATTCAAGGAGAGATAAACTTTCCTAGGATTTCTTTTTGCAGATAGTACCATCAGCTTCGTTTTCGTGGTGTTAACCGTTAACCCACGGTCTTTACAAAAAACGCAGAAACGGTCAAGCAATTTTTGGAGACCCTTAGGGGTCTTGGACATCAGGAGTGTATCATCCGCAAAGAGGAGTGTGGGGGTTTTCTCCCTGGAAAGGACAGGGGCATCCGCAGGGTCCTCCCTCAAATGGTCCACCACCCCATTTATGAAGAGGGAGAACAGTGTCGGATCCATCACACATCCCTGCCGCACCCCTCCATTGACTGGTACCCTCCCTGTCAATTGACCCTGGCTCCCCCACCGAATCCTTGCATAATTATCCTCATGGAGCTTGATGATGAATTGCATTAAATAGCTAGGAAAACCCATGTCCAATAGGATCCCCCAGAGTTTGGCACGTTGAATAACATCGAATGCTGTTTTCATGTCTATGAAAGCCAAGTAGAGGCTACCCTTGGTGATGGACTCTGACTTCCAATAGACCGCACAAAACCGAAATACCTGATCCATCGCACCAACATTACGCCTAAACCCCGCCTGGAAGTGGGTCAAAATGCTATTGTCTATTAGCCATGTCTCTATTCGGTTTATGATGACCCTGCCAACTACCTTTTGAATGGTATCAATTAAACATATTGGTCTGTAGTTGGCAGGGTCCTCTCTATCACCTTTCTTGTAGATAGTGATAACCTCCGCGCCCTTCCAGGATTCAGGGACAGGGTGGCCATGCTGAATTAAGTTCATTAAACAGGCTATAAGGTCTGCCCATATTTTGGGGTCATGCAGTAGTAAATCCCCAGGCAGGCCGTCTGGGCCGGCCGCCTACCCTGGTGATATTTTTAAAATAGCATCCTGGACTTCCCGCGGGGAGAATGGCTCTTCCTTGTTTCCTATCTCCATGCTAGGTTTGTTCTGAATTTCCACTGCTGGAGATATTAATTGACCTTGAACACTATCCTCACAGTACAATTTTAAAAAATGGGAATACCATTGATATTCATTTATATGGTTTAAAATCGGCTCTGGCCCCCTTCTATCAAGGGCATTGATCAGTTTCCAAAACAAAATTGGGGTTTTCCCACAGGCAGCAACCTTAAGCTGCTGCCAATGCTCCTCCTCCCAATCCTTCTTAGCTAAGGTTATACTTCTGCGGTACTCCTTTCTGGCTAATCTCACTGCTCTGGGGTCCTTGCTTTTAATAGCTAGCGTAATGGCCTTCCTCTTTCCTCTACAATTTGCCGTGTACCAGGGGTTGCCCTTAGGGGGTCTTTGATTTGATGTGGATGTCACCTGTGACCTCTTGAGAAAGAACTCCCCTATTTGGTCTGTTAGGTTTTTGTGTGAGGCTAGCAGGTTTGATCCGGGAGGATGAGGCGCTGCTAGAGCGACAGCTGCAAGGCTACAAGTTTCAGCTAAAACTAACTCTTTAATACTATTAAGTTTTCCCTCTTCACACTTAACCACATTCCATTTTAACTTCCGGTTACAGTTGGAACGAAAAACCTCTTTAGTAAGCATCTCTGAACCTCCACTCTTACCAATCCCATTTACCCAATGGATTTCCATGCATAATGGATTGTGATCACTGTCTGATGATTGCCTAACCTCCATATCAACTAGACTTGCCCAAGATTGGATGTCCAGGAAAATATAATCAATTCGTGACGGGCAACCTATCCTGTTATAAGTCATTGCCCCATCACGATCTGAAACAGTCCGCCCATTAAGAGCCCGTAGATTATGTTCTAAGGCCAGCGCATTCAACTGGATTGCTCTGGCTGTCCATTTCTTAATGGGAGCAAGGACTAAAGGAGGTATGGTCTGCCTCCAGTCCTCTGAACTAAAACCTAATACCTCTTCATCATCCAGGGGTTCAAATGTGCAATTAAAATCCCCCCAACTAGTATTTTAGACCTAGGTGTAAGATCTGATAACTTCACATCTAACAGCTCTATTGTGGGCGAGATTAAACCACCCTGTAAGCCTCTTGCATAGACACAAAAGAGTTAAAAAATGATACCCCCAGACAGGCTTTTTAGGGAGATATGCAGAATGTCATTGGAATAGACTTTATGGGTGGTAACAACACAGTTCAAATTTACCTTGACCCAAATATGCAGGCCACCGGAAGGGCAACCTTTCCCCACCATAACTGCTGGAATAGAATAAGTGGAGTACCCATTTTTATATTGCGGGGTCAGGCGCAAGGTTTCTTGGAACATACATATGTGGAATGTGTTAATAAATCGTTCCAGTCAGGGTTAGCAAGATTTTCTTTAGCCCTGCTATATTCCAGGAGAGAATATCAATGGAGATAGGAGCTACAGTTAATTCCTTGGTTGTAACTGGAATGCTAAGTTCCTTTTCTCCTAAGCTAGGACTAATGATTCCCAAACTAGCTGGGCCATCCCTGCCGAATTCAATTCCATCCCGTGGGGAAACTGCCATCTTCCTCTTTCCAATTTGTCCAGGAGACTGGGTTGGAAGTCAATCGACTGCTTCCAATCCACTATAACGATTGTAACAGGGGATTAGGGGAAAATTAAGCTGTGGGCCAAACCATTCCCCGTTGAACTGGTTGCCACGAGGAATGGGCCTCCTTGCTCTTCTTCGTACTATGTTCCAACCTCCATCATCGCCCCCGCCCCAATTGAGTGTATTCTGATCCCTCAAAGGTTCACACCTCATCCCCCCCTCACATGTTTAGAAGCCCTCAACCAGCTCCACCTATTGTTATGATGCTCCGTAAGCATGTAGAAGTAAGACAGGGGTTTGGCCATGATTGTAGAGTTTTTGTTACATGGGGGCCCTGAGCAAATATGCTCCACCGATCGCGGGTCCTCAAATGTAACAACAACACAGTCCCCCTGAAGGCTTTTCTTGTTCTCACCCACCCACGGTGCTCTCTCCACGGTGAGCAAATTACTATGAATGTTAGGGGGAAGAGGATAATCTCTGTCTAACCAATGACATACTTTATTTTTAAGTGGCCAGAAGGGTTCGAGTGTTGCAGGGGCAAGATCAGGGACACCTGTTAAGACTATCACATAAGGACAGGCGTCAGGTGGTAGGCTAATGTTCCGGCGCATCTTAGATTTCTCTGGATCGGATAGAGAGGGTTTGGAGACTGGAATAATGGGGACATCTACTTTCTGGGGTTTAATATGCGCATTAGTAGCTGGCTGATTAGGGCAAACTTTATTACCCTTTGGAATGGGAGTTTTAGGGGGGCAGGACTCGGGGGTGGAATTTTTCCCTACTAGTTGATTCTTAATCGTGGGCGGGAGACTACGAGCGGGAGCCGGTGCATTGGGTGCCCTTTGGACGTGGTTATTGTTTCGGGATTTTAATTCCTGGTGAAGGGCCTGGAGCTGATGTTCTATGCCCTGGAGTCTAATCTCCAAGGGCGAAAGTAGAGACTTGATAAGATCAGATAGGATACTTATAAGTGGACCATTCTTATCCTCTAGTTCCTCTAAAGTTTCATCCAGGCTACTATCATCAAGAATACTAACCAGGCTGCTGTTCGAGGCTGTATCATCCGGGATTATTATTATTATTATTATTAATATAATTGCATTTATTGAGCGCACAGCTACCCGGAGGTTTCCCGGCGCTAGAGCAAACGGAGGATGAACCAGTGTAGAAGACCAAAGGCATGGCAGTTACATGTTAAAAAGCCAGGTCTTAATACCTTTGCGGAATGTCATATAACAGACTTCCGAGCGAAGAAATTGGGGCAAAGAGTTCCATAAGGAAGGAGCCAGAAAGGCGAACGAACGTCCGCCCATCTTGGCTCGCTTGACACGTGGAATTAGAAACTTGTTTTGGGTAGAAGATCTTAAAGTGCGGGATGGGACATAATGCTGGACCAAGGGAGATAGGTATTTCGGGGCTTTGTCCATTTTAATACGGTGCATAATGTAAAGGGCTTTGAATTTTATACGGCTCTCAATTCGTAACCAATGCAGTTTGTGCAGATGGGTAGTAGCCGAAGATCTAGCAGGTAAGTTATATATCAGGCGCACAGCCATATTCTGAACCACCTGAATTTTCTTTAATACCTCCTTACAGGCGCCCAGAAGTAGTACGTTCCCGTAGTCCATCCGAGAGATGACAAGGGCTTGGACCACGGTTCTCAGGGTATCCACTGGAAGCATCCATGTGATTTTTCTAAGCCACCTGATGATGGTGGTGCAGGTGGCAGAGACCTTTACCACATGTTGCTTCAGTGACAGCTGGTTGTCGAGCAGAACCCCAAGATTACGGGCTGAATCTGAGGGGGTAGGTAACGGGCCCATCTGCGGAGGCCAATGTTGCGGGCCCCACAAAGAAGTATTGGGACCGAATAGGAGCAGCTCCGTTTTGTCCCCATTGAGCTTTAGTTTATGTCTCTGCATCCAATTGGCGATCTGTTCCAAACCAGACTGCAATGAAGACGACGACGAGTGATTCTTGGTGGAAAGTGAGTAGACGATTTGAGTGTCGTCAGCATAAGAATATATTGTGAGACCCGCTTGCTCTGCCAAGAAAGCAAGCGGTCTCACGTAAAGATTAAAAAAGAGGGGACTAAGAATCGACCCTTGGGGAACACCGTGAGGGGAAGAGTAGATAGAAGAAACAGAAGTAGAAGAAAATACCTGAAAAGTGCGATTAGAAAGAAAACTGGCAATCCAAGCCAGGGCTGTACCATCAATCCCCACGGATTGCAAGGTGGACAATAGGATGGGATGGGAGACGGTGTCAAATGCGGCACTCAAATCAAGCAAGATGAGTGCCACAGTCTCCCCATTGTCCACCTGTCTCCTGATGGTCTCAGACACGCCAAGAAGCGTAGTCTCCGTGGAGAAGCCAGCCCTGAACCCAGACTGAGAGCAGTGAAGAAGGTGAGAAGATTCGACATAAGAGGTGAGAAGAGAATTCACATGTTTTTCAAGAATTTTAGAATAACAGGAGAGGAGAGAGATAGGACGAAAATTAGAAGGGTTATTGGAATCCGCATTGGCCTTCTTTAGCAATGGAACCACCATCGCGTGTTTCCATTCACTGCGGACTGTAGCCTCCTCCAATGAGGCATTCAGCATATCTAAAATGATCTGAAGCAAGTTTGGGTCCAAGGTGCCCATTTTTTGAGGGGGCAGAAGGTCAAGGGGGGAGCCCGATTTAATTTCATGTAAATATTTCTGGAGGAGCGGGAGAGATATCGGTTCCCAAGAGTGAATTGGTGAAGTAGTATGAATATCATCATCAGCAACAGCGAAACAGCGGGTGGGAAGTACGGGCTCAGGGATAGTAGGAGCATTGGGAGTGGCGTCAAGAATAGCATAGATCTTATCAATTTTATCCAAAAAGAATTCAGCCAAAGCATTGCATTGAGAGGAATCCAAAGAAGGGTCTTTTGGTGCAGAGGACATGCCAGAAAGATCTTTTACTAATTTGAACAGAGCCTTAGGTCTATTATGGGCCTTGAGTATGATGCTGTTTGCATGATTGGCTCTAGCAGTGTCACAGGCGGAGTGGTATGCCCGAAGGGCAGCCTTGTAGTTTGATTTCTTAAGTGTGCAATAGTCCGAACGCCATATGCGCTCCAGTTTCTTGCAACAGGATTTTTCCTGACGCAATGAGTCGTTAAACCAGGGAGCTGGTGGGTGATGGAACTGTGACTTGTTCCTCTGAGTGGGAAGACACAAATCTAGGGCTGTATTTAGCCAGGAATTGACCACAGATACCTCCTTGGTAGAGCTAATAGGAGACGTTGGTTTGGAGTTGTCGAGGCAGGAATTTAGTTTGTCTATATCCAAACGTTTCCAGTTCCTGCTAGCTTTGTGAGGGTGAAAGCTAGAGGAATTGTGAGCTGGTATCCTAATTGAAAAGTTGACAAAAAAGTGATCAGACCAAATGACAGGAGAGGAAGAGTGGTGAGTAATACAGTTGAGGTTTGAGATAATGGGATCCAATAAATTACCGGCTTTATGGGTGGGGACGGAATTGTGTAGGTGAAGGTCCAGGGCAGCTAAGTCCTGAAGTAAACGCATACTAATGGGACAAGATGTGAGATTAAAATGAATGTTTAAGTCACCCACTACTAAAAAGTTAGTGGATTGTAAAATAAGAGGAGCGATGAGCTCGGGAAAAGAAGAAGCCCATGAATTGGCCGAACCCGGGGGGCGATAAATCAGGGTACCAGTCAAAGTGTAATGCGGGGTGAGGGAAAGTTTAAAGAGGCCAGCCTCGCAGTTTGGGAAGTCTAAATCCTCCCATTTACAAGAAAACTCTCTTTTAAAAATTATCGCTATGCCTCCTCCCTCCTTGAGCACACGATTTCTCCCCAAATAGGTGTAGTTATGAGGGAGAGCCATGGCAATGTCAGGACCAGAACAATTGCTAAGCCATGTTTCCGTTGCGGCAGGACTTGCTGATTCGAGAAGATCAAAAATCTCTCTTTTATGTTTTGCCAGAGATCGGCAATTTATGCTGATAAAATTCATAGAAGGAATAGATGTAGGCATATTAGAGGGGGCCGAATGCGTAGCCTGGGTGGAGGTCCAGAAGGAAGAGGACAGGGAGTCTGTGACCGCAGGGATGGAATCCAGAGTGAGGGCACAAGCACGACATTTTAATGGAGCATCTTGGCAGTTAAAAATTGAAGCCAAGGTGCAGGAGGAGGTCTGTAAAGACAATAGGTCAGAACGGGAATATGTTATGTAGCCCGGGGCCGATGGAGTGGCCCCTGGTCCCGTCCTGGCGCAGACGGGCGCAGACGGGCAGGACTCTGGCTTGACTCCGGCGCGATGACGGCGCGTCCGCTGAACGCGTCCGCTGCGCGGAGTCATAGCCGTTTATTTTTATAGTCTTTCCTCTCGCCCCAAGGGAGGAAGCCCTGCCCAAGATGGCTGCCGCACTAGCTCTGCCCTAACCCCAGGTCGAACAGCCCCATGATCGGCCGGACCCTCTGAGGGAGGTAGTGCTGGGTGTGGTGAGTATAGAGAAGATCAGAATTATTTTAGCAATTTTAAAAAGTGTCTTGACCCAAAATCGGAAAAGACAATCAGCGTCGCGATAAATCCGCGCGCTGGGTGCAGGGGGGGGAAGGACACAGAGGGTAGTGCAATCAAAGTACAAACGTTTTAAAACAAGGAGTAAAACGAATTGTAACTGCCCGGCTCAAGCCTCAGGCACCGAATTCAGGAATCTCGATACCCAATGGTAAGGGGTGGGTTACATGCTGTGCCTCTTCTCTCCCTGTATTATGCCCCAAATTTTCCTTCCGCCCTTCAGTGCTACCACTGGCGCTGGCCACATCACTAAAGCATCCTGCCGTATCTTGTTTGGCTGTGCTATCACCATTGTCCTTGGTGGTTATTCGTTTGGATTTGGGAATTGCACCTTCTAGTATACCCCTTTGGGTATAGGTGTTCTCATGGTGGTCAACAGCTGGTAGAGATACTCAAATATCATCAAAGGTTGTCGATATTAAAGAAATCGAGGGAGGTGGGTCCAAAAGAACTGATTGGGTAATAGTAGTGGTGTGAATCACAGCATCGACCTGCATAAAATTGGGTTCAGAAATGCTTAAACCTTTAATTGGGGTACGCGCAGAGGCTATATTACCTAGTGACGACCTTTTAGCTTGCACGAGGTCCTGAGACACCCTTCTTTCCATAAGTACTATTCCCTGGTCGATTAGGGAATTGGTACGGGGGATAAAATTATCCAATGTACCTGTCAATTTTAAAGCACCCGCCGCAGCCTTGCTTCGGGTTTCACGGGTAGACATAACCTTTAACGGGAAGTAACAGGCTAACAGTAAAATGCAAAACCAAAGTACTAACAGATTAAGGTACAGGTAATCAAGTTACTCTACGTTGCTAGGACCCACAATATAAATACCAATTAACATAGAATAAGGCAAAAAGGGGCACCAGTAAACAGATCAATAATAAGGCGCATCAATAGGGATATGCTTACTATACTGGAGTCTTTGGTGTAGAAGGTAAACCAGGGGTCCTGTCCCAGACCAGACCCTACAGGCCTCGGAGGGCCACAGAGGGCCCGCCCTTCGCCCGGGCTTAGCCCCGGGCTGAGACCCGTGCGCGTCCCGCGTGCGCGTTGTGGATGATCCTTATAAAGGAGGATACACAGGAGGGAGCGGGAAGAGGACCAGCTGCGGCCAATCAGCGGGCACGCTGGTCCTCGCAGTCCCGCCTCAGTCCGTGGGTGGGGGGGGTGAGTTCCAGCAAGTCCCCAATCCTCAGCAAAGAGCAGAGTCCGTCGAGCGGCCCCCGCGAAGCGGGGGCCGCGAGAAGTGGCGTAGTGACCGGGCAGGCAACAAGTACAGCAGCACAAGAACGTGGCAAAAAGAAATTCCCACTTTCAGCTCTCACTGCTCGCTCTTATCAGCAGGAGGGGGCGGGAAGAGGATCAGCTGCGGCCGATCAGCGCCGCTGAGCACGCTGGTCCTCGCAGTCCCGCCTCAGTCTGTGGGTGGGGGGGTGAGTTCCAGCAAGTCCCCGATCCTCAGCAAAGAGCAGAGTCCGTCGAGCGGCTCCCGCGAAGCGGGGGTCGCGAGAAGTGGCGTAGTGGCCGGGCAGGCCGGGCAGGCAACAAGTACAGCAGCACCAGAACGTGGCAAAAAGAAGTTCCCACTTGCAGCTCTCACTGCTCGCTCTTATCAGCAGGAGGGGGCGGGAAGAGTACCAGCTGCGGCCGATCAGTACAAGAACGTGGCAAAAAGAAGTACTTTTTGTAATAGCGAATATAGCAGGTAAGTCAAATTTTTACTCAAATGCATTTTTACGTGGTAATGCTTTCCTATGGAGAAAAAGACATATACTGCATCTGGTTCTTTGCAAACAGTTCTCAGGGGTCCCCTTTAGGACTTGGGTTGCTAGGGGGCCATGGTCCAATATACCACTAGCAGCTCAGGTTTACCTGCCCTGGAGTGTCCAAGTGCAGAGGTGCTGAACATGAGCCTTGCACGCTACACAGTAGGCAAGGATGCAAGCCACCTAGAAACAGGCTGCAGAAGGGGACTTAGGGACAAGTCTGGGAGCTCTTAACAGATGGCTTACTTCAAGGGGATCCTGAATGCAGAGCAGCACAGTCGGTTGTCATGAACCAGGGCCGGGAGCTCTAGTGCAGAGGGTTTCGGTTGGCTGGTGCCTGTGCGTCAAAGGCACCCACAGATCTCAGTTAGACCTACAAAGAGGGACAAATCAGGACAGTTTGGCCACTCTCGATGCTGACTTCTGCGATGCTGACGTACCTCGTCAGCTGCAGTGTAGGAGTCTGGATTGAAATCAAACAAGCTTTGGTTGCTGAAAGGGCTCCGGTACCCTGGGTACTGGTGCAGGGTGACCCCGACTGGTCCTGCCATCATCTCACTAGGCGGGGAGATGGATCTGACCTCAGAGCACAGTCGCCTCTTCCTGGATTGCTGCTACATCTGTGGTCCCGGTGAATAGCAGAATGGTGAAGAGCGCTTTGCGGCCAGTGCCTGCAGGGGTGTAGCTCCTCCACTTCCAGGGAGATGCTGACAGCTTGACGAAGTGCTGGAGGCACTCCGAGGTTTTTGGAGCCTGCACAGCTGCAGGACGAGTCAGAGGTATTGCAATTATTGAGAAAGGAGCAGGTAGGCAGGCAGGGTTTGCAGCCAAAGTACACCAGCAGTCCACAGTTCTTGCTTCTTCGACTCTTCTTTGTCCTGTTATATATTCAGTCAGTCAAATCTAAGTTCCTGGTGTCAGGTGGTCTGCTAAATACTCAATTTATAGGCATTAGGGGAGTGGAGGGTCGTATCTAATGGGCTACTTAAACTTGGGGTCACTCCACCCCCTATATGCCCACTTCCTGTGGGGAGTGGGCATAACCCCCAGAATTCCAAATTCCACCAAAATCAAAATGGTGGAGCGCTTATTTTGTGTGGAACATCAGGCAGCCCAGCTTAGGGGTAGTGCACCACGCCTCCTAGCATAACTAATTTCCCACCTGTCCTGGTGCCAAATGGGCTTCAGGGCAGGGGGTAGCATCCCTCAGGTCTGGGGGAAGCCGGGATCACATATCAAGGTGACAGAGGCTGAAGTCCCTGGCCTTGGAAAGCAGATCCACTAGCCATCCTGCTGGAGCAGGTGTGAGCACCTTCCTCTGAGAAGGCATTGTTTCTGGCCTCAGAGAGAGGGGGGTCTCACTAGCGGGGATCAGAAACAGGTCTGTTGTGGCAGGTGGACAATATTAGTTAGCCAGCACAATAAGAGACTGGTAGGCCATAGCAGAGGAGCTGCCCCTTGGTTTCAGTGAAGCCTTCATGTACCT
The DNA here is from genome assembly GCF_964263255.1 of Lissotriton vulgaris. NCBI lineage: Eukaryota > Metazoa > Chordata > Amphibia > Caudata > Salamandridae > Lissotriton > Lissotriton vulgaris. Next base: position 635,604,759 of record NC_141695.1, read on the forward strand.
GGGGAACTTGTAATGACCAGTGTCCATTACATATACTTAATTGAATAATTGAACTAGACAGCACAGGGGGCACATCTGCTCATGCAGCTATGTCTTCACATGTAATATAATGCACCCTGCCTTAGGGCTATAAGGCCTTCTCTAGTGGTGACTTTCATATATTGCATGCAGTGTCTGTGGGCATGGCACACAAGGTGTGCGCCATGTTGTGTTTTCACTTTTGTCAGCACCATTTAACGCAGCCTGCACTGGCATTCTGCATGAGTTTGGTGGTGGGCCCCTTAGGGTAGCACAATTCATGCTGCAGCCTTTAGGGACCTTCTTTAGTGCCCATGCCATAGGTGTACATTTTACTAGGGACTTACAGGGGTGTTAAAGGTCTTGCCAATTGGGAAACAATTGCACAGTTACTTTGTTTTAAGAAAAGAGCATTAGACCTTGTTAACAGTGCACTTCAGTCAAAATTGCATTAAATACCAGGCAAAAAGTGGGGGTGACCTTGTCAAAAAGAGGCACTTTCCCAAATGCATCATTTGACTGCTTTCTTTATGCCTGACGTCATGTACCTATTCTATAGAATGCATTCAGTCTGGCATTAACCACAGTCGTCTTTCAGTCATAAGTACTCATCGGTTGTGGCTTTCCAAAATGACGTTATATTAGTCTCCAAGTCAGAAGTGGAGGTTGAAAGAGTGATTGCTTAAGGTGCTTGAATTTCTTTTTTGAAGAGGTTGGTACCACTTTAAGCATAGATAAATATGTTTTAAGACCAGAGAGGTTGAATGCATTCAATATGATCTTTCTGAGGGTGAGTGAGAACTAACCCAGTCTGGTGCAAAGCATTATTGCAGAGCCAACTCCGACTAACAGAGAGCAGTTACTCTCTTTCTAGGATGCTCGGAGTTCTGTGCCAAGTTTTTGGAGGATTTTGCATGTCATATGGAGTGTCTTACACAGTTATTTATAGAGCATCGCTCTATTTACTTGCCCTATCTGGGATCTGATAGTTATATACAACATATATTGACCAGAAGCAGTGTGTTGACACTTGCGGAGTGAAAGGTGCCAGGGAAGGGAGAGTTGGGATAACTCGCATATTTCTCTAATTAAAACTGATAATGTAACGCAGGTCTTTGTAGGTGATTTATCTTCGGGGCAAAGTGCTGTATCATATACGCTTAAAGATACTACATTACGTTACTCTGGGTTTTCTGTAGACCTGCTGAGCTTTAGTTGAGCATTACTATAACCCCTTTATTTTCTCATCTTGTAATCCATACCCAGTGAGGCAGTTGTATCCTTGGGATACCAATGGGGGATGTGCTGAGAAAAGTTTGGTTCCTCTCTAGATAGATGGTTATTTAAGGCTTTGCGAGTACTCAGTAGAGAACGTGTGATGTGTACAAATGGGTGAACTACTCTGATCTGCTGACTGTGAGCCTTGATCCTTATTCAGTGGAAGCCTAGAGTGTCTGTGAAGAGGAAACATGACTGAGTTAGGCTTCTCCAGTCAGGTGTAGACAGTGAATAAAATAAATGTTGTCAATAAGCTTTTGTGAATTGATTATGAAGATGTTTTTGGTGTGGTTGTTTTGATAATGTACCGCCACGCCACGCCCCTTTTGCGGTGGGGGTGTAAGTATGATGCTAAGGAGGGGGGGCGATATAGTGCTGGGTGTGGGAATGCAATACTAAAGGGAGGTAGTGCAGTGATGTAGACATGGTAGTGCAGTGATGTGGGAATAGGAGGCAAGTGTGTGTTGGTAGTGGTGCGCTTGGAGGTGTGCAGTGGTGGAAGTGATAATGTGGTGCAGGATGGTGAAAATGTTGAGTGCAATTCTTTGCTATTACCTCAGCAAAATCAAGCTGATGTATCAGAATGTTATTATCTTTTATGTAAACTGATGATTGAAAATGTGTTTCATAATAACATTTCTACTATGAACCTGGCAAAATATTGCATCCATGATATTGGCTATCAACGTATCACTAGAGTAAGTCTGTATAGGGAATCATAGCACTACTGCTGGTAACGCCACTTGTACTCCTCTTGGCAGTTAGTTGGTAGTCATATAGGCATGATATTTTGGCACGTCGATGCTAAAACTACAGTATTGTAATATAGCATCATGTATGTTAAATATAGCATCAGGTGCAGCACGGGGCTGCTTCGTTGAAGGTCCAAAAAGGAATGAACAGGCAGCAAGTGGAGGGGGCTCTGGCCTAGTGAAAACAGGAGGCGGAACCCTCCAGTTAATAGGATTAGAAGATGAGGAGTGTCCAGGGCTAGGAAGGCTGTAGCATGGTGGCGAAGTCCATCCAATTCAGAGAATATCATCAACTGTTTGAGGGTCACACATGTGGTTGTGCCCCTGTCGTAGAGCAAGGGGGCAGCGGAACCACCCGTGTTTGAAAAGGCTGAGGAAGTGGCCGAATGGTACATCAGAGGATCTCATAAAGTTGCTGCAGCCTCAAAGGCAGAAAGGTGGCTATCCTGTGCCTGTTCAGGAGAGAGTGCAGCATGGATCTGTGGCCGGCCTGGCTGGCTGCGTCCCGAACAGCAGCAACGACAAGGCCTCCTCCCAGGCTGAGCCGCCCTGTCCGCTGGGGCATCGGGTTGGCAAAAATGCTTCAATCCAGTCCCAACCCTCTAAGGGTTCCCGGAAGAAATAGGATTACTGTCCCGTAACACCTCAAGTATAAAGGGGAACAGTGAGGCATATTTTAGGACCGGATCAAGGAGTCTGCGTATGACCCCCTCCCCCACCCCCAAGGAGACCTGCTTGTGCCATACAGCTAAGGTTAAGTCCGGGAAAAGAAGGATGTGATGATTGTCCCTCAGAAGCAGAGCGGATAGGTTGAACACCCAGCAGGTTTCGGGCTTGGTCCTTTGGGGGTAGCGGGGGTCCCAGGTCAGCAGGCCACCAGGGTTCATCCCACATTGATGCAGTGTTCCCAAATATTAGAACCTCTGTTTTGTCTGTGTTGAGGCTGAGTCAATTGTCCTTCATCTAGTAAGCGACGTTGGTCATGCACAGGTAGAAGTTGGGCTTCACCAAGGCGGGGTCTTTGGATAGCGAGAGGATGAGCTGGGTGTCATCTGGGTAGGAGATGATGTTAAGTCTGTGGTTTCTGACAGTGTTGGAAAAGGGGGTCATGTAGGCGTAGAAGATGGGGTGGCTGAGAGATGCCGCAGATTGTGTCCTTGGGCTTCGAGAAAGGGAATGTTAGTGCAGTTATTGGTAGTGATAGGTTTTTGTAATTTTATAGAAAATACAGCCCCGTTTTAGCTTCTCTGGCAAAGCCCAGACTTCATATTACCAATTTACCAACATGAGACAGGAAACTTGGTAGACTGTAACCCGTCAACCACCTGCACATTGCCTGGGGATGGTGTGTTCTCTGCAACGATCAGTCCTGCGAGAATTATAGAAATATTTGTTGTGTCTTTTCGCTACTTATTTCACCATGAATGGAGCACACAAGGATGCACATTGCATACTTTCAGACTTATTTAAAGCAGTGTTTTAATTTAGTGGAAATAGTGTGCATAGTTGTATTTCTAAAAGCAAGCTATGTAGTGGCATAGACAACAATTAACAGAATAGTAAAAATAATTGCAATGGTTATTTCAAACGTTTCATGTCATAAATGACAGAACCAGTATGTGTTCATTAACCCCTCCCTTCTAGCTCTTCGCTAAGCTGACTTAACACCATAAGTGCTTGCCTGAACAATGCACATCAGTAAGCATGCAAACACTCATGTATACCCTCTCTAGAACTCCCTTGCTTCCTCTCCTGTCCCCACTGGTCCCAGTCATCAACGGTTGCTGTAGGGACCCCCAGTAGTACAGGCTGCCTCGCAACCCCCTCTGCTAGCGGGGGCTTTATGGTGGAGTCTCCACTTCTGATGGATCGGATGAGCTATATGTTAGTCTGTGGTGGGCTCTGCATTGCCCCCAAATGTTTTCAAATTTCCCGGGGTAGCCTCTGCTCTCATAGACCACTCTCTCCTTCTCCATATATCTGTTCATTCCCTCTTACCTCAAATTCCTTGTTGAAGTGTGTTCCCTCCTCCACAGTCCAGCTTTGTCCCCTTTTTTAAAAGCAAAATCCAGCATACAGAACAAAAATGTGTTTCCTGGGGATGTCTGTGTCATTGTGTATGCATAGTATAATTAGGTAGGATGTCTTAGGAATGATCATCTCCACCACAGCCTTCAGTTCAGTGACAAGGGATCCCAATACACGTCCACTTTCGAGCGGCGCCAAATCGTATGTAGGAACGTGCGCTCCACCCAGCCACACCGGAGGCACATAGGGATCTCTGCTCTCCCCATTTTGTGTAGTCAGGACATACTTTAGTATGCGTTTTGGAAGATGCTGAATTGGATCAGTTGCAGTCTGGCTTTGATATCAACTTCCCTGGGGTGTACTGTGGCCGCCTCCCAATCACTATCTTCCAGGTTTTCCATCTACCTACCTTTTCTCCAATAGGTTCCCCAGGTTATCCAGTATGTAGTTAAGTATGGTGTCATATAACTGGGATACTGCTGTATGGGTGATCACGCTTTCAAGCAGCCTATGTTCTGGAGGTCCATCTCCAGGACCCTTTCTTTCCTGAGTGCATGTGTCAGGTGCAAATATCTAAACTGTTGAGTATCGGATAAGGTGTATTCTTGCTTTAATAACTCAAACGACTTATACTCCCCTTGGGAAACATCCTTTACAACGCAACTTTTACCACGCAGTGCCTTTACGACGCAACTTTTACAACGCAAACCATTACAACGCATTGCGCTGGGGGGCGCTCTAGGATAGGGAATAGGTTTAATTTACTATCCAACACCTTCCCTACTATCCACGGGGACTGGAGTTGGAATAGTAAATTAAACTATTCACTATCCAGCGCCCCATAGCACTATGCGTTGTAAAGGCATGCGTTGTAAAAACCGCGTTGTAAAGGCATGCGTTGTAACGTCATACATCCCTCCCCGTCCGCCAGCACAACCCATTATGATTCTAGCCCAATCTGTTCCCACCAGTAAAAGCCAGTGAGTTTGCCTGTATCGATTTAGTATTATTCCCTTCCATACGTGCTGGCCAAGGTAATCTTCCCTTTCTAATCCACAGCTTGGTGGTTTGTGTAAGGTTTCCTGTCTTGATTCCTGTAGATGTAATGGACACAGGATGCCGATCTCATTGTCTCGCTTTCTATCATATAAGCTGATTTCCCCAAGCGGACAGTTTCCCAAGTCATTAATAATATGCAACTGTGTAGCTCTATGAAATGCCCGCATGTCGAGAAGCGCAAGGCCCCCTTTGCAGACTGACCTGTACAACGTCCTCAAAGCTGTACTCGAGGTGCCCCATCTATCTAATTTGTCAAAGTGTTTTCAGGGATGTAGTATGGTGTGTTTTGCAGTGCGTAGAGCAGCTAGGGCAGAGCAATCATTTTGTAGACGGCAGCCCTGCCCATAGTTGTGAATGCGAGTTTATGCCATTGTTCCTCATATCAATACTCAAGTATTTAAAGCCTTTCCTCATCTGTCTGGAGTCACCTTTCACTGACCCCAGGTCCTCAAAGTCTCCTGGTTAGTATATTATGTATTTCTCCCAATCTATATGGTACCCGGAGTATGTCTCGAAAGCACAGAACACGGACAGTACAGCTGGGATCGACACATCTGGGTCTGCTAGGTACACCCGAGCATCGTTGGCATATAAAGATATTTTTTGTGGATCCTCCAATATCTAGGGAAAGCCCACTATGCTCGTTATGCAGCATAGCCAGCTGGCCAGTTTGGGCTTTAGACATAATGCAAACAGGAGCAGTGACAATGGACCACCGTATCTTGTGCCATTCCCCAGGGCAAATGTCTCTGGGACCATCCTGTTCATCCTCACCGCCCTAGTAGGTGCCTTATACCGAAGGGCTACCCAGTTACAAAACTTGGGGCCAAATCAAAACTGCCTCAGGGTCTCGAATAAGTAGTGCCAGTCTATGGAGTCAAAAGCTTTTTCTGCATCTAAAAAACCACTTCATCGCCATGGGGTCTTTATCAATCCATCCAGCCACAACTAGAACTGTCTATGGTTCAGTCTCCTGCCACCTCTCTGCATGAAACCTGTTTAGTGGGCGTGGATCACGGCGGATATCACCCCGGCCAATCTTTTCTCCAGGATAGTGGCTAGGATTTTGTTCTTGTTACTTAACAATGAGATGGGTCTCTATGAGGGGCATAGATTGGTTGTTTTCTACCCTTCCTGTGGATATCTACAATAATTGCGTGATTGAGGTCTGGGGCAGGCTCTCTTTGTCTTGTGCAGCTCCAAACAGGTTTAGCAAAGCGGGTGGAGAAGGTCAGCCAGTCCCTTATATAACCCAGTTTGACCAGCAATGGCAAGTGGTCTGATACCCCTCAGGCCAAATATTGAGCGTCCTTCACCTAGGCTAACTCCAAAAAAAGGAAAAGATCCAGTGAGCTCCAGAGAGGAACGAGTATTGTTTATCTTGTGGGTGAAGGAACCTCCAAACATTTCTGAAACCCATTGCGTGGGGTAAACGTGCTAGCGCTGTGGGTGTTCTAGATTGTGTCGGCTGGGGCACATATCTGTCTAACTTAAAAAAATCCATAATTTAGTTGAAATCCCATCCAATATGTGTTGCTCGCTACTCGCGTCTATAAGAATGGAGCCCAGTGCCTCCAGTGCTCATTTTTAAATTCTCTGGGGACGTACACATTAACAATCAGGATATCTTTCCTTTACCACCTGCCGCATAACAACCCTCTGGATCTACCCATTTTTTCTCAACCTGCAAAGGGGGTGATATTCTTGGCTGGGATTGCTACTCCCCGAGAGCCCCATGTGAATCCTGCATGAGCCAGCTCTACATATTTACCCCTTTACAGGCAACAGCAAGCTTTTCCCAGTGGCTTTGTCTCCTTCAATTGTATTAGATCGGGGAGTGTCTATGGATATATTGTGTCGTGACCCCTATTTTGATTTTACAGCCAAGTCTGTTTACAGACTGACAGTGAGTCAAGATGTTGTAGATTCATCCATGTTGTTGTCTGTGCAGCAGTGTGTGCTGTACCTGGTACCTCTAGGAGCTTTTCCCTCTTTCTTGCCATGGTATGCCTGTATGACCACATGTCCTGCTGTGCCCAACTGTGAACAACCAATGCTGACAAAGCCAGCAGTTCACCCACCCCACTTTTCCCTGACCTGGTTTTTCAACTACCCATTTCACCAACCTGGGAAAGGTCAGCCACAGCCGGCTTAACATCTCTTCCGAAGCTCCCTTCTCACAGCTGGAGTCAGGCGCTCTTTACCTGCAACTCTCAACTCCAGTTCATTGCTTGAAGCTTATTGTTATATGGCGCTGCATAGTCATGTATGAGGCCCCTGTTTTGACCTCCGTACATTAAAGATTAGTTGGTTCGTTGTCAATGTCTGTGTCTGAGGAATGTTCTTCTGTTGCACCTCTAGGGAAGCCGGGTCACTTTCCTTTGTCCTGGGTACACAAATAGCCCAGGTGACCTCTACACATTTTGTGCCTAACCAAGCCCCCCCCCCACATTTCAAGTTCAAGTTCAAGTTCAGTGATTTGTATAGCACACTACTCACCCAGAGGGTCTCAAGGTGCTTGAGGGAGGGTGGGTGTATTACTTATCGAATAGCCAGGTCTTTAGCTGCTCTCTGAAGGAGAGGTGGTTTTGTGTAAGGCGGAGGTGAGTGGGGAGAGAATTCCAGGTTTTGGCCGCTAAGTAGGAGAAAGATCTTCCATGGTGGATCTATTGATGCGCGGAATTGCGGGGAGGGCTAGATTGGATGAACGTAGTTGGCGGGTGGGTGTCTAGAAGGACAGTTGTTTGTTGAGGCATTCGGGTCCTAGGTCGTAGAGGGCCTTGTGTGCGTGGGTGAGGAGACGGAACGTTATTCTCTTGTTGACGGGAAGCCAGTGGAGATCTTTCAGGTGACCGGAAATGTGAGCTTGACGGGGGATGTCCAGTAAGAGTCTGGCTGAGGCGTTTTGGATGCGTTGGAGTTTTTTCTGTAGTTTGGCTGTTGCTCCGGCGTAAAGGGTGTTTCCATAATCTAGTCGGCTAGTGACTAGTGTGTGGGTGACTGTCTTTCTTGTTTCGGTGGGGATCCAGCGGAAGATTTTTTTGAGCATGCGTAGGATGTTGAAGCATGATGATGAGACGGCGTTGACTTGTCTGGTCATCGAGAGGGAGGAGTCTAGGATGAAGCCCAGGTTACGTGCGTGATCTGTAGGTATGGGTGCTGTACCCAGAGCCGGTGGCCACCATGAGTCGTCCCATGCAGAGGGGGATGATCCTAAGATGAGGACTTCCGTTTTGTCCGAGTTTAGTTTTAAACGGCTGTTCTTCATCCATTCGCCTACTTCTTTCATTCCTTCGTGTAGATTGGTTTTGGCGGTGTTAGGGTCTTTGGTGAGGGAGAGGATCAGCTGGGTGTCGTCTGCGTAGGAGATGATGTTGAGGTTGTGTTGTCGCGCGATTGGTGCGAGGGGACTCATGTACACGTTGAAGAGGGTGGGACTGAGTGTAGATCCTTGTGGTACGCCGCAGATGACTTCGGTGGCCTCTGATTTGAATGGGGGGAGGCGGACTCTCTGGGTTCTTCCAGCGAGGAAAGAGATGATCCAGTCCAAAGCTTTTCCTTGTATTCCGACGTTGCTGAGGCGTTGTATGAGGGTGTTATGACAGACTGTGTCGAAGGCGGCGGAGAGGTCAAGTAGGATGTGGGCAACTGTTTCTCCGTTGTCCAGTAGCGTTCGGATGTCGTCTGTAGCAGCGATGAGGGCGGTTTCGGTGCTGTGTTTGGCTCGGAAGCCGGACTGTGAGGGGTTGAGTGAATTGTTGGATTCAAGGAAGGCGGCGAGCTGACTATTGACGGTTTTCTCAATGACTTTGGCCGGGAAGGGGAGGAGTGAGATGGGGCGGTAGTTTTTAAGTTCAGAGGGGTCTGCTGTGGGTTTCTTCAGAAGGGCGCTGAGTTCGGCATGTTTCCAGCTTTCTGGGAAGGTAGCAGAGTTGAAGGAGCAGTTGATGACATCGCGGAGATGGGGTGCGATGATGGAGTCTGCTTTGTTGAAGATGTGGTGGGGGCATGGGTCAGTTGGTGCACCTGAGTGGATGGAGTTCATCAGACGGATGGTGTCATCATTAGTGATTGGGTTCCAGGCGCAAAGGTTGTGAGAGTGCTGTTTTGGTTCGGAGGTGGGTGGAGTGGATTGTTCTTTGGACAGGTTTTCAAAGCTGTTATGAATGTCGGCGATTTTGTTGTGGAAGAAAGAGGATAGAGAGTCGCAGAGGTTATTGGGAGTGAGTGAGGTCGTTGGTGCCGGCGGTGGGATTGGAAAATTCTTTGACGATGTTGAATAATTCCTTGCTGTTGTGGGTGTTGTTGTCGAGTCGATCCTTGAATGCTGATTTCTTCGTGGATCGGATCAATTGGTGGTGTTTGCGGGTGGCGTCCTTGAAGGTGGCCAGGTTGTTAGTGGTTGGGTTTTTTCTCCAGGTTTTCTCGAGGGTACGACAAAACTTCTTGGATTTCTTAAGGTCATCGTTGAACCATTGGGCCTTTTTGCTACCTTGTTTGTTCTGGTGGTTTTTCAAGGGTGCCAATTCGTCAGCGCTGTGGGTGATCCATTGTATGAGTATGGTGGCAGCTTGGTTTGGGTCCGATGATATGGCAGGAGGGTTTTGGTTAAGCGATGTGAAGAGTTGGTCGGTGGTGATTTTGTTCCAGTTTCTACGAGGGATAGGTTGTGGTGGGTTGTGAGTCGTGGTCTTTTTGTAGCTGAAGTGAACGCAGCTGTGGTCCGTCCAATGGAGAGCTGTGGTGTGATCGAAGGAGATGTGTTTGCTGGAGGTGAAGATAGGGTCGAGCGTGTGTCCGGCTAAGTGGGTGGGGGTGTCAACAAGTTGTTTGAGTCCGAGATTGGCCAGGTTGTCCAGAAGGGTGGTGGTGTTGCTGTCGTTATTCTTTTACAGGTGAAAGTTGAGGTCTCCCAGTAGAATGTAGTTCTCGGAGGTGAGGGCAAGTGGGCTGATGAGATTTCACTTCCCTTCCATGCTCGAAGCGCCACAGGCAGAAATGTTGGATCCTTCCAGTCACCTTGGGGGTCGCTCCTCTATCCACTCCCACGGCTGGTAGGGGTGGTCAAATAAGAAGGCCTTACCGATCTGTGGAATCTTTTTATTCGTAACTGCACGTTTTTAAACTTAGAGCTCTCGGCTTGATTAAGGAAGCCTGGAGACTTCCTGCTGCTCCCTTTGTGTCCTGTATTTCTTTTCCCCACTTCCTCCGCCCGCGGACCGCTCTCGGCTGAGCATTGAAGCCGAGGGTCGGTCTCCCGGGTTTGGCGGCCATATTGGGTGTGGGCCGGGCGGGTGACGCTCTCTAGTAGCGCTTATAAGGAGCCTGCTTGCCGGCGCGAGTGCTTACTGATAGAAGCATTCCCCCTCCTGAGGCGGAAGCCGGGAGGCCTCTATTGCCAATCTCTGGCATCTTTTTATTCGTAACTGCACGTTTTTAAACTTAGAGCTCTCGGCTTGATTAAAGAAGCCTGGAGACTTCCTGCTGCTCCCTTTGTGTCCCGTATTTCTTTTCCCCGCCCCCTCCGCCCGCGGACCGCTCTCTGCTGAGCATTGACGCCGAGGGTCGGTCTCCCGGGTTTGGCGGCCATATTGGGTGTGGGCCGGGCGGGTGACGCGCTCTAGTAGCGCTTATAAGGAGCCTGCTTGCCGGCGCGAGTGCTTACTGATAGAAGCATTTCCCCTCCTGAGGCGGAAGCCGGGAGGTCTCTATTGCCGATCTCTGGCATCTTTTTATTCGTAACTGCACGTTTTTAAACTTAGAGTTCTCGGCTTGATTAAAGAAGCCTGGAGACTTCCTGCTGCTCCCTTTGTGTCCCGTATTTCTTTTCCCCACTCCCTCCGCCCGCGGACCGCTCTCGGCTGAGCATTGACGACGAGGGTCGGTCTCCCGGGTTTGGCGGCCATATTGGGTGTGGGCCGGGTGGGTGACACGCTCTAGTTGCGCTTATAAGGAAAGGACCATGACTCCGCGCAGCGGACGCGTACAGCGGACGCGCTGCACCTGCGCTGGAGTCGTGCCAGAGTCCTGCCCGTCTGCGCTCATCCGCGCACGACCGGACCCAGGGACCAGGACCCCTGGTAGGCGATTGACATACTCTGCGAGTGAGCTACTTCTTTTAGACCTAGGTGGGCAGACTGTAAATCCAACGACCTTGACCACAATAAAGGAGACTAACATCATACGATCCCCTAGCTGTAGGGCCCCTATCCACCCGCCCTCTCTGCATCTCGCTAGCCTCAATACAAGGTCACTTCAGAAACACCACCTTGAAATCTTTACTCTTCTTCAGGATGAGGCTATAGATGTATTAACCCTTACTGAAACGTGGCTAGGCGACAACTCTTCCCCTGATATTATAGCCGCCCTCCCAAATGCATACGACATTGTCTGGCACAACCGTCCGGATAATGCTCGAGGGGGGGGGGGGGGATAGCAATTATCTTTAAAAAACATCTAACAGTGGTCAAATTATTAGCTGAAACAGTAAATTCAGCGGACATACTTGGAGTAAAAATCACCCTGAATAACACATGCTTTATTCTCCTTACTGTCTATCGTCCACCACAATGTACTTCAGTGTTCAATGAACTATTTTCCCCCATCATTTCAGATATTTGTACTCAATATAAAAAAGTCTTGGTGACAGGAGATTTTAATGTCCACTGGGACAGTGCATATAAAGACCTGCCAACCCGCCAGTTAGAGACCTCTATGACCTCGTTAGGTCTAGAACAGCTCGTGGAAGCTCCAACGCATATTAAGGGTCACACCCTCGACCTATTCTGGACTTCTGATCCAGAGGTGGTCCTTACGAGCATCGTACCCTGTATTTGGTCTGACCATTACCTACTCCTGTGCGATATTCCTATTGATAGCGTTCCGGTCAAACCACCTTTAAAAACCAAAAAAGTGCATCAATGGAAAAAAAGTCGACTCAAAAGCCTTCCTAAACATATACAATCAACGGTCCCTTACGGTGATCTAGACCAGGACTATAACACTATAGTGGCGAACCTTAGACAGGCTATCGACCAGATAGCACCTGAAAGGGTACAGAAAATAAAGGGTGCCGAAAAAGGTGCCCCTTGGTTTACCCCGCTTCTGAGGGATCACAAAAGAAAGCTTCGCCATCTTGAGAGATGTTGGAGGAAAACAAAAGACTGTACAGACCGAGAACAGTATAAAATATCTTTGAATTTATATAAAAAGCTCATCGTGTCAGCTAAAGGGAAATACTGCGAAACTCGTATAAACAATGCAGCTAATGCACAGAAAGAAACATTCAAAATCTTAAAAGAACTGAGCAAGAAAGATGAAAAGGTTGAAATAACGATAGACTGTAACACCTTCCAATGTTACTTCCTTGAGAAAGTGGCAACCATTTTGTCTGATATTAAGAAGGACACTTCTAATGGTTCCTTTGCACCACAGGTCTCCCAAGCCCCCCTGAAATCCACCATTACTAGGTTTCCAGGCATGGATTCTACAACCCTTGGGCAGCTTATAAATAAAACCAAGTCAGGCTCCCCTGCAGACCCATGCCCCCCCGGAATTTTTCGTTTGGCGCTCCCTATTCTAGAGGATCATATCATCTCCCTCTTAAACAACTCGCTAGACACTGGCCTTTTACCAGCTAGTTTTAAAGAGGCACGTGTCAAGCCCCTGATAAAAAATCCGGGGGCGGACCCGGCTATTCTGAAAAACTATAGGCCAATATCCCAGCTGCCTTTTCTGTCCAAGATTCTGGAACAACATGTGCTAAAGTCCCTGTCCTCATTCCTGGAGTCACACCATCTACTCCAGGAGCGTCAAGCGGGGTTCCGCGCACATCACAGCACCGAGTTAGTAATGCTCTCGGTGCTGGATGAGCTCAGATGCATGGCTGACAGTAAAAAACCAAGTGCCCTGATACTTTTAGATCTTTCAGCGGCGTTTGATACTGTCAGCCATGCCCTGCTTCTGGACAGACTGGCCGCGTTCGGGATAAAGGATCTAGCACTTCAATGGCTAAAATCCTTTCTGTCAGGGAGGACCCAATGGATTCAATTAGCGGATTGTATATCTGAGGTGGGTGTTGAGTGCGGAGTCCCGCAGGGCTCTGCATTGTCACCACTCTTATTCAACCTTTATTTACAACCACTGATAGATTCCCTGGTAAGCATGGACTGCAGAATTTTTAACTATGCTGATGATACTCAGCTGTTGCGGAGTATTGACAACACAGCATCAGCTCAGACCCAGGCTCAGAATATACTTAGATATACGGTGAGCTGGATGACGGCAAATTTGCTGAAAATAAATCCCGAAAAAATGGAGGTCCTGGTGGTTTCGACTGCTGCCTCGCCCTTGGGTGATTTGTTCTGGCCCCAAGAGCTTAGCCCCACCCCGAAACCATGCCCTAATGTAAAAAGCCTTGTTATTAAGATCGACCATGAGCTGACAATGGCTAGCCAGATATCTTCTGTTGTCGGAACCTGCACAAACTTAATCAGGCAGCTGTGCAAGCTAGTTCCCCTACTCTCCCTAAATATGCTCCGGACCATTGTCTCAGCAACAATAATTTCAAGGATTGATTAGGGGAACGCGCTCTACCTAGGTTTGCCAAAAAATGTCATCAACCGCCTGCAGGTTATTTTGAACGATGCAGCGCGATTAATTTTTAGATCACCTAGACAGACCCATGCCTCCCCATTACTGCATAGGCTACATTGGCTCCCCATAAAGCAAAGGGTGGAATTTTAAAGTGTATGCATCGCCCATAAGGCAATCTATGGGCATGCGCCTGCCTATATAAAAGAACGGCTTGAGGTATATAATCTCAAACGAGCGCTGAGGTCTTCCAACTCCCAACTGCTGTCTTGTCCGCGTTTCAAAATGGCAACCAAGGGAGGGAGATCCTTTTCTGTCCAAGTCCCACAGATGTGGAACAAACTACCGGAGCCCCTCCGCAAAGAAACTAATCTTTTCCACTTTAGGAAGTCACTGAAAACGCTTTTGTTTAGGGAAGCTTTCTGTTCTATTTGAGTAATGTTGCTATATCTCTTACCTTCTGTTCACTTACTCAGCTGTTGTTACTGCTTCTGTCATGAGCGCCTCGAAACCTGACGGTGATTCGGCGCTATACAAACCTCAGATAACGATAACAATAACAATAACAAAACCACTTTAGGCATGCCCGGGTACAGCAATGTATAGTTTATGTCCATTGCTCGCAGTTTGTGTTTTGCTGATTCATACATTTTTCTGTCGTTACACCATTTTAGTGTAGTCCAGGAATATAGGGATCTGTCTGTATTCATGATTAACCTTCCGTAATTCCCTAACCATACATAATACTAAGTTTCTATCATGATAGTTCAAGAACCTGGCAATCACTGGCCTTGGGGTTGCTCCCTGTAGAGGTTACTGCTAGGGCCCTGTGATCCCTTTCCACCAGAAAACACAGCAAAAGGAAGGCATCCATCACTTCCACTATAGGGTCCAGGCGCCAACTGAAGAAGCAAGGATATTGGTGATGGAGTCATGACGCAAAGAGGTCCACTTGGCATGGGCCCTACCGCATCATCAAGTTCTCAAAAAGAGAAGGATCCAGCTTCCAGGCACTGTAGTCCTCTAGATATCTGGAGTGTCCATCTGCTGACTTATTGAGTTTCCCCGGCAGATATTCCGTCAGTACCGACAACTTGTAATCTAGGCAGCAGTTCCAAAAGCCCCAGGCCAAATCTGCCAGAACCTTGTGCCTTCTACGCAATTGATAGATCTTACCGCTGGTATGTTGTACATCTTCAACAAGATGGTGCAGGACACCTTGTTGGCCACCAGACTCTGAATCGCAAATGATCCGGCGAGGAGCTCCTGACCCTTGATGTGGAGAGACTTCTCTTGCTTTGACCACTGTCTACCTGTGGTAATATCTCCAAAGTGAGCGACCCAACCATGATGACTGGCATCCGATTTTATCACCAAATCCAGAGCTGATCCGAAAATGGCCCTGCTTTTCTAGACCTGCATATGATCGAGCCAGCATTAATGCTCCATCTGAGTTTCCGTGGAAAGAGAAATCTACGACAGGCCTCTACTGAGGTGCGTTGTAGGGCCCGGGCATGCATGGGACCCTGTAAGATCGCTTGGATCGATAAGAATAGAAGGCCCGCAATCCGAACCAGATGTCCGAGGGATAACATTTCCTGTTGTAGTGTTTTGCGCATATCCCTACGAATCAAGAGCATCTTCTTTTGGGTTAGCCTGAGGAACTGGTACATTATGTCGATCTCGAACCCCAGAAAGGTCATCAGCTTTGCCGGGACAAAGTAAGACTTCGGATCATTCAGTATAAAGCACTGGTCTAGTAACAAAGACTTAGTCATCCGAAGTTGCGAGAGTAAATTCGATTTTTCCTGGTGCATCAAAAGGATGTTGTCCAGGTACACTATCGGTCGCACTCTCCTTGCCCATAGCCATTCCATACCCGGCCTCATCACCTTGGTGAAGCACCAGGGTGCCAAAGACAGGCTGAATGGCAGCTATGTGAACTCAAGGATATGGTTTTTCCACTCAAAGTTTAGGAACAGTCTGTGGGTAAGAAAATATCAGGATAGTAAGGAAGGCATCCTTCAGTTTGAGCCGTACCAAACAGTCTTTGGGCAGTAGAATATTCCTCAGGAGGTGGATGCCCTCCTTCTTTAAATGAGGGTATACCACTCATTGATTGAAATCTCAAAGATTTATAGCTGGTCGGAATCCTTTGTCCTTTTTCCCGAACAGAAAAATATTGATCAGAAATATTTTTATGTGTTGCAACAACTATGTTTTGTGTGGTATTCAGACCTACCCAGCTGGTTTCTCTTATTTCAGAAATGATGAGAGAGAGAGAGAAAACATAAGAGCTTATAGAGAACGTAGTCCCTTAAAGATTTCCCTTTTTGACATTTTCCCAAAAATTGCTGAATCAGCATTTTTGTAAAAATTCTGTTTTTATAAAAAAAAAATCCCTAAAAAGTAAACAAACAAATGGGCCCACCCTCCTTGTATCTGCACTGCTGCTGAGTCAATCAAAGGAGCGCTAGCAGCGGGCAAGAGAGTTGTGACCTCTGATTCACCTCCTTCTGTCCTGTTTTACTTCTGGCCCCCATTTCTCTGCTATCACTTGTCACATGTGTCCCACCTCCTTTGGTATCCTGTGTCTACTCTGGCCTCCTTTCCTCTGATGTCTCTTGTGAAGTTTGAAGCCCCCCACGGCTGTCCTGTGTCACCTCTGTTAACCCTTTCTCTGCTGCCTGGTGTCTTCCATCCACAGCTCTTTGCCTCCTATGCCCACTTCCCCTTTGCCCAATGCCACCTCACCTCCTGCCCCTTCTCGCCACTAAATTGTGTCTCTAACACCACCTACCCACGTAGTTGTGTGTCTCTAGTGCCCACTTCCCATGAATCCAGTGCCCCACCGCCCACCATTGCCCTGTATTTCCTGTGCCCATCTCTCTAGTGCTCTCCTCCCCCCACTGCCTCATCCAGCTCTGGCCCCGTGAAGCTCAGAGCCACAGCTGGAAAGCGAGATGCCTGGTGCCGGAGAGATTGTAACCTTTAAACTGAATTCTACCCTTTCCCTGGCAACTAACTGCCCTCCTATTGCAAGGTGTGGTGGTCCTGGAGACTATGCCAGGACATAAACAGACCAAGCTGTATTTTTGTGACAGACACGTTTTTTAGCCTGTTGCAAAAATATTGCAAATGTTGGGGTTTGTGGCCGCTACAAATTTGCAAAGACTTCAACATCCTGTGAGGTCTGTGTGGTACACATCAGGGAATGGAGCCCATCTCACACTTTAACGACTGTGCCACAATGACAGGACTTTATTCTGCAGGAGACCGATTGAGCCAGATATCTCATATCAGTGCATATGTAAATTTGGTGGGCCAAATGGCCATTGATTTTATCCACCAAGAAAGTTTGAAGATAGTACTTCAGGAAATTGCACACCAGAGAAGGGCTTCCTTTTGGCAAAACACATCAGGCAGAGTACTTTGGCGATTACACATCAGAGAGATGTGAACTGAGTGTGCACATTCTAGAGTGCAGTCCATCCTGACACAAAGAAGGGGCTTCAGCCTGGACTGGGCGGTGGCCGCTGCACTGGAGGTCCGTTGCGGTCGCTGCTGCCTCAATAATTTATTTGGGACACTGTGTTTTTTGAATCGTTCCCCCCAAATAAATTATTAAGGCCGCCGCCGCCGCAACGGACCTCCAGTGCTGCGTGGCCGCCTCATAAATGGTGCCACCTGGGGCGGACCGCCCCCCTCGCACCCCCCCTAGCTACACACCTGGCTACATGCACTGGTAGCAGGACGGACACAGCAGAAAGGCCAGAGACAAGAGGAACTGTACACCCCAGCAGGACATACTTTCATTTCTCCACCAGCGGAACATGGGAGCCCCTGAACACTGACAAGATGTGTCAGTCAGTCTGCAAGGCCCCAAAACAGCAACCCCACGAAAGGAAGAAGAAGGCTGTGAGAGACACAGCCGGGACGGATGAAAAGGGCGCCACATGTCCCAATGGGCTGCCCATACTTTCAATGGAAAAAGGCTGTTGCATGTCACCAAGGCCCCCCAAGAGGCCTGAAGCTTCTCCAGCCCAGGCAAGCCCCGACCACCAAAGACAGCCACCGCCAGCAAGGGTGGACAACCAGCCAAGACAGCAATATCTCAAGGGAAATACCCCAACGACAGCGCAAGGAGAGACTGGTGCAGAACAGCACCACCCGGGGACACTCAATACAACCACCAGCAGCGCTGACATCACGTCATCTGCTCCTCCCGGAGCACAGGCACCCCACGTGCCAGGAAAACATCCATGAAGAGAACCGAGCACGCAAAGGCAAAGAGCACGCAAAGCCAAAGGCGCGCAGGAAGCAACGCCAGTGAACCTGACTGCACAGTCAGCACCCAGGAAACCTCCGCACACAGAAGCACTGCTGGACGCAGGTTGGCGAGCACGCACATCTCCACCGACACAGCGAAGTCCTGCAGTAGGCCGAAGACCACCCACGGTGTCCCCCCTCACACCGCCTCAAGACGGAGTCGGCCACGACCCAAGACCGCCAAGAGAGGAGTCGCACACCCCACGTGGCAGGCCGCCACAGCACCATGTGCTTCAACGAACAGCGAGACAAGACCAGACGTCACGTCGCCCAGCAAGCAAGGAGCACCTCACCAAGTGACTAGCCCAGACAAGCATGCCAGAGCAAAGGCAGAAGCCGGCGCCATGACAGCGCCGGCTTGAGGTCCAAACGCAACACCCTCGTGGAAAAGAAGAAGAGTGACAGCTCTGTCACCCCGAAGACCGGATGAGCACAGGTGGGCTGAACAAGCCAACAAAGGGAGAAAACCGAGGACTCACAGCCAGCCAAGAAGCACACCCTGACACGCCAGACAGCCACCAAGGCGGAACAACGTCCCAGGATACAGCCCCACGGATGAACCAAACATAAGCCGCAGCAAGCGCAGTCCAAGTCTCATCCCAACGCTTCCCCAGGCGACCGTCCATCCCCGAGCGTCGGTAGTCTGAGTCAGTCGGTATCGCTGCTCCTGTCTGCAGATGCCACGGGCGAAGAACAGCACTGAGCGGCTGCCCTCTCACCGCCTCAAGATGTAGTCGGCAGTGGCCCCACAACAAGTAAGAGAGGAACCGTACACGCTACATGTCAAGCTGCCACCCAAGGTCAACATCAACAAAGCGGAGGCACATGGCTGCCAAATCTCTCCAGACATCCAGCACTCCCAGCAAGTCACCAACACCTATCATCCCGAGTCTCTACATGGCTGGTAACCACCATCACCCCAGCCATCAGCACCTGCGCCAACCAACACCACTGCCAGAGACCGGCAGTGTGGACTGGCAAGAGGTTCAAGAAGTTCAAGTAAGACGTGGTCCACGACCAAGGAACCAACGAACTTCGACACCCTCAAGAAGCAGAAGTATAACCATTAAAAGGAGAAGGTCGCGGCGACTGGTCCAGTCACAGAGTGGAAAAGAAGACAGTGTCCTAGAGCCAGGACAAGACCAGAGGGAAACGGGCGGAGTGCACGCCACTCGGAGAAGCCTGGTTAGGAGGACAAGAGCAGCGAGGTGACCAGACCACGTTGCGAAAAGGAAAACAGAGGAGAAGGGCACGACGCCATTAAGGAAAGAGATGAAGAAAGGAGTCCACGACGCCATCAAGAACAACACCCAGAAAGGTGAGGAGAGGTGCGACAAGTCTGCACACCACCAGAAGAGGAGGTGACATGCGCCACAACATCGAATACAAGGGCTTACAAGTCAAAGGGAACATCAGTAGCACTTGGCGAGGAACAGGCCTCTACCTACAAGTTCTCTGACAACCCGTCAACTGCAGAAAGGAACAGGCTGGACTATTGGCAACACCCACCTTTGGGATTGAGCGGAAGCCTGGATGCGGAGAGCGCTCAGACGTCCGGCAGAAGGAAAACTGACCACTCCACACCAGCCCGTGGATATCCAAGGGGCAAAGGCCTCAGGGACACTGGTGGCAGAGGGTCCCGACACGAGAGATGGATCCGTCGCCGTCTACCCTGCACGTCCCCGGAAGAAGGGGAACTTGTGCGCAAAGGAAAGAGTCAACAACCACCCTCCAGGCGGTGCTACGGATGCATGGTAGTAATCTCATCGCCTCCTCCATTCACACCGGCTTGTGGAGTTGGAGCAACGCTGCAGAGAACACCCTGCCCAGCGGAAACCTGAAGAAGAGGGCCTCCGGGACATCTCGTGGCAGGAGAATACCCACAAGAGAGGCGTCCCAGTGAGAGGGGTGCCTTTCAACCTCTCCCTCGTTTGCAATATGAAACCAAGCTGCCTACAGTGAAGGAACCCTACGGACCAGTAGAAGACAACCTCCATAAAGTCCACCATGTGGTCGTCCTATTCAGCGTCAACCCAAAAGCAAGATCTCATTGGACTGAAGAACACACTACCATGGCGCAAGTCCAGAAGAGCACGCCCACCGAGAACCAGGACATCGAGCCCAGGAGAACTAACATTTCAGCGGCAATTTCCACCGTCGTCATCTAGCAAGCAGCTGAAGAGACTCCTTTTAAATTTACGAGGATTGCATATTTATGTTTATGTTCCTACCACAGGTTCGGACTTTGTTCCTTTAATTTTTGTTAAAGTTTGGGAGGAATGTAGTGTCCTGCTGAACACGTTCTAGTGTTTCTGAAAGTGTAACCTACACTGTACACCCACCCACCACCAACGTCACGAGTCAGGTGACCCGGTCAAAAAGGAGCCGAGCGCATGTGCTCGAGGCCAGTTAGTACACCATCATATCCAGTGTCTGTGTCCTTTAGTTCTGGTCATGCGGGCCTGAGGCCCGACACTACAACACTGTCGGCTGCCATGTGGGCAGCAGTGCCTCCCTGTGGGCGCTAAACCAAGCTTCTTCGTCAGTAAAGGGAGATGCGTCAGAAAAGACCGGCAGGGAAGTCCTCCAACTGTGAGGACCAGGTGCCCTCTAAAACTGACAAGTGGTGATCAGAAGTGGATCGATTGCGGTGCTCGCCCGCAATAACCATGGCGAAGAAAGAGGAAGTGCTGCTCCTTGATGTTGCTTATATGGGACTTACTCTATGATTATACTGTTGACGTGTTGCATAGACTCATGGGAATTGTATTCTTTAAATTTAACATGTTGTTTAAGGCTGCTAAGTGGAATAAATGAGAGTTAAGCATAATCTATGCCTCTGGTCCTGACGCGCGCGTGTGCGTGCGTGTGTGTGTTTGTGTGTGTCTATATATATGAAAATATATATATAATATTTGATGTGCTATCAAACTATTGTAAAGAAAATGCTGTATATTATCCATGTACCTAAACACTGGCTGCAGCATTCGTTTGTAAATTTAAAATGTGCACTTAAATGAATAAATGAAATGTAATTGGGGGAATAAAAGCAGAAAGATTCAAAGGTAATGTCAGTAATATGGTGATTGGTGGTGATGCTATTTCGTGTGGCTGTGAGTAAACACATTATGTTATTGGTTGCACTGTAGTTCTGTGGGGGTCATAATCTAGTAGTGGAAGGGAGCTGGTATGATTGGGTAGTATTGTGGTTGATTGGGCGCTGCAGTTTCAGCTAGTGGGGGAGGGTATAGTGGTGTAGGGTGGTAATTAAGTGCTCTTGGGGAAATGGAGGGCTGGAGGTGCTAGTGTGGTGGTACAATTCTGGTAGTACACCAGTATGCAGCTTTTCTGGTAGGGTAGTGCTGGATTTTGTAGTGACATGTTGATAAGTAGGTAGTGACATGGACATGATGTGGTGTGAGGTAGTGTGGGAATTATGGAAGTTTTGCTGTTGTGCAGGGCTGGGGTTTGTAGTTTTGTAGTTTGGGTTTCATTGTACAGTGATTTTGGGTGCTAGTGCAGGGCTGAAAATGATATTGATGTACAAAGCAACAGTCCACTGTAGAAGATAGGTTTATAATAAGGCTGTGGGAGGAGCGAGGGCAGTCCTAGGGCATACTTTGGGAGGAGAGAGTTAGGAGTGATGAAAAAATGTGCATGGGGAGTTGCAGAGAAAGTGGTGAAAGAAGTGAGCGCTTAGTAGATATGTAAGTGATTTAAAGTCTTTGACTTTTCGTTTCTTCCAGGAGGTTCTTTCTCTGGAGAAATCACATAAAAATGGCCACAGGCGGGAGAAGACCCACCATAACTGTTCATGCTAACAGTCTTATCAACGAGAAGTCTCCATATCTCCTGCAACATGCACACAATCCTGTAGACTGGTGAGTAGTACTGCAGTGGAACGAATTGTGAGGCCAGTGTGGAGGTGCCTTACCTTTGGTACCATTGTGAGCAATGCATTGCACTGTCTATAATATTAAGGTGGTGGTGTATCCCTTTGGGCCCTCTAGGAGGGGACAGAACAGAACATTGGTAGTAGCCCATCAGTGTTGGGAAAAATGAATATGCCTCAATGAAATGATCTTGACTCAGATGTTAAGGTTCTCCATGGTGTGATTCTCTCTTGTTTTCACCCTGGAAGGGTCTCCACTCCTACACTGGATACTGGAGCAACACTTTAAATACTTATATTAAAATATGAAAGAATTGTGTAACTAAAACATTACCTTATACTGCAACATGTTCAGTCCTTTTTAAAAAGTAATACTTTCAAATCAGACACATCTAAGTGCATTTGACTAAAAACACCCCATAACAATATAATAAAACTAAAAAGCAGAATCAAATGGTATCTTATGCTAAGAATAATACCAGAGGGAAACAAACAACATGTTTTAAAGATTCCAGAAGCGCCCTGTGTCATCATGCCCTGGCGGTTTATTTTTGCAAGCTTACAGATCTAAGCTCCATAAACAAAGCAGGCTACTTGTGGCTAAACACTTGTTTTTTAACTGTATTTTTCAGGTGTGTAAAAAAATAGCTTTTTTCTAGTTTTGTCAAGGTATTATCATTTCTCTATTCTCAGTGATTAAGTCGACTTTTTTGGACAGGCATCCTTAATTATTGTCATTTGCTTTTTTGAGTCGCTCCATTAAGAAGTATAAAATCAGTTTGGAAATATGTAAAAGGCTGATATGTAGAGAACGTGTGTGAGTCAGGCTACGCTAGGAGAGGTAGGCAAAGCACCTTTCATCTCCACTTCTGCTGGAAAAAGAACCACTTTTCGCCCCTTTGATTTGGAGGCACCTTGTTTTGTTGCCAGACCAAGTTTGATGTCCTGATATTTCTTGATGTTGAGGTTTTTTAGGGTTTTGCCGTTAGTGCTCTTGCCATCAAGGCTTCCAACATCAAGCTAGAAATCTTAGAGATGAATACTTTTTGCTGTCCCCACATTCAAGCTGAATCTGTGACTGATGAACTCCCACTCAGTGCCACTGGTGCTGCAGCCACTGACAAGCCAGGAACTTGCAAAGCATGAAGAATGATCCACAACTCTGGCAAACCTGCTCCTCTGTACCTGAGGCGCTATGATATTCTTTTTTGCCGTTAAATGTGGATCTGGAGCTTTGCTCCAACTCTGTGAGCCTTCTGTTGACTCCTAAACTCTTTATTGTGTGCTGGGGAATGATGTCCCTACCGAAAGCAACAGTGTTCAAGCCATGCAGAGACTATAGGAATCAGATGTCACCGTCAGAAGGTGCATCTTTGAAGCTAAAGATCCAGCTATGACTGAGATAGCCTCGCAGTTTCTTCAGAAAATAATTTGCAAGTTACTAGGAACACATAACTTCACAGAGTACTCACAGCAGGAAGTTAAACAAATCGCACACATAAAGCGAGCCACTACAGAAGTACCTCAACATGCTACAAGGGCTTGGGAATATCAGTGAATCCGATTTTCACATGGAGAAGACAAAACTGCAGGCCAGGTTAAGTAGAAAGAATGGACACTGAAGGACTCGAGAGGCAAGAGTTTCTCTGCATTTTACATTGAAAGAAAATGTTGTATATGAATGGCTTCACTACAACAACATGCTGATGTAGTTCTGCAACAACAACACATTGAATTATTCTCAACCACTGCCAATTCCTCAGGGCTACATTCCAGTCCATTGTTAGGACTCCAACTGCATCCTATTGACGAGGCTCAAATAGACCAACACCCGTCCTGGATTGCCTGTGTTTCGATCCAAGTGGGTTCTGAACTTTTTGTGCCCACTGTGCCACATCACACAGGAAACAGCAAATGTGAAAATCAGTTTTGGTCCTACTCCAATAGGAACAGTGCAGCACGAACCAGACTGTTCGTATTGGAGCAGGGCCAAGGCTGATTTGCATATGCACTGCTTCCTGTGTGAGGTGGCACAGTGGCCAAAAAAACATGGACTTTATTTCGGCCTAATGTAATTAGTAGTGGCTGAAATTGATTCAAGCAATGCACCGATCACTTAATTTATTTCTTATGAATGGATTTATGGTACTTCTTAAAGCAAATAGAGGCTTTTTGCGCAGGAAGAGAAGGCAATAAACTCTATGTCAGGGCAAAGTTATAAAGAAAAGTTAGAATCGCAGATGACTGCAGTTAATCTAGCACATGGGTACTCACAAACTTTCTCTCGGGGCCAAATTTACAGTGTAGTTTGTGGCCGAGGGATGCACCGGTGGGGGCGCGGTCAGAGGGGGAGGGGGCGGGGCTAAAGCAAAAAAAATTGTGACCATGAGGTTGAACACAGGTCCCTGCAGCAGAGGTTTTCGTCCACTGAGCCACCACACCCAGCATACACACATCTCTTTCTCTCTCTCTCTCTCTCTCACTCTCTCTCTCACTCCCTCCCTCTCTCTCTCCCTCGCTCTCCCTCCCTCCGTCTCCCTCCCTCCATCTGTCTCCCTCCCTCTGTCTCCCTCTCTGTCTCCCTCTCTCTCTCCCTCTCTCAGTCTCCCCCCTCTTTCTCCCCCCTCTGTCTCCCTTCCTCTGTCTCCCACCCTCTGTCTCCCACCCTCTGTCTCCCACCCTCTGCCTCCCTCCCTCTGCCTCCCTCCCTCTGCCTCCCTCCCTCTCTCTCCCTCCGTCTCTCTCCCTCTGTCTCCCTCCCTCCTCTGTCGCCCTCTTCCCTCTATCTCCCTCTCTCTGTCCCCTCTCTCTGTCCCCCTCTCTCAATCAATCAATCAATCAATCACTGCATTTCTAAAGCTCGCTAGATACCTGTGAGGGTCTCAAGGCCCTTGGGGGAACGGGGCTCTACCTATCGAAGAGCCAGGTCTTGAGAAGTCTTCTGAAGGCCAGCAGGTCCTGAGTCTGTCGTAGGCTGGTAGCCAGGTCTTGGCGGTGAGGTAGGAGAAGGATCTGCCGCCGCCGGTGGTTTTCCAGATACGAAGAACTGTGGCGAGGGCGAGGTTGGCTGAGCTGAGGCTTCGGGTGGGGGTGTGGAAGCTGAGTGGGTTGTTGAGGTATGTAGGTCCGGTGTTGTGTAGTGCTTTGTGTGCGTGGATGAGGAGTTTGAAGGTGATCCTCTTGTTCACGGGGAGCCAGTGCAGGCCTCTCAATGGGGTGTGATGTGGCTGCGTTGGGGGACGTTGAGGATCAGTCGTGCTGAGGCGTTCTGGATTAGTTGTAGTCGTCTCAGGAGCTTGGTTGTTGTTCCTGAGTAGAGGGCGTTCCCGTAGTCGAGTCTGCTGGTGATGAGGGCCTTTGTGACGGTTTTTCTCGTGTCGGGAGGGATCCATTTGAAGATCCTGCGGAGCATTCGGAGGGTGTTGAAGCAGGACGCGGAGACGGCGTTGACTTGCCTGGTCATGGAGAGGATGGAGTTGAGGATGACCCCCAGGTTGTGTGCGTGGTCTGTGGGTTCCGAGGCTGTGCCTAGCGATGTGGGCCACCAAGAGTCGTCCCAGGCTGATGGGGTGGGTCCGAGAATGAGGACCTCCGTCTTGTCTGAATTCTGCTTCAGTCTGCTGTCCTTCATCCAGTCGGCTACGGCCTTCATTCCTCTGTGGAGGTTGGCTTTGGCGGTGTGGGGTCTTCGGTGAGGGATATGATCAGCTGGGTGTCGTCGGCGTAGGAGATGATGTTGAGGTTATGTTGTCGTGCGACGTGGGCGAGCCGTGCCATGTAGATATTGAACAGCGTCGGGCTGAGGGAGGATCCCTGTGGAACGCCGCAGATGATCTCAGTGGTTTTTGAGCGGAAGGGTGGGAGGCGGACGCTCTGGGTTCTGCCGGAGAGGAAGGATGTGGTCCAGGCCAGGGCCTTCTCTTGAATTCCGGCGTCATGGAGGCGTGCTGATAGGGTGCGTTGGCAGACTGTGTCAAAGGCTGCTGATAAGACCAGGAGGATGAGGGCGGCTGTTTCTCCTTTGTCCATCAGGATCCTGATGTCATCAGTGGCAGCGATTAGGGCGGTTTCGGTGCTGTGGTTGCTGCGAAAACCGGATTGAGAAGGGTCCAGGATGTTGTTGTCTTCGAGGTAGCGGGTTAGATGTTTGTTGACAATCTTCTCTGTCACTTTTGCCGGGAACGGGAGCAGGGAGATGGGCCGGAAGTTCTTGAGGTCCTTTGGGTCCGCCTTGGGCTTCTTCAGAAGGGCTTTGATCTCGGCGTGCTTCCAGCTTTCCGGGAAGGTTACTGTCTCGAAGGAACTGTTGATTGTTTTCCGGAGGTGGGGTGCGATGGTTGTGCTGGCTTTGTTGAAGACGTGGTGAGGGCAGGGGTCAGATGGGGATCCGGAGTGGATGGAGTTCATGGTTTTGATGGTGTCTTCGTCACTGACGTAGGACCAGGCGGTCTGACGACTGGTGCGGGTGGTGGTCGCAGGGGTGGTGGGCTCGGTGGTGGGTGCGGGGGGTGTCGGAGTTGAAGCTGTCGTGGATGTCGTTGATCTTGCGGTGAAAGAAGGTGGCCAGGGAGTTGCACAGGTATATTGATGGTGGGATGTTGGTGGTGTTGGAACTGGGGTTGGAGAGCTCTTTCACGATACTGAGGAGCTCTTTGGTGTTGTGTGCGTTGTTGTCAAAGTGATCCTCTTGGCGGTCCTCTTGGCGGTCCTGATGAGTTGGTGGTGTCTGCGGGTGGCGCTCTTGTGGGCTGTGTTGCTGTCTGGTGTTCGGTCGTGGAGCCATTTCTTCTCCAGCTTTCGACAGGTGCGCTTGGAGATCCGGAGGTCTTCGGTGAAGCCAAGCAGATTTTCTTGTTGGTATGGTTGGTTGTGGAGGTCTTGAGAGGGGCAAGGGTGTTGGCGCAGTCATTGATCCACTGCTTGAGGTTGGTCGTGGCGGTGTCTGGGTCGGTGGGGTCGGCGGGTGGCCTCCGGGTAAGGGTGGTAGTGAGTTGGTCCTTGGTGACCTTGCCCTTGCGGTTTGGCAGCTGTTGGGTGCGATGGTGTGTGTTGGGTTTCCTGAAGGTGAAGTGGACGCATCTGTGGTCTGTCCAGTGGGGTTCGGTGGTGTGGTTGAAGGAGACGTGGGGGCTTGTGGAGAAGATGGGGTCCAGGGTGGGTCCAGCGTGTGTCCAGCCTCGTGGGTGGGTGTCGTCACGAGCTGTTTGAGTCCAAGGTTGGCGAGGTTGTCGATCAGGGCGGTGGAGTTGGCGTTGTTGTTGTTCTCGAGGTGGAAATTCCGGTCTCCGAGGAGGATGTAGTCCGTGGAGGCGAGTGCGTGGGTGCTGGTGAGGTCGGCTATGGAGTCGCTGAACTGAGCCCAGGTCCCGGGGGGTCTGTAGATGAGTGTTCCTCTGAGGGTGGTGTTGGGGTTGGTGTGGATCTGGAAGTGTATTTGCTCGGCGGTGGTGAGGGTGTCGTCGGTGTTGGTCGAGACTCTGAGGGTGTCTTTGTGGATGATGGTGATTCCCCCTCCAACTCCGTTGGTGCGGTCTCTGCGGGAGATCTTGTAGCCCTGGATGGCTATGGCAATGTCTGGTGCTGAGGTGGCGTTCAGCCAGGTCTCCGTCAGGAAGGCGACGTCGGGGGCGGTAGAGTCTAGGACGTCCCAGAGGTCGATGGCATGTTTGCGAGCGAAGCAAGTGTTGAGGAGAATGCAGCGGAGGTTGTTGAGCCCTTGGGTGCGCTTCGGGGTGGCCCGGTAGCAGGAGTGGTCTCGTCCGGTGTCTAGTGCGTCGAGGGTGTTGGAGTCGTAGCGCAGTCTGGTTTTCCAGGGGTCTTGCCGCTGGGCGCGGTCCAGGCGCGGACGGGCTTAGACGGGCTTGCCTTTGGCGCGCCAGCGGCGCGTCCGCTGCGCTTCCGTGCGGCGTCCTCCATAAGAGGCCAAGTGGGAGGGAGGAGCAGCTGGGAGGCGGGACGGCCAATGGGCGAGGGACACAAAAGGCAAAAGGGGGCGGGCCGCAGGGGAGCAGCGGCAGGAAGCGGGGGGCACAGAGGGCAGTGGCGCGAAAAGGAGCGCCTAGGAACAGATAGTCAAAAAATGAAAAAGTACAAATGACAAGATGGGGAAAAAACAAGATTAACAGTACAGTGTAAATAAACAGTCACCAGGGGCGGCGAACCCTCGGCAGCGGCAAGAGACACGGGCACCCAGGAGGAGACGTGCGGAGCGACCGGATGTCAGGTCACACTCACTACCGCGCGACTACCTCCATAAGAGGCCAAGTGGGAGGGAGGAGCAGCTCGGAGGCGGGAGCGGGGCGGCCAATGGGTGAGGGACACAAAAGGCAAAAGATGCCGGGCCGCAGAGAGTCTCTGTCTCCCTCCCTCGCCTGTCGCCCTCCTCCCTCTGTCGCCCTCCTCCCTCTGTCTGTCTCCCTCTGTCGCCTTCCCCCTTTGTCTCCCTCTCTGTCTCCCTCTCTCTATCTCCGTGCCCCTCTGTCTCCCTCCCTGTCTCTCTCTCTGTCTCCCTCCCTCTGTCTCCCTCCCTCTCCCTCCGTCTCTCTCCCTCTGTCTCCCTCCATATCTCCCTGTCTCCATCCCTCCCTCTGTCTCCCTCCCTCTCTGCCTCCCTCACTTTGTCTCGCTCTGTCTCCCTTTCTCTCCCGCCCTCTGTCTCCCTCCCTCCCTCTGTCACCCTTCCTCTGTCACCCTCCCTCCCTCTGTCTCTCTCCCTCCCTCTGTCTACCTCTCTCTGTTTCCCTCCCTAACCCTCCGTCCCTCTCCCTCTGTTTCCCTCCCTCCCTCTGTCTTCCTCCCTCCCTCTGTCTCCCTCTCTCTCTGCCTCCCTTTCTCTGTCTCCCTCTGTCTCCGTCCCCCTCTGTCTCCCTCCCTCTGTCTCCGTCCCCCTCTGTCTCCCTCCCTCTGTCTATCTCCCTCTGTCTCCCTCCCTCTGTCTCCCTCCCTGTCTCTCTCTCTCTCTCTCTGTCTCCCTCCCTCTATCTCCCTCCCTCTCCCTCCGTCTCTCTCCCTCTGTCTCCCTCCATGTCTCCCTGTCTACATCCCTCCCTCTGTCTGTCTCCCTCCCTCTCTGCCTCCCTCACTCTGTCTCTCTCTGTCTCCCTTCCTCTCCATCCCTCTGTCTTTTTCCCTCCCTCCGTCTGTCACCCTCCCTCTGTCAGCCTCCCTCCCTCTCCCTCTGTCTCCCTCTCCCTCCCTCTCCCTCTGTCTCCCTCTCCCTCCCTCACCCTCCACGGCTGCATAGGTTTCAGATTGATATGTTTGACATTTTCATAGTTTCAGTGTAATTATGAGTGACATTTCCACAAATATGATTGACACTTCCTCGCAAACATAATCAACCACTGAAGACAAGGGAAACGTATAATTATCAGACATTACACCCATTTGAACGTCGAGAAACGGCAAGAAGGTCTTAAAAGTACTGCATAGCACCAAAAATGGAAGGGCACCGTGGGACCCAACTGTAATAAACAGGATGTGAGAGGCCATACTTCCTGCAATTGAGCCTCATGTGCCATTATGCTCTGTCCACCCCACTCCAGGGCATGCCATATCTGAATGCATGTGGGATTTTTCTGTATTATAAATACACAGGAACAAGTGCTTTTTTTTAAAGAAGACTCCAGCTTGGAGTTAATGTATATTATCCCTGCTGCATGGATAATGACGAATGCAACACAGGAGTGTAATCCTCTGAAGCTAGGAAAAAGGATTCCCTGACTATCACCACTGCTTGCGAATGATTTGTTCCATGCGTTTAGCCTGGCACCCTGTTCCCTAGAGGGAGACCCTCATCTGCAGAAAGGACGGAAGGAAAGTAATATCTGCCATTGCAGGGGAGGCAATGAGTGCAATGCGAAGAACCCAGGAAGGAAGCAAGAGATCTGTGAAGGCTCACCCTCTGTCATCTTACCAGTGTGTGTATGTGTGTGTGTGTCAGCCCTTAGCCAAGGCTGAGACAGCTTCCTCAGCGCACACACACAGCAGAGCCCCAGAACTTCACAGGTCTGTAAAAGACCAGTTACATGTTAATGAGGCTTTGTTGTACTTCAGCTCTTAGTGCCCCTCCACCTCCCCTCTGACAATCACTGAAATCCCCCTCTCCGGCCCCCACAGAGCAGAGTCTCTTGAGTACGCGCTGCTGCAGCGGTATTTGCTAACGCAATTTCTTTTTTAAACACGGGTGTCTACAAGGTCCGCGGGCCGCCCAGGAAGGCTTGCCTGGCCGCTGGCGGCCCGCAGGCCGTACTATGAGTACCTCTGATCTAGCATGATTTAAATCCCATTTAAAAACAAACACTGCTGTGCAAAGAAGTAATGAGTAACTGAAAATGACTTCAGATGCACTGTTAAACCACGTAGCAGGAAGACTGTAGTCAGAAAAGAGAACAAGAGATCACCTCTACTCCCATGGAGTGCTGAAAGAAAATTGTCAAAGCCGAAAGGTCTCACCTTTGGGGCCTTTTGTTTTCTCTGCTGATTTTTGGTGATGCTGAAGGGCATAGGTAAAGAGGAAACATTTTTAGGTCTCGTCCTATTAATTGCGCAAGCGATAATAGGATGAGAGTATAAAGGCTAAACCAAGGTCTGAAACCATCGCGGATTTCGTCAAGTACATGTGCTCATGCACGCGCTTGCCATTTGCTCCCGCCTGCCTATGAGAGCTTCACTTCAAAGGGATCCGCTCCCCCGCCCCCTGCTTCACACTTTTCACGGCCGCCAGGCCGTGTCTCGCATTTCTCCTCCCCCCCTAATTATTCACCCATGCTGTTGTTGCCCACGGCCTCCCCACAGCAATGCCAAGAGCTTGTTTCAGATTCAGTCTTTTGTGAACTATATCCAGTTGTTGTTTTACCCCTAATACGTTATTGCTTTTTGTCTTGTTTTTTTTCTGCAATTGGCTATGTTTTGTTCGTTTTTGTGTGCACTTGTTTCGCCCTACATCCCTCACACTTAATTTCTGCTAGATGTGTAAAAAGTATGCACGCATTTTAAATTTATTTTCGTCTAACTGAAAGCGGCTCATCCCGTCAATTAACAGGTTGCCCTGTTGACTGATCAGTTTCGTGTTGGTGGCCAGGCCATTTCGTACTATCATTTTGCTTTGAACGAAAAATCAAAAATGACATGTTCTTTGGCTGACCCAATGGACATTATGTTTGCCTTTAAGGACATTTCGTTTATAGCGGTCTTTCAATGCAAATGCTAATGTGAATTTGTCCAGTGAAAAGCGCACATTCGATAGACACGATAAAACGTATGTTATCCTGCCTCGTTTACAGAGTGGCACAAAACGAATAAAAGTGAGTTATGAAGAGGGTAGCGGTTAAACAATTTGTGGCAGTGATGTGTATTACAGAGCGGCAAAAGCAACAGCATTTGAGGTGAATAAAACATTAGCGGTAGGTCGCGTGCATTGGGCTGGCGACCGAGCAATTTTGCATCATTGAAAAGACAAAGTACTATTTTTTGTTGGTAACTAAATGCACTCACTGGGGGTCAATTATACGGCAAGATAGCCCAGTGGGCTGTGTCCGTACCAACACAGCTGCACTGTCTTGAAATGACGTGAAGCCCAACTCAGCCTTTTATCCACGTGAGGCTCACAGAATGAACATCGTTTTGCTGCTAACATTCAGTAGTCACTTTAAAGTTTTTAGCTCACTTTTCGTTTGCGATGCGTACTGTCTCATCGGACAGAGTTCTTATGTTTTTTTTAATTCTTACAGAGTTACATAAATAGAAGTAGATAGGGTACTCTAGCTGAAAGGAACTCTTTCCCGTAGATTTAAAAAAACATGAAGAGAAAAAAACAACACATCTAGTTCTTGTTGCCCAACCCTGCATCGCTGACACCAAACGCTTTAGAACGTCCCTTTGGTTGATGGACCACAGCTAAGAATATGTGATGTCATTTACTAGGTCGCTCCAGTAAGTCAGGGAACTATATCCTCGCTGACACCTGAGGAGCACCTTTCCAAACGCGGTAAATGGTACCACCAACTTCCAAATATCCCAGTCTTTAAAATAAAAATGGATGCTTTTATACCTAGCTCTTCATTAAACTCCCCTGCAACGTCTAAGAACTCAGAAGAACAGGTGATTCTCTTCCCAACGTCAGTGTTTTCAATGTAGTGACCTTGCAAGGATGGTAGGCAGGCCCGGTTCTAGAGAGTGGGCCCTGTGGGCCAGGTCCACCCAAGGAATACCCTGGCCCACCCAAGGGCATTCAGAACTCAAAAGCAAACATTTTCCACCTTAATGTTTCACAGGGGTGTGCAGCCCTGTAGGCTCCCCCTTATAGTTTTTAGGTCTCGTCCTATTAATCACTCTGCACCAACACAGCACCACTCAGAACCACCACAGCACCACTCAGCACCACCACAGCATCACTCAGCACCACCACAGCATCACTCAGCACCACCACAGCATCACTCAGCACCACCACAGCACCACTCAGCACCACCACAGCATCACTCAGCGCCACCCCAGCATCACTCAGCACCACCACAGCACCACTCAGCACCACCACAGCACCACCACAGCATAACTCAGCGCCACCCCAGCATCACTCGGCACCACCACAGCACCACTCAGCACCACCACATTATCACTCAGCACCACTCAGTAACACCACAGCACCACTCAGCACCACCACATTATCACTCAGCACCACCACATTATCACTCAGCACCACCACAGCACCACTCAGCACCACCACAGCACCACTCAGCACCACCACAGCATTACTCAGCACCACCACAGCACCGCTCACCGCCACCACAGCACCACTCAGCACCACCACAGCATCACTCAGCGCAACCCCAGGTTATAGGTGTCACATTTGTGAAAGGTATAAGTATTGGCATTGTAAATGACAAAGCTATTAATTTAGCTATTTTCAAAACCAACACATAAATAAAAAAATTGTCATTTACAAGACCAATACCTCAAACTTTCCTAATGCGAGACCTATTGCATTGCAAATGCTTGTTTCTGAGGTTGTGCAGAATCAGCAAACAAAAAAGAAAAAACGTGTCATGATGTTACTGGTGCCTGCATTGTTCAGTGGGCATGCACATGCTCAATGATATATACAGATGCAAGCATCACCATGCATGCACATTCCTATGTCTAATGTTCCAAGATGGAAGATGCAATTTGGTTAATTTTGAAAAAAGTACATTGCGCGAAAGCGCATTTTATCAGCAACAGTCTGAGAAACTAAAAAACATTAAAAGGTCTGCCAGTGGTAAGCAAGAAACCGAGGAGTGGGTGGTGGAATAAACATGGAGTTGGCAAACGGATTAAATAGCAAAGCTGGTGGAGGAGAGGAAAAAAACAGAGGATAGAGTAGCACATAAGGTAGAGTAACATGGAGCATGGTGGCAGGTATTTGGCGGGGTACAATCACACAAAGGTGAGAGCTGGAAAACATTCATTGAGAACTTGACCAAAAGAAGAAAATAGTTCCCCCAAATGTGAACACTGGAAGGATACAGATCAGCCAAATAAAAACTTGGTGAAGATGCTATGTTCTAGGGTAGAGATAAACACAAAAAAAAGAAAAGCCATCGAATAAGAAGCAAGGAAATAAGAGTGACGATAAAGCCAAGCAATGGAAGTAATGAGCAAGCTGTAATCCCACTGTAAGATTTGGGGATATTCCTCAAGAGGACTTTTATCCATGACAGCTGAATCTGTCCGGTAGGTGAAACCTGAAAAGTAGTTTCATGAATGAAGTGGAAGGACAGGAGTCATCCAATCAAAATGATGGTAAAGAAGCTATACTACAGGGAAGGGACACACCCAAGAAGAGCAAGGCAAGCCATCACATAAGAAGCAAGCAAATGAAACTGACAATACAGCCAGCTAATGATAAGCAATGGCCTAACCCAAAATCTACTATAAATATTATTATTGTGCGCAATAGGTCTTTGACAACAAACATCAAAGGGTGTACGTAGTTAAAACCTAAAAACGAGATAGAAATTTGAGGACAATTACTCATGATGCTTTTTGGGGCTGCTCTACTTTCTGACTTCTTGTGTCATGACCCATCTTTAGGATATTAAAACTTTCTTAGCTAGCTTCACTTGATCATGGAAAAAATTGATCCTGAAATTATCAAACCAAATATAGATCTCACTCCCACCATGGTTTACAGATTTTCTTATAAGCTAAATCCAGCTACAAAGAATGCTAAAAATGATTGGCACCAGGACTACAGTCCCATTAAGAAAGCTCATTATAATGGCCAATTTAGCTCACTACAAAATTGCTTTAAGGGACACCTGAACGCCAAGTGCATCCTATTATCGACCAAAACTCAACAAACATTATTAAAAATCTGAAATTGATTGAAACCTCCTATTTTACATCTGCTTTCACTCTATCTCAAATTTTCAATGATAAACTGTCCTTTTTCCTCATCTCTAAAATTTCTTTAATTCGTGAAACAGTTTATACCAGGATCTCTGGGCATATGTTTGGTGCCCTTTTCCTACCAGTCCGCTGCCCGTATGGTTCAAATTTCTCGCTTTCATCTGCTGAGTTACCAATATTGATAGTACAATTCAAATTAGACTCTCACATGCATCCCTTACCAGTTAACCTCTTCTGTTTAATTGTCTCCTGCATTATAGCACCACTGACCTCATGATCATTATTTCCCTGACATCGGGCTCCCTCCTAATCAACTTAAAGATTGTGTCACTGTGCCACTTCTTAAAAAGCCTAGACTAAAACCTTGTTTTCCTTCTAATTACATGTTACACTCTGCTTTATCCTTTAGCAAAAATTATCAAACCACTTGTTGCCACTCTTTATTTTTTGTAAAAGGCATATTGCAGCACAGGGGTGATGATAGTGTCAACCATTGACAATCTCTCAAGGGCTCACTCCAAAGTTAGTAAATAAGCACATGCACGCTTTGTAAGAGAGAATTAGACAACATCACATTCCAAGTAGGGTCAACACTTAGATCAGTTCAATCATTGAGAACGGCCTCTCAGATTTCAATGGTATTCTTTGCCAAACTACCAAGAATTTGACATGAATACCATTGGTAACGGCTAACCTCCTTCAAGATGCTTAATGTGGAGAATTAAGACATTGGGACACTTGGTTTATCTAGGGGTCCAGATAAAATGGCCCCACAGACTCGGTGATTTTGTAGAATGAGAGATTTAGTGCCTTTCAGAGTTTCCAAGCACGTCACTGCACTCCCTTGTTCCTTGGGAAGTGTCTAAAAAGGTACTCGTAAGAAAAAGACCTAAAACTCCAAATATTCAGAACACTTCATAATCAACAGGTGATCCTCCCCAACTCCTCCTTTTATATTTTCGAAGCTATAGCTTCAACTGTGTAACAGAGGACCATGAGTACTCTGTGGCTGACCATCCAGCCAGCCAACTCTTGACACTAGGGGCCAGATGTAGGTGGCCATTTAGCGACCGGTAACGGCCGATTTCGGCCGTTACCGACCGGTAAATGGTCATTTGTGATGTAGGGGCCCTATTTTACCGATTCGGTAAATTTACTGAATCGGTAAAATACCGAATCGGTATTTTTACCGATTCGGTAATGTGCAGATGTAGGTGGGACTCTTTTGAGTCCCACAGGCCTTACAGAATCGGTATTTTACCACCCAATCCAATTGGGTGGTAAAATACCGAATCCAGGTGTGCATGCACATGTGTGCATGCACACCTATGCCATGTGACAGACAGACATGCCCTTAGGGCATGTCTGTGTGCCACATGGCACACGTGCCTGAATTCGGGGTGCTAGAGGGTGTCAAAGTGACACCCCCTGCACCCTTGCAACAATCGGTATTTACCGAATCGGTAAATACCGATTCGGTAATGCCCATTGATTCCTATGGGCTTCAATGCCCATAGGAATCAATTGGCATTACCGAATCGGTATTTACCGATTAAGTAAATACCGATTCTTACAGAATCGGTAATTCAATTACCGATTTTCCCTACATCTCCCCCCTTCTATTTTACCGATTCATAAATACCGAATCGGTAAAATTCGGTATTTATGAATCGGTAAAATATACTTACCTACATCTGGCCCTAGATGTGTGCCATTAACCTGCATGATGCATACTTTCACATCCTGTAATTTCTCTAGGGTAAAACTTTAAAAAGTATGAAATCTGTGTAGTAACCCAAGATTTTTTGCCTTTTGCTGGATCCTATGTTTTTACCTGCTTTAGAACTCTGCGCACTCAACCTCTACTAACCAGTAGTGAAATGGCTGTGTTCCCCTTTTAAACATGGTTGAATTTGCATACGCCTCATTGGTATATTTAACTTACCTATAAGTCCCTAATGTATGATACAAATTGAACTGCAATACCTGTTAGGCCATCCACTAAAGTGGCAGTGCAATCATAGCTTCAGAACTGACATTGTAGCCTGAGTGTAGCAATGTAAAATCTGCCAACCGAGCTGTCAAAATAAATCCATTTCACAGGTCAAAACCTTCCTTTTAAATATTAATACGTTACCCCTATTAAATGCCTCATAACCAACAAGGCAGGGTGCGTTGTATTTAAAAATAGGACGTGAGGTAAGACATAGACATTTTATGTAATGTGCCCTTACAGTGCCTAGCATCAAAAAACTATTTTCATTGTGGCAGGCCTAGCTTTCCTATGTTAAATACCATAGTACAGATTAAAATACTAATACTGTATCTCAGCAATGAAACCACCTAGAAAAATACGTAAACAACTATTGTTAATAGTTATTAATATCCAATTCGATGGTGAATTTGTTTTCTTCATAAATGTTTACGTAAGGGACCTTTTAGAAAGTTAACCTTTTCCTGCCTGATGATCCAATAGGCTAAATTGCATTGGCTCTCAAGCTTCGCCCAGCCTTGAAAAGACGTGAAATGCCACCTGAGAACCAAAAGTAGGCTGACCGGAATAGGCAGAGATGACTCCCCTGAACTTCAACTAATATGCAAGGTGGGGGCTGTGGACATCCTTTTTGACACTACAGTGTCAAAATCATGTTTGAAAAGTCTGCTGGGTTCAAATATAACACTTGAGGTACAATTGAAAGGGGAGAGAACAGGATGCTGAGACCATTCCTGTGAGCCTTTAGGTTTATTGTGGTTACAGTGGCTACCTCAAACTGAATTTTAGTGTTAGATGTGGCAGAGTGCTAGGTTTACCATGAAACACTCCCTACACCCACCCAGCTCTCAGAGCCCAAGTTTAATGTGGCCTTTGTCCTCTTAAAAATATCCACACTGTGTGGGGGGAGCCCTGGCTACATTTTCGAAGCTATAGCTTCAACTGTGTAACAGAGGACCATGAGTACTCTGTGGCTGACCATCCAGCCAGCCAACTCTTGACACTAGGGGCCAGATGTAGGTGGCCATTTAGCGACCGGTAACGGCCGATTTCGGACGTTACCGACCGGTAAATGGTCATTTGTGATGTAGGGGCCCTATTTTACCGATTCGGTAAATATACCGAATCGGTAAAATACCGAATCGGTATTTTTACCGATTCGGTAATGTGCAGATGTAGGTGGGACTTT
Organism: Lissotriton vulgaris; assembly: GCF_964263255.1. Classification (NCBI taxonomy): domain Eukaryota; kingdom Metazoa; phylum Chordata; class Amphibia; order Caudata; family Salamandridae; genus Lissotriton; species Lissotriton vulgaris. The sequence goes on from NC_141695.1 coordinate 635,642,276, forward strand.
TTTGAGTCCCACAGGCCTTACAGAATCGGTATTTTACCACCCAATCCAATTTGGTGGTAAAATACCGAATCCAGGTGTGCATGCACATGTGTGCATGCACACCTATGCCATGTGACAGACAGACATGGCCTTAGGGCATGTCTGTGTGCCACATGGCACACATGCCTGAATTCGGGGTGCTAGAGGGTGTCAAAGTGACACCCCCTGCACCCTTGCAACAATCGGTATTTACCGAATCGGTAAATACCGATTCGGTAATGCCCATTGATTCCTATGGGCTTCAATGCCCATAGGAATCAATTGGCATTACCGAATCGGTATTTACCGATTAAGTAAATACCGATTCTTACAGAATCGGTAATTCAATTACCGATTTTCCCTACATCTCCCCCGTTCTATTTTACCGATTCATAAATACTGAATCGGTAAAATTCGGTATTTATGAATCGGTAAAACATACTTACCTACATCTGGCCCTAGATGTGTGCCATTAATCTACATAATGCATACTTTCACATCCTGTAATTTCTCTAGGGTAAAACTTTAAAAAGTATGAAATCTGTGTAGTAACCCAAGATTTTCTGCCTTTTGCTGGATCCTATGTTTTTAACTGCTTTAGAACTCTGCGCACTCAACCTCTATTAACCAGTAGTGAAATGGCTGTGTTCCCCTTTTAAACATGGTTGAATTTGCATACGCCTCATTGGTATATTTAACTTACCTATAAGTCCCTAATGTATGATACAAATGGAACTGCAATACCTGTTAGGCCATCCACTAAAGTGGCAGTGCAATCATAGCTTCAGAACTGACATTGTAGCCTGAGTGTAGCAATGTAAAATCTGCCAACCGAGCTGTCAAAATAAATCCATTTCACAGGTCAAAACCTTCCTTTTAAATATTAATACGTTACCCCTAATAAATGCCTCATAACCAACAAGGCAGGGTGCGTTGTATTTAAAAATAGGATGTGAGGTAAGACATAGAAATTTTATGTAATGTGCCCTTACAGTGCCTAGCATCAAAAAACTATTTTCATTGTGGCAGACCTAGCTTTCCTATGTTAAATACCATAGTACAGATTAAAATACTAGTACTGTATCTCAGCAATGAAACCACCTAGAAAAATACGTAAAGAACTATTGTTAATAGTTATTAATATCCAATTCGATGGTGAATTTGTTTTCTTCATAAATATTTACGTAAAGGACCTTTTAGAAAGTTAACCTTTTTCTGCCTGATGATCCAATAGGCTAAATTGCATTGGCTCTCAAGCTTCGCCCAGCCTTGAAAAGACGTGAAATGCCTCCTAAGTACCAAAAGTAGGCTGACCGGAATAGGCAGAGATGACTCCCCTGAACTTCAACTAATATGCAAGGTGGGGGCTGTGGACATCCTTTTTGACACTACAGTGTCAAAATCATGTTTGAAAAGTCTGCTGGGTTCAAATATAACACTTGAGGTACAATTGAAAGGGGAGAGAACAGGATGCTGAGACCATTCCTGTGAACCTTTAGGTTTATTGTGGTTACAGTGGCTACCTCAAACTGAATTTTAGTGTTAGATGTGGCAGAATGCTAGGTTTACCATGAAACACTCCCTACACCCACCCAGCTCTCAGAGCCCAAGTTTAATGTGGCCCTTTGTCCTCTTAAAAATATCCACACTGTGTGGGGGGAGCCCTGGCGACTTTTACCACAATGGTTGGGGTGTTCTCAGGGGTCATTCCCACCAACTAGCTAGTGCCAGGCATAAATATGGCATTTCCGGGTACCCAATTCAGAACACATCCTGGACCTGTAGAAGATCAACAGATGACTGGACCTCTGCTGTCTGTGACTTGAGAGGCGCATCGGAGGACTAGACCTGCTCCCTCTTGTACCCACTATAAAGATGTGGACTCCAAGGGCATAAGAGTGTTCAGGCTACAGGGATTTAACAAGCTTCAAGAGGTTGTTTCCAGTAAGTACCCACCGGACTAGTGGCAATTGGACCTTAACCGGACCCTGCTGTGAGTCTGTATGTGAACTGGAGGGGCGGGGTGAGCTTAGAAGTATACTCTTGTGGTAAATTGGTACTTAAAAGACTAAGGACCTGATTTAGATCTTGGTGGGTGTCCCTTTGTCCCTCCGTGGTGGTAGTTACAGGTACTCCGTCGAGATGACGGAGTCCAGGCTGCTGTGTATTTAGATTTGGGCTGGCTAACCCATCATCTGCATCAACAGACTGGAAATCAGTTCAATTCAGTAAATACCTAATGAAAGAGCATGAGTCGATTCTAAACGAGAAAATGCTTTTGAACATCTTCACAGCCTGGGGCTTTCCAGCTATTAACCTGTTCACTAGCAAACACCACAAAATGGCAGCATTATGTATTCAGGTATCTAGAGCCTTGTTCCAGCTGTTACGCTTTTTTGATACATATGTTGAGGGACTTCCAAAAAAGAGCAGTATAGGCTCTAACTGACCGCACAGGCTTTTGTATTGTATACATGCATGCAATAGCACTCAACCTTCTAATGGCCCTACTGCTCGAAAACCATAAACCAAAGTGAAAAACACTATACAAAAGGGAGTTCTTAGGAAGTCTGATGTTTTCACTGAAAGTTTCTTTATCAAATATTAATCCTGATTTATCAAACATATGAATTCTTCTTTTAGATCCAATACAACCCAGGAGCCATGAAACGATATTCAAAAAAAGATATTCTTTACAACATCAAACTGCAGCCCAATTAGCGTTTTTTGTTCCAACAAAGAACTTCATCAGGGCTATTAACTTAAATAATAAATTCCTTTAGGTGCTATATAAAGTGCAAATTCATAAAACAATCCACCATATGCATATCCTTGTTATATATTAAAACATATGATGGCTTCCAACATCCACACTTAATATAACTCTATTCCACAAAAACATGTACATTTTGTTCCATCAAAGGAAAAAGTCAAAAACACATATACCACACCAAAATGTAGCAAGATAATTTCCCTTTCCTAGATTTTATCTATGGTGTTGCCAAAGAAAATACATAATACTGTGTATTATCTACTAAGAGTGACATAAGGAAAAGATTATCCTCTATCTGTAATTTCCAATATAGAATCTAAACCCTCAGAATGTGTTGTATTATGTTCTACTTCCTTAATAGAGATTTCTTAGTGTTTCCTTGTGAGCAAGTGTAAGCCACACAGAAGAAGAGGACACTGAATAGTAGTATCACCCGAGGTTCCTAAAAAATATATATAAAGATCCTGTAACTAGTTCTAAAACACTGTTTTGGGCATAATTTATCACCTAAAAGGGGGTAAGTAGCATTTGGGAAATAAAGAGTACAATCCCACATGTACCATCATAAAGTATGGCCTATTTAAATAGCACAAATAATGTCTTACTACTTATTCACATTAAAAATTCCTTATTGATTCTTCCTGGATAAGTGTGAAACAGAAAAGCTAGAATGCTGAATAGACTGTACAGACTTTATACAGATACACGTTCAGTAATAAGAGATTTATTAGAAGGCTTTTAAAGTATTTTTCCAGTTACAGCTATTTACAGATGGATGCCTTAGGGGTTATTTATGGACTTTGAAGAAGGTGATAAAAATATTGTTAAAGAAGAAAAAAGAGAAAGTTTGATCCACAAGTGAGTAACCACATCGGATGTTCTTCAGTACCACCCTTGGATGAATTCAAAGTTCAGTTCAAAGCAAGGGTAAATCCTTCATTTCACATTGGGCCAGATTTCTTATTAAGGTTGAAGGAAATTCACATGCTAGGGTCTTGAACTACCAGGGATCTACCTCAGCGTTTCTTCCTTTTGAAGAATTGTTTGATCAAGAGGGTGAATACCAAATGGAAGTTTCTTATTGTTTGTATTTATATAGCGCCTTCTACCCAGAGGTCTCGTAGCGCTGTATTCATACCGCTGTGGAACCCTTCCTGGCTTTCCTGTGAGATGTCCACTCCTGGGCACCCCCAAGGTGAAGCCAGGTCTGCAGTATGATACCAGTTTCTGTGGGTATTTCCTGCTTTTCTCAACTATGCTTAAATGATGTTGCAAGGGCCTAAAATTGTATTCTGATGTCTGTTAGGAGCCAGTGCAGTGCTTTCAGGACGAGTTTGATGTAGTTACACATCGGAGGGTTACGAACATTGTGGCTGCCTGGTTCTGTAGTCTTTGTAGCCTGGCAATGAATTACTTGAGGAGAGCAGTGTAAATGATACAGCTGTAGTTCTACTGTGCCAAAACCAGGGCACTAGTAAGCTCCACCCTGTGATCAGTTTATAGTAGTATGGGGGCTGCAGAAAGATACTCTCGACTCCTGCACTGACGTGAGGAGCAAACAACGATTTGTTTTAAAAAAGTATCCTTAAGTTTCTTACTTTGAGAGAGGTAATTGGTGGGTTTCATGTCAATCTGTTAGGGGTGGTTGAAGGATGAAGAGTTGGATTTATTTGGTCCTATTACTAGCATCTCGGCTGTGACTCAGTTTTACAGTGAAACCTCTCCTTCATTCTGTATAGACCATGGTCCAAGTGAAGTCCTTACCTCGCTTCAATCAACCCATCAGTGCACATATTTTGGTAAGTAACAAATCAGACTTCATAGGAGAGGATTGTGCTTTTATTCCTACTGGCACTGGCACCCAAGTAGAATAACAGGAAAGTCATTTTTATGCACTTTGGCCACCTTGATAACTGAGAATAAATCTTCCTAAACCCTTAATAGCTGTACTAGGACTATAGGAAATGTTAGCTATATACCCTATACCCGATCTTGTCTATGGCCTATTTGATAATGACATATATTTTAAATTTTATGTGCATCCATCGTGTCTCCTCTTTGTAATGGCAGACTGAAACATTCTTTTACAATTAGGTGTTATACAATTTTAAAAAAACAGTGCAGACTGCTGAGCTTAATCCTAAATGTAGTTAATTGTCTACCCTAATATCATATTGTGTGGGGATCAACCCTGAATAGCAGTAATTTCTTCACCATTTCCAAGTTACAAATGTTGACCTTTTTACACCTAAGTTCCAGGACCTTTAACTTATTCAGATTCATTGTGATGTACCTAGCCTGATCAAGCAACGCCAGATAGTCTTCTTTCGGCATAATAATTAGATGAAAGCTCAAGAGTATCATAAACCATGGATATGGTGCAGAATTAATGGGTTGTTTTCTTGTCCTTGTCAAGAAGGAGTTGAATGATGGTCATAGAGGAGAGGAGGAGTTCAGTGTATTCCTAGAGTTAGCTTGTCACCTGCTTTTTCATGGTTTTGTTGGGAAATGGGAGGTTTCAGATCAGCTGGATCTAGATATGTTTCTTTGAATGTGGTAGTAATGGCCAGTTCAAAAGGCTCTCAGCCAAATCCACATCCATGGAAAGAATTGGTTATGTGTGCAATGAATGTAAAGACTTGTTTAGGATCAAATTTCTTTTTTATTGGCATTCATATCTAGAGAACCATTACACAGCATGCCACCTAAAACCCAACCGGGCTGGCTGTGTGGTTAGTTGGGATATGTCCGAGGTAGTACAGCTCTAGAAATCCTCACATTCTACCCCAGCTGGTCAAGGTCGTAATTCTGTTCTCCAGAAGGACCAGGCGCTGGTTCCGGGTGTTCAGTCTGCAGCAGATGCATAAGACATTAAGATGATGTTTACACAGCATGTCGCCTACAACCCATACAGGGCCATCCGCCTAGTGAGTAAAACTTTAAATGAACAGTGCAAACATAGGAATGCTGTCCCAATGATCTCATGGACCGGTTTCGGCACGCCTTCCACTCAATGTCTTGCTGGCGGCAGGGAAGCCGATGTGCAGCCAATTTATATTAATAAGAACAAGCAAACAATAATAGTAAACACAAAATGCGAGAACCACCTTACCACCACCCTCCACCCCGACCACTACCGGGCGCGCGACTAGTGTTGGAAAGTGAATGCTCTTGCATTACTGCCCTCCAAGCCTATTGGTCAGATTGACAACACTCATACCCCCGTGTCTTCTCCTTGGGCATCTGGTATTAATCTCAGAATGCAAAGAAAGGTTGAGCAGGTCAACTCTCTGAATTCCATGGAGAGGATGGTAATGAACGGGGCCCATATATTGGTGTATGAGGTAGTGTCTGTATTCCTCACCATTGACAGTCGCTCCATACCTAGCAGTAACCAGAGTTCAAGTAGCCATTGCTTATGGTCCGGAGTTTTTGAAGACTTGTTTTAAGCAAGGACCTGTCAGTGCCTGATTACTTGTATCATGTTGGACTCAATGACTTGTTAGCCTCCCAGGCTAAGAATGTGATGAAAAAAGATAGTAGCAAAGTTGGCGAATTGTACAGTCAGGGTAGGAAGTCTTTTCATTGTTTTTGTCTTCTGCATGTGTTTCATAGTGTATGGATTCATCTATTTGTGACAGACATTGAAGATTTGCTTAGTTTGATTTGGCGCTTTCTAAATATATTTGGCGAAGTCTGACTTTTTTATGCTCTTTTGAATACTCTGTGGTATCCTCTTCTAATGCTCTCCATACGGGTGGTGTGCTCTTCTGTTGGTAATGTGTTCTATTGCTATTCTAGGTAAATGTTAACCTGTTTCACCTTTGCTACTTCTACATTTAATCTGTTTGTGTCTGCTTAGATGTCTGACTTGGGGTTTCTAGATATGGGTAGCTCATGATGTTAGAAGATCTAATCTTACATGGGAATATAATGTTATTTGGCCTATATTAACATGGCCTCGGTTTCAACCTACATATAAGTCAGATCTCTAGCGTTGAACGGGGAAAGAGATCTTTTTGATGGTTATGGCTTCTGTAAGAAGAGGGAACTCCTCTTTAAAGTCTTTATACAAATGAACCTTCTCTTGTCATCCACAGTGAGAAATTATCTCTAAGAACTCACCTTTCTTTTCTAACCACATCGTGCATATTATTGTATTACTCGATTACAATAAACACATTTAACAGAAAGGTCTCCCCACACTTCAGATATTGTTTAGGCAAGACCAGAGACAATTATCATTCAAAACAATGATGTTTAAATTACATCGCTGCTCCTGCTAGTTTGTCTTCACCAAAATGCACCATATCTTTATGCTAGCCTCTTTTAAGGTAGCTTCCTTTCAAAGATAAATATGGCTTTGGCAGGTATGCCACCAAAGGTAAAGCCGCTAGCACTGCTTTTATCAGATATGCAGTGGTGGCCAGCATGGCTCGTTGGTGGCGGGGTTGGTGCTGGGGAAGGGGCCCGGGGAGGTGTTCATAGTAAAAAAAAATAATAATAAACACTTACCTTGCCACCGGGTCCCGCGTCTCTGCTCCTGCTCTCCTCCGTCACGCTCCAGGAACAGGAAGCTCACCCAGGCTTCCCTGACCAATCACAACACTGCAATGCAGCCTTGTGATTGGTCTGGGCGCCTGGGTGCTTACCAATCACAACACTACAATGGAGCGTTGTGATTGGTTTGTGCATCGTGGTTCAACGCTCAGCCAGGGAATGGGGGCCTGGGCATGTTCTCCATGCAGGCTGTAATGCAGCCTGCGTGGAGAACAGGGAAAGTGCACATTACAGTCATGTGCGCTTAGAAGTAGGCAAACCATTCCTCCCATGCCCTGCTCCGAAAGCAGCAAAACAAACAAGATGATGGACGGAATGTTGCACAATGGCAAAACATTCACCCACAGTCACAGATCTGGGCTTACTCCATCGTTATTTTGCTCACCAAGCCACCCCAGTTCAGCAATGGCCATATGCAAATCAGTCTTGACCCTGTGCCTCATGGGAACAGTCCAGCCCGAACTACCAAGCCATGTCTTCCCTGGACTGGAATCAAGCATCCTAGGACCGGTTTCTGGCTATCAGCCGTCTTCAGCCAGGATAGCTTGACTCCAGTGGTGTGGAGAGCATGGGACTCACGTCTGGAGTCAAGGGTGCTAGAGGAGTGTGAGGTCACAATACGAAAGAGGAGGTCTTCACAAGATGGTGGAGCTTTTTAGGAGTTGGTGACAGCGAGGAAGAACTACTTTGCAGGCTATCCCTTGGACTTATGGGATTTGATGTTCATGGACTGAGTTTTACATGTTTTCTTGTAGGAGCAAATGACGTTTTTCTCTGTATGTTATAAGGAAAAGTCATTTTATTGCTTTTCTGGCTGCTGTGATTTTTGATATTAGATCAAAGCGGAGAAAGAAAAGCATAATCCCCGCCTCCATGTCCTTAATAGAATTGAAACTTACCGTCACAATGTTAGGCAAATTTCGATTCCTGTGCTGTCATGACCTTTTGGGTCCGAGCCTGCAGTGGCTCTATGGGCAAGGCATGCTTTATAATGTCCCCAGATGTTTTTTGACCCACAGCGTGTTGGTATGAGGGCATTATAATTATCAGATTGTGTAGTGCAATATGACCGGTCTGTACACCACTCTGTTAGTGTAGGAAATGGGCCTTTCATCCATCGCATAGCCAGTCTTCTTTTGGCCATTAATATGCCCAGTGCTATCAGTTTCCTAGTTCCCTTGGGAAGATCTTTGGTGTATCCCAGTAGAGCCACTGGTGGTGTCACAGGTATGAGTCTCCGCTATTTCCTGTAGGGTCCCAAAAACTTCAGACTAATTTTTGTGGATCGCCGGGATATTCCATGCCAAATGTGTGAAGTGGACCCCTGCAGCCCCGCATCTGACACAGTTATTGTCCTCTTTTAAACCATATTTATGCTATCTAGCTGGTGTGTAGCATACCCTCTGCAAGAACTTAAAATGTGTAAGGCCATTCTGCAATTTGTCTTTTGTGCTAGTGCTACAGTACAACCACTGCTCCTAGTTCGTCACGCCATTCCTGTAGTGCCTTGGTTTGTGTGGAGTTGGTAAGAAGTACGTAAAGTGCTGAAATTGCACACTGCTGCGAACGGGCCTGTAGCAAACTTGTCAGTGCTGTGTATTCCCGTGGCTCCTACATGCTATCCCGCAGCACAGCACAGAGTGATTGTCTCGCTCGATGATAGTGGTATCTTGCGAGATGCGTTACCTCTGTTGCCATACATTTCCTTTCTACACTCCTTATTAAGCATTCTGCAAACCTCAATCTCTGCTTTAAACATGCAATCAGATAAATTGGATCTTCAGATCGATCTAATGAACTTTATGGCATCACGCATAGCCAGCATAAATACTGAACTTGAAATGTTAACACATCGGATAATCACTACGTTGTTGACGATCAATTCAGCGCAGCAAGGTTCATGCAACTGTAGTCCGATTATAGATAAATTAAGATTCTTGCCAACCATTCTATCTAACTGAGATGAGAAACTGTGACACCATCTAGCACGCATGCCCCAGAGAGAAGCAACCTCAGCCTCAAACAATAGTTAATCAGCAAAGAACTGTAGGAAACAACATATCCAATATACCCTGCACTCTGCAAATGAATTAGTGTACGATTGTCTAGCTCCCATCATCTTTATATTCAACCCTACCAATGGGCAGTGAGGCATGTGAATCTAAAATTCAGGTTCAAACTAAAAGAACAAAAGAAACATGCCAGAAAGGCAAGAAAGAATCCCAGAAGAAATGCTCACAATGGAGAATGTAGCAATAAACTATACTCCATCTTCACAGCTAAGCAGAATCAACTAGTCTCCCCAGCAACAACCATCCCAGCGACCACAGCAACAGTCAATCTAAAACTGCTGTATGAACTAGGGTCAAAATTGACCTCTCTGGACTCAAGCGAAACAACGGAAGCCACCCCTGGCAGGCCAGGAATCTTACAGGTGGCTCAGTCTATAAAACATGACCTACCAGGACTGAATGCACAAGCAGCCAAAACTACGGAACACAAGCGGCCAGCCAAACGAGGGACAAGACTGATGCCTTTGCATAATCCTGAAATAATACAAATACCCTATGGCAAGTTGGGCATGGTTCTAGAGGCTGATCAATACGGCCTGAAACAGCAAGCTAATACAAAAAACAAGAATATCCGGGACACTATAGACCGAACCGCCCAGATGGGGTCATGCCTATGAGCAAGAACTTTGGCCCACCATTAAGGATCAGTCAGATTTCTGCCCAATGAAGATGGCACCTAGATTCAGAAAACCCTAACTACATGGAGAACGCAGGAGATAGCCCTCCTAGGTAACAGCCCAAATCAACAATTTGAATCATGGGGTATACTTCTCTTGCAACCAACAATCCAGCGCTACCCATCTCCTTTGTCAACTGCACCTCAAAGCCAAAAACTAATCTGGGTCCCACTTCGGTGTACTCGGTTTTACAGAAAGCCACCAACTTGAAGAAACAAGCAACTCCGGAAACTCAAGAGCAATTGTGTTGGTTAGCGCCTGCCCTAAACGCCCTCAGGAATGAGTGACTTCCAAAGTCAGCAAAAACCAACCACCAGGAAACATTCCTCAGCATTCTTCCTGGAATATTGCTGGGTCAAAGCCCAAACTCACAAATGGCGCTCTAGTAGAAAACCGGGGTAGATACGAAATCATAGCCTTGCAAGAAACTTGGTTGGTCAACCCTTGCCAACTAGCATGTTATGTTCTCCACTACGTTGATGCAATAAAAATTCACTGATTCAGGGGGCCAAGGGGGGACCTTGTCGTTTATGTTTCAACAGCATTAACAGTTGTTTCGGCGCTAGTACCAATCTCCATCTCGGATATTCAGGTAATCAAGCTCAGCTTTTGCCACGACTAATGAAAAACCTCAGTAATATTATTTAGCATTTATTTACTTCCCAACCCTCAAAGAAAGTCTATCTTATTCAAGAAATGAATCCATGAGATAGTGGAAATAAGATTCACAAACCCCACCTGGGAAATTCTGGTGACAGGCGACTTCAATATCAACTTGGTGTACACTCCAGAGACCGGCGAGCACCTGGCAGCTGAAAATGCAATCTGGGTAGTTCTCCCACAGGTCACCCATCCACAAAAACGACAATCACATCGGGTAGGACCTGGTACCTGCACTTGAACACCTGGGCTTGAGAGTAATCAATGGCAGGAGTGAAGTTGAAAAACCTCCTAGGTTCACACATTGCAGAGCAACATCTACATCAATAATCAATTACACAGTTCTTTCTTTGCCATTGCTGAAACAGCTAAGGATATTCAAAATCAAAAGCTCGGTGGAAAGTGATCATTCATACCAACATCTTGAGCTGGCCTTTGATCCGGCAGGGATCAGTGGAAATTGGAGATTTAGAAACAATGAGTCTGAGGTGCCTAAACTGGGCACACAATCCCCTCCTGAATATGGCCACAAAGGCGAAAGCAATATTGGAGTCCAGCATAACACTACATGTTAACCCAATAAAAGTTTGGTACACGTTTTAAACAAAACTTCTAAAACACGACTCTGTATCTATGCCCAAAATAAGGCAAACAACACAGAGACCAGTGGGTCTACTGTCAAAAACACTAAGTTTAAGAAAAGAACTGAAGCATGAAATTAAGAGAGCCAGGAAATCCAGCACAGCAGCTCACACATTGGAAACAATAAAATCCCTGAAAAATCTATACAAAAAACAACTCTGGGTAGAATGAAAAACAAAATCCAAAAGGTTTTGGGCAAAGCTCTTAAATAATTCAAAACAATCAAATACTTAAGTCTTCTGGGCAACCATCATTGGCATTGGCAGGGGAGTAAGAATAATAAACAGTTCAAGCTGGGTAGCCTACCTGATGAAGATCTTTATTAACCAAAATATGTTCTTCAGTGCAAGACATAAACATTGATACAGGGGTAAGCAATTCAGACATATTGATAACATCTGGAACACCGTCCATATCAGTGGAGCCATATTGCACCCCAGCAAAAGTGTCAATTGTAATCATAGCAGATCAAAGAGATGGAGCACCGGCTCCCAATGGCATCCCGCAAGCAATTTACAAGCTAGACCCTGTATACTGGGCCAGTCCACTGACTGCATTGTATAATGAGGTGAAGGCAACTGGACTAATCCCCTGCAGTTGATAAACCCAATCTTCAAGGGGGAGATCGATCAAACCCAGTGAATTGCAGATTAATCATGCTCCTACACTCAGAAGCCAAATACTGCGCCTCATTAATCATGAAAGATCTGGTGCAGTGTTCCGACTCCAACAACTTGATTCCGTTCAACCAGACACGGTTTCGGAAAGGCTATGGAACTACCATCAATACTTTAGCAGTAACATTAATTGCCGAAAAATGCAAGTGTTTAAAGAAAAAGTTGCTTTTATGTTTCATAGACTTGAAAGCCACCTTTGATCGGGGTGACAGAGCACTTTTTTGGGGAAAGCTAAAGCGTTGGGGCCTTCTAGATAAAATCCTACGAGCTATAGAGCAAATGTACGCTGACACCTGGATTCAAATCAGGTTGGTGTATGGGTTGAGGCTGTCTAGGCGAATACCCACAACCATCGGCCTCAAACAAGGCTGCGTCCTGGCTCCACACCTTTTCAGTCTTTTCATGGCTGGTATATTTCCACGGCTTGACCAAGTAAACTCACACCCTCCTAGACTAGGTCCCTTGACCTTGACGCATCTGTCATACGTGGAAGACATCATGTTGCTGAGAAACGAGAGTGGGATTACAGGTCAATGTAAGAATTACCGGAGTTTGCCACTGAAAAAAATAAATAAAAACTAAACATGACTAAAACAAAAGTGAAGTAGTGTGGCTCACTGGTTAGAGGCGGCAGACCCGAGAGCAGAGGACGGCCCGGGACCAGGGTTCGAATCCCGGCGCGGCAGGTTTCTGGACCAGGGTCAGCGGACTCGATAATATTCTCGCCTCGGTGCCCACTCTGATCAGCGATCACACTCGGCAACTCTGGGCATTAGCTTGCCTCATCTTCACTAACGGCCCCACCAGACCGCCGGGGATGCCTGGTCTCACCCTGGAGATACCCATTAAGGGACCATCTCTCAGGGAAGCCAGGAAGGGTTTCGCAGCGGTCGAAGCGCCTTGGGACCCTCCGGGTAAGTAGTGCGCTATATAAATGCCTATACATACAAAGCAATGTCCATGGGGAATGGATCTGTCCCTCCACTTAAGATCAAGTCATGAGAAAGATGACTCCAGAGGAAGTCAGCAGTTTCACATATCTGGGTTTCAACATAGACAAAAAGTTGAATTTCCTGATGCACTAACAATATATGTTGAAAAAAAGTAAGGTATTGCTCCACGCCTTCTATGTGCTCGGTAAAAAGTTGGATGGCCCTTCCTTCAAACCACTATTAGCCATTATTACTGCAAAGCTACTTCCATCTGTGGCTTTTGAAAGTGCGGTTATGCACGGAAAAGAGGCCCCATCTCTAGATAAGCTACAAATAAACAGTTACAAGCAAGTTTTTGGCCCTACTCTTAGCAAAGCTAAGCATCATACTGCATTTGCGCTTCTCAAAAGGTCCCCCCGACAGCAGCGTGGAGGGGGCAGTCAAGAAATGGGGGTCCGCAGAAGAAGATGCCATCAGGCTGGAGGAGGCACGCAAAACGCGACAACACCCTATGTCCATGGAGTGGTCGATGCTACTTCATAGCTTCCAGCAGGTACATGAAACCCCCATAGGAACCCCTAAAGCCACTCAGACGGCACTTAACCCCATAACACCCCATCTGGCACAGGGGTCGCCCGGGTGATTCCTAGCCCCCTCTCCCTCCCACCCACTAACTCACTGGAACTCCATTCTTGCCCCGGTGAGAGAGAGCACCACCGAAGTCTCCAGTTGAGCTAAGACAAACGCCCTTACCCCTTGCCCCATCTTCCAGAGTTAGTCCCCCCAGTTAGCTCGAACAATTGTATTCCTTTTGGTCTCACATAGAAACAGCAAGGGTGCACCAATCAGACTCAAGAATCAAGTAATCAATCCTGAGGCCCACTTTAGCTAAGCTTATATTTTTCCTGCTACGAATTTCAGGCACAACTTGACAATTAATTACATTGTTGTTGCACTTCTGTAATGGTAATGTTATACGTGAAATACTTGTACCTGTTACAACTGCTGTAAGGTGAATGCCCTGTTTGAATATGGAAAATCCAATAAAAAGGTTTACAAAAAAAATTAAAAAATGGGTTTTAGGGCTCCCTCAGAGTGCCTCTCCTGCGCAAGTTCCACTGAAATTTGGCCTAATGCAACAAATATAGCAAGAAGATACCTTACCATTAAAACATGGGACAAAGTACAGATGAATCAAAACAGTCCACTAGTCAGTGTGTTATGGCAGTCCCTGGAGAGCGACGCTCTTTCAGTCTATAGCAAGTACCTGCGGCCATCATTGCAAGGAACAAATACCACTAACCCAGTGGTTCCCAAACGTTTTCGACCCGCAGCTCCCTTGACCCATTGCCCGTGGCTCACCACGGTTACTTTTTTGGAGGGTGGGGGGAGATGTAAGCCTCGCCTTGGGATTACTTACATTTTTCTCCCTGAAAATATTTGGGATGAAGCTGATGAAGGTATTATAATCATATACGCAGGGTGTTTTGTATTACTAAGGTAGCGCCTCTAATAAAATATTCCTAGTTACTTCTTTGCCCATTCCTTTTTTAGAGTACCCTCTCAAAGTTTTTTATCCAACTTACAGTGCTAGATCGCAACTCTATGCATGAAGGCCCCATTTCCAAAGTGTTTCTGCACTTGAAGAATAATTGCATGCCCTTCCATTTCTACCCACGTCATACATGCCAACACAACTGTCTCAGCAGGGTGACTTATGATCTTTTAAACCACATACAGTTTTATATTTGCTGTCTCCTCTCTTAAATTGCTTCCAAATCAATGCAAGTAAAATAAATTCCTCAGATTTTTTCTTTAAACGGCCCTCTTTCTCGCTTCCAAATGTGCCGTGTACGGTGTTTTACTTCCCTGTGCTCAAGGAGAGAGCAGGCCTGTCTGGAAATGTGTGTGTACTGAAAGAAATGTGTACTGGAAGTACCTATGATTCACGTACAAATGTTAATACTTGCTGTGTTTAATAAACAGGACAACTGTACCTTCCTGATAACTTGCATTGGTGTTAAATGCATTTGGAAAATAACAAAAATATTAACGAGTCTAACAAAAAAATTTATCGGGCATTTTTTTAAAATTTATTTTATTTATTTGTAGAGCGCTACACTCATCCCAAAGGGCTATCAAGGCACTAGTAACGAATATAGACTGGTTAGGCTGATGGGAGGGGTAAACATAGATGAGTCTTAATATTTAGGGAACAGATAAGTCTTTAGTTTTTTCCGAAATGATAAATAGTTGGAGGTGAGCCGCAGGTCCAAAGGCAGTTCGTTCCACTTCTTAGCCGCCAGGTATGAGAAGGATCGCCCTCCGGACTTAGCTTTCTTAATACACTTTGTTCTTGCCAGCGCTAGATGTAGTGACCGCAGGCTCCTTGAGGGAATATAAAATTCGATTTTATCCTGGAGTATTTTTGGGCCGCTTTGGTACAATGCTTTATGAGCATGGCTGAGCAATTTGAATACTGCTGGTTGACGCATGGGTAACCAGTGCAGTTTCTTCATGCACATTCAGGATGAGCTCAGCCTGCTTTGGTTGCAGACAAGTTTTGACAGCGGCGTTTTGGAGTACCTGTATCCTTGTGAACAAGAGCTCAGTCATGCCTACGAATAATGCATTACCATAATCGAGCTGACTTATCAGCAGGGCCTGCGTGACTGATTTCCAGCACTCCAACGGTATCCAAGGAAACAGTCTCACTAGTAATTTCAACATCGCAAAACCCTTGCCACAAAGGATCTGCATGTGGTCCTTCATGGACAAGGTGCCATTGATAATGAAGCCCAAGTTTCTTGCACATTGTTTGGGAATTGGCGCAGTCCCCAGTGTTTGTGACCACCACGTGGCGTCCCAAAATAGCCTGGCACCCCCGAAAAGCAGAATCTCGGATTTCCCCGCATTAAGCTTTAAGCAGTGTTCGTGCATCCATTGAGCCATCTCTGTCAGGCAGTTGTGTACATTTTGTTTTTGTTTGGAGGGCATCTTCCGCTTACTTTGGGAGTGTTGGAACGTGGAGATCCAGTGAAATATGGAGGTCATCTCCCTCAACTGCCATCAATTAAGCACTATGTTTACAGCTTTAGGCAAGTCACTTAAAAATCACCATCATCATTCGTTTAAGTCTAATTAGTTTAACTGAAGCCAACAGACCCTTCAGCATTAAATGTATTAAAGTGCTTGGTGCGCGGCTCCCCTGGCTAGGTTTCATGGCTCCCCAGGAAGCCACGGTGCACAGTTTGGGAAAGACTGCACTAACCTATGCCACTTGAACCTACCACATTCCACATTCTACAAAGTAGCTAAACTGCATTCTTTTATTGAAGTAAAGTACAAACTTGCCTCACGGACACATGCCTGGATGGTAGTAAAATAGTGTAAAACCAGCAGAATATCTTAGCACGACATACCCAGCACATTTATAGTTTAAATCTTTTTAATATTTTTAAACAAGTAGAGAACAACAGCACCCACCTACTTCCACAGGCCAGTGGCAAATTAAACCTTTGATGGTGAGAAATAAGATAGAAAAGAAGAATAGGTGGAAGCCTATGGAATAGAGAGGGGTAAAAGGAAACTCAACAGACGATTATAAGGGGCTCCACTCCTTGATGCCCCACCAGAGCGACTGCCCCACGTATTCTCTTCCTGAGGGTCACCCTTCCTCTTATACCGCCTGGGTAAGGCTAAGCACCTGTAGATACAATGGTCATGTCAACTCTGTGAATTCACCTGATAAGAATCTAATGGTCGCTCCCCATGTTTTATCAAAGTGAGGTAGTGTACTCGCATCTCCAGCTGTCACCTTCTCCATGCACACAAGCTCCCACATTTTTATATAGCCAATCTAAATGGGTCCGGATTGTACCAGTGCCCCATTGGGATAATAGGATCTGTTTGGCTGCTCCCATGGCCAGAGCAGTAGCTCTTTCCCGACAGGATTGCAGGGGAAAGGTTAGAGCATTAGGCAAACCAAATCCTTTGTAATTTACGAATCTCAGAATCTCGTCTTGTAGACATTGTCTGTGTCCGCCAAAACAGCTGACCAAAACTGTTGGAGTTTGGGGTAACTCCATAGTAAGTGTGTCAATGTACCATCCTGTTCACACCGTCTCCAGTATCCCCTCCTGCCTTCCATCATGCTATTCTCACTGGGGTATAGTACAAATAATGCACAATTTTGAGAAACATTTATTTCCCCGCAGTAATACATGAGGTCTCCCCTTGCTCCTTGAATAATATCTTGCCATTCCTTGATGGAAAATTCATGCTTCTATTCATTCTCCCATCTCAGCTGCGCCAGCATGTTGGCCTGGTGCACGGGTGGAGTAAGAAAGGCGTATATGTCAGAGAGCAATCGTTTGTCAGAATGGCAGGTAACAAACCATTTTTCGAATTTTGTTATTCGGCGGCTGGTGTGTGGGCGTATGTGGGGTTGTGTGACCCAGTGTCTCAGGGCAATGTATTGCCAGGGGTCCTCCAGGGGCAGTCCTCAGCTGGAGCGGAGCATCTTGAAATCCATCACACCCTTTTCATCGAAGAGGTCTCCCAATCTCTTACAGTTGGCCTCCTGCCGTTTAAGATAACCATCTCCGTCGCCACCGGAGAAAATTCCGGATGGCCGATAAAGGGTATGAGGGGAGATGTCGGAGTGGAGAGATGTCTTTTCTCTTGTACTTAGTACAAGCCCCCCCTGTTGCCCTTAGTATGGGTGAGATGTATACTCCCAGGGATCTAAATTTATTTGGCAGTCACAGCACCTTCACACATGTATCCCAGCAACTGAGAGATCAATAAAACACCAGGGTTTCTCGGATTCCATCATATACCATTCTATCATGTAGCGGAGCTACGCCACCTGGTAGATTTTTAGATCTACTTTAAGTAAGGAGATAGGCTTATAAGAGACGCAGCTCCTCTGATCCTTGCCCGGTTTTGGGAGAACTACTATGGAGACTATCCGCATAGTCGACGCAAAACTCCCAGATTCCTTATATGAGTAATAAAGGTGAATGAGGAGTGAAACAAGTGTCAGTGTGAATAATATGTTAAATTCGGCGGTAAGGCCATCCTTCCCGGGGGCTTCACCTGTAGGAAGGTTCTGATTGGCCCATAGTACCTCCTCATGGGTAATATCAGCCTCTGTTTTGGTTGCTTCTATTTCTGGGAGTTGGGTCACCGGGGCCTCCACTACATAGCCCGCGGCCATCCCTTAATCCAGTGACTCCGCCGTATAGAGTGCGGAGTAGAAGCATTCGAATTTGCCTGCTATCAGCTCGTCAGGCCGTAGTTTCCTGCTCTCCTGGTCCTCTACCTCTTCAACCTGCGCTCCTCCACCTGTGTTCGTAGTCTACATGCTAGTAACCTTCCTGCCTTGTTATTCTCTTCATAGTACTTTTTTTTTCTTAGTACTTAGAAGGGCAAGCTACGCCCTGTCGACATCTAGCTCCTTTAACTGTTTCCGCACCACCCTAAGCTGGTCTGACCCCAAGCGTTGATGAACACACTCTAGTTCTTTAATCATTTTTTCTAGTTGTTCCATGTTAGACTTTCTTTCTCTATTTAACCTAGCTGCTATAGCCAAGAACTGCCCCCGGAGAACCGCCTTTAGTGTATCCCATAGTTGCGGAATTGGGTTAGAGCCATCGTTGTTCACTTCTAGGAATTCCTGAATGGATTTCTGGATCTGTGTCCCATTGGATTCATATGTGAGGAGTCTATGGTTCAATCGGCACCCTCTTCGGGATGCCTGGACCCTCGGCAATCGTAGTGACAGTGTAAGGGGTGAGTGATCTGATAACGCCGCTGGTCCTATTTTTGCAGTAACAGAAGCCTGGGTCATGTGGGGGGAGGTCAGAAAGAAGTCCAAGCGTGCATAAGTCTGGTGTACAGCTGAGAAAAAGATGTCCTCCCTGGTGGAGGGGTTAGGTATGCGCCATATGTCTACCATCCCTACCCCCGTCAGCCATTTATGCAAGGCCTCTGAGAACGCCCCTTTTCTACCCACCCTCGCTGCCGATCTATCCATCTGAGGGTCATGTACTATATTGTAATCTCCACCTTTTACTAAATCCTTTTTTGGAAAAACTAGGACCTCTTCCAGGGCCTTCCTTATGAAGGTTTTCTGTGAGTTGTTGGGGGCGTAGCCATGGTATAAGTGCTGTCTCCAATTTCCACGTGCAGAGGCGGCCTACAATCTCAGCCTGCGCCGAGAGAACCCTACCCAAAAAGTGTGTTGCGAACAAAATGGCCTCCCTGCCCGTTTCCCTGAAGTGGAAGAAAAGAATTGATGGTCAAACCCTCGAGATTTAAGGCATTTTCAGTTAGGGCGCATTAAGTGTCCTTATCACAGAAAGCATCTCATTTGGATTCCTTGAGAATTGTGAATAGAGCTAGACGTTTCAATGGTGCATTAAGGACTCTGTCGTTGAGGCTCACAATCTTAAGTATTGGATTGTGTGTTTCTGTCATGGTTGTGGTTAGACAGTGTTCGTGACAGTAATCTTTCCCGGAATATGGTTCCGGAGTGTGGGTCCGACGAGATGCCAAAAAGACTGAAAACCTACCAAGCAAGCTACGGGAAAAAGGCCTACCTGGAAACAGTGTGGTAACTATTCCCTTATGGAGGGTAGTTGGAGAAAAGTAGTGCTCGCCTGCTGACAATTTTGGGAGGGGAGCGCACCGCATACCAAACCCTTCAGCAAGCACTCCCAACTCACCAAAACACACTTCAGCGAGGGAAAGGAGCAGGCCGGGGATGGTAAGTTCACTCTCTTATGGTACAGTGCAATGCCTCTCTGCACTAACTGCGGGGAATCTGCGTGACAGTATAGCACTGAGTCCCCCTGGCCTCGATCAGCCATGTTGCCGGTATGTTGGATGAAAAGGAAAGAAAGAGACCAATCAAGAAGAATAATAACAAACAAACTATTTCCAAAATAATAAACCCCTCAATTGGGGGTAAATATCACCAATTAAGGTGGGTCAGTCAGCCAGGCGTCCATCTCTCAAAATGTTTCAAATGCAGAGTAGGGGTATGGGCCCCGCCGGGCAAGGCCAGCAGAGGTGATACCTCAGCCACCTATTCCACTCATTCAGCGCTAAGTTCCAGCTTTGTTCAGGGTTTATGGGTCTCCTTGCTCCGACTCTTCCTCCCTTTGCTGGAGTTGCTGCAGAAGCACTTCTCTTTCCCTGGTACTTTCGGACTCAGATGCTTTTGTAAAACATTCCTTCCCTGTCCTTTGCCAGCGCCGCGGCCTGCCCCACACTCCTTTGGGGATGCTACTTCTTTTGTGTGCCTTTGGACTCCCTGTCGGAAACTATATCTGGGCCCGAAACGAACTTCGCCTCCTCCAACGTGTGAACCACGTGCGTTTCCTGGCTCCAGATGAAGGATAATCTAAAAGGGTGACCCTACTTATAGCGGACTCCTTTTTCCCTCAGTAAGGTGGTGGCCTGCCGCAGCGCTCTGCATCTCTCAAGGGTGATGGGGGAGAGGTCCTGAATGATTCCCACCTGCATTCCTTGAAGGGTTATGTCTGACATGTCCTGCATACGAGCGGAGACAATTCAGGATGTCCTGTGGCTGTCCTGTCCCTGCTGCTGGGTACCCTGCCCTATGTGTGCGATCTAGCAGGATTTTCTTATCTCCAAGTTCTTGGGTCACTTGCTTAAAGAGTCGTATCACCAAGTCATCTAACCTCCCAGCATCTGCCTGGAGTGGAACCCCCTTAATTCGGATGTTGGAGTGTCTGGATGGGTTTTCGAAGTTCTCCAGGCAGTAACATAACTCTTCATTCTTATCTCTCAGCTCTAATCGTTCCCACGCGTGATCATGGAGTTCTTCCTCCCTGCTGGCCCCCATTCTTTCAATAGCAATCGATTGCCATTGTTGCAGCTATTGTGCCCAGAAGCTCGTGGAGACTGTTCCGCTTCCATAGAGGCAATCTCACCTCCCTCAATTGCCGCACGGATTATTTTCCCGCGGCCAACCCCCGGTGCTTCCTATTCACCGCACCGCCATACTGTGTTTTACTAGATCTGGGTTAACCGCAGCATAGAGGCAGCCCGGAATCGCCGCACGGATATATTCCCGCGGATACCCCCTGTGCTTCACATGCACCGCACCGTCATACTGGGCCTGATTCACCGAACTAACTTAAGACAAAATCCCAAACTTACTACTTTTGGTATTCACAGAAGTTAGGATTCTGTCTTAAGTTTGTCTTAAGACAGACTTAAGACAAAATCCTGACTTAAGTCTGTCTTAAGACAAACATAAGACAAAATCCTAACTTCTGTGAATACCAAAAGTAGTAAGTTTGGGATTTTGTCTAAAGTTAGTTCTGTGGATCAGGCCCACAATTAATAACTCGCCCTTGGACTACCGTTGCTAAGGGCTCCGTTCCCGCGGCCACACCCTTACTATCGGCTCCAAGAACTGCCTTGAAAAATCGCTAGCGGAAGTAACCTTCACGTACAGCTCATTTTGCATATAAGCGGCGTATCTCGGGTTCCATGCGCCTCATCCTACAATACCATTCTACCCTTACCGTAAGGCTTGTATGCTTTCTATTCAGGCAATGTAATTTTGAGTCCTGATGATGATCCTTGTAATGTAGTGTAAAGGATCGAAATGCCATCGAAAGTTAATATAGTTACACACCAGTTTTCCACTGTGTTACCAATTTTGTGTTAACTATATGAGGATAGCCAGTTTTACTTTTATCTGATTACTAGCGTCCCCTTTCCATAATTTGCCTGAAAATACCCCACCCCACTTCATTACCTTCTGTTCATGTCCTATATGTTCATGTTTTATATGTACTGGATACAGGATTGTATCCCACTGCATATTTTTGCACTAAAATCCTTTGAATTCTTCTTATATTGATTAAATTAGTGCCCGGCTGGACACTTCTTTGCTTATAGCACACATTATTGTCTATAATTATTTTGTTCTTTGAATACATGATACGTTAAGGACCACTGTTGCCTTAAAGAATTGTTACCCCAGGTCCTTAACTACCTAGAGGGTTCCCTTGTTGTCATAATACCCAGTTCTTTTAAGGGCATCCACCCTGTCGCCCAGCTCTGTGAGATCTGTGTCAAGGGATTTAATATCTGTCACCACTTACTGGCGTAAAGCTGTGAAGTATTTTCGCAGGTTGCCCAACAGTTGTTCTAAAGACTGGCATGTTACCGGTTCTGTTGTGCTTGCCGGATTCAAAGCTAGGGATACTTCGCTTGCTGCTGTGGGTGGGGAGTCAGAAAGCGGTTCGTTCTTCTTGGTGCTGTATTTCCCCAGAAGATCCTTAATTGCCGCATCCTTCTTCGTCCGGTTTGTTGCCATCGCTCTGAGCTGGAAGAGGTGTGGCGCAGCAGCCAGGGCGACTGACACCAGAACCTGGGCGCTCCGGTTCGTTCCCCGGTGCCGGCAGCAGAACAGCCCAGCACCACGTGACTCTGGGCAATAGCTCGCTTAATCTTCCCGACGGCCCCCAGCGCCTTGACACCTTCGGGTAATTGTTCGCACTTTACAAATACTGGACATTTACATCACCCAGTCGGGGAACAGCTGCCATGACCAGATTGTTTAGCTCCTTATTAGGGGTGCTGTTGTAGGTGGTGTCCATAGGCTTCACTCGGTGCCTGGGCCTCCCCTTTAGGCCTGCTTCACTACTCAGTGTCCTTCACTGGCCTGGTTAGGCCTCAGTGAGGTTGCTCTCCTCCTTTATCCAGGTGCTTCTCCCTCTCTAAGGCCTTACTTCCTGCACTCCACCCGTCGCCTTTTGCCCTCCAGTCAGTGCCCATGCTTTGGTACGTTGACAGGCACTGGGGGTGTGATCTGCTACCCGCAATGATCGCACCTCCACCTCCGCGTGTGATGTAGGGACCAATGGGATGCAGATCACTTTCAGGAATGATCATTTATATGGGGGCCCGGCGGAGCTTTAAGTGGGGGAGGGGGTCAGTGGGGATCTGAGCCCCCCTAGTTTGTTTGTGGGGTCTCGAAAGGGGGCTCTAGGGGGCTCTATTTTTGTCCTCAAAGGTAGGGTGACCAGATGTTCCGTTTTTTTTGTTTGGTGTTACTTGTGTGGGTAACATGTCTTGATAGTGAAATACTGCCAATTTCGTTTTTCACTATTAAAAGGCTATCTTGCCCATAGGATAACATTCAGAATGCTGTGTAACATGTTTACCTGCATATCTTCCCATAACGGGAAGATAGACATATGGAATCTGGTATCCCTGAAGTCA
The DNA here is from genome assembly GCF_964263255.1 of Lissotriton vulgaris. Lineage (NCBI taxonomy): Eukaryota > Metazoa > Chordata > Amphibia > Caudata > Salamandridae > Lissotriton > Lissotriton vulgaris. The sequence goes on from NC_141695.1 coordinate 635,665,559, forward strand.
GAATTTAATAACACATCCTTTAGTGAAGATGGTTTTTACATTTTAAGTTTGGAAATAGCACTTTTAGAAAGTGGCTATTTTCCTGTTCAACCTTTCTGTGTGCCTCTGCCTGGTTGTGTATTGACTGTCTGGTTTGTGAGTGACAGGGGCTAGGGGCGGCTCCAGGAGGCTGGCTGAGTCAGCACAAGGCTGAATAGACCCATCTGCATGTACTGTACATGCAGATGGATGCACTCTGCCAGTGCACCTCTTCTTCCTTTGTGAGTGTGGGCCAGGGCCATCAGACGCACCGCAGGAGGTGGAGCCAGTATTGTGGCAGGCAGGCACAGCCCTATTGAGACCTAGGTGCTACTCCTCCCACCACTCTAGTGTGCTGGTGTGCTGTGAGATGTCTGGCAAAAGGTAGAAGGTCTGCTGAAGAAAATTGTTATGAGACACCCCAACAAAATACACACTGAATATCTTCAAGGGTTTTGGGAAATCCTGCAATAGATTTCTAAGTAATGTAAATAATTTTTACATGTTTTAAAGTGTTTGGTTTTTTATGGCTTATACTTACAAATATACCTTTTTGCCTATTTTATTATCCTTTGCTGGATGCGACTTCATGCTTTTCTTAAGCACACAATGCTAGTTATCTTTATTTAGACCACGCCCATACTCGGATAGGCCACACCCCTTTAAGAAATTTGCCACGCCTCTTTTAGAGCATGTCTCATGGGCCACACCCTGGATCACTACCAATGCACCCGCTCACCAGATAGCAGTTCCAATGTTGAGGGCTCCCCCCCGGGTTACATTCCCTGCAGCTGTGCTCGGATTCCCTTTATCTGCCCTGCCCCTAGGCCTCACTCAAACTTCTAGGACCTCAGCGGAGCGCCGTTCACTGTAGGGGCTCACACCTGTGCGGGCGCCAGGTGAAGTTTCTGGGTGGCCCACCTTCACAGCCTCCGCCCTGTAGGTCTCACCTGTGCTGGTGGAGCTCCCAAGGACCGGTCTCCTCACCTGCTCGGGGACGATGCAGCTTATGCATGGCCTCTCGATCTGGATTAGTCCGCCTCTCACCCGGGGCCAATACGACGTTCAGCGAGTGCCACCCTCCGGAACTCCGATCCCTCCCACTCACCTAGAGGTCGGCTTGCTACTCGGGCTACTCTGTATGCCGTCTCCCTCTGCAGGCCGGGTCTCCTCTCACTGGCTGGTACTTCCCGATGCCCAATCTTGCTGAGTACCGCGGCTGCCTTCCCGCAGATCAGTCACTTTTATACGATCTGGCCCCTTTGCGTTCCCGTATCCTGGGGTCCGGCAGGGATAAGGCGCTGGGGGAGCCAATTCTTGCGAGAGAGGTCCTCGCCCGGCAGAGCTCCAAAGGTGAGCTGCTAAGCCGTTGCCATCTTGGCCAAGCTCCTATCCAGCACATTTAAAAAGAAAGCTGATGGCACTTCAATTAGGAGTATTGCCATCCCTGGCCGACCAACCTGCATGAAGATATAAACGCCCAAAATCATGCTCTAAACAAAGATATAATGCATTTGGTTTGCCTGTGCCCTGCCTTAAGTCAAGTCAAGTCAAGTCAAGTCATAAAATTTGTATAGCGCACTACATACCCAGAGGGTTTCAAGGCGCTAAGGAGGGGAAGGAGGATTACTTGTCAAATATCCACGTTTTAAGTTGTTTTCTGAATGCTAGGTGGTTCTGGGTAAGGCGAAGGTAAGCGGGGAGTGAGTTCCATGTTTTAGCAGCCAGGTATGAAAAGGATCTGCCTCCCATGGTGGTCTTGTTGATGCGAGGTACAGTGGCGAGGGCTTGGCTGGGGCCAATTCAGGACGGTGAGTGTAAAAATTCAGGACAAAGGGTCAAAATTCAGGACTGGAGGTTAAAATTCAGGACAAAAGGTACGTTTTACAGACACATCAGAGAAGGTTGCGCAATAGTAGATAAGTAAGTTAATAGACAACCACTAAAGTACAAGTGAAAATAAGTTTATATTAGGTTGAGACAATTGTGCACTTCTGTCTATATGCGTGCAGCTTTAAGCAAATGTGCAAGTCTTTTTGTGGTAACAAAAACCACCCCCACCTTTCAGCTACCAGAGAAAAAGCGTGTTGCCTGGTAAGGTCAGTCTGGTCTTGCAACCACTCTCCAATGGCGCCCCTCATCTTCACATAGACCCTCTCTCATGTGTATTTAATTTCTTCTATAGTGCTACTCATCCCAAGTATGTGGGGCAGAGTGTTGGGGTGCATTACAACACACACATATTGTATAGAGACAATCACTCATATAAATGTGAAAGCCAATGTATAGGAAATGCTGCTTAAGAGAATGGGGCTTACAATGTGTAATCATACTTTCATCCATCATTCTGTCTTTCACCATTCATTCTGTCCTTCCATCTGTGTGCCCATCCATGTCCATATTCATCCATTTACAAACCTATCCATCACGTATCCTTCCATCCATCATTTCACTCATCCATTTATTTATTTATTTATTTATCTAAAGCGCGACAGCTACCCAAAAAGGGTTTCCCGGCGCTTAGAGACACTAAATTACAGAGCAAGATGTAAAACTCTGAGAGGGAGGCTAGAGCAATTTACTGATTAAAAAGCCACGTTTTAGTTGCTCTGCGAAAGTGGTCGTAGCGAGTTTCCAGACGTAAGTTCAATGGGAGAGTGTTCCATAGTTTGGGGCCCAGCAGTGAAAAAGACCTTCCTCCGATCATAGCTCTGCGCATATTCAGTACGCAAAAGAGGCCTTGAGATGCCGACCTAAGACAGCGAGCCGGCATATAAGCCTGCACAAGGGATTGTAGATATCTGGGGGCATTCCCCCATTTGATTCTGTGCATAAGGCTCAGAGTCTTGAATTTCACGCGGTTTTCGATTTTTAACCAGTGGAGCGCCTTGATGTGTCCAGATATTCTTTCCCTTCTGGGACACTTGCAAAGTAATCTAGCCGCGGCATTTTGGACGAGTTGGATGCGTCTCTTGACTGCTTGTGTTGATCCCAGGTAAAGGACGTTCCCGTAATCTAATCGGGAGGTGATCAGAGCATTGACCACTGACTTCTGCGTGTCTTCTGGCAACATCCAGATGATTTTTCTGAGCCATCTCAGAATGGTGAAGCAGATGGCAGTGACATTGTTGACTTGTGGCTCCATGGTTAATTTATTGTCAATGATGATACCCAGATTACGTACTTGGTTTGACGGGGTAGGTAGAAGGCCCATGTCAGAGGGCCAGTGCCTGGGGTTCCACGAGTAGTGATCTGGACCCACGACTAGAACCTCCGTCTTGTTGCCATTCAACTTGAGTAGGTTATTGCTCATCCAAGTTGCAATCTTTCTGAGGCCAATTTGAAGGCAAAAGGGGGCGTCCTGTTCACCTTTCGAAAGTGAGAAAATAATCTGAGAGTCTTCTGCTTATGTATACATATTTAGACCTGTTTCCTCCGCAATCTGGGCAAGAGGGGTTACATACAGATTAAAAAGCAGGGGACTCATAACTGATCCCTGAGGGACCCCGTAGGGGGAATGATGGGTTTTTGAGGTCGAGGTATTGGAAGCAATCTGAAAAGTCCTGAGAGTAAGAAAAGATGCAATCCAATCCAATGCAGGTCCCCTAATGCCCATGGCTGAGAGAGAGTTTATCAAAATAGGGTGGGAGATGGTGTCAAATGCTGCGCTGAGATCCAAAAGGATCAGAGCAGCAGACTCCCCTCTGTCGACCAAAAGGCGAAGATTTTCCGTCACCCCGAGCAATGTAGTCTCGGTCGAGAAGCCAGTGCGGAAACCTGATTGGGAAGGATGTTGTAAGTTGTTTTTCTCAGAGTATTTGGCAAGGTGACCGTGGACATGTGTCTCCAGGATTTTGGAGAAGGCAGGTAGCAGTGATATCGGACGGAAATTGGCCAAGATTTTGGGGTCTGCTGATGGTTTTTTTAACAGTGGCAAGACCATTGCGTGTTTCCACAAAGATGGAACCTTCGCTGAGGATAGGGATAAGTTTAGGGTCTGACATATCACAGAAAATTGTGAAGTGTCAAGAAGTTTTAATACTGAGATAGGGAGGGGGTCAATCGGGGAGCCCGACTTCAGTTTCCCTAAGATGGCTTGAAGGTCCTGAATTTTTAATTCCGGCCAGAACGACAAAGGATCGTAAGGCAGGTCTGTCGAGTGGGAGGTGTTCACCTCACTAGAATCAGGATCAGGGTGTGTCTTTACCTGAGTCTGTTGTTGCGTGACTATATCGTGGTAGATGGTCTCTATTTTATTTGTAAAGAACAGTGCTAGCTCTTCACATTGTACTTCGTTCAGCGAAGGAGGTTTGGCTGTGGAATTTGCACCAGCCAAATCCTTTACTAAGTTGAACAATGTTTTAGATTTGTCTGTAGCTTCTGCAATGGTCTTTGCCACATAGGTTGCTCTAGCCATGGTACAAGCTTTATAGTAAAGTTTGAGCTCAATTCTGTTGGTGGTTCCAGCTATACTGGAGTATTCTTTCCTCCATAAACGTTCCAAACGCTTGCATTTGGATTTTAAGGTCTTCAATGATTCGTTGTACCATGGTGCTGGAGAGTTGTGGGCTTTAAGTTTTTTGTGAGCTTGGGGCAGACATGTATCTAGGGCTCCTAACAGCCAGTCGTTAGTCTTTTTGGCTACTATCTCAATATCTTCAGAGTCAAATATCTCAATCCACCCTTTTACTTATCTATCATCCATCCAGCCACCTTTTCACCCTATCCATCTGTACACTCATCCACCCACTCTTCCACCCATCCATTCATTCACCCATCCATCCAGCCATTTACCTATTCAGACATCCTTTCACTTACTCATTCATCCATCCAGTCACTCATCCTTAAATCCATATACCCATTCAGTCATCGATTTACCCACCCCCTTCTCTTTCTTTTTTTTTTATACAATTTTTATTTCATTAGGAAAGAAACTTAAATACAAGGCAATAAAGCAAGACATTTGGACATGTGTTCAAGGAGGAAGGAAACTGCAGTACAATACAATACAGACATCATTAATGCCGGGGGGGGGGGGGGGGTGTGAGTGAAAAACAAGATCAATGCTCATAAAAGCTACACCAGACTTGGAATGCAAGGTCAGGGGGAAAGGGGAACCTCTGGGGTTTCCACGAATGGAGGCGTGCATATATTTCCACGGTAGGAGTTCCATTCGCTCCAAATTTTATTCCATTTCCTGGGTTTACCACGTGCCACATACACCGTCTTCTCCCTGAACATACACCAGTCCATATTCTCCTTCCAAGCCAAGACCGTGGGGGGCCGCTGGGAACCCCACAGCTGCGCAATGTCTCTTTTAGCAATCATATTACCAAGGGTCTCCCACTCCGTCTGTGCAACATCATAGTCATTCGGTTCACAGACATTCAACAGGCAACGCCTCGCATCGGGTAATAATGCCACCCCTGTGACTCTCTCCATCACGACATGTACACGATTCCAGAACGCCGACACCCCTGGGCACTCCCAACTTATATGGAGGAAGGTTCCAACCAGTCCACAACCACGCTTACATAGCCCATCCATTGAATAACCCATATGAATCAAGCGCGGGCCAGTGGCATATATCCGATGTAGGATTTTAAGTTGAATGAGTCGGAGGCGGGCCGGAATGGCAACCTCCTTCGGCGAGGATAGCGCCGACTGCCAGTCCTCGTCATCCAACTCCAAACAGTCATTGGTCCAGACCTCTCTAAGCCGCGCCAACAGATCCGTTCGATTATTAATTAATTTCTTATATATCAAAGTAATAGTGCTGTCGGGCACGTGGCTGTCAAGCACCCGATCTTCCAGTGGGGAGGATTCGGGGATGTCAGTACCCTTAGGAAATACCAAATTCAACGCGTGGGTAATCTGTGCATAACGGAAGAATTCTCTATCACTCATACTCTACATTAAGTGCCTCGAAGGTCTTGAATTTACCCTTGACCCATAGATCACTCACCCTACTGATACCAATCATATCCCACTTTTCAAATCCTTTTGTTTTCCACATGCAACCCAGTCTTTCAGACGCATAAAGCGGAGTCGCACGGGTCAGTCGATCCTTCCATCCTGTTGCCGCATTCGCATCATGCCACACTCGAACCGCTATCTTGGAAGGTCCCGACAGTTCCCTCCCCTCTGCTTTGGAATAAAGGGCTCTGTTATAGTCTCCACCTGGTAACAAGTGCTTATCCATCTCAAATGCGGGGTTAGAGGCTGGTCCATGCATTCCATGATTAATTGCTCCCAACAGAGAGGCCCAATAATATCGCTTGATATCCGGAAGTACGATACCTCCGTCATACCAAGGAAGCGTTAGTTTGGCGAGGGCAATACGCAAGCGTCCATCCCAGATCAATCGTCTCTGCAAACTCTCCACCTCCCAAAAATAACTGGCCGGAATAATATCAAACGTATTCTGGAGCGCATATAGAAATCGCGGTAAGGACATCATTTTAAAAAGAGCTGCGCGCCCAAGTGGTGAAAGTGGTAGCCTGAGCCAGCCGACAACGTCAGATTTTAACCTCTGAAGAGGAGGGAGCAGATTACGATCATATCGAGCCACGGGATCTAAAGATATAAAAATGCCCAAGTACTTTAATCCCGACAGCGACACCTGGATGGTACAACAACGCGGCAGAAGGGGGGTATCACCTGAAAGCACATACACACAGGACTTGGTCCAATTGATCACAAGGCCGGAATTCCTTCCGAACGAGGTGAGCACATGAAATGAAATGAAATGAAATGAAATGAATGAAATGAAATTTGATTTGTAGAGCGCATGGCTGCCCGAAAGCGTCCCAGCGCTTGCTTAGGGAACCCGTCCTGGTATTCCCCTGCGAGATAACCCATTACTGGGCATCCCCAAGGTGAAAGCCAGGCATCCCGCTGCGAGGGGCCGTTGTGGAGATTAAGCAAGCTATTGCCCAGAGTTACAGAGTGGGACTCCATGATTGGAATAGGCACTGAGGCGAGAATTGTCAGGTCCGGGGAAATTTGAGCCCAAGACCCACCGAGGCGGGGAATTGAACCCTGGTCCGGGCCAGACCTCTGCATGAGGGTCTGCCGCTCCAGCCACTTGAGCCACACTTCTCTACATCAAACAATACATTCAACGACTTACGAGGGGACGTGAGGTACAACAAAATGTCATCAGCATAGAGCGATATGCGATCCTCGATGTCCGGGGTCCACTGAATACCCTTCATCGAGGGCTCCCATCGCAGCCAGGTAGGCAGGGGCTCCAAGGCAAGGACGAAAAGAAGCGGGGACAATGGACAGCCCTGCCGCGTACTCCTCCCAAGAACAAAGGGCTTAGATACTCGACGATTCACTACCACCTGTGCCAATGGCTCCTCATACAAAAGTTTCACCCAACCAATGAAACCAGGACCGAATCCAAATTTCGCAAGAGCGGCCCAGAGGTATGGCCACTCCACTGTATCAAAGGCCATCGTGGCATCCAAAGAAACCAAAATGGCGTGTTCACGCAACGACGACGCCCTCGCGAGAACCCCGTGCAAGCGCCTCAGGTTGAGTGCTGTATTGCGGTGTGGGATGAAACCGGACTGATCCGGATGAACCAAGTCACTAATTACTTTTATCAAGCGGTTTGCCAGCAACTTAGCGAGAATCTTTGCTTTGGCGTTTAAGAGCGAAATGGGCCTGTAGGACACACAGCGATCGCGCGGTTTCCCCTCCTTATGAATCACCACAATGGTAGCGAGGCGCTGATCCAGAGGAAGGGAGCCGATGTATCACGGAGATACGGCGCCATTTTGTCAGGACGCAACTTATAGAGTTCGATGGGCAGACCATTAGGGCCCATAGCTTTGCCCGAACGCAGAGAGCGAATAGCGAGGGCCACCTCGTCATCTGAAAATGCCGCGTCCATTGAGTCCCTATCCGAGTCCGACAGGTGAGGCAATGCAATGTCACGTCGCAACAGGTGGGAGTCCTCCTCCGGTCTATCGGAGACTGGGGAATACACATGTCAGAAATGTTCCGCGAAACACTCGACAATCTCAGTCGGATCAGTCACACTCACTCCATCAAGTTTCTCAATCACAGGAACCACACAACTCGCCCTCTCCTTTTTATCCAGTCAAGGAATCAGTTTCCCAGCTTTATTCCCCACATTATACAGTCTGCCGTGTTGCTCTCTACTCATGAGTTTAGCGGCATCCGTCACCAGGGCCTTATAATCCAGTTGTTTGAGGCTGAGAGCATGAAGCTTGTTACGAGTCATACCCAGTTCCAAATCCCTTTCTAGCTCAGTTATTTCAGTCTCTAGGCGGACCACCTCCTCATTCTTACTTTACTTGGCACCAGCGATTAACAATAATGCCTGTCCTCGGATGACCGTCTTAAATGCCTCCCACAGTGACACCGAGGAGGACACGGACCCCTCGTTCTCGGCAAAGTACAGTTCCAGGAACTTAATCAATTCAGCACAGGTTTTGGGCTTACGAAGATACCAGGGATTGATCGGGGCAACCCCTCCCTCGACACTCACACTAGTTCCGATCTGGAGCCACAATGGGGAGTGATGTGATATACCCCGGGCCAGACGTCTAATCTCCTTGACAGAGGAGGCCTGCATCGCCGGCATCAAAACATAGTCAAGTCTGGAGAGACTGCCGTGGGCCCCAGAGTGGAACGTGTACTGTACTTGTCCCGGATGCATCAGCCTCCAACAGTCTACTAAACCCAGTGTATCTAAAAACCCACCTAACCAAGATCGCGACCTGGTGAGGTCTCTGGGGGGGGGGTAGCGATCTACACTACCGGAGACAACTGAATTGAAATCTCCGCCCAACACCAGGATACTCTCCCGAAGCCCCAGCACCACACGCCCAAGATCAGCAAAAGTCAAGGTCTGTAGACCAGGCGGGACATGTACAGAAACCAGCAAGATAGTCCTCCCCTCCAATCTTCCTGTGAGAGCAGCGTAGCGCCCCCTGTCGTCAAGAATCATGTTGTCTATTTCCAAAGGGAGAGAGTTCTTGACTAGGATGCCCACGCCCCTTGAACCAGTGGTGAACCCAGAGTGTACAGCAAGACGATATCCTCGCCGATTCATGGCTTGACAAGTGTTTCCAATCAAGTGCGTCTCCTGCAACAACACAACATCAGGGGAGAGGCGTCTCAACAGTTGCAACACTACTCCCCGCTTTATCCTATTCTTCAACCCATTGACATTCCAACACAGTATCTTCAACCCACTACCCCATCCCGAAAATGAATGCAGAGTCCTCCCCATAGCGAACATAGTACCCAGAAACAAGAGTAACACAATACGTTGCTTTGAGAAAAAGTAAAACATGCCCAAACTCCCCCTTCCACCCCCCAACATGAACCCGTTACAATACCCCCCACCCTGCACCCCTGCGTTAAACTCAAAGACATCCCCAACTTGCAGCGTGCCTGTCGCCCTCACAATAAATTAGTCTACAAAAAGAAACCCAGAGGAGGAAATAGTCCCACTCCCCCGCCACCCTCGGGTATACAATCATAGATCACATAAGTATGAAAGAACTCAAACCGAGCTGTATGGCATATTAATTGTTCGCAAATCAGGGACCACATTGTCATTCTTGCTCCCGCACGCCACCCTCTGCTCCACCCGAGTGCTCCGTTTGATCGCTCCGCTTTGGTAATGAATCCAGCCAGTCACTCACATTCTCAGGACGATCAAAGAAAAACGTCCGGTCCTCATATTCGACATGGAGCATGGTTGGAAATAGCATTGCGTATTTCAAGTCCATGTCTCTCAACCGTCGCTTCACCCCCTGAAACCCCATCCTCTATCTCTGAACGAACTGGGTAAAGTCCGGGTAAAAGCTAACCGTTGCGTTTTCAAACTTCACGGGGCCTCCCGCCCGCGACGCCTGCAGGATAGCGTCTCTATCTCTGAAGTTGAAAATTCTGGCGATAATCGGCCTCGGAGGGTTCCCACCAGGTACTCGGTGCGCACGTTCCACGGCGAAGAATTTACTTAGGCCTCTGGGGGCGAGGTGATTTAGGATAAGGTCCTCCACAAGGAGATCAACAGCAGGATTTTCCATTTTTTCAGGGACCCCAATAATACGTACATTATTGCGTCTGGCCCTGTTTTCAAAATCCTCAAGTCGACGAGCCATGAGATCATTGGAGGATCGCAGGTTGCCGACCTCCTTCTGTAAGTCGGACACATCGGTCATAAGGCTGGAGGTTTTTAGATCTAAGGATTTGACCTTCTCGTTAGTCTTCGATAAGTCCGCTCTAATCAAATTGACGTCAATGGCCACAGTGTCGAGCTTAAGGGCGAGAGACTCATATTGCTGGCCGATGGAAGACTTAATACCAGCAATGGCGCCCATGACATCCTGCAGAGTCAACTAGGTTGACGCAGCCGGGGATCCGCCCACCTCCTCCAAAATCTTATTCGTACCACCGGGGGACCCCTTAGGCTGGGTATACCGATCCATGGCATTCGTTTGAATAGTTCCCCCCCGGAGAGGCGTCTTGGTTTTCCGCTTCTCGTTTTCGGGTCTGCCCGCCATATTGGGCAATGTGCCCCCGAGGGGCCTGTGAGACCTGGTGAAAATAGCCCTTGGCGGTCGACCCACCGGCGTCTTCAAAGGCAGGCGTCAGCAGCTGCAGCCCAGCACACAGACGCACGCGACCGTTGGAATACGGTGGAGTCACATAGTTCGGAAGACCTCGAGTGACCAGGTCAATCTTGGGACAGGATAAGGCCAAAGACCAAAATCGAAACCGAAAGTTAACTCCAAGGCAGTGAGCCGAGCCCGTCGGGCCGTTGTTGTTCAACTACTGCCTAGGCATCTCAACAACTCGAGCCCCGGGCGTCGCCATGGGGTGGGCCTCAAAAGTTCAGGTTGTGGTAGCAGCGGTCCCCGAAGTCCGAATCAATTTTTGAAAGCAGCTAGTTCATCAGCTGAGTTTCATCTCCAACAACCCGTCTTCGTAATCAGGATATCGTTCAGGATATATGCGGAGGGCGGCGAGGGTCTCGGGAGCCCTGTGCTCACGCGGCCATGTCGGATGCGCGCGAAGCTCCCCCCCCCACTTCTCTTTCAATTCCCCTTTCACTTTCAATTCCCCTTTCACTTAACCATCCATCCTTCCATCAACCCACCCATCCATCTACTCATCCACTCATAAATCCATCCATTGAACCTACCATTCATCCATACTTTCACTCATCCATCCATCCTTTCTCTCATCCTTCCACCCTTTCACTCCTCCACTCATCTATCCATCCTTTTGTCCATCTACCCGCCCTTTCACTTAGTCATCCTGCCTTGCATCCACCCTTTCACTCATCAGTCCATCCATTCACCCTTTCACTTATCAATTCATCAATCCACCCTTTCACTTATCAATTCATCTGTCCATCCATCATTCCACTCATCCATCCACCCATTCACTTGCCCATCATCCACCCTTTCAATCATCCATCCATCCATCTATCATTTCACTCATCTATCAAGCCATCCATCCACCCATCCCTTCACTTACTTACTCACTCACCTTTTAACATTAATTATGAGACCCATCAAGAACTCCACCCTTGCTGTAGTTCCTAAAGCAAGAGGTGGGGTGGGGCAGGGTTCACTATGCCCATGCACATAGGCAATCTGAAAAAGTGGAAGGCATGAGTCATGAATGATGCACAGTGCCTGGACGTGGGGCGACTGTGACATGGTGTTGTTTCCAAAGCTTTAAGTGGGATGAAAAAAATAGGGGGTTCTCTCCAAAAGGGTTTTTGATGTAATAAATGGCGTGGCCTAAAACACATAAGCTAAAAATCTGTGCTTCATATAATGTGCCGCCCGACGTATTTTTGTTGCTTCTGTCATTGCATCCAGATATATATAATACACTTAGAACAAGTAACGTTACACCTACAACAAGCTAGAACTATTGGGATTGACAATGGCTGTTACTTGCATAAAATAAAAAAGCAGCAACCATGGTTGCTATACTATAACTATAATCCTTTCCTTTGAACTTCTTTCACTGCCTTCCTTTGGTTAACTGGATTCTCACCTAGCAGCAGCATCGGCGTTTTTGCACTTCCATGTGACAGAATGCCCTGCCCTGGACCGAGGCTGGAGGAGGCCACCACATGCTGTGCCAGACCAGACGGACCCATTTTCATTCTGTATGTGGCAATCAGCCCCACACTCAATGACAATGACACTGGCAGTGGGGCTGCTCTTGTGCTCCAGGAGTGCGAGGCCACCATACAAGTGAGCAGAGGCCTTTTGCAGGAGAACAGCTCTGTTCCCTGAAAGGCCCAAATTTACGGACAAAAGTCACCCGTAAAAGGGATCCTCACGGACGTGAGGTCCAATTTAGGGACTGTCCGTGAGATTTTTGGACGGTTGGTCACCCTAATTAGGAACCCCGTACTTTATTATTGAAATCTATGTTTAATGAGCGTAGGATCCGAACATGCTGGATGGCTAAAGAGCCTCGACCCCACGGACCCCCAGATTAACTGTAAATTGCTGAAATTCTTGAAACTACCTAATTGCGCCTGAATTTCTTGAATACAGCACAAACAGTAGAATGTCTGGGCTGCTTTAGCTGTAGAAAATATTATTTTAAAATTTCAAGCCATCTAGTGCTGATACCTTGGAAACAGTTTTGCATAATCAGTTGAGAACTAAGCATCCACTTATAATTTTACTACTCTTTAGTCATTTTAGCACTGATATTTTAGATGCAGCATTTAGCACTATTTAAGTAAGAACCACGTATTACCTTTTATAAAAATGAATGCATAATTGATTGCACTTTACTCATTCTAATTCAAATCAATGTCAGAATATTTAGCACTTTATATTATATTTTTAGACGGCCACAACTGACATTGGGAACTACCTAGCTAAAAAGTCTTGTCAGCTGAGTTTTATATGTTTTATGATACTAATGTACACAGCAATATTGTGACCGTTTTTATTAACTTATAACAATAAACATTGATTTGATTTGATTACTTAGGTTAATTAACAGGACAAGTGCAATGTTCTTGCATTTAGTATCCTGGGTCTTGGAGTTGTGGCTTTACATTTGAAACAAAAGGAAGTATAGATCTACCCTTTCTCGGACTACTTGTTGCAGAAAGTTTGTAAATCTATGGTAGGAACTGAAAGTTTACAGACCACAATTAAATTGCTCCATCAATTAAACTGAAAGACACCAATCTCTCATTTTGAGACGAATATCCGCTTCATAGGGGCATCCTGCAACCCAGAGTGGTAAGTGTGTCTCTTAGATTAGGGCTACTTCCGAGAGTGAGATCTTTGTTTTTTTAAAAGGTGTTTTTTATTGTTTTACACTCGCTCATAAATATCCGTCCCGTCCCATCGCTGCTATCTTAGTTTCATCTCCATAGTGGGAGAGGCACATATCCCCCCCCCCCCGTAAGTGTTCCATTTGCCCCACTTCTTGGGGCAACCCCTGGATTTGAAAACTTTTTCGGCAATCATGCATTTATCCAACTCCTTAGCCCATCCGCCCGAGGTTGGCACCTCATTTGCTCCACTGTGCTTTGCTGTAATATGTTACACCAATGTGTAGCCCAGTGTGACCCATTGCTGTTCCACTAGATTGAGGTCTGTTGCCTCTCATATATTTAGATGCCCCAATCTTGGTGTCATTTGTATATCCTTACCGATAGCCGTGTGCATTTGTCGTGTGAACCTTTCCCATAGCGATTTTAAGTGTGGGCAGTCCCATATGATGCGGTAAAAGGTGGCCTCCTCGGGACACTGGCTCAGACAGAGTGCATATTCTCTGCGCCCAATCTTTCTAAGAGTGGCCCGTGAAATATGATCTATGTAATACCTTCAGTTGGATGAGTCTAAGTTTAAGAGGGATAGCTGCTTCCCTTGGGGAAATGAGTGCATTTTGCCAATCTTCGTCCTCTATTGGTCCTACATCATCTTGCCATTTTTCGCGGAGGCTCCGAAGTCGATTGGGTGGATTATTGCTTAACTTGCGATAAGTCAGTGATATTGCTTTTTTCGGCAGGGGTTCAGAGAGTAGCCGATCCTCTAGGGGGGTGACTCCGGTATATCCCCTTTCTCAGGGAGCGCAGCCCTAAGGGCATGACAGATTTGTAGGTAATGGAAGACCTCCCCCGTACCAAGTTGTATTCTTTTTTCAGTTATGTAAATTGTATAATTTTCCCTTTTTTCCAAAGATGGCCGATGGTGGAGATACTGATGGTGTCCCATCTGTCAAACCCCGGTTGATGACATAATGTCCCCAGTCTTTAGTCGACCACAGTGGGATAGCTTGCGTCAGGGTATCCTGCCAGCCAAGTTTCCTAGTAGCTTGTCGCCAGATATCAATGGTTTGTGCTGTAGGCCTGAAGTATCAGCCTCTCTTCACCTTGGAATACAGAGCCCCCAAGTTTCCCTCTCTCCCCGTCTGATATAGAGGTAGCTGGTTCTGTCGGTGGCGATACATCCAGTGATTCACCACCACCACCAGAGAGTAAGATATTGAAGGCTGCTGTGGAAGATTTCTTTTCGGTGAAATTTTTGACGTCATTCCTAGAAACATTTTATGTTATCATCTATCAGCACTAAATAAATGGCTACAAATGTATCTTCTACTATAGTGCATCATAGCCTTCGATTACATTATTTCTGTTCTTGTCCTAACAGCATTACACGGCATTACATTCTTATCTAGCCAAATCCCATGTTTGCTGCCCGAAACAGAGTCTCATTCTTGCATTATTAGACAGAAATCCATTGCTGCCACATTACACTAGATTCAATTCCTGCTGCGTGACACAGCTTCACCATAATTATTGAACAACAAAGAATTCTATTCCTGTTGCTGAACACTGATTTCTATGCATAATGCATCACGCAAAATTCCATGCCTGTTACATGAAAAATAATCCCCTCCTTGTGATTTCATACTGGATCCCGCCATCAAAGTGAATTCCAATCCCTGGTGAATAGCAACAAATTCCATCCCTGGAACGTGACATCACCACCAAACCGAGTCCCATCCCGTCACACCTCATGAAGTCCCATCCCTGCTGGATGACGCCAAATCCACATTCCTTCTACATGATTTCAGGTTCAATCCTTGATAAGTAAGACATTATCCCTTTCCTACTGCATCACTTTGGATGCCATACCTGCTGCATCCCCCATTTTGTACAGTGAACCATTCCTGTGCACTGTTCAAAATGTCATCCTTGCTGTGTAAAGCAGAATGCAATCTGTGGTGCATCCCACTGGATCCCTACTTCATGATAATGAATTATATCTCTGGTGCATTAGCACAAGACACACACTGCTTCTCTGTGGCATGATACTAAATTCAATCCCATGATACTATAATCCTTTCCTACTGAATTGCACCAACCCTATTCCTGCCACAACACATAGAATACCAGTCCTGGTCTATAAATGTGCTGCATTATAATGAATCCCCTTATTGTTGCATTATCTGAAAAGCTTGTGAAACTGAATCCCAGTCTGCCAGTATCACTCTAGATCTCATCTTTGTTGCATTACACTTGATCCCTGGATTTCAGTCTTTTGTCTTTCAGTCTTTTTTCCTTGGCACAAAGACCCCTCTCTTCTGCACACCACTGATCCTCTTACCTACCAAATCATAGAATATGCCATCCAGATGCATGAAACATAATCTCAGCATTGAAATATCACACTAGATCCAATTCCTATTATTGATAAAACCAATCGCTTTTGCATTACACTGAATCCCTTGTTGCTTTATTTCAGATCTCATCAATATTACTGTAAACTGGATTGCATCTTAGCTACATGACACTGAATTCTAACCTTCCCCATGATCAAAACTTCTTCTATCCTGCTTGACACTGATGCCATCCTTACTGATTAACAATCAATTTCATCTCCACTACATGACACAGAATCCAATCTCTGCTGCGTTACACCAAATCCCATCCCTTCTGTATGATACTAGAACCCATTTCTGCTGCATGATACAGAACCACAACACTGTTGAATGGCACGGGAGAGACAACCCTCCTGCATCACTTTTACCCCGTCATTCATTACTAGATTCAGTCCCACCCAGATGCATAACTCTAAATCCTAACCTTTCTGTGTAGCTCCAAATACCATTTTTGAAGTATGAAAACTAATCTAATTCCTGATGCATCAAACAATCCCATTCCTGTTGCATCTCAACGAATAGCATCACTGCTGCATGAAACGGGATCTCATTAATGTTGCATCACACTGAATCCAATTCCTCTTGCATAACTCTTAATCCATTTCTTATTGCATTACCCCGAATCTAGATTATGCTCTGTGAAAAAAAACCATTCCAGGAACATCACACTGTATTCCAATCTCTGCTGCCTGTTATGTGTATTTTTCTTGCATGCATGTCACCTAGGAGGATGTCCTGGCACCTGGAGAATGGAATTCAGCCCTAGTTTAGGGCCAATTGAGAAAGCCCGGTTTTCAGTTATTTTCTGAATTCTAGGACTGAGCTGGTGGCACTAATGTGCAAGGGGAGGTAGTGCTTGGCTTTAGGAGCCAGGAGAAAGCACGGCCACCGGCTCTGGCTCTTCCGATGTGGAGGGTTTGGACTAGCAGTAGGCTGGCGAAGCAAAAATGTCTTGGGGGTGGGGGTGGAATCTGATGTAACTGTTCAGTAGCTGGGTCCTTTGTTGTGCATGTGTGTGAGTAGTTTGAAAAGGGTGCATTTGTTAATGGGGAGTCAGTGAAGGCCTTTGAGGAGCGAGATGGGAAGTGGACTGGCTGCTGCGTTCTGGATGACTTGGAATCTCTTGGTGATCGTACATAAAGTGCTTTATTGTAGTCCAGCTTTCTGGGTAGAAAAGGGCTTGGGTGATGGTTTGGTGTTTGTTAAGCGGAAGCCATCTTAGGAGTTTCAGGGTGTGAAGCAGAAGGAGGTGATCTGTTTGACCTGGCTGGATATCCAGATTTGGTTGTCAATAGTTATCCTTAGGTTCCTGGTTTGGCTCAACGGAGTGGGTGAGTGTTGTACAGAAAAAGTCATTGAGCCAGGTATATAAATAAGATAGATTTATTGAGGCTTAAGAAGTTCCAGGTGAAGTTCAAGATAAGAAGAGTAGATGGAAATATAAACCCCACCAGGAGCGACCTCCCTGTCGCTCAGCCTGCCTGCCCTCAACTGCCACTCTACACTCAAGCCATGCTCCCAAAAAATTCCATGAGGTCACCCGGCATTCTAACACACATACTAGCTGAGCAACAGGGCAGACACCAGCAGAGTAATGAAAGACACAAGTCACTTATAACAGTGAGAGTACTAATTCTGAGGTCCACCGACTAAGGACCGGAGTGAGGTGTCTTTCTTGAAAAGTAGCCCGAGTTGAGCTGTTTGTACATTAAGGAACGTTTGACATGTAGTTGATGAATTTAGTTTCAGTGCTGTAGGTGTCCTTGAAAAGGGAAAGTATGAGCTCGGTGTTGTCAGCATCTGAAATGTCAAGTCCTGGGCTCGGACATTGCTGACAATGGGGCCATGTAGACATTGAAGAGTGTGGGTTGAGGGATGAGCCTTGGGGGACTCCACAGTTCAGGTTTGAGGCTGAGAAAGTGTGGAGGTCCAGGCTGGCGGCCTACATTCCGCTTGTGAGGAAGGAAATGGGAGTGCAGATCTGTGTATTCCAGTGTCATAGAGGAGTTGGATGAGGATTGGGTGAGAGACAGTGTTGATAGCTGTGGAGAGGTCAAGAAGGATGCGAACAGCTGTATCACCCTTGTCCTTGATGAGATGGATGTCATTGGTCTCTGTTATGAGGGCAGTCTTGGTACTGTGATTAGGTCCGTATCCACAGTGGGATGGGTCCAGGAGATAATTGTCATTAAGGTAGATAGTTAGTTTTGTGTTGATAAGATTCTATGTCACGACCGAAGGCGAGGATTATGCTCTTATCTCTCTTTGCTTTATTCCAATTTATTACACAGCAGCTTTTATGAAACCAACAATAAACTACATTTCCCATAACACTAAGAGAGAAGAAAAATACAGTCTCTTTTAAGTCCTTTAACAGTTTCCATGCAGGTCTTCCACAAAACATGATGTAACTTCCTGCACTTCCTCTTTCTTCGCTGCTCAGCAGCTAGTGATAAGTGCTTTTCTTTCTCCGTTATTGTGGCTTGTGTTGTGGTGACGGGGGATCGTTTTGGGGTAATCGTTTCCCTTTCAGATTCCCTAAGCACCGCGGGAGCGCTCATGCGCTCCTTACACGGTGTCCCATTTCTGCAGTTGCGGACCGCGGTGCGGTCCTCCGGCCGCCAGAGGCCGCTGTGGGGGCGTCGCGACTGCGGCCCCGGAGCGCATTCTGACAGCAGACGACATTAGACGCGCTCCGTTCCCCATTGAGTGTCCGCGCCCGGTCGCCTGAAATCGCCCAGTGAATCTGGGTCAGTACACACTTTACCCCTGCTTTTCGACGCCCCCTCTTGCGGGTAGGTAGGGGTGCGGTGCACCGAGGGCTCAGCCCCATCACGCCCGAGTTTTCATCGGGTACGTAGCGCGGTGGGAGACTTGGCGGAAGGCCCTTGTGGACACCGTGTCAGGCGGCAGTTTTTCCCCTGGGAAGTGTGGAGAGCGTGGTGTCCCTAGGCTGGAAAGCCGTAAACGTGTGCCTCTGGCCACCCTTTCACTGCTGGGAGACCCTCAGCCCCCAGAAGTTCGCCACATTAGCGGGCCAGTGCTCCTACTTCATTGTACATTGGGTATTGGTCTTGGTGTGTCACATATGGTGTAGTGTCAGTTGGTACTCGCATGGGTGGACATGGAGCACGAATATTAATAGGGGGAAGACTCCTTACAATACCTCCAATGGGACGATGACTTTTACGCCAAAGTTGGCGATTCTGTCCATAAGGCAGTGTCAGACCTTATGACGCCTATGGAACAGCGTCTGGCTGACAAGATTGAGAGGCTTTGCGCTAAATTCGGGACCCCCCTCCCCGCGACCCCGGGCCCCTCCGGGAGTTCAGGACAGGCCTCAGACGTTCAGGGCCCACCCCCTCCGAAAAAGAAGTGCGACAGGGAGGTTGACACGGACGCCTTCGAGCGTCACAAACAGGCGTTTATAGAACATTCAGCCCCCATCTTGCCTCCACAGGACCCCTCGCCTGTAGGTGACGCCCCCCCTGCCGACGTCCCCTGAGACGCAGCAAGGGGATTCCCCAGACGAGTCGGTTGACCCGTGATCAACCTTCGGGAGTTCAACGAGTGGTTGGTGTACAGACACTTCAAAATGGAGGGCATTCATTTGCTCAGGGACGTTCTCCAACCACTCGATTGGATGGTACGTTTGGATCTGAAGGACGTGTACTTGGTTGTGCCGATCTTTCCTCCTCACAGGCGGTTCCTTCAGTTTCTCTGGAGGGGGCAGGGTTACGAGCTCCGGTGGCTTCCTTTCGGCCTCTCCTCAGCCCCGTGGTGGTTCTCAAACCAGTGGTGGAATACTTGAGGACTCGCGGAGTCCGCTTGTTCGGCTACTTGGACGACTTGCTTCTCCTGGACTAGTGTTCTTCGCAGTTGCGAAGCCATCTCCAGATGGCGGTGACGCTGCTGCAGTCACTAGGGTTTGTTATCAACGAGAAGAAGTCTCTCCTGGTTCCAACTCAGAAGGCCACCTTCCTGGGGTTCGTGATAGACTCCACTGTCGCCACCCTCAGTTTACCCTCCAGGAAAGTGGCGAAGATTCGTCACGAGATCCGTCAGACTTGGCCAAGCAGAGAACTTCTCTACAGCAGATTGCTCGTTTGGTGGGCCTCTTTTCGGCTTCAATTCAAGCAATCTTTCCGGGGCCGTTACACTATCGAGCCCTACAACGGCTAAAAGCTCAACACCCCAGGAAAGGTCTCTCGTACTCGCAAGTGGTTTCATTGACGGAGGAGGCACGCATGGAGCTAGAGTGGTGGCTCTCCCACATGGAACCATGGAACGGGAGGGCCATTTTCGGCTCAGCACCAGACTAGGTGATAGAGTCGGACGCCAGCTGAGCGGGCTGGGGCACGCGGTGTGGAGAGTTTTCCACCGGCGGCACTTGGTCTCCACAAGAGCAGCTGCTTCACATCAATTGTCTGGAGCTCTTGGCGGGTTCCTTTGCCGTCCAGTGTTGGACCAAGGATCGAGTCCAACCTTCGGTCCTCTTGAAAATGGACAATGTGTCGGCGGTCCGGTACATAAACCACCTAGGAGGTACTCGGTCCAAAGCGTTGGCGAACATGACAAACCAGTTTTGGGAGATCTGTCTTGCGCACCAAATCTCAGTGACATCGGAATACCTTCCGGGGAAGGAGAACCTCATGGTGGATTGGCACTCTCGTTACCTTCGGAACGCCAGTGTTTGCAAGCTGGACCTGGTGATTTTCCAATACCTTCAAGAGAGGTGGGGTCCGTTCTCTGTCGACCTCTTTGCATGTCGCCTGGATCGGCAACTTCCCCGGTTCTTCAGTTGGAGACCGGATCCTCTGACGGTGGCATGCGATGCGTTCAGCCAGGATTGGACAAGGGAGAGGGGTTATGCCTTCCCTCCGTTTTCCATGATAACAAGGGTAACAGCCCAGGTTCGCAGGCAAGGAGCGTCTGTGGTTCTGATAACCCCGTGTTGGAGGTCTCAGGTGTGGTTTCCGGTTCTTCTGGGACTTTCTTGGGATTTTTCCAATCCGACTCCTCCCAACTCCCCATCTCCTGCTGAGTCCGGAGGGGAGTCCCCACCGTCTGGTGGAGGACGGATCCCTGCAACTCATAGCATGGCGGATTACAGGCAACGTTGGAGATTGCCGGGCCTTTCTAGCCACGCTGAGTTCTTGTTGTCCAAAGCCTGGGCAGACAGTACTTCAAAACAATATAAATCAGCTTGGACGCGATGGGTATGCTGGTGTTTACGACGGGAAGTGGATCCCGTGGTCGCAGATCTGATTATTTGGCGGAACTAGCCCAGAAGGGCTTGGCCTATAGGTCGATTAACGCGGTTCAGTCTGCAATTTCTGTAAGGCATGCGCCGGTGGACGGAGCACCCTTGGGAGAACATCCCTTTGTGTGTAAACTGCTACGAGGCATTCGGTTGTCCCTTCCGCCAGAGCCCCGGTTTTCGGCTATCTGGGATGTCAACCTGATTCTGAATTTATTGTTGTCTTGGCAACCTAACAGGTTTCTTTCACGTAAGGAATTGTCGGCCAAATTGGCCTGGTTAATGTGTTTGGTGTCTTGTTGGAGAGTGTCTGATGTTCGTGCTTTAGACATCACGGCTAGAGTTTTTTCCCCGGATGGAGTGACTTTTACGGTAAATAGACGGACCAAGTCAAACACGCTCACAATTTCCTATCCTGCTTTTGTGGAGTCTCCTAAGCTATGTGTAGTGCAATTCTTGAAAGCTTATGAGGAAGCTACCGGGAAAGTTCGTCCTCCGGGCGAGCGACAACTCCTTATTGCCCTTAAGAAGCCTTTTAAGGCGGTTTCCTCGCCCACCATCGCCCGTTGGGTACGGTGGGTTATGCAGGAGGCAGGTATTAATGGCAGGTATTAATACACAAGCTTTTGGTACGCATTCCACTAGGGGTGCGATGGCTTCCAAGGGATTCAACCTTGGCGTGCGTTTGGAGGATCTTATGAGAGCAGCGGATTGGTCGTCAGACTCAACCTTTAAACGGTTTTATTTTAAGCCGCTGCTGAGTATGGCGCAAGTGGTGGTGAGTAAGCTTTGAAGGAGCATAATCCTCGCCCCCGGTCCTGACATAGAATAGAAATTTGCCTAGCCTACGAGAAGGTAAGTTTCAATTCTATTAAGGACGCGGAGGCGAGGATTATCCCACCCAGCAAGCACGTGGGTTGCTATCCCTCGCCGTACTTGGTGTAAGTAACCTTGTTTCGTGATTGTTTACTGTGTCATGCTTGGTGTTCATATTGCGTTTTCAAAATACTGCTGGTATTGTCATACTGATTGCTCAATTAATTAATGGCGCCATAAGTAATTGGTGTGGTTTCTTTTAGGGAATGACCAGACTAAGCAGAGCGCCTAACCTTGGGGGAGCTCCTCCAACGAAGAAAGAGGAAGTGCAGGAAGTTACATCATGTTTTGTGGAAGACCTGCATGGAAATTGTGAAAGGACTTAAAAGAGACTGTATTTTTCCTTCCCTAGTGTTATGGGAAATGTAGTTTATTGTTGGTTTCATAAAAGCTGCTCTGTAATAAATTGGAATAAAGCGAAGAGAGATGAGAGCATAATCCTCGCCTCCGCGTCCTTAATAGAATTAAAAATTACCTTATCGTAGGCTAGGCAAATTTCTATTCTCCTGGTCTTCCCCTGGTTAGGGTAGCAGGGAGATCGGCCTAAAGTTCACCAGATTCTCACGATCTGCAGATTTTTTTTTTGGTAGCTGTAGGATAGTGGCTTTGCCAGGTGTCAGTGAAGGTAGTGATGGTGAGAGAGTCATTGAACATTGGCATGAGAGTGGTGCAGATGAGCTTGTGTCCTTTGATGAAGGCAACGTGTGGGCAAGTGTCCAAGGCTTCCCCCAAGTGGATAGAGTGCATAGTGGCAGTGGTTTGCAGGGGGGTGGGGGTGGGTCAGGTGGTCAGGCTTTTTTTCCGATGTGCTCTTTTCATTGTGTTGGAGGACTGTGAGAGTGGGGGAGTCGGGATAGGGTACAAAGTTGTCATTTATTGAGCTTATCTTTTTGCTGAAGATGTAATCAAGCTGGGAGCAGAGTCCCTGTGAGGGGAACATGGTCGTGTAGCTGGCAGCAGGGAAGGTGAATTCCTTCACTATGGAGAAGATTTCTTTCGATTTGTTGGTACTAATGTCAATCCATTCAGGAGTTGCTGACTGTAGCGCTGGAGGGGCTGGCAGCCCGTAATGTGCAGTAGGGGTGCATCGGGCACACACACATGCAGGGTCGGATTGGGATCACAATTTGGCCCGGGCACTGACGAAAAAGTGGCCCACATTAAGGGGGCGTGGCCTACATTTAAGGGGTGTGGCCTACATTTAAGGGGCGTGGTCTATATTTAGGGGGCGTGGCCCACATTCGAGGGGCATGCCCTTTCATGAAACACCATTTGGTTACTCTTTGAGGTCTAATTTGTAGACAAATATTTAGTAAATTAAGCCTTTTAAAGCTTACAGAGCAAGTAACATTGGTAAAGACTAGGAGCACTTCAGTTCAGATAACTGAATACTTACTTGCAGTCTTAACGCCCTGCACAATGTCGTTGGATACTCTTTCCTAACCAGCTATGTCCTAGACTCTAATCATCACATAAACCAGAAATCTAGTACAAAGTCAAGAAGAAAGGGTAAGACTGGAATCTCTGGGAATAGAACATGTAATAACAAAAGTAAGAATTCACAAACGAGGAAAAGGCAGTCTGGGGTGTAAAGAATGCTGAAAAAATGTATCTGTACAATCTAGTCATACATTTATTTCACAGTCAGCAGGTGATGTCTATATACAAAAAACAGTTTTATTCATATCTGTTGCTGCCTTAAAGTCTGGGCCATGGGGAGATCCTGCAGCAATGCACTTTTTTTTGCAACGAAGTCAATAATGTCATCAGTTTTCAACTGAGACAGCACATTCCATTCAACTGACATGAGCATAAAGGCTTCAAGGTTTTCCTGACCAATTTGGTTTCTTAGGCGGGTTTTGATGCACTTCAGTTTGGAAAAACTTCTCTCACAGGCTACTTGTGTACAGGATAAGGTCAAGACATATTTGTATGCCAAATACAAATGCCGATAGGCACTGCTGAAAAGAAGGTATTTTTTCAAGATAGAGTAACAACAGACAGCACAGTCACGGCAAGTATTGCACTTTGTTGGCCCAGCCTCAGGTTTTTTGTCAAATTCTTCTACTTGAAGTGGTTTGTCTTCATTAATCTGGTCTTCTCTGTCGTACTCTTCAGGTAGTGTCCTTTTTAAATTTGACCATTTAGCAGCAAAATCCTGAAGTTCTTCCTGCAAAGTCTGCACATTTGTTGAGCTATCTATGTTTTGCAACAAGGAGCAAAGTCTCACAAGAGCATTACCTGGGAGAGTCTGATTGAAGTTCTTTGGGTCTAGGCATGCTATATCTGCTGCCAAAGTGAAGTGTGTCTTGAAACGAGTGGTCAGACTTTGAATAACTTGGTCCATTACTGTATTATGCACCCCAATACGAAATCGATCTTTAGCTAGGGTTATAGGCTCATCCTTTGTGCTCATCCCAGGCATCTTTTTAAAGGACAATCTCCCTTCTGGAAGTGTTGTTTGTACTTCTTGGTCACAGTTCCTTTCTGCTAAACCTTTGTTGGCCCACTCTGAAAATGTTGTGGCAGCAGAGTACACAGCATCAAAATTGCGGGAATCTGTGGCAAGGAGTTTTACAGTGTCTGACACCATTCTCTGTGCTTGCAGGATATCCATTCCACTTGTTTGGAGATACTTAGACAGTGGTGTGGTTGAAGCAAAAATGCGAAGATACAATTGGGCTGTTAGGACTGTTTGAAATTTACATAGTCCCTCAGCAAATTGTAAGGCTTGGCACCGTACATTTGGAATAAATCTAAGATTGTCCGATGAAATCTTATGAAGGACTTTGACCAAATCAATAAACATAGCATTGGCAGGGTTATTGAAAGAGCCAAAAACTTTCTTGAGAGCAGCATCTTTTGCCCACCATCTTGTTTCTCCGATGATCTGGACTGTCCGGCTATCCTTTGCCAGCTCACGCCACACATCCATCCGCTTATATGACTCCCGGAGAAAGACTGCACAAGAGTGTAGCAGTCCAAAGAGAGAGGTGGACGCTGTAGATGCTTGGGTCACCTCAATAAGGACAAGGTTTAACACATGTGCATAACACCAGACGTGTATGTGATTTGGAGATTCTTTGCTTAGCCAAGTACTGAGTCCATTGTACTGGCCTTGCATGTTGGAAGCACCATCAGTCGAATTTCCAATGCACTTAGCTATGTCAAGACCATTTTGTTGAATTGCAGTTTGTACCAACTCGAACAATCCTTTTCCAGTTGACAAAGTGCAATTTCTGACTGCTATTAGGCGTTCATGTACAGTGTCTGTGACATATCGGATGATAATGGAACACTGGTCAGTAATACTTATATCTTGAGTTGAGTCTATCTGGATTGAGTACATACCTGCATCGTTTATTTCTTTAGCAATGTGTCTTTTTATCAGTTTGGAAATTGTTTCTATTACATAACCAATTGTGGTCTTTGACATGAATGTCACAGATGCACCACGACCACCTTTCTGTTTTGCTTTGGAAGTGAGAGACTCAATGTGTTGTTTAAGAGGTTGGTCATATTTTGACAGCAGAAGGATGAGCTCCAGAAAGTTCCCATGATCCATTAAATCATTATCCAACTCAGACACAGACTCTGATTTCCCCCGATAGCTAAGCCCCCTTTTACCAATCAGTTTAATAACTTCAACCACACGCTCCAATATTTCTCTCCTCTTTCTGACTTGTACTGCACGAGTTGTCTGCCGAGAGAAGAGGAGAGTGGTTATGTCAACTCCAGAAATTGTCATCATATACGAATCAGTGCATCTTTTGTGGAATTGGGATGCCTCATGCTCTGTAATGCGCATGTACACGTGCCTAAAGTTTTTCACCCCTCGAATAAAAGGCCCACTTTCTTCACATTTGCTAAATGCCAAGCAAACTGTGCAAAAGAAAGCTTTTTGGATTTTTGAAAAGCTTAACCAGTGTCGCGTACTCCCATCTTTTCTCATGAATGCCAACTGCCCATTGAACTGTTGACTTTTGGAAGATTGGATTGGGTGATAGTGAAAGAATGCAGAAAGCTGGTCATGCGTTGGCCGTTGAAAGTAAAGGTCAACTAACTGTGTCTGGTCCTTTCCTTGAGTATTCATCTTATCTTGGATCCCAGCTTCTGGCAAATGTAATAAGATGGATGCAGATCTCCCTGACACAGTGGATTTGGTTTCTTCGTCTGCTGGAGTGGCCTTTGCACTAGATTCGGTTGCTTCCTCCACATTTGTTCCAAGTATTGCAGAAGTACTGATTTGTAAGTCCTGCTCGCCAGTGACACCTTTAGTTGCATCAATAGACAGGACTCCTGCTTCCTCTGACATATCTGCCATTCTTTCACAATCATGTTCTTCTATCATTTGCTTGCAAGTGGAGTCTTCTGTCAAAGTAATGGCCAAAACATTTGCACCTAAAGAGAGAGGACCCGCTGCTGTAGTACAGGCATTGTGATACAGCTTTTTGGTCTGCGTTGTAAACATGTTGAAAATGTTCTTGTCAAGTACAGCTTTGAGGAAGACCCACTGCACTGTGACTAGTGCAGTATTTTCTGGATTCGGTGGGACGATTGAGGCGCACTAGATGTAGCTTTGAGTACTGCTTTACTCAGCCTGCTTTGGTCAGCCCTGTGGAGAGTGGGATGCCAAGGGGATTAGATGGCCCCTCTTGAGTTAGAGCTTGGCAGTGTGGTGCATCTGGTTAGAAGAGTAACCAAATAGAAAAGGCAGGGTGAACACTCTGTAGTTCTGTATGGGAGGGTCAGGACTGTCTTCTTCCTGAGCCTTAGGAGTTGGACTGGGTCACTGAAGGCCTACACATGTATTCCTTCCACCTGGGAAGGATAGGAAAAGGTTGGCACCTAAGGAGATAAAGATGTAGGCTGAAGCAGCAGCCTGTTGAAGCAAGTTTTCTGGGCACCTGAGGGATGGGCAGGTCTTTGCTTTGATCTCCTGCTGCAACTTCTGGATACGATCCTCCTGGTGGTGGGTGCTGTAGAGTCCAACTTGAAGTTGTCTGATGAAAGCTGCTGGCAAGCTGCTTTTATGTCCCTCGCCTGGCTAAAGTGGGTGTGGTAATCAGGAGGCGGGAAGGAAATCTATGAATTCTTACCCCCACTTAAATCCAGAAATGGTGTCTTACTGGCTGACTGAGAAAGGGGGTGTGGTCAGAGCAGTGAGACAGAAACCTATAGGCCTGCTGTTTTCACACTCATGCAGGCAGTGAGTAAGGGGTGTGTCCATATGAAGGTGAGGCAGGAGCTGGGGAGGGAAAGGAAGGCCATAAACATCAGCCAACAAGATCCCCCATTGAGGAGGGAGTCACTGGAAATTATGAATACTATGAAATGTTATCTTAGGGCAAGCTTAGACTCTCCCAGAATAACAAAAAGAACATAGAAGTAGAATGGTGCACTCAGCAAGAGGTGCCGAATGACTTAGGGGTCAGAGCGCAGCCTCTACAGCATAAGACAACCAGACAGTGAAGTACTAAGGGGAATGAAATGGAAATTTTGTATCGGAAAAGCTGTGTTAAAAATATGGACATGTTTTTATAAAGTGTCCTCTTTAATTATCATGGTCCCTTTGCAGAATCATAAAGCATGAACAAATGGTTATTTTTTATAATTTTCTTACCATTTGACAGTTTTATGTAGTGTAAATTCAGCCCAAGACAAAGGCTATTTGAGTTCTATTCATGAGTACCAATTACAGTACACATGATCTGATTTTTTATTTAAGGGCCTGGGCGAGGAAGTGATCTGCCCAGAATCACAGGCTGTTGAGCAGACCCTGGGATTCAAACTTGAATCCCCATCTCTGCAACTCTGGCGTTAGGCCACCTATGCCTATGCAAAGATAAGGAATGAAAGTGGGGGGATACTGTTCTTGCGCAGGACACAGGCCCAAGGTGACAATGGCCTACATGCTGAGCAACTAAAAAAACAGCAAGGCCCCTTTCTGTCACAAAATTATTCAAGAACTTCAGTGCAGGAGCACCTGAAAAGAAGGGAAGCCCCTGCTATTACTAACCTACTTAGCTCAAGAGCACATGAACAGCAGTATGGCCCCTGCAATTAGTAAATTAATGAGCCCTCCCCAGCCCTCCAGGCCCCAGGGCAATGTCTTGGCAGGGGAGCACAATGGTAGACAGGGGAAGGCTGAGGTGAAGATGGTGGGAGTTCAAAACATCACCTAGCCCCCACAGCCAGACCCATTCTTCCTCGCCCACTGTGCCCTGAATCTGAGGGGCTGTGGGCGAGGTGTTAAGATTAACACCGTTTCTCGGCTGCGTGGGCCCCAGGGGGGGCGAGGTGGAAATTGCTCAAGGCCTGAGCAACACCTGGCCCCCAGGGAGGCCGATTTTCGCAGACAATCACCGCTCCCCAGCCCACCCTTGGCGTGATTGCTTTTCAGGGGCAGGGGGTGAAGTGAGGCCACAGCTAATAATCACTGCATGGCACACAGTGAAGCGCTTTCATTTCTGTCTCTGTTTCCGTGCGCTCTGTGGGCCGTTTTTTTTTCTCCCCTTCCCAAGTTCACAGAGAGCAGATAGCAGAGAGCACTCTCTGTGAACTGAAAAAGGGGAGCAAAAAACCGGCCCACAGAGGGCACTGAGACAACGGCCCTTCGGCCGTTTCCCGAATGCCCGCCTTGCCAATCCGACCCTGCACACATGCACACTCTTTCACACATGCACAAACATACTCACACTCTGCACATACACATACTCATTCACAGCATGCATGCTCAAACAAACAAACAGTCATGCATACACACACTCAACACAACAACAAAAACCTACCGAGTTGCATCTCGGTGGCAGGAGGGAAGCCTTGGTTGTTTCCTGAAGAAAGGTCCTGCCGCCTACTCTCATTG
This sequence comes from Lissotriton vulgaris, assembly GCF_964263255.1. Lineage (NCBI taxonomy): Eukaryota > Metazoa > Chordata > Amphibia > Caudata > Salamandridae > Lissotriton > Lissotriton vulgaris. Next base: position 635,694,289 of record NC_141695.1, read on the forward strand.
GCTGACCTTGTCACAGGTCAGACAATAAAAGGAGCCCATTACTTACTATGTCACAGAGTGGATGAGATCAGTGAGAGCTGCTGACCCCACCTCACTCTGTGACGAGCATCACTGATGGACACTCGGTCTTGGGTACTTCAGGGCTCAAAACTGAAGTTCCCAGGGCCGAGGCTATCAGTGATGCTCACCCTTGTCATGAGGAGGAGGCTTACAGAAGACTTTGCTGTGCTTAGGATGTTGCGCCTTCTGGCCTTTGAAATATTCATCTCAGCAAATTTCGGCCTGACAGACAGCCTTCATTCATGTGAAAAAGGTGGAGAGGCATGGACCCTCCGCCCTTAAACACAAGTCACTGCTAGCTAGAGGCTGGTTTGTAGGTGTGTGTGTTGTCATTGTTGTGGATATGTCTCTACCGCCACTCCTGATGTTTACAAGGAGGTTTGGTGAGTCATAGGTCGTCAGTGTACCACCTTGCTTGTGGTCTTATCTGTGAAGTGGTGGTAGTTTTGAGGAGGGTTAGACGAGATCATCGTCTTGGTGCATCGAGCGATGGGTATGTAATTCTGTGGACCAGAATTCCTCAGAAATTGTGTCCCAGTTGCGTCGGATGGTTTTGGTGGGTGCTGTTTCCTGTTGGTAAGTTAAGTGTAGGCCAAAATGGATAATCTAGTGGTTCATCCACATGAAAGTGATAGGCTTGTCCGTAATGATGTAGGTGTTTGATGCTATACACAAATTTATTTCGTTTATTTAATCCACTTGTACAGTGCATACTGCACAGCTTGGCTCATCGTATTCTGACACCAAATTGCCTGCAGTTGTGAGTCAGGTGAAGGTGAAGAGAAGGGTTTTTATCAATGAGTGAAATTTGACTTATTGGCCCTCTTGTTTCACCCGATCTAGGAGGCCATTCTGTGCCATGGAATCCAGACAAAAAAGCTTCTAATACTAACACCTGTTCATCCACAGCAGTTCTTTCCTAACAGCAACTCCAGAGCAGTGGTGCTGGAACAATGTTCATAGTGGGGGTGATGCCATCAATGTTACATCACTGAAATCATACGCATGTTGAGAAATCCAAGCATCACACTAAAAAAAAGTGCAGTAAATGAGCTCCGCCCATTCCGCAAGAGAGTAATGATTTTGCATTTTGGAGCATTTGGTGAAAATATATTGCTAAAATACGGGTAGCATGCAGTCATGTACAGACAGTGCATTTGACCATAAATTGTTCACTGATTTTACATACAGTTTTGCTGATAAATCTATAAATTGCATACATGATAATGTGTGGACATTGTGTTTCAGTAAATAGTTGTCTTTTGTGCATCACAAAGTAAATTGCCTTTATTTAAATGAATTAAAATCTTTATTTTACTACAGAATTACAAAAAAGTGCTTCATTTGTGCTTTCCTCACTGCGGCTCTATTTTGAAATAATTGTACAATTCATTTACAGGCTTTGAAATTATGTTAGTTAAAAGAAATGGCATCCTACAGCATTTCATTTCACACCAGGAAGTTTGTAACCTAGGTCACATTAGAAAATTCTCTCACTTTGCACCTGGAGAAAGAAAAGTGAACACAATCTCCATATTAAAAGAATCAGCAACAATATGTCAGAAGTCATAGCCGGACATGTGACCTCTGTCTTTGAACGCATAACACATGTGTTAAAACAAAATTTGAAAGCATCTTTATTGCACATTCAACTTCTGTACTCCAAGATGGTTCTTTTGGCAGTGCTGCAGCACCCACCACACCACTACTTCCAGGGCCTATGATCGTGAGATGTAATTTGGGACTAAATTTACTCTAGCCTTGCCCATGTAGGGCCTGGTGGACCACTCCAAAAAATCTGAACCGGATACGGCTTTACTCTGTGTTAGTGGAGTTCCTTTGCCCTTCCTAATGGCAAAGAACCATTATTCTCTTTCCATGCTTGATAATCAAGCTTTAAGAGTTCCCTACATAAAGACTGCTCCCCGTCGTCCAACTGGAATAATATCTCCAGAAATTGTCATTATTGTTTGGGGAACTAGATCAGCTGTTGCAGCTGTAAGTTGGTGTTTTCTACCTTACTCATCTGGTGGATCATCGAAATTTCTTAATCCACAAAAAAACTCTAGTTTATGAACACCCTGGGTGGCTCCGCAAACTAGGGAAAGAATGTATTTTTGTTTGCATATTCTTCTTCTTTTCTCTGCCCTGGACATAATCTTGGTCTTTGATCGAATGAGTTGAGACCAGCTGGAGATCATGCATGAGCAGGTTTTCATATTGATTGGTCTTCCCATTAATCCAAACAGGAACTGTGTATCAACAGCAGAGGATTGGCAAAGTAGATCCCAGTGCTTGATAAAAGCCAGCAGGGTTCAAATGTGATAATTAAAGATGGATCCTATCACTTCTGCAAGACACCAAATTCCACCCCTACTGTCCTACCGTGACACATGACTCCATTACTGCTTTACATCACCAAATTACATTCCTGCTACATTGTGCTGAATTCCATCCCTGCTGAATCACATTCAGACCACTTCCTTGTGCACCATACAAATCCGATTCTTGCTGCAATTTCATACCTATCCCATCACACAGAATCCCAGCTTTCTTGCAATGCACCAAATCCCATCTGTCTCTTTCATGTCATGCAGAGTCCCATCCTTGTTGTATCACACTGAATACCATTCCTGTTGTATCACACATAATACCTGTATCTCTTTTTTCTCAAGTTGTGAATCTTTCATAGATTCACATGCTTGTATCTTCCCCGTCGTCATAGAGGGAGTCTCGTGGTAGTCAGAAAAGTACTACTATAAAAGTACATATGAAACCACCGTAAGGAAAACTTTAGCATTCGCCTGAAACTTTCTGTAGGTCCAAAGTTTGACCAGTCAGAGTCGAGCCCTAGACTTCAACTCCCCAGCAAAGCCACCACACCTCAGATGTCTAACCCCACTTCGTGTGTAAGCGAGTCTCCATGAGCTCTGCTCAGTTTGTCAGTGAATAAACTTTTGACCGTGCTAGAATTCACCTCAAGGTATTGTTTCTCTACCTTCTTTAATTCCAAAATGTGTAATCTAAGAAGAGGCTTTTTAGACCCTGCAGATCTTGTGGGAAGGCAAGACTTATCTTTGAGGACTCCACAAAGACTGCCAAAACTGTGAAGGACGGGGGAAGATAGGTTTTTATTATGCTCAAGAAGAAAAAATCTAGATCGGATTCTGGATCTGAAGTTGAAGAGAGTCCTGGGCCATCCTCAGCTGAGAGGAAACGTAAAAATGAGGGCTCTACCTCATTAAAGGCTGATCCTAAGAGAGTGAAGGCAGAAAAATGTTCCAATGCCGAAAAAGCAGCCCTAAAGCAAAAATACTCTGGCCTGAAAAAGTCTTCTCCTGCTTCCTTGACTGTCACACCTCTAAAACAGGCTTCGATGAAAAAAAGCTCAGTCGACAGACCCGTCATCAAGAATGACAGCCAAATGTCCATTGCCATCTGTGGCGACGACCGTGTCGACGACGGCTGTGGTGATGGCCTCGTTGACGAATACTGTGACGCCGATCACCTCATCGATGGCATAGACGACTGCACCGATGACAATGGCCATTGTGTCGACGATTACGTCTATGGCCGCGTTGACGGGAGCACCGTCGGAAAAAGGGGCCACCGTCAACAGCAGTGTTTAATTCCCTTCTAGACTGCCGATATCGACGACGATCACTTCAGACATATTCCTTTGTCGACTTCGACGACAATGGAACAAAAACAGGACCTCCCTCCCCCCCCTGCTGTGCTGGGGGGGGAGGGAGGCGCGCACAGCGCCTGCATGCTCATGACGAGCTCAGCTCGTCATGAGGTACGGCGCTCCTGTGCTGAAAACGAGCTGAGCTCGTCACAGGTGCACCAGCTCCCGTGGAACGCTCAGCCCAGCAGGGGAATTCTCCCCGCACCTGAGCGTTCCACGGCCCATGACGAGCTGAGCTCGTCATGAGCACCGGAGCACCGTGCCTCATGATGAGCTCAGCTCGTCATGAGCATGGTAAAGGTTAAAAGTCTCCAGTTTTCCAAAAGTCTCCACGCTTCACATTTTTATCAAGATATCACCTCTGCCTCCCTCTCACCTTCTTGATATGGAGGAATCAGGAGATGAAAGTTTGTTTGGTCCCGCTTACAGCCCATCACAACTCAGGGTTAAACGCCAGAACATGGATGAGGAAGTGGAGACACATATGCAGGGCACGTCGGAGTATATGGAAGAGGATTACTCCTACATGGGTCGTCCATGGGCCCAACGATACGATTCTTTCCAAGAACACTATCCATATGAAGCTTACGAGAAGCGTCAGGATGTAGGGAGAGATTCCATGCTGGTGTCAACCTCCCTGGCCACCGACCTTAGGCACATGTTCAATGATTATTATAAACTCTTTCCGGACTCTCATGCACCTGTTCCGCTGACACCCGGAGGTCCGGGTGTTCAGGTTCTTTTGCCACTGCCAGTGGTTACTCCACCGCCCGCTTCGCAAGAAGAGACTGGCTCCTCAGTGCATTACATTTCAAGATGACTATGTCGAGAGTGAAGCAGACGATCAGCCTGAGGAGGGTGAGCTCATTCAGGATTGGAGCTTAGTGAGCCAGGAATGGGATGATTACATTGCTCCATCTTCGTCATCACCTTCCCCATCTCCAGTGAGTTCCCCTCCCGCAGCTTTTGGAGGCTTTCACGAGTTACTGGAAAGGCCCTCTAAAAGATTTGACTTGCCTTTGCCAGTGGTGCAAACTGAACGCTTCCTCTATGATTTTAAGGACCTGGCTAAGAAATCGGTACGATTCATACCTATTGTGGATTATATATGGAACTAAGGTTTGACGCTTATATAGAATCCAGCCTCAGTTCCAGCTGTACTGCAGAGGATGGAAACGATATACAAAGCATTCTGCTCCTGCATGTGTGATTGGGCATCCTCAACCGGATTCAGTAATAATGCAGTCTGCACAGAGGTGCTCCTGGAATCCAAAATCTCCTTGTTCGGTGCCTCCAGACAGAGGGCAGGCGGCTCAACAGCATCGGCAGACGCTTTGCTACTATGGCTGCTACTTTCATCAAGGCCTCTATCGCCTTAGTGATCTTGGGACGGTATGACCAGCAGTTGTGGTCAGATCTTGCACCCCTTCCCGAAGATAAAAAGAAGGAAGCGAAAGACCTCCTGTAGGAAGGCACTAGAGCTTCTTCAGAAGTGATTGACTCAGCAATGGATTTGTTTTTGATTGCTTTCAGACAAATAGCAGGAGCCGCTGTTTGCCGTAGACAGGGTTGGCTGAGGGCGAAGTCCTTCCACCCTGAAGTTCAATCTAAGATTCTAGACATGCCCTTCGATGGGGAAAACCTGTTGGGAAACATGTTGGATGAATAGTTACAGTGTATCATGAAGGATACTGATATGGCACATTCCTTAACCATGCTGCAGCAAAGGCGTTTTCAGTCCTTTCGTGCAGGAAGAGGACAGTTTTAACAAAGATCGTCCTATCAATCATACAGATTTCAGCCGTATTCCCAACAGAATTACAGGCCGCAATATGGAGGACAGCACTACAGCATTTTTGTGCTTCCAATCTCTAGTACAATCAACAATCTGCTACAACCAAGCCTACGGCATGGGCTAAATCACAAGACTCCTCTAGACTGCAGTGAAGTTTTTCATTCGCCAGCCACCTCATCTCAACTTCAGCCTCTGCAGTCTCATCATCTTTCTCCTTTTCTGTGCCAATGGGAAGCCATTACAAAGGACACATGGGTACTGGACATTATCCATCGGGCCACACCCTAGAATTTGTTCACAAGCCTCCTCAATATCCACCCTCAAGGAGAACGCATCATCATCTTTTTTCGTTAAAGCAAGAAATCTCAACCTTGCTGTTAAAGGGGCAATAGAAAAAGTTCCTTTCAGTCAACCAGGGAAAGGCTTCTATTCCAATTTCTTCCCTGTGAGGAGAAAATGTGGGAAATAAAGACAGGTCATGGACCTCAGACAACTGAACAAATACATCAAGAAAAAATAAGTCAGAATGTTGTCCCTGCAAGAGATTCTCTTACTGGTGAACAAAGATTTCTTAGCGTCCCTCGATCTCTTAGACACATACTTCCACATTCCCATTCATGCGAAGCATCGTCAATTTCCGAGATGGCTGGGGTTAATTTTCAGTTCAAGGTTCTACCCTTCGACCTTTGCTCAGCTCCTCGAGTTTTCACGAAATATATGGCTCCGGTAGCTGCTTTTCTGAGAAGGCATGGTTTATCCCTAGCTGGACAAGTGGCTGGTGAAAGAGCCTAAGTTCCACTCGCAAGAAGAGCTACACTGGCTGGTCAACAGCTGTTCAAGTCTCTAGGCTTGCAGCTGAACGTGGAGAAGTCATGCCCAATTCCAAGTCAGAAACTTATATTTCTTTGAGCAATACTGGACACCTGGTTGATGAAGGCTTTTCCCACTCCAGAACGAAAGCACTTAGCAGCCGTTCTGCGCGCAAAATAATCCCCTTCTGTGAGAGTGTTCAAATCTTTACTGGGTATGCTGTCATCATGCATCCAGTTGATACCAAATTCTACACATGAGACCTCTCCAAGAGCAGTTAGACATGCAGTGGTTTCAGGTGCCGGGCTCCTTCGAGGATATCACCCTCATCTCTTAGGCAATGAAACAGGCTCTGTCATGGTGGGAGAAAGAACGCAATATGTCTCCAGGCCTCTCGTTTCAGGCAGTACAGCCCAATTACGTTATGATCGGGGATGCCTCAACGGACGGTTGGGGAGTGCATCTCCAGGATTTGCAAATCCATGGAAATTGGTCAGTTCAAGAAACGCAAATGCACATCAATCTCTTGGAATTGAGGGCAGTTTTTCTGGGACTGCAGGCGATCCTTCAGAGAATCCGAGGCACCTCTGTTCTGGTAAGAACAAACAACACCACAATGATGTTCTATCTGGCCAAACAGGGGGCACCAGGTCTCTCACGATATCGGACCAAGCCCATGAAATTTGGAGATGGCTAATTCAGCACAAGATAACGTTGCAGATAGAGCATGTTTTGGGGGTGGGCAACGAGTGGGCTGATTCTTTAAGCAGAACCAACTCCCAATGTCATGAATGAGAATTAGATTGAAAGCAACGGGATCTCTTCGCGACAGCAAGCCACAAGAAGTGCGAAAGGTTTGTCAGCAGATTTTCCTCAGGCCAACTCTTGGGGGAACGCTCTGCATATGCAGTGGATGGGAATGATCTCCTATTGTTTCCCGCCGTTTCCTCTCATCCCAATGGTACTGAACAAAATGTAAAAGGAACCATGCCATCTCATTCTCATAGCTCCGGCATGGTCGAGGCAGTTTTGTTACCCAGAACTTCTTTTGTGCTCCATATCTCTGCATGTTCTATTTCAACCATTGCCAAACTTGCTGTCCGTGGACAACAGTCAGATTGTTCATCCTCAGATAAAAACTCTGAGTTTATCAGCTTGGAACCTCACGACTATGAATTTACAGATCAATCCTACAGCGGGCCAGAGCTTCTTCTTCCACTAATGAGTCATACACTTCAAAGTGTAAGAGATTTTGCCACTGGTGCATGGAAAAGAATATACATCCTTTACTCTCGACCCCGAAGCAATTATTGCATAGCCTTCTTCATCTGGCAAAATCAAAATTGGCTCATTCATCAATCAAAGTACACCTGGCAGCAATTTCCAGGTTTTGCAGAAAACCAGGTGAGCTCTTACTGCAGTCAACCAGAATTGTTAAAGAGTTCATGAAGGGCCTTTTCAGAGTTTTCCCATCTTTAAAGCACCCTGTGGCTCCACAGGAGTTAAACACAGTCCTAGCTCAATTGATGAAACCGCCCTTTGAGCCGATCCACAAAGCTGACTTAAAATACATTTAGTGGAAAACGGCTCTCTTATTGGCCCTCACATCGGCTAGAAGAATCAGTGAAATTCAGGCTTTCACTGTTGTTGGACCTTTCTCCAGTTCATGTGGGACAAAGTAATGTTGAGAACAAACCCTCACTTTATACCAAAGGTTCCGACTTCTTTTCATCTAAATGAACCAATAGTACTCACAACGTACTTCGAAAATCCTTCCACCCCTGCCAAAAGGACGTTGCATTCCTTAGATGCGATGCGATGCCTCAAATTCTACACTCATAGAACAAAGACTTTCAGAAAATCGGATCATCTCTTTGTATCTTTTACTTCTCCAAGGAAAGGCCAGGCCTTTTCAAGGAGCAATGTTGCTCGTTGGATCTCTTCGATGATTGATTGTTTTCTGCCATAACAAAGCTGGAAGGCCTCTGTCCGCAAAGGTGTCTGCATACTCTACAAGGAAGACAGCAGCTTTTACAGCCCTTTTTTGGGGGGATATCACTTCCAGACTGTACTGCGACAACATGGTCTACCTTGCACACATTCACCAAGCACTAATGCCTGGATTCGGCATGGAAAACAGATACTGCAGTGGGTCAGACGGTCCTGCGGTATCTGTTCACCTGAGGTACAGTCTTTTTAGATCTATTACTTCTGTTCTATTTTAGTTTGTAGGCACAAGCGATGTATTAGATGAGTATGTGTTTGTATATGTATGTGTGTGTGTATATATATATATATATATATATATATATGTAGTTGCACCGGTGCGTTTAGTTTGTTTGCCCCCCGAAGGCGCCATGGCCGGCACGCTAAGGAGTAGGGAAGAAGCCGCAATGGACATGTTCAGCGATGAACCGTCGGCGGTAACACCCGTTAACCAACCCGCAGCCCCTACAAATGTGGTTGACGTTACATTCCGTGACAAAATTAAGAAACTTGAAAAGCTCAAAAGAGGAGAACAGGCAAAGTGGTGGGAGCACCGCTCGTTAACCCGCTATTTGGAAGTAGATAGAGTGCCTCGTGGTTTGCGCATCATGCTTGTTCCCACATATGAAAACCCGAATCCTGACTTATTAAATGAATGGGCAAACTGCAATTTACAATCGTCCAAGAATTTGATGGCGCTATTAGTAAAATATGCGGAAATAGATCGCCTTAAATTGGAAGAACAGATAGTGGCGCTTGAAGATGAATTAAGCAAAGAACCACAAAATACTATGAACACTAAACTTAAGGAAGACATGCTTGCACGGATAAGCAAAGAAGAGGAAGCCATCCGTAAAAGAAAGGCATTTAAATTTCAAAGGGACAAGCAGGACTATGAGAGGGGGCAAGTCTTTACCTTTGCTAGACGATTTCAAGTAGCAAAGAAAAATAGCAACAAGCCACAGCCCCCTCACAATGATACCTCACAACATCAACATGCCCTTACTAATAGGGCGGAATCATCCACGTCCCTTTCTGACTACAGCTCGGTGGTAGAGAGCGGGTCAGAAAATGAGCAAGCAGGTACCAGTAATGATTTGGGGTTTCGCAAACTTACCCTGGGTCAGGAAGTCGATTATGTGCGTCAAGACCGTCTCGACACACTAAGACCAAGAACCAAGAAACCCGCAAATACCGCAACTACAAACGCCACCAACGCAGGAAACTCAAATGTGGGAACAAGAAAGAAAAGAAACAACAACTACTGGAAGCGCAAACAAAGCCAGGGACAGTAGCAGCAACAGAGGCTCTATCAGTTGTTAATCTATCCAATATCATACTGAGTGAAGCTGAAGTACGTATTTTATCCTTAGGCCTGTCTTATAGTCCTGTCAGTAACTTCAAGTACGCGCAAACTAGAGTGGAGATGTTTCAATTTGTGCGAAAACTCAAATTAAAGAAGTTCTTAGCTACAAAACAATCTAAGGATAAACCAATTGCAGGCGACTCTATGGCTATAGATGTCGGATCAGGTGCCTTAGTAGCAGGTGACATGGCTCTGAGGATGGACCTTGTGGAGTTACAGGGTGAAAGCACTCAGATGACTATGGAAGATACGATGCAACCTACCTTGGGGGCTGGATTTACCAACTTCAAAGCTAAATCAACATTTTGTCCAATCATGGTTAAAGATAATATTGATTATTACCATGATTTGATAATGACTGATATCAAGAAGTTGCAATACAAGGTGGCACGTGATAAAGGCTTTTACACCAATAGGGACCGCCAATATTATGATTTAATCAAAAAACTACAAATGGATAAAACTGTGATTATTCGCCAGGCGGATAAGGGAGGCAACGTTGTTATCTGGCCCAGAGAGAAATATATGGAGGAAGCTTGGAGACATTTAAATGACAAGGAATGCTACAAACGAGTAGATATTGCAACTATTAAAACCTTTTGGAACAATTTCTACATAAAGCTGGCAGCATGGAAAGGTTTGGGATTGTTAAGCTCGGATGAACTTAAATTTTTAAAGAACAATCATCCCACTATACCTTGCATATATTTTATCCCAAAGATCCATAAGGATGCCCAGAACCCACCAGCTAGACCAATTATTGCAGCGTGTGATGGCATTCTAGAAAACACCTCCAAATACATTGACTTCTTCTTACAGGACCACATGAAAAATTTGCCTACCTTTATCCTAGACACTGGCCATTTCCTTAGAAAGCTAGAATTGATACAGTGGAGAGAGGATTATTTACTTATGACTCTAGACGTCACATCCCTTTACACCAGCATTAATCATTTTGATGGATTAAAAGCAGTTAAACATTTTTTGAATAATAGACCCCTTCACTGTCATGCTCATAATGATATGCTGGTGGCAATGATTGAAATGTGTCTGTACAACAATTACTTTATGTTCGATAAACAGTGCTTTCAGCAGACAAGGGGGGTGGCGATGGGTTCCTGCTTCTCCCCCAGCTACGCATGTTTGCACATGGGGCTGTGGGAGAAGCAGGTACTCGGGCTACAGTTTGCTGAAAATATCAATAACAACATTATATGCATGTATCGATACATTGATGATTTGTTTCTGATTTGGAGGGGAGAGGAAGCTTTAGCAGCCACTTTTGTCGAAGAAATTAATGTAAATTGTCTTAATTTAAAATTTACCTCTCATATCAGTAAAACATCAGCTAACTTTTTAGATGTAGAGGTATTCATTCATGAACAAGTACTCCACACGAGATTACACAGAAAGGAAACAGCTGGCAATACCTTATTGCATGCTACCAGCAATCACCCACGCCATTTAATTCGGAGCATCCCCTATGGGGAGATGCTTCGGATTAAACGGATTTGTAGTAGGCATGAAGATATGGTAAAAGCACAGTCTGCATGTCGGGAACGTTTTTTGGCAAGAGGATACTCGGACAAAAATATTCAGGCAGCAGTGAAACGAACACAACTTTTGCCTAGAGAGGAGGCCCTAGTCACAAAAGCGATGAGACAACAGGTTGCTGAGGTCCCTGTTGATGATACTATAAGATTTATCATGACATACAGCAAGCAACATCGTGATATCAGAAAAATTCTAACCAAACATTGGGATCTTATTAAGAATGATTCTGTATTGAAAATGGGTGATACCATGTCTCCAAATATAACATTCAAAAAAGCTGGCTCCATGCAGAATAGTCTGACTAGTAGCAGCTCTGAAATCCTTGTGAAGACTGATTGGTTAAGTAACAGGAAAGGGTTTGTTAAATGTTCCATATGTAAAGCTTGTCAGAATGGAGTCAACAAGAAAACTTTTACTTCTCCTTTCTTTAAGAAAGAGATTAGCATCTCAAAATACCTAACTTGCAAAACTGAGTTTGCGATATATGTTCTTGAATGTCCCTGTGGACTTAGATATATTGGTAGCACAAGACTCCCAGTCCATAGGAGAGTGCTCCAGCATTTAAGAGCGATTATACACTGTGACGAAAATTACCCTGTCGCCAGACATTTTAAAGAATATCATAATCAAAATCCCCATCTATTAAAATATTATGCAATAGATGCTGTTACGCCCCTTAGAAGAGGAGGCGACAGAGAGGGTGCTCTTCGCAAACTGGAAACATTTTACATCTTGAACCTAGATAGCAAACATCCTAATGGATGGAATGCAGGGGAAGATCTATATACATGTCTGTAATGAATAACACTCATGTGCATTCATCTCATCGATATCTTTGGTTCTATTTATGAAATCTTAATATATGGTAATAATTTATAATGCTAACTCTTCTTACCATAATGAATTTTCAAGTACGTAAACAGATATAATATTTTTAATCTGTTTGACTAATTTATTATTTGGAATGTGATTATAACATGCATTGTTTTAAATGTTATTAATTCATGTTTTGCACTTTTTGCACATTCACAAGGGTTGTACCTTTTATTGTTTACAATGCACTACTTTGCACATTGGATCATACCTAGACATTTTAACTTGGTATAATACTATTTAACATACGTTTCATGTCGGATTCGCACTTTAAACTGAAAGGCATTTAGGTCTGGTTTTGGATAGTAAATGTGTATTTTACAGGTAGTATCCTACAAGTAGCTTTTCCCAGTGTGACATTTACTGATAGAATGATTGCCCAAAGTCGCTATTTGCTATTTTAGCAGCTATTTTTTGCACAATTTTATTAGATAAATTTTAAATATATGATATTTTAATATATTTATCTTTTGTATGGGAAACGTTTTTAGCTTATTTTTTAATATACAAAACAGTACATTTATTGCTGCTTGTTAGAAAAATAGGTTTACCGACATTTTACACTGGTATAGTATGTTGGTTATATCTATGATGACGTATGTGTTTCCTTTGTGCACTGCCACTTTAAAGTTTGAATTTCACCACCTAAGCGCTGTCATGTGATCAAGGGTCGAGGAAGACCCGAAACGCGTCATGGCTATGGTGCGGGGGCGCTTTTGCACATAATAAAGATTGCACCTGAAAATTCCTGGGTCCGCTGTCATCCTTCTACAGAACGTGAGGCTGACTTCCTGAGTTATATATATATATATATATATATATATATATATATATATATATATATATATATCATCATTCCAAGCCCCCAAGCTTCAGAGATGCACTCCACGAGAGTTTGCTTACACAGAGCCTTTATTGCGCAAAACAGCATTCAGAGCCCAGTCAATTGATGTCCCTACGCGTTTCGGTGCTCCTGCACCTTAATCATGGGATGGGCCGTTGGAACACGAAGAAAATGGACTGCCGCATTTATTACCCATCAGGCATGTGTTCCCAGGTGAACAGCATGCCGGGAGCAGTAGTCCTGATTTTTGCCCTTTGGTGGGGTCCGTGTTTCAGCGAAATATAAACTGCCCAATTTCGTGTCTCTGCACTTCTTAAAACCCTCCAGTGGGTCCCAGGTTCAAAACGCTGTTTGAAATAATGCCACTCTCGTGCTGGAACAGGCTGTAATCCAGTTTACAGCCACACAGAACTTCTTCCGGTTTTGTAGGCGGTGCAAACTCCCACGGCTGGAGCAACCGTGTACAAACATCATTCCAAGCCCCCAAGCTTCAGAGATGCACTCCACGAGAGTTTGCTTACACAGAGCATATATATCCTCCAAGTTTGCCCCAGAGCTCAAGGACGCCACTCCTGCGGGAGAAAGTTCACAGAACTTTATTTAAAAACCAGCACGTCCAGTCTCAAAACATTTTATAGTCCCTGATGCATTTCGGTGACCATCACCTTCATCATAGGGCGGGGCAAAGAGTCAAACCATGGCTGAACTGTAAACGTATTATTCCACTGTCATGCTTTCTCCAGTGAATGGCATGCTGGGGTTTGTAGTTCGGATATTTCCCACAGTGGGTCCATGCGTTTTTCCAACAACCCCAATGTCCTTTACAATGTTTATACCCTCCAGTGGGCCTTGAGAAACGACGTCCGTTTTCAATCAATTTCACTCCCGTGCCGCGACCGGGCTGCCTTTCCATTGCAGCCCGCAGACCCGTGTTTAGTAAGCCAGGCGGTGCAATCCTTCGCGGCCGAGGCCGCCACATTATCACATCCTCCAAGTTTGCCCCAGAGCTCAAGGACGCCACTCCTGCGGGAGAGAGTTCACAGAACTTTATTTAAAAACCAGCACGTCCAGTCTCAAACATTTTATAGTCCCTGACGCGTTTCGGTGAACATCACCTTAATCATAGGGTGGGGCAAAGAGTCACACCATGGCTGAACTGCAAACGTATTATTCTGCTGCCATGCATTCTCCAGTGAATGGCATGCTGGGGTTTGTAGTTCCAATATTTCCCACAGTGGGTCCATGCGTTTTTCCAACAACCCCAATGTCCTTTACAATGTTTATACGCTACAGTGGGCCTTGGGAAACGATGTCCGGTTTCAATCAATTTTACTCCTGTTCTGTGACTGGGCTTTGTGTATATGTATATATAGATATGTTTAGGTATTTAGATTTACAGATTGATATGTTTATAGTCATTTACTTGGGTATGATAATTTATTTAGATACATATATGTTAACGTATATAAGCTCGTTATTCAGACAATTATTTATTTGGCTCAATTTTCCTCGATATAGATAAGTTCATTCATAGAACATACAATGGTGACTTCGCCTAGTTGTGATAATTTAAAGCATTGTACTGCTAACTACTGATGCAAGCATGTGAATCTATGAAAGATTCAATACTGGAGAAAAACAAGTTACTTACCTATACACTATGGTTCTCCAGGATTGATATCTTTCATATATTCACATGCGACCCTCCTTCCTCCCCATCTAGGCTTGCCACTTCTTACCTCATGCTACTACTTAACCATAGCACCCTGGTGCACGAAATCTGAGATGTGGTGATTCTTCTGAGGAGTTGAGGTCTAGGGCTCGCCTCTGATTGGTCAAACTTTGTATCTAGATGAAGATGCTGATGAATGCTAAAGTTTTCCTTTCCATTTGGTGTTTTCTTATGTACTTTTATAGTACTACTTTTCTGATTACCGCGAGACTACCACCATGACGATGGGGAAGATACAAGCATGTGAATCTATGAGAGATATCCAAACCGGAGAACCACAGTGTACAGGTAAGTAACTTGTTTTTTACATTGAAAACCCTGAATTCCCATAGCATGTAACATAATTCATTCTACGCTACAAAATAACAAAATCCATTATTGAGACATTACCCAAATTCATTCTCTGCTGCATGTCCTTAAATCATGTGTCTTACTGAATCCCATCCTTGTTGCAGTACACCAAACCTGTTCCCTACTGCTTGTCGGTGAATTCTGTCCTTGCTGCAGAAAACCAATTCCCATCTTTACAGTATCACAAAAGATTGCAATGAATTCTATCCCTACTCCCTAGTCTCCAAATCCCATCCCTGCTGCTTGGAACTGCATTGTATTCCTGCTGTGT
Source organism: Lissotriton vulgaris (assembly GCF_964263255.1). NCBI lineage: Eukaryota > Metazoa > Chordata > Amphibia > Caudata > Salamandridae > Lissotriton > Lissotriton vulgaris. The sequence goes on from NC_141695.1 coordinate 635,709,619, forward strand.
GATATAGATTCCCATATTGAGGAAATGGGGTATATTATACGTTGAGGGTTGTACGACCTCACCGCGTAATACAATTACCAACCCCTTTAGGTCAAGTAGGTTTCTTCTTTAAAACCCTCATCTCAAACCTGGGTAGTTGTGGCACTGAACAGCAATAAGTGTTAAGCATTTAAACAGCACCAAAACAATTGAAAACGACACTCAAAAAATCCAATGTCAATTTATAAAAATGGACTGTATTTTTATAAGAATTTAAACATTAAAATAAAAAAGATCCACCGCACGGTTCCGAAGATATAGATTTTACAAGCAGTAATTAATCAAAGCAATTTCACATAACTGCAAACCAGCTTTGTCAAAGTTAATGAATCGGATACTTAGGGCCAGATGTAAAAACAGCTGGCTGGATTCACAGACCACTGCTGAGTCTAAAAAGAAAAGAAGGACACCTTGAAGTTTCATTTTTTTTAAAACGTATTCCGTTTTCCTTTAAGGATAACAGGCTACATAAAAAAAGTGCTTCATTAAAAAGCAATCACAGACATAGTGGTCTATCTACCTCAGTATGCCACCATCTCTGTGATTCCTAAAGGGGCGCGAACTGCGATGTACCTCATTAATATTCATGAGGTGGGTCGATTTGCGACCTACAAGGAATCCCTAAATGAAATTCAATGAGTTTCAGACATTAGGAATACCCATTTACTAATCGCGATTCGGAGAGAATCCCAATTAAGAAATTGGTATTCATAATGTTTGCACATCTGGCCGTAGGAAACTTTTTCAAGGAAATCTTAGTTAAGTGTCAATGCTGTCCGTAAAAATTACTTGGGGTGACCAACTCCAGTAGTGAGCTAGTCTGAGGCACCAGCCAGGTCCTCAAGAACAGTTAACTGCACAAGAGAAGCAGTCCTTCAAACATTCCAGACATTTTATCCGCATTGCAATGGATTCCGATGAAGTGGTCCTGAAGCAAGGAATGAAGGATGCTCAAGATGCTCTAAGGATGCTTTGGATGTGACATAGTAGATAGAGGTCTTCCTACTTGGATTTCAATGCCCACAAAGATGGTGAGGAGGGGCCTGGTTGCAGGGTAGAAGTCCTATGAAGTCCTCTCCGGTCTGGCCAAAGTCCAGTCACCACTGGACTACCATAGGACCTCTGTCGCGGTCACCCAGCAAACCTTCTTGGTTCAATAAATTTCCTTCTGAGGGTCATAGCAACTCTCCGACCACACTCTTGGGCTCCGCAAACTCGGATGTACCTCTGTGTGTCGGGTGCTGCACGGCAGCTGTGGTAGCGGCTTGAAGACTTTGGGCTACCAACATGCCTCAGCAGGCTTCTTGAGCTGCAGTGTCCCTGCACTGCAAACAGGAGGCCAGTCATCTAGCCCTTTGAGTTCTCTTGGCTTAACTGGGCTTAGATACAGCTTCTCCTTGAGCAGGACATATGGCAGGCACAATCCCTCTTTTTGCTAGCCACCAGATGCAGTCCTCGGCACACCCTCTTGGCTGGTCCCTCGGTGCAGCAGGGCAGTCCTTCTTCACGTCTTCTTCCAAGCCGTCGAGATCAGATGTCTAGGTGCCAGGGGTGCCCCCTCTATGGTCGGAAAATGCCCTCAGGGCAAGATGCGGTTGGTAGGCAATGGGCGAGACCCCTTTCCGGGTGTACAGACCTCACTAGCCTACCCCACCGTGTGTCACAAGTATAACCGCAGTTGGGGATAGCATAGAAACCCATTTTTGGACCTTTGGGTTGTACAGCAACTCCTGCGCTCTTTCATGCACATGCATACAGGGTGGCACATGATGCACACTATCATAATCGACTACGTATCGTCGATTTTTCTGCTGTATTTAGTATTCACATTGCTCTTGAATATGAGAGGCCACACCACGAAATGAGCACGCTCGTACACGAATATCCTTGGTGCCTTTTCCACTTTGGGACTACGAGCCCTGCCTCATCATTTATTCCCAGGAAGAGTGATGTGAGACAACTACACTGGTTGCTTTCTTTACACTTCCCCTGCTATTCAGTAGCACAGAGGCTTTGAAAATATAAAATCGCTCAGTGATTTCTTGTTTTTTAATACAACAAAGAACAATTTGTGTTCATCATACATTTGAGTTGATTTGGTCTCCTCTTTTTATCACACTCGTTGCTCGAAATTAGCACCTTCCTCTTTCCCTTACTCTCAATGTTACAGCCTTGTCTCTACAGGTTGGACACGCGTTTGTACCTATAGCCTTTATGTTAAGGACAGGTGGGCCACGATACCCGACATCCGCAGGTACTACTGGTGAATCCACTACCTTGTTCTATATGGATCACTGGTGCTGTATTGATCATTTCTTTTTATTTGAAACATTATCACTTCCACAGCAGTAGCTATCTAAGATTCTGAAGAAAGCCACGATGCTCTATAGGGCACTGGCTGAAACAAGTTGATCTAAACATACGGGAGGCGCTAGGGGGCGCACAGCGGAATGGCTGCCTAGCCGTGCAGCTCCGCCGGGCGAATCCCAATATCGCCGATAAAATGCACTAACTTGGATCGCCGCGAGGTCCCAGGCTCACCGGACAACGTGGGAGGAGATCGGGCGTGCGGTGAATGCCCAGTGAAGACCCTGGCCGTGGCGGACTCACCACACGACCCGTGAATCCAGACGGGCTCGGAGATTCGGCATGGCGATCGGCACCGGACGGCGCCGTCTGGGGACTGAGTGAGCCGGTGCCGTCCAGGGCGGCCCTCGGTACTAGGGAGCGGGTCGGTGCTCGGAGCGCTGCCTCCGTGAGGATGCTGCCCACTCTGCATGCCGGACGAGACCTGCGGCACGAGTCAGACGGGGGGCGGCACTGATGAAGGTACAGCACCGCGGCGACATGGCGGAGCGCTGCCGGGCGTGAGGGTCGCAGAGAGCGCCTGTGTTAGTAACGCGCTGCACCCTACGAAACCGCATGGGCGGTCAAGGATCCTCTCAGCCTCTCCAGTAGCTCCGTTGTTGTAATGCCCTCGCCGACGGCGGTTCCCCCCTAGAACTCTGTGTGACATTGATGAAGGCTCGGTGCGACACAAAATGGCGGCGCGAGGTCGAGCTTAAGACCGGACCACGCCAGGGTGCAGCCTAGATGCTGGGGGGCAGACACATACCGGAATCAGCGCCTGACGCCCCGATGCCTCCCAGGAGAACACTGGGGCCTTGAATACATCAACGCAGGGTGTTGGACCCCCGTGGGAGGAGTAGGGAGCTTCTGGTGGTACCCTCGCAGATCATCACCGCCGGTGTGCCTTCATCTACGACTCGGAGGGGTGACTACGGATGCGACTGGGCGCTTGCTGTCCAGCTGAGCTACCGGAGGCACGCATTCCCGGCGAGAAGTGGGGAGGCCGCAGGCCAGCGCTGTGCCCTGCTCCCGCTCCCTGCGTCACCATTGGCGACACCCTGGAGCCATGTTGAAACCTCCACACTGATCTGCCACGCACCTCTGCCATACACTTGCTATCGTTCATAGGGGAGCGGGACCTTGTTGCCTCCCTCTGATCCATGGCGCTGTACAGCACTCTTACACGGCATTCATCCTAGGGTCCAGCATCTCCTTTTGCCGCGCACCATGGGCAAACCGGACGAGCAACAGCCCAAACTGACGTTTGAAGCATGCAAGCCGCCAAAGACCCAGACCGGTTTAGCTGAGGATGTTCAGGACACTGACTCTCCAGATGGTACTGTCATGGAAAATATCTTAAAATCCATACAAGCTAGCCTGCAAGACATAAACAGTAAACTTGATCATCTGACGGGCCGCGTGGACAGCATCGCGGCCAAACTCGATAAACAGGGCGAACATCTGGATACAGCCGAAACCAGGATCTCTGCGGTCGAAGACGAATCACGCACTACGGTGGCCAAATGTACAGGAATGGAGAAGGTCCTGGATGTAATCAAGGCCAAAGCAGAGGAGTTGGAAGCCAGGTCGAGACGCAACAACGTGCGCATATCTGGTCTGCCAGAATCCACCAACACTAGCCGCATGGAGACCTATGTGGAACAACTTTGTAAAGACCTGTTTGGCCCTGAACATCTTTCACAGATTTTCATTATTGAGAGAGCGCACCGATCCCTGGCGCCAAAGCCGAAACCTGGGGCCGCGCCCAGACCGATTGTGGCGAGAGTCCTGAATTATTGCGACAGAGACACCATACTCCGGCTAGCGAGGGAAAAAGGCGAGATACACCATCAGGGTAATAGACTCGAGTTCTTCCTAGACTTCACGGTTGCAGTACAGCAGGCACGCAAGGAATTCAGCGAGGTCAAAACCAAACTCCGAGATCTGCAGATCCCGTACGCCATGTTGTACCCGGCGCGCTTACGTGTCACATGGGAGGATAAACCGCTTCTCTTTTCGACACCGAAAGCTGCACTGACGTTCATCAAAACCACGGCTGCTAAAGGTAAAAGGTCCAATCGTAGAGAGAGGAACACTGAGTCGGACTGAAAGGTAAGCCCTGCTGATCCCTGCTGCATTGAACTTGCCCAAGTGACAACCATGGGGTTATGGGGGGAATGACTGGGCGCCACTGGAAGAAGGTTGCCCGCCAAGTGACTCCTTGGTATACAGACTATAATGTATGGTGAGACAATAGCGATTGGGAGCCTTCTCCTGTATCGTGGTGTGATTTGGGAACTGGAGGGAACTCACTATGTGGTACGCTTGACAACGGACCATGACACTTCGCTGCAGTGCGAACTATGTTGTTATGCCGAACTATACCGGGTTTATGAACGGGGGGGATAGCCTACGTTCTTTGTGAAATATGCAGGAACACTGTTCCGGATGCCTATTGCTCCATAATTGTACAATTAGACTGGTGTTGCCTAAGGGCCAAGGCGATCTAATCAAAATGCACGGATTCACCCACATCCTTTCACTAGGATGGAGCACTGCGTCCTCGGCGGACCTCCACTAGGGCAGTCCCCGACTAGTTATGTTGACAATCAAAGTTCTGGGGATACAATGGCTTCGGCAGGATTGGGTTGCTGAAGTGGGTGGGCACGAGGGATGTTGGGGTTTGTTGTTAATTTTTTCTTGGAACTACCTGGGCGGTCAAAATGCACTGCTGTATGCCGAAGTGCAGATGTTGTTCACTGGTCGACAACCTACATCATGTTCATGTGTGCTAATGAGCTGCGAAATGTGGGGAGGGTGGTTACGGGTGGTGCAAGCGAAATGCCTTGAGTTACATCATGTGTAGTACTAGCCTGAAACTCCTAACGTGGAATGTGCGAGGCCTCACCAATCCCAAAAAGGTCAGACAGGTATTTGCATGTCTTGATAGGCATCACATAGACATAGCATTGCTTCAAGAGACCCATGTAGACCCAAAGGTGCGTAGACCTATTGGCACTCGCTGGGCAGAATCGAACTACTCGGCAGCATACTCCTCCTATTCTAGGGGGGTTATGACACTGGTCAAAAAGGGCACTAACTACAAGATAACACGTACAATTGCAGACACGAACGGTAGATATGTAATTGTGTCGGGTATGCTGAGGGGACAACTTGTGACGATAGTAAATGTGTATGGTCCAAATGTTGATGCGCCAGAATTTTTTCAGGATATATGGGATCACTTGCTGGAATTTATTGACACAAGGATACTCTGGGGAGGGGATTTTAATGTGGCACTGCAGGACTCTATTGATCGTTTTACTGCCTCCCTAGAATCACACAGGAAGGCCAGGGACAAACTAGGGGACATTTTGGTAGACCTTGCACTCAAGGATATTTGGAGGATCCGACATCCGTCGACACCAGGTGCGACGCATGTGAACATGTCCCATTGCAGCTGGTCAAGAATTGATTACTGGTTGGGGACAGACAGCGTGGTCTTGTGGGCTACACAGATTAGGACTCTCCCCCGGACACTATCCGACCACAATCCGGTGGAACTTACACTACAGATACCTCACTACACACCACCCCCTTTCAGCTGGCGTTTCCGAACACAAGCACTGCTGGACCCATTATATGTAACCACTATAAAGAAGGCTATAAAGGAATATTTCCAGTTGAATGAGGGCTCCGTTGAAGACCCATGTATCCTATGGGAAGCTTTTAAGGCGACACTTAGAGGCACCTGTATTTGCACGACAGCTGGGATCCTTAAAGATATACGAACACAGATAGCCAGGCTTGAACGAGAGGTGTCAGAGCTGGAGAAAGAGTATGCACTTACCGGAAATGTGGCACTACTGGGTAAAATTAAACATATCCTCATAGACCATCAGAAGTATGCGGAGGACGAATTGGAGTATGTGAACAAGCGGCCAATGGCCAGGCAATTTGGGGAGGGAGGAAGGCCAGGCAGGGTGCTAGCGAGGAAAATATGTGCGGGGAGGGACACTCAATTAATTACACAAGTACAGGACAAAGACGGCAACCCACACACACTTCCCGCAAGTATACTTGCTTGCTTTGTGCGAAACTATGCAGATTTGTACACTTCCCGCCAACCCGCGCCACCACAGGAAACGCGTGACTATCTACACGACATAGCAATAGCGTGGTTGTCCGACAACCAGCGTGAATACCTGGCCCAACCGATCACAGTAGAAGAGGTCACCGCCATTATACAGGCATTACCAAACGGGAAAGCACCTGGGCCGGATGGCTATACATGTGAATTTTACAAAACCTTCGTTGACATTCTTGCCCCATACATGGTCGAGATGTATGGCGCGGCCTTTGACCAGAAAGTATTACCGCCGTCTTTACGTGAGGCAGTGATTATCATTCTCCTAAAGCCTGGCAAACAACCGGACCTCTGCGAATCATACCGCCCCCTGTCCCTTTTGAACGTCGACTCTAAAATTTTAGCAAAACTCTTGGCTGACCGTCTGCAACCTTTAATGACAAACCTTATACTCCCAGATCAGGCAGGGTTCATCCCTACACGTGCCACGTCCCACAATACAAGAACTTTGTTCGCACTCTCACACTATCTCAACCCTAGGACGAGGGCAGTGGCCGTCATGCTTGACGCAGCCAAAGCCTTCGATTCCATCGAATGGTCCTACATACACACTGTATTGCAGAGAATGGGGTTCCCAGCTAGGTATATATCCTGGGTGTCTCTCCTATACACAAGGCCTGTGGCGAGAGTGAGGGTGAACGGTTATATATCGGCGCCTTTCCATATTGCTAGAGGGACAAGACAAGGTTGTCCGCTATCGCCCTTAATATTTGCATTGTCCCTAGAACCACTCGCGTGCATAATCAGACAGACACACAACCACTCTGCTTTACACTTCCCCGGGAGACCTCTGCATATCTCGTTGTATGCGAACGATATGCTTCTCTATGTACGGGACCCGGAACACAATCTTAGCCCACTATTGCGAGAGTATGTAAAATTCGGTCGCCATTCTGGGCTACAGATTAACTGGGAGAAATCACTAATCATTCCACTCACGGACTCCACCACGCCGTATTCCCCGGACTTTCCTCTGGACTGGCAGACTGACCCCACACGCTACTTGGGAGTATGGTTTAGTAGGGACCCCGAAGAAGTGATCAGGACAAACTATGGGAGGGTACTTGCAGAACTGGAGGGTAAGGTGGATAGGTGGATTTAGTTGCCGCTCTCCTTGGCAGACAGAATTGCAATAGTCAAGATGAATATCCTTCCGAAATTTCTGTACTTTATCAATAATATACCAATTACACCACCGAAAGCTGTCTTCACACACATAACATCCCTGGTGCTTAAGCTTATATGGGCAGGTAAGCAGGCACGCATTGACTTACACACCTTAACACTACCCTATGAAAAGGGAGGGTTCTGTGTGCCAGACTTCCGGCTCTACTACCTATGTGCTCAGGCCCAATACGCGGCGCATTGGTACCATCCCACCCCATATCTCACACACACGGCTGTGGAAGAGGGCGATGCCGCACCGATCCCGTTGAACGCGATAGTGTCACATAAACGACCACCGTTACACTCAAAAGATATCAACACGATAGACACCACGGCTCACGCAAGGAGAACACTAGGGAGGATGGCACACAAGTTGCCGCTCTATGCCCCCGCGCTTCCATTGCACTTTCACCCACGCATATCCGTGACCAGCGAAAAGGTGGGAATGGACATACTGAAAAATATAGGTATTGATACCTTTGGGGATTTATATCATGAGGGGGTCTTCCGCACATCCGAAGACCTGACATATGTCAGTAACCCGACTCTACTATTTAAGTTCACACACTACAGATTGCAGAGGGCGATTCAGGAATTGTATCCGTGCTACCCAGAGGAGCCGCCCGCTCTGCAATCATTACAATTTATAATCACCTCATCGAACACTTCCCATATGGTCTCTAGACTATACAAAGTGGCCCAAAGCGAGCTCCCGTATAATACTGACAAAGCCCTACAAAAATGGAATAACTTGCTCCCAGAAGCACTTACAGAGCGTGAATGGTCTACTGCTTGTACACTCCTCAAGCTCTTTACCTCGAATGGCAACCTGCGCATTACGCACCTTAAGTATTTACATCAAACATATCATACACCACATCGGTTACATAGATATGGGCTAGGAGAAGATGCTAGATGTAGACGATGTGGATACGATGGGGCGGATTTTATTCATTTAGCCTGGTACTGTCAGCGGATACATACATTTTGGGGCACGATCGTGGCCACTTTGAGCGAAATGGTGGGGATCGAGGTGGAATGTACTGTGAAAAATTGTTTGCTGGGGCTGTTGCCGGGTGTTAAAGCAAGGAAGCGTAAGTTTTCTGCTGTTGCGATGTTACTGGCTAAGAGACAGATATCCAAATGCTGGGAAGGGAAAAAGGTCCCAGATGTAAAAACATGGCTCACAGACCTGACTTATTGTAGGGACATGCTGCAGACGTACGAGGAGGAACTGCCCAGAAGATCCCGCTCAAAGAACTACTGGTGTTATCTGACAGACTATCTACTGACCTTAGGGGGGGGATGACGAGGAGATATAGGTTGGTTTAATCTTCTTTAGCTTATTACCTACCTCATTGGGTTTGGTATGCTCTCCGCATAGCTCAAAGACCTGGACCGGTAGCTCACACACATACATCATGCTACATACGGAGGACGTCAGAGTCTGGAATTGCCCAAGGGTTGTTAGGTTGATGGTTATGACTGTTCAAAAAAAGGGGCTAAACACCCCCAAAAAACGAAGTTGCATGACTAGTAGCTGGCCGCTGGTCCGCACGACTATGATTCATCACTGTTTGATTCCCATAGGTACGCCGCTGGACCCCCGGGTTGCCAGCTGTAAGGCTGTGTTGTTTATTGATGCTGTGATTCTACACCTCGCGGCCGGCCCCAGGGTTGTAGGCCTAAGGCTGTGTCAATTTTGCCTAACACATGTCAATAAAGATATTGTTGAACTTCAAAAAAAAAAAGTTGATCTAAACATACTACAATAGGATCTAATGTTTTCTGTCGTATCTCTTGTTTTTAATCCTAGCACATAGTAGCCAGAATAAAATAATGAGTTAATCCCTGGAGCTAGTTTTAACATCACTTCACTCCCATACTGCAACTCTCACTGCGCCAGGTCAGCTCAAATTGGGTTTTAGTAATAACCCCTCTCACGAAAACATCCCTGAGCTCCCCCCTCACAGCGAGGGGGTTGTAGCCCGGATCATGACTAGGCTTCATAATGCTAGAAGGATTCCCAATGATGAAGTATGCAACCTCTGGTGTGTGAGGGTAACCATCCTTTAAAGGGAAGCCTTCTTCATAGCCAGCCTTTGTCATGCCCCAGCAAATTCTTTACAGACCCGAGGGTTCTTGTATTTTGTGCAACCAAGTTTTTACACATTAAAAACTGTTATTTCACATGTTTTACTGTCAGGACATGTAAAGAACATGTCCTGCTTGTGTCGTTTGTTGTACCCCGCCTTTAGAGCTCCCGCAGCTCTTCACCATCAACTGACTCTGGTGAGTCGGAGCCTGCCCGCCGTACAACCCAAAGCCTCTCCTGCCAGTGGGCCAGGATCGAGCCCCTCTGGCCTGGTTGCGCCAAGAACCAGCCCCCTCAGAGCAATCCCTCAGCTCTTCACCATCAACTGACTCCGGTGAGTTGGAGCCTGCCCGCCGTACAACCCAAAGCCTCTCCTGCCTGTGGGCCAATATCGAGCCCCTCCGGCCTGGTTGTGCCACGAATCAACCTTCCCTCACAAACTATCCCTTTCTCCATCACTGACCCTTTTCCCCCTGCCCTTACCATGTCCAACATCATCACTAAACCCCACTATTACCACGGCCCACTCCCTCCCCGCTGCCCCTCATCCACATGCACAACCTGTCTCCACCGCTAATCTCACTGACTATCCCCGGGACATCCCCATGTCCAACATCATCACCAATCTGGCGGACACTTACCTCTCTATCACCACTGCCCACTACCCTTCCGCTGTCCCATATTCACATGCACAACCTTTCTCCACTGGTAATCTCACTAACAATCCCTGGGACTCTGACTCCCTCCCTATCATTGCTCTCCCTCCTTCCTTGGACATTATACCCACTACACCTCCTCCGAACAACTCAAATGGAAGCATTACTAACCTGGCCCCCACATTCAACCTCTCCCCTCTCCTAATCCTACTGATTCCGTCCAATACCCAACCCCTGTTCTCTCTCCTTCCGTAGACCCAAGGCATTCTTGGCTCCTACCAAAAGCAATAAGCTTTTTCAGCTCTATAACCCAGCAACTGAACAGGATGGAGCGGAAAATTAACTCCCTAGCTGCAAATTTCCTAAACTTACAAAAAGACCTTGACTACAAGATCAAGACACTGTGCTCCCCGGGTAGTGTTGCTCCTACCACCCTCAATGCCTCTCACATGGCCCCACCAGGCACCCCCTCGGCCCTCCATTCCGTTGGCAAGTCAGGCACTTCGATCCAACCATGATCGCCACCCCATTTTGGTACTGAATCGGGATAAGATCAATGACTCTTGCCTCACATTAAGCCAAAATACGGCTACTTTCACTACCCCCGTTATTATTGGCACTAACAGAATCCCTACAACTATACACTCGCCTAGACATCCTGCTCAAACAACTCTGCAATGAACCAACTCACATCAAAGGTGCAACGCTGGATGCGATGATTACCAAAAATGAACTGGTCTCTCTCAGAGCGATTTCTCCCATTGACTGGTCCGACCACCACCTTATTCTGTTCAACATTAACGCATTTGTCAGCCACCAACCTATTTGTTGTGACAAACCTAAACACTGAACCAGAAACATCAAAGAAATCCCTATAACCGAACTTGAATCCAGGTTTCATGCCCATCTACAACTCCAACCCTCCACCTAGACGGCAGATGACCACACTGCACACTTTAATTCAACAATAACAGAGATTTTAGACCAAGTAGCACCACTCAAACAAATGAGGCAAATCAAATCTAAACCCTGGTTCAACGTGGATCTTAATAACGAAAGGCGTCTACTCAGACAAGCAGAAAGGTCTTGGAGACTAAACCCCTCGACCTTGCACCTAGCGCTACTTAGATCTGCTTGGCTGGCATACAAAAAACAAATTTTTTGAAAAAAGGCATCTTTCTTCCGCAGCCAACTAGATCAAGTGAAAAACAGACTGAGAGAACTCTTCAACATTGTCAAAAGCCAAACAAACGGCACTCCCTCTCACGAAATCAAAGCCACCAATGATCAATGTGAAGAAATTGCCACCTTCTTCTCTAATAAAGTCACAAAAATTGAACAATCCTTATCCAAACCTCAGATCCCCCTTCCCTCTCAACCGGCCCCCTTTAATCACCCTTGACCAATCAGAAAGAGTTCTTACCAAGGACAATCAGGTCTGCCTCTAGCTAAAAAACAATGCGCATTGGTCCGACTTCAAGCTAATGTCGGAAAACGAGGTCTTCAGTATAATTGCAAGCCTAAAACCTTCTTCCCACACTATGGACCCCCTCCCTTCCACAATGGTAAAAAAACTCAACCACACCATTGCCCCTTTCTGGACAACAATCATCAGGCTGTGTCCCAGACTCCCTTCAACTAGGACAAATCACACCCATACTCAAGAAACCAGGGGCTGACCCTAACGATCTCAACAACCTCAGACCGATCTCCAACCTCCCGTTCCTAGCAAAAGCATTGGAGAAATGCGTTCTCCACAAACTCAACAAACACATTGAGGAGTTCAACCTCCTCTACACCTTTCAATCAGGATGCAGGAAAGGCTGTAGCACCGAAATAGCTATGCTCAACATCTCTGACGATATCCACAGTGCCTTAGACGAAGTTGGAGCTTGTCTCCTCATCCTTATAGACCTATCAGCTGCATTTGACTCAGTAAATCATCCAGCTCTTCTGGAGACCTTGAGGAGGCGCTCTGGCATTAACGGCACAGTACTAAAATGGTTCACTTCCTTCCTTCAGCACCACTCCCAACAAATGGAAATCAACTCCTGTTTCTCGCAGCCAACTCAAGTCACATTTGGGTCCCACAAGGCTCAATCCTCTCTCCTTCCCTCTTCAATCTCTTCATGGAGCACCTCACAATTGCCCTGAAAAAAGAGGGAGTGCATTACCACCTATACGCAGATGACACCTAAATCTATTAAAAATAATAATAATAATAATAATAATAATAATAATAATGATAGGTCTATTTATAAAGCGCAATGGTTACACTAATGCCAGTGTGTCCCCGCGCTGCGGTAAAGTCAGCCAAAATTCAGAACCCCTAACCCGCACCCTACTAAGCTTGGGGAAAGAGAAGCGTTTTTAATTTTTTCCTGAAACATCTCTCCTGGGCCTCCATCCGGAGCACCATCGGGAGAGCATTCCATTGCTTGGCCGCAAATAGTCGGAAAGACCGACCTCCTATCCTGGCCTTTTTGATGGCGAGTACGCACACCAAGCCTACCCCACCTGACCTCAGCTGGGAACATAGGGAGACAGGAGTTCCGACAGATACGCAGGGGTCTTTCCCTGCAGGATCCGGTGGCAGACACAGAGCGCCTTGAAGGTGACTTTTTTTATCGGGAGCCAATGTAGCGCAACCCGAGCTGCCCTGGCTGATGACCTTCTCAGACGCCTCAAGATAAGACGGGCTGCCACATTCTGTACTCCCTGCAGACGGAGTAGGCCCTTAGCAGGTTCACCTAGATACAGAATGTTACCGTAATCTAGGCACGACGTCACCAGCGCATGAACCAGAATCTTTCTAGCCGCCGCGGGTAGTAGGTCCAAGGTTTTACGCAGGACCTTCAGGATACCAAAGCAGACGCCTGCCACCCGCCTAGTTTGATAATCGAAAGACAGGCTGGGATCCAACCAGCCTCCCAAGTTCTTTGCCTGCACACAGGGAGTCGGTGTCACCCCCAAATCCTGGGGCCACCACACCGATGATCACACAGTTGGGGCCCTACCCCACAAGCACCTCCGTTTTGTCGCCATTCAGCTTCAGGCAGTTCTTAGCCATCCAAGCAGCCAGTTCTTGCATGCATGCCCTGAAGCTGGAGGCGGCCGACTCCGGACCCTGGGTCAGGGAGACCACCAGCTGCGTGTCTCATCGGCATAGGATACGACCCTGATCCCAAACCCCTCAGCAATCTCCGCCACGGGAGCTACATAGATATTAAAGAGGGTTGGGCTCAGGGTCGAGCCCTGCGGCATTCCCTGGTTCAGCTTGATGACCGTGGAGTAGTGTTCGCCATGTCTCACCTGAAAGCACCGACCCGACAGGAAAGATTTTAGCCAATTCAGGGCACTGTAGATTGATTACAAAATCAGTTCACCCAGCGACATCCGACACCTAAATGTCCAGGCCCGGACTGGCCGATGCGGGCACCGGGCAATCCCCCGGTGCGCCACACGGGTGGGGACCGGTTTTGGGCCCAGGGGGCCGTTTTTCTTGCAGGGCCGTTTTTGCAGCATAACAAAATCGGCCGAAAACCGGCCCGACAAAGAGCTCGGTCGCACCCCCAGAGGGCCGGCCAAACTCTTTGCCAGGGCCGGTTTTGGTTCTCAGTCCGGCCGTGTAAATGTCACTCTAACCGAGATCCAAACTTGGTTCAACATGACAAGAACTTATCAATGGAGGTCAACATTAAAAACTGCAAAAGGTGCATTTTTCTCACTAAAACACCTCAAGAAATTGAAACCTTTCCTTCCCCAAGATGATCTCATGACAATAGTTCACTCCCTAGTTCTCTCTAAAATTGACTACAGGAATGCCATCCTAACATGGACTCCAAAAGCTCACCTAGCCCCTCTAAGGGCAGTGATGAACATGGCAGCTCAACTCATATCTGGGGTAAAAAGATTTGAACACAGCAATCCTACCCTCAACTGGCTTCCCATGGAAGGGAGATGTATTTACAAGCTGGCCTGCATCAAACGCAAAACCCTTTACTCTCCGTTCCCCAACTACCTAAACAACAAACTGGTAAAAGCAGGAAAATCCAGAACTCTGAGAAGCTTAAACTCGCTCCTTCTTATCCCTCCAAAACTGAAAAAGAAAACTACTCAGTGCCGATCTTTTTCTGGCAACGCTCCCAGGATGTGGAATTCTCTCCCTAGAGACCTCAGATGCAACCCCTCCTTCTCCTGTTTCAAAAGGGACCTGAAACTCCATCTCCTCAACAAATACTTTCCCGACCAACGTCAACGAACCTAGACTTCAATATCCGAGTTGACTCCTCCCTCACCTGACATTCAAGGATATATGGTGACCAGATTATGTTAGCCACCTTCGTTTTCTTTTTTCTCTCCCTCTCCTGCACTGTTTACGTTGTGCTTATAGCTCTGTTTGCTTCCTTACTGCCTGCGTACTATGTAATACAATTTTTATTCTGTCCCTTCTGTGTGTATGTAAAGCCTGCCAGAGGGATGACTTACACACATATCCACATATCCAGGCAAAAGGCTAGCAGTGGACTACTCTACCAGTCTGCAGAGGCAGACTGAGGACTTGTTTTACTTGCAGGACCTCCAGGGTGGCCATCCCTATAATTTACATGCCCTTGGTGCAAAGGTACCATTTACTAGGGACTTACAGGTAAGTTAGTCATTGCCAATTATGTATAGCCAATTTGACATACGCTTTAGGGTCAAGGCATTTGCACTGAGGTCTGGTTAGGCCTCAGTGCACTCTCAGAGTAAAAAAAAACCAGCAGCATCAGTCGAAACTTGGGGCGTCCATACAAAAAGAGGCATTTCCTTACAACATATATACCTCATTACACCAGGTCTGATTTCAACAACATGTATTTCATATTACAGGATGTCTAATCCTATCCCTGTAGTATCACACTTTATCTCACCTTTACAGCATGACTTCGAATCACATTACTTGCCATGTTCCTACATGTATGATACTTGGAGACCCTGAATCCCATCATTGCATCATTGCATGTGACGCTGCATCACATCCCTGCTGCATGGCCCAAACGCGATCTCTGGTGCATGGCACTATGCATTCCCAGATGCTTAAAAGCAAAACGAGTAATCCCATCTCTGCTGTATGAAACTGAACTCATTCCGGTTCCTTGATCTTTGTTGCATGACACAAATCGAAACTCTGCTTCCACTTGGAGTATCATACTCATTGCCAATCTTTTTGCACCCTACCGAATCCTGAACCTGGTGCTTGACATTGTATCCCATCCCTTCTACAGAACAGTGCATCCATAGTGCATGACAACAAATCTAATTCCTGGCATAGGATACCGAATCAATTCTTGTTACAGCACATTAAATGCATTGCCTATTTCGACATCGAATCCCATCGCTTCTAGTCCATTACATCCTTATTGCATTCCGCCAGATAATGTAATCATCTGTTTACACATTTATTTAAAAGGGTTTGGTTGTATTTGTAGTTCAAGTTCAAAAGACCTTTATTCGAATTCCTTAAAATTCATAAAAGTACCGAACATAATTCATCAACAAAAATAAAGTAATTAAACATACAAATAGTAATTAAAAATCAATATACATATGACGTACCCTTTTATGCAGTGACAATACAATGTGTTTTAAAAACAATATGCTAATTTCCATAGTAATGTTAACAAAGCTGATTTATCATACTCATGGGTTTTCCATCGTTTTGCGTGCTCGTATAGCCAGTCTTAAAAAAGAACTGACACGAAAAGTCAGTTCATCACTATCCAAGGCAATTAACATGTTATATGAGTCTTGAAGGGTCAGTGGTCTGGATTTTTTAAAATACGGAGTTAAAAACCATTTGATATACACAGAATAAAATTTACAGAAAAATAAAAAGTGCAAATCATCCTGAGTGCTCACGCCATCACAGGGACATGAGGTAGAATCAACACTGTGACAATGTCCTAGTGGAAATGACAACATAAATTTTACTGTTCCTGCCCTTAAACGAAACAACAATGATCTCTCCCAGCTAGTCATAGGCAGCGAGAGATAGGGCGGCAAAGTCGGTCCACACAAACCATTGCCTATATATTTCGTTACAGTTGATTTTTGTGATTCGCTTCTGAGCCTTTCATTGTTGTAAAGTGCATATAGTGCGTTCTTAACCTGAACTTTGTCCTGCAGTTCTATAGTTGTGGGATCATTAAACAAAGTTCCTCTGCCAACTTCATTCAAAGATTTTAAAACTTCAGACAACCATGGAATTCTCATTCCATGGTCGCTACTTAGACAGTCCTTTATAATATTCTGAGTAAGAGCAGCAGCTTCATTCTGCCAGATTCTGATCCAAAAGAGTGCCGGTCTTGCTCTAATAAAATCACTAATATATGGAGTGTTTAGTTCACTATGACAGATGAAGGTTGATGAGGAGATTGGTACACCCAACACTTTCCTGCAGAAGCGATTCTCCTCACTTTGGATGCATGGACTGTTTCTTGATCCCCATACCTCCGCTCCATACGTGGCAACAGGTGCGCACTGTAATTTAAAAATCTTTAAAATAGCCCTAGTGGCACCTATTTTCTTTGGGCGCGGGAGACTTAGAACAGAGTTGTTGGCTTTCGAGAACTTGCTCGTGGCGTGGGCCATATGCCCACTCCACGAGCCGTTCGCAGCGAAAACCAACCCTAAATATGGGAATTTAGGGACAGATATCAATTTATCTGTGCCTAACCGGATGGTATTAAGTTTCTTTTTGCCAGGGCCACAGGACATAATAAAAGATTTTTTAAAATTGACCTTTAAATCCAGATCCTCCATGAACTTAACAAAACTATGTACAAGCAGACGAAGGGCATTAGGAGTGCGGGCCATTAGCACCGCATCGTCTGCATATAAAAGTACTGGAAGTGGTTTCCCTGAAACAAATGGGACATCTGTGGTAACTTTTTTCAGACAGGTGGATAAGCCATTAATATAAATGATGAACAACAGGGGTGCTAAAACGCACCCCTGTCTCACCCCCCTTCCTATCTCAATGGCTCCTGATACCTCTCCGCCCATCCCGATACGTACCCGTGCTTTCAGGTCCGTATGGAGATAGGCTAGGAAATTTACCAGGGTGTCATCAAGGCCATTAGTTGAGAGAATGGACCAAAGCTTTGATCTATTAACAAGATCAAAGGCGGACGAGAGGTCCATAAATGCAAGGTAAGTGGGGGAGGAGCGGGCAACACTATATTTGTCAATTATCAATTTTAAGTTTAGGCATTGCTCCACTGTTCCTACCCCACTACGGAACCCCATCTGACATGGATCTAAAAAGTCAGTGTCATTCGCCCAGTCCAGTATTCTATGAAAGATTATACGACCCAATACTTTCAAAGTATTATCCAAAAGGGAGATAGGGCGATAGTTCGCTGGATCAGACCTATCTCCCTTTTTGTAAATAGGGACAATAATACTGGTGGCCCAAGTAGTTGGCATGGCTGTTTTTGGTAAACTGTTAAAAACATTAAGAAATATGGGTGTCCACAAATCAACATCATGTTTAATGATGTCAATAGGGAGACCATCTGGTCCGGGTGCTTTATTTCCCAGACTCTCTTTTATGGCTATTCTAACTTCATGCTCTAAAATTAATAGACCACCTGATTGGTCAGAAATAGATGGAGAATACTCCTCTTTAGGGGCTGCATAGATGTTAGAAAAATGGGTCTCCCATGCAGCACTTGTTATGTTACAACTGATTTGGGTGAGTTTCTTTCCCATTTCCCGTGTTTTTCTAACAGATGACCAGAATGGGCCGCTACCACCCAAGTTTGCGCTGATTACCAAAGAGTCCCATTGGTCGGAAAGTAAATTAGCCTTCCGTTCTGATATTGTAGCTTTGTACTGTTTCCTAGCTAACTGAACGGTTGTTTTACACCTAGGTTTCATGGAGAGAGCCTTTCTTAGTTCTCTATTTGCCAGGGAACATGCTGAATCGAACCATCTTGGCTCTTTACCTTCTATGGGTAGTGGAACAGACAAAAGGGTTTTGATGGCTGAACACAAGGATTCAAAATCAGCAATTAATTGATCATAATTATTACTTAAAACTTTACAAGAGTCAATCAAATGTGGAAATAGCAATTGTACATTTGTTAAAATAGCCTCACAATTCACCCCCCTCCATTTTAACCGCAGGCCATCAATTGATGGGGTAATGTCCCTTGCACCATTTAAATTTTCGAAAATCGGGCTTGGGGCAAGATCCAAAATTACAACCAATGGATTGTGATCGCTAAAGGGTGTTTGTAAAACAGAAGTTTCCACTATACAATCTATTAACAGTGGTGACATAAAAACATAATCAATAGTGGAACTACTGTTCCCACCAATATATGTAGGAGCGTGATGGGAGTCATAATTATGTCCTACACTCAAAGCATCATCTAAGTCAAATTCAGTGAGTAGTTTGGATAGTTCAAAACCCCTACGCTCTGCTGGGTCAAAATAAACGTGATTAACAGATCCAGCACTCCCTGCTAATTTTGCGTTAAAATCACCCCCTATTAATATACATGACTTTTTGTCTACTGCAAGGGAACATTCCAGATTTCTTAAAACATTAGATAATGCCAAAAGGTTCTTGTTTGGTACATAATAAAAATCATTGTTATAAAAATTTATTAAATAGATTGTGGTCTTTGACTTCAATTTATACTCAAGAATCTGGATGTTGGGGTTTGCCGGACCATCATATTGCAGGTTTCCAATTGTACCACCTGCAAGAATCTTGATCCCGATGAAAAGACCACCCACCGCTCGGCCAAAACATGGTTTTGGCGATGTTAAACTAAAGCAGTGATAGCCCTCAATATACAAGTTATCAACAGCCCATGTTTCCTGAAACATAACAATATCCGCATCATTAATTATCTTAATCCATGCAGGATCCAATAATTTGGATTCTAATCCTGCAACATTCCAACTTAAGATTGTTAGCCCATGAGTATTGCGACGGTTACTTGGCCTAACCCTAGTACAGCTACTCCCTGTTTTTTCAGAAATGATATTAACAACTGCAGGTTGATTGTCGTCAACAGGCATTAGGTCCAGGATTTCTTCAGTATCACCCATAGCCTGAGCATGTACAACCGGAACCTCTGGTATATTAACTGTAGTTAGGCTATCAGTATCTTTTGTTGGCATTATATACAGTCAGTCCTGTTCATCTAGGTTGGAAAAATAGTCAAAACGATTATAGGTAGGGATGTTAAATGTTGACCTCGCTTCGAATGATGGTTGGAATAGATGAAGGTCAGGGGCAGGATAGGATCTATCTCTATAATGGTTAGCTTGCTGCATGTTTGGGAATTGAAAATGGTGCGGAGGGTAACTAGGGGATACTAACATTGGCATCTGGTTTGACATTTGGTTCCGCCAATTATTATGGCCATTCAAATGACCAAAATCCTGATTTTGTAAGAAGAGCGGCGATTTGAATCTTGCACCAAAATTCAAATCTTGAAAGGTGGTGATAGGATTGCTCTCCATGACTTGGTTCTGGGGTATCAAATGTCTATAGAAATACCCTAAGGGAAGGAGTGTGGTATTGAATTCCCGAGTTGAGGGTGGTGGGGCGCTTGCTAGTGTTTTCTCTGCCCACTGTGGGTTTTTAAAGTTAATTATAACACAGTCACCCTCAAACTTTTTCCTGAGTGGGCCTATCCAGCCCACCCGCTGAGTATTGATAATTTCTCTTGCACCTTCTATTGGGAAATTGCAGTTTGCAATTAACCAATGTAGGGTTTTGTTTTTAAGAGATGTGGGAATTTCTTCTTGGTCCTTCCTTAGTTTGGATACATTAACTAGAACAAGGACATAGGCCCCGCATTCAGGTGGTAAATTAATGCGGGAAGGAGCATGTCTAGATGTTTTTTGTAGTGGTTGGGCCTGGATGGAACCACCTCCAGAATTTGGGGGCTGGCCCATCATAGGGACATTTACATGTTTTGTGATATTATCCTTCCTTATTACAGGGGCTGCCTTGTTACATTTCGCTGTTGGTTGGCTGACACTTATCCCCTTCGGTGGTGCTAGGGCAGGTTTGGGTGGGTTAACTGTATTTGTAAATAATACCTGAGAGACATTCGAATCGGGACCCACTGCTTGATTAGGAGTGGGTTGACTTGTGTCTTTTGCAACGGTTACTTTAGCTAAGCTCTTAGTTGGCCTGGTTAGTTCTGCTAGATGCTTTTCTATCCGGGTGAGCCTACTTTCGATAGGGGATAGATAAATACCAAGAAGTTCACCCAGTTTTGCCAATATATAGTCATTCATTAATTCAGTAGGGTCGATCAATCTACCATCTTTTACTGCTAACCCTTCCAGGTGTTCCGTTTCTTTTCCTTTCCCAGCCTCATACTCATGGCGATTGTTAGCTGTGTCCACAGTCCTGCTTATATTTGAGTTGGGGTTGGTACTAGTTTCTTCCCCGTGTTTACTGACCCTAGGGGCTTTTGACGTGGGTGCGCTTTGGTTATGTTGTAATTTTTGAATAGCGCCCTCACGTCTGCCCCTTACTTCCCTAACATTCTCTGCTGATATAATTTCAGGTGAGGGAGTCATATGTAGGTCAGGGGTCTTCTCCAAATCTAGGCTAGTGTCTGTATCGGAATCAGATAGATTTACTTCATTGGGTATGGTATGAACATCAACACACGTGTTCAGTAAAGATCTATTATTATTAACAGCTAGAACCTGAATGGGAGTAGTAGCAGAAGCAATAAGTCCCAAGGAAGAGCGTCTTGCATGAGCAAGATCTTGTGAGACCCTACGTTCCAAAAGGGATATACCTTGATTTATGGCATCATTGGCCTTGATTATAAAATTGTCAATAGGACCTGTTTTGCTAACTTTACTACTGCCCCCGGCAGCTGCAGTTCTGCTGCGACTTCCCCGTGGAGACATACTTATTTACGGTAGGTAGGAGAAAGTAGTAACTGTAGTTGTTATCACCTCATAAATCGAAGTGTAAGAACTACAGCAATCAATTTATAAGTTAGCAAATACCTGGTACCTAAGATACAATATACGTGGTCCCACAGTCTGTGAAGCAACAGCAACAATAGCTGATAGTAACAGTCTGGTTTTCTCCCGATCCAATAGTCTTTAGAATGGTTGGCAAAACACAAAGT
The DNA here is from genome assembly GCF_964263255.1 of Lissotriton vulgaris. Classification (NCBI taxonomy): domain Eukaryota; kingdom Metazoa; phylum Chordata; class Amphibia; order Caudata; family Salamandridae; genus Lissotriton; species Lissotriton vulgaris. Next base: position 635,731,240 of record NC_141695.1, read on the forward strand.
CACTCGGAGAGGACAACCAAATACCTTATGTTGATGGCAACGTTAGGGGACTGGACCCGTCCCGTCCACCTCCGGCCGCTGACGGCCTAAGACGGCCCGCCCTCTGCCCGGGCTCCGCCCGGCGCCGCCCGCGCGCGTCCCGCGGGGCGGGAGGCTCTCGGAGCTTTTGTAGCGCCTCCGGGCGCGAGGAGAAGTGTCACGCCCTCTCCGGGGCTGCTGGGAGCGGTAGTCCGCAGGTCCGCAGGTAAGTTTGCCTGGAGCCGTTTCCCTCACGGCGGCGTCAAGCTGTCCAAATGCCCCCCAGGAGCTCTCGGCGCTCGGAGCTTTTGTAGCGCCTCCGGGCGCGAGGAGAAGTGTCACGCCCTCTCCGGGGCTGCTGGGAGCGGTAGTCCGCAGGTCCGCAGGTAAGTTTGCCTGGAGCCGTTTCCCTCACGGCGGCGTCAAGCTGTCCAAATGCCCCCCAGGAGCTCTCGGCGCTCGGAGCTTTTGTAGCGCCTCCGGGCGCGAGGAGAAGTGTCACGCCCTCTCCGGGGCTGCTGGGAGCGGTAGTCCGCAGGTCCGCAGGTAAGTTTGCCTGGAGCCGTTTCCCTCACGGCGGCGTCAAGCTGTCCAAATGCCCCCCAGGAGCTCTCGGCGCTCGGAGCTTTTGTAGCGCCTCCGGGCGCGAGGAGAAGTGTCACGCCCTCTCCGGGGCTGCTGGGAGCGGTAGTCCGCAGGTCCGCAGGTAAGTTTGCCTGGAGCCGTTTCCCTCACGGCGGCGTCAAGCTGTCCAAATGCCCCCCAGGAGCTCTCGGCGCTCGGAGCTTTTGTAGCGCCTCCGGGCGCGAGGAGAAGTGTCACGCCCTCTCCGGGGCTGCTGGGAGCGGTAGTCCGCAGGTCCGCAGGTAAGTTTGCCTGGAGCCGTTTCCCTCACGGCGGCGTATGTATTTGTATAAGATCTAATGTTTTGTCTAATGTTTTGTCTTACACTTGCAATAAACAATCTCAAAGAAACATCCTATTCTCCATTTCCGCTCATTGTTTCTTCCTCTCCTCTATCTTCACCTCTCCCTTTCCTCTTTCTCTCACTCATCCCATAATTCTTTGTTCTTTTTGCTGGCATTCTTCTATTCTGTCACTTTCACATCTTGATACCGCCCTCCCACTCTCATCTCTTACTTCTTTTATTTTCCGTTCACTTCATCCTTCTGTTGACTATCTTTGTCTTTCTCTCCTTTGATTTTTCTATCCTTCATTTATTCCTCCTGTGTGCGCCCTTTTTCAATGTTTCTGCTCTATCTCGCTTCTCTTTTTGACATGTTCTTTCTCTATCTTGCCTTAACGTTTTTTTTCCTGTTTCTCCTCTTTCCTACCCCTTTTCTTCTCTTCCTTATCACTGCAGGTTCCCATGGGGTCCAGAGGCTTTTGAGAAGGCAAAGAACGAGGGGAAGCCCATATTTCTGTCTGGTGAGTAAGACCTAAATATTATCGCTAGGTGTACAGCTTATTTCCGAAACAAGATTTCAGTTCCCCTTATAGTGGGGGTGTCTAAGTACTTTGTGGGAATCCTTGCATATATGCCATGTGGCGAAGGAGGAGGGGACTTGATCCATATTAGCCAGGACTCCTCTGTTAGTACTGCTATGGGTATTTAGGCCAAATGGTGTTCTCAATATATTTTAAAAATGTGTCTTTCTAAGCGTTGAAAAAAAAATTCCTCAATGGGTTGAAAGACAAGTATTACATTTATCCTGATATGAAATTGTGATGTGTAAATATGTTCACAAATCTGAAGAAGGAAGACAAAAGGCTGACATTATAAGCTCGTACTTTGACAACGAGATATATTGTGACCTCAGATTTACAATATGCCTAATTTCATAAACAAATTAGAGAAATGTGCATGATTTGTAGCCTGCACCAAAAACCACTGTGAGGAATTGGGTTGTTGGTTGAAGGGGGTGTGAACCCTTCCCAAGCACAAGCCACGATTCTTGTCAAAGTGAACCACAAAGTCACTAAATTAACTTGTGCTAAACCTCGTGGTAGCTTGGCATAAAAGCAGTCAGACTTAATTTAGAGGCAATTTGTAAAGTATTCATGGAGTGCTTACACAGTAAGAACGTGAAAACACAACGCAAGTAAAATCCCACACCAATTTAGTAAAATACAATAACATTTTATAAATATGTGACACCCAAACGAGAAAAATCGTGGACACTTATTTAAAAAAAATGTATTTAATGCTCTTTTATGTAGCGCAAACATTACCCGCAGGTGTCAGAGCGCTTTACAAAAGAGCCAGTAGTGTTACATAAGGACTTTGGATTACGAGTTACATAAAGATAAATATTCAATACACAAACACACAAGTGGCGTGCCACTTGTGTGTTTGTGTATTGAATATTTATCTTTTTCCTTTTGTGATTGTATGAATTTATGAATTGTATTGTTGATGTTGTAGCTCGCTCCTGTGAGCTATACACTGTTTTAACAATGTGTAATTTTTAATGTGCATATTCTCTATGTTAAATCTACGGAACCAATAAAAAGCAATAACTTTTTATGTCATTTATTTCACTTCTTCTCTATTATTATATTTTACAAGCTATTAGTTAATTGCCTAGGTTGTTATTTTCACATGTCATGTCCCTGACCTAGGAATTATCTGTAATCGGTCAAACAGGGGGGTCCTTGTTGTTCTCACTCAGAAATAAAAAAGTATGCATTAATTAGTTATGTGACTTTTCTGTCTTTGTTCTCTTTAATTTTCAGTCATGGATCATTGAGGCAGCCCTAGAACACAATTAAAAGTGACACAATTTAAAGTGCTTTCTATTTATATTTGCTGTTCAAAGTATTCACAGATAAGTGCTAAAAATACAGCTTTGGGTGACTGCTTATTTCTGGGCCAATAAAATAATGAGCTGGTAACCCTAATCATAAGACTGGAAGTTTGTTGCAGGATCAGCACATTATTTATTTCCTCCACCTCAATCCTTGATTAATGCCATTATAGCAATAGTTTAACTTATATCTGAAACCCTACACATCAAGTTTCTGAGAATGCACCCTGCTTTCAGACAACTCACTTCTCATTCTCGCCTTCACTTTCACGCTCACCCTGCACTTGCACTGATCACAATGCACTCGTACTGATCACCAGGCACTCATAGCGATCACAATGCACTCACACTGATCGCCATGCACTCACACTGATCGCCATGCACTCACACTGATCGCCATGCACTCACACTGATCGCCATGCACTCACACTGATCGCCATGCACTCATAGCGATCGCCATGCACTCATAGCGATCGCCATGCACTCATAGCGATCGCCATGCACTCATAGCGATCGACATGCACTCATAGCGATCGCCATGCACTCACAGCAATCACTATGCACTCACAGCAATCACCATGCAATCACAGCAATCACCATGCACTTACAGCAATCACAATGCACTCACACTGATCACAATGCACTCACAGCAATCACAATGCACTCACAGCAATCACAATGCACTCACACTGATCACAATGCACGCACACCGATCACAATGCACTCACACCGATCACAATGCACTCACACTGATCACAATGCACTCACACTGATGACTGTGCACTCACACTGATGACTGTGCACTCACACTGATGACTGTGCACTCACACTGATCACCATGCACTCACTGATCACCATGCACTCACACTGATTACCATGCACTCACACTATTCACCCGCTCACCCTGCACCCTCAGTGATCACAATGCACTCACACTGATCACAATGCACTCAGAAAATTACCCGCTCACCCTGCACTCGCAGCGATCACAATGCACTCACTGTGATCGCTCACACCAATTACCCGCTCACCCTGCATTCACAGTAATCACAATGCACTCACACTGATCACAATGCACTCACACTGATCACAATGCACTCACACTGATCACCATGCACTCACAACATTCACCCGCTCACCCTGCACTCACAGTGATCACAATGCACTCACACTGATCACCATGCACTCACAACATTCACCCGCTCACCCTGCTCTCACAGTGATTACTCTGCACTAAAAATGTGCTTGCATTGTGAAATGAAATGAAATGAAATGAAAATGGGATTTGTAGAGCGCTACAGTTGCCCTGAGGCGTCCAGGCGCTGAATCTAAAACAGAAGATGCCCTCAGAAGGTTACTGTTTACTGAACAAGAAGGTTTTGAGCTGTTTCCGGAAACTAGTTAGGTTGGAATTATCTCGCATCTGCAGAGGGAGGGTGTTCCACAGTTTAGATACATTGTACGAGAACGAGCGTCCTCCTGCTCTGGCTCTAAGATTCTGGGGATTTTGGCTAGTGAAGCGGTTGAGGAACGAAGTGCCTTATTGGGCAGATATGGAGAGATCAGGGAGCAGTTGATTTCTGGGCCCATTTTCCAGAAAGTCTGGTGGGCAATGCATAGAGCTTTAAACTTCACTCTGTCCCTAACAGGTAACCAGTGTAAAGTTCTTAGGCCAGTTTTTATTGAGGTTCACTCTGTACCTCACCCTGCAGTCACACGAGCACACTACTCACCCTGCACTCGTGTGATACTTCACTCACCTGCCCCCCCTCACTGCTCAATCTGTAGCTCACTCAAACAAGGCCATCACTAACCATGCACTAATTTGTCCCACTCTGTGTGAGAAGTTGGCCCGATATGCAACGTTCGCTATTCTAGCGACCGCTATGTATCGTTCCAACGACCCTTATGGTGTTTGGTTGTAAGTCAACCTATAGACCAGCTATCCTAGTAGCGTGGATACGAGCAGTCTAAGGCTAAAGACTCGAGAGGGCGCGTTAAGCCAGCTGTTTACCACACATGTACCCCTTGAACACCCAGTGAAAGGACACCACACAAGTGTTATGAAAATAAACAGTATATTTATTAAGAATCACAACAGCCCTGTACTCTTTATGAGGACAGGGTACTAAGCACAAACCAAATCTCTTAGGAAAATACTTCAAGTGCACAATTAGAACACGTGTCCGAGGACACGGAAAGTTTAAGGTCTCGGGCGGACCCGATGAGGCAAGTCGGAAGCGAGGGACTCGGGACCCTAGAGTAAAGAGGCTATGCAGGCACCGAAATGCCGAGTTACCTAGCCACGAGGGCTGCGGCTGCACAAGTCTTACAGGCGTCGGGGTCTTCGCTGACGAGCCAGGAGCCGGAAGAAAAGGAGTTGCTGGCCGGCGACCAGTGCTGAATAGTTCGTAGAGATCCAAGCCTGGATCAGAGAGTGTTGATACCTGAAAGCAGAGGGGACCAAGTTCGTACTACTAGCCAGTAGTCAGAGGGTACCGGGAGGGCACCGGTTGGCCGTCACCTCGACCAGGTGAGTGGGCGACGCTAGGCTCTGCAGTCTCACGGACCAGGAGGCGTTGTCGGCGTCCACGGTGGAGGTGCGAGCTGTCCCACGAAGGATGATGCTGTCGGCGTCGCTGGGCCCAGGATGGGGCAACAAGCCTTGGCAAATCTCAGGGCCACGTGGTGGGCCTAAGATGGCATCTTGAGTGGACCAGGAGGGCCCGGGGTGCTTCTCGCAAAGATGGAAGCAAGGGCCAGTCTGGAGCAACCAGACCAGCAGAGTTGATTGTCGGATGTCGTCACAAAGGGGCACAAGCCAGCGGCTAGTGACCAGACAACGTGCTGAGCAGCGAGCAGAAGGCCCCACGCAGATCGTGGAGATGCTGGGAGACTGTACTTCGGTGCTGGAGCGGCTCAGGGTCGGGGCTTCTCGGACCCCAGAGCACTCACCAGAGAGTTACCTCGATGGTCGTGCTGGTTTTAAGAGCGTGCAGGTTCTGATGATGGCCGGTCCCTCGAGGTCTCGTCGCACCCACAGATCACAGCTGAGCTGATGACGTGGGTAGAGGTCAGAGGTGCCAGGGAAGCCGGTTCTCGTCGAGCTGGGCCGTCGGATTCCTTGAGGAAGGACTTACAGCAAACCGCAGAGTTCTTAGATGGTGCCCGCTGATGCAGGGTGACTACTCCTTAGTCACAAGGGAGAAATCTTGAGAAGAGTCTTGAATGTCCTTTCGTAGAAAGTAGTTCTTGAATCAAAGATGATCTAATTTGGAAGGGTCCCCGCTCCGGTCTTTATCCTAAAGAAAGGGGTGGGTACATGACTAGGTCCTGCCCTAAGGGTGGGACTAGGAAGGGGGGTAGTTACACCCCTCTCCCCTGCCGGACTTTCCCCAGGCCAGGGCTGTCGCCCCTGGAACTGGTTCTAACCGGCAGATGCGTAGTAAGCACCGGGGTGCCACTCCGCAGTCACCTTCTCGCAAAAGCCCTACCTACCCAGAATACACAAACCCTGTCTGGGACGGTGCGAACACCGCCCTCGACAGGAAACCCTTTGTCCGAGCGCCCCTCGCTGGAAGAACTCCCAGCAGCAGGAGGTCAGACTCGTGTCTGTGGTGGCAGCATCCATTTTGTGGAGCTGAGGCTTCAGTTAACTTTAACCGGGGTTCACAGTTACGTACATGTCGTGTCCCTCTAGAAGGGTGGAATGCTAACCTCATCGCCAGAATTGGTGAGAGGGCAGCACCCCGATTCGTATGACACCTTACTCGACATGCCTTGATAACGCGACACCGGAGTTACCGATATGGTACGCGTTATCATGGAACAGCCATTGGGTCTTGATTCCGCAAGCTGCAACCGGGCTCGGCTCGGGCCTGAACCTAGCTCACACGAGCCCACGCACTCTGCCTTCAGGATTGTTAAGGCCTGCCATAGGAGTGACTGATAGGAACTCGGGTGTCCATTGTATGGTTAGATATAGGGCTACTATACCTAAAGCGAAAGGTGATTACACGTCTTCGCCCCAGCTGTCGTGCAGCCAGTTGTGTCAAATTTAGGAGGCCAGCCAAGGGTGGCATAATACATGCTTCAGCCCCTGGCGGCCCTGGGTACACCTATGCCCTGCGTTACGGGGTCTGATAAGGTGGCCCAGTACCAATTGGTAAATGCACCTAGGGTACATATCATAATTTAGAAAGAGAACAGCCAGGCTGTGGGTCTGATTAGCAGGCCCACAGCCAGAGAAAGTCATAAACCAGTGAAACAAAAGCAAAAAATCTGGGTGATCATAGGATTGCAGACCCTACTCTCCTACATGACCCCCCCCCAAACGTCGGAACAATAAGCTAACCTTGACCAGGTGAGTCTTCTTGTTCTAAGTGGAAATATCTGGAGAGCCCATCGGCATTGCCATGATCAGTACCAGGTCTATGTTCCACTGTAAAGTCCATCCCCTGTAGGGAAATGGACCACCTAAGCAGTTTGGGGTTTTCACCCTTCATCTGATTTAGCCACAAGAGGGGCTTATGGTCGGTCTGAATCTTGAAGTGAGTGCCAAACAAGTATGGCCTCAGCTTCTTCAGAGCCCAAACCACAGCAAAGGCCTCCCTCTCAATAGCTGACCAATTCTTCTCTCTAGGGGTCAGCCTTCTGCTTATAAAAGCAATGGGCTGGTCTTGACCATCAAAATTCAGTTGAGAAAGAACAGCTCCCACACCCAACTCAGAAGCATCTGTTTGGACAATGAATGGTTTGGAGTAGTCCGGACTCTTGAGGATAGGCGCCGTGCACATGGCCTGCTTTAGGTCATCGAATGCTTTTTGACAGCTCGCTGTCCACTGAACCTTTTTTGGCATTTTCTTACTTGTCAGTTCGTTTAATGGTGTCACAATTGAACCATAGTTCCTGACAAACTTCCTATAGTAACCAGTCAGGCCCAAGAAAGCTCGAACCTGAGTCTGGGTGGTTGGAGGAGCCCAGTCCCTGATCGACTGTATCTTGCTCTCCAGTGGCTGAACCTGACCTCCACCTACAAGGTGGCCCAGGTATACAACCTGTGTCTGCCCTATCTGGCACTTGGTGGCCTTGATAGTGAGACCTGCTGCTTGCAGCGCCTCTAACGTCTTCCGCAGGTGGACCAGGTGATCCTCCCAGGTGGAGCTAAAGACAGCAATATCGTCAAGATACGCCGCACAGAAGTCATCCAGCCCAGTAAGGACTTGATTCACCAACCTTTGGAAGGTGGCAGGTGCATTTTTCAGACCAAAGGGCATCACCACGAACTGATAATGCCCACCAGGGGTTGAAAATGCGGTTTTAGGCTTGGCGTCCTCAGCTAACCTGATTTGCCAATACCCAGCTGTCAGGTCAAACGTACTTAAGTAGTTGGCCGAAGCCAATCTATCGATAAGCTCGTCTGCCCTTGGTATTGGGTGGGCGTCAGTCTTAGTGACTGCATTGAGACCCCTGTAGTCTACGCAAAACCTCATCTCTTTCTTACCACCCTGGGTGTGAGGTTTCGGCACTAGAACTACGGGACTAGCCCAAGGGCTATCCGAGGGTTCAATGACTCCCAGCTCCAACATTTTCTGCACTTCACTCTTGATGCAGTCTCTAACGTGATCAGGCTGCCTGTAGATTTTACTCTTGACGGGCAAGCTGTCACCAGTGTCAACCTCATGGGTGCACCAATCGGTCTGACTGGGTGTTAGAGAAAACATATGCCTGAACGACTGAAGAACCTGTTTACAGTCGCTCTGTTGATGTTCGGAGAGGCTGCCACAAAAGACAACACCATCTACCGATCCATCGTCAGGATTCTGAGTGAGCAGGTCGGGGAGAGGGTCACTCTCCTCTTCCTGTCCCTCATCTAGGGCCATGAGCAAACTCATGTCCTTCCTGTCGACATATGCTTTTAGCCTGTTGACATGAAGCACCCTGTGGGGGCTCCGGGGAGTTCCCAGGTCGACCAGGTAGGTGACCTCTCCCTTTTTCTCCAGGATGGTGTAGGGCCCGGACCATTTGTCCTTGAGTGCTGCTGGGGCCACTGGCTCCAACACCCACACCTTCTGTCCGGGCTGGTAAACAGTCAAGACAGCCTTTTGGTCATGCCAAGCTTTTTGGAGTTCTTGGCTGGCCTTAAGGTTTTCGGATGCCTTTTCCATGTATTCAGCCATCCGCGAGCGGAGGCCAAGCACATAGTCCACTATGTTGGCTGCAGGCTTTTTGAGAGGTCTCTCCCATCCTTCCTTCACCAAACACAGGGGTCCTCTTACAGGATGCCCGTACAGAAGTTCAAAAGGGCTGTAGCCAACCCCCTTCTGTGGGACTTCTCTGTAGGCGAACAAGAGGCAGGGGATCAGGACGTCCCATCTACGCCGAAGCTTTTCCGGTAGTCCATGAATCATCCCTCTTAGGGTCCTGTTGAATCTCTCAACAAGCCCACTGCATTGTGGGTGATAGGGTGTAGTGAACTTGTAGTTGACACCACATTCCTTCCACATAGCAGTTAAGTAGCTCGACATAAAGTTTGCACCTCTGTCGGAGACGACCTCCTTAGGGAAGCCCACTCTGGAGAATACTCCAACTAGGGCTCTTGCCACAACAGGTGCTGTAGTGGTCCTAAGGGGAATAGCTTCAGGATACCTGGTGGCATGATCCACTACCACCAGTATAAACTTGTGCCCTGATGCTGTAGGTGGTTCCATGGGACCAACAATGTCGATCCCCACCCGTTCAAAGGGCACCCCCACCACAGGCATTGGTATAAGGGGGGCCTTTGTCGTGCCACCTGACTTACCACTGGCTTGGCAAGTGACACAGGAGCGGCAAAACTCCTTGGTATCTTCGTTCATGTGAGGCCAGTGAAAGTGTGAGACAAGCCTGTCCCACGTTTTCGTCTGGCCTAAGTGACCTGCTAAGGGAATCTCGTGGGCCAAGGTAAGTAGGAAACCACGCTGAGACAAGGGTACAACCAGCCTCCTGGTCATGCCAGGCTTGGGGTCTCTTGACTCAGTGTACAGGAGTCCATCTTCCCAGTATACCTTGTGGGTACCTGTGGCGTTCCCGGCAGCCTCAGCAGCAGCCTGCTGTCTGAGGGGTTCAAGAGAAGGGCAGTCTAACTGGTCCTTCCCCAGGTCTTCCCTTGAGGGTCCCCCTGAACCCAAGAATTCAACTTGATCAAGTTCGAATTCCCTAGGCTCAGTTTCCCTCAATTCCTGTAGGTCAGCCTCCTCTGAGACTTGATCCTCGACCTGGGGCAAGGGGGAAGGCGCAGCCTTAACCCTACCGCTCTTTTTCTTGGGAGGTGTCTGGTCCGTTGTTCCAGGATCCAGCACCTGTTCAGTGGGGCATTTCCTGACCTGTGACCTGGTCACAGCGAACACATGTGCTGGCAACCCTAACATTTCCATGTGAGTCCGGTGCTCCACTTCTGACCATTGTGATGACTCCAAATCATTGCCCAACAAACAATCCACTGGGAGGTCTGGACTAACTACAACCTTCTTTTGGCCAGTTACCCCTCCCCAGGAGAAAGCTACAATTGCCATACTGTGATTGGTAGTGACATTGCTTGCATTGGTCACCAGGAATTCTGTACCTGGCATGATCTGTCCAGGGTCCACAAAGTTAGGCGTCACCATGGTGACGCTGGCACAAGTGTCCCTATAGGCCTGAGCCATCTTTCCATTTATGAAAGGCGTCTGTCGGTATTTGCCCAAGGTATTGGGACTTATGTCAGGGGACACGTCCGCGTCCCCTGTACTGACAAGGACAGCCTGAGTGAGTGTGCCAACTAAGTTGTCACGCCCCTCAGAACCCAGGGTTAACCCTACTAAACCCTTGGGAGGCGCACTACCACTGCTGACTGTACTAGGGGGCACAGGTACCTTAGGGGCTGCAGTGGCAGGAGTCTGCCCTCCTCCTTTCTTGGTGCACTCACTAAACCAGTGAGATTTACTTTTACAGTACTGGCACCATCTTTTGGATTGGCCTTCTTTCTTCTTTTGGGGAGCCTGACCCCCACCCTCTTTGGGTTGTTGGGGACCTGTCGAAGACTTCTGGTCATTTTGTTCCCCTTTAGAATCTTTACCCTTCTGGTCTGCTTTCTTCTGACCACCTTGATTCTGGCCCTGGTTCTGTTTAACTCTTGTACGAACCCATCTGTCTGCCTTCTTTCCCAATTCTTGGGGAGAGGTCAGATCCGAGTCGACAAGATGCTGATGCAACAACTGGTTCTGACAATTGTTTAAAATTTGTTCTCTCATCATCAAATTATACAATCCTTTGTAATCAGTAACCTTACTGCCCAGCAACCAGCCCTCAAAAGCCTTAGTGGCACAATCGACAAAATCAGACCAATCTTGAGACTGCGTTTTCTGGGTATCCCTGAACAGCACCCTGTACTGTTCAGTGGTTAGGCCGAACCCTTCAACGAGTGTATTCTTCAAGACTTGGTAATTGTTAGCGTCCTCCACCCTTGTGGTGAGGAGCTTGTCTCTTCCTTTTCCTTCAAAGGAGAGCCACAAGATAGCTGCCCACTGACTCTGGGGAACGCCTTGTACCGTGCAGGCCCTCTCCAAAGCAGTAATCCATTTGTGGATGTTGTCTCCTTGTTTAAAGGGGGGCACTATCTTACCAAGGTGTTTCGTATCGAAACTCTTTTCCCTATTGCTAGGTACATTGCTGCCACCAGTGGGGACTGCCCCACTTAACTGTTGCTCTCTTGCAAAGGCAAGCCTCTCTTTGGCCAGGGCAAGTTCTTCCCTTTCGATCCTCAGATTAGCTGCCCTTTCCTTAGCTTCGTACACTCTCCTCTGAGGGGACGTCATCCCTCTCTGAGAAGTGTTGTGAGAGCCATTGGTTCGAAGGGATCCGCCAGAGTCTCTCGACAGAGATCGGGCTCGTCCATTCCCAATGTTAAGCGGACCTGACAGTAGCGCCGGGGGTCCCCCAGTACCACTATCATGTTTGCTTAAGTTGGACCTGCTTAGTCTAGCGACTTCTACCTGTCCCTTATCTGCCTCATCCCCAGAGGGATCCTCATCCTCATCATCCTCCACATCTTCGTTCTCAGTTGCGAGGTGGATGAGGTCAGGATCGTCTCTGGTTCCCTCGAGGGGAGGCATGTCTCCTTCTGGATCAGAAGAGCTAAGAAGTTTCTCGGCCCTTCTGGCATCATAAGTCTCCAAGAGACCAATCAGAAAGGACGTTGTGGGGTTAGACCCCTGCTTGATCTTCCTGGAGTGACATAGCTGTCTTAACTCCTTGAAGCTCAGCACAGTATATCCTGAAGGGATGACCTGTGGAGGGTCAACTGACACAAGGGGAGACCCAGAGTTTCCTCCTTTGTCCGACATACTGTTTCTAGTGTGGTGTAAGTGATGCACCTACCTACACTACGTGTTTACCTACTGTTCCCTTGCTAAGAGTTGTAGCCAAGGTGTGCTAAGCCTTGAGGAGCTACAACAGCTGGTTCAGTAGAACTCAGAGTATTCTAAGCTTTAGTTATATGTACTAACAGTACTTGTGCGATCTTTCAACAAGATATTCTTAGGATACGTGTGGTAAAACAACAGCAAGCTCAAATCCCACCGCTGCCACCAATGTGAGAAGTTGGCCCGATATGCAACGTTCGCTATTCTAGCGACCGCTATGTATCGTTCCAACGACCCTTATGGTGTTTGGTTGTAAGTCAACCTATAGACCAGCTATCCTAGTAGCGTGGATACGAGCAGTCTAAGGCTAAAGACTCGAGAGGGTGCGTTAAGCCAGCTGTTTACCACACATGTACCCCTTGAACACCCAGTGAAAGGACACCACACAAGTGTTATGAAAATAAACAGTATATTTATTAAGAATCACAACAGCCCTGTACTCTTTATGAGGACAGGGTACTAAGCACAAACCAAATCTCTTAGGAAAATACTTCAAGTGCACAATTAGAACAAGTGTCCGAGGACACGGAAAGTTTAAGGTCTCGGGCGGACCCGATGAGGCAAGTCGGAAGCGAGGGACTCGGGACCCTAGAGTAAAGAGGCTATGCAGGCACCGAAATGCCGTGTTACCTAGCCACGAGGGCTGCGGCTGCACAAGTCTTACAGGCGTCGGGGTCTTCGCTGACGAGCCAGGAGCCGGAAGAAAAGGAGTTGCTGGCTGGCGACCAGTGCTGAATAGTTCGTAGAGATCCAAGCCTGGATCAGAGAGTGTTGATACCTGAAAGCAGAGGGGACCAAGTTCGTACTACTAGCCAGTAGTCAGAGGGTACCGGGAGGGCACCGGTTGGCCGTCACCTCGACCAGGTGAGTGGGCGACGCTAGGCTCTGCAGTCTCACGGACCAGGAGGCGTTGTCGGCGTCCACGGTGGAGGTGCGAGCTGTCCCACGAAGGATGATGCTGTCGGCGTCGCTGGGCCCAGGATGGGGCAACAAGCCTTGGCAAATCTCAGGGCCACGTGGTGGGCCTAAGATGGCGTCTTGAGTGGACCAGGAGGGCCCGGGGTGCTTCTCGCAAAGATGGAAGCAAGGGCCAGTCTGGAGCAACCAGACCAGCAGAGTTGATTGTCGGATGTCGTCACAAAGGGGCACAAGCCAGCGGCTAGTGACCAGACAACGTGCTGAGCAGCGAGCAGAAGGGCCCCACGCAGATCGTGGAGATGCTGGGAGACTGTACTTCGGTGCTGGAGCGGCTCAGGGTCGGGGCTTCTCGGACCCCAGAGCACTCACCAGAGAGTTACCTCGATGGTCGTGCTGGTTTTAAGAGCGTGCAGGTTCTGATGATGGCCGGTCCCTCGAGGTCTCGTCGCACCCACAGATCACAGCTGAGCTGATGACGTGGGTAGAGGTCAGAGGTGCCAGGGAAGCCGGTTCTCGTCGAGCTGGGCCGTCGGATTCCTTGAGGAAGGACTTACAGCAAACCGCAGAGTTCTTAGATGGTGCCCGCTGATGCAGGGTGACTACTCCTTAGTCACAAGGGAGAAATCTTGAGAAGAGTCTTGAATGTCCTTTCGTAGAAAGTAGTTCTTGAATCAAAGATGATCTAATTTGGAAGGGTCCCCGCTCCGGTCTTTATCCTAAAGAAAGGGGTGGGTACATGACTAGGTCCTGCCCTAAGGGTGGGACAAGGAAGGGGGGTAGTTACACCCCTCTCCCCTGCCGGACTTTCCCCAGGCCAGGGCTGTCGCCCCTGGAACTGGTTCTAACCGGCAGATGCGTAGTGAGCACCGGGGTGCCACTCCGCAGTCACCTTCTCGCAAAAGCCCTACCTACCCAGAATACACAAACCCTGTCTGGGACGGTGCGAACACCGCCCTCGACAGGAAACCCTTTGTCCGAGCGCCCCTCGCTGGAAGGACTCCCAGCAGCAGGAGGTCAGACTCGTGTCTGTGGTGGCAGCATCCATTTTGTGGAGCTGAGGCTTCAGTTAACTTTAACCGGGGTTCACAGTTACGTACATGTCGTGTCCCTCTAGAAGGGTGGAATGCTAACCTCATCGCCAGAATTGGTGAGAGGGCAGCACCCCGATTCGTATGACACCTTACTCGACATGCCTTGATAACGCGACACCGGAGTTACCGATATGGTACGCGTTATCATGGAACAGCCATTGGGTCTTGATTCCGCAAGCTGCAACCGGGCTCGGCTCGGGCCTGAACCTAGCTCACACGAGCCCACGCACTCTGCCTTCAGGATTGTTAAGGCCTGCCATAGGAGTGACTGATAGGAACTCGGGTGTCCATTGTATGGTTAGATATAGGGCTACTATACCTAAAGCGAAAGGTGATTACACGTCTTCGCCCCAGCTGTCGTGCAGCCAGTTGTGTCAAATTTAGGAGGCCAGCCAAGGGTGGCATAATACATGCTTCAGCCCCTGGCGGCCCTGGGTACACCTATGCCCTGCGTTACGGGGTCTGATAAGGTGGCCCAGTACCAATTGGTAAATGCACCTAGGGTACATATCGTAATTTAGAAAGAGAACAGCCAGGCTGTGGGTCTGATTAGCAGGCCCACAGCCAGAGAAAGTCGTAAACCAGTGAAACAAAAGCAAAAAATCTGGGTGATCATAGGATTGCAGACCCTACTCTCCTACACTCTGTACTTACAGCCGAACCCAAATTCATATGGTCACCTCACTCAACCTGAAGTCACTCCTTTTACCCTACTCTCACACTGTTGCATTGCTCTCCATGCAGCCACATGGGCACTCTTGTCACCCACACAGTGCAGAAGGTTAAAGTACCTGGTACATAGAAGATGTACCATTCACATCACAGAAGTGAGTGTGAGTAAACTATGAGTATTTTGTCAGACGGGTGCTATAGTGAGATGAGGTGTATTGTTGGTGAGTGGTAGTGAGGGAATTCATGGAGAAGGTGGAAAGACTGTTGCACCGTGTGCGACCAGTGCTAGGGCCAGCCCTGGCTGAGAGTGTTAAACCCCCCCGAAGTTTGGGTCTAGTGGATCCCCTGCTTCTGCCTATTATTATTTACATTTGTAGTGCGCTACTGTTACCAAAAGGTGTCCTGGGGCTAATAACCATCTGCCTACAATGTGAGAGAGGGATCCGGGGTTGGGAGAGGAGAGAAGAGAGGGATGGACGGAAGGGGTGAGAGAAAAGGGGCATGGGTAAACTGCTTAACTCTGCACAAGACCACCAGGGTTTGAAGGGACCCTTGCTGCTCCCGGCCATGGCCAGGTGAGCTTCTAATGTGGCAGCGCGTATTCCTGCGGAGTGGGAGGCGCTTCACAAAGGTTGACTAGACATCTTTCTGATGTTAATTGCTGTATTTTGGTTATAAACTGGTACTGATGGGGTGAAATCTTTCCTCAGTGTTACCGTGTTTAAAAAATTTCAAAATAATAAAGCAATGCTATCCCAAAATATGCAGCATCACAGAACATTATTTAAATTTTCTACTCACACAATTTAGTCAAGCCTGTCGCATAATTTGGTACTCACCTGCCTCATAATTCCAGTAGCCCTGCCTAGAGGTTTAGAAATTTTTGTCAGGAGGGGGTCCTTACGCCTGTAAATGTTGACAGAGGCGTCTCGGCTTCCAAACGTTTGAAGACCTCTGGTTTAGGGTGACTAGACGTCCCGGATTTCCCCGGACGGTCCCGGTTTTTGGAGAAGTGTCCCTACACTTTTCTCCAAATTGAAGAAATGGCCCGGTTTTTGGGTAGTGCCTGGGTTATTTAAAGAAACGTCCCGGTTATTAAGGGAGAGTCGGGTGAACCTGCACCTTAATCACAGTGCTGTGCAGGCTCATATTTTGACCGGCCCTCTTAGAAATGGGGACAGAAGTTCAATTCATTAAACTCTCTTGCTGTGCTGCTTCGCCAAATTTAAGCAGCACTGCAGGATTTAATGCGGTGTGAATCAGGGCTGCAGAGGCCACAGGCAAGGCCTGGTCCACCAGCAGCTGGACCCTGGAGCTCTTCGCAGAACAGGAGGTAAAGCAATGTAATTTTTTTTTTTTAAGAATACAAATATACACACACACGCACACCCACACACACACGCACACCCACACACACACTTGTATAAAAGAAGCCCGAGACCTAATAGGACATTTAAACCTATTTCTATGTCTGTGCCCGTTCCGGTTTTTCATTCTGAAAAGCTGGTCTCCCTACCTTAGTTATAGCACTCTCTTTTGTTTGTCCTTAAAGGGCAGCAGCCAGAACACATTTTGTTTGAGACCAGCCAATCCTGGTGTCCTGTCCATGCTGGGAGCATTGCTGTAGGATTGACGGAGTTTGATTTTGGCCTGGGCAGATTCCGATTTTTTTTTTGCTGCACAATGCCTCATCTTGGATAAGGCTGCTCTGAGCCGGGCTCTCTCTCCTTCCGTCCTGCCAGCCAGACACAGGGTCCACAGAACCACCAAGCCCCCCAGCAACTGGGGCAGCGACTCCACTCTGTTTCCTACTGTCATCACCGACTCTGGCCAGGAAGAATAAGTCGGTGAATAGTGCAAGTATTTTTCTATGGACAGATCTGCCGACTTTGAAACTGGGTAATCAGGTTTCAGTCCTGACATCAGCTCGACATCCTGTGGTTTAAAGCAAATCACTTAATCTCCATATGCCTAAAAAAGCATATTCTGCCCCTTCTGTGATATTGTAGCTAGTGTTGATGAATCTAACATTTTGTAATGTTTTAACCTTTACTCATGTAACCAAGGGCTCCGGTACATGTGCGCAGAGTACACACTATAAAAAACTGCAAAAAGAAAAACATAGAAAGGCTGTTCAAAGCACTGGTTGTAACCTGCATAGCCGTATCATTTCCTCCCTATTTCCAGCGACACCACTATGAGAACAAAGGGCTCCAGGTTCCCTGTGGTGGCCTGCAGGCTAATCAATCCCCTGCTAGTGCCTTCATTCACTGATTACTAGCAGCAGTTGCATAGCAGGGGTGACATTATGCAAATATGGACCCTCTAGCTACATTTGGGTGGTGAAAAGCATTGACAATCGGAATGCTGATCGGCTCATACAACTCTAGGCCTCGGTGTCACTACACATGCTATCCCATTGACCACATCTGTGCGTAGGTTGTATCCCCACTGCCTTACAACGGGTAAAGGGAACTACTCAGTTATTGCGGAGTTCCTGTACATAGGTAGGATGATGAATACCATAGGCTTACATTCCATTTGTTTCGCCGAAGGAGTTTGTCCTTCTTTGCTCTCTTTCATGGACACTTTTGGCAATAAGGTTGAGGTCCATTTCGCTTACTCCGTGTGTAAGAAGTTGGCCTGGCATATGCTGTCCACTATTCGAGTGGGCACCTTGCACCAGTCCAAACAACCCTTATTGATGATAGGTTTAAGACAACCTTTATTGAAAGCTATCCTAGTGGTAGCTATGGAGAACAACCTTCAGGCTAAGTCTTGAAGGAGTGTAAAGCAGCTTGGTTTACCAGATTTAAACATTTTGAATGTCTAAATGAAAAGAGAACCACATAAGGTATATATATAAAATGTATGTATTTATTTCTGAACACTCTCTAGTAATCTCTTTATGAGATTACAGGGCAAAGTACACAATTAAAACTGCAATCGAACTTCAGTAAATAGCACAATATACACTGTGCCCCGGGGGGGGGGGGGGGGGGACCAAACCATATACTAAGTAAGTGGTATAAGAACCATGACTTGACTAGACACAACAAGCAGTCCTGAGCATACAAGGATGAGGAAAACAATTGATATATATAGATCACAATGGAGTTCTATATGGTTCAGTATTCCTAGACCAGCCGGCTAGGGAATATTTATTGGTTCAATAAGTTTAAGATCTCAAGAGTACAGCAATTAACCCAAGAAATAAGGGTTAAATTAAGACACAGTCCTGTGCCATGCAAGGAGGAGAAGGTAAGAGAATAAAGGTAAGAGAGGAAAAATTATCAGGCAAACAGAGTGAGCTTGCAGGTCACTGATATTAGTTATACATTAGCAGTGTATCCTGGAGTCATTCATACAAACAATAGTATTGAGGAAGTACATGTATGAATTACTCTATGGTCGACGTTTCGATCCCCAGCTCAGGTATCACGGGATCATCATCAGGACAAGAAAAATAGTTTTGCCTGAACAAAGTTATTTACAACACCCAGTCGGTTGTTTGAAGAGGGATTAACTTCAGATGGGAAGGTCCTTTCTGGGTACCACACGCGATTCGTTCTCAGCGGGTGAACCGCTCCTTGGGATGCGGTTGGGTTGAGGATTCTGTTTGGGCGCTGGTTATAATATAAGAGTGAAGCCCAACCTTTTGGATTGCGAGATAATGCAACACCAAAATAGCGGGTCTTGCAATTGGTCACTCAGGGACATCTGATCCCATGCGCTTATCTCGCGTCGTTGGTGAGAAGTAATGGTGATTTAGAGAAGTCCGTTTCAGTATCTATGACTGCAATATGGTAAAACTAGTCGGAGCGCAAGTTTTCTCGCTAGCCTCGGTAGCCTTCGAGGCAGGATCGCCGTCCTCCAGCGTCTTAGGAGATCGCCGTGTGAGGGGGTGCGGCCAGACGAATAACTGGTCCGCGTTGGGAGCAAACAAGTCTCCGAAGGCGCCGGTCACTGGAGCTGCTCTCACTGGAACGCTCCACGGCGATCTCCTAAGACGCTGGAGGACGGCGATCCTGCCTCGAAGGCTACCAAGGCTAGCGAGAAAACTGGGGATCGAAACGTCGACCATAGAGTAATTCATACATGTACTTCCTCAATACTATTGTTTGTATGAATGACTCCAGGATACACTGCTAATGTATAACTAATATCAGTGACCTGCAAGCTCACTCTGTTTGCCTGATAATTTTTCCTCTCTTACCTTTATTCTCTTACCTTCTCCTCCTTGCATGGCACAGGACTGTGTCCCAATTTAACCCTTATTTCTTGGGTTAATTGCTGTACTCTTGAGATCTTAAACTTATTGAACCAATAAATATTCCCTGGCCGGCTGGTCTAGGAATACTGAACCATATAGAACTCCATTGTGATCTATATATATCAATTGTTTTCCTCATCCTTGTATGCTCAGGACCGCTTGTTGTTTTGATAAATACTTGTCACCCATGGTCCCGAGCGATCTAATGGGTTCCCCTTGTCCCTTCTTGATGGATTGACTAGACACAAGGCGTAGAGCCTGTAGAATCGCTGGGACCACAAGGAACCACCCAAGGTAGTAACACAGGGGACCGACTGGGGACGTGTGCAGTGTGAGAACACAGCCGCGAATCGCCGTTATCTTCTATGGGGGAAGTCACGGTTGGAATTTTAAAGATTAAGGACACTTAGGAGAGGACTTTGAGCAATCCACTTTAGACTTAATGGGTTCTAGGGCCAACATCCAGGGGAGCACCGGAGTACTCAAGTTACCTCACCCAGGGAAGCTGGGTGCATAGGTGTCTTTTGGTGTTGGGAATCGTCGTTGATTTCAATGGTGATCTGCTACAAAGTGCTGCTGCCGTCGAGAAGAAAAGTGTCCGGTGTGATCCAAGCCTGGATCGAAGATGTGAGGAACCTGAAAGCAGAGGGTCAGAGTCTGGGTGACTTGCCAGTGACCAGGTGCACGGTAGACGAATGCCCACCAATGTCAGGTGATTCAGGTGTGAAGAGGTGAAGCTTGACTCTGCAGCCTCGAGGACCAGGAGGCATCGACGGCGACGAGGAGTTGGATTCAAGCAGTCCAACGAAGGATGTCGAGTGCTGCGGTGTCGGTGCCCGGATTGGCCCCAACAAGCCTTGGAAACAACAACCCACGCAGGAAGAGAAAAGATGCTTCCGTGCGGACCAGCAAGGTCCGGGGTACTCACCAAGTGGTGGAGAGTCAGGGCACGTCTGGAGCAACCAGGTAAACCCAAGGAAAGTCAAAGTTGCCTTCTCAGGGACCCACCAGTCAAGGGACCAGGGATCGCAAAGTTACCTCATGCGAAAACACAAAGGGCCGGCTCACCGAACACTCGTGGAGTTTAGGCCAGCAATCTTCGGTAAAAAAGGTGCTCGGGGTCTGGGCTACAAGTAACCCAATGCCCAGCATCAAGGAACGTCGAGAAGCTGATGCACTTGCAAATGTGCACGGTGTCCAGGGGTTCCGGTTCCACGGTCCTCACGAGGGCTGCGGTTCTCAGCTTTGCTAGGGACTCTGGTCGGCCTCAGAGAAGTCTGAAAATCCACCTCCTGTGTTGAAAATACTTCAGAGTCTGGCGGGAGCTTCGGAGATGCAAACCGGTCAGATGCGTCTTTGGTGCCTGCCATGCAGGGGAGTAACTCCTTTACTCCAAGGGAGATTCTTCAGTCATCCAGCATTGTGCAGATCGTCAAAGTTCCAGGATTCAGTATCAGAGTTTCATCCAGGTGTAATCTAAAGTCCTGTAGCCAGGGGTTCCTTTCTTATACCCAAGGAAGGGGTTGGAGATACTCTGGGGACCCACCTAGGGGAGGTTCAGGAAAGAGGGGTGGCTACACCCATTTCCTTTGTCCAGTTTCGAGCCAGAGCAGTGGCTGGTAGCCCCTGCAACCGGTTAGAACTGGGCTATGCACAGGGGCACCAAATGTGCCTCCAGTGCTGACTTCAAAGCACTCTGAGTGCACCCACCCAGCCCCAATACACTAAAGCCTGTCTGGGAGGAGGTGATACCTCCCTGTGACAGGAAACCTATTGTCCAGGCCTCCCCTACCAGAGTTTTGCCCAGCAGCAGGAGGCCAGACTCTTGTCAGTGGCTGCAGCATCCATTTTATGATGCCAGGGCTCTTTTAAACTGGTACCGGCTTTACCGGTGTGTACATATCTCTCCCTCTACAAGGGTGGAATCATACCCCTGCCGCCAGGAGTGGTGGGGGGGGTCATGATTCCAAAGTGTTTGACACCAAACACGACATGTTTCCTTGCAGCCATTCCAAAGTTAGCATTTACAGCAAGGTTAAAATGCACTTAAGAGTATATGGTCTGGCTGAATCACAGAACAGCCCTAGAGAATAGATTCCGAAGGCCTCAGAGGGGCCCTGCTCATGCATGGGTACCCTTTCACACAAAATCCAGCACCCAGCCTTCAGGATTGATAAGGCCTGCCATAGGGGTGACTGATAGGTTTTTATTTATAGTGATATAAGGAAGATATAGGGAACCTATATCTAAGTAAGGGGTGCATATACCACCTTACACAGGCTGCAGTAGCAGACCTGTGGTGTCATTTTGGAAGGCTTCCCAGGAGTCGCATAATACATGCTTCAGCCCCTGGTAGGCCTCTGGGGTACCTATGCCCTGGGTATGTAGGATACCATATACTAGGGACTTATAAGGGTACCCCAATAATCAAAGTGGAGTGTGCCTAAAGTACTTGGAATCATCTTAGAGAGGAAGCAGCTAGGCTGGGGACCTGGATAGCAGGGCCCCAGCCAGACTAAGTGGAAAAACAGTGAAACAGCAGCAAAAAGTGGGGGTAAACATAACTTTTTTTTTTTTTTTTAAATATATTTTTATTGCAGGAATTAGTAAAACGTTACAGTATCGACCAGCTTTGTATCATAGGCAGTATCAACAGTGTAAGACCCATTGGCCCCCCACCTTCAATCCCGAACACAGCCATCCGGCCCACAACCCTGGGGTCGGGCGGCGAAATACAGAGGGGGATCCGTAGGATGCTTGAGCTGGTCCGGATGATACACTGTCCGTCATCTGCTTTTCTAAACAAGCCTATAAACCCAAAGAAAAGGAAAGAAAACCCCCACCCACAAAGAACTACTAAGCAAAGAAACCCCACCCCACCCCACCACCAGCGCCAGGGAGCTACCTATACAGGATCTGCCTTGGGACCCACGGGGAAAGCAATAGGACCATCAGTACAATCGTTTACTGGGACTCGGGGCGAGTCGCTCCTTCACTTTCCGAGTCGCTGGGGGCACAATAATCCCTGAGGGCCTGAACCAACATTTCCCATTCCAGCGCGGCCTCCTGCACCTTCTCATTACGCTGCCTCCAAGCTAGTTGATATCTCAGCGCGCTCTCCCCCTCCGCCCATTTCAAAAGCTCACTGTGCCATCTGCTGCCTGTCGGACCAACCCGTGCCTTCCAGTTCCTGGTCACCTCTCGCTTAGCCAGGAGGAGCCCTAGGTCGATGAATTTACTAGAAATTTTATGTCTGGGGGTATGGGGGAACCAGTGCAGGAGCCCCACCGCCGCATCGAATGACAAGGCTCTCCCCGTCACCTCCTCCAGGGTCGTCTCTACTTCCCGCCAGTAAGACGACAGACCTGGACAGGCCCATAACATATGTAGGAGGTCCGCTTCCGG
The DNA here is from genome assembly GCF_964263255.1 of Lissotriton vulgaris. Classification (NCBI taxonomy): domain Eukaryota; kingdom Metazoa; phylum Chordata; class Amphibia; order Caudata; family Salamandridae; genus Lissotriton; species Lissotriton vulgaris. The sequence continues at coordinate 635,753,864 of NC_141695.1, forward strand.
AGCCGGACATCTAGGGCATGCCGCCGAATTCGTGGCAAAATATCGCCGGATTTTCACCGGGGTTAGGTACGCTCTATGGAGAACGTAATAGTGTACCAGCTGGAAACGGGCGTTGCGAGTGCCCTTCCAGGCTCGTCTCACCAACTGGGACCAAGTCGTCTCCGGGATCTCCCTACCAATGTCCTCCTCCCAACGGTTTCTGAGAGTGGTGAGAGGAGCTAACCCTTCGTTAATCAACCTGCCGTAGAGGCAAGTGACCGCCTTCACCGTGCCCGCCGACATCATCACGTACTGGCACACCTGAGATAAGGGGGGTTCCTCCTGCCCGTTCTTCCAGTGTGCCTGGATCGCTCTCATAATGGCCGAGTGTAGCAGAAAGTCACCACGGGGGATCTCGAAGCGGTCAATAAGATCTTGAAAGGACAAGAGCGCTCCGTCCTCGTATAAATCCCCAACCAGCTGTAAACCGGCATCCTCCCAGGCCGCCAAGCGCGACCAATCCCCTCCATGGGGGAGGGCCGTCAACATACCCAACGGTATTTCAGGCGCGTACGGGATCCTCAGTTGGCCCCGGGCGTGGGCCCGGTTCCAACACAGGCGGATAGTCCGCTCCTCCATCGACAAGTCCCGAAGGGCCAATCGCTGTCGCAGCACTATAAAGGATAGAACATGCCTGGCCATGCCCGTTCCCCTCCCGTCTTCCGGGCCCCGGAATTCCCTGGCGACCTCCTGGGTGAAGGTCTGGAGCTGCGCCGCCAGATAATACTTTTCAAAATCCGGCACCGCGAGCCCCCCCTCGTCTTTCGGTCTCATCAGGGTCTTGAGGGCCACCCGCCGGCGGCCCGATCCCCAGAGGAATCCGACCACCATGGAGCGTAGCAGTCGAAACGTGGCCGGTGGGACCCAGATCGGTAGAGTCCGGAAATAGTACAATAGCCGGGGAAGCGCCACCATTTTAAGCAGGGCGATCCGTCCCGCCACCGAAAGCGGCAGCGTGGCCCAAAAGGCCATGCAGCCTCGGAGTGCCCGAATGCTGCGGGCAATGTTCCCATCTAGGAGGTCAGGTTGGTCGTGATAAACAAACACCCCGAGGTACTTAAAGCAGTCGGGTTCCCACCTAATCTCCCTACTCAGGGCAGGGGCAGGAGTGCCCCTGCGTACCGGAAAAAGACAGGTCTTGGGCCAATTCACACGGAGACCCGAGACCTCCCCGAACTCTGTAAGCGCCTCCGCCGCTCCACGTAAAGCGTCGATCGGGTCCTCCAGGAAGAGCAACAGGTCGTCCGCATATAGTGAAAAATAATGCGGGCCCGCAGGCGTCCACAAGCCCGTATAATGGGCTCCCGATCGAAGGTGCAGCGCGAGTGGCTCCACCGCCAGCGCAAAGAGAAGTGGGGACAGTGAACATCCCTGCCGCGTGCCTCGTTCTACCGGATACCGCGAGGAGATCAGCGGTCCCGCCCGGACCCTGGCCGACGCGGAGGCATATAGAACCGTGGTCCACCTAACAAAGCCCTCCCCGAGGCCGAATCTCCGCAGTACCGTGCAGAGGTAGTCCCACTCCAGGCTATCAAAAGCCTTCTCTAAGTCCACCGACAGGACGACCGGGGACGGGGCATCCACGAATGGTTCCCCTAGCAAACGGAACAGCCTGCGGATATTCATAGTCGTGTTCCGTCGTGGGATGAAACCAGCTTGGTCCACATGTACCAGGGAACTCATGTGTCCCAGCAGCCTCGAGGCCAGGATGCTGCTCAATATTTTATAGTCCACCGTCAGCATCGATAGGGGACGGTAAGACCCCGGGTCGGACGAGTCGCGGCCTGGCTTCAGGAGAGGAACCACCAACGCCTCACACATCGAGCTCGGGAGTCGCCCCAGCCTCTTCGCCTCCCTGTAGACCACCAATAGTCGAGGGGCTAGGAGGTCAGCGTAAGCTGCATAAAACTCCACCGGCAGGCCATCTAGGCCCGGGGTCTTGTTTCTCGCCATCCGTTTGATGGCCCCACGGATCTCTCCCAGCTCAATGTCGGATCCCAGGGCTTTCGCCACTTCCTGCTCCACCGTGCGGAGCTCCAGTGGACGTAAATAATCCTCAAGTCGGTCAGGATCTCGTGCGGAGCGACTACGGTATAAACATTCGTAATAATGCCGGAAGCAGCTAAGAATCTCCGGTTGGGTGTGCACCTCGGTGCCGTCCGCCTGTCGCATACTTGTCGTCGATTGGGATTGGCGCGTAGGGTTCGCCAACCACGCCAACAACGCGCTCGATCTGTCCCCCTCTGCGATGGACCGGACCGTGTAGGCCTTATAGTCAAAACAGCGGAGCCGTTCGACCTCTGCCGCCACCTTCTCCCTCGCCTCCGCCGTTGGTACTTGCAATTCCGGGTGCCCGGGGCGCCGAAGTTCAAGCTCGCGGAGTTTCCGATCCGCTGCATCTAAGTCAGCCAGGATAACCCGCCTCATGCCCACCTTTTTAGAGATACAGTAACCCCTCACCACTACCTTAAAAGTATCCCACTCTAACGCTCTGGTACTCGCGGTGCCGCCGTTGGACGCAAAAAATTCCACCACCTTGTCCCCCAGGTCCGCCCTGAAAACACTGTCCTCAAGGGTCTCGGGTTGCAGCTTCCAGGTGGGCACCGCCGGCCTCCCGGGGAACCAGCGAAGGTCCAGCAGGAGGGGGTTATGGTCCGAGATGGTCCTGGATAAGTACTCGGATCGGACCGCCGCCGAGACCAGTTCGGGCGACCCCAGAAAGCCATCTAGTCTGACATGTAACTCATGAAGGCTCGAGAAATACGAATAATCCCGAGCTGCGGGGTGATGCGCTCTCAAGATGTCCGTCAAACCCCAGCGAGTCTGCCAATCCTGACGACCCTTAGCTGTGCGACGAACCGGAGAATCGGGAAGCGGTGGATGCGAGCGATCAATGTCCACGTCCACTACGGAATTGAAGTCTCCGCCAAGCAGAAGGGGCCCGGAGAAGAAGTGGGCCAACGAGCCCGACAACCCGGAAAGGAAGGCAGTCTGGTCCATGTTAGGAGCATACACACAGCAAACGTTCAAGTCCCTCCCTCCCAGTGTTCCCGAGATGGCCACATACCGCCCCTCCGGATCTACCACTGTTCTCGTGACCTGGAAGGGGACCCCCGCCCTGATCCATATTAGCGCCCCTCTAGCATAAGCGGAGTACGAGGTGGAAAAGACCTGCCCCCGCCATCTACGCTGTAGCGCCGCCCCTTCCGCCTTGTTCAGATGAGTTTCCTGCAGCAGCGCCATTTGCACTCCCCTACGCACTAAATAAGCGTGGACCTTGTGGCGCCTGGACATAGTATGAAGCCCCCTTACGTTCCAAGTGACACATTTAAAATTAGCAACATCAGCCATTGTCCCATAATGTTCTCGCACAGTCTCCCCATCCGGGTCCCCACAAAAAAAAGACATCATTCCTCCCAGCACTGATGGCGGCCATTTCCCCCAACCAAAACCAAACCCCCCAAGAACGAACCAAACCCTCACCCACCCACCCCAGAACAGGACCCAAACTATACCATCCAGATCCCATCCAAACCTCGCCTTCCAGCAACCCAATAACCCCAACTAATCCCACGGTCGCCACCGTGGGAAGGCCTTAAGGGCCAGGTGCGGGCTGGGCGGAGGCAGTGGGCCCTCGACGCTTAGGCCACCAGGACCATTGCAAGCCCTAAACAGTGTCGACAACCTCTCCCGTGGCAGAAACAGGGGCACCCCCCCCCCCTCGTTGTCAGCAACTTATGGACGGCAACCGCCTCCCCCCTGCCGGGCCCCCACCCAAAATAAGGCAGCAAACCCCGTTACCCTTGTCCATCCAAAAGGTCCTCCACCGATTTCGGTGTGATCACCGGTGTATGGGCACTATCAGTTACTGAGTCCTCCGAGTCCGATGGTGCCACCTCTTCACCCAGGTTTTCCTCCTCCTCGATAGCTTCGTCCCGTGCACCCGACAACTCCGACAACACTTCCAGCACTCCCCTCCGTTCCGACGACGTCTCTGCAGTGGAGGGCCCTCCCGTGCGGCCGCGGCGATTCCTGATCCTCCTGGATCGCCGCCTCTGTTCCGGCTCATCTGCCTGTTGGGACGAGGAGCCGAAACCATCTTTCCCTGCTCTATAGAGCTCGAGCCAGGCACAGACATCCTCCGGGGTGTCGAAGAACTGAGTTTTGTCGTCGATTATGATGCGGAGCCTTGCAGGGTAGAGAAGCGAGTACTGGATGCCCTCACTCCTGAGCTCGCGCTTGACCGCCAGGAAGGAGAAACGCTTACGTTGAGTCTCGTAGGTGTAATCCGGAAAGATGTTCACCTGACTGTTCGCTAATTTGAATGGACCATTACGCCTGGCGGCATTAAGGATTAAATCCCTGTCCCGAAAGTGCAACAGTCGTGCCACCACCGGCCTCGGGGGGCGTCCCTGTCGCGGCGGCCGCGCCGGGACTCTGTGGGCACGCTCCAGAGTGTAGAAGGAGGATAGCCCCTCCGGAGCCACCGTGTCGCGGAGCCAGGCCTCCAAGTATGTCACCATGCCGCCATCTTCGATTTTTTCCGGGAGGCCCACGGCACGAATGTTGTTCCGCCTGTTGCGGCCTTCCGTATCCTCCGCTCTCTGCTCCAGGGACGCAATTCGGGACAGGGCATCCTTCATCGTCGCAGCCAAGGTTCGCTGCGCCGGCTCCAGGGCTTTCACCGAGCTCTCCACTTCTTTGACCCGGTCCGAAAGTTTGCCATGGTCCGCTCTGAGGAGACCTAGGCTCGTCGCCACCTGGGCAATGTCTTGTTGGAGGGCCGATCTCGTGGTCGTTATCGCCTCTAGGACGCGGTCGAACTGCCGTTGCATCGACGCGCCATCAGAACTCTTTGGGTCCCCAAGCTCTTCTTTGTCCTGGGCTTCCGAGTCCGAGGCGGTCGGGGTGGGCCCCTTGGCTCCTCTAGGTTTCCCCATGTCGCCGGGGGCACTCCGTGAAGGTCCCGGGGTAGGCGTCTCCGGGCGCAGATGTCGACCACGACCCTCCCGGCTACTGGTCCTCAGATCGAATACAGGAGATCTCCGTCTCCAGGGCTTGTGGAGACTTCTCCGCTTCGACTCACGCCACCGCCACGGCGTCCGAGGGCACCGACGAGGGGGCGGAGACAGCCGTCGCCGTGCCAAGCAGGCCCGCTCACCCGCTAGAGATCCAGGGTGAGGGTCTCCAACTCCACTGGACGATGTGTAGCGCCAAGGTGTCGCGCCTCCCATGGAAGTGGGCTGGCCGGGAAGACGTAGCTAGGTGCGGAGTCGCGAGACGGGCCACCGCCCGGATCACAGGGCGTCCGCTCCCGGGGTCCTCTACAACGTGGGCATCCGCCCGGCCACCCAACCGAGTGCAAAGTCGTCGTGAAAAATCCGATCCAATAGGCAGCCAGTGCACAGAGCAGTCGAGGATGGCGAAGTCGGGCGCAAGTCGCCGCTCGCGACGCTCCTCCAAGTCAGTGGGTCCGGCCAGGGGGACAAAGAAGTCCGGGCGCCATATTGGGTCGCACTCCGCGACTCCGCAAACTTCGGTTGTACTCCGGAGCAACCCTCGTTCGAGCCCCACCAAGGGCCCCGGCAGGTCTCCGTCGGTCCGCTCAGCCGAATGCGGGGTCTGGGGTGCCCCGCAGCCTCCGATTTACAGGATAAATCCGGGCTCAGTCCCGGAGCCGAGCTCTCAGGCGACCATCGCCATCGGCGCCCAAGCCACGCCCTCGGGGGTAAACATAACACGCAGATTCTACTCTCCTACAGCGTGTGCCTGAGTTGGTCCTAAATGCGATACAGAATTAATATTGGGGGAGGAGGTGGCATAAGTGGAGGCTGTGTGCTTGATCAGATTTTTGTTTTACGTTACAGATTGTTAAATGGCTGTTTTCTATCAATACATTTAATGTCTTCTTGTTAGACTTGCTCACGCACAGGAAGCTTTTCTTTATTCCATTGAGAATGGCTTTGGCTGCCCCAGGTGTTTCTTGGTGTTCCAAGTTCATGTGCTTCACTTTGATGCAATGGGTGAGCGAAACGTGGTGCTTGTGCTTCCCGCTATTCCACAATTTTCTCTGGCTCCTGGTTTTTGACGATACACTGGCATTGTGCCAGACAGTCCTTTACTGGAAAGATGGATCCTGGTGCTGAATGATGGGCGGATGAGACCTTCCTCCTACCCCTCACTCTGGGCATGTCCAGGGTCGTAGTTACCAATGGTACCACACCAGGGATGTGAGTGGCGCACTGAGCTCCAATTATAGCTATCATTTACTTTTACTAAAACAGGGCCTAGAGTACCTATTTTCGTCTTTGCATTAGGACTCATGAGGCTGTTGCTACACCACTGCTAAGGTCCAAAGGGCAACTTGGGGAAAACTGCATCAGAAACCCAAGAGACACCTTGTAAGGGGTCTGCATTTAGAGCATGTTGAAAAAATGAGTTGCGAAAGGCATAGTCTCGCTGATGATCCGTCCTATACGACCACTGATTAGCTCTTTCTTGGTGAACACTTTAATGTCTACACCTACCATCATGCAACATAGCACATATTAACTCCCTTCCCTGTTGCACTTTTTGCAGGCTAGCAATAGCATGGAACCCATACTGGGCACTCTGTGCCTGCAGAGATCTTCCATTTCCTCTTATTTTTCAATGTGCCCGCATGCCAGGTGTCAATTGTTTTTGTTTGACCTTCCATCTCCTCTGATTTTTCAATGTGCCTGCATGCCAGGTGTCAATTGTTTTTGTTTGATCTTCCATCTCCTCTGATTTTTCAATGTGCCTGCATGCCAGGTGTCAATTGTTTTTGTTTGTTTTTCCAGCTTTTGCTGGCATTTTTTCCTGCTCCAGCTGTAGACACCAAGTGCTTGATTACGATCTTTGCGGGCAGGGTTACTCCGTCACAAACATGACAGATATCCCATCCGCCAAATTACAATTCCGTTATATCCTATGGACCTTGTAATACGGCGAATGGGATATCCGTCACGTTTGTGACAGTGTATCCCATTCACTAAGTCTGTAATCAGGCCCCAAGTGTTCACCCTATGTGAGAAGGGTATGCCCAGACGTGGGTCCCGTGCTCACTAAGCCCCTTGAGTCAAGCTATCCTGGCTGAAGATGGCTGATAGCCAGAAACCGGTCCTAGGATGCTTGATTCCGGTCCAGGGAAGACACCGCTTGGCAGGTCGGGCAGGACTGTTCCCATGAGGCACTGGGTCAAGACTGATTTGCATATGGCCATGTCTGAACTGGGGTGGCTTGGTGAGCAAAATAACGATGGATTAAACCCAGATCTGTGACTGGGGGTGAATGTTTTGCCATTGTGCAACATTCTGTCCATCATCTTGTGTGTTTTGCTTTTCTCCCTATGGGGGAAGGGTATGCCCAGACGTGGGTTCCGTGCTCACTAAGCTCCTGGAGGCAAGCTATCCTGGGTCAAGACTGATTTGCATATGGCCATGTCTGAACTGGGGTGGCTTGGTTGAGGTTCTGTAGCGATCCGAACCCGTGTTTTCGGTATCGTAGTACTGACACGATTTTGGTACCAGTGAACCGTAAATGATCCATTTAGTATGTGGCAGTGTTTTCGCTGTGCTACAAGCACGGATTCACTGAGAAACAGGGCATTCTGTTGAGAACACACGGCATCCATTTTAGATACGGCGTCCATCTTGTTTCTTGCCCTCACATACTCAATGAACGAACGTTGACCCCGGCTGAATCACCTTGTTAGGGATACGTAGGCTTTAGTTCAAGAAAGCTGATGCTGCGTGACTTGGCAGAAGCTGCCTCCCTTTCAGTGAGGCCAGTCCTGCTATACTGGTTCTCGTGTTCATTGGCCTGATTACGATTAGGAGGCCGAAGACAGTAGCCATGCCCGTTTTATGACCCTCAAGCATTTCTTATCCTGCTTTTCTATCTTCTACACCTGGCTCTGCTCCTTTCCTTCTGGGCTTTTACTATGGGGAGGAAACATTTTTTACGATGAGGCGGATCGATCTATGAATAGAAAACTGACATGAAGACTTGATCGAATACTGGAAACTTGCAAATAATTATTGTTTGGTATATGTTTATTGTTTGTTTGGGATACCGGGCTAGGCATGAAAGATATTTTAACAATGTTGCCTAAAGTCATTTTCCATGTATATAAGGAGCGACCCACTTTGTACAATTTGAACAGTCTCCTAGAATCTGCCTTTGTGTGGTTCCTGTGACTTCTGTATCCCTGCAGTAAATAAACCTTGGTCACTGGCGCCCCCATCGAGAAGCCCGTGTCTCTGTTTATTTGTGCACCGAGACAGGAAGGAACTCAGGGATCTTTGGGTGTGTTTCCCTGACACCTCTGGACATTAGACAAATAGTCCAGAACCTCATTTGGCGACCAACGTGGGGCGACGTCAACTGGTACCGGTCCATACCTGAAGATTTCGAGGAGCTTCGTGTGAGATTCCGGAGGGAGGTACCCCGCTTCATCGATCCCTGCATGTCGTAAAAGTGGCCCGACGATCTCTTCCACGAGGGTTCCCGTTCCCAGACGTCTACAGAGGACCGCTGCCCTGACTGTCGCCCTGTCTTGGACCTGAGGTGCAGACCTTAGTACGGCGAGACGTAGACGGGTTCTCCTTGGTGACGTCTTCGACATTTCAGTTAAGTAGTAAGTGGGTTACACCCAGTTTGGTTGCTCTTGGTTGCTCTTGGTTGCTCTTGTAAGGATCTATCATTGGTTGCTCTTGTACGGATAATCCTTTTGTTTTCTGGATACGCTTGTTTTGGGTTTGTAGATTATCACCGGTTGCTCTTGTCAAAATAATCTTTGGTTTTTGGTATTTGTTCATTTGGATACTCGTGGTAGGCCTAAGTTCTTTGCGCATTTGGTTAGAATTTTGTCCTTAGTTTGCAATGGCTAGCCGTAGTAATTGTTTCCTGTCCTGGTTAAGTTGCAACAGGGATTCCCGGTTGGAGGACTCGTGTCCGGTTCCTCCGATTGGAACTCCAACGTATGAGCTCTACTGTAAACATGGTGTGGGTCCTATCACTTATAATGAAGTGTGGGTCCGATACACCAGGAAAGATGGTGTCCTTAGTTGGCCACCACATGGTAGCTTCGAAACTGAAATTGTAGATAATCTGGAAGTGAAATTATTTAAGAAGAAAGCCCAGCCGGCAATGTTTGATTCTTTACGTTTTTGGCGTAAGGAAGCCAGACAGAGAGAAATAAGAAAAATAAAAAAGGAACAGAAAGAGAAAGAGTTGACTTTAATGCAGTCTGCTAGGCAGTTGCATGTCAACGAAACTGAAAAAGCGATAGAGGTAGCGAATAGAGAGCATAATCTGGCGATTGACAAGTGCTACCCTGCCTTGCCATCGTGTCCTGCTAAGCCAGTAGAGGACCCTGAAAAGGATCCCCTGTTGTCTTATCTTTTGAGATCACCTCCACCGTATGCACAGGGTGTTACGGCACCTCAGTTGCCACCTGTTGTACAACCGGCTGTGGGTCAGCCTGGAATAGTTGTTCCTCCTCTTTTGATTCAAGCTCCTGTCCTTCCTGTGGTTAATGTTCCTCCGACACCCCCTCTTCCTGGGTTGCCTATTCCGCCTGTGCCTGTCGCTTTGCAAACTGCTTTGCCTACTACTCCTACCCTTACAACTTCATCTGCTACAGCTTCCTTGTCCCTGACCTCTGTAAACATTTTGACTCCGCTTTCTGTTCGTCAGAAAATAACTGACTCTGTAACTAATATTTTAACTCCTTTTAACAGGTCTTTAATTAAGACCCCCGTTTCTAACTCTACACAGAGACGTAGTCAGCTTCCTGGTCCCCAGGAACGAGAAATGCTAGATTCGACAGCTCTTAGGTGGGTTTCGAAAGCTGTGAAATATGATGCACAAAGAGTGTTGGATACGTTTATGCAATGGAATGAACCAACTCAGCGATACGTATTTGATGTGATGTGTTCCCTTTAGCGTGAGGAATGGGATGATGATGACTTGGATTCAGTTCCCGCTGATTTGATACATACTCAGCGAAGGTTCGCTGCAGGAATGATAGTAGGTCCGGACGTAAAGGAAGCGATAGAACTGATTTTAGCATACAGGTCTGATTCTCCTCTTCGATCATCAAGGGACTCAGATGGTTCTCCGATTGCTAGGAAGAAGCGAGGTCAGTATCCGATGAGGGAAGTTCCGCCGATATGGCGCGAAGCAGTTCAAGCTAATGCGAATCTGGGTATTCAAGCTGCCCCAGCACAGTTTCAGAGAGTGTGGATACACATTCCGTGGAAACGGGCTGAAGTGTTAGCAGTAAAACAGGCATTGCCAGACCCGCGTAAGAATCCTGCTGGCTATTATAAAGAGTTGACCCAGACAGTTCAAGCTTGTGTCATGAATTTGGCAGCCATTGAGATGCTATTTGGCAATGTAGTACCACAGCCTATTTGGGCCAAAATTCGCCATGAGGATCATCAAGTTGCCTTAGGAGGTGATTGGCCAGCTATTGTAGCGGCAGATGCACAACAAATTGGTGGTGCTAAACCTGAGCCCCTGATTGCTGCTTTGCCTGGCAGAATAATCGATTTGATGAAAACTTTGATGCCAGCGTTACTCGTCAACTGGGATAAATTATCAGCATGCAAGCAAAAGATTTGAAGAGACTTTCGTAGACCATAGTGGTCAAGATATGAGTACTGAGGGAGGCCAGAGATTGTTTGTCGACAAGTTTGTGTTTAATCTATTGCCTGAATTAAGTAATAAGTTGAAGGATTCTGAGAGTGCATGGGCGGTATCGACGACAGCACAGATACTTGCAACTCATCAGTATTATGAAAATAGAGAAAAAGAAGAGAAGGAAAAGTCAGAGAAGAAGACGAAAGACTTGAAAACTACAGTTCTTTTACAACAGGCGTATCCGCCTCGCTCGAATCAGTCAGATTCACAGCAGCGACCCCAGTTTCAGCAACAGCCACAGTTCCAGCAAGGAATGTCCCAAAGGGTTGATTATGGTATTTCACGGCAACAGGTAGCATGGAATCAGTGTGCCTATTGTAAAAAGGAGGGTCATTATAAGAATGAGTGTCCAGTTCTGCATCCACAAACTAGTGGTGTCCCAGCTCCGAGAGGCCGTGGTGATATTAGGCAAGGTCCTAGAGGCAGAGGACGCGGTGCTGTGCCTCCACAGACTGATCGTTCCTCTAATTATTTTGATCAGCAGAATGTGCCATCGGGCAGATCTCAACAATACCATGTTGAAGATTATTATGATGGTAATGGAGAAGTTCAGCAAAGTGAGTACTAGGACAGCCATAGGCAAAGAGAGGGAGTAGTATCAGTTCCAATCGACCAGAGTGGACCTTATGTCAAAGTAGCTACATCAGGTGTGATTGAACCGTTTCTGTTGGATACTGGTGCGGCTAAAAGTTCAATTATGCATGCGAAACTCCCTGGCGCACCTTTGTCTGGCTTAACAAACGTTTCGGTAGGATTCTCAGGCGCCCCTGTTCACAACCCTATTTCTGGCTCCTTGTCCATTTCTGTTGGACCATGTCATCTAGAAGCACCCCTTATTTTAACGACTGGTTGTGATGAGAATCTGCTTGGTCTAGATCTGTTAAAACGCCATGAATGCAACATTGTTTTGCTCTCCTTCAGGAGTACAGCTCACGTTGGGTAAGAGAGTGATCTCTCCAATGTATTTGTCAATGGATAAGCTCCCACCGGAGCTACGTTCTCTCCTTGATACTCTTTGGGCAACTGGTCCTAATGATGTAGGTCTTTTGGAAATTCCTCCTTATGTGCTGAGTTTGAAGGCGAATGTTTGATTTCCACGAATCCCACAGTATCGGATTTCAAATGAAGGTGAACGTGCGCTTTTACTGATCGTACAGGATTTGATACAGAAAGATGTGATAGAAGAAACTAGAGGAAACATATGCAACAGTCCTGTTTTGCCGATTTTGAAACGCACTGATCCTTCCAAACCTCGAGTCTACAGATTTGTGATTGACCTTAGAGAGGTTAATCAAATTGTGGTTCCGCAATTTCCTGTGGTCCCGGATATCACTGCATTACTGACATTGATTCCTGCCTCAGCTACATGGTTTTCAGTGATTGACTTGAAGAATGCTTTCTTCAGCATTCCGATAGCCGAAGAAAGTAGGGATATTTTTGGTTTCTCCTTAGGTGGTCGTAGTTTTAGATTCAAACGCGCTCCACAAGGCTATTGTGAGAGCCCTTCGATTTACAGCCAAGCATTAAAAAGTCATTTAGATACTTTTGTGCTTCCTCCTGGTGCTGCTCTCATCCAATATGTAGACGATCTCTTAGTGGCTGCTGATGACGATGAAACTTGCAAAACAGCTACAATTTCTTTGCTGCATCATTTATCAGACTTACATCACAAGGTGTCACCTTCTAAAGTGCAATATTGTTGCCAAGAAGTGACCTATTTAGGTCATCTTTTGTCAAAGGAGGGAAGAAGGTTGACCCCAGAGAGAATTAAAGCAATTTCGCAGATGACGGTACCAAGCACACAAAGAGAAGTGCGTGCGTTTTTGGGTATTACGTCATATTGCAGACAATGGATCCCAAATTTTTCTCTTATGGCAAAACCATTGGTGGCTCTGACTGGAAAAGGTGTTCCGAGTCCTTTGCCATGGTCTGATGAATGTCAGCAGAGCTTCTCTGATTTGCGTGATGCGTTGTGTTCAGCTCCTGTGTTGGGTACTCCTGACTACAGTAAGCCGTTTACACTATATGTCCATGCAAGAGAGGGTTGCGCGTTGAGTGTCTTGACGCAACAATTCGGTGACAAGCAACGACCTTGTGCGTATTTCTCATCAACATTAGATCCGGTAGCCAGAGCGTTGCCAAGTTGTTTGAGAGCTACAGCAGCAGCTGCAGTGTCTATTCGACAGCCTGCTGGATTGGTCATGAACAACATGTTAGTAGTCATGGTTCCACATGCTGTGGATACACTCATGAATCGAACGAAAACTCAGCACCTCACCACTGCTAGACTATCAGGCTATGAGCTGACGCTTTTGGCAAGTCACATTCAGATTAAGAGATGCAGCATATTGAATCCAGCAACACTATTGCCGACTACTCAGGAGTCGAGTGATTTGGAACCCCATGATTGTTGTTTCAGAACTGAGGAAGAGACAAAAGGACGGATTGATTTAAAAGATACTCCATTACTAGACCCAGATGGTATTTTGTATGTGGACGGATCTTGTTTTAAACTCCAGAATGGTGATGTGACTAGTGCGTACGCAGTTACGACTTTGAGCACGATTGTCGAGACTGCAAGAGTGAGTCACAATTCTGCCCAAGCTGCAGAATTAATTGCATGTACGAGAGCATGTGTTTTAGCTGAGGGAAAGAGAGTGAATGTGTTTACTGATAGTCAATATGCCTTTAGAGTAGCACACAGTTTTGGTCGTTTCTGGAAAGAAAGAGGTTTCTTTACGTCCCATGGGACTAAGATCCAACATGGACAATTAGTCAATGACCTGTTGGAATCTCTGACCTTACCGAAGGAAGTTGCGATTGTGAAATGCAGTGCCCATCGAAAGGTTACGGATGACGTTGGTCGTGGGAATGCGTTCGCAGATGAGGTCGCTAAGGAGACGGCCAAGAATATGATGAGTCGAATGGTGGCTGACGCATATGGAGGCCTGGAATGGGCGAGCGATTTTCGGTCCTGTCCCCGACCTGGTGATAGAGTCCGACGCCAGCCGAGCTGGTTGGGGCGCCCGTTGTGGAGAGTTTTCCACAGGCGGCGCCTGGTCGTCCGGGGAACAGGAACTTCATATAAACTGCCTGGAACTGTTGGCCAGGTCCTTCGTGGCTCGCTGCTGGACCAAGGACACGGTTCGGTCCTGCGTCTTGCTTCGCATGGACAATATCTCGGCTGTACGCTACGTCAACGATTTAGGAGGTCCTCGTTCCAAGGCTCTTTCGGATTTGGCGAAAGATTTTTGGAATTACTGCCTGGAACATCAGGTTTCAGTGACGGCGGAGTATTTGCCGGGTCAAGACAACCAGGTGGCGGACTGGCACTCTCAACATCTGCGAGACTCCAGCCAGTGGAAACTGGACCCACAAGTGTTCAGGTGACTGAGCAGCACCTAGGGCCCATTCTCCGTGGACCTTTTTGCGTCCCGCCTGGACTTCCAGCTCCCTCGTTTCTTCAGCTGGAGACCGGATCCCAAGGCGGAAGCCACGGATGCTTCTCTCCAAGATTGGAGCGGGGAGAGGTCTTACGGCTTTTCCCCATTCTCAATGATACTGAGGGCGGCGGCCCATCTTCGCCGCCAGCAAGCGGACGTAGTCTTGATAACTCCATGGTGGAGGTCACAAGTCTGGTTTCTGGTCCTTCTGGAACTTTCTTGGGATTCTCCAATCCTACTCCCCCGGTTTCCGCGGCTTCTTCTCAGCGCGGACGGGGAACTCCATCACCTGCTCACTCAGAGCTCGCTTCACCTAATGGCATGGAGGCTTTCGGGTGACGTTGGTCGCTCCCGGGCCTTTCGAGACCAGCTGAGAGCTTCCTCTCGAAGGCCTGGCAGGCAGCACGACGAAGCGTTATCGCTCTGCCTGGAATAAATGGTCACGTTGGTGTCTTCGACGGGACCTGGATCCCGTGGTCGCAGGCGTCGTTCCTGCGTTAAATTACTTTGCGGAGTCAGCTTCGGCTGGCCTGGCCTACCGCACTATCAATGTGATGCGGTCGGCGATTTCGGCGGGCCATCAACCGGTGGCGGGAGCCCCACTTGGAGAGCATCCTTTTGTGTGTCGCTTCCTGCGAGGGGTTCGACTTTCCCTGCCTCCAGAGCCGCAATATTCGGTTCTTTGGGATGTTACCTGGTTCTCAACCTTTTTTTGTCATGGCCTCCGAATAAGTATCTGTCTTTGAAAGAGCTTTCGGCAAAGTTGGCTATGCTTCTATGTCTGGTTTCATGCAGGCGAGTGTAGGATGTGCGCGCCTTGGATGTCGCGGCGAGAGTTTTTTCCCCTGATGGGGTGATTTTCACGTTGGGGTGTCGCACGAAGTGTGTTTCAAGGACGATTTCCTACCCATACTTCGTGGACACTCCCAAGTTGTGCGTGGTACAGTGTTTGAAAGCTTATGAGGAATTAACCTTGGAACTACGTCCTCCGGGCGAACGGCAGCTGCTAATCGCGTTGCGCAAGCCGCACAAGGCTGTCTCTTCTCCCACCATTGCCAGATGGGTTCGGTGGGTAATGCAGGAAGCAGGTATTGACACGAAACAGTTCGGTGCTCATTCAGCTAGAGGGGCCATGGCCTCGAAGGCTTTTTCTTTAGGTGCCAGATTGGAGGATTTGATGCGAGCTGCAGATTGGTCTTCGGACTCCACCTTTAAAAGGTTTTATTTCAAACCGGTGATTGATATTGCTCATTTGGTGGTGAGTAAGCTTTGAACTAGCATAATCTGAAGCCTCCGGTCCTGACATAGAATCGAAATTTGCCTAGCAGTGTAACGGTAAGTTTCAATTCTATTAAGGACACGGAGGCGAGGATTATCCCTTCCGAACTTCCTGGGGAGTTTTTTCCCACCCGTACGGCACTAAGTACTTAGGTTTTCCAGATCTGTGGTTGTGACAGCTGTGCATAGTGCGTTATATGCTTTTGGTACATTGACAGATTTTCCCTTTCACTGGACAAAAATTTCTCATTTGTTTGCCCATACCCTTGTTCTGGGATAGGGCTGTTGTTGTTTGTGTATTTTTGGCTGCTGTGACTTTTGTGAATAAAACAGCGGAGAAGGTACAAAAGCATAATCCTCGCCTCCGTTACACTGTTAGGCAAACAAAACAAGCATTGATAACGCTAAAAGTCTGATGGCCTCCATCAGGACTATAGTCTTTTCCAATGTTTGTTTGGTGGTGAAATCTCACCCCAAATTTGGCCAATAGTCCAAGAATGAAACAGGAAAAAGCTTTCTCTGACTGAATTAGCATTCTGTGACCAAATTAGGTTTACATCTGAAATAATGTCTTCATTTACCCTTCTGACCAGTTTACAGCAGTAAATAATTTAGTCCCAGTGCGAACCACACTCCAAAGAATGCCCCACTGTAAAAATGCCTGCATCGCATGGTCAGACGTTTCTTACAGGAGTGGTCAAACGTAAATGACAAATGTTTAATTTAAGAAAGTGAAGCACGCTGTTATGGTATCATTGGCGTGAGTCTCCCTTCCATTTTTTTGCTGATTGCCTCCTCTTTTTGATATGTTTTGCTGGTTAGATGCTTTGGGCACTGTGCCACTGCTATTCAGTGCCACAGTGCAAGTGCTCCCTATGTAAAATTGATATATTGATTAGTGACTCCATGACTTGGTTATTTGATTTACTTGTCAGATCCTAGTACCGTGCACCATATGTGCCCAGGGCTTGTACATCAAATGCTGCTGGTGGGCTTGCAGCACTGGTTGTGCCACCCACAGAAGCAGCTTGTAAAGTGTCTCACGCCTGCCATTGCAGAGCCTGTGTGCAGTCTAGTAATGCCATGTCGACTTGGTAAGTGCACCCACTTGCCAGTCCCTAAACCTTCCCTTTTCATCATATCAGACACCCCTATGGTAAGCCCAAGGGCAGCGTGCATTGTAAGGATAAGGTAGGACATGCCCTGGTGTGTGTGGCTGTCCTAATAGTGATTTACAGCCATTTTCTTTTTTCGCTATTGCAAGGCTACCTGTTCCCTATAGGCCAGAATGGGCAGTTTGATTATTATTATATCTTATAATCCTAACTGACTCAGGGAACTAGGAAGAAATTCAAATCAAATCAAAAACAGCTTTATTCGGTGTAAAATGTACATCCATAAAAGCAGAAATTCGAGTTTAGTGTGCCTAAACTCAGAATGATATACATCTTTTAGTGACGTTGGTTTTAACATTCTGTGTTTGAAAATACCACTTTTAGAAAGTTGGTATTTTCTTGCCTAACTATCCAAGCCTGTCTCTGCTAGGTTGTGTATTCCTTATCTGGAGTTTGAGTGACAGGGTTGCTGGAGGATTCCAGGAGACAGGGTGAGTCAGCACAGTGCTGATAGAGAGATCTACATGCAAATGGGGGGGGGGAGTTGCACCTGGGGCCTGAATAGGGCTGTGCCTTCCCTCCACAATGCTGGCTCCACCTCCTTTGGTATGTCTGATGCCCCTTGCCTACACTGTGAAAGGAAAGAAGGAGTCAAAGTGCTCCAGGACTGACCAGAACTGGTTTGGATTAGGCAGAGGCCTCTCTGCCTTCTGAGAACAAAGAGAATTGAGTATAAATATAGGGACCCAGACCCCAAGACTTTAGATCACTTCTGGAACAACAAGACAAGCATTTTGCCAAGGAGAAGAACCAAGGAAGCTGCAAGAGTTTGGACTGCCCCTCTGCCAGTGTGCTGTTGGCTGTGTTGGCCTTCAGTGGTTTCTTTATTGCCAAGGAAAGGAGAAGGAACTTTTAAAGAACTTTCATCATCTTGCAGAATATTACTCTAAGGGCTTGAACTTGTGCTTGCCTCATGCTGAAGCCTCAGGGACAGAAGACTTCACCTCCAGCTCCCATCAGAGTTTTCTTGCTGGGAATTCTGTCTACTGAAGCCTGCGTGTCGCTGGTAGCTGGAAGTGCGATGCATCGAGAGAAACCTGTCGCAGTCGCAGCTGTTGCTGTTGCATCGCCGGAGAAGCAGGTCGCGCCGCAGAGGTCACCGCCGCAAACCAGAGAAGCGTGCCTTCGCCAAAGCTGTTACCCGATGCATCGCCAGAGAAGCGTGTCGTCGCCGCTGCAAGGTCGCCGTCGCATCACCGGAGAAGCGTGTTGCAGGGCCTGTTGCCGCTCCAAAGCTACAGAGTTCTCCACATGGTCACTGGGCATGCACGCGCTGTCTTCACGTCGTCCATCTAGGACGCCATCTTATTGCACTGGATTGTCGCATCTCGACGCCATCTTGTGCATTGCAACCGGGCCGCAGGACATGAATCTACGCATCACCTGCGCTCCGGTAAGGATCAAGATGCATCCCCTACTCTGTGCAAGCATTAAAGCGCAACGCATCATCTCCCCCGAAGCACGGTACTGACGCATCTCCCACTCTGCAAGCCTTTTGATTATTTTGCGTTATGCATCCAGGTACTTTTGTGAGAACTGTATCGCATTTATCACGAACTTGAACTAAGCCACTTCTACCATCTTTAAGTCAATTTTAAGTACAGTATTGTGTATTTTTGTTGTTTGTGGTCTTGTGTTAAGTCTATATAAAGAATACATATTTTTTTAAAAACCTGTGTGGTGTCCATCTGTAGTGTTTTCACTGTATTACTGTGTATATTCACAAATGCTTAACACACTGCCTCTGATATAAGCCTGTTTGCTCGTGCCAAGCTACCAAGGGGGTGAGCAGGGGTTATCCGGTAGTGTAATCCCCTTTCCCTGACTTAGAAGCAAGGGAAAGGGGATTACACTACTATTTGGTCAAAGGTGTATACCATTGCCAACTAGATACCCCCAGTTCTAACACATGCCTACACTGCTGACATGTTTTTTACGGCTCCCAATATTTCAGCAGTTGTTTCTGATATTATTAAAGAGCCAAGAGAGTACTCTCCAGCATTCTAAATTCCCTCATCCTCAGCAGACGTAACTGGTTTTTGGATCATTTTGAGGGTAAAACTGACACAATCCGTGCTAATCTTGGCAATCATGCAGGTTTTTATACTCAGGCAGAAAAGAGGGTTTGTAAAACTCCCAAAATATCTCCCCAGAAATCTTTATATGCTAATCGCATTCCCTGCTCTTCATATTTGTATTTCTTTACTACTTTTCCTCACTGTGTTAATTTCTTACTTTCTTGCATTTCTGCCACTCATTGGGCCCTGCCTCCTCTCTTTCCAGGGTCCTGCTTCTTTCATAGGTTTCCTTGTTCTGCCTGCCTGCCTCCCTCTGCCTTTATTATCTCTCACTATGCCCTGCATGTTTCTCTGAGTCCGTTCTTCTCTTTGTACCGTTCTCGTTTCTGTTACTGTTTGCGGCTCTATTTCTCTCTATATTGCATTTGTTCTCTTTGTGCACCACTTTATTGTTAATGCCTGTAGCATTTTGCATATTTTCATGTGGGTTGTCCAAGCTTTGTGGTCCTCTCGTTCATTGTGATTTCCTGATTTTAGTTGGATATTCTACATGCCATTGGTGTCATGTCATGGAACGTGAATCATTTGAGAATGAAGATATTGGACGGATTATGAACCAGCACTTTGTCTCTATAAAGGTTGATCGAGAAGAACGGCCAGATGTGGATAAAGTCTACATGACCTTCGTACAGGTATAAGTCTCAAAATTGTACAGGGAATAATTTTAATCGAAATAAATTGTTCAAGGTAAGCCTTTAACTAAAAACATTGATGTGGAATTAAAAGAAGGTGGGTCACCGTGTGGGGGACCTTCTCTACCAACTGAGTGCATGTACCACTGGCTTCCCTTAATACCTAGAGCTGGAGAAGGTGAACTGTCTCGGAATGGACAAGTATTGTCCAGTCTCTCTCACTCTCTTCCTCAGCATATCTCTCCACTTGATCCCTTCTGTCCGGCTGTTGATGAGCTGAATGGGGAGGAGGGTTGGTATAATTATACTATTAGACTGGAATTAGACTGGGAATTAAGAGGATGGGGATGGACCAGCCTGCCATTTTCTCATCTTTTGTCATTAATACCCAGCCCTTTCATAATGCCAAGGGGACCTTCAGTAGCTGACAAGGAAGAGTGAGACAGGATCCTCAGTAGGCCAGAGGGGAAGATAGTGCTAGACTAATCAGCCTCTGTCTTTAATTCCTCTAGATCCAAGCCCACCTGGCTGTTAGTTGCCTTGAAGACAGGTCGCAGTTCAGGTTTATGAATGGACAGTCAGACTGGGATGGACAGAGTAGTCCCACTCTGTCATCCAATTGCCTTCCCAGCCTTATGGGAGTCAAACTCCAAACCTTCTCAATCCAGTTGACCGATACGTCAACTAGAAAGAGTAGTGAAGTGCTCCCTTTTTTGGGAGAAGGGAAAGTTTTTCCAATTATTGCCGACACCAGAAAAAAGGTGAATCATGGTTAATTAACATGTACAGAAATAACAGGCATTTTTTCAGTTTTACAGATGATTGATTAAAAAAAAGCTAAATTATTAACTCTGGGGACAGGTAAATGGTAGCCTGAATATTAGGCTTATGGCTGATGAAACACTATTGACGAAACGTGGAAAGGATTAAATGGTTTATTGTCTCCGTAATAGTCTTTACCTCCTACCTCATTGTCACACATGAAATGAACTAGATGTCATTGAGGTAGGTATGATTACATGTAATTCAACTGAGCTATTACTTGACATTTAGTGTATGTATTGTTGACAGTTTCAATCACCCAGTCATCATTTCCCTTCAAGACTGAATGTAGTTTGAGGCCCCTCTTACCAGAGTGTTAGCCAGTGGACAGGGCATGGACATTTGTAATGAATACATCTTCCCACAGGTTACTCACCTTATGAATTATCCTTCAATGCTTCAGACTGTTCTGGAAATCATTTTCTTAGTAATAGATTCGAAGTGTTGCCAGGTGGTGGCATGTGGCTTCAGCCATAACTATGCATCCAGTCCAGTCATGACGACACCGAAGTATATTAGACTTCAACTGGAACAATGATCTTGTTTTTCCGCTCATCAACATGTGTCTGCAGCACTCATTGTGTCCCTCCACAAAATCATTAGAAAGTAACTATGCCAAATGTCTTTCCTAAAACTGAAGCAGAACCCGAATGCCTTCCCTATGGTACCTTCTTATCGGAAGTCAATGAACCTTGACTTGATGTATGGCACAGCTGTCAAACTGCTGTGACAAAGTTGGCGGCACTCAGCCTCAATGTGTGAGACTAGTTGGTGTCCCTGGCTCTTGAGGAAATCTATTTCGATCTTCCAATCCTTCTTGTCCACAGACTTTGTCTGCGGTTCACTGTGGGCTCTCCGTACCGTCCGTAGGCTCGGAGGTGGGGAATCTTCCTGGTAGCAGTTTACCTACCAGGGTCTGTTAATATTAGGACAGATGCCCTCAGTCACCTTTTAGTAGAGATCACAAGTGGAAGCAACACCTCAAAGTGAAATTGGTGGTCTTCTCTTGTTTGTATTTTTTATTTGTGGATCTCTTCACAACAGCCCAGAACAGGAAATGTGCTTCCTTTTATGCCATAATATTCTCTTTAAATAGTTCCTTTGGAGATGCCCTCAAGTTCAAGTGGCCTTGACAAACTTTATACATTTCAGCTGATAATGCTTCTCCGCCAACATGCATCTATCCCTTTCCCTAACCCATAGGGTGGTACGGGTGAGTTCTGGTCTCCCCAACCCTTGGCTATTTCTCTCTTCTTCAGAGTGTACCCCAGTGTTGTGAACTGTTGTTCGATCTCTGTTAAGTCAGTGGTCTCCCAGATGCTTAGTAGCCCCAGATGTAGGGTTCATTGTGTATCTTTACCCAGGGCCTTAAACATGTGAGTCGTGGGTCCCTCCCACAATGGGTGTACCTTGGGGCCTGTCCATAGAGAATGATAATATGTGGCCCATTGGCTGCAGCCCTTTACACACCTGTCATCAGGTCTGGTCCCTATTTTAGCCAATAGCACCCCAGTGAGATATGATCGGTGAAGTATTTTAAGTTGGATCAGGCAAAGTCTCTGAGGTATGGCCTCCTCACGTGGGGGCATTAGCACCTTCTGCCAGTCTTC
Source organism: Lissotriton vulgaris (assembly GCF_964263255.1). NCBI lineage: Eukaryota > Metazoa > Chordata > Amphibia > Caudata > Salamandridae > Lissotriton > Lissotriton vulgaris. The sequence continues at coordinate 635,775,669 of NC_141695.1, forward strand.
GTCCTCAAGAGGGCCCAAGTCTTCCTGCCATCGATCCCTAAGTTTCGAGAATGAATCTGGGAGGTTATTGCTTAATTTCTTATAAGTTAGGGATATTGCCTTAGATCTTAGGGGTCCATCGAGCAGGCGGTCTTACAGCGGCGGCGACTCTGGAATGTCTGTGAGGGATGGAAAGGCTGTGTGTAATGCCTGTCTGATTTGTAAATATCCATACCATTCTCCTTGGGATAACTGATATTTGTCCTGTAGCTCTCTAAAGGTCAAAACTGCCTCTTTCTGGACCAGATCTCTCGCTGTGGATATCCGTATGAGGTTACAAACCACAAAAAAGCAGACCAGGTCTAGAGATAGTGTTTGTCTGAACCGAACTATGATCCAGTTAGATGACTGTGTAAAAAAAGTACTCTTGGAAAAAAAGTGCGATAGAACGCACAATGTTGTTACAAGCACAAAGGGCTAGAATGATTCCCATCAGACCACCGTTATGATGGAAGTTACGTCATGTGGGAATTATTAAGACAATCCATCATGCGACCGACCAGATAGTGCCGGAGCGCGCGTGGGTGTCAAAAGTCTAGCTCTAGTGTTGAACCTAGACTAATGAGAAAAAAGTGCAGTGCTCAATTACTAGTGTAAAAGTGGATAAAATAGGCTACGTGGATCCTAATGACATTGAAAAGGGAATCCAAGTGTCTAAAGTTAAAAACACGCTAGGTAGTAAGACTACCCTGAAGCGCTAAGTACAACGGTCGACATGTTTCAGCTGTAGGGGCTGTTGCCCCAGCTTTCTTCAGGACCTAAACTGGCTACTGCAAACACACAGAATAAGTTCAGTGAAAAACCATTCATTTGAGTCAACAGATCAATCAATAGATGTACTTAAAAAGTTACATATCTGGTAGGAGCCTTGCCCACTGGTGGAAGAAGGAACTCGCTTCTTCCTATTGAAAAGACAAAAAGTCTTATTAAATTGCAAAAATACTTAAATCCACAGAATAAACCACGTGAATACACAGTAAGGACAAACACACATGCATGAATAATCGGCATTCCGCATAGTTAGGAAAAGCATATTAGCTAGATCACATGGAGGCATTTCCTCAATGTGATACTCACCCAGCTTTGTGTGGGTGAAAGCCTCACCTCACCCGGCGACCGCTCGGGAGTAGGAGGCCCCGCTCTGTAGTGTAGAAAAAGGACATTCTTAGCACATATCTATGAAGTGTCCAGCCTAATTGCTCTACACCTGTAACCCAGCCAAGGTGTGTAAAAGACCCACTATGTACCCCAGCGCCCCCTCTCACAGAGACTAGCACTAGTTGGTATCAGGTGGTCCCAAATAACGACATTGGAACCCAGTTTAGACACAAAAAGGTGCCTCTATCCATCTAAGTATGGCGGTGTTGCTGTGCAAGAATTTATACAGAACCACAGCTTAAAGGTAAGAGTAGGCAGCGACCAATATCAACTCTATCCCCTGGAGGAAGATGTTACTCAAATACCAAGGGACCCCATAACTGACATAAGAAACGCTACAAGAACCCTCTAGGTTTAAGACCGTCTAAATTCCCTAAGTGATAGGTAAAACAAACCCCATGCACAGACACTGACTCGTGTATTGTGCGTGCATAGGCATAAGGGAAAGAACCGTCACAGGCTTACCTGTCCGTCGGTGCCCCTGTTTAGAGACCAAGCGGAAGTGGAGGTCAGGATGAAACAGATGGAGCCCCCTATATAGACCCCTGTGATAGGGTGGAAGCTCTCACCTACAGTCTCGGAGGGGGGAGCGCGGGAACCGGCATCAAAACGAGCACTTCTCACTCGCGCATGCGCGATAGACAATATGAGAACAAACGCTTCTCATTCGCGCATGCGCCATGATGCAGGCCAGCGGGTTGTATTCCACTGGATGTCAATGTCGGTTGTCGTGTCGGTCGCCGCTAAGAATACCCATGAGTATTTACAAAGTTATTATACAGAACCCATGGTTGAGGAATGTAAATACTGATTTTATCAACGATCCTTTCTCTGACAGCGCACAAGCGCCCACGGGGCACGCTAATCAGTAGTCAAGGTCCGCCCCCCGATAACAAGCAGGAGCCCCTGGGGAACACTAGCTCCAGAGACAAGTGCACTGGGGCGTCCTTAAGTGCAACCCCCCAGTCGGCTGTGTCTAGTAGAAAGACAAACCAGGGGTTAGGGGAAACATAACTAAACTACTATTTTTGGGTAGTTGGAACCCATCTCCCCTCATTAAAAGTATTGAGATATAACCATCAGCATGACAACAATAGTACCCCATGGTCAGGGCTGTAAGTTGTAATGAACACCGAGGACACTATGGACATGATAGACCTAGAATAGGCCCCGAGGGAGTCTCTGTATGTGGTAAAGCCCGCTTATATCCCTTAAGAAAAACTCAATGTCTTAAAACTACATTCAGTCTAAGTCGCCCCATATGTAATTGGAGAGTGCACATGAAATTGTCATCACTCTATGTCAGAGGAGAGGAGGATAGGGATGAGTGGGAACATACAAACCAAGGCTGGGTGAGCTAATGGTGCAAACGTAAATTCGTTCGCATCTTTAAACACTGACCCGCAACTAACAAGTTGCTCTAATACTGGAAAAAACAAGGGTGGGGGAGGGTCAAGGGGAATATTTAAAGACCTGTCTGCTCATACCCCTATTGACAAGTTTACAAACCACAAAAAAGCAGACCAGGTCTAGAGATAGTGTTTGTCTGAACCGAACTATGATCCAGTTAGATGACTGTGTAAAAAAAGTACTCTTGGAAAAAAAGTACTTTTTTTCCAAGAGTACTTTTTTTACACAGTCATCTAACTGGATCATAGTTCGGTTCAGACAAACACTATCTCTAGACCTGGTCTGCTTTTTTGTGGTTTGTAAACTTGTCAATAGGGGTATGAGCAGACAGGTCTTTAAATATTCCCCTTGACCCTCCCCCACCCTTGTTTTTTCCAGTATTAGAGCAACTTGTTAGTTGCGGGTCAGTGTTTAAAGATGCGAACGAATTTACGTTTGCACCATTAGCTCACCCAGCCTTGGTTTGTATGTTCCCACTCATCCCTATCCTCCTCTCCTCTGACATAGAGTGATGACAATTTCATGTGCACTCTCCAATTACATATGGGGCGACTTAGACTGAATGTAGTTTTAAGACATTGAGTTTTTCTTAAGGGATATAAGCGGGCTTTACCACATACAGAGACTCCCTCGGGGCCTATTCTAGGTCTATCATGTCCATAGTGTCCTCGGTGTTCATTACAACTTACAGCCCTGACCATGGGGTACTATTGTTGTCATGCTGATGGTTATATCTCAATACTTTTAATGAGGGGAGATGGGTTCCAACTACCCAAAAATAGTAGTTTAGTTATGTTTCCCCTAACCCCTGGTTTGTCTTTCTACTAGACACAGCCGACTGGGGGGTTGCACTTAAGGACGCCCCAGTGCACTTGTCTCTGGAGCTAGTGTTCCCCAGGGGCTCCTGCTTGTTATCGGGGGGCGGACCTTGACTACTGATTAGCGTGCCCCGTGGGCGCTTGTGCGCTGTCAGAGAAAGGATCGTTGATAAAATCAGTATTTACATTCCTCAACCATGGGTTCTGTATAATAACTTTGTAAATACTCATGGGTATTCTTAGCGGCGACCGACACGACAACCGACATTGACATCCAGTGGAATACAACCCGCTGGCCTGCATCATGGCGCATGCGCGAATGAGAAGCGTTTGTTCTCATATTGTCTATCGCGCATGCGCGAGTGAGAAGTGCTCGTTTTGATGCCGGTTCCCGCGCTCCCCCCTCCGAGACTGTAGGTGAGAGCTTCCACCCTATCACAGGGGTCTATATAGGGGGCTCCATCTGTTTCATCCTGACCTCCACTTCCGCTTGGTCTCTAAACAGGGGCACCGACGGACAGGTAAGCCTGTGACGGTTCTTTCCCTTATGCCTATGCACGCACAATACACGAGTCAGTGTCTGTGCATGGGGTTTGTTTTACCTATCACTTAGGGAATTTAGACGGTCTTAAACCTAGAGGGTTCTTGTAGCGTTTCTTATGTCAGTTATGGGGTCCCTTGGTATTTGAGTAACATCTTCCTCCAGGGGATAGAGTTGATATTGGTCGCTGCCTACTCTTACCTTTAAGCTGTGGTTCTGTATAAATTCTTGCACAGCAACACCGCCATACTTAGATGGATAGAGGCACCTTTTTGTGTCTAAACTGGGTTCCAATGTCGTTATTTGGGACCACCTGATACCAACTAGTGCTAGTCTCTGTGAGAGGGGGCGCTGGGGTACATAGTGGGTCTTTTACACACCTTGGCTGGGTTACAGGTGTAGAGCAATTAGGCTGGACACTTCATAGATATGTGCTAAGAATGTCCTTTTTCTACACTACAGAGCGGGGCCTCCTACTCCCGAGCGGTCGCCGGGTGAGGTGAGGCTTTCACCCACACAAAGCTGGGTGAGTATCACATTGAGGAAATGCCTCCATGTGATCTAGCTAATATGCTTTTCCTAACTATGCGGAATGCCGATTATTCATGCATGTGTGTTTGTCCTTACTGTGTATTCACGTGGTTTATTCTGTGGATTTAAGTATTTTTGCAATTTAATAAGACTTTTTGTCTTTTCAATAGGAAGAAGCGAGTTCCTTCTTCCACCAGTGGGCAAGGCTCCTACCAGATATGTAACTTTTTAAGTACATCTATTGATTGATCTGTTGACTCAAATGAATGGTTTTTCACTGAACTTATTCTGTGTGTTTGCAGTAGCCAGTTTAGGTCCTGAAGAAAGCTGGGGCAACAGCCCCTACAGCTGAAACATGTCGACCGTTGTACTTAGCGCTTCAGGGTAGTCTTACTACCTAGCGTGTTTTTAACTTTAGACACTTGGATTCCCTTTTCAATGTCATTAGGATCCACGTAGCCTATTTTATCCACTTTTACACTAGTAATTGAGCACTGCACTTTTTTCTCATTAGTCTAGGTTCAACACTAGAGCTAGACTTTTGACACCCACGCGCGCTCCGGCACTATCTGGTCGGTCGCATGATGGATTGTCTTAATAATTCCCACATGACGTAACTTCCATCATAACGGTGGTCTGATGGGAATCATTCTAGCCCTTTGTGCTTGTAACAACATTGTGCGGTCTATCGCACTTTTTTTCCAAGAGTACTTTTTTTACACAGTCATCTAACTGGATCATAGTTCGGTTCAGACAAACACTATCTCTAGACCTGGTCTGCTTTTTTGTGGTTTGTAAACTTGTCAATAGGGGTATGAGCAGACAGGTCTTTAAATATTCCCCTTGACCCTCCCCCACCCTTGTTTTTTCCAGTATCCGTATGAGGTCCCATTTATCAAATCCAGGGAGGTATCCCAGTCTTCCCAGCTTCTGCGTAAACCACAACGGCGTGGCTAGCGAGAGAGTGTCTGCCCAGCCCAGTCGAGCCGTGACCAAACGCCAAATGTCATGGGTATGTTTGATTAGTCCAAAGAATTCCCCTGAATTCTTCTTATCAGAAGTGTAGAGAGCCCCCAGATATCCCGAGCGGTCGGTTTGGTATCTATCCAGGGCATATGCCAGATCGTACGGGGGGAAATACACCCAATGGTTGACTCTCACTAATTGTGACGCCCAATAGTACCGTTGTAGGTCAGGAAGGGCTGTGCCCCCGTCATACCATCCTTTTGTCCGTTTCTGTCGAGCAATTCTAGGGGCTCTCCAATCCCACAGTAATGTGGTAACCTCAATCTACCGCTTTGAAGTATGAGTCTGGGATTCTGTGGGGGAAATTCTGGAGGACATAAAGAAATCGTGGAAAGGCTAGCATCTTGAATAATGCCGCCCTCCCCACCAACGTTAGAGGCAGAGTCCTCCAGTGTTTCACATCTGCGCATAATCTGGCCAGAGGCAGGACCAAATTTGAATCGAAGAATCTGGATGGGACCGGAGTAATAAAGATCCCCAGGTAGCGGAAACCATCCGTTACTACCGATAGTGCACAATGTGGTGGGAGGCGTGGCGCTTCCCCTGTCAGCATGAACAGGACTGATTTATGCCAATTTATGGCATCACCTGAGTATTTACCAAAGTTTGTAAATAGGTCTAAGACTACTATAGACTTGTATGGGGATGACAGATACAATAGGATATCTACGTACAGCGATATACGATCTTCCACCTCATCTGCCCAGCGCAGGCCACGCACCATCACGTCTCTACGTATCCAGGCGGCCAGTGGCTCCAACACAAGGGCGAAAATCAGCGGGACAACGGGCATCCATGCCCTGTGCCCCTGTGGAGTTCGAACGGTTGGGAAGAGAAACCATTAACCTTTACTTGCCCCAGCACTCCCGTATATAGGGGTCTGAGTGTGTCAAGAGTCTATATCCCCATCTCGTGAGGGCCTTGGCTTTCTGACCCACTAGGTGTGTTTCTTGTAGCAGGGCGACGTCCGGCGAGTGTCGCTTTAGGTAGTGTTGCACTATGCCCCTCTTAATTTTATCTCCCACCACATTAACGTTCCAATAAAAGTATGTTTACTACCCATCCGCATGTCTGTATTTTACCTCGCGTCCCTGTCTACGGATCAATTCTGCATAGGAGAGTACATCATATTGTATACATGGCAACTGTCGTTCAACCTTCAATATATCATTACAATATTGTGAATAGGAAAGAATCAGCAATATTCTATGCAATTCTACATTCACTAGCGTATTCAAGCATCGTAGCAAGTCAGTCCGAAAATCAATAAACCCGACAACATTGAAAGAAACCCTACCCCCCCCCACCCTCACCCCCTCCCCCCTCCCCCCTCCCTGCGCCCCTGCCCGTGGATTCAAAACTACCCACCCCCCAACTTGGCAGAGTGCTTTTCTCCCTCCCCAGAAAGGTACTAGTGCACGGGGAAAGTTGCCCCCCCATGGGTCAGAACATAGAAACTGAAAGTATAGCCATCCACTCTGTAAACATCGGAGTTCCCCCGTAATATAGGCAGATAGACAAAAAGGGCATATCTGTACTTGGTAGTAACTTCTCAATAACAAATCACACAATTTTAAGCAGAAACCCCCATCTCCCCACCCCCATTACTTGCGTTCTCTTGAGTGTCCCAGCATGGGCCGACTATGCCCAAGACTCCTGAGCCTCATTCCTGTTACTCCAGGCGACTAGAGTTATCGTCTGGGGGATTATTGTCCTGCCCCTCCTGACCATCTCTAGGCTGGCTTGGGCAGTTCAGCCGGTGTCCCCTCTGGTTCCCTACTGTGGACCAGCCCTCCATCCACTCCCAGACGGCCGCTGGTGAATCAAAAAAACAGGATTTACCATCCGATTCGATCCTCAGTTTCGCAGGAAATAACATTGCATACTTGACCTCTCTGTCCCTCAATTCCCTCTTCCCGGCCTGGAAACTGCGTCTTTGTGCCTGAACTTTAGCCGTAAAATTAGGATAGAAGGTGACCTCGTAGTTCTCAATCTTCACAGGGGGTTCGAGCGTGCCCTCTGTAAGATGATGTCTCTATTGCGATAATTGAAGACTTGCGCTATGCGCGGGGAGTCACCCATGTCGCCATTTTTAGCCCATGCAAATTTAGCCAGTTGCTTTTGGGGATTGTTCCTGAGGCCCTTTCCCCCAGTTGCCATGTTGACACTGTGTCACTAGCCCCACTCCTTAATGCAGGTGGGGGGGCGGGAGACGAGTCCAGCCACCACAAAACCTCCCAATGGTATCTCGGCCGTTGTATGGACGCAGCCCCACTTGTCTGACCGTGGGCAAGAACGCAAGTCCGCACTTCCCCCTCTCGGACTGCCGCTTCAGCCCCGGATTCACCACCCGGCCTTGTTTACTGTGCCCCTGGGATATATCACCGGCAGTGGACGTTCTCGCCGATAGCCCGGGAAGACACACCCATCCCCTACTCATCCGAAGGTACCACCATACACCACTCTGATCTCCGAAGGCGTCCGTAGGGGCAGTCCACAGGCTGCAGAGGGAAGCGCGCCGGATTCTGCCCGACACCACAGCCGGCCGTCGCCTCCCAGCTCCGGGCCCCACCTCAGGGGTGTTCCCCCTATAGCCGGCGATCAATCAAGGGCCTCTGCAATTCAGCAGGTCTCCGAAACTTTGCTGTTTATCTGAGCCAGTGGCTGCTGACATAGGCACCCTCCCGCCTGCAATATGCCCCGGTGATCTGTAAGCTGGCGCGTTGTATTGGTTTCCTGCGCCGGAGTATCTTTGTTAATTAGGCCCCAACTTAAACATCAATATGTACATTTGGCTGCACCCTGAAAGAGCATCATAGTGTCCACCAAAATAGTCCTCAAGCTGAATTCACGAAATGTAGCTGTCTAATTGTCAAGCCGGGACTTTGCTTAGAGTTCTGATCCCTCCGGCCACCGGTATAGCATCACCACATAGACCCCACCGACCTCAATCAGCCAGTGTCATCCAAGATCTGGGGGATGGAGGGGGGGGGCCACCATGCTCCTGCGCAAGGCCGTCTCTCAAAAGCGGCTCTCAAATTGGGCCCAGCACCGGCCGGGACGCACAGCGGGGCACCAGGGATCATGGGGCTGCCCGGGGCCCCTGCAGCATACCTCAGGTGCCTCTGTCCCCACAATTGCCTCTACTTCGCGGGCCCGCAGAGAAGCCAGTTGGCCGCCACCACTCACCCACTCCTTCCTGGGCGGGAGTCGATCTCTGGGTCGGTTGCTGCAATGTCCACCGCTTAGGCCCCGACGCCGGGCCCTCGCGTAGGCCTACCTCTCCTGGGGCCGTTGGGGAGCACGCCAGTCACCTCCACAGCATACCGCTGCTCCCCCGCCTCTCGCAACGGCACCACGGCCGATCCGCCGCACCTTCGCTTCCTCGACATCGGGCACTCAGGACTTGCAGAGCACCCTGGCGCGACCATCAGCGACGGGGAGCCGCCATCTTTTCCCGCCGTCAGGAGGCTCCGATAGTAGGGCCGCGCCGATCGCGCACCCTTCTCTCCCGTTTTGGGTCTAGTAAGCTTCCGATGTGGTCTGGGGGTAAATCGTCACATTGCCTCTCTAATTTCCCTCGTGGATGACTGTGGATAGCTCAGTATCGACCATGGGGAGACGGGAACTCCTCTAGTCCGCGGCCATCACAGTTGGCTGCTAGCCACGCCCCCCAGAAACCCCCATTTCTAACATTGGTGGTCAGCGATGAGGATGTGGACTTGCGTTTGTGCCTTACATACAGTGATTGGTGTAAACTAGTGTAGTGCAGATCATTATATAACCACATACTATTGGTTAACATTTCTTTTTGGATTTTCTGCAACTTGAGAACTGCCAAATCTTTCATTATGAACATGCCAGCATCTATTGCATATGACCAACCCAGCATCTATTGCATCTCTTGACATTGAATTTTAAGAGGATAGGGTGGAAAACTACACCGTGTCGCAACGGAAAAAGCCGTCTGGAAGAAATTTAAAATCGTTGTAAGAGGCCTCACCAGAAAGGAGGAATACCAAAAGGTGTTGAGTGCAGGATGAGGATCCTCTGGTCGAGGCAGAGAATTTGGATGGGCAGCAGGAGGGTCTGTTGAATCTGTTAGGGGAGAGGGTACCTTCCAGAGATGGCAGCAGTGTGTCTTCAAGAGGGCTGTCGCCAGAGGAGCTGGAGGACAGAGAGAGAAATTGAGTGCATGATAGGAGCTTGTGAAGCTTAGGCTGGGGAAGGAGGATAAGGAATTGGAATTGGAAAGGCAGAAATTGGCTCTAGAAGAAAAGAGGATGCTCTCCGAGCATGAAAGAGTTTTGAAGGAGCTGGACATAAACACCAAGATTGCAGAGTCCAGTTCCAATGGTGGCAGCTTATTGCCAGTGCCTAGAGAAGGGCGGGTGTACATCCCTAAGGAAGTGATTAAGGATTTTGTGAAGAGTGAGGACATTGGTCAGTGGCTTAAGGCATAGGAGCAATGAGGTCCCACAGAATCCCTGAGAAAAAAGGGGGATTGGGGTTGTGGAGCCACTTCAGAGCCTTCCTGCTGGGTCTAGCTCATGATGTGCCTCTAGCAGGGCATTTGGGGCAAGTCAAGACCTTTGAAAGGCTTGTCACCCACTTTCACTTGCCCAGAATGCGCAAGGATTCTGACACCCACTGCTAATAACCAGAAATTCGTTATTTTGAGACTAATTACATCAATCCAAACCCTAGCAATGCAAAGGCCTGCAGATATAATATTAATTGAAACTAAAGGTTTGGATAGACAGCTTGAATCGGATACCGAACCCAATACTATTTCTTTCTCAGTAAAATGGATTGTCATGCCTGATAACCTGCTCGACACCGATGCTATCTCAAACCAGAATGTAGTTAACCGGGACATGTAACAAACATATGGCTGAGATCAGCAGCATACATGTTACACTTAGGGCAGTACAACTTCGAGGAGACCTGGGAGGTAGCCCATTTCGAAATTACCTGCGGGGTGTAATATAACTTGAACATAGTACGGTGTTGTTGCAGCTTTAGTTTAATCGAAGAGACGGCCAAATTTATTGTAGCCATGGAATAAAAGGCCTCTTCCGTATTAATTCCAATTGTGAACATACGATTAATTTTGGCTACTGTCTCCAATCCGTCATCTACCATTGCAGACAAGAGGCTCTGGTAAGCTTTCCCAATCTGACCCTGAGCAGAGGTATAAAAAATAGCCTGCAATAGATCAGAAGTATGGGGAGGGCAAACATTCCCTTCCCTTGTATGAAATAATCCCTGACTTGCAGGTACTTAAAAAATGAATTGTGGGATATCCCAAACTCATCTTTTTAGGAGAAAAAATACCTAAAACCACATTCATCATACATCTGCCCTAACCGTATTATTCCACTCTGTTGCCACCTTCTACAGACAGAGTCTGAAAATATGCCCGGGAGCCTAGGATTATCACACAAGAGAGTAAATTCATGTAAATCTGGCAGAGCAAAAGTTTTACAGATATCTTGCCAGATACGGTAAATGTGCCTAACTACCTTGAAACGAACTCTCTTGAAATAGTTTGGGTCCGACTTATAATATAGAAGAAACCCATTGTTAGTACCAAAAGCAAGCTGATACGCAAACCATATGTTGACCATAGTGGGACCCAAAAGTAAACTGTATACGATTAAGATATGCAGACCAAAAATACATTTGGAACATGGCGGCCGGAAGCTAACGGCCGCGACAGAGAGCTCCCGTACTCCCGTACTCCCGTGATATGTGACCTATGGAGAAGGCTACTGCACCTAAATGACACGTTAAGTACCCGCTGAGGCGATTTTTTCGCATATGAAGTACTCTCAGGGAATGCAAAAACAAAAAGGAATGAAAAAGAGGTAGATTCCACTTACTGGTTGCTGTCGGGGCTGCACTCCGGCTGCCGCTGCCCCTGTTGATTGACGATTGCTGCCGGCTTTCTGGGTTTCGCGGCTGGGCTGCCACCTCTGGTTGATGCATTTGCTGGCTTTTGCCCCCCCTTGCCTGGACTCGGCTTGCCGGTGTCTGATTGTTGGCTTCGGTGCTTTGTTTGTTTGCCGCCATGGCTGAGCTGTCGGGGCCGGGCGCGGGTGTTCGCGTCTTTGCGTCCGTGGTTGCCTCCGCTGCCCTGCCTGGTTCCTGTGTCTTGGCGTGGTGTACCCGCGCGTTTGCCTGGTGTTTTTGAGGTTCGGCTGCTGCCTCCATCCTCCCACTCTTTTGCGTACCCCGACAGGCAAGACAGACGAGAAAACTTTCCAGCATTTTCTCTTCTGGGGTGGTTATTCGCACTGTTTTGCTTTTCTCTCAAAATTCAAGATTCTATATAGTGAAAAAATCTAAAGAGCTCAGGAGTGAGGCTTACAGATGGTGCTGATCGGCCCGGGCAAGGTGGTGTTGGAGCTCCATTGCAACCACGCTTTCGGTGCTGCCAGAGTGTGGAGGCGGAGGGCCCTTCTTTTTCAACGGCGTCTACCTTTGAGCGCAGCACTGACGCCTTTTTTTCATATTTCTTGGTAGACAGCGTGGCTACAGGACTTGGAAGACCTACAAGACCTACATTTTTGCATGATCTACAGGAAATTAAACCATCACAAGGAGAGGTAGGACGTAACAAAAATGAAGGGTGTTTGTATGAGCAGAGGAAGGCGATCACTATAAGCAGCATATGCCCCTCTCCATTATCTAGGGGATACGCATGTTATTCCCTAAAAAAATCTGAGCCTAAATTACTTTACCATATGGAGAAGGAAGCGGGTAGTAGCCCTGATAGTAAAGAGAGCTCTGCTAAAGAAATAACCCCCTCTGCGCCTGGGATCTGTCGGTACACGCTGCCCAATAGGCCCCCTAGCAGCTAAGCTCAAATAACAAACCCAAAAGTTGTTTCTCCTCCTATAGTGGTAGTCAAGGCGACCACTAGACAGGTAGTAGGTTTATCTGTAGGTGCCTCTGCGGAGGGGACCCCCCCGGGTAGAGGTAAAGGGCGTAAGAAAAAACCTAGGGGGAGCACCAAAATTAAAATTACGCCTTCACTGAAATCTTTCTATAAAGTTACCTCCACAAGCTCGGCAGTGTCTGGGCAGAAAACCGCACATACAATAACTTAAAGGGTAGGGATAAGGCACCGGTGTTAAAAATGGCCACAGCTTCCATTCCGATTACAACTCTGGTCTCTGCAACTACAGCTTCTGATATTATCAGGAACCAGGTGGTGAGTGAGTTAAACATGCAACCCCTCAGTGAAATTTCTGAACATTTAGACATTGTGAAGAGCCCGTCCATGCAGGTTCATACGGTAACTGTCCACCCGTCAATAGAGCTGTCAAAGAGCTTTTCAGCATTAGAGATCCTGCAAATTGATCAGGCCGATGTCTCGACAACTTTGGTGAAAGAGGGTGGATCCCACTCAGAACTGCAGAAGCATGGAACCCCTGTGTTACCTAGTCAACCTTCTTCTTCTTTAACACCTTTGTCATCTATTCAGTCTGTCCACTCTATCCCTGGTTCTTTGGATGTGTCTGGACCCCCAGGGACGTTGGCCCATATTCTGTTAAGCCTGAAGGATGACATCAGTAGGAGGTTTACTACCTCAGAGGCTAACCAGGCAGCTATCCAGGCCTCATGCGAAGCACTCGCTCAGAAGCTAGAAGAGGTCTCCCAAAGAACGAACGCTCTTGAGGCAGAATTTCCAAAAATAAAGGAGGCCCTTAATGAGTCTTCTGCCTCAATGAGTAAAATGGTTAAACAAAATCAAGAGCTAAAAGATGATATAGAGCGGTTAGAGAATCACTCAAGGAAGAACAACCTGAAAATCTTAAATATCCCGAAGATTTAGAAGGGAACGATTTAAAGAAATTAGTTGTTTCCCTCTTGAAGGATACCATCTTGAAAGACTCAGAGGAAGTAGGTGCTGACTTATGCGTGGATATTCAAAGAGTGCATCGTGACCCATTCAGAAGAGTTCCTGGAAGAGAACGCCCCAGAACAATTCTGGTGAATTTCCTAACATATGCCATGAAGGAGAGGATTTTATCACTCGCTCTGAAAGTCAGTCACTTAAAATGTAGTTCCTTCTCTACCGTTTTTTCTTTTTTAATCCGCTCTGACGTCTCTCATATTACGGCTGCTAAGCAATGGGAGATGGGAAAGAGAATGACGATCTTGAACGCCTTGGGGGCTAAGACCCAATTAAGATTTCCCGCATTGCTACGTATAATGTGGAATAACCACATGTATAACATTCGTCATGTTGAAGAGGTCGACTCCCTAATAGAGAGGATCAGAGAGGAAAGTCGGGAGGAGAGTAGCAGTGGGGGTGGAAGCGTCAGTAAGGGTTAGTAAGGTGTAAAAATGTCAATAAGCCTATCGGCTAAAGATATTATGTTTAGCATTTTCTTTTTTTTCTCTCCTTTTAGAATAGGTTAGATGTCTATGGTGTGTAGCCGAGAATTTAATTAATTAAATCAAGTAGTTTTTGTCACATGTTGGGGGAGGAGGAGTTCTCTGTCTAAGGGCATTGCCCAGAGGAAAGGGAGGGTTCCCTATGGGAATAAAGGATCGACGGGATCACGGGTGGGAGAGAGGGTGGGTCTCTGGGAGGGTGTTAGGGGGAGCACGGGTGGGATCGCAGTGGGAGACAATAAAAAAAAGTCCTTCTTTCATCGTAGCAGTCAGTGGAAATTTACTTTCAGCCTGTTTAAAGTTGAAGAGAAACCTGATACAGAATGGCATTGAATGAAATAAAGCTCCTGTCATGGAATGTTAAAGGTCTTTGTTGCCCTAGAAGACAAAGGATAATAATGAAATATTTGGAACAATCCTCTGCACAAGTTATTCTTTTACAAGAAACCCATTAAATCAACGTATGCTCTTGGAACGTGCACGGTTTTAGCACCATGGAGCAGGACCATGAAACACAAATTGTTTTTGAGGAACTGGATATAATACTATTACAAGAAACCTGGAACCTGACTCAACTAGGATTTCCAGGCTTTACGGACCACCACATACTTGCAGAAAAGCACGCAAAATATGGTCATCACCGGGGTGGCCTAACAATCCTTGTTTCTCAGAAATACAATTGGAACCAGGAAATACTGGATGTTGGCCTAAACTGGGTTCAAACAATAAAAATTACAATACAGCCCCTGCACCAATTGTTACTTTTAAACATTTAGATGCACCCAGATCGTAAAGCAAAAAAGGAAAAATTGGAAATAGTGTTTAAACTGATTAAAACCTTACGAAAAACCAATAAACAATGCTCCATGATAATTTCGGGAGACTTTAACTTTAATTTACTCAGCACTGATAGGGGCGAATCGAACAGAGTAAAAAGGGCAGCTTTCGGGTCCACTCAAGCGGAACGGGGCAAGATAACCTCAATGGGCCTAACAATATTAAACAGGAAAAAAAAAGAAGGCCAGTCTCAGCCGTTCCCTACCTACGTGAGCGGTAACGTCAAATCGACTCTAGATTTCACACTAGTGACTGCGAGCTTGACAAATGTAATCGTGGAATATTTAATAGTTCAGCGCTTGGAAAGCGATCATTTTCCACAGATTATCAGGATGGATATTGCAGCACCAAGAGCAGAGAGAATGAGCTCACTATATAAAAAAACAGAAAAATGTAACCTGCGGAAAATAAAATGGAGGGGCGGAGAAACACAAAAAATCATGACCACGGCCACCAACTTTATGTTGAAACTAGGGAGCCTTGATAACGGAGACCCTACTAACAACTGGGAAAACTTATTGGAGAATCTAAAGGAAAACCATTCAGCTCAGCCGAGAGCAATCAGAGACCCAACAGGAAAACCTGCGCCCTGGTTTAACGCGAAACTAAAACAAGAAAAAAGAAAATTAGCCAGGGCTCAACGATCGGTTTGAAAGGGACAATGCACAAACACCGCAGAGCTCAGAAACATGAGAAAGCCATACAGGAAAAAATTATGGGTAGCAAAAGCCCAACACAAAGAACGGGTATGGACAAAGCTATTGATTTCTAGCAAAAAAGCATAATCAAGAGAATTCTGGGCAATCATTAATGAATTAAATCTGGGTCCGGCACTGCAACAGGAATGGGAGGCATACGTGAAGAACCTTTACTTAACAAAGGAACCCCAAAGAATTGAAAAAAACAACAAGGGAGACCAATGGAGATCAAAGCCGACGGTTTAAAATTGTACATCAGTGTCACCCCGGAAATAAACCCCAAATTGGAAGAACTATCGATCACACAGGCCCAAATAAAAAGGCTAATCCAAAAATTTAAATCAGAAGGGGCTCCGGGGCCGAACGGTATCCCAACTGCAGTCTACAAAACAAAAACAGACTTCTGGGCCGAACTTTTGGCTATATTGTTCAATCACATCCTAAAAAAAGGAACTCTTCCGGGAATATGGAGAGGAAATATCATCCATCCAATACACAAGAAAGGGGACCGGAAAGAGCCAGGAAATTACCGATTGATTTCCTTAATAGATGTTGAAGCCAAGCTGTACGCCTCGTGCCTGTTGAAAGAGCTGCAGGATTGGGAAACATTATCTAAAATAATCCCCAGGTTTCAAACTGGTTTCAGACTGGGGGTGGGGACTACCACCAACCTGGCCACCTTGGGCCCGCTAACTGATAACGCCAAAAAAAGAAAACATCAATTATATGGTTGTTTCGTCGACATAAAATCAACTTTCGACCACGTAAGCAGGCCAAGGCTCTGGAGCAAATTAAGAAAGTGGGGGATGCCGGATTATTTAATAAATGCAATCACTAGCCTATATAGTAAAACATGGGCGAAGGTTAAACAAGGGAACAGTAGCAGCCTTACTCACAAAATTGAGACACAGGATGGTCTAAAACAAGGTTGCGTCCTTGCCCCCAGTCTTTTTAACTTATATCTTGCTGACATTGGACGAAATTTAGACGCAACAGAAAGTCACGCACCGAAACGTGGTAATGTTCCCATGCCCATAATGCAGTACGCCGACGACATAGTTTTACTAAGCAAAACACCTGTCGGACTGCAACGCTTAGTAAACATGTTAGCCTCTTATTTAGCAGAGAAAAACCTGGAGTTGAAAAAAAACAAAACAAAAGTGCTCCGAATCATGGAGGGGAAAAAATTAAAATATAGATGGTCAATCAACAACTCTGTTCTTGAAGAGCAGGCCTCGTATAAATACTTGGGGATGACCATTGAGCGGGGCAATACAAAACAAGCATTTGCAATGCAATAGGTCTCGCCCTTGTGAGAGTTTGAGCTATTGGCGTTGTAAATTACAAGGCCTTTTATTTATGTTTTAAAAACTAAAACATAAATAAAAGGTATTGTTATTTAGAATGTCAATAGCTTAAAGTCGTGTAAATGCTAGACCAATTGCATTTCAAATGCTTGTCATTGTCCAGCATTTTCTGAACCCCGAACTTTCTTTCTGAGGTGCTGCTGCCCCCTTACTTACTTTGCCCATACCTAGTGTACTCAGCTTAAGCCTGCTATGGAGGTGCCCCCTTCTTCACAGTAACAAGCAGCAGGCACCTCTCTTTGCTGTCATGTTAGATTGTTACAAGGGTCCTCCGCTCTCTCTTCCTAGAGGCTACTTCAAGGCTGTCTCCTGCTCCGATACATACTGACTTTGCTTTCCTGCCTCAGTGCCGTGACGGTCACTGTCTCAAAACCGTTTAGCTCGGTGGCACGCTCGACTCTGTGTTCTAAAGCACTCACAGGCACGCACACTGCTCTTGTCTCGTTGATGCAGCACTCACATTCCATTCCATGAGCCTCACTTTCCTGGCCCTTGGCTGTCTCGTCATCTCCTCTCTGTGACTGGGACCCCGCAGGGAGCTTCTGCTGATGCATTAATCGCATGCCGCAAAGATGCTGCTTGAAGTGTTCCAACCATTGAAAAGTCAAGAGTGGTAGATTGAAGAGTCAATAGCGTGGACCTAATATGTGCAATATAGAAAGGTGGTCATTATATCAAATTGCAAAATTCAAAGCAAAGTAATGAGGAATAACTGATTAGCTTGGACCTACACCCTATTTTCTTCTTCCCAACACCTCTGCTGCCCCTCCCCCAAACCATGGCCTTTGCACCCGTGCCTGTACTACGAACTTCTCTTTTGCAAGCTCTGCTTTTTATTTGATAGATCACAACGTGCCACTTTCCCCACAGCTGCATCACTAGTGATTACTACTGAAACAACGTAAGTAAACTGAATTGTTCACGGCCAAAACACTTTTCACATTGTGGGCCGAGCCCAGTTCCAGACAAAAAATCTGAGTGCACTTATGAGGCACAATCGCCGAGGATGGATTGGCCATTTATATCAGCAGGCAATTCCCGGGAGGTAGGGTGTGAGTGGGGTGGAGTCTGGGTCACTGGAGGCCAGTTTTTGAAGGTTGACGACTGGTGCCTCTGTCCACAGCTCCCTGGGGTATATGGCAGCCAGCAAAAAGAGAAAGCGCGGAAAAGACACAGGAAGAGGGAAAAAGAGACAGGAACAGAAAGAAGGACAGGAATAGGGAGAGAAAGACAGGAACAGAGAGAGAGAGAGGGAGAGGGAGAGAAATGCAGGAACAGAGAGAGAAAAATGCAGGAACAGAGAGAGCAGGATAGGAACAGAGAGAGAAAGGCAGGGAAAGAGACACAAAGTCAGCGTCGCAGAGCTGTAGTGCCAAGTGTTTGAATTTGGAAGACACTGTTGGAAAACGGACTCTTATTGCGAGTGTCCAGACACGAGCGTAGCACTACAGAGCTGTAATAAAAGGAACAGAGAGCGAGAGCCCACGAAAATGAATTCCTACAATCTTAAAAGACATGCTCGTGATCACTGCAGGGGCACGCACCACAGAAACAAAACATACCCGATTCTGAAAATGCCTAAGAAGGAAGAGCAATGCGCAATATAACAAATTGTAAAATTCAAAGCAAAGCTATCAGGGCTGCCTGCCATGCTGTGCCAGAGAGGACCTCACAAATTGGGTTGGAAGGAGCCGCTCGTAGACGGCTGGGGGCTGCTTGCTGGTGGGCGGCAGGCACTCGTGGTGCGTGCAGGAGGAACTAGCACAGAGTTAGTTCATGTCTGGGAGAGTTAGTGACGGAAGACAAGCTCGGATAAGAACTGAATAGCAACAGCAGAGAACCGGAGCGGCCAGAGGGCGCGGAGAAAAAAAGCTCCTGAGAGCGCCCCCAACCCGCTTGCACCTCACAGGGTCTGATGGTGCTACGGTGACTCGGAGAGACAAGTGGGGAGGGACAGGGGTACAATAAACCGCTGCTCGGACTTGCAGAAAGAGAGAAGAATGAGGAAGCGTATCTTGCAGTCTCCGCGCACAGGCCCCCACCTGAATGTGTATTGTTCGGCAAGCCTTTGCTCTCAAACAGCTTGGAAAGCACTGGGAAGGCTGCCCGGCGCTATCTCTCCACGCGCAGGCAATGGAGCTGCGGACTAAGGCAAGAGGGGGGCGGGAACATGCGAGAGGGACAGGTCAGGCAAAATAGAGTGCCCTAATGCCGCCAGCCAATCAGAGAGAAAACAAGCACTCACCTGGGCTCGTGGTCGGCATGAAATGACACAAAAACAACCCCCCTCCACAGAGGAAAACATTAGATTTTGCTGGCACATGCGTACTTCGTACGCATTGCCGAGGCAAAACCTAACAGTCAGGTCCCGGGCCGCGCTGTGATTGGCTGACGTCACGGGGGTGTCCCGGGCCGGCAGCCAATCACAGCGCGGCCCGGGAATGACGTCACGGGGGTGTCCCGGGCCGGCAGCCAATCGCAGCGCGGCCCGGGACAAAGGGGCGGGGCTTAAAAAAAGCACCAGAAACACCCCCGAATCGCGTTTTCTGGAGAAAGCGCGATTGACAGCCTCTGTCTCCCAATGGCTAGCCTCCATTTATGGAGCTAGCCAATGATAGACAGAGGCGGTCCAAACATCCCTACTGTAGACAATAGTTTTCGATCTGGGAGGGGCTTTGCCCCTCGCCAGGTCGAAACCTAAAAAAGGCACATACAGGTATTAAGAGGGAAGGCGCAATCATTAATATATGCGTATAGGCAACTGCAAAAGACAGTGGGAGGTCCAAACTACATGCACTTACTTAAAGTAATGGCTGCACAAATCATTCCAACCTTGTCTTACGGGCTAATTGGATGGCTCGGAAGCGAATCAACGATACTAAATAACCTACAAAATAAAAAATATAAAGTTGTGTTTGGGTTGCCATTTGCAGCATTGCCAGCCCAAGTTCGATTAGAATTCGGCTTACAAAACCAAGAAATTAGGTTGAAGTCCACATTTGTAAAATTCTGCCACAAGCACCGAACCGCCCCTAGTAAGTCACTGGACAACCTATGCTGGGAGGATATAAACTTTTTGGTAGGCAGGCCCAACACCACCCAATGGGGTAAATTTCTCGACCACAAGCATATCTATAAAATAGCAAAAGGATCAGCAAAAAGGATCTCCTTGCTCACAGACAAAAGAACTCTAATTAAACGGAGACATGCCTGGACAGTAGTTAATTCATACACCACCTAAAAACCACAAGTCTACCTAGCCCTACACTACTGCCAACATCTAAAACAAAAGGACTGATAGCTTACCGTCTGGTCATGCACTATTCAAAAGATCTAAGGCCTTCTTGGAAACAACAACTAGAAAGTGCTAACTGCAGATTATGCGGATATAAGAACGAAAGAGTGTCACACTTATTACGTGTATGCCCAGCGCTGCAGGTCTTAAGAAGAAGATTTCTTCGGGCAATCTTCAACACACTGAAAATCCGCACCTGCAGGCAGGCTGTGATATGTTGGCTAAGCGGTGTTTCACCAATCCTTTCATGTCGGGGAATCAAATTTATGGCAAAGGCAACAAAGCTGTTACAAGAAAAGGATCAGATATAAGTTATTCTGCCGCCCCGAAAAAAAAAGAAGAACAGGGACAGAATACCAGGTGACAAAGGTGACACAGACAGACTTAGGACGTTTTTTACCGAGACATACGACCACTGAGAGAGCATTTTCTGAAACAGATCACTCTGATTCCACTTCAATTTGAAAAGCCTTTTGTATTTGTTGTTGCACTGTTTTTACCTCTTGTAAATATTGTAATGATTTTAATTAATCACACAATAAAATGATGATGATGATGAAATCCAGTTAGGCTATCTTGAAGCAAAAGTTGTGTTCAGAAAATATAAATGGGTAGAGAGTTTTCATTGCTCAGAGCAAACTGTGCACAACAAAGGAGTCGCGATTTTATTTAGATCCAATACAGACAGCTCCATTAAGAACACATATCTGACCAATCTGGGAGGTGGATTTTGGTGCAGGTGATGATTGGGGGGTGTGGAATTAGCTTTAGTGTCCTATTATGGTCCTAATGTTGATGATCCGGCTTGTGTACTTAAAATGCAGGCCATATTGGCTGAAGTCACTTTGCCAATTATAATCGCAGGCGATTTTAATATCCTTCTTAACCCCTCCAAGGATAGGTCTAATCTTAGTCGCTCTGTCACAGCTCAAAGCATATGCTGGACAATGATTAATATGATGCATGAGCTCGTATTGGTTGATCTTTGGAGCGTAAAGAAGGAGGGTCAACCGGGTTTTACTTTTTTTAGTAAAAAATATGGCCATTCTTCCAGACTGGACTATATCCTTACAGATAGATCATGTCTGGACCGTTTGGTTGATATCTCTATCCTTCCAGCCATTTTGTCCGACCATGCGCCAATAACCTTCCTCTATTGTAAAGCAAAATCAACTATTGCTCCTAGGTGGACATTAAAAAGGGCGATGTTGGCCAAGGAAGAGTTAATAACAGTTATTAAATCTTCGACTGTGGAGTACTTCGCTGAGAATCTGGGCTCAACATCATTGGAGTATCTTTGGGATGCGTTTAAGGCCCATACCCGCCGTGTACTCCACAGCTGGATAAGCTCCAAAAATAGGGTAGAAAGGTTAGAACTAAAAAGGTTGGAGGAGGAGATTTCTAGATTAGAAAGGGTTAGAACCAACCATTGCTTGGATAATTTATCTCAAGTCCTCAAGGACTTGGAAGGTCTTCGCTTTACATATAGGGATAAGTTGGATCAGAAACTTAAAGCCCAGTGGGCGGTCTATAATATGGAAAACTTTGAATATGGGGAAAAGGCAGGGGCCACCCTAGCTCGGAAGATCAAAAGTGATAGTGAGAAATAATATTAATAAGCTAATGGTAGATGAGATTGGTACAATTTCCTGTCACCAGGAAGATATGCAGAGATGTCTCCTGTCTTGGTTTTCCTCTCTGTATAAAGAAGACAATGCTCCATCCATTGCCTCAATTCAAGTTTGGTTGGACAGTAAAGCCCTACCCAGCTTGTCGAGGGAGGGACGAGATTTTTTAGAACGTCCATTCTCCGATGAGGAGATAAGAATCTGTTTAAAGAAGATCAAAAACAATAAAGCGGCAGGGTCAGACGCGCTCCCGGGAGAGCTATACAAAACTTTGGAAAAAGTTATTGTGCCGAGACTCAGAGAGTTGTTTAACTTTATTCTCAGCCCTGAGGGTAGAATTCCCCACTCATGGAAGGAAGCAATAATTGTATTGATCTCAAAGCCTGGTAAAGACCCCCTTAGACTTGACTCATATAGGCCTATCTCCCTGCTGAATGCAGACTATAGGATCTTCACTAGAATTTTATCAGGGAGACTGGGTAGGGTCGCTCCACAACTGATCCACGAGGATCAAAAGGGTTTCCTGCCTCGAAGATACATTCAGGAACAAACTCTATAACTAATAGGTTGTATTGACCTAGCGGTGGCACGGTCGGAACCCTTGGCGGTAGCTGCTTATTATGCCGCCAAGGCGTTTGACCGTGTCAGGTGGGTGTATCTCTGGGATACTTTAAAAATAATGGGTTTTGGTCTTCCGTTTATTAATGTTCTAATTAAATGCTATGAAGGGGCCTCTGCCGTTATCCTGCTTAATGGTTTACTGACACCAAGCTTTAGTATACAGAGGGGCACACGACAGGGGTGTCCTATTTCGCCCCTGCTGTTTGATATCTATATTGAACCTCTGGCTCAGGCTTTGAGACTCGATCAGAGGATTACACCTTTTCGGGTTTCTGCGTTTAAGTTAGCCCTCTACGCAGATGACCTGCTGGTGTATACCAGTAACCCAGAAGAGGTGTTTTCGAGGGTAGAAATCATCTTGGAAGAGTTTGGTCTGCTCTAAGGATACTTCGTTAGTCCATCTAAAACGGAGGGGAGTCGAAGACTATGCTGGGAGACACTGTAGGGAGTTTAGGTATTTGGGGATTATAACCCATAATATAGAGGAGATTCCCACTATTAATATGAGGAAAGTATCTAAAGAAATCGACCATCTTTTCTTGAAATGGCAGAATCTCCCCCTTACCATCTACGGGAGAGTAAACTTGGTCAAAATGGTCATCCTGCCAAAGCTGATATTTTTGTTTGGGGCTATACCACTTGATTTTCCTGGGAAGTTACTGGGAAACATTCAAAGTAAGATAGAGAGCTTTATATGGGCCAATAAAAACTCCAGGCTGTCTTGGAAGAAGTTAAAACGGAGGTTGATTAAAGGCGGCCTTGCCCTCCCCGATATTTCTTTATATTCTCTTGTTTTTTTGCTTAAAAATATCCGCTGCCTACTCTCCTCTCCCCCTAGTTCCAATTGGGGATTGATTCTGGATGCTATGGTTCATTTTGAGGGAGGTAGTACCGGATTTTTGTATAAGTTTGGTGCCCCAGATTTTTCAAAAAGGTACGATTAAAAGTAACGAGGTCAGCTCTCAGAGTGTGGCAAAATTTGAAAACAAAGTGGGGAATAAGATATTATTCCGATTTTGCCCCAATCTGGGACTCTCCAGGACTCCCTGCCTGCCTAGATGACACCTTGGCTATCCCTATTAAGAGGGCAGGAATTGGCATCTGGTCCGATTTAATATCACAGGACGGAGTTCATCCATGGGAAGTGTTAAAAGCTAAAACAGGGGGTTCCCTCTCCCGCTTTAAATACTTACAAATATGCTCTGGGTTCACTGCTGAGAGAGATCTTATTGGCGGAAACTGGGAGATCGAGAATATCCTCCAAAATGTAAACCCCCAAAAAAAGGAACTTGGTATAGAGCGGTAATTGAGGCAGAAGACATAGCTCTTCCTCCTCCTTATAAGGTATGGAGTGTTTCATCTTTGGAAGACGTCTCTGTTGATTTGTTTTTCCCCTCTCTTTATAATTTATATAAGTATGTTCAATCAGCTTCTTTAAAGAAAAATCATTTCTTTGTGGTAAATAGATTGTATTATAAACCTAAAACAAATGCTAGATTTGTTTTAACATCAGCTCCTAAATGTCCTAGGTGCAGTTTAGTAGAGGCTGATGATATACATATGTTTTTTGATTGTATTCTTTTAAGAATTTTTTGGTGAAATGTGGGGAGGGCGTTGGAGGGAGTTTTTAAAGTTAGGATTAATCTTAATCCGACATTGGTTATATTTGGCATTGAGAATAATCCTATATACCAATTATCTAATAAGTTGACTGGTTTATTCTTGTGTTTGATATTAGTAGCCCGTAGAGAGATCTGCAGGCTGTGGAAAGATCCTGAGCCACCGCAATATAAGACCTGGTTAAGAGCAGTATTGCGCATGGCGAGATTGGACCAAGGGGAGGGGAACATCTGGGGGCCATTAATCACTTGGGGTACTGAAATGAGGTTAGTTTAAGTGTACATGGTCCAATAATTACACCAAGCCTCGCACAAAAGAAGCTGGCCTGGTTGGCCTAAAAAGCGAATGCAAGAGCATAGACCCAGGGCGCCCAGTTTGCAAGGTGGACTTTCCTATGCAATTTTCAGATGCTTAAGGTGAAATGAGGACCCAAAAAAAAAATACATTTTAAAATCGGGGAGTTGAAACCCACCTTGCTCATACGTCAGCTTAATATATCTGAGAGCTCTCCTGGCTCTATGATAGCCCCAAATAAAACTTCCAATAACAGAGTCTAGCCGTTCGGAAAATCAGAATTGAACTCTTAAAGGAATTGAACGAAACAGATAAAGAAATTTAGGCAAGACATTCATTTTCACTATATTGCATCTCCCAATGATAGTCAGGGGCAGCCTGTGCCATCTCCGCAAATCCGCATTGATTTTTTTGAGCATAGGTTCGTAGTTCAGAGACATGAAATCGTTAATACAGCTACTTAGACAGACACCAAGGTACTTTGCAGTGGGAATGACACCTAGCTGAGGTAGAGCAAGTATAGGTACATAATTGAGAATAGACTGCGTTTTGTTTAGGTTGAGCTTATAGCCAGAAAAAGAACCAAAATATTGTGCCTCTTGTGTGATTGCAGCTATAGCCACCTCTGGCCCGGTAGTAAATACAGCAATGTCGTCTGCATAGGCCGTAATTTTTAAAGTCATACCATTAAAACAGATAGACAAGATAGAAACGTTCTGAAGGAGATGCCTAATAAACGGCTCGATGTAGAGAGCAAATAATAAGGGGGAAAGCGGGAAACCCTGGTGTGTACCCCACTGTATACTTACTGCCCCAGAAGTACAACCATTAAGTTTGATACCCGCAGAAGGATTACAGTATAATTGACGGACCGCCGGGACAAACCTCCGACCAAGGCCTAATGATAGCATAGTACACCAAAAAACCCCCCAAGCAACTCGATCGACGGCCTTCCCAGCGTTCAGCATTAGCATCCCAATCCGCTGTCCCTAATGACCTGCAACATCAAAAGCAGCAAATGCAGTGTTTATGGGGAACATCCTTTACGACGCGGATTTGACTCAGCAGTACCTTTTCAGCGCGTCTTTTACAACGCAAGTCGTAACCACGACTTGCGCTGGAGGGCGCTACAGGACAAGGAATAATTTAATTTACTATCCAACACCTTCCCTACTGGCTGGTGTTGGAATAGTAAATTAAAAAATTCCGCACCCCTACAACGCAAGTCGTGTTAACGACTTGCATTGTTAAAAACGCGTTGTAACGGTACGCGTGGTAAAACCATGCGTCGTAACGTCGTAGATCTAGTGTTTATGTGTGCTACCATATCCCTACCTGGAACAAAACCGTGTTTTTCTTCTGAAACCAATAGGTGAACCATTGGGGCAAGATGAGAGGCAAGAAGCTTGGAAACATTTTTGGCATCCACATTAATAAGGGATATTGGTCCATAAGACCCGAGATCCTCCACAGGTTTACGCTTTTTGGGGAAAACCACAATATTAGTTTTGTTCCTAGAAGGGGGAGCATCCCCTCCCAGCAGTATATCGTTTACCAGCTCCAGAAGAACTGGTAAGAACACTTCCTTAAAGGTTTTGTAGAACTCCAGAGGTATTGTTTCCTCGCCCCGCCTTACCACTCGGCAGAGCCCCTATAGCTAAATTCAGTTCCTCCAGGTCAGTGTTGCTCTCTAAGCCCAAAGTTTGAGACACATCCAAATATTGCAAAGCGCTCTCTTGCAGATAAAGCCTAGCCGCATGTTGATTATAAGTACCAGTTTCCTTATATAGGTTAAGATAAACGCTCCTCAACTGCTCGGTTATATCTTCAGACTTTGTTTTGATGAGAGAGTCCACTCCCTTGATTCTCTTAATGTGAGAATTATCCCACTGATCTGCAAGTTGGAGGCCAGTACCCTTCTCACCCTCTCTCCGTACTCATACTGCTTTGTTCTAAGCTTGAGAAAGTTATTGGCAACTTTATCCCTCAACTTTATATGAAGTTTCGCTATAACATCAATCATCTGGGCATATATCTGTTGTTCACCCATGTCCTTTGACGCTATTGCGCAGGCATGTTGCTGTTCTAGCTCAGTGTATTGCTGATGTTCATTGGCCATCTTAGTACAATTTAGTCTATTTTGCATGACTACATACTGGAGAGTAGCCCCTCACACACATGCTTTTAAACAATCCCAAACCAAAGCGAGAGATGATGTATGCAGATTGTTCAAAATAAATTCCTTCAAAACCTTTTGCAAATCAGAATTACTTAACAAGTGCTGAGGGAACGAAAATTCCCTAGCTTGATACTGTCTAGATACTTCAAGCGTTACATTTAGCATGATGGGATTGTGAAACGAGGTTACCTTTGGACATACGATCATTGATGCATTAGCCAACAACCCATAGTTAGTAAAAATCATATCAATCCTGGAGTACTGTTTATGGGGTTGAGAAAAAAATGTAAACCCTGGTGCTATAGGATACAATGTCCGCCAGGCATCATCTAGTTGATGAATGCGCAATAGATCACGTATAGCAGCCCTGACCTGAACCATTCTAGCTCTTGCATGCATATTTGTAGTATCGATTTTGTAATCTAAAATTCAATTAAAGTCTCCCATAACAATAAGGTCACCCTCCCAGTCTAAAAGTTCAGAATTTAACTAAGAAAAAACCTCAGGACAGTCAACATTAGGGCCATAGATCATACATACTGTAACCTTTTTTCCAAAGATCAAAAGTTGTGCAATTGCCCACCTGCCCCGACTATCAGCAAGGGTTTGCTGTATGGTTATTTTAGAGTATTTATCTTTCAATAACGCGACCCCCCTTATAGATGCCGTGTGTGAGGTACAAATGATCAGATCTTAACCTATTTGGTTAAAAAAGCTTCTATCTTGATAGGCCAGATGTGTTTCAGCCAATCCCAGTATTTGGGGCTTAAATCCTTTAAGCTCTTCCGCAACCTATCGCCTTTTACTAGCCATATTCATCCCACAGACGTTCCAACTCATAAATTTGACTCTAGACATTACTAAAATTCATAAAGGCCGAGTATACTCTTATCCAAAATCAAGTAGCTATTTTCCTGCCCAACAGAAGCTCCTTATTATTTTCAAAAATTAACTGTGCTACTTTAAACAATCTGTGACTATTTAACCCCATCCTTCCTCCCAGCCCCCTTACACCACCCCTAATCCCCCCACCCTGTTTCTTGGAAAAAGAATCACCCCCCCTAAGGCTGTCCTGACCGACAGGAAGTGAAAGACGTCACAACCGCCCCCCCAAGGACCCCAACAACCCCACACACCATCCCCTCTCCAACCACACCACCCCAATGGATAAGCCTTAGTGAAACCCTGCAGGATATTACCAAGAGTAGAGAAAGAGATCATTCAACTATTGCAGAATTACATCCTGAACAACATTTCCCTAGTTGCCAATGCCAAAACAAAAAAAAACACACAAAAACCTGAAAGAGATTAAACCAGGACGTTGAGTTCATCAAGGATGGGGGTAGTTTGCCAGCTGGCCAGTGCTTTTTAGCCTCCTGCTCACTTAAAAAGAAGTATGAACGACCATCCTTAACAACTTTGAGCCGGGCAGGCTCCTGCAAGAAAACCTGAGAACAAACAGACTTAAATGAGTCCATGAGCTGACGGAGCTGCCATCTCTTTCCCATAGAGATTTGCACAAATCAGATCTGACAAAGATAGACATAGAGTCAACTTGAACAGGAGCCATTGGCCGGGCCTTCAAAAACAATAGCCTGACGAAGCAGGAAGTTTCCCAAAAGTACCAGAATAGGCCAAGAATAGTTTTTTCTGGATTGCGAGTTTGATGACAAAAAGAGTGGAAAACGGAGTACTCTTTGGACCTGCATGTCCATGCCCCAATCCTCCAGGTCCGGGAAGGCTTTCTGTTGCAAGTCTACAACAAATGTACGGGGATCAGAACCTTCTCTTCCCTCCAGTAGCCCAAAATCCTTAGATTATGACGCCGCTGGCGATTTTCAAGGTCATTAATTTTGAGTTGCATTGAAGCAAGCTGTGACTCTTGTGCAGTAACCACCTTGACCGTATGAGTACTAGTTTCCTCCACCCCAGTCACCCACTCCTGAAGTTCAGTGACCTACGCAGTTAAGTGGTAGACCTTGGTAGTGACCTCAGATAATGCTTTTTTGATTTTAATACAGTCCACCCTTGCCTGTTGATAGTAGGCTTGTGCTTCCGCTCTCTGTGCATTTAGGGCCTGCATAATACTAGAGAGTGAGGGCTCGTCCCCCTCTCCATTTCTTCCACTCAAGTGACTCTGCTCACCATTAAGTCTTGTTCCCACTTCTTCGGAGCCCAGAGAACCGAGGGGGGCAGGCGAGGATTCAAACACTGCGGATGGAGTATTAAGTCCAGATGGTGTTAACTCCTTTGAATAAAGAGGCACCCTTTCAATAACATTTTGAACATGACAGTGCTCAGCGACTGTGTCTGAAGTTTTTACACATTCCATATTGTGTGGACAAGTATCAAAGACAGTAAGATTCCTAGTGACTTGTTAGAATGTAGAGGCAACACCAGACGTAGTAGCCAGCGGGTCTGAGCAACCTTTCAATGGGGTGGGGGTGATAATGTCCCCCTGTAACCCTGCAATAGAGAGTCTGGAGACTAAAGTGCTTAATACGCCCTTAAATCGACAAGTGTGTCACTAATCTGAGCCTTGTTGCAAGTCCCCCAACGGCCTCTACCACCTTTCCCAACCTGACCTTTTTAGGGCCTTTTTCTTTTTCTTTCAGGGTTCTTCCCCCCTCGGGGGTATTACCCCCTGAACTGATATTAGCACTGCCAAAACAGAGTGAAGAAGGGTCAATAGGAGAATCAGCACCCAAAGCACTCCCTATTTCTGCAATTTTATTTGCGTGCTCCTTACTCCCTCCATCGGTCACCTATACAATCTGTAGGGGAACTGCTGATCCTGCCTGGACTAATCTCCTTTGCTGACACATTTGAATGATACAGGGTGGCTTTGTTATTTGAGCCCTCAATTTAGGGGAAGCTTGCCAACCCAGAAGAGAGAGTTTCAGTCTCACTACCGGCCATGAGTAGAGAAGATTCAGCAGGGCCCGATCCGCCATGCAGACACCCCCAGGAGAAACAGGAGAGACATCCACTCTGCCATTAGAAACCTCCATGCTCCCCCAACCCTCATTAACTGCAGCATTCAATACTTCAGCCATCTGGGCGAGAGGAACAGATTCCGATCTGCAGGACCGGAGAAGCGTTGTAGCCTTCCCTGAGCATGGTAGTTTAAGAATGGGTTTCCTCATCTGAGGGTCCGAATGACTGCTTGAGACACCATTGCCTATTGGAGCTTTCCCAGGCATTAAAACATTGTCAGCAGGGAAGTCATCTTCAATAACCATCTGGCCTTCTGTACCTTCAGCTGCTGTGGGGAGACCGCTCTCCGCCTGAGCCCCTATGCTCCAGCGACGAGTTGAGCGTGGTGGGGACATCATTCTTTGCTTTCCGCTCAGTTTTTCTTTCAGTTGAGATGAAAATCCCAGTGTCAATATGGTGCTGTCCCGCCACCTGTCCACCGCTCCGCCAGTACAACTGCAACCACACCTTGCGGCAGCAGACTCCAACAGCGTGAGCCGCACCGATGTTTGCAGCGGCCTCCTAGCTGTAATCAACCTCGCAATGCGGGTGAAGCAGATCACACAGCTGGCGTTAGTAAGTTATTTACAACAAGGGGTGGTGAGGGACAGAGTCTCTGAATTAAGCAGAAAGCTCTCACCCAGTCAAGAGATCAGGGCTAGATCCAACACCGTTTTTTAGCTCACTGCACCATCCCAGTTTCAGAACCTGGCTGTATGCAAATTAGTCTGTTCCTGTCCCAGTGCATGATGGGAACAGGGCAAACCAAACTACAGAAGCCAATTCTTACACTGGGAAGGAAACAAGCTCCCGGGGACCGGTTTCTGGCATTACAGCCGTCTTCGGCCCGGTTTGCTTGAATCCTGATGGTGCAATGAGCAAGGGTCTCACATCTGAGAATACCCTTCCACGCTTAGGGTGGACAAAAATATTTACAACAAGGGGTGGTGAGGGACAGAGTCTCTGAATTAAGCAGAAAGCTCTCACCCAGTCAAGAGATCAGGGCTAGATCCAACACCGTTTTTTAGCTCACTGCACCATCCCAGTTTCAGAACCTGGCTGTATGCAAATTAGTCTGTTCCTGTCCCAGTGCATGATGGGAACAGGGCAAACCAAACTACAGAAGCCAATTCTTACACTGGGAAGGAAACAAGCTCCCGGGGACCGGTTTCTGGCATTACAGCCGTCTTCGGCCCGGTTTGCTTGAATCCTGATGGTGCAATGAGCAAGGGTCTCACATCTGAGAATACCCTTCCACGCTTAGGGTGGACAAAAATATTTACAACAAGGGGTGGTGAGGGACAGAGTCTCTGAATTAAGCAGAAAGCTCTCACCCAGTCAAGAGATCAGGGCTAGATCCAACACCGTTTTTTAGCTCACTGCACCATCCCAGTTTCAGAACCTGGCTGTATGCAAATTAGTCTGTTCCTGTCCCAGTGCATGATGGGAACAGGGCAAACCAAACTACAGAAGCCAATTCTTACACTGGGAAGGAAACAAGCTCCCGGGGACCGGTTTCTGGCATTACAGCCGTCTTCGGCCCGGTTTGCTTGAATCCTGATGGTGCAATGAGCAAGGGTCTCACATCTGAGAATACCCTTCCACGCTTAGGGTGGACAAAAATATTTACAACAAGGGGTGGTGAGGGACAGAGTCTCTGAATTAAGCAGAAAGCTCTCACCCAGTCAAGAGATCAGGGCTAGATCCAACACCGTTTTTTAGCTCACTGCACCATCCCAGTTTCAGAACCTGGCTGTATGCAAATTAGTCTGTTCCTGTCCCAGTGCATGATGGGAACAGGGCAAACCAAACTACAGAAGCCAATTCTTACACTGGGAAGGAAACAAGCACCCGGGGACCGGTTTCTGGCATTACAGCCGTCTTCGGCCCGGTTTGCTTGAATCCTGATGGTGCAATGAGCAAGGGTCTCACATCTGAGAATACCCTTCCACGCTTAGGGTGGACAAAAATATTTACAACAAGGGGTGGTGAGGGACAGAGTCTCTGAATTAAGCAGAAAGCTCTCACCCAGTCAAGAGATCAGGGCTAGATCCAACACCGTTTTTTAGCTCACTGCACCATCCCAGTTTCAGAACCTGGCTGTATGCAAATTAGTCTGTTCCTGTCCCAGTGCATGATGGGAACAGGGCAAACCAAACTACAGAAGCTTACGTTAGTAAGTTGGCACATCCGTCAGAGAGCAGGATCCTAAGTCCGAAAATACTGTAGTATTGATCCATACCACACGCTGTCAGGGTCAGAAGGAAAAGCCCGGAGTCTGCCGCTGAACAGCTGCAGGAACCGCTGTAGCGCTGAGACCCGTCAGTGAGCAGGATCCATCGTTTGGAGGAGTAGTACTGAGGCCACACCCAACACTGTCAGCAGCCGAAGCAGTCGGAGCAGGAATGGTAGGAAAGCTCGGAGTCTACCGCTAAAACAACTGCAAGAACCACCGTAGCCTGTAATCGCGGCCAAAGTCCAAAGCGCCAGCACCCAAAAGGTAACTAACATAGAATCCTTTGTTTCCCCTGAAGAGACTCAGCCGTCAGGATTAAATTACTTTTCAGCCACAGCGGGTGCTGTGAAGGGAGGGCATCACGGCGGGTGGCAGGAACCCCCAAGGAGAGCGGCCGAGCGTCTTTCAGTGGCGGTGTCAATCCGCCATCTTCCTTTCCCCCGTCTTTCCATGCCTGTTGTTTGCACACAGGGAGGTACCGCAGAAGTCCTTAGGGTTAAGTCCATTTGTGCATCCTGTAAGAGGACCTCTGAGTCTGGTCAAAGAAGGCTAGGAGAAAGCTCCCAGTAAACCTCCCCAGGATGTATATAGCTACATGCTGACCTTCAGGAACCAGATTAAGCGCTTCAGAAAACTCGCTCAAGCGAACCTGGAAGCCAGCCAGGAATAGATGAAATGGTGGTATGATAAGAATGCCTCTCTAATCGAGTTTCCGCCTAGCTAGAAAGTGTGGGTCATTGCCCCAGTGGAGCCTAGCTCACTGCAGGACAACTGGCCTGGTCCATTTGAGGTGGTGGAGTGTAAGAGTAAATTCACCTATCTTGTGGAATGGCAGTCTCCCAGGAACCCTTTGTGGGTCCTACATGTGAACCGCCTCATGCCCCACTTTGAGAGGTCTGAAGTGGGCAGGCTCCTACTAACAGATGATGGAACAGAAGAGGAGACTGAGCCTCTCCCTGATTTTGTGTCTGCTAAGGAGCACGATAGGTCAGTGGATGGTGTAAACCTTTCCCCCGCCCTGACTCTTGAACAGCAGAGTGACTGCGGCCAACTGTTGGGACAGTTTGCTGCTCTGTTCTCCCTGACCCCTGGTTTCACTCAGTGGTGTGGTGTGTCTATGATGTGGACACTGGGGACAGTCCTCCTGTAAAACACAAGATTTACAGATTGAATGACAGGGTCAAAACTAGCATCAAGGAGGAATTCTCCATGATGTTTGCTCTAGAGGTGATTGAGCCCTCCAACAGCCCTTGGTCCAGCCCAGTTGTCTTATCCCAAAGGGTGTAGCACCAGGTGCCCGCTAGAACTCCGGGTCTGTGTGGACTACCGGGGGCTCAATTAAGTCACCAGGACTGACGCGCACCTCATCCCCAGAGCTGATGAGCTCATAGATCGGTTGGGAGCTGCCAAGTACTTCAGAATGTTTGACTTAACATCTGGGTACTGGCAGATTGCCCTAACTGATGGTGCAAAGGAGAGATCTGCATTTCCAAGACCTGAGGGTTCTGGGCGGTGCCTTTTGGGTTGAAGAATGCCCCTGCCACCTTTCAGAGGTTGGTCAATCAGGTATTGGCTAGGCTGGAGGATTTCAGTGCTTCCTAATTGGATGACATTGCAGTGTTAGGCGCCACTTGAGAGGAACATCTGAATCACCTCTGGGAAGTGTTGAAGGCTCAGCAGAGGGCAGGACACACGATCAAGGCCAGCAAGTGCCAGATCGGGCAGGGATTAGTTGGTATTTGGGACACCAAGTAGAGAGCGGCCAGATGGAGTCCTACAGCCGAAGATTTACATCATTATGGCTTGGGAACCCCCTAAGACCCAGACAGAGATGAGAGTCTTTTTAGGCCTCACTGGGTATTACAGGATGTTTGTCAAGGGGTATGGCACCAGTGTTGCCCCCTTGACAGAGCTAACTTTCAGGAAGTAGCCCAGGAAGGTGAGCTGAACTGATTCTTGTAAGAAAGCTTTTGATGCCCTGAAATCTGCCATGTTCACAGCGTCCATGATCACGGCACCCAACTTCTCACAGGGATTTGTGGTGCAGGCAGATGCTTCCGAGCATGGTGTGGAAGTTGTGCTCTCACAACTAAACGAGGAGGGCCTAGACAAACCCGTAGCCTTCATTAGTGGGAGGTTATTTCCCTGGGAACAGAGGTGGATTGCAAATGAGTGTGAGGCTTTTGCTGTGGGGGTGTGAACCCAAAGTTGTTGAGGTGGTCCAGTTCCCTACAGGGGATGGACTTTACGATGGAACACTGCCCTGGTAGAGAACACGCCAATGCTGATGGTCTGTCCAGATTTTTCTGCCTTAGTGAAAAGAACTCCCAAGGGGGTGGGTAGTTTTCCCCGCATTTCAGCTGGAGGGGACACATGTTAGACCTGGCTTCCTTGTTGTGGGTTTTCCCTGTATTTTTTGCCTTTGCCTCCTATGCTTAACTGTGTTGGATTTCGTTTTTGCTGGTCTAGATGCTTTGGGGACTTTGAAACTGCTGCTCAGTGCCAAAGTGCAAGCGCTCCCTCTGTAAAGTGTTGTCATGGATTAGTGTTTCCAGAATTAGCTTATTTGGTTTACTGATGAGTCCTTTGTATAGTGCACTGTGTGTGCCCAGGGACTGTAAACCAAATGCTGCTAGTGGGCTTGCAGCACAGATTGTGCCACCCACACAAGCAGCTTTGCAAAAGTGTCTCAGACCTGCATTGCAGTGCCTGTATGCAGTTCATTCTGCCATGTCGACCTGGCAAGTGCATTCACTTGCCAGGCACTCACCTTCTCTTTTTCTTACATGTGAGTCACCCCTAAGGTAGGCCTAAGGTACCCCCTGTGGGCAGTGTGCAGTGTATGTGAAAGGTAGGACATGCCCTGATGTAAGTGGCATTTCCTGATAGTAAAATGCTGCCAAAATTAGTGTTCACTATTGAAAGGCTATCTGTTCCAAAGGCTAGAATGGGGGTTTACTTATAACATCCTATATTTATAACTGCCCCTGGGCACAAGATGGGAAAATGGAGTTTAGTATACCTGAACTCAAAATATAAAGGCACATCTTTTAGTAAGGTTGATTTTTGTATTCTGGGTTTGAAAGTACCACTTTTAGACAGTAGGTATTTTCTTGCTTAGCCGTCCTATGTGCCTTTGCTAGGTTTGTGTATTGACTGTTTGGCTTTGAGGTGACCGGGCTGGGGATGTGCATTCTGTTTAGACAGCCACTTTGGGGGGAGTGAGGTAAGTCCTACCTTTCCAGGGTGAGTCTGGCTGGGTTGAATAGACCTGGGCTGCATTCAGAGTAGGGGGAGGAGATTTCTTTTGCACCTGAAATGGCCTGGTCTGCCTCGGACAATTCTGTCTCCACCTCCTGCCAGGAAACTGCACCCGAGAGGACATAACTGGTTCTAACTGAACAAAGACACTTTCTACCTCCAGAGAACAAAGGATTTTGTACTATAAATGAGTGGCGCATGAATGTTTTCGAGGTACTGACTCTCAAAGAAACAAAGTAAATTACAGTCCTACCTTATGGATTTTATACTGGACAGTTAGGGCTCTTTACCATCCAAAAACATGCTATTGCCTGCCGGCATGATTTAGATTACAGGGAAATGCTGATGGAATAGTCTCTCATGTGGAAAAAGACTGAAGAAGATCAGATGGCTCTAGGGAGCACTCTACAGGCACCCATGTCCCATCATAACAAATGACTCACTATCATGCCTAAAAGAGAACTGTCCAAAGATAAATAGGACCTCGGTTCTCCCTTTACCCAACAGTCTGAATAGCCCTGAACCACCTGAAAAGAAAACATTATAAACATGGGGAAAAGGCTGGTCGGTCACTGGTTTTCCAGTTAATAAAAAGGGGATTTTTTTCTATCATACCTGCCATAAGGAGCAGGAAGGGGAAACACTTTTCTCAACCACAAGGTGTTACAAAGGTATTTGTAGAATTCTTTGGTCACTCCTATAATTTTGCCCAGGATTTGAATGCTGAATTGAAAGAAGCATTTCTGATGTGGCCCCCGACTGAAAATCTCATATGACCAAAGTGACAATTTAGAGGGTTGCAGTCCCGAAGACAAAATCCTAAAGGCCATCGAAGATATGTGCACCAGGAAGGCACCTAAAGAGGATGTATTCCTCACTGACTTCTGTAAGATATTTAGGGAAGGACTGCTACATTTATTGTTTAGCCGGGTCAGAACATCCCGTAGGGTTAAGGACACCCTTTTATTGGCCAGTTACCGGACGATATCTCTTTTGAATACAGTTATAAGGATCCTTGCAAGGGTTTCTGTCTATTTTGCTACTAACAGTGATCCCAGTATTCATTAATCCTGTACAGGTGGGATTTGTACAGGGAGATCATCAATGAACAATATGGGAGCTTAACTTTTAATGGCAAGTTAGAAATGATCAAGTTGAAATAATAGTCCTGTCACTGGATGCCAAGAAGGTCTTTAACTGTTTAGAAGGGTGTTACCTTTTTTTTTTTATTCTCCTCCAGACCCATGTGCACCAGCCGTGGTCCTGTGACGTATGACCGATATAAAATCTTCAATTGAACCAGCCTGAGTCTCATTTCGATGGCCACTACTTTCGGGGAGGAGACTGCCTCTCTCCAATCTTCATCATCTAATTCCAGGCCATCAGTGCCCCACTGTTCCCTAATGGTCACCAGGGGATCCCCCATATTGTTGATAATTTTTTTCTATATTAATGAGATGTTTTTTTCAGGAAGATGGCTGTCCAAGACTCGGTCTTCCAGGGGGGAGGCATCCGATGGTGTAGTACCTCTGGGGATGTGCGCAAGTAGGGCATGCCTAACCTGGAGGTACCGATAACGCTCGCTCTTCTGTAGATGATACTTTTTTTGGAGAGTGTCGAACGCAAGGACTTCATCCTTACCCCAAATATCCTTGAGCTGCCGTTGGAGGAACTCAATTTCTTTAAAATAGGAGGATGGCACCGGGTCCATTGAGCTTTGAAACACGTACAAAAATCGGGGGAGGGCCATCATCTTAAATAGCACCGCCCGCCCGAGAAGGGAGAGCGGCAACGCTCTCCACCTCGCCACATCCTTCCTAAGTCTGGCCAGCGGGAGACCCAGGTTATTATCGAACCTCAGCTTCGGATCCAATGATACATAGATGCCAAGATAGCGGAATCCCACTGGCTCAATTTGTAGCGGGCAGGAATTCAGAATGATCGGGGGATCTCTGCTGATAACAAAAAGTACTGATTTTGACCAGTTAATGGCAAAGCCAGAGTACCTCCCGAATATCGCCAGTACATCAAGAAAACAAATCAGAGAGTCCCTAGGAGTGGTGAGGTAAAGCAAAATATCATCCGCAAAGAGCGAAATCCTCCCATTCAGGCCGCCAACGCAGCCCTCTAATCGATCGGTCCAGCGGCCCCACGCCGCCAATGGCTCAATAGCCAGGGCAAAAAGAAGTGGGGATAAGGGACACCCATGGCGCGTGCCTCTACCCAGAGAGAAGTCTGCGGACCTTCGGTTGTTCACCACAACCCTGGCGAGGGGACCCTCATACAAGAGACGGACCCAGTTAATAAACTCATGGCCGATATCCATCTTCCCCAGGACTGCGAATAAGTAGGGCCACTCGACCCTGTCAAAAGCCATAGTTGCATCCAATGACACTAACACCGCCGGCTCGTGGATTCTCGAGGCACTGCCTAGTATCCTGTGTAGCCTTCGTAGATTAAGGGCCGTATTACGACGCAGCATAAAGCCTGATTGATCCGGATGAACTAGTGTGGTAATGACCTTAGCTAACCTAGTCGCCAGTATTTTCGCCAGCACCTTGGGCTCAGCGTTAAGCAGCGAAATAGGCCGATAAGAGGAGAACAGCGTCTTAGGCTTACCGTCTTTATGAATGACGACAATATTCGCTACTCTCTGATCATAAGGAAGCTGACCCCTCTCTTTACTCTCAACAAACATGACACGGAGAAATGGAGCTAGCACATTAGCATTTAGTTTATATAGCTCTATGGGGATACCGTTTGGGCCAGAGGCCTTCCCGGAGTGGGCACCTCTGATAGCCTGTGCTACCTCATTGTTTGTGAGGGGGGTGTCCAGGTATTTCCTATCCTCTTCGGATAATGAAGGCATACGAATATCATGTGTCATCGCTGCACATTCTGCCTCCGTATAGATTCCCGCAGACGTATACACCGAACTATAATAATCCGAGACCTCATCCACGATCATTTGTGGGTCTGTCATCCTACCCAAGTCACCATTCTGCAATTCAGGCACCAACCTAGACGCCGACTCCCCCTTTTCCAGCCACACAATCAATTTCCCGGCCTTGTCACCGTGTTCATATAATCTGCTCTGGGTGTCGGCATGCTGCGCTTTGGCCCTGTCTCTAGCCAAGCTCTTATACTCGTCCTGGAGGAGTTTCAGTCGGTGTGTTCCCTCGAGGGTTACGTCCCAGGATACCGCCATCTCCATCTTAGTCAACTTCGCCTCCATTCTATTCACCTTGGCCCAGCCTTTCCTCTTTTTCCCTGAGACTAATGATAAAACTTCCCCTCTAATAACAGTCTTGTACGCCTCCCATATAGACTGCGCAGAATCGACCGTTCCCACATTTTCATGAAAGTACCTTCTGTGCTTTGTATAATCTCCTTCTTAGTGTCGGGGTCTCTCAAATGCCATTCATTTATGGGGGCAATTCTGCCCGCATCGCACTGCCCCACCTCCATCCTGAGCCAG
Organism: Lissotriton vulgaris; assembly: GCF_964263255.1. NCBI lineage: Eukaryota > Metazoa > Chordata > Amphibia > Caudata > Salamandridae > Lissotriton > Lissotriton vulgaris. Next base: position 635,814,091 of record NC_141695.1, read on the forward strand.
ACCGGAGAATGATCAGAGACACCCCTACCCAAATGTCGCACCTCTCGGACCAATGCCGCCTGTGCCGCCGGTATTAGGACATCATCTATTCTGGATAGGGTGTGATGTGCAGCAGACGTGTGTGTGTAGTGTGCCCCGTTTGGGTTCCTCAATCTCCACCCATCCGTAAGCCCTGTTGTTTCTAAGAAGTCGGGCAGCCACCTCTGGGACGGTGTCAGGAGTCGGGCAGGGTGCCTTTCCACTTCGTCATCTATCACTGAGTTGAAGTCCCCCCCTATAACCAATAACCCTACAGGCAAGGTCAGGAAAATCGCACACAAGTCTCGGAAGGTGTCAGCCTGTAGGCCCGGTGGAACATACACAGACACTAAGGTGACAGTCCTTCCCTCCCACAACCCTGAAATGCCAACATATCTGCCTCTGTTATCTGTCCAAGTAGATTGGATCGTCAGTGGGAAGGAGTTCCTCACAAGGATGCCCGTCCCCCTGGACCCTGTAGTGAATCCGGCATGTGACACCAGCTTATAGCCCCCTTATGTAAGGCCATGCAACGATTGCCAACCAGATGCGTCTCTTGCAGCAATACCACCTCCGGGGAATGCCTCCTGACCAACTGACTAACCATTCCCCTCTTAATTTTATCCCCGAGTCCATTCACATTCTAACTGAGCGTGGTTATCCCCAAAGGGTGTTACCTTTTTAGGATTCTGAAGAGGGTTGGTATAAATCCAGAATTTTTAAGGTTCAGTATCTTTACACAGACCCTCTGTTACAAATAAACTGTAGAGAGTTAATGTTCAATGCGTTCCCAGTTAGGAGAGGTACCAGAAGGGAATTCCCCTTGTTCCCCCTACTGTTCAAACTCCCACTGGAACTTCTATCAGCTTCAGTATGACAATCAAATGACATATATGATGTGCATGGACTATATGTATGTGTGTGTCGTATCTTAAAACCACGATCCACAGTCTCCTAGAGCTCATATCTTTATTTATTTTTCATCCTCATTCACCTCGGGCACATACCTTGTATTTCTCCGCTGCTCCCACTGTTGCGAGGTAGCCTTGCCTGGAGGGGATGGTGGGGGTGGAGGGGGCTTTGTTTTCGTCAAACATACACCGCTATCTTATGAGCAATACACAACAAGAAATAAGCATTGGTGTAATCATTTGACGTGTTCCCATTTTTAAAAGGCACCACATTTAAGGAGTTAGAGTCTGAGGGTGTCCCACTTGATTTATTCTTATTCAGCTCATCAGGGATCCCACATCTTTTGCTTCTTGGTCGTTGTCACTATAGAGTCTAATTTTGAAATATATATATCAGATTCGAGCCATTCAATACTGGATGGTGCTACTGCAGCAACTCATTTCCTAGAGATCTCTCTTCAAACCAACAGAACCATATAGAACAATAATCTGTTCTTGTCCATGCTGAAGCACATCAGGCTCTCTAAAATACCAAAAAGAATGAGGCAAAGGCGTACTTTTACATTAGCTCACAAAATGTTCTTCATTACCTTACCCATGTTTTACCGAAACAACTTTATCCTCAGACATTCCACAAACGTGCAGCTCTTTTGCTTTCTTCAGATATTATTTCAGCCATTTTGTTATGAACCCTCTTCCCATCTTTGAATTTCTATACAGTGTCCAGTATGCTCTGTGTAGGCAATAGAGCGAGTTTCGCCTTAAAAAGGGGGGCTTCATCGTGCTAAACAATGTGCGCATTGATACTTGCCATATGATGTTTAGCTGTGTCCTTTTCAAGTTTTCTCCCCATAGCTCTTTTAGCAATCGAAAGTTCCCATCTGCTATCACCACCAATTGGCAATACAATACAGAAACGTCCTTTTTTTTTGCATCTGCTGATTCATAAGCTCTTCTAGTTTATTAGATCACCTAGCCAAATGTTTTATATTGTGGAGCTAGCTTATTCATTGTTGGTACTTAAACTTCGATAGCTTCTGGTCCGTTAACTCTTCAATTTCTTTCCATGTAAGGGGTACCTCCTTGTGCACAAGTTGACCGAAGCACTGTATGCCGGCATTGTGCATAGCAAGGGCCAGCATATCTCTACCGCATTTCTCTAAGCCCAGAAAATCCCATATAGGCGCTGCACTGCAGTAGTATGACCATGTTGCGCCCACTGGGCAGCCATTGATTCTAACTCCTTCAGCCTTACCTACTTGTAGTATTTAGTGTCACTAAACGAATGCAAAAAGTGGGTTGTGGCTCACCTAAGATCTTTTAGCGTAACTCTCAGAAGTATGCCAATCTCAGAGCAATCTGGCTCGTTGAGAAGCATTGCACAATTTTTTAATTGGAATGCTCAGGCATAGAATTGTATGTCCGGTACTGTCAAGACCCTTTATCATACTTTCTATTAGGTGTTTTCCAGGAAATCCTTGCTCCCTTCTCGGCCCATACAAAGCTGCAGATGATACCCTGTAATTTCTTTAAATACCCCTTCTTAAAATGTAGAGGAATTGTATTAGAACGGAAAGTGAATTTAGGTAAGAGGACCATTTTTACCAAGTTAACTCTACCAAAAATAGTCAAAGGTAGGTGGGCCCAGCTCGTCATAAGTTTGCTCGCTTCCACCATAACTTTAGTAAAGTTTACCTCATAGATCTTGCTCAGATCTAGTGTAATCTTCAGGCCTAAATATTTCATCTAATTTCTACTCTGAACATCACCCTTTGACACATTCCAGGCCATTATCTCAGTTTTTGAAGTGTTCACAGTGTGTCCTGACACCTTTTCAAGCTCTGTTGTCAGCTGCACAATAGTTGGGAGAGTGGTCTTTAGGTCAGAAGTATAGATCAAGAGGTCATCAGCATATAGGGAGGCCTTGTTATCCCATCCATTGTTACTGGTAAAAGGCACAATTGCTGACTCCTGCCTGTTCCTACATGCCAATGGCTCAACATATAAATAAAAAAAGAGTGGAAAGAGTGAACATCCTTGTCTTGTACCTCTAGTTATTTGAAAAGCCAAAGTCAAATTCCTTTTACCGGTATTCTGGTCCTGGGAGCTTGAAATATCAGATGTTCTGCTCTGCAGTAGTTGTCGTTTTCTCCCAGTTTGCACTGTTTTAAAACTTTTTGCAGGTATTTCCAAAATATCTTATCTAAGGCTTTGGATGCTTTTAATGTTAGTAATCCTAGTGAAACCTTAAATGAGGTGGCAGGTCAATTGAACCAATGAGGGCATACTTTAGTTCATGGAGGAATCTACCCCTTAGGAGCCCTTTTGATCCCCGTGGATCAGGGGTCCTATTTCCTGATTCAGCCATTCAGCTAGCACCTTAACAAACATTTTATAATCGTTTTTGACAAAAATCTTTTTAAACCTTTCACATTTTCCCTCCCCCATTATATTGGTGAGTATTTAAAGCTATAATGTACATTAAGTTAGAAAGATCTGCTGGCAGCCAATCTATAACTTCTGCTAAAATGCAAGCCTACATCAAAAATATGATGGCCAGTTGGGCCTCTGCGATGTATGGACACAAAGGCCGAAATTGGTGAGGGCTATATCTTTAACAATAAAACATATGGGCGCCACTCAAGAATAGATTTTTTCCTAATAGATCAGAACATAATTGACCAGGTCAAGAAGGTTAAGCATGTGCCAGCACACCTCTCAGATCATTCTGCAATACTATTACAACTTAAACCTTGTGGTAAGCCAAAAAGTGATGAGATGGCCCTGGATCTTACACTGTTGTTGGAGCAAGAAGTGGTAAAATACGTCTGGGTAAAGGCTGAAGAGTTTAAAAAAATTCATTGGCACTGCTCCGCTACATATGGTATGTGACGCTTTTAAAGCATTCTTATGGGGAAATATCCAGCATATCATATTACAAAATTAGCCAGCACAGAGACGAGGTTAAAGCACTTGAGGCGAAACTATCGGAAGTACATGAGCAATGTTTAGCACAGCCTACACAGAACAATGAGAAATTAGCTCTAGAAGGAAGGTGTTTAGATCTGCGAGAGAAACTTGTTTTGGAGGCTAGAAAAAAGAAAAGGGTGGAAAACCTGTTACGGGTCCCATTTTGAGTACGAGGAGGATTATTGGATTTATTTAGGTTGGAAAATTAAAACTGATCAGGTCATAAATACAATCAGGGACATTAAGGAGAGTGTGTATACTCCTGCATTAAATAACAAAGAGGATATCGAAAAGGCCTTTCTCAGTTTTATAGGGATCTATATACTAACTTATAGACTAAGATACTCGCAAATTCACATGTACTAATGTGTCTCAGACACTTTCTGCGATCCCCATTGGGACGCAAATGACCTACCTCATGAATGTTAACGAGGTAGGCTAGGTCGCAATTTGTGACCCATTAGATATCAAAAAAATCACAGGGATAGTGCCATACTGAGACCACTATGCCTGTGCTTATTTCTGGTCCAGAGAGGACCTGACTTGGCAGTACAGATTGTACTGGTCCCAGGAGGAGCAGTCAAGACTGATTTGTATGTGGCTGGGTCTAAACTGGGGTGGACTGGTGAGCCAAAACTAAAAATATGGATTAAACCAAGATCTGTGACTGGGGGGGGGGATGTTTGAAAAGTTTGAAATCTGTGTACATTTTATTTTGTGAAAGAATGAGGCTCTACACCTGACTAGACACATCAACAGCAGCACTGCTGTGGAAATATATTCTTTTAGTTGGTTTCTCCAACGTCTTAGATACCTGGGTGTTCTGGTTAACCAGGACCTGATGGACATGGTGCAAGACTATATCCACCTTCTCCTCAATCTGTTGACCTCTTTCATTGGCTGAAAACGAGGCTGTCACTCTGGTGCAAAGTCTAAGCTGTCAAAATGACAAATGTTTGAGGTTCAGTCACATTTATCTCATGTTTTTCCTGCAATTAACTACACACCTTTTGGAAGAAATAGACCGGGATAAAACGGTTAATACGGAGCTCTTATAGATCTAAGATGAGGCTCATAAAGCTCCATTTTGCAATAACATCTGGGGGAGTTACAACTTCCACACTTGCGATCTTACTATGCAGCACACCAGCTGGCTCACCTTGCGAGGCTAATGGAGACCTTCACCTACCAACCTATTTGAGGACTGAATGGAAAAGCACATACTCTATCAGAGGTCTGCCGTAGACTTGTATTGCACCTTTATTCAGACTGCTGAGAGCTTTCATACTATCACACATTCCATTGTGTTGCAGTGGTATTATGTCTACAAATAGCTTAAAGTACGGAGATACATTCACACACATAGTGCCTGTGTGAGATAATGCCAAACTATTTATTGCTGAATGGCCATTTATTTGGAAGACTTACATAGAGGTGGGTCAATAATTCCTTGCACACCTGCTCCTTGAGGACGGTATCAAGCTGTTCCAGGACCTGCTGTGAACTGGGGTGGCAGAGTGGACTAAAGAACGGTGATGGATTAAGCCCAGATCTGTTGACTGGGTGTGAGTGTTTGATTGGTTCCGATGCTCCGTCCATCACCACCCCCTTTTGTACCGCTTTGTTCGGCATAAGTTGGCAGGGTATGCTCAGATGTGAGTCCCTTGCTCACTTTGCCACTGGATTCAAGAAAGCCTGGCTGAAGACGGCTGTAATGCCAGAAACCGATCCTAGGAAGCTTGTTTCCGGTCCAGGGAAGGCATGGCTTGGCAGTTCGGGCTGGACTGTTCCCATGAGGCACAGGGTCAGACTGATTTGCATATAGCCATGTCTGAACTGGAATGGCAGAGTGGGCTAAAGAACGGTGATGGATTAAATCCAGATCTGTTGACTGGGTGTGAGTGTTTGATTGGTTCAGATACTCCTTCCATCACCACCCCCTTTTGTACCGCTTTGTTTGCCATAAGTTGGCAGGGTATGCTCAGATGTGAGTCCCTTGCTCACTTTGCCACTGGATTCAAGCAAGCCAGGCTGAAGACGGCTGTAATGCCAGAAACCTGCCCTAGGAAGCTCGTTTCCGGTCCAGGGAAGGCATGGCTTGGCAGTTCGGGCTGGACTGTTCCCATGAGGCACAGGGTCAGACTGATTTGCATATGGGCATGTCTGAACTGGGGTGGCAGAGTGGGCTAAAGAAGGGTGATGGATTAAACCCAGATCTGTTGACTGGGTGTGAGTGTTTGATTGGTTCAGATGCTCAGACCATCACCACCCCGTTTTGTACCGCTAGAGTTCAGCCAGGGATACTCCAAGGAGTGGAGGTGCCTACAGCTCTTTCTCTGCCTGAGACCTTGGCCAGGACATCCTCCTTGTGCCATGTCATCATCACCAATAAGAATGTTATTTCATATCTGGCGTTAATTAAATGGGTAGTTTCCGGACTGTACCATGTCCTTATTGACCTTCTTTTCTCTCAACCTACTGGCTCTTGAATCTCGCCTTACAAGAATGCCTATCAATCGTTTTTGTAAGGTATAGTAAGATTGTATTACCACAGATACCTATACCAACACCTCATCGACAGGGCATACGGTCTTCAGCCTTGTCCTGCACCCAAGCCCCCTTTAAAAAAAAAGTTTTTCTGATCCTGCATGACTCTTGCAGGTGCCAGCGTGCACTCCTGTGGTCCCGCAAGACTCTCAGGAGAACAGTGGGTGCACTATCTCTTGAGAGAGTCCTGCACGAACACAATACTGCAAAAACTTTTTTTTATTTGACCCTAGGATTCAAGGGCTCAGGTCACGCCTAAGTGCCCTCTTATACTTTATACATACTTTTTTTATTTTCAGGACGCTGGGACCAGGTCCAGGTGTCTTTTGTTGGTGGGCGCAACAACTCGCTTCACGTTGCCGTTATCCAATCAGTAATAAACAACAGAAAAAGCCCGTGCTACTATTGAATTGACTGCCCTATTTTTGGCTAAACATCAGAGATGAAACAAATGTTTATTTCGATCAAAAAGTATCGTTTTTTATTTTATTTTGATTTCAATCATTTATTCATTTTTTTGTTTGGAAAATTAAATTTGACCAAGTTCATTTTTTAAGACCTTATGTACAACAAAACAAAGAATGACCTATATTCGAATGTCTATTTACAAATAGAAAGTTAGAAAAAACATATCAACATAATTCCATTCACACAGTCAGTCAAACCACTTTCACACCACAATATATACAGAATATGTACAGACAAATAAACAAGAAAATATGTGAATTATTTCCAAATTGTAATCTGATAGATTACAATAAAGCCATAAACATTTATATTTTACAACAACCTATTAATATTTTTCACAGTTTATGATTCTATTTAGGCTTATAGAGCTATCCAATCAGAGCATGATCTACCGTGGGACTCGAGGTGGCTTTTTACTTCCGCTGGAGTGAGGCTGCCAACGGGTAAATAAAAAGAAGCCACCTTCGGTTATTTGAAGTTGCATGCCTGCAGGCCTCCCACAAGAGAACCTGCAAATCCAACCATCCAGATATCTAGACATTTTTAACCTTAATTTGTCAAAAACTACAGAAGAAATTCACTCCAAACCACAAAAAGCATACTTTTGGGGTAAATTTGATGTAATTCAGTAAAGCCATTTTGGCTGTCGCGGTGTCTGAAATTCATTGTGGAAATTTCATGGAGAGATTCGATTTTGAGACTGCCCTTTTTTCTTCGCCCAGCTTGACGGAAAGAGACCCCACTTCCAATATTGACTGGCCACAACATGTAGTAGTAATTACAGAATTCTTTATACAATGCATTCAAATGCATTGTAGAAAAAGCTTATTTTTGACAGTCACCAAAAGGAGAACATATGAAGGCTGATAACAGATTTTAGACACAGCGATCCTCGCCTGGAATTTGATGAACCATATTAGAAAGAAAACTGCTTTCTATCATGGTTTTCTCACAGAGGTTATTAACCTCATGGGTGCTGCTGACGAGTTCAGCTCGTCACAGCCGTTGGAACGTTCGCACGTAGGGCTAATTTCCCCGCTGTGCTGAACGTTCCAAAAACGGGTGCGTCCGTGACGAGCTGAGCTCATCATGAGGGCAACTCCGCTGCACTTCATGACGAGCAGAGCTCGTCACCAGCATGGCGGCGCCGCACGCGGCCCCCTCCCCCCGCAGCAAAGGGGTAAAAGGTGCCCTAGAACCGACAATGAGAGCTTATTTTCTGTAAATGTGCGCTATCTTCTTCAGCCACGTGAGAATAAAGTCTGCCATTCTGAGGAAAACATGTACTTCCAACAGGAGCAGACTGTCAGTTGATTCCCCGGTGTTCTACTGCAGCTCTCCCACTGTGTTCTAATGAAAAACTAGAGCTCTAACATTGTTATTCATGATAAAAGTGTGGTACATCTGAATTCATCTTGATTGAGTCAAAACTGTGAATAGCTTAAAACATTTCCTTCAGAAATTAACGAAATAAGGGAGTTTTTGTCATAGAAATTAAGGTTAGTGCTGTAGAAAGCAAAATTAGGACACGCTCAATGAGTTCTCAAATATCTTACTTGTACGTTTGAAAAAAACATTCCGACATCCAGACTGAAACATGTATTTTCAACACCAACAGCAGCCTCCCAGTTAACCTCCTTGTGATCACCTTCAGTTTCACCATGGTGTTCTAATGAGCAACTAAAATGATTAAATTGTGTATTTACGACAAAAGTGTGACACACCTTAATGCCATCTTAATAAAATCAAAGCTGTAAAACTGAAAGCATTTCCTACAGAGGATACTGCAATGAATGAAAAAATTAGGTAGCTTGTAACAAAGAAAGTCTCCAAATATCACAATTTTTCACCGAAAGGTAGTCCAAATGCAGCCCAATGATAGAAGTATGCAAAAAGCTTAAGTAACGGGGGCCCAACTTAGCAGGCCAACATGGCGGACACTTGCTGATTGAGCTCTGTCCAGCCCGCCGTAAATCCTGCAATTATCCTACCTCCCTGATGCACTACAGATCATCGCACTGACCCAGTGGTCCCGTAGAGTCCCCAGCATCGCCCGGTGTGGTTTTGGGACGTCTGTGGGGGTTTCTGGCGGCAGACTGAAGCTCCAGCCAAGATGGGGCCGTGAGTGGGTGAGGTCTGGTAGATCGAGGTGCCGCGCTGTGGAGGGTCGGAGCTCACTGCCGGGTGAGAGCGGCAGACACGACGTTGCGTCCCAGCGAAGGAACAGAACGGACAATTGCAGAGATCGGCCAGCGAGCGGAGGCAACCAGCGGGGGACGACCAAAGCTCTGTGGAGCAGCCTGTGGTGAAATTTGGCAGGGAGGCTCGGCAGCCAGACCGGGCCGCAGAGGTAAGGCACGGAGCGGGGGAGTGGGCCTCTTTGCCCCTGGGCCAGTGATCTCCTGGCCCAGGCCCCAAGCGACCTCCTATGCTTCCCCCCCCCCCCTGGCGGCGGTGGGGGCCCAAATCAATTGCAGCATCCAAACCTGGTATTGTTGGGCACGTTCGCCTGGACCCATCCCCCACTGGCCTGATTTATCGAAGGAGTGCAGCGGCCCGGCAGAGTGGCCGGGGGCACGGACGCATTGGCGGTGGAAGGCCGAGGCATATTTGGGAAGGCCCTAGACCAACATCCGGACGCGGAGGAGGCGGCCCTCTCCCTCCTGGGGACCCCCCTCGGCCCGCCAGAGACAATTTCATCGACGGCGGCCCGGGCAGTGTGAGCACCACTGGGGGCCCTGTGTTGGGCGGTGACTTGTGTGCGCCGGAGAGGTGAGGCGGCCCTTGGTGCCTGAGTTGATCATCTTAGACCCAGGACGTAGGAGGGTGGCCTAAGTGATGCTGTGGATCCTTGGTCGGGCCAGCTATAGTGTGGTTCACTGGGTATTGACCTCAGCCCTGGGGCCCTCAGTGCAGGCCTCAAATCGGCAGTCGGACCAGGCCACGGGGGCTCGCAGGTGGACTCTCACTGACTTTGTGTCCTCCCCGGACATCAGCAAGTTCGTGTGGGGAGTGCTGAGAGCGGCCATGACGCGGGACAAGGGAGGCAGCGGCCCAACCAAGCAAGGCCCTATGGACAAATATACGGGTGTGAGAGTGGCTGCTGGGGCACCAAGAGGACAGCAAGGGGTGATGCCGGATAATGCGGCTCTCATGGCGGCCATCACTCAATCCAGGGATATGCTGGATGGGAAAATTGGAGCAGTCTGCTCGGATGTCATGCTTCTGCGACAAGACTTGGGCCCCGTATCACGGAAGCTGAAACTCGTATCTCTGGAGTGGAGGACGAAGTCACTTCACTAAAGAAGAAAGTGGCTGCCATGGAGAACGTTCAGAAGGGGCTTGAAGTGTGGGTGGAAGATGCGGAGGGATGGGCCCGACGCAACAACCTCCGCTTTGTTGGGTTCCCGGAGGGCTGTGAGGGGGGCAATACGGAACATTTCCTTACGCAGTGGCTGGAGAGCTGGCTCCCCCCGGAGGACCTGTCTCGTTGCTTTGTCATAGAACGGGCCCATAGAGTGCTCATGCAAAGGCCCCCAACTGGAGCACACCCACGGCCAGTCATAGCAAAACTCTTTACCTACCTGGACCGCGACACTATTTTGAAGCAGGCCCGAACCAATGAGCCGCTCCTCCATGAAAATGCACGTATCCTTATCTTTCCCAACTATAAGTGTCAGGTGCAGCAACAGCGGCAGTCGTTCATGGCAGCGAAAGGCCTGCCTGAGAGACCTTAATCTCCCTAATGCTCTTCTGTTCCCTGCCCGCCTGAGGGTTGTATAACGCTCCCTGCGCACACTTTTTTGACACTCCCATAGAGTGCTCATGCAAAGGCCCCCAACTGGAGCACACCCACGGCCAGTCATAGCAAAACTCTTTACCTACCTGGACCGCGACACTATTTTGAAGCAGGCCCGAACCAATGAGCCGCTCCTCCATGAAAATGCACGTATCCTTATCTTTCCCAACTATAAGTGTCAGATGCAGCAACAGCGGCAGTCGTTCATGGCAGCGAAAGGCCTGCCTGAGAGACCTTAATCTCCCTAATGCTCTTCTGTTCCCTGCCCGCCTGAGGGTTGTATAACGCTCCCTGCACACACTTTTTTGACACTCCCCAAGAGGTCTTCAAATGGACTGATGAGACTGCGAGTGAAAGTACACACAACACATGGGAGAGAATCTGATTCTCAAGCAAGATGGTCCGGATGGGTCCCCGGGGTCAGTTCAGGGGTAACAGATGGTCACGATCTCGGCACCGCTCCCAGTCCTGTGGCGCCTCCTCGCGGGGTGGCTCCACTTCGGGGCGGCAGATATCGGCAGATTAATTCATGGCTCCACGAGGAACTACAGGGTCTTAGACTGTTCACAACTAATTGGAGAGACTCTGATACAGGCTGGTTTCCTTGCCAGGCTCCTCCTGGCGGGAGATAGGCCCGGGAGGCATGGGCTGGACGTTGGGGGATCCATTGGTCTGGGCGGCTCCCATTTCCCTGTGGGCCCAGCCCCTCCCCACTGCAACAGATGCTTCAGTGTTTTTGAGGTATAGGGTGGGGGGTTTGTTGAGTGGGGGTTGTTTACGTTCACAGATCACACTTTCGCTGCCAGATTGCTGTCCTTCACATATGCACCACACAGTCCCCGGGTCTACTATAGTAATGGTCGCCCGCTCAGATGGCCAGCACACCTAGTAAAGGGAGGGTGACCCCTGGTACCCTTCGCATTGGTAGCTGGAACCTTCGTGGAGCCCTGGACAAAATAAAATGTGGGGCCATATTTCAACTGGCCGAGCGGGCGGGGGTTCATATAGTTATGTTGTAGCTAACACATCTCATGGGTATGAAGGCCTTCTGCCTCCAGCGGGATGGGTTCCAGCAGGTCTTCCACTCCAGCTTTACGAGGGGCTCATGGGGAGTAGCGATACTGATTCACTGCAGGGTCCCCTATACCCACAATAAACTATGGACGGACACACAGGGGCAGTGCCTATTCCTTCGGGTTAAGATAGGGGAAGATCCCCTTGTGCTGGGTAGTGTATACGCCCACCCTCCCCTGCAATGGAATTTAGTAGAACGGCTATTGACCTTATGGTTGGAAATGCCAAAGGCGCTCTCTGTAGTTGGTGGGGATTGGAAGGATGTCATGGAACTGGCCAGAGGCAGATGGCGGGAGGGGGGTGCTCTGAAGAGTGGTCGCCCCACAAGGCTGCACTCCTTAGTGACGGGGCTTGATTGGGTAGATGTATGACGACGGCTCCATGGTGATAGTCGGGAATTTACCTACTAGTCTGCAGCTCATGATTCCTACTCCAGAATTGACTATCTCTTTATTCCCACAGTGGCGGTGGGCAAAGTAGTGTTGGCGGAGATTCTGCCCTGGGGCCTGTCGGACAATTCCCCGGTGGCCCTCACAATCCAGATAGGTCGGAAGCTGCAGCTGTTTAGGTTGCGCCTCTCGGTATGGCACTTACAGAATGATGACTATAGGGAGCACTTGAGTGAAGCTATCGATCACTACCTGACGGCTAACGTGGGGTCTGTATCTAGTGCTGAGACAAAATGGGAAGCACTGAAGCCCATACTGAGGGGGGGTGGATATATCTTGGTGCTCTGCGGCGCGCAGGGAAGGCAGGGCAGAGGTATCGGCAGCCGTGATTGATACATTTATAACTGATCTCCCACCTAAAACTGTGTCCGATGAGGTGCGGGAGCAACTAGAGCTACCACTGACGGATGAAGAATTGGGCACAGCCCTGGGGGAGCTCAACACCGGGAAGGCGCCGGGAACCAATGGATTCCCCCGTGAATTTTATCGGCATTATTTCTTACAGCTGGACTCCATTTTCGACCTGTGGTGGAGGAGGCTCGAGAGCAGGGCTCCCTACCCCCAGACTGGAGACATGCGGAAGTGGTGGTGTTCCACAAACCAGGCAGGCCCCCGGAGCACCATGCTTCGTATTGTCTGATATCCCTCTTAAATGTGGAGGCAAAGGTTCTGGTCAAAGCCTTGGCCAACCGCCTCTTGCCTCACATCTCCACTCTGGTACACCAGGCCTGGCTGGGTTCATGCCTCAGAGGGCAACCAGGCACAATATTAGGCAAGCACACATGGCGATGGCGGCCATCTGGCGGTTGGAGGAACCAGTAGCTCTTCTACTGGCAGACATGAACAGAGTGTTTGACTCCCTCAGTTGGGTGCATTTATTCGTCCTATTGAGGAGACTTAATCCACGCTTTCTTTCATATTGAACACTCTTATATACAGATCTGACAGCGTCGGTGCGAGTGGCTGGGGCGATCTCAGGTACTTTCTCCTTTAGACGGGGCACGCAGCAGGGCTGCCCCCTGTCCCCATATCTATTTGCTTTAGCTATGGAACTCCTGGCTGCATGGGTGCGTAGAAATGCGCAGGTCAGGGGATTAGAGTGGTGCCGGGCCTGTCTGATACAATCGCGCTATACGCCGATGAGGTCCTATTTTTTTCCTACGGATTTAGACAGGACGGGGCTGCGGCTACTGCGCATTATGCAACTTTTGCGGGAGACTTCAGGTCTATACATGAACCATTGTAAGTCGACACAATGGGTCCTCGGGGAGCAGTTGGTAATGGGTGCATGGGTCTCCTCGGTTAAGTTGGCGGCTGGGGGACTGAAATATCTGGGTGTGTTTTTATCAGATGTACCCGCAGACTCCTGGGCTGCCGATACACTCTTAGTTGTTGAGCCAGGTAAGCAAGGGCCTTCAGTCAGTTAAAAGAATGCACACTGTTGTTGATTGGAATTCCCATTATGGGTATATATGTCAGATATGCCACATGGTCAGGTAACAACTGCTCCTGTGGATATTTACGACCAAAGTATCATTGAGTTGCACATCCCATGTGAGAACTGAGATAGCTCTTCATGTCTCTCTATATCACTGAAAGAGTGCCACTGACACAATGATTTTGGCTTATGCACAAACTCAATTAATTCAAAAGGAAGTCTATGCATTTTTAGGTATGTAGTGCCAAACATGGCTACACACTGCAGACACATTGAGGAAATGTGAAAAAGTGGACTTTTTTTGACAGCGAAAAATATTTTCGCATTGGGAACAACCCACCTACAGTTCTGTATCTGGCATACACCTCTAGTTCTAGGTATGTAAACAAAATACTTTTCTTAGGAACACCGACTTTGCACTGTTGTGAAGCCAGGATTAGGAACCAAGTAACAATTTATGCAGTTTAGTCACTACTATACATCTCTGATCTCTCCTCCTATTCTTCCCGTCCCTTCTTCTCATTCATGATTTTGTTCCCCTACTTTTCTTCATCAGTATCTTCTCATACTTTCTGGGTTTTTCCACACCTTTCTTCTTCTTCCTTATCAAATCTGTTTTCCTTAATTTCTGCCCTTCTATCATTCATTCTCTTCCGCCTTTCTTCTATCCTCCCACCACAACTTCCTTAACATCTTACATTCCCTTCCTTACCTACCTCCTATTTTTTCCCTTTGTTCACATGGCCCTCCTTCAAATCCCCATTACCCTTCTTCATTTTTTCTTATCTCACACAAGGAAACTTACAAATCAGGGGATACTGCTATTCTGCAGGTTAGTCTGAGGTAATTATATTGATCACTGTTAATGAACTTAATTTATAAATCTGCATGCAATCAAGAGTATCTCACAGGCTAAAATGTGGACGTGCCAGCCTCAATTTTTCATCATATTGTTTCAAATTAAATAAATGTACATGCTTAATGATTCAGACACCGGCTATCATGACCTCTTGTCATAAAATGCTATCAATTAAGTTGCACATTGCAGATTTTCAGAATAAATAGTGGTTTCTTGACAGCATAATTGCTTGTATAAATAGAGGCAGAACCAGCCCTTCGGTTACCTTAAGCATCCTATTCCCAGCTGTGAAGAAGAAGCAGTGAGTGAGTGTGAAACACAGCGTGAAATATTAGTACAAATAACCCTGTTTGGTAAATTAGGATGCTTTGCGTTGCACTTGAGGCTGGATCTTCTCTCTGCCCAACTGGCAGATTGTTCCAATGCGGGATTGAGGAGAAATGATGTCCTGAATAAAAGCTGTAGGGCCTCTAATGACCAATTTCAAGCCTAGATTGAAGTATCTTTGGTACAAAAAAGAGTAAAAGTTTCCAAGAAGTTAAACATACACCCAGATAGGCCTAAATTGAAAGAAAAGGAAAAAGTGTTCTATCTCTTTAAGATTCTAGGAATTTTCTCTAACCCAGATGCACTGTACTGGCAGTTGCCTCATGGTGCCAGTTCTTTCTTACAGAAATTGTACGTTGTTTCCAAGCCCAGCTCTACTCATCCGAGGAGGCGGGGGTAGTTTATGACTTTATTGAAGATTCCTACAATGCAGAACTATGACTATAAGTAAGTAACATTTTCTTCTGCATTGTAAGATCTTCAGTGATAGTCAGAAATGCTAGAATGAAGTAGCAAGCTGGTTAGGTTCTGGAAAGCAGCTGTTGTGCAGCAGGATAGAAAAAGCAGAGTTTCCTGATCTATCATCACATCCGCATGTGTGTATGAATCTAGACAATAGTTTCTTGTGAATGTATATACTGCTTTTCATGTTGCTGCTTTGCAGATGTCTGCAGTTGGTACATTTTGAAGCCATGCTATAGAGGTTACCTTTCCTCTGGTGGAGTGCGGTTTAGTTTTCCCTGGTAAGGGTAAGTTAGCCATTTGACAGCATAAAGTGATACAACCTGCTATGCCAATTGAGATAGACTGTTGAGATGTTGCTGACTGCCTAATATGGCATTAATTTACAATCAGCTAATTAGTCCTTCTAGGTCTTTTGTCAAGATAGAAGCGAAGAACCATTCTGATGTCTAATGAACTAAGGAAACGTTCTGCTGTTCTGGGTTATGCATTTAAGTGGGTAGCATGTTAGTTTGATTGAAATGGAAATCAGAAATGACCTTTAGGAGGAATGTGTTCGCATCTGAACCCTATTAGTCTGGAATGTGGTGCGTGCATGTACAGATGACAAAGCATGAACCTCCCTCACCCTTTGAGCTGAGGTGATGGAAACTGGAAAGGCTGCTTTCCAGGAAAGATACTGTAATGTACCCTTGTGAATCGGGTCAGTCGGTGGTCCTTTTAGTTTTGATAGAGCAATATTTAGGTCCCATGGTGGACATTTTCACTGGTAGGAACCCTATCTCCAGTCCTTTCAAAAAATGACCAGGAGTTTATAAAATGCTTCCTTTAAAATGCAGCAAGGAATTAAGACTTCAATGAAGTTGAATGAACTTCAATGAAGTTTCACATGAACTAGAACTACAAGTAACCTTATCTTTGTAGAGAATCAAGGGGGTGATGAAGAGAGTCTCAGTCGGAGGAAGGCTAAATGAACTGTCAGATGTTTAGTGGGGAGCCTAATTCTGATTGCGATAACAAATGTACTGGCAGCTTAACCTTGTTGCATTTTTCACTTTAGTTGTGAACAATTACACAGAAATGTGGAGGGACAGATTTAGCATGAACCAGACATCACAAGTCATGGAGAAGAGTGACAACAAGACAACTTGGTTTTAGTGTGTGAATAAAAATGAACATTAACAAATATAGAAGTACCTTGCAGCTATCGGATAGCAAAATCCACAGTGGTAGTCTTTCAGTAGGGAAAGGTCTATGTGAGACAAACCTTATCGATGTGATTCGTGACTTAAATCAAGGATGAGGGTAAGATGTGTAGACTTTTATTTCAGCAACATATGCAAAAATCATAACAAATCAAACCACATTCTGTTCCTTCGGGATGCAGCAACTGGGAATCGGTTACGTCATATGGAATAAGGAGAGATTTTTTTTATGCATACTCTTAATCGCAGCTTACTTACCTTAGAATATCCCTCAGGTGCCAGACTAGATCTGGATAATTTTTTATTTAGCAGTGCACATTAGGGAGTGACGATTGCTCTGTGTTGGCTCAAAGCTGCCATGGAAGTGACGGTGTGGAGCCATATAATCCCTATCTCTGTAAGCTAATGTCAGTCCCTTTCTTCCAGTGCCTTCGAACATGGATCGAGGCTCCACTTCAGATTACATCCAGGGGAACAATGTCTCCACCAAAACGTACAGGATTCAAGCCATGTCATAATATCAGGAAGCAGATTTTGGTCACGGAGCCCGCAAAGTGTGCCTCTGACATGACTCTAAACGGTGTGATAAATGGTCCCAACTGCACCCAAAGATTATTCAAGGCTAGGAGACAAAGTTATATGCCACCGAACACAAGAAGTAGTAGGTGTCTTCAAACAGAACCTGCTCCATGTTGCAGGCTGGGTCCCTGTTCTGATCACAAAGCCAATTCCCGAGACTGCTCCACATCTTGCTTGAAATCTTCAAGTAATGAAAGTTCGAGCACAAGCATACATGGGCGTCCGCAGAAATTTTTCCAGGGGGGGGGGCAAAATGTTAACGTCATCACCATCCTCCGACATGATGTGTGCCAGGTGGGGCACACGAAACACTGGGGCGCAGAACTAGGATAGACTCAATTAAATGCCAGGAATCCAGGAAATGTTACTGACCCTGCCACGGGCAACACCACCTGTAGGGAAAACGCTAAACTTTCTGACAAGGTGCTTTATCTCTGTCTGCTAGGTGTGCAGACTTCTGGGTCCTCGATCCAACACCAATCAAGGCTGTCTTCAGCACGATTCTATTTTTATCAGAATACTTTAAAACAGCCTATGATTAAAGCACCAAATTAAATATACTGTATGCACAGTGTATCTTAGGGATTATTTGTAGCACACATATTTACCAACATTGGCTTCTTGGTGCTAGAATTCATGATAACTTTTATCCAAAGTTAAAGCACAACGTCAAAGTTAGTAATAAATAATGCAGCAATCACACACACTAGTGATTTGACAGTGGGGGCTCCCTTTACTAGAATTCCCGGGGCATTGCTAAATTTTACACACACAATCAATTAATTTATACAAAATAAAATGTATAGGTCCAAATGTTAGCTATATTTTTTCAAAGAAACTTAGATTCCCTCTACGTGTAGTCAATGTCAAACTGACATTGTGCGCTCGTTTAGGGATACAATAATGGCCAGCTCCCTTATGCGGAAGCCCGACACCGTAAATGTGTGGCACATGTGGCGCCCGCAGCTGCACGTCATCACAAGTCCAGGGATGCGGAGTCTTACACAGTGATCGAAGTGGGGGAAAAAAAGTAGGGGACCAGTGGGCGGAGAATCAGAGGCCGGGAAAAACCCAAGGATTGGATATGTGGGTGGAGCCGGAGGTGTGGCTAGAATGCGCAGACATCCCAATTTTTAGTATTTGTTTGGCATTTCACTGCCCAGTTTAATCAACCAATGAATACACATGATTATTTAAGGTTATAATGAGTTATTGACATTAAAATATATTCACAAAGTGGGATATGCTTCTAATCACAGAATGTGCATAATATGATAAAATGTGGAAACAGAAACACTTTGTCTTTGAGTCATGGAGTTTCTGTCATCAGCACTTCACCCTTTTTCAACAACAGCAGTTCAAACATGAATGGCAAAATATCCTAGTTTGCAAATGTTTTCTCTAAAATTATGGGTCTGCCATATTTGCCTCATAATGCAAGATCTGCTGCATGATCTGACCATTTAAACTAATAAATTGTTTGTAGCTCAAACATATCAAAAGTTAATATAAAATGTGACTTGTGTTGCTGCGGAGTGGATGGCCTATTGTAAAGGTTGACTGATCACCTTTCTCACTGCTGCATTTGTATGTTACACTGGTACTAATAAGGCAAAATCTTTCCAGAGACTGTTAGCATGTGTACACACGTCAAAATAATAAAATATCTGAAAATATACTGCATTACGCTGCAGCCTTTTATTTAATGCATAATTTAGTCAACACTACGGCATATTGTTGTGATCCTTTGCTTCATAATTAATTACAGTGGCCTCACAGCAGGCAGCACATGTTAAAAGTGCTTGTGAATGAAGCAGGGAGACTGTGCAGTTTGCGAACTTAGTTTGGTGTGTGAAAATCCTGCATTGCCAATCCCTGGTGAATTGCAGCTACTGCTGCTGAAACAAGGCCAATGGAGGTACCTTTGGGTGAGGCAGACTGGCCTCAAGGGCAGGGCCAGCCATAGCACTGGTGGTGTCCTGTGCATTAATGTTTGTTAGTGCCCCCCAATGACCACCTCTGCCATGGATTCCCTCACTACCACCCTTTAACTGTCCCCCCCAAGTCTCCATTACCACTCTCTCAGATGCATTTAATTTGATTTACAGCGCCACTCATACCATTGTAGGGTGTCAGAGCACTTTACATCACACACATTACGCAGAGACAATCAATATGTGTGTAAATCACTGTATAGAAAATGTTACATAAGACTAAAGACTACAAGGTGTAGGAGTCACATGACAACCATACTAGTAGCCCGTATAGTTTTATAGTGATTGGTCTCGAGAAACACAATACCCGGAATTTAAAATGTAATACCATGGTTGGGGGTTCTCCTTAATAATCAGAATTGATTTCTGTCCAAAAGAACACTTTTTGGGACATTAGGATAATCAAAGACTGGGGGACGGGGGGGAACATAACGCTCAAATGTATACCTTGCAGTTTGTATGCAGCTCTTAGATGACAGTTAATAGCTCACTGCTCTAAGTTAGGATTTTAACTTATAAACTGCAAGTAATAAAAGGATCTCTCTGACAAAGGCTGTAGCCCACTGGCGTATTTATATTATGTGCACTTTGTGATCTGCATGGCGCATGTTCTTTGCAGCCGGTACATTAACCATCTGAGCTACCTTTCCATGAGTCAAAACTTCCACTAGACAAAATTCTGATCTCTCTCTAGGAAGAACATTAATCACCAGAGTCATCATGACATTTTTATTGTTGCTGAAAATTGCTGGAAGCCAGGAAGGAGGTAGCAAGCGTTTTTAAAACCATGATATATACTTGCAAACATGATGCCTTCACCTAAAGTCAGCACCCGGCGCGGTCACACTGGTTGCACCGCCCTAGAGCTGGCCATTCTCAAGGGTCCTGTGACCTCAGTGACTTTTGTTCTAGGGTGGGCTGCTTCATAGGCCTGCCCGCAAGACTGGAGGTGAACTTCAGTATGGATAGTGGTGGGCAAGCCTTGAAGGTTAACCTACACTTGTCATGCTAGGGTCCACCTGCTGGTACGAAGACACCAGGACTTCTAAGGTGTTGCGAAGCCTTCTAAGGTCTAGCATGTGATTGTGCTCTCGCAGGGGAGTGGTCTGGTGGGCTGGTTATTAAGGCTGAACCTGGTTCCCAGTTCAAAATTCAGCAGCTCTGACCATAGTGCCACATCCTCTCCCCCACTGAACACTGCCCCACTGGGAAAACCTCCCACTGTTTTCAACTACAACCCAATTGTTGCCCGCTATAAACACCTGGATGCGCAATTTAAATTACGCACTAGTTAAGATCAATATGCGGCCTACAAAAGAAAAGGAACAACATCCTGGAAGAAGCAAACACTTATAGGGAATGCAAAATTTAGCAAACCATAGGAAATGTAAGCAGGAACAACATGGTTACCTTAATGCTTTTACACTCACTATTCAGAAATCAGTGAGTGCTTTTGCCTGAAAAGTTAAGGACACGACGTCAGGGCCCTGAATAGACCCATTTCAATGGCCATTGCTTATATCCTTACAAAACGTAAGCAGTATGGTAAAAAGACAACATTCCTGGACGCAGAGCCGCAGCACACATTTTGTTTTCCAATCCACACATTTTGGTACCTCCAGGATTGGTGCACTAGTTCCAAGTCCAGGGAAAACAAAGACAAGAAAACAAAAATAGCGCTTCACTGGCAAACTCTGTAAAAGTGGTGCTAATGTGTTTCAGTGTGAATAAAATCAGTTTGGCCAGTTTGCTACCACTCTGTCTCACTTTATGTCCTTATTTATCTATTTTTCATATTTTTAGCCTTTTATTCCCAATGCTGCACTTTGGAATTAAAATGTCAGAAAAATACTACATTTCCAGCAAAAGCGTCTTTCTTTTTTGGATCCATTTCACAGGGAAGCAAATAAAAGAAAGGCGATGAAAGAGAGGGAGAACCCCGTCTTGTAGTCACGGTTTTCATGGGCGTCTGCAAGGGGGGCAAGGAGGGTCGCTCCAGGGGGGCCCCCCCCCCCTGCGGACGCCCATGCAAGCATAATAAAACAAAGTGGGACTTGACCCGTCCCATCACTCTGACTCCAAGGAGAAGGTGCAAGGTTGTCAATATGTAAGTTGCACTCCATTAAGGTCACCTACCACGCAACCAATTCCTCAGTAGGTCCTGATATGCCTGACACTCCTGGGGTCATCAGTGACCCAGAGCAGATTGCAGCCTTAGAAAGGCCATACTGCAAATTTTGAGTGCACTTCCAACTCTCTCTGGCATGCCTTCAGACCCAGAGGACCCACCTGGCCTACAGTTAGATTGCCATCAGTAGGTCCTCCCAGGAGCTGTCTGTCCCCTTAGCGCCTATTACCGGGCCTGTACCAACTCTGGTACAGACTTCCACTCTGACCGAGGGATTAACTGTGGTTCCTGATGCCGGTACCATCTCCACCAGGACCAGTGAGTGTGTAGTGAGGAGGTCCACGCAGGAAGGTAGTAATTAAGTAAG
This sequence comes from Lissotriton vulgaris, assembly GCF_964263255.1. NCBI lineage: Eukaryota > Metazoa > Chordata > Amphibia > Caudata > Salamandridae > Lissotriton > Lissotriton vulgaris. The sequence goes on from NC_141695.1 coordinate 635,835,686, forward strand.
ATTTATGCAAGCAGGTAATAAGTAGTATAACAGGTAGTTATGTTCTGAAGGAGAGCCCCACCAGGAGCAGCCATGACCAACTGTCACTTCACCTCTTTGAGTCCCAACATTCCGAGGCACATCAGAGCACAGTCACTGGCTGAGTAGGAGGTGTAAAATACATTTCATTACAAATGCAGGGCACTACAGAGTGACCTGTTAGTAACTCCCATGAGTGAGCTGTTGGGGACTCCCATACTAGATACCGAACCAACGTTGGTTCTTTACTGTAGAGCAAAGAGTTGTCATGCGACCTTCTAACCCTGTGCCTATTTTCTTCTGTCTGCCTGGCACTGCAATCTTTGAACACACTCAGTCTACTGGGAACATACCCACATACTGTAAGAATTGTCAGCAAAATCTTGCCCAGCAGTCCCAGAGGATCTCAGGGCCTTGCAAGCTCAGACAATCATTGCTAGAGGGCAGTCGATACCAGCATTGTCCTCCGTAGACATACCTGGATGAGGTCCACCAGATTCTCTGGCGATGTGCAGGCATTGATCATGCATATGGTCAATTGATCTCTCCTCTTTAACGAGGATGTAGACTCTTCTTGGAACGCTTTAAAGAAAGCACAGTTTGGGGTGGTTGACCCCTGTAAACATTTTTCACAACAGTTCTGGAACTATACGGGCTGTTCTAGAGGACTGGCATATTGGCAGAAACAGCCTTCCCCCAGCCGGTGATGCAGCAGACAACCGAATCCTTTTTTTTATTATTGTTTACCAGCTGAAATTTGTATAATTGCAAATAGTATAGCTGAATTGTTATTATTTTATTTATTTCTACCTTGAAATAAGTTGGTGATCTGACATAATTTTCTCTGCTGGTCACTTGCTCATGTGTAAATTAATGAATTCCTTTCTGGATTAAGCCTGGGACCAAAGTTAATAATTATGAAATTGAATCCCTGGAGAGGTTATTGAGTAATCTTTTCTTGACTTTTATGCTGTGATATATAGTCTACTGTTGGCGTCCTATCTTCCCTCTATTGCACCTCTCCCTGCCCCCTTTTTTGGGGTTTGTGCATCAATTTACCACACTTTTCTGCCCATTAATTCAGACTTTCAGTGTTACATTAAAACAGCTGGTGCACTGCAAATGCCATGCAAAAATCTAAGGCTGGTGGTAAAAAAGTACACTTAAATAGGGGAAAAACCTTTGGTATTTTTATTTATTGACATAGAATTCTAATTTCAGAGGTAATACTGTACTTTAGTGTTACAGAAATATTTTCTATATGAATATAGTGATCGATGTTTCATGAGAACCTTAGTGTGTTTATATATTTTTATTGAATTATTTATTGATATTAGAGATTCAACAGTGACACAGAATTGATACATAGTCAATCCACCCCTAGGAGGTTACATGTTTTTTTTTAAATCAGACATTATCTGGAAAAGACTATATGGTCCTGCATCTCTGAGACTAAATCTGTAGCTACAGTATGCAGCTGACAGTTGTGTGTGTCAGGTATCTAAAACATGCCTATTCTAGAGAATGAAACCGTACAACAAATCTTTAATACTTTTCATTTTTAATACTAGGCTACCAGCAGTGGTGGAGGCTGGCCGATGAGTGTCTGGATGACCCCTGACCTTCGACCCTTTGTAGGTGGGACCTACTTTCCTCCCGAGGATGGACCACATAGTATTGGGTTTCGGACTGTTCTTCTACGTATTGCAGATCAGGTATTAGACTGTTAAATGTAGTGTACTGTAAATGTAAGGGTTAGAACTGATTGCTTACATGCGAGTCTTTCTCCATTTGGAACTGTTCCTGCTTAAGATATGTTTCGGAGTCCTACATTGGATTTAAATGTCTACTGCAAGTTTAGTATCTGCTGCCTAACATGGAATAACTTTTTGGCACAAGATCAGGATGATGGACAATGTTTTGTTGAAGGCGAGGAGTGTCGGTTTTGGAAGATTTGAACTAAAGGTGCAGAAACAGTTTGTATCAGCCTTAGATAAAGGTTATGGTTACTTCCTGATCTCAAACATCAGTTGCATAGGGAGCATAAATTCGGCTAGGATGGATCCTGGGACTGTTAAAGTGTTGATTGAATTTGAGATAGTGTTGGATTGTGTTAGGATTTACATATACGTATTTAATTTGTGTGCCCTGCCAGCTTGACTGTAAAGAATGCTTAGACATCTACCAATGTCTTCTCTGAATGTGGACATTGTAAGCTTGCATGAGGAGAGCCAGTTGAAGGCTGAGCAGGGAAACTATGCTGCTCCAATCGTGCTATTATTTGTGTATTTATCTGATCCTCATTCCTCCCACGACACCTGAGGCGGAAGCCGGGTGCTGGCGAGCGGATGCATTTGCACTGATTACGAGCCACTCTAATGTTATGTTATGTTATGTTATTTATTTTCTTCTATAGCGCACAGCTACTCACAAGAGCATCCCGGCGCTTTGGCGAAGAGAACTAAGTACAGAGTAACAACACAACAGCTAACAACTGAGAGAAATCTAGCGCAACTATTGGACAAAAAGCCAGGTTTTCAGTGCTTTCCTAAAAGCTAGAAGGCTATTAGCCAGTCTCAAAGACAAAGGTAGCTCATTCCAGCCCCGAGAGGCCAAATAGCGAAAGGACCGACCACCTGTTCTGGAACGCTTGATGGAAGGCACAACCGCCTTGGCCAAAGAGGCTGAACACAAAGCCCTGTTAGGCAGGTAGAAAGAGAAACGTTTCCAAATATACTTGGGGCCAACACCATGCAGGGCTTTAAAAGCCAAGGTCTGGCTTTTGAATAGGATTCTCTTGGGAATGGGTAACCAGTGCAATGCTTTAAGCAACTCAGCAGCACTGGCCCGTCTCGGGAGCCCATAGATAGCACGAGCTGCCGAGTTTTGTACCACCTGTATGCGAGTCAAAAGGTATTTGGGTAGGCCCAAATACAGGGCATTCGCATAATCCAAACGCGGCCCTATAAGTGCCTGTACAATGGTTTTTTTGTGTTGGAGCGACAGCAGAGGGAGAAACTTCCTGAGCATTCTCAGGATACCAAAGCATTTCCCAGAGAGCCCAATAATCTGGGATTTGAAAGAAAGGTCGCAGTCAATCACAATTCCAAGGTTTTTCGCTTTGGAAGAGACATTATCCGGGGGAAACATATCCTGCGGCCACCAGGCCTTCCAACTGGGGTACAGTGTACAGCCAAAGAAGAGCAGCTCCGATTTATCGGAGTTGCATTGTAGGCCATGTTGCCGAAACCATTCAAAAACTGCATCGAGACAGTCCCTAATCCGTATGCCGTCGAATGCCCCACCCCTGTCACAAGAGAACAGAAGCTGGGTGTTGTCAGCATAGGATATAATCTGGGCGCCAAAGGATTCTGCCACCGCCGCCAGAGGGGCCATAAAGATGTTAAAAAGCATGGGGCTAAGAATGGAACCTTGAGGAACCCCCACCTCTAGCGGCGTCATATCGGCGGAAAAAGGGGGCGCCCATATCGTTTGCCGGCGGCCGGTCAGAAAGGATTAAAACCACTTCAACACCGTCCCTCGAAGGCCAATTTCCCAGAGTCATAAAAGGAGACCATCGTGGGGAATGGTGTCGAAAGCCGCCGACAAATCTAGCATAACCAACATGGCCTTACCTCCAGAATCTAACACTTCTCTGATGGCGTCTGTGACCTCGAGCAGGGCCGTCTCCGTGCTAAAATTAGCATGGAAGCTAGATTGAGACATGTGTAAAAGGTCGTTCTCTTCGATGAAATTGGAGATCGACTGATGTACATGCTTCTCGGTCACTTTCGCCAGAGAAGGGAGATCGGCCTATAGTTGGCATGTAAGAGGGGATCCAAATTAGGCTTTTTAATCAGCGGTAGGATCATGGCACATTTCCAGGCCTGAGGAACCACACCAGTGGACAAAGAAGAATTGAGAAGTGGATTCAAAAGAGTGTTAAGCACAGGGGCCACTTTCCCCAGACATTTCACCGGGCAGGGATCAAATGGCGAGCCAGATTTCAATCGTGACAAAAGGTCCAAAGAGGTGGTAAGAGACATAGGGGGAAATTCACAGAGATAGGGGCGAACTCCATCCATAGAAGGCAGGAGGGACAGACCGTCAACATCCGGCAAGGGACAGGCAGGAAGAAAAGAGTTCTGAATGGACTTGATTTTGTTTACAAAGAACTCGGCTAATTGCTTTATCCAGAGCTCTGAATGCATATGAGAAGGAGTGTTTAAGGAGGGGGAGGTAAAATCCATTACAATTCTAAAGATCTCTTTACTAGCGTTTTTAGCCTCCTCTATTCTACGCTCTAAAGAAACTTTTTTTCCTTCCCAGATATGCCTATGAATAAAGCTAATCGCCGCTCTATATTTCAGTCTCTCAGCTGGGTCATAGTCACGCCGCCAGGCCCTTTCCGCCTTCTTGCAATCCTGGCGGAGGGTCCTTAAATGAGGAGTGAACCAGGGGGCGGATGTACGCCTCTCCGTGGACTTGGTCATCTTCTCAGGAGCCAAAGTCTCTAATCTGGCCGTGAGCCATTTATGGAAGAGGATAAGATTCTCCTCCAGATTACCCGAAAGTTGACAGGGGAAACTATGGAGGGCATCAGACAGCAAATCAGCAGAGACCAGATGAAAAGGCCGAGAGGCCCTGGAGGAATCTCTCTGAGGCCTCGTCCGAGTTGCAGCAGTAAAGACCAATGCAAAGTTAATTAAAAAATGGTCGAACCACAGAACGGGCTGCGGTAGAGACACAGTAAGCGGTCTCGTAGAAAAAACCTGGTCCATAGTGGGATCTTTGTTGTGAGTCGGGCCATGGATAAAAGGAAAAAGCCCAAATGGAGCCGTAATGTCCACAAGTTTTATAACATCGAGATCCAGATTGTTGTCCATATGCAAATTAAGGTCACCTAATAGAATACAGTGCTCTGACCTAAGGCATGGTACAGAAAGTGCCACTTGAAGTTCGTCAAAGAAAGACCCAAGAGGTCCCGGCGCTCTGTAAATAAGAATCCCAGTACAAGCTTGTAAGGGAGAAAGGTGAATAGTAAAACCTAAGGACTCGCAGCCCTGAATGTCATCTACCGGAAAGGTAGTGCAGGAAATGTGTTTGTCCACAATTAACGCTACACCTCCACCTCTACCAGACACTCTGTCCCTCCTGAAGATATTGTACTCTGGAGGAATGGCTTTATTTACTGCATTTTAACTTACTGACTACTAGCGTGTTTTTATTTGTTGCTGATTACTAGCGGGCATTCTTTTTGTGGATTGCTAGCGTTTTACTATGTGCTATTGTGTTTTTACCGCTTTGCACTTTTGCACCCTGCTGCTCTTTCCCGTTACCTGAGGCGGATAGCCGGGTGACGTCTCCATCTTCCTTCCACTATCACCTGCCTCATACTTCACTCTGCCTACGTCGCGCTGCTCACATTGTCCCCCACCCATTCAGCTGATGAGGTGCTGAAGGGTGTTCTCAGTGGCCATCTTGGGAGTAGGCAGGCCCGTGGGGCGGCAGACTAGTTGTGCTGCATATCGCCGGCGGCGCCTTAAAACTGAGTTTCTCTCCGCGCAGCGGACGCGAGCAGCGGACGCGCCTATGGAGCGCCAAAGGAAAGCCCGTCTGCGTCCCGGAGGCGGCCGGGCGCGGGCCGGGCTGGGCCAGTGGGGAGGATGATTAGATATACGCCGGAGGAGCTTCTTGCTCTCAGGGACCACTGTAACGATTGTCTCATGGTTTTCCCCAAACCTCCCAAGGGCAACAGGCGTTGTCCCGGCTGCAGCTGGCTACCTGGTAAAGGCACAATTTCTCTTCCTCTTCCCATGTCCAATAAGAGTAATTGCCTAATACTTAACACCAGATCCCTGGCAAAGCATGCGCTGGATGTTTTCAACCTACTGATAGATAAAAATCCTTCCTGTCTTTTTTTGACTGAAAAATGGCTGGGAGAGAGCTCTGGTCCAGATATCGCCACTGCTATCCCCCCCAGTCATGTAATCCTCAGAAAAGAAAGACTCTTGGGGAAGGAGGGCGGAGTCGCCATGGTGGTCGACAGGCGCATGGCCTGCTCAGTTATACCCACGGATAACATTCAGGGCTGCAAGACTTTAGGTTTCTCTCTCTCCCTGTCGCCACACCAAGCATGTGTAGGCCTCCTAGTCTACAGGCCACCGGGCCCGCTGGGCTCCTTCTTGGATGAGCTGTATTCTGTTATTTCCACGCTCTGTCTTAGGTCTAACCATTGTCTCCTCTTAGGAAATTTCAATATCCACTTGGACATTGTGGATGCCCCAGACAGCACCAAGCTGATTGACATTGCCTCCTCTCTAGGGTTCACTCCCTATCTCATGGCCCCTACGCACAGTAAGGGTCATACTTTAGACCAAGTATTCTCCACGATCCCTATTAATTTGTCCTCCCTTGCACCGGTTCTCTGGTCCGATCACTTTTTAGCAGAATTTCAGATCACTCACGTTAGGACGGTCTCCTTCAGCGGGCATGTCCCCCAGCCCATGATGTCAGAGCCTTCCACCGGGTCTCACCAGCCATACTGGCTCAGGCTCTTTGTACCCACCCTTGACAGCTGACAGGGCTGCTGGAGACGGATCTCGAGCTTTTGCAAACCTGGCTTTTCCAACAATTCGATGAATTGGCTCCTCCCCAGGCCCATCGGACCAATTCCACGACAGCTTCCGCCCCTTGGTTTTCCCTTCGCTTGCTGCGATGCGACGACAATGCAAAAAAGAGCTTGGCGCAGGCACTATGATTCCAGTTCTAAAGAAGTCTACAAGGAGCTCATCAGAGAATACCATCACGCCATTACTGCAGGAAAAAAATCTTATCTGGCGGTAAGAATAGATACAGCCTCCAACTCCTGCAAAGAAATTTTCAGGGTAGTAAAGGATTTCATCTCCCCTTCCTGGTGTACTCCCAGGACGCTGCACTCTGAGCTCTGGATCACCGAGCTTGCCAACTTTTTCGCCAATAAAATAAAGACCATCCAGGCTTCCTTCACTGCAGTCAATGTGGTCGGAGCTCAGGAAAAGCCCGTGCCCTTCTTGCTCCTGAATCCTGTAGGTCCCGCTCTTTGGGACTTTCCAGCGCTCTCTCCTCTAACCTCCCTGGATTTGCTTTCCAAATTAAAATCAGGCTCCCCGTTAGGCCCCTGCCCCGCTAAACTCCTTGCTCAGTTGGCTCCTGTGCTTAACCCTCTAATTAATCCGCTGCTGAACCTCTCCCTCAGTACAGGGGTAGTTCCTCAGCCGTGTAAACAGGCCCTAATTCTGCCTCTCCTAAAAAAAGCCAATTTAGACCCAAAGATCCACGCAAAAACAGACCTATTTCCCTCCTTCCAGCTCTGGCAAAAGTTGTGGAGAAGCATGTCCATCACACCCTCGCTAATTTTCTCGAGACACATGACATTCTCCACCAGTCGCAGTCCGGCTTCCGCTCCAATTTGAGCACTGAAACCGCTCTGCTGGAAGTCACCGAGGCCATCAAGGAAACACTGGACCAGGGAGGGAAATCCATGTTAGTAATGCTTGATCTCTCGGCGGCTTTTGGCACCGTCCCTCATGACCGTCTCCTGGCCAGACTCTGGGAGATAGGTCTACGGGGGCCGGTGTTCAGCTGGCCAACCGACAACAAACAATCTGGGCTCCTCCATTCTCTGTTACCATGCCGCCATTGGAGGTGGGAGTTCCTCAGGGCTCTATTTTGAGCCCAACTCTCTTTAACATCTATATGACCCCTTTGGCGGCACTGGCAGAGGCTCACGGGGCTCAGATCGTGTCGTACGCTGACGACACGCAACTTCTGTTCACGTGCGACAGAGACTCCGACTTTGATGGTGTGAATATCAGGAGTTGCCTTGAGGCGGTTTTTAACTGGTTTGGTCAGAACAGCCTTAAATGCAACTCCGACAAGTCGGAAGTGCTCTTTTTTGGATGCCTCTCGGACCCCAGGTTGAAAGGCTGGTGGCCTGCTGCCATGTTTCCCCCCGTAAGCGACTCTGAGGCTGCTAAAAACCTGGGAATACAGATTGACAACTGCCTCTCGCTCAAAACCCAGGTCCTAGGATTGGCGGGTAAATGTTTTGCAATCCTAAAGATGATTAGGAAATTTCTGCCCCTTCTGTCTATGGACCATAGAAGAGTAACGGTTCAGGCCCTGATAGGTTCGCTCCTCGACTATTCTAACGTGTTGTACCTGGGCCTGCCCGAGTTCCTCCCGGCTCGCTTACAAGTCGTCCAGAACTCTGCTGCTCGTGCCATCTTCGGCCTTAATAGGAGAGCCAACGCCAGTGACCTGCTCAAAACCCTTCACTGGCTCCCTATCCGAAAGCGTATTGTGTTCAAAACGCTAACAATGGCTTTCAAAGCATTGCATGCCATGGGCGCCAGGTATCTCCAGAAACGGATGTCATTCTATCTTCCATCCAGATCACTCAGATCTTCTACTCAGGCCCTGGCCATTGTTCCGGCGATTCGACGTGCCCGGCGCGGTGGACGCTCTTTTAAATGCCTCGCACCGCAGTTCTGGAACGCTCTTCCGCTTTCACTCAGAACTTACGGCGATTTGCTGGCTTTTAGGAAAAATCTTAAAACCCTGCTTTTTGATCAGTAGGTGCCTTTCTCTCGCTCTATTCCCTTGCCAATGAGGATCCTAAGCGCCGGGACACTCCTCGGAGTAGCTGAGCGCTATAGAAATCCCCCTATAACATAACATAACATTTACAGTAAAACCCTAGTTACACTTTGTACCTTACCTATTTCCACAGGCACTGCTCTATTCTGTTTGCAACAAAATTGCCCACTGGTGAATATAAATAGTCTAGAACAGGAATGAGATAACTGGGTAAATCGAAACATGTTGTTTCTTGTTGGTAGGACATAGCTTTGAGGAAAATCTTTCGTTCATGGGATATTATATGATATTTATAAACGTAAACTAACCCCATATGTAAAAGACTTTAGAACAGTTTAAAGAAAAAAACAGTTTACCTTCCTAAAATATGTTCGAACAGCTGTACATGTAAAGACAACGTTGTTTCATTTAAATAAATACAATTAAGATTTAACAAAATGCTTGAGAAAACGAGCATTGTGGTTAGAAAGCGTTTGTTGACTACTTGTGTAAAGGAGAAAGTGTGGGAAACAAAGCTAGATATAAACCGCATTTGAGAGGAATTTGACAACATGACATACGTAGTTTGATTCAGTAAACCAAATTTCAGATCAGTGTCGGTTGGAGAAACTAATTTGTGTACTCTGTGAAGTATGGATTTCTGAATGCTAAGCGTTTCCCTTTTATACAATTTGATTTATAAAAATCATTCTTGGGAGCTGTTTTTTGTTCACTTGCCATGGTTAAGTGTACTCTTTTACTGTAATAGTAAGTTACATTTGTTGTGCTTTCTCTTGGGTGGAGTCTGTTGCAACATTTTTTATTAAATTATGGAAGGATGAATGTGCTTTGCTTATTGCTTACTTTCTTGACAGCCACACTTTTAAAGTGTGTCGTATTTGTCAGCATATACCTTAAGTACTGAAGAACTAAGAGTTAATAGGCTAACGGGCCAAGCAGAATTGTCTATAAACGTGCATTAGAGATACATCAGAAAATGACAGCAAACGAGGATATACCACCACTCTGGACAATGGTGGGGCCCACTCTAATGCAGTCACCAATGTCTGACAACTTGGCATTAATAATGCCGTCAGGGATCGGGCTTGTCTTACTGTGGAGAGGGTATTGTTGGAGTCAAGAGTTTTGGCATTGATACCACTCTTAATGAACAGTTCATTCACCATAAGGAGGAATCAAGATGAGATGCACAGACTGCACCTTAAGCCAGAAAAGTTGCAGAACATTAAGGAAACCTCACCATCAGGTACTTCCAGGAGCTCTATCTAGGTCCACTGAAATCTGCAGTCCAACAGTCTGGCCTCACCCAAAAAGAGCAGAGCAGAACACATGATAACTAACACAAAAAGTCTTGCTCTCGAAAAGGAAGTGGAATGTGTGAGATATGCTACCCAGCGAAATGTCTTGCTCCTGATGATGGAGCAGAAGAGGATTTGTTGAGCTCCTGTTAACAATTTGTACGATAGATGCTGAACTCACTCAGTGTCTGCCCTGTATCCTGAGTAAAAACACCTTATGAAGGAACACGTACTGTGTATAAAACTCTGGTCAAACCGGAAAGATGGGCTAGAGAAGGGGGAAACACAGGAGCTGACCTCTCGTTCTGGATGCAACTCCATCACTTGTTCTAAAACACAATACATTTAATATAGAGTACAGGTTTGTGTATTGACAGGGATGCGCGCGTGTGTGTGTGTGTGTGTGCGTGCGCGGGTGTGTATGTGTATGTTTATATATATATATATATATATGATCCCCCTTCAACAAGTCAAGTCCCACAAACAACAAGTGTGACTACCAACCCTGGACAAATCTCAGCATCCTCAACTGATATCAGTTCGGTCCCCAGCAGTGACTCGGAGGCAGAACAGCATTTGGCAACAGGTCAGTTGGGGTTTACAAAACGGTCGTTAGGTCAGGAAGTGGATTGCCTGCGACACGACCGCAAACAGTCTCTGCGATCCCATGCTTCGAACTCCGGAACAACCAAAGGCGCAACATCAAACGCAAACGACGGAGGCAAGGTAGGGCAGCAAAACAAAACAATAAACCAAGCGCAAACAAAGAAGAAAACCTACAAAAGGTGGAATCGCAGATGAAGACACAAGTAAGTGAAAATATGACTATTGTTAACCTAACTGACATGCAGCTGAGTCCTGGAGAAATAAGAACATTATCACTTGGGTTATCATATTGTCCACCAAGTAAGTTTAATTATGCACGGACTAGGATGGATTTGTTCAAATTTGTCAGGAAGCTTAAACTAAGAAAGATGTTCCTGTTGAACAAACATAAAATGCGCAAACCTCCTAGTACCAGCACAGCAGATGGGGCTGAACCGACTTTAATGTCGGTTAATGAGTATGAGCTACAGTGTGACCTGGCAGATTTACTAAGAGAAGGTGATCTGGATGGCACCCAGGGGGAAGACATTGTAATAAAGACTAACACCTCGGGTAACACTCCATTCAGGCCCAAATCAACCTATAACCCTGTGATGACACATGACAATATTGATGTCTTCAGTGATTTGGTATCAGCAGAACTTAAGAAACTGCATAGACAAACAATAAACAAGAATAAGTACAATAAAACTAAACATAACGATGCATTTGGAAGTCTAATGAAGAAACTTCAAAATAACAATAAAGTGGTGATTAGGCAATCAGATAAAGGAGGTAATATCGTCCTGTGGCCAATGCATCTTTATTTGGAGGAAGCGTTGAAACAACTCAATGACAGGCAATGCTACAGTAGGAGTGACTGGCAAACAACAAGAAATGCTTGGGAAAAATTCAAAACCAAATTATATGCTTGGAGAGGACAGGGACTACTCAGTGGAGATGAACTCAAATTTCTTAAGACAAATCACCCAATAATCCCGGTGTTCTATTTGATCCCGAAAATCCACAAAGATCGGATCAAGCCACCAGGGAGGCCCATTATTTCGGCTAGGGGAGGAACCTTTGAGAATGTGTCCCGTTATATTGATCACTTTCTCCAAGACTTTGTAAAAACATTGCCATCCTATATAAAGGACACCATGGACTTCTTACAAAAAATAAGTACTATAGTGTGGGACAGTCAGTATTTGTTGATCACACTAGATGTGACTGCACTGTATACCAGTATTAATCATGCTGATGGCATGAAAGCAGTGACTCATTTTCTAAACAAGAGACCTGTGTGCATGTTGGAACACAATAATATGATCAGGGAAATGTTGGAAATATGTCTAACTAACAACTACTTTTTATTTCAAAAGCAGGTGTTCCAACAATTGAGAGGAGTCGCGATGGGGGCCTGCTTCTCCCCCAGTTACTCATGTTTACACATGGGGCTGTGGGAGGAGCAGGTCTTGGGGATCGCGTATGCAGAGGTCATGTCAAATAAAGTGGTGTCATGGTACAGATTCATAGACGACCTCTTTGTAATCTGGAGAGGGTCATACAGAGAAGCTGAACAATTTATCTCAGATATTAACTTCAATGATTTGAATCTACAATTTACTGGTATGATCAGTGAGAACAGGGTTAATTTCTTGGATGTGGAAGTCTATGTGGAAGGTGGCAAACTTCAAACCAAGCTACACCGCAAGGAAACCGCGGGGAACACGGTTCTCCATGCTTCTAGCCAGCACCCAGGGCATCTGATCCGAAGCATCCCCTATGGGGAGATGCTCAGGATCAGAAGGATATGCAGCACAGACGAGGCATGCCTGAGTTCACAACTAAACAGCAAACACAGGTTTCTGGAACGAGGCTATTCAGAGGTCCTGGTCGATAAAGCAATGATGAGAGCCAACAAAACTAGTACTCTGCACAGCCCTGGAAATAAAGCGGCAGAAAGGAACAAAGTGACAAATGGTGGAGGCGGGCAACCCAGATTGATCACTGGGTACAGCCTCCAACATAGTTCAATACAAACAATTGTTCGTAAGAACTGGCCAATTGTCATGGGGGATCCCGTGATAGGTAAAACATTGGCCAACCACCCAGCCATTACTTATAGTCGGGCCAGGTCGATGAGCGACATGTTGGTCAAAAGCAGCCCAGAAGTAGAAAATAAAAACAATTGGCTTGTGCAGAGCAAAGGCTTTATAAAATGCGCAGTGTGCAAGGCATGCACTTTGGGGAAAAATAAAACATTCTATATGTCCCCATTCAGTGAGGCACCGAATGCTATCTCAAAAAAGATAACAATCAAATCAGATTTTGTCATCTATGTGTTGGAGTGCGTTTGTGGGCTACGCTACGTGGGTAGCACTAAGCTACAGGTCCACAAGCGCATTCTCCAACACATGAGAGCAATTAACAACAAAGATGAAACTTACCCTGTGGCAAGACACATCAACTCATGTCACAAAGGTGATCTGAACTGCCTCTGCTATTATGCTGTGGATATGGTGCTGCCACTCCGTAGAGGAGGCAATAGGGAAGCACAACTGAGATTACTCGAGACCAGGTACATTCTGGAGCTCGATACCAGGACCCCAAATGGCCTCAATGCGACGGAAGACTTGTACACATGCCTGTAGATGATACCCGTAAGAAGGCATGTGCACTTGGTTATACTATTCAGTCCACAAAGTACCAGTTGCAAGAGAGAGTGATGTATAACAACATTCAAAACAAACTGAAAGCTGCTGTCTGGAAATCATTTTAACTTTATTATTATTTTTATTTCTCACTATGGGTAACCACACTTGTATAGGTGCACAGGGTGTGACTTGATTTATGGGCAGTTTAGATGCAGATATCCACAATTCGAAAAGCCCACAGGGGCCTTTATTTGACCAATCCTCCTTCCTAGATCAAATGTTAAACCCAGTAGGAAATATTATTTATGGTGCATTTTTTGCACATTAAAATTGCAGATTTTGCACAAATGCTTTTATCAGAGTAAAATAATGAATTTTATGATATTAATATCACTTTTTACTTTCTGATGGTGGTGTGTATATATATGAAATTATAGTGTAACAGATGTTATTTAATGTTTGTACATATATACAATTGTGTTTTTATCTATTTATTTATTGCAGAAATTGCACAGTATTTATTGATTCTGGGTGGTCACAGTAAGGAGGTTGAAAGTATAAATACAATGAAGTATATACAGTTTTTTAAATCAATGAAAAATGTGGATAAGGCGGAAGTATGATGTTTATGTCTATAGGCCCAGGGTCAGATGACCCCTGTTTGCACTTTAAAGTCACAAGGTGAAACTGACCTTGTCATGTGATCAAGGGCTTGAGGGCCCGAAACGCGTCATGGCGGACTAGAGGATGCACTGAAAATAAATAATTAAGCAAATTTACCGAATTGGGTCCGATTCGTTTTTATCCAGTTCCTTGGAGAATAGACGGAGTTCCTGATATATATATATATATAATATATATATATATATATATATATATATATATATATATATATATATATATATATATATATTCACTGAAAAAACTAAGTTTAGAGTGACATAGTTAGGAATTGTTGGTTGAAAGCTTTATTTCAATATGCAGAGATATCTTAAAAGCATTACATACATATAAAACTGTAGATCGATAATACAAATGTGTCAAGAATTAAAAAGAGTAAAAAGTACCTTTTATACATACAATAAATTAGTTAAAAGTAGATTCAATTGAGATTGACAATCTATTGCAGCGAATCAACCATTTCCATTTTAAAAATTTGGAGATACCACAAACTATGGGAGGGGAAGTGTCGGTTAACAAGATACGTAGCGCCACCGAGTGCAGGCGCGTCCCCAGACGTCTGAATAGGGGTTTAAGCCAATATCTCCTTGGACGAATATAATCCGGGCACTCAAAGAGGATATGTGCCACCGTCTCACGCCTTGTGGAGCAGAGGGCACAAAAAGGCAATAACTGAACTGGCGATTTCCATCTGGAAAGTAGGTCCCCTATCGGAAGTATGCCTACTGTAAACTTAAAGTAAAGAGCCCTATCAACTGGCATGGTGATCAAATGCAGGTAGGGTTCGTAGGCTACCACGTCCTTAATTCTTAGAAATACCGCGGTCGAATTGCAGTGGTGTGGATTACCGATGAGTTGGCAGGAGACCCAGTCCCAGTACAGTTTTTTGAGGACAGCCTTGGGTGGAGCAGATTTTGTAAACCAACAGTCCCCCAAACCCAGCTCCCCCAGGAGGTTTTTAGTATCCCTCAGCCACTTGATCTTGCCCCCCATTTCCATCACCTCGGACAACCCATCAGCATAAGATTTTAACTCTGGGACTCTCCACAGGCTAGCCCATAGAAGCAATGGCCGGAGACGGGCCTGGTCCTTAATTGACTTGCAGCCCACATCCAAGAGCACCAGAACTGTGGGGGTGCTCGAGGGGAGAGCTAGTAGATCTTTCAAGAATTTGCTCTCAGACTTGGATAGGGACTCCAGATTACAATGGCCCCACAGCTCTGCCCCGTAAAGTGCTGACGTGACTCCTCTTGCCTTATAAATGTCAATTGCAGGTGCCACAAAGTTTTTGGGTGAGGCTCGATACTCCCTTAACAATGCACCCCCTACCCTTTTAAGGCTAAAAACCATCTTATTAATGTGTGGCGTCCAGGTCATAGTGTCACTCAGGCATATTCCCAGACAGTCAAATTCGGAGACTTTCTCGAGAGTGACTGAGTTCAAAACTGGAGGGCGGCCTAGTTTCCGTGGTGGATGCATTATCAGATATTTTGTTTTGCCCCTTTGTCAAACAGAAATCCTGGAAACGGGTCATAAGCTTCTGGAGACCCTGGGGGGTCTTGGCAATAAGGAGGGTGTTGTCTGCAAACAACAGTGTGGGGATCCGAACACCCCTCAGGGAGGGTGCATCCGCTGGTTCTTGAAGCAGGTGCTCTACCACGCCGTTTACATACAGGGAAAATAGGGTGGGAGCTAGCACACAACCCTGTCGGACACCCCTGCAGACCAGGATCCTATCAGTCGTTTCCCCATTCTGGCCCCAACGCACCTGAGCATAATTGTCTGTGTGAAGTTTGATCAGGAGCAACAGAATGTAGGGGGGCAGTCCAAGGCCCTGCAGAACCCTCCAGAGTTCCTCCATGGGAACCAGGTCAAAAGCAGTCTTAAGGTCAATGAAGGCCAAATAAAGACTGCCTTTGCCCAGCTCCACCACCTGCCAGTGCAGAAGCATTATTCTAAAAACCTGCTCAATGGTGCCCGTTCCTGAGCGGAATCCTGCCTGAAAGTCAGATAGGACCTGGTTTTCGTCCTCCCAGTGGAGGATCCTCCCTAGAATCGCCTTCCCCGCCATCTTTTGCGTCAAGTCAATCAGGCTTATCGGCCTGTAGTTCCCTGGATTGTCCCGACACCCCTTTTTAAAAATGGGGATGACCTCCGCCCCCTTCCAAGATTCTGGGACAGGTCCCCCCTCCAAGATGGCATTCAGAAGGGCAGAGACCAAATTGGCCCATTCAGTCGGATAGGCTCGGAGTAAGTCCCCTGGAAGTCCGTCAGGGCCGGCTGCTTTCAGGGGTGCCACGGACTTTATTACATTCTCTACCTCCCGCACGGTGAAGGAATCGAGGATACTATCCCTTACCAAGATGGGAAGTGAGACTGGCTCATTCAGAGGCCCTTCTACTGGAGAATATAAGGCCCCAAAATGGTTGAACCAAGTCTGTGACGGAATAGTACAAGTCCTCAGTGTATCATCGGGTCTGGTCCTAGATCCCCCCAAGTTCCAGAAACCCCCGGCATCCTTCCCTTGGCTGGCAACCATAAGGTCTGCCCAGAACTTTTCCTCCCATTCTTTTTTAGCTATTTGTAGACTCTGGGAATAGAGCTTCCTGGCCTCCCTAGTCCTAGTTTGGGATTTTGACTTGACTGCCTCCACCAGCATTTTCTTTCTCGCCCTACATGCATGGGTATACCAACCCTGTCTTCTCAATGGCCTATTCTTATCCCCCTTTTGCCCAGTTGGTACAGTAAACAATTTGCTTAAGGCCATAGTCAGGTCACAGAACTTCCCGGATACCTCCACTGGCCCGCCCTCAGAAGTGGCCAAATTGTGTTGGGCTACAGCCAGGAGTTGCGTTATAGCTGCAACCTTCTCTGCGGAGAGGGTAAGCTTTGCCCACTTCAACCGCCTGCCACAATGCAAAACAGATGTTTCCCCATGACTGGCAGCGGTACAGGGCAAAGAACCCCCTGCGCTCTCTGACCACCAAGGAAGCAGAGTAAGAGAGAGCAAGTTGTGATCGCTCTCGACGGACGAAATGATTACCATGTCCCTCACCGAGCTCCATAGACCCACGTCTAGCAAGATGTAGTCAATTCTTGACGTGTGGTCGGGCCTGTTGTATGTGTGGGCTCCCGCCTTATCCGAGCATGACCTCCCATTGAGGGCCCTCAGGTCAAACTTCATGTTAAGGGAGTTAATCTGGAGTATCACTTCAGTCCACTCTTAATAGGGGTTAGCTCTAAAGCCGGGATCCCCCTCCTATGGTCCTCCTCCTCCTGATCCAAAGTGTCGTCCGAGCCCAAGGGCTCGAACGTACAATTCAAATCACCAGCGACCAGGGTGCATGATTTATATGGGGATAACCGTAACAGGCCCTCCAAGAGAGCAATTGTGGGCGACTGGCTACCACCCTTGGTGCCCCGAGCATAGATGTTGTAGATGTTCAAGATGGGACGGCCCGGGCATCTTTTAAGGTGATATTGAGCAGATCAGGGCAGTTAGTCTGATGCTCCTCTACCCTACAGTTTAAAGAAGTAGCCACCCAGATGAGGAGACCACCCGAAGGGCGTCCCCTCCCTGATTCTGGATAGACGGCCGTAATAGAGTAGGAAGAATACCCCGCCTTGTGGGTGGGCTCCCTACTCCATGTCTCCTGGAAGATACAGATGGAATACTCTTCCACAAGAGCGTTCCAGTCGGGCAGGGCCAGCTTTCTGACAATTCCAGCCACGTTCCAGCTGAAGACCCTAAAAACTGGATCCGTCACAGCTGGGACGTGACCGGACACGACATCATGGTCGGCAACAACCCTGACCGGCACGACTAGTCTGCTGCCCTCTCCAATGTTGTCCTGCCCCCGTCAAGTTCCCGACTGGCCATTGGTACTGTATAGTTTTCTATTGGGGAGGGCAAGCTGGTCAACATTTCGGTAGGATGGGCAGACCCTCCCAGTTTATGTTCCCCCGACACCTGCCCACTGACATCTTTGAGTCAATATCCCATAGAGCCCCAGCTCGATCCTAGCCGAGCTGCCTGAGGGTAGAACTGAGGCACCACCGGATATGGTGGGCATCCACTAATGGTATGGCGTGTTTCCCCAAATACTGGCCCAAAGTAGTTCGTAACGGGGCGCGGGTAAAAGTAGGTCAGGTCCACCACGCTAATGCCAGGCCCACCCACCACCTGATTTTGGTTACAGATTGTGTGTGCTACTCTGTTGTCTTTAAAATTGACAACCACACAATCACCTTCCAGTCGTTTCTTGCCCTGTCCTACCCAGCCTACCATGCGGACTCCGAGAATCAGCCCGTCCAAGCCCCTAGGTAGCGGTTTGTTAAATTTTAACCAATGCAAAGTTTTGTTTTTTAGGGCCTGGTGGGTTTCGAGCTGATCATCCTTCAAGTGAGGGACATTGACAAGAACAACAACATATGGGTGACACTCAGGGGGAAGATTTACGGGGGGCTCCTGGGAGTTGCTTTCGAAGATGTAACTCCCGGAAGACCAACTCCCGGGTGGTTCGTCATAGGTTTGGCCAAGGGGTCCGGCCCAACTCCTTTGCCACTGACTATTCCCTGAACCGGTTTCTTAGACTTAGCCGAGTCCCCACCCACTGGTTTCTTTTTCTGAGCTTTAGAGGCCTTGGGGGAACTAGCATGGACCTGGGCTGCATGGGTGATAGATCCCAGTTTAGCCGTGGCAGGAGCTGCAGGGGTAGGGCTCAAATCCTTACAAGCCACAGCAGTGGGTGCATGCGGTGGCGAGTGTGGGGCCTGCACTAGATCTCCCTGTGATCGGTTTCCCATATTCCCACCCGAATTGTCCTCACTGACTCTAGACTGGAGTTTAATGAGAGTTTTAAGTGAGAAAAAATTATCAAGGGTAGACTGTTCAAATTTATCTAACCGTTCCCCCAGGCCCCTAACTTGATCAATAAGCGGGACTAGTAGGGTTTTAAACAGGTCTTTGAATTGTTTAAGAGAAGCAGGGTCTAGCGGAGCTGATGACTTGTCAGGGGAATTGGAGTGTACCTGCACAGCCTCAGATTCCATACCCAGAGAAGGGTTCCCTCCTGCCATGTCGGGGTTCACTAAAGCTAAACCACTACCTAGTTTGGTACCCATGCCCCTTAACACTTGCTTCCTAGGGCGCTTATGCAATGTGGAGTGGCAGCCTTTCCGCGTACTCGCAGCCCTTTTCCTCTTGGTGCGACTTAAAGAGTCTTGGACCAAGCACGGCAAAGACAGAGCCTGAGGAGAGTCTTGGTGTAGTAGATGCAAGTCCTGGCCACTATCAGGGCAAAAAGGATCAAGGGAGCAAGGGCCCAAGACCGCAGGACTGCCACCAGAGGATGGCAATTGTACTGCCAAGCTCTTCAGTCTGTCGATGCTTGCTCTTATGGCAGACAGCCGTGGCTGCTCGGCCATGGCTAGACAAGGGGGGGGAGGATCCGGCACAGTAGTAGGTGACAAAACCTGCGCCATAGAGCCAAGAGAGGAGCGTCTGGCTGGTAAATAGTCCTGAGAAAGGCGACGTTCCGTCATCACAATCTCCTTTTCGATCACCGCGGCTACTCTGGTTATGAATGTATCCATTGTTCCTATAATTGCACTCCCAGCAACTAAATCACCCCCACCCCTGAGGATTTTCCCCGACCGGGTAGACATAATGAAAACTGCTCACTCGGTCGAAGTTCAAGAACCCTCAGGGACAACAGTCGCAGATGACACAGGGGTGGCCCAGCCTAGTCACTGACAGCCCCTGACTGCCACAGACTGCCCGCCCTTTGCCCGGGCTTCGCACGGCGTCCCGCTCGCGTCTCGCTAAGCGTGGGACTAACCGTTACATAGGGGGCGTTGCGAGCGTGGGGCGTCTCTCTCAGGTGGCGCGTCCAAGAACACCTGGTCAGCGCAGGGACTCCTGGTCTAGAGAGTCCCTGCTCACGCTCCACCTCACAGGCTCCTCGGGTCTTCCTTCCTCACGTCAGCAGTGGTGGCCCAAGCAGCGTCAGCCCCTCACTGCTAACCGCGAAGCGGCACCCGCGAAGCGGGTGCTGCGAGCTGTAATGCGGAAGCGGCGGTATCCCTCAGCAGAGGGATAGAGGGCAGCCTGCACAGCTTCTCCACCTCCAACAACAGTAGCCAGGTAATGACAGCGTTTGGTATTGTAAGAATATCTATCTTTACATTAAAAAACCTTAGAAATTCACGAAAAAAAGTTAAAGGGATTTTATAGTTAAATGAAAATGTCACGTAAAAATTACCACTTGACACTAACAAAACCACTGAAATTCACCATTCATTGTTTCCTCAAGTAACTATAACTCATACCCTAAAGTAACTATAACTCGCGCCCCAGCCATGCACAGTATTATCAACAATGATGGCATTTCAAATGTGATTAGGGATGTTATAACTGTAGTCAATGGATATGTCATGAGTGATTTAATATGCGAGGGTAAAAGCAGTGCGGGGTAAGGTCCAAAGTTATAGTTACTTTAGGATACCAGTTATAGTTACTTGAGATAACTATAACTTGTGAATAACAGTGGTTTTGTTAGTTGCAAATGGTATGTTTTACATGACATTTTCACCTTACTATAACATTCCCTTTAACCTTTGTTTTTTTCAGTGAATTTATAAGGTTTGCATCTTACTTTCCTCAACTGCCTGTTGTATATCAATCTCGATGAAGCCCTGAAAGTAAGAATGTTTATAGAGTAGTGTATGAACAGAATTATTGTGTATGACAATGCAATAAGTTATGATGTTAATAAAATGAAATCAAATGCGGCACCCAAATATCGGAATCAAGGCATTGATGGCTGAAGCACGTTGATGTGTTAAGCCAAAGCAAAATAAAGTATATGGTACAAGAAACAATCCTCCCTGGAGTGCAATTCATCTAGTTATTCTGAATGGATTGAGTGCATTCTTAGCGAGTGGGTGGACATGCTCCAGTGAGCACCAGCAGCTCTGAGGAGCACATCATCAAACACGCCTACATACATACATATATACATTTACATATATATGATTTGCCTATATCTTTGGTGCCATTTAACGAATCTTCACAAAATTTCCCCCAAAAAGTACCATGGTGATTCTTGTTGTGCATGGAAAGTTTCGGGCGATCTGTCACTGTGGGCTGAGAAAAAGGGGTGGGTCAAAAAAAGTGTGTTTCTCATGTTAATTCCCATAGTCTTTAGACAAGCCTGCACCCCAAACTGCTGAACGGAATCGAAATTTGCCTAGCATAGTAACGGTAAGTTTCAATTCTATTAAGGACACGGAGGCGAGGATTATGCTTTTTTCCTTCTTCGCTGTTTATTCATCACAACACACAGCAGCCAAAAAAGCAATAGCACGAGCCCTAAACCCCCAAACAAGGTAAAAGGGCTAAAACCACAACAACAATTTTTTCTCAGTAAACTACAAGTCCCATGACAGCAAGTCAGGCAGTCCATAGTTTAGTCCTTCCTCAATGTCCATGCAGGCTAGAAAGGACGTCCTCCCTGTGTCTACTTCCTCTTTCTTCGCGCGAGTCACGCCATAGTATCACTGGTCTTGTTTCGCACCATCATTTCCTAGCAAGAAAATACACAAAAAGTCAGTGGTGCAAGGAAAAAATCCCTATGTACACCATCAGGAGAAAACATATGCCTGTGAGGGCAGTAAAGGCTATAACCACATATTCAGAGGAAAATTGACTACTTACTGTAGTACGGGGGAACAGCTTCCGCAGAAGGCCCGGGAGGGATAATCCTCGCCTCCGTGTCCTTAATAGAATTGAAACTTACCGTTACGATGCTAGGCAAATTTCGATTCTATGTCAGGACCGGAGGCTTCAGATTATGCTAGTTCAAAGCTTACTTACCACCAATTGTGCGATATCTACCACCCGTTTAAAGTAGAACCGTTTAAACGTGGAATCCGAGGACCAGTCCGCCGCGCGCATTAGGTCCTCCAAGCGGGCACCCAACGAAAAAGCTTTTGAAGCCATGGCCCCTCTGGCCGAGTGTGCCCCAAACTGTTTCGTATCAATACCTGCTTCCTGCATGATCCACCAAACCCATCTGGCAATGGTGGGAGATGAGACGGTAATCAGACAAAATATCGAAAAAAAAATATCGGAACGACAAAATATCGAAGTAAAAATATCGAAGGTCAAAAATATAGGTAAGCAAAAATATCGGATACAAAAATATCGGTATAGGTAAGTATGCAAAAATATTGAAAAAAAAATATCGTGTGACAAAATATCGTTAAAAAAAAAATATCTTGTAGTAATGGAAATAATCAATAGTATAGTAAAAAGTAAAATAATTGTATATAAAATGTATTAAAATAGGTGTATTATTATAAATAAAACAATTATAAATATTTTTTTTTAAAAACATATCTAGTTTTAGGAGCGGGTTATTGGGTTTATAGGGGATAAGGGTGGGAAGTAATTTATTATTAATTAATTAATATATGTCATTAAATAATACTAAATTATACCTAATTGTTACTTATTAATAATTAATTAGTTAATTAAATAAGATCATATAGTCTATATTATTAATTACTAATTAATTGGTAATTAATTAATATTAATTAAGAAATCATAATTATATAATTAACTAATTTAATGTAGATACATGTTAAAAAAAATTGTTAAATTTATAATAAATAATATTTTTAAAAAACATTTCAAGGTTTAGGAGCGGGTTATTGGGTTTATAGGGGATAAGGGTGGGAAGTAATTTATTAATAATTAATTAATATATGTAATTACATAATACTAAATTATACCTAATTGTTAATTATTTATAATTAATTAGTTAATTAAATAAGATCATATAGTCTATATTATTAATTACTAATTAATTGCTAATTAATTAATATTAAATAATAAATCATAATTATATACTTAAATAATTTGATGTAGATACATGTTTATTTTGTATTTTTAATTTTATACACTATTATTTTTAAAGAAAACATTTCAAGGTTTAGGAGCGGGTTATTAGGTTTATAGGGGATAAGGGTGGGAAGTAATTTAAAAAGTAATTAATTAACTAATACATGTTATAAAATATTCCAACATTATACCTAATTTGTAATTATTTATAATTAATTAGTTAATTAATTAATATTATATAGTCCAAATTATTAATCACTAATTAATTGGTAATTAATTAATTATAAATAATAAATGATAATAATGTACTTAAATTTTTTTACTGATATACGTTTTTGTTTAGGATTTTAACAATGTTGTAAAAAAAAATTTTATAAAAACATTTCATGGTTTATGAGCGGGTTATTGGGTTTATAGGGGATAAGTGTGGGAAGTAATTTTATAATAAATCTATAAATAATATATGTTAAGCAATATTCCTAAATTAAACCTATTTGGGATAGAATTACATTTAATTACCGGATTTATTAAGAACACATAGTCCATATTATGAATAACTAATTAATTGTCAATTAAATGATAATAATTCGTTTATTAGAATAATGACGTTAATTATGTCTACATATATTAAGATTTGTGTTATTTAGAATTTATTTTTTATAAAATGTTTTACATTAATATATAGGTTTAGGAGTTGTTTTTGGGGTTTATAGGGGATAAGGGTGTGAAGTCATGTCATAATAATTAATTTTTTATTAAATGTTTATGTCTATTTCTATTTTTTACCTAATTGGTAATTAATGTGAACTAATTTAATAATGAATCAAGATCATATACTACATATAATTGTTTACTGATTAATTGTTTTTAGGTTAAGGGTATTAGTTGGGTTCAGGGTCAGTTTTCAGTTTTTGGGGAAATGGGTATTTATTGGGTTCAGGGTCAGTTTTAAGTTTTTCGTGAAAGGGGTATTTGTTGGGTTCAGGGTCAGTTTTCAGTTTTTGGTGAAAGGGGTATTTGTTGGGTTCAGGGTCAGTTTTCAGTTTTTGGTTAAAGGGGTATTTGTTGGGTTCAGGGTCAGTTTTCAGTTTTTGGGTAAAGGGGTATTTGTTGTTTTCAGGGTCAGTTTTCAGTTTGTGGGTAAAGGGGTCATTGTTGGGTTCAGGGTCAGTTTTCAGTTTTTGGGTAAAGGGGTATTTGTTGGGTTCAGGGTCAGTTTTCAGTTTTGGGGTAAAGGGGTAGTTTGTTGGGTTCAGGGTCAGTTTTCAGTTTTTGGGTAAAGGGGTATTTGTTGGGTTCAGGGTCAGTTTTCAGTTTTTGGGTAAAGGGGTATTTGTTGGGTTCAGGGTCAGTTTTCAGTTTTTGGTAAAGGGGTATTTTTTAGGGTTCAGGGTCAGTTGTCAGTTTTTGGGTAAAGGGGTATTTGTTGTTTTCAGGGTCAGTTTTCAGTTTGTGGGTAAAGGGGTCATTGTTGGGTTCAGGGTCAGTTTTCAGTTTTTGGGTAAAGGGATATTTGTTGGGTTCAGGGTCAGTTTTCAGTTTTGGGGTAAAGGGGTAGTTTGTTGGGTTCAGGGTCAGTTTTCAGTTTTTGGGTAAAGGGGTATTTGTTGGGTTCAGGGTCAGTTTTCAGTTTTTGGGTAAAGGGGTAGTTTGTTGGGTTCAGGGTCAGTTTTCAGTTTTTGGGTAAAGGGGTATTTGTTGGGTTCAGGGTCAGTTTTCAGTTTCTGGGTAAAGGGCTATTTTTAGGGTTCAGGGTTAGTTTTTAGTTTTTGGATAAATGGGTATTTTTAGAGTTCTGGGTCAGTTTTTAGTTTTTGGTAAAGGGGTATTTTTTAGGGTTCAGGGTCAGTTTTCAGTTTTTGGGTAAAGGGGTATTTGTTGTTTTCAGGGTCAGTTTTCAGTTTGTGGGTAAAGGGGTCATTGTTGGGTTCAGGGTAAGTTTTCAGTTTTTGGGTAAAGGGGTATTTGTTGGGTTCAGGGTCAGTTTTCAGTTTTTGGGTAAAGGGGTAGTTTGTTGGGGTCAGGGTCAGTTTTCAGTTTTTGGGTAAAGGGGTATTTGTTGGGTTCAGGGTCAGTTTTCAGTTTTTGGGTAAAGGGGTATTTGTTGGGTTCAGGGTCAGTGTTTAGTATTTGGGCAAAGGGGTATTTGTTGTTTTCAGGGTCAGTTTTCAGTTTGTGGGTAAAGGGGTCATTGTTGGGTTCTGGGTCAGTTTTCAGTTTTTAGGTAAAGGTATATTTTTGGGGTTCTGGGTCAGTGTTCTGATTTTGGGTAAAGGAGTATTTGTAGGGTTCAGGGTCAATTTTGTGTTTTTGGTACTTAGTTCTACAGGATAAAAATATAATTAATTTACATTTAATCAATTAAAGGAAATTATACATATATAACATTACACCAACTCAAATTTACTGTAGACTAAAGTTGGAATAATCTATTCTAATTAATTAGTGTACAGCACATATTAACATTTTATGTAGAATGCAGTAGGAATATTAATTCTTATGTTATTAGTGTGCAACACCTACTCTAATTTAATGTACACTGGATTTGGTATATGAATCATTACATTATTAGAGTCCAACATATAGTCACATTTAATATACAGTTAAAAATTTTTAATAACATTGATACTTTTTAGTCAGATAATAATACAATTTATTCACCATGATTGTATAAAGTTTTATTTTATTAAAGTTTTAAACAAACAAAATAAAATCATAATAACAATTTTTTATTTACATTTCTTTTGAAAAATAATATTATATTATATTATAATATTATAAACACACTTAAAAACAACTATACAGAACCATTATTATTTTTCAATTGTCTCTTTTACATATTTCTGCTAAGCTTTTTTCTGCTTCATTTGTGAAGATCAAATTTTTATAATATAAAAAAAAAATATTTTCCTATTTTTAACATTTTTCCATTTTGTGACAATGTACTTACATTTTTTTACATTGTTAACATAAACATTATTGTTTTCATCATATTTAATTATTACATTCATGTACATTTTTAATAATGATTTCTTTCTAGGATTAAAAAAAAATTTCTTTAACAATAACATGAATTAATACATTTTTATAACACATTTGGTTCTGGATAGATATTATATTTTACACTTGGGACTATTTTATTGCTTTTTGGTGCTTTCTTTTGTAACCGGGTTAGGTCGTTTTGGGTTATTTGGAAGAAGGGCTGATCGCTGTTGGGAGACACTTCACGTCGCTGCAGGTAAGGTTCATTTTATATGTTATATGTGTATTATTAAGATGTTTTTAGACTAGTGACCTTTTATTTAGTGTTGTTGAATGTGAATGAGTTATGTTTTAGGTTTTGAAAACAGATATTTACGTATGGTAAATACACGTCGTGTTAGTTAGTTAATTAATTATTTATAGAGTTCATTTAAGTCTTATAGGGTATATCTAACATTAAATCACCAATGTTAATATGTTGGTATGTAATTATTAGCTAATTATTGTGGGTGGGAATGTCTGTTTTCTATGTTTTTTTCATAGGTGTACGCTACATCGGAAGTTCCGTTTTTTTTCTAAGGAAGTGTTTGTTTTTTTCATCCAACACTGATTTACAAACACTTCTTTTCATTTTTCGGGTTTTCCGGAGCGATTCTTTCTTTTGTTTCTACTTTTTCGGGTTTTTGATGGTATTTCGATGGCTAAGGACCGCGTGGATTTCTTAATTTTGGAACAGTTGTATTTTTACATTTTTTTTTGGGTTACTTTTCCACTACCTGGATTACTTTGGTGGTGAAGGACGTTATTGGATTGACAACATAATTGGTAAGTCTTTGCTTTCTATTATTTTTGTGGGTGGGTAATGTCATATTTATTATGGAATTGTTTTTAACTTGTTATTTTGTTTTAATGTGTGCATATATTTAAATAATATTATTATATATTGCATACATTAAAAACTTTAGAAGCTCACGTAACATATTTTTGCATACTTAGGTGCTACTTTTGGTGTTTTATAACAGTTTCTGAATTATTTACAGTAGTGTTTTGGCTATGATGTTTAGGTATTCTATGCCTTTCGTATTAGGGTAAAGTTTAACTTGTTCTTCCAGGTACTTATGCATCTGTTTATTTTGCTTGGATGTTTTAGGGACAAGTTCGGTTACAGATTGGTCCATTCTAAATTCTTGATAGCTCTGTTCTTTCTGTAGGCATTTTATGAATTTTTCCAGAGTAGGTTTGGTTCTGCCAGTTGATTGGACAAATGCATTGTGCCAACCTTCCACGGCATTGTTAGTTTTTGACTCCCCGTTAAGGTTACTATTGTACTCGTTCCACCAGGGAATGAGGAATTTTGGATTTCTTCTGTGGCCAGATCTGTGGAGTCTGCCTACCCAGGTGTCTTCAAAGTAATCGAGAAAAGGACTTAATCTAGCTTCGTTTTGTTTGTAGAATGGACTGTCTATAATAATGTTGTAATGTTCAGCTACATCTGTTGTAGGGACATAGGCAAGTGCAATTAGTTTTTTGATTTGAAAAGCAAATGATGAATTTGTAGCATATTCGACACTGAGGGTAGTTTTTTGAAGGTGTCGCCATAAACACTGGTTGAAATGATAATAGCAGCCTTGAATGGAGGTATGGGGGTGGATTTTTAAAATAGTTGAGAGCATTGCATGCTCAAAATCAAGAATGATTTTTTCTGGAGAGAAATCATTCGTTTTTGTTTTATGACATTTAATAATTCCATATATGTAGAATTGTTTTTGTTAGGCAATAGTGCATATAACAAAGGGATGTTGCAGTTGTGGTAGAGGCCATGGATTGTGTATAATTGGAAGAATGGTTTGGGACAGATGTTAAATGTCCCATCCATCATCCAATATTGGCTTTGCTGCAGTTTCACTAAATTCATACTGGTACCAAAAATAATAAGCCTATTCTCATTGCTTTCGTTGTCATAAACTATAAATGGTTGTTTATTTAAAGTTATTATTTCGTTTGCAGTAAAATTTATATCCTGATAGGTTCTGGGAGATGGTGTTGAAGAAGTTGTAGCTTTTTTGGTTCGTGCTATAGTTCTTTTTAATGATAGGATATTGGGCATTTGGGTTGTGGCTGTTTTGGGAATTTTAGGAATGGCTTCTTTTAAAATGACATTAGTTTGCTTTTGGGATCCGGTACTAGCTTCTTTTATACTTTCCATAGCTGTTCTTACTTCTATTTCTGTAATATTACGTGGATGATTATGTTCCCTAGTATATAGTACTGTAGCTTCTCTTGTTGTTGCTCTGCCATAGCACTTGTTCGAATAATATTTACAACATTTCCAATTCACTTTCATGCCATATTGTTTTTCCTGTGTGTACGTGTAACCCATGTAGCATAGTAATAATTTCCTTTTTGGCTGGTCACAAATTCGGCTCCTTCGGTCATTTTGTATTTTGTATATCTATAAAATATATATATAATAGTTAATGTCAATTTAAATGTGATAAATTATCTATGTTAGTGTAAGTAGGAATGTTTATACTTACGTGTTTTAGAATGTACAGCAAAACGTAGGAATTTCTTTCTTCTTTAGTTGAGGATAAATGGTTGTGATGTTGTTGTAGCTGTTATGAGAAACATGAAAGTAGTATATTATTATTTAATGTTCAGGTAAATTTGCACTTTTAGAGCTTATTTTTACTACAAAAGTGTATCTTCATTATTCACATTGTGAAGATACTTACATATTTTTGGTGGTTGGTATTTGGCAGTATAATTGTTTCTTCAGCTTCTGGAGAATAGTTTGTAGTGTTATCTTTAAAAAATAAGGGACATATGAGTTAGTTTAATCACCATGTTGGAAAGTTTTTTTAAACAAGTGGTAAATATGTTATTTAATATACTTACTTAGTGATTTGTATTACTATTGTTTAGAATGTGAAGTTCTGTATGTTGTCTGTATATCTATTTACCTTGTTTGCTCTGTAAAAAAACAATATATCATTGAAATTTATTAGAACAGTTATAAATGTTTGTCTTGTTTTTCCACATTTATTGCAGTTGCATAATACTTAGGGGCCCATTAGGATGGCGGGCGGATTTCCTCCGCCAGGGTAGCGGTGGCCACCGCCACCCTGGCGGAGGCAATCCGCCCGCCATCCTTCCCTGCATTCCCCCCCGCCATATTACGATGGCGGAGGGGAGCGCAGCGGTCGGAAAGACCGCCCGCCTGTTTTCCGCCCCGGTCGCATAGTGGCCGGGGCGGAAAAGGGATAACATGGTGGCGGTGTCTATCAGACACCGCCATCCATATTAGAATAGGCATTTCTCAATGCCTTGCCGTGGCGGCAATGCCGCCACGGAAAGGCATGCGGTCTTCACTCTGGGGGGCCCCTATGGGCCCCCAGAGTGATGGGCAAAGGGGGGTGGCACACGGGGGATACCTGTGGTACCCCCCTGCATTTGCATAATCGCAGCGGCAGGCCCCGCACAGTGCCTGCCGCTTCGAGTATGCAAATGCGTGCATTTGTTTTTCACATTGTGGCGGGCGGTGCAGTGAGCACCGCCCGCCACAATGTTACTTTGAGGAATGCGCCCGCCACAGTGGCGGGCGCATCCTAATGCCAATGTCGGGACCCCCGCCCTTTAGGCGGGCGGTCCCGATCTCCGTTAGGGTGGCGGGCGGAATGTTTCCGCCCGCCATCCTAATGGACCCCTTACTTACTAAAATGTATTTTTTGAAGTAGTACTGAGGTCCTTAATTAATTAGTAGTGCAGTTTTCAGTAGTCGAATCTACAGAGAAAAAAAAATATGTTGAGCACAACTGATTATTTTTGTGTGTTTAGATTTGTGAGCACATAATTAAACAATGTGACCTAACTTACATAGTTATTCGATTCTGTATTCCTATGCTTTGTTCACAGTTAGTTTGAGCAGAATATTCAGGTGTCGTAGTATCTAAAAAAAAAAAAATATTTTATTATTTAGCATGTTAAGTAGTATGAATAGCAAAGGGCCACTGGGTATTTAGCAGGTAAATAATTAGTAGTTTCCATTTTATGTACTTACTTAGGAAAAAGTGTTGTAGAAATAGTTCTGATGTTCTTAGTTCAGTAGTAGTGCAGATTTTAGTAGTATAATCTATAGAAAAAAATAAATATGTGGGGGACAAATTATTATTTCTGAGTGTTTAGATTTATGTGCACATAATGAAACAATGTGAAATTACTTACATATATTTTTGAATCTGTATTCCTATGCTTTGTTCACAGTTATTTTGAGTAGAATATTCAGTTCTCGTAGTATCTTAAACAAATAGTTGAAGATAATTATTTAGCATGTTAACTGCAATGATTAGCAAAGGGGTACTGGGTATTTAGCAGGTAATTAAGTATTACTAGCAAATAAAGCAGTTTCTATTTCATTTACTTACTTAGTAAAAAGTATTGTAGATATAGTACTGATGTCCTTAGTTCAGTAGTAGTGCAGTTTTCGGTAGTAGAATCTACAGAAAAATAAAAAGATGGTGTGCAAAAGTCATTATTTCTGTGTGTTTAGATTAATGTGCACATAATGAAACAATGTCAAATTACTTACATATTTTTCAGAATCTGTATTCCTATGTTTTATTCACAATTAGTTGGAGTAGAATTATCAGTAGTGGTAGTATCTAAAAAAAATATTTTTATATCATTATTTAGCATGTTAAGTAGTATGAATAGCAAAGGGGTACTGGCTATTTAGCAGGTAAGTAAATACAATTAGCAAATAATGCACTATCTATTTTATTTACTTACTTAGAAGATGTAATAGTAGGTTGATAGTCTGGTTCTTCTAGTTGTTGTGCAGCAATTCGGATAGAGAAGAATCTCCTTCTGTGACTTTTTGCAAGTAGTTTGTGATGACGTTTTCATTGCTTATATAGGGGAGTGTCAGTAGTAATTACTTTACTATTGGTTCATTTAAAAAATTAGGGTTGTGATTGGTTAGTTAGTAGATTTGAATTTCTGTTGTGATTAATTAGTATTAGAATTGAAAAACCAACAATAATTATAAAAGTATACAAAGTAGCATAGAATATTTTTATATGTGTAGGTGATATAAATATACCAAAATTAAATATTATATGCATTTATAGTGTGTCTATAGTATAAATTAAAATGTTGTATGTTTTTTTTATGTAAAAACATATAAAGCGTTAATTAATTATGTAAAGAAATGCTTTTAAAAAGTCGATATAGTTTAGAATCCGATATTTATGTGCACGATATATTTGATGTCGATATTTTTGTAAATGTCATTATTTTTTGCAGAATGCGATATTTTTGTATTCCGATATTAATGTCGTCGATATCACAGTAAACGATGTTTTTGTATATCGATATAAAAAAATCGATATTAGTGTAGATATATAGTTAAGTATAGGATCCCGATATTTTTGACATCGATAATTTTGTTCCGATATTTTTGTACATCGATATTGTGGATTTCGATATTTAGTCAGACATTCGATGAGACAGCCTTGTGCGGTTTCCGCAACGCAATCAGGAGCTGCCGCTCGCCCGCAGGGCGAAGTTCCAGGGTCGCCTCCTCATATGGCTTCAAGCATTGTACCACACAGAGTTTGGGGACGTCGACGAAATACGGGTAGGAAATCGTCCTTGACCCACATTTCGTCCGACGCCCCAAAGTGAAGACGACCCCATCCGGGGAGAAGACCCTCGCTGAGACATCCAGAGCTCGCACATCCGAAACTCGACGGCATGAAACTAGACACAAAAGCATCGCTAATTGAGCTGAGAGCTCTTTCAAGGATAAATACTTATCCGGTTGCCAGGACAAAAGGAGATTCAACACGAGGTTGACGTCCCAGAGAACCGAATACCGCGGATCAGGGGGCAAGGAAAGACGAATACCCCTCAAAAGCCTACAGACAAAAGGATGTACCCCAATTGGTGCACCTTCCAACGGGTGGTGTCCTGCTGAAATCGCCGAACGCATCGCATTGACAGTGCGATGCCAGGCCGGCTGAAGCCGAGTCCGCCAGAAAATTCAGAACTGGCACCACGCCTGCGACCATGGGATCCAGACCCCGTAGAAGACACCAACGAGACCACTTATTCCAGGCCGAGCGGTATAGTATTGCTGTGCTACCTGCCCAGGCCCTGGAGAGGAAGCTCTCGGCTGGTGCCGAAAGACCTGGGAGCGACCAGCGTCGCCCGAAAGCCTCCACGCCATGAGGTGGAGAGAGTTCTGTATTAACAGAGGGTGAGGAACCCCGTCCGTGTTGAGAAGAAGATGCGGAAACTGGGGGAGTAGGATTGGAGAATCCAAAGAAAGTTCCAGAAGAACTGGAAACCAGACTTGAGATCTCCACCAGGGGGTCACCATGACCACCTCCGCCTGCTGGCGCTCAGAATCATTGAAAACGGAGGGAAAGCGTACGACCTCTCTGGACCCCAGTCCTGTAGGAACGCATCTGTGGCCTCCGCGAGAGGGTCCGGCCTCCAGCTGAAGAACCGCAGCAGCTGGTGGTCCAGACGGGACGCAAAGAGGTCCACCGAGAACTGGCCCCAAAGATTGTCCAGCTACCTGAAGACCTGCTGGTTCAGTTTCCACTGACTGGAGTCCCTCAAGTGTCGGGAGTGCCAATCCGCTACTTGATTGGCCTGACCTGGCAAGTATTCCACCGTCACTGAGACGTGGTGAGCCAGGCAGTAATCCCAGAAATCCTTCGCAAGATCCGCCAGGGCTTTGGAGTGAGGGCCACCCAGATGGTTGACGTAGCGGACCGTGGAGATGTTGTCCATCCGAAGCAGGACAAAGGAGCGCACTGACTCTTTGGTCCAACAGCGAACCGCGAAGGACCCCGCCAAAAGCTCTAAGCAATTGATATGTAGTTCCTGCTCTTCGGACGACCAGGCGCCGCCTGTAGAGAACTCTCCGCACCGGGCGCCCCAACCGGCTCTGCTGGCGTCGGACTATATCACCCAGTCCGGGACCGGACCGAAGATCGCCCGTCCGTTCCAGGCCTCCATATGGGCGAGCCACCAGGCCATTTCCTCCTTCACTTCGGCGGTGAGGGGAACCACCTGATCGTAGGACAATCCTCGACGTAGATGGTGCGCCTTGAGGCGCTGGAGGGCCCGCTAGTACCCGGGAAGATTGCCTGGATGGATGAAGAAAGCAACCCCACCACCCGAACAATCTGGTACAGGGATGTGTGGGACCTCGAGATCGTTTGACGTAAAATGTGACGGATCTTCCCTATCTTTTTGGAGGGTAGGCTCAGGGTGCACTGCACTGAGTCCACGGTAAAACCCAGGAACACCAGTGTCTGAGAAGAAGACAGAATTGACTTGTTCTCGTTCACGACAAACCCCAGCCCCTGGAGCAGGGAAACCGTCTGCAGAAGGTGAAGCAGAAGCTTCCTGGGACATTGTGCCATCAACAAGATGTCGTCCAGATAGACGATCATCCACACCCCTTGGCTCCGCAAGAGCTCCACCACCGGGTGGAGTAACTTGGTGAAGCACCAAGGCGCTGAGGAAACCGAATGGAAGGGCGGTAAACTCAAAAACCTGGCCCCTCCACCGGAATTGAAGGAAGCGACAATGTGGAGGGTGAATGGGCACCACCAGATACGCGTCTTTGAGGTCCAACCGGACCATCCAGTTGCTGGGAAACAATACGTCCCGTAACAGATGGATACCTTCCATCTTGAAATGTCGGTAAACCAACCACCCGTTGAACTCCTTGAGGTTGATTACCAGACGCTTGCCCCCATCCGTCTTTTCCACTAGGAATAGATTGCTCAGAAAGCCGGCCGGGTGTTGTGTCGATAGACAAATGGCTCCTTTGCTCAGCAAGTCGGAGACCTCCTTGTCGACCAGCTGCGCATCTGCGTGTGAAAAAACGATAGGGTATGGAGGCCTGTGCTGGTATGGCCGATCGCAAAATTCTATGCAAAAACCTCAGACGGTCTGCAGGACCCACGCGTCCGATGTGATCGCGGCCCAGGCCTCCGGGAACAAGGCTAGCCGCCCCCCAATGCGGACCTGGTGCGCCGGAATGACACTCACCGTGTGAATTGTTTCCAGCGTTGTTCTTGAAACCTCCTCGGCCTCGGAAGCGCTGGCCCCTGGTGGGGTAGAAGGTGTTGTAGTTGGAGGAGGTGTTAAATTGACCTCGACCGGAGCCTTGATTCCTGTTGCCAGACTGCTGCTGACCGCCACGGCCGGGCGCGCTGCCCCCACCGCGACGCGCCCCTCGGGAGAAACGATGTTGAAAAACCTTTTTAATGCTAGATTGAGCCCTGTCCAGGGACGTAAAGGTGGAGACGAACTTCCCCAACTCCTTTATGAAAAAGTCCCCAAAGAGTCCCCCTTGGTCCACCGCCCCCGCCTCAGAAGAGGCCAAATCGCCCAGCTTCGGGTCCAATTGTATTAAGAGGGACCTACGACACTCGGTCGAGAGGGCACAATTCGGGTTTCCCAGGAAAACCACTACTCTCTGAGCCCAATTAGACAGCACGTCTGAGGAAACGGCCGCCCCTGATACCTTAGCTTCCTCAGCCATGTCTAGTATCTTCGTGAATGGGCCTAAGGCATCCAAAAGCTTATCCTGGCAGGAACGCCAGGACCGATCAATCCCCTTGCGAGGATCTTTAACGAATTTCGCAAGGAAGGTGGCCATCTTCGGGTCTAATTCTGGGTTAAGGGCCACCTTGCCTTCCAATGTAGGCCTAGGGCACTCTCCCCGCAGACAACTCCTCACTTCATCCGCCAGGGGCTTGCGGAGGCGTCCTGCGACGAACTTCGCCACCTTTTCCCCCGGGGTCCAGGCAGCAGACCGCGGATGTATTATTTCATCCGGGTCTAGCATGCCCGAGCTGTCCTGGGGCAAGTCGGCAGCGGAGCCCGAATGGCGCCAAGAACGCACAGACCCATCCTCGTCATCTGTGTCTGCTGGTGACATACCACCCGGGGATGAGGGAGCTGTGAATATGGACCCCGAAGGGCCCCGGGTTGATGGAGGCGCAGGGGTGGGCGCGGTTGCCTTGGCCAGAAAAGCGTCACGCAGGGGCTCAAAGGCGTCCCTGTCCACACCCTGCGTCACCCCAGGAACCCTTTCCTTACACACCTTCTTAGGGGCAGGCGATGAACTGCCCACAGGGGCTGCCGTCGCGTCTGCAATCCCTAAATGGGCTTGAGTGACTCACACTCTTGCGCAATGCGAGCAGAGAGGCGGTCCTCCATAGGGCCTACAATCTCCTGCACGCATATGTAAATAGAGCTGTCTACAGCGCTATAGAATTCCTCATCATTCAAATATTGATGGGATTCTTCCTCCTCATAATAATCCTCCTGATCCATGACCAGCACTTTAGGCCAGAAGTGGCAGAGAAGCTGTGAGGCACAAGATCAGGGCAGCAGGCAATACCCGTGCAAACTGTGGCGCAGACAGAATCTGCAGTTTTTGGCCCCGGTGTAACCGGAGGGGAGGGGGGGGGGACACCGACCCCATGCGCGCCGACCCTTGCAAGAACCGGGTCCACACCACCTCCCTGCGCGCTCGCGGTAAAAGAAGCAGGTTTTCACAGTGTCCCCTCAGAAAAAACGCCCGCAGGCGGCAACGCGGTAATTACCGCTTTACAGACCCCGGCGGTGCGTCAGAAGGGATATTTGGGCAGAGTACTGACCCAGGAAAGGCTCTGGGCGTAACGGTGACGTGATACCAGGGGGTCCGGCGGCTCGCTCCTCCCAGCGCGCTTCTCCTGAGGAGAAAAATCGCGCTGGGACCAGCGAGACGCTCCGGCGCCCCCTAGCGGCCGGAGGAGGGCTGCGAACTGGGTGAAAGCCGCGTAAGAGACCGCGAATGTCCCCGCGGCTATGAAGGGGATCTGAAAAGGAAAACAGAGCAACGGAACAAATATACAGCTGCAACAGCAATCCAATCGAAAAAATTACACAGAACAATAACTCCAATCGTCCACACAAAGGAGAAGACAAGGAGAAGCACTTAACTGGCTGCGAAGCAGCAAAGAAAGAGGAAGTAGACACAGGGAGGACGTCCTTTCTAGCCTGCATGGACATCGAGGAAGGACTAAACTATGGACTGCCTGACTTGCTGTCCTGGGACTTGTAGTTTACTGAGAAAAATTTGTTGTTTTGGTTTTAGCCCTTTTACCTTGTTTGGGGGTTTAGGGCTCGTGTTATTGCTTTTTTGGCTGCTGTGTGTTGTGTTGAATACACAGTGAAGAAGGAAAAAAGCATAATCTGAAGCCTCCGGTCCTGACATAGAATTTCACAAAATTTGGTAGAAAGCTAGCTTTTGGTCTGCAGATTATTTAGTGTAAATCTGTTCAGTAGTTTGCGAGATATTAAAGAAAATCCAAATTTGTATATCGGTGGGCGCGACAACTTCGCGAATAATGACAAGCTTCTGCAAAGAACTGCAGAGCTCTGATTGGCTGCCAACATATCAACCAGAAAGTGTTGGCATTCCCTCCCCCAAAAAGGGGAAAAAAAGAAAAGGGGGCAGGGTAGGAATACCCTGACCTTAACAGGCCAAAAAAGCATTTCGAAAAAAATTTATTGCAGCAGGTTTGCAAACTTTTTTGATGAAATAAGCAAACACAGGCTCCAGCGCCTGTTTTAAAGGCCCCCAGGTGGGCCAAGACCCGGGGGCATTTTATGAGAAAGAAAAAGGAGGGGGGGCATTCTGGGTCCCTCTCACGATGCTATTTGAGCCCAGGGACCACCATCTCCCTTGGGCTTCATTTAATTAATGGAGTGGGCAACACAGACCCCCCTCCTAGGCTGTTTTACATCCCAGGGAAAACCACCTCCCCGGGGCTAATTCAACAATAGTGCGGGGGTCGTGTGGATCACCCATAGCCTGAGGACCACCAACTCCCCGGGGTGCAAATAGCACTTTAAAGTAGGTGGG
This sequence comes from Lissotriton vulgaris, assembly GCF_964263255.1. Lineage (NCBI taxonomy): Eukaryota > Metazoa > Chordata > Amphibia > Caudata > Salamandridae > Lissotriton > Lissotriton vulgaris. Next base: position 635,872,394 of record NC_141695.1, read on the forward strand.
GCCACATGGCCCCCATCCTGGGCCTTATACGGCCCCAGGGACCACCACCTCTCTAGGAACGGCCCGTAAACAACAAAGGAGGGGGGGCACACATTCCCCCTCTAGAAGCCATATATTGCCTGGGGACCGCCACTCCCCAGGGCTGGTTCCTTCTATGTCAGGGAATGCCTACCCCTGGGACATAGTTCACATTTGCTTGGCGGGAGCTGACAGCTCCCACCAAGCAAAAGCTAACACTCCAGTTTCACCGTGTGGGTACTGTCAAAGTGCTCCTGTATGCTGGAAGTAGAGGTTTCATCTCTTTCCCTGTCTGCAGACATACAGCAGGGAAAGGGATGAAACTATTGCTGTTGCACATATGGAGCTGCATTTCCAGCAGCTCCCTTTGAGCAAAAGCAATGACAGCTCCCACAGGAGGCAGGGTGCCGGTTGGGAACGCAGGTCCTTGAGACTCCCCTCGTAGTCCCCAAGTTGCACCCTGGGTGCCTTGGGTAGGCTCCAGGGCAGCCAGGGAGTAGTGGGCCGACCCCAGGGTATGGGGTCACTGCGGCCAAAATCAGCCCGGGATGCGGGCTATGCAGCCTCCCTCCCCTATTAAGTTGTGGCTGGGCCCCAGGGATGGGTTCCCCGGGGTCATTCTGGCCCTGCTACTCGTTTCACAAAAGTTAAACCTCAACAGTAGGCACTTACACATATAAACATAGCAGGTGCCCCTGTTAAAGCTCCACTTCTATGAAGGGCTTATGATCCTAACTCCTGGGCTTGGCGAAGACAAAGCAAGTGTGTTTTTTCTGCAATTCCATATTGAAAAATGTTTATAAATGCTTTGTGGAGATGAATGCATCATTGATCTCTTGGAGTGCAATCTGTATGTAACTGTGACGAGTGGTTCCTTTCTTGTCCTGGTGAGAGCAGAGTCCATTGTTCCACCTTTAAATGACCAGTGTGAACTAAGTTTAACTTACACCTTCGCAATGCACTGCTTATAACCTCACATATTACATCACTTATGACTTGGTCAGTGACTTCACTGATGATATCATCCACAGAACTACTCACTCACCCACTCACACCCCAATAGTACCTCTCATACACCCATTCCTTCACAACCCCTCACATACCCATTCACAGACTCATAACAGTACTCACTCAACCAATCACTCATCCATAGAGCCACTCACTGATACAGCCACTCTCACACCCATTAACTCACCCATACAGCTACTCACACACCCACTCACTCACCAATACAGCTGCTCACCCATATAGCTACTCGTATACGTACTAACACATCCATGCAGCCACTCACACACCCGTACAGTCACTCAGACATCCACTCACACACTTGACACAGGAAGTCACAGCCACTCAGATGACATATGTTAGAAATAGTATGACTAATTACTACTGCAGAAAGAATAGTATTTTTATTCAGGCTGAGGGTCAGTATGCATCTTTAAGGCTCAGAAACATTTCGAAACACACTTGTGGGATGGTGTCTTCAGTGATGTCACTGACCATGTAATGAGTGATGTCATGATGTCATAAGCAGTGTATTGCGGGGTATAAGTTATAGTTAGCTCACATAACTGTAACTGCTGAATTTTTCTGGTTTTGTATGAGTGAAATCAATCAATCCGGTTGTACTGGTACAGTGCAGCTTACGGTCAAGAGTGTATCTAGGTGGTGTGCTGCAGGTATCAGTCGAAGAGCCAGGTCTTGAGTCTCTTCCTGAGGTGGGTCAGCAAAGGAGAGGTGAAGAGGTGGAGGGGTAGGGCATTCCAGGATTTGGAGAGGAGGTAGGTGTCCTCCGGAGCGGCAGTGGTGGATATGTGGTATCTGTGCAAGGGCGAAGTGTGCGCAGTATAGGTTTCAGGGAGGTAGGTGAAAATACTGGCGATGGTCCATGTAGGCGGGTCCTTGGTTAAGGAGTGCTTGAATTGGCATCTCTTTAGATAGGGAGCCATTGGAGGTCCTTCAGGTGCTGAATGATGTGTGCCTCTTGGGCAGGTTGAGGATCAGTCTGGCCACTGCGTTCTGGATCTTCTGGAGTCTTTTTCATGAGTTTGGTGGTGGTGCCTTCATAGAGTGGATAGCCGTTGTCCAGTTGGCTGGTGATGAGGGCCTGCGTCACTGTTTTCCTGGTGCTGATGGAGAGCAACTTGAAGACCTTGCGGAGCATGCAGCGAGTGTGGAAGCAGGCTGAGGAGATGGCGTTGGAATGACATTTCATGGAGAGTTAACTGTCCAGGATGATGCTGAAGTTGCGGGCATGGTCCTTCGGGGTGTGGCTGGGTCTGAGTTCCAATGATCACCAAGAGTCTGTCGTGTTCTCTATCTCAGGAAACACGCAGGACACAGCTGGGCACTCAGGTATATCTTTATTCGGTCACACAGTGCACAGTGTTTCCCCGACCTCTCTCCTCGAGGTCCGATCCCAGAATGCCCTCAGGTCCCCTCCCCTGACCGGATGTGGTGTCCGGTGTCCCTTTGTCCCCTGACCCTATGCCCCAGGGTCCTAGTGCCATTGTCCAGGGCACAACATCTCCCCCCTTGTTGTGAACAAAACATTTTTTTTTTAGTTTGCTGTTTGATGGTGGTGTGAGAGAGAGAGTGAGAGAGAGAGAGAGAGAGAGAGAGAGAGAGAGAGAGAGATATGCAGATGGAGAGTGTTTGCAGCCTCTGTCCCCTGACATCTCCTCAATTAGGGCCATATGTATGAAGCCGTTTTTGAATCGCAAAGGCCTTTGCGATTCGCAAACGGCCTTTTTGCATTATTTCCAATGTATCATACAATCGCAATTTAAGGAATCGCAATAATTTGCGATTCCTTATTTTGCCATAGCATTTAAGGAATCGCAAATTTTGCAATTCCTTAAATGATATGTATGATAAATTTTTGAAGTGCGATTTTGTGTTAAGGAATCGCAATTTACCACCAACTTGAAGTTGGTGGTAATTTGCGATTTCTCATAATAATGCCCTATTTGGCATTCGTGAAGGTGGTATGTAATGATGATACTTGTAAAGCGCACTGTTACCCCATCTCAGGGTGTCCTGGCGCTGAAGACCGCTGGGGAACCCGTCCTGGCTTTCCCTGTGAGATGGTCCCTTCTGGGTGTCTCCAAGGTGAAACCAGGCATCCCCGGCATCTGTGGGGGGCCGTTGTAGAGATGAGGCAAGCTTAATGCCCAGAGTTGGCGAGTGTGATCCGTGGTTAGAGTAGGGACTGAGGCGAGAATTATCGAGTCCGTTGACCCAGGTGCACGACCCTGCCGCGTCGGGAATTGAACCCTGGTCCCAGGCCGTTCTCCACTTCCAGGTCTGCCGCCTCTAACCAGTGAGCCACACCACTCCACACATACACACACACACATACATGCCCATAGGGCATGTATGTGTGCCACATGCACACACATGTAGATTTGAGGGATGCAGCAGGGTGTCTTTGAGACACCCCTGCACCCTTGTAATAATTCTCAAATTGCGATTAGCAAATTGCGAATTTGCAATTTGAGAATTATTGCACCATCATTCCTATGGGCCTCCTAGCCCATAGGAATGCATAGGAAATCATTCTTTATTTGCGATTTCGCAAATGGCGAATTCACAAATAAAGAATGATAAGGAATCGTTAAAAAATAGCGATTTTGTACATAAATACCATTTTGCGATTTCTGAATAGCGATTCGCAAAAATTCGCTATTTAGAAATCGCAAAACGATTCCTTGATACATCGGCCCTTAGTCTTTTTGTCTTTTTGCATTCTCTTCTTGGTCGCTGCTCTTGTAGGTCCGCTGGTGATTCCACTTGTGGTCTGTCCTCCTCCAGTTCTTGTTTTGGCATCTCTTCTTCTTTTATTTTAAACTCCTTGAAATGCGAGCTATTCCTGGTGATGTGATATTGACCAGCTGAGGTGGTGATCATTGGCCCTTTTACTTCCGTCACCGTCAAAGGATCTCTTTAGAAGACACTGTCCGATTTCTTCACTTGTCTCTGTTTTACTAGCACAGTGTCTCCTTCTTTTAGTTTTGTGCTTGCTGCATGTCTTCTCTGGTCAGCATAGGCCTTCATCTTTGCTTTCTGATTCTTGTCCCTTGCGGCGATATCCTTTTGTTCTGTCTTCTCCACCTCCTTTACCTGTGGCAGCCTTGTTCTGCTTGACCGTCCTAGTACCAATTCTGCAGGGCACTTTCCCGTGGAGCTATGAGGGGTGTTTCGATAATCTCTTATTACCTGACATAGGGCCTGCCCGGTTGATATCTGCGTCAGTTTTTCCCTCTGTATCGCCTTCTTGATGGTTCCCATGAATCGTTCAACTATGCCGTTTGCCTGTGGCCACAACGGTGTTATTCTTCTGTGGTCTATTCCCAGATATTGTAATGAAAATGTAGGGAGGGTCAATAGGGCATGTTTACCGACCAGAGCTATTTGTGCCCTAACTACAACTAGCAAAAAGAAGAAATAGCCTGGTCTAGATGACTGTAGGTGTGCCGTGTTGAATCTAGAACCCGGAAACCAATAGTAGCACTGGAGTGATAGCACCGGGCTGGGGAAAATTCCCATCAGCCCACCCGTCTGGTGGAGGATCGTCACTTGGGAGATGTATCATCAATCCAGATCTCAACCAATGCACCTATTGATTGTGCAGAGATGGATTATACGATGTAAACTCAGACCACAGTGCTTCACTGGTGATGCTAATGGGGTGCAGTGCAAGTGAAAAATGAATATGTGAAAAAAGTGAGAATAAAATTGACTCCTAGGACCAAAAACAAGTTTAATAGGTATGGTACTAAGGTCAAAATTAAAATGCCTAAAAATAGTTTTAAATAATAACTATATGAAGGCAGAGTTAGTGAAGGTCGACATGTTTCAGCTAGATGGACTCTCTGATCCAAGCTTTCGTCAGGACCAAGTGAAAAATGCGACTGCAAAACAAAAAAGTGACTGTGTACACTATATATTGGATAAATCCTACCAGCTCCTCTGAGCCCAGATGTATACTGATGGTACTCCAAATCTTGTTTTGTCTCCTGAAGTAAAAGAGAGAAAAAGTGTACAACGGAACAAAGTTAGTGTCTAACGGTATCAAGGATACAAGAAACAGACAGCACACAAACAGAGCGGTGGAGAAATTATCTCCCCGCTACCACAGTAAACGCGAGGATTTACCGGTTTCAGTGTATCTAAAATCACTGACAGTTAAAAATATGAACTCACCCAGCGTTGTGTGGGAGTTTGCCTCACCTCACCCGGCACCCACTCGGGAAGAAGGAGGCCCCGCTCTGTTAGGGTGGAAATGCAATAAACAACCTCAGAAAAATAACAGAGTAGTTTACATGCATATAATTACATATTTCCAAAAGTCCCCTAACAAAAGCCAGTTGTATGAGAAAGAGACTCGACCTCAACCGAGCTAGTGGCTAAGACCATGCAGGGGAAGTTTTAGTTAAAGCTAAGAGAGCAGATTTCGGCAATGTAATGAATATGGAAAAAAAGGGGGAGGGCAGCAAAGATTGGTTAAAGTGCCCTACCTGTCCGTCGGTACCTCTACACCAACATCCGAGAGGGAGTGGAGGTAACTGGCTAGTGAACGCGTAAGTCCTTTTATACCCGTATTGATGGAATAATTGACCACAGCTGTATCGGATATTGTCGATGGACTATTGCGCAAGGTCAAAAAGGGAACACTATCGCTGTTCTGCACTCGCGCCAAAAGGAATGTCAGAACACCTGCGCATGCGTGTGCCATGGGATCTATATGTGTATTAACTTCACGCATGCGTAGTGAAATGATAAACCATACAGCTCTACACTAAGGGCGCCATGTTTGGAGCGGTGTGTGTAGATTGTTATGAGAGATATTGGATCAACTCCTATAATGCTGTTTTTGGATTTCAAAGGAATAATATTTCACAGTGGCGAACTACGACATACCGGATCTAGATGTTTTAAAGCAATGTCCACGGTATGTCGTCATTTAGGCCCTGAATGTGACTTTTCAAAAGAAACACCCATTTTTGTTCCTTCTTGAATAGAAATTTAGATACATCACTAATGTGAGGGGGAATATATGGCTGTTCAAGGATAACCCACTTCATTTCGTCAGCCGTGTGTCTGTGATCTAAGAAATGGTTGGTTAGTTTAGTGGCCTGTTTGCGACACCTGATTGTACTTTTATGTTCCCCAATTCTGAACTTGATTTTACGAGTGGTGTACCCAATATATCTTAAGGAACAGGGACAGGTAATCATATAGATGACGTTGTCGGTGTTACAGTTCGTGTGCTTTTTGAGAACCCACGTCTTGCCTGTCCCTATGTCGACTGAGGTGGTTTTAGCCGTCTGTGGACAAACACTGCACTGCATGACCCACACGGGAAGTGACCAGAAACCGGTGGGAGACCCCATAAGGTTGTGGTGTCATTAGTGTCATGTCTCCTCAGTCTGGTATGTACCAGAGTATCTCGTAAGCTTGGTGCCCTTTTGAATGAAAAGAGTGGTGGCGGGATGTTGGCCTCAGTTGAATTTAAAATCCCCCAATGTTTACGGACCAGTTTCTGTACGTCATGTGATCTAGCATTGAATGTGCTAACAAAGGCGAGTCGCTCTGTTGGTGCTTTGGGTGGACGTCTCTCAATCAATGCTTCGTGATTATTATTTGAAGCACGTTTCAAAGCTCTGTTCACTAGCTGTTTAGGATATTGGCGCTCCTGTAGGTGAGTGGCTAGTACAGTTGCATGTTTTTTAAACAAAGCCTTCGATGAACAATTCCTCTTTACTCGGAGGAATTGACTCACGAGGAGGTCCTCCCTAAGAGAACGTGGGTGGTGGCTGCTAAAGAGCAACAGAGAATTTCTCGCCATGGGTTTGGTGAAGAGCTCGCTTTGGAGACTCCCAGCTTCTGGAAAGATGGATAAATCCAGAAAAGAGAGTCTCTCATGGCTGTATTCTAGCGTGAATTTTAGGTATGGATTGCGTTCATTAAGCCATAGATGGAATGACTGGACCTCTATAGATGAGCCTCGCCATACCACCAGAACATCATCTATATACCTCTTCCACAGCACCAGGTGATCAAAGAATGGGTTGCTGTGGTTGAGGATACAGGTCTGTTCAAATTGGTGTACATAGAGGTTGGCGAGACTCGGGGCAAAAACACTCCCCATGGATGTCCCGGAGACCTGAAGGAAGAGTTGTTCCTCAAATTTGAAGAAATTTTTCTTCATGGCCAATTCTGCACAGGATAAGATGAAACTTACTGGAGTTATGCTGTCAAGATCTTCTGCCGACAGTAGACTTCTTATTGTGTCCAATGTATCTTATTGAGGGATACAGGTGTAGAGCGATTCCACATCAAAGCTGACCAACAGGTCAGTCTCTACATTGTATTCTACAGTTGGTAACAATCTTAGAACATCCGCTGTATCCTCCAAATAAGTCGAAATTTTTTTGACTAGAGGTCTAAGAAGTGATCCACGAAAGTGGAGAGAGGTTCCAAAAGGGAGCCAATCCCAGAAATAATGGGACGTCCTGGTGGTGGTCTAGTGGCTTTGTGAATCTTCGGAAGATGGGTTTTTCTGTCACTAGAAATCTTGCTTCATGAGCAGTAATCCAGCCCTCATTATTGCCTTCATCTCCCATTGTTTTGATTTCAGTAAGCAGATGTGGGGTAGGATCCTCAGTCAGACGTTGGTAAAATTTTTCATTGTCTAATTGTCTAAGACATTCCTGACGGTATTGGTCCAAATCCATAACAACAGTCGCTCCCCCTTTATCCGCAGGTTTTATGATAATTGACGGATCTTGCGAGAGGGTTTTAACGGCCTGTTGTTCTAATATGGAAAAATTATGGAATGTTCTCCGATCAGTGTCCTGCAATTTTGCAATATCATGTCTGACTGCCTGTTCAAAGGTGATAACATGAGATGGAACTTGGTGACTCAACGGAGTGAAGGTGGATGGTGGACGAAGTCCAGTGTTAGTGGGTGTAACATCTCCAGGTGTAGCTATTCCCAGATATGCCATGAACTTTTTGAACTCCTCACCTGAGAAAGACGGGCCATTGTCTGTTTTAGTGTCTGTAGTGAGCCCCATGCTGCGAATACATCATCTAGCACCGGCAGCGTTGCGTTAGCCGATGTGGACGCTACCGGTCTCACGCTCGGGAACCTAGAGTATTCATCTATGATCACCAGTAAGTAACTTCCTGTTTCCAATGGGCCATAGAAGTCTGCAGCTAGTTCTGTCTGTACCGCTGTTGGTAGTTGGGACATCTGCAGCGATTCTGGCTTTGATGGGGGCCCTGTTATTTGGCAAATGTGACAGCGCGTCACCTCTTCTTCTACCATGTTGTCTAGTCCTGGAAACCACACCTTTTCCCGTAGCATTTTTTTGTGCCCACAACTCCTCTGTGCGATTCATGCGCCAATTCTAGTGTTCCTTTTCTCAATGTCCGGGGCATTACTATTCGAGTGCCTCTCATTATTATCCCATTGCCGCACTCCGACAGTTCTTCATTTATCCTTTTGAACGCTAGCAGTTCTTCTTTCTCTACCCCTTTTTCTACACTGCTGTTGCTTTTCACATGCCTCCATCTTTGTTGTCTGGTGATTCTCATTTCCTCCTGCATGGCGTGGTCTCTTTTTGTTTCGCGTTCCAGTTCTTCCTATGTTATCGTTGTCAGTGTGCTCAGTTTCAGTGCAAAATTGAGGTATTCCTCTGCCATTGTTGTTGCTTGCGATGCTTGTGGCAAAGGGTGTCGCAACAGATAGTCGGCCGGGTGGTGTTCCTTTCCTGGCCTGTGAATAATCTTGAAATTGTAGTCCATAAACCTTATTCCCCATCTCTCTATCCGTGGCGGTATCTTTGCATTTGGATTGCCATATATTGTTGTGAGTGCCTGATGATCCGTTATGATTGTAAAGGGTTTCCCGTAGACGAACATGTGGTAATGTTCACAGGCCCACACTACTGCCAAACTCTCCTTTTCTGGTTGAGAGTATCCTTTCTCAATCTCCGACAAGCTCTTGCTTCCGTAGGCCACTATGTGTCTTGGGGAGTCTCTCCCTGGTTCATGCTGTGCCAATATTGCTCCTAGTCCCACTGGACTTGCATCTACTGTTAATTCTGTGCACAGTCTTGGGTCGAAATAGGCCAGGTGATCCACTGCTGTCACTGCTTTTCTTATTTCTTCAAACGCTTTGCTGCATTCATCGGTCCATGAGAAGCTCTGTCCCTGCTTTGTCAGCTCTCTTAACGGCGCACTCACAGTGGCAAAGTCTTTGATATACCTTGCACAGTAGCTTGCTAGACCGAGGAAAGACCTTACTTCCGGCACATCCCTTGGTCTCTTTGCCTTTTCCAATGTTTCCACCTTGCTCTGATCCGGCCGCATTCCTTTCTTTGAGAAAATGTGGCCGAAGAAAACCAGTTTGTTTCGCCCTAGTTCACATTTGTCTTCGTTCAGTGTTAAACCGGCCTGTTCAAGGTGGGAGCACACTCTTCTTAGTGCCTTGTCATGTTCTGCGTCCGACTTGCCAAATACCAGAATGTCATCGCTGTAGTTTAAGCTGTTCTTTATTGGCCTTATTACTTGTCTTATCGTTTCTTGAAATATTTCTGCAGCCGATGAGATTCCGAAACTCAGGCGTTTGTATCTAAACAGACCAAGGTGAGTAGAGAACGTCGTGATGTATCTAGATTGAGGATCCAATTCTAGTTGGTGATACCCCTTGCACAAGTCCAGTTTGGAGAAATGCCTTGTGCCTGTGAGACAACTGATCATGTCGTCCAAATGTGGTCCAGGGTGTCATTCACGTTCAATGGCCTTGTTCGGTATCCTCATGTCCACACATATTCTTATTTTGGATGTGTCTTTCTTTGGGACAGCCACGATGGGCGACACCCACGGCGTAGGTCCTTCTGCTGGCTCTATTATGCCCTGCTTCAGTAGTGCTTCCAGCTCCTCTTCTACTTGTGGCTGCAGGTGAATCGGTACTCTTCTGTGGTGTTGTGCAGTTGGTCTTACTGTCTCGTCGATGTGCAGCGTAATTTGTCGTCCTTTGAGCTTCCCTAGCCCTTTTAGTAACTTGGGGTATTCTCTCAAAATGTTGTTCCTTTCTGACATGTTGTATGTCATTGCCATGAGACCCATCACCTGAGCCGTGACATTACTCAGCAGGCATGGCGCCGGGATGTCTCCTTTCAGTACGTGTATTTCTTCGGTGGTCTTTTGATCCATGTATGTCAGTTCTTCTTTGAACTTTCCCATGTTTATCACCGGTCATTTGGATCCCCACGTGAATACCTTGACCCGATATGGTCTTAGAGTCGGCTTTATCTTCATTCTTTCATATTCTGAGACACACATAATGTTGCACTTTGCACCACTGTCCAGGACAAATTCTGCTTCATGCGGTCCGACCTTTATGTTCACCGATTCTGTTTTCTTTATTTTCTTTTTTTCTATTAGGCATATTCTTGCTTCATCTTTTTCTTCACTTTCCTCTTCTGTTTCTGACTCTGCGGTGACATCTGTCATGAGATACAGTCGTTCAGTTTTTTCTACTTCCTCCTCTTCTTCCGACTCTACTGATGAGCTTCTTGCTCCTGTCTCGACATTCCTGATGTGCCTGCTTGTTGGCATTCGTGCTCTTCCTGGCCTTCCTCAGTCATTTCTGAATTGCATCCCTTGACACACACTTGCGTAGTGGTTTCTTCCATTGCATTTTCTGCAGGTCTGGCCGAATGCCGGGCATGGGCCTCTGTGTGGGAACTCAAGTCCGCACCTGTAGCAGGTTCCTTCCGGTTGTTTCTTCACTGCCTGTTCACTCTTTTCCTTCTTCCAGCCTCCTGATCGGTTGTTGTTTGTCATTCGATGAATCTGTTCTTCACTTCTTGTCTTACCTCGTTCTCTTTCCTTTGCATGTGCTGTCGCTCTGGCTTCGGCTCTTCCTAGCGCCAGGATGTTCTCCAATGAGATTGGTTCTTTTAGGATCCTTGTGCGGAATTCGATGTCAGCGATGTTAAGCGCTGCGAGGCCTACGGGTAGTCTGTGCGCTATATAATTGTAATTTTTTCAATTTTTTTTTTTTTTTCACGGCAGCCTTCAATGATTCCTGATCCTTGTTGCGAAGTCAACCAGAGATTCTTCTGCTTGTTGGAATGCAATCATAAAGCTGTATCGTTCGAAATCAACATTTCTCTGGAGATCAAACTTGCCTGTTTTATTAGTTTCTCATAGGTGGCAATCTCTTCCTTTGGCAGTGTCACCAGTAGGTCCTCCACTTCATCTCCTACGAGGTTCAGAAATAGACCTTTCATCTTAGCTGTTGTTACATCAGTCGCTTCCACATAGGTTTCAAATCGTCTGACCCATTTTTCCCATCTTATTCCTGTTTGGGGTTCAGATAAACTGAATGGCACTGGTCTCCTATATTGTGCACTTGGTTTTGGCTCTGCCATTTCGCCTTATTTTCTTTGTTTCTTTTGTGTTTTCTTTTGTTTTCTCTTTAATGCTCTTTTTCTTGGGCCTTTATTCTATTTTCCTCTATTATCTTTCTTTTATTTCATCTTTTTGCCCTCCTGTGCCTTTATTTCTCTTTCTTCCCTTTGATTTGCACTCTTTTTGGTGTTCTTGGCGCGTTGCCTGACTTCAAAATGGCTGCTGCGCTGTTTCTTGTTCCTTATTGGTCACTTTGCCTGACCTCAAAATGGCCGCCGGTATTCTTGCGTTGTTTCGTGGCCAATCGCGATCTTGCCTGTCTTCAAAATGGCTGCCGCGCTGTTTCTCTGCTCCTATTGGTTCACGCGCCTGATTCTAAGATGTCCGTCGAGACTCTTGAGAGAGCACGTGCAAAATCTTCGAACTTCGCGCTTCTTGCACAGCGTCTTACTGGCACTCCTGGACTTTGTTTCCAGCGATCGGGGCGGGCTCCCACGTCGCTGTATCCTCTGTGGCAAACGTGATCCAGGGTGGGCTCCTGGTCTAAAATCGCCGATCTTTGTCGTCCGACGTCGAAGACCATGCACACGATGGGAACGTCTTCCTTCGTCGCCAGATGTCGTGCTCTCTATCTCAGGAAACACGCAGGACACAGCTGGGCAATCAGGTAAATCTTTATTCGGTCACACAGTGCACAATGTTTCCCCGACCTCTCTCCTCCCCTGACTGGATGTGGTGTCCGGTGTCCCCTTGTCCCCTGACCCTATGCCCCAAGGTCCTAGTGCCATTTTCCAGGGATCGACAGAGTCATTCCAGTGGGCCGTATGTCTGCCGAAAATCAGAACTTCGGTTTTGCCTAGGCAGCTGTCCTTCATCCAGACTGAGATGGTCTTCATACAGTTGTGGAAGTTGGTCTTCATCGAGGTGAGATCCTCTGAGAGCAAAAGTACGAGCTGGATATCGTTGCCTTAGGAGATGATGTTGATGCCGTACGATCTGACGATGCCTGCAAGTGTTGTCATGTAGATTTTGAAAAGGGTTGGACTGAGGGATGATCCTTGGGGATGCAGCAGATGTGTGCTTGGGTTTTGAGGTGAAGGGAGGGAGGTGGACTCTCTGGGTGTACCTGTGAGAAAGGATTCCATCCATCTGAGTGTATTGTCTGTGATTCCAATATGGCATAGTCAACTAATTGCGTGTGTGTGATGAGAGATGGTGTCATAGGGTCAAGCAGGATCAGGACGGCTGATTCCGGGCCAGGAAAGACATGGCTTTGCAGTTCTGGCTGGACTGTTCCCATGAGGCAAAGGGCCAGACTGATTTGCATATGGCCGTGTCTGAACTGGGGTGGTGTGGAGTGCAAAAAAACGATGGATTTAGGCCCAGATCTCTGTACTGGGGTGAATGTATGACATTGTTCTGCATTCTGTCCATCACCTGTGGTTTTTGCATTTGTCTACTCAGTTTCAGCACAGCCACTGACATGGAACTGATTTCTGTGAATTACAACATGAATGCTCACCACAAAATAGTAAGTCAGTTCCCTTCATTATTTCATGGTGTAAGAAAGCTTAAGACTAAGTAAGTAAAGTTGCATATTAATGAGGATGTTTGTCCTGTTGTTCAGAGACATAGAGAAATTGTTTTTCATTTGCAAAAAGCTGTTGAGTAAGAACTTGACTCTTTACTTAAGCATGATACTATCAAGCTTTCTACTCGGCCAAAGCCATGGATTTTTCCCATAGTGCTAGTGCCTAAAAAGGGCAGTGAAGGAGCCATACACATATGCATTGACATGGGTTAGGCAAACCAGGCAATTGAACAAGAATGACATCCAGGTCCACACCTGACATAACACAACTTTGGCCATATCGTTTCAGATGGGGTATGACACTCGATCCTGCTAAATAACAAGCGCTGTCAAATGCTGATCCCCCACAAGATGTTTCTATGGTGCATTCATTTCTTGGAATAGCCATTTACTGTTCCAGATACATACAAGACTTTGTCACTGTAAGTGCTCCATTGAGAGACTTGACGAAAAAGAATGTTTAAATTCATTGGTCACATGAATGTGTGCACAGTTTTAAGAAAATCAAACAAGCCATTGAGAATTCAACTGAAATGGCATACTTCAATGTGAAGCTTCATAAGGAGGTTGTTGTTGACGCTAGCCCAGTCAGTTAAGGTGCTATCCTTGCATAGCGCACCGGACACCCAAATCCTCGAACGCATATTGTGGCACATGCAAGTAGAAGTTTTTCCCAAACTGCTTAGTCACCACCAGAAAAAGAAAGTTCAGCCCGGTATGGGCTTGTGAACACTTCCATGTATTCCTTGATGGAAAACATTTTATGTTGTGGAACCAATGCACTCGACTGCTCCCCAGTAATGGGGAATATCAAAAATAAAAAATAAATGCTGAGGAAGAACTGTCCATAACTCACGAAGGAGTTACACTACAGGGTGAGAATTCTGATTCCAGATAGTTTTGCAAGAGAAAATAGTTGAAGTGGCATGTCAAGGACATTGTGGAATCGTTGCCACAAAATGAACTCTTTGAGAGAGTCTTGTTTCCATATCTGGATGACAGGGTTGAAAAGGAATTAAAGGCCTGTCATCTATCAACTGCCTTCCCACAAAAACTATTCACCACACCTTGAAGATATCAGAACTCCCAAAGCTTGCATGGGGGAGAATAGCCATTTTCAGTCCACTCAACCATTGACATCACCTGCTGGGGATTATGGATGGATACTCGCAACTTCCAATAATTGAAGGTCTGTAATCTACTACTCAAGAGCTAGTTATTGCAAGACTAGATGGCATCTTTGCGACATTTGGTGTTCCAGGAATTGTGAGGTCCGACAATGCCCGCCTTTTAACAGTTGAGAGGTTAAAGTTTTTTTGGAGGATTTGAATATAAAGCATTAGAATAGCACGCCTCTGTGGCCACAGGCCAACAGATTAGTTGAGCGTTTTATGAGTATGCTAAAGAAAGCAGTGCAGTGTGCTACCCTTGAGAAGCTTGATTCGAAAACTATGTTGAATTCTACCTATAGAGCTTATTGTTAAACATTTCACTCAACCAAAAAAGTTCTGCAACATTGATGTTCCGGAGAGAGAACAATGAACTCTCAATGTACCAATTAGAGAAAGAAGGATAACACAGCGACTCATGAAAGGCCTTGGTTAACAAACAAAAGATGAAAGAGTATGCTGATAAAAGACGACATTTAAAAAACTTTGTCTTTAGGAAAGGAAAACCAGGGGCGTGGCCAAGATTGCTGAGTGAGCAGACTTGCTCAGCGATCTCTCCGCTCTGACCCCGGACTAGCGCCGGAATTTTGCAGTGCCCTGCGGTTATGTGGGGGTCAATTTTGAATGAAGGGGCCCGTATAGTGGGCCCTACCAGCGATGCCTGCCAGCGACACCTGCCAGCGACGCCTGTGACCTGTGCTGGAGGGTGATCCCGAGGCCCTGTTAAGGCGAATAGACCTCCAATATGGCTAAGGCCTAACCACTGTGGCTGAGACAGTGAGCAGAGACTGTCACCTGCGCTGCAGGGCGTCCTATTGGGACACTCGTGGCCTCCCCCCACACGTAGCCCGCCCGGGAGGCAATGTACCTGCTGAGGAGATTGTGGACTCTGGTGCTTCCATCCAGGCAATTTGATCCCTGGCCACAGCCTTGCTCACACGGAGAGACTAAGCCCGGGCTGGGGACACCACGAGGCCAGCCCTCCCCCAAGTGGCAAGAGTGCTGCAGGCCCCTGCAAACTAACCACATGTTGCCTGGGCCTGGCTGGCCCCCGAAGTAGTTGGGCCGATCCTGAGGGCACCTTCAGCAACCCCCCTCGGCCCCTAGGGGTGGTGCGGGCCTGGTCTACGGTGCCCAGGGGAGTGCCTGAGGGTGAGGGGGGGGCGGTGAGAAGACGGAGCCCGGGGAAGACGGAGCCTGAGGAAAAGTGTCCCTGGGACTTAAGCATCATGATGTCCCTCGACCACTGAGGATTCCGGATTGTCCATTTTAACCTGAGCGCTGGCCTGCAGGATGACTGGGTGTGATAGGGTGGGCGCGGCGGACGGGGGTGGCCCAAGCAGCTCTGTTGGCATTGGGCCCTTGAATGAGGCTCAAACCTAGGCGGCAGGGCCTGATCACAGGGCGAACACCGCTAGGGAAAGAGGCATTTATCAGGGAAGAGGAGCAGGCCCCACTTCAAAGCATAAATGGCCGATGGGCTCGAGGGCCCTGATGGAGAAGAAACAAAGGTGAGAGACCCAGAGAGCTGCTTGGCCCAGCTCCCTCGAGATATACCTTGATTAAATAACAGGAAGCGAGAGACAGCAAAATTCTATATCCTGGTAGCCCCGTTGGGAAACACACCGCCGGGCCCTCCTCATCTCATAGCTACAGTACAGGAAGTCCCATCCCGAATCCCCCACGGAAGGACACAGATTTCTGAACTTGGGTCCCCTCGCCTTCGGGCTAGGACTATACACTGGACTGGGGGGATTGGGGGTGAAGAGTGCCAGGATTCCGCCACCCCCGCGTCGTACTTTTGACCCAACCTGCCGGGCTGTGCCAAACCGAAAACGGTGGCAGGTATCCCCCCTCCCACTACTTCGCTGCTGTAGATGGGGATTACTCTCCTCCCTTCCTAAGCAATCCCTGGGCCCCATCCCAAGTAAGAGTATGACAACGGGCCAAGTCAAAAAAGGCAGCACATTAAAAGACATGCTAGTCAAAGCTCTGGCTCAGGACCTGCTGGACCCCCCTGGCCAGCTTCTTCATCCCAGGAGGGTACGGACGATGGAGAGGCCCTCATCACTCGCTCCTACCTCGAGTCCCTACTCATGTCGTTTAAAGAGGATCTGCAATCGATCAAAGGAGACTTGGCTCGGGATTTGCAAAGAGTTAGGAAGGAGATCTCAGATATAGGTGACAGAGTGGACACACTGGAATTGAATGAGACCACAAGAGAAGAGGAACTGGAGCAACTTTGACAAGAAATTATTCGCCTCTCTGACGGGAAGATTGATCTTCAGGCCCACGCCAACGACTTTGAGAATAAGTTGCAGTGAAACAACATTCAGATCCGGAAAGCTCCCACCTCTGCTGAAGCAGGAAATGTGGAGGAATACGTGAAGGGCCCTCTTCGCCCAGATCCTAGGCGACACACCTGAGTCGGACATTCACTAGGACAGGGTCCACCGGGCTGGGTCCCCCTGAGCTCTGAAAATGCCACCCGCAGATATCCTAGCCTGTGTGCACAGTTTCCCTTTAAAGGAACATATCCTATCGGCTGTCAGAGGCTCTGGTCTGATTAATGTTTGAGGACTATCCCCTTTAATTGTACCAGGATCTGTCCGCAGTCACGCTCAAAAGTGAAGAGAATTCTGCCCAGTGATCTCCTTTCTCAGAGACCATAACATTTTGTACACCTGGCTTCCCACCTCTGCCTGATCTTCATATAGGAGGGGAAAACCTACCAGATGTGCTCCTTCAGTGCGGCCTATGCCCTCCATCAGATCAAGCAGCCGGAGGCATCAGCGGGGGGGAGGAACAGAGACCAAGGCTGGCCGTTGGGAGCGATAAAAATGAAGGCCGAGGGGCAGAAAACCCCAAAAACCTGACTCTGAGGTGATGGCGCATAAGAGAAAAGCAGTCCTGGAGAGCCTGGCGGGGGATCAAGCGCCTGGGGAGCAGACTGATACAGCACAGCTCGCCATGCTTACGGCTGGGGCACACGCTAGACACTTTTCATGGCCGCGAGGGGGGTGATCCCCACGAAGACTTCAGGTCACCAAGAACCCCATTCTGTGGTTCCCTTGTTGGAGGGCGGATACCGCTTTAATGGCCTTCTTCCTTCCAGAGACATTATCTAGTATCCTGGGGAGTTCTATTTATTTGAAATTTACCACCATGCTGCACTACTGAGGGGTACTCTGGTATCACGTTTCACATTTCGGGTTCCTATATTACACTATAACACTGACAAGGGGGACGATGGGACAGGCCAGTTCCTCACAGCAAGATCACACTCACCCGCAATGACTATAGGCGACACCTTAAAGGTGATCTCTCTGAATGTCATAGGGCTAAATAACCCAGTGAAACGCAAAGCTGTCCTCTCTTATGTAGAGAGCACTGGAGCAGATATCTGCCTTCGACAGGAGATCCATCTCCTGGCTCGTGACTCTCAGTGGCTCAGTGGCTTACATCTAGATCCTTCCTGCAGCTGCTTTTCGCCTCATCAGGGAGCAAGATGGTAGGGGTGGCTATCTTATTCTCACACACATTCCGAGGCTCAATTTGCTCCAAACTGATGGAACTTGAAGGCCGTCTCCTGGTTTACCAAATACAGCTGGGTTCACAGACGCTAACACTAGGCCCCCATTACGCACCTAATGAAGGGCAGGAGCACTTTATCCGAGACACTTTAGTGCGGACATTAACATCGCAGGACAGACCGGTCCTGATAGGGGGCGGCCTTAATATAGTTCTTGAGAGGAATATGGACCTCTCCGTACATAGGGAGGGGGGAACTGGGTCACTGTCAACGGATGGCCTTACCTTGTAAAGGAGGCTGGGCTAATAGATCTGCGGAGAGCACCCTCCCTGGCGCTCTGGACTATAAATTTTACTCACATGTTCATAAATCCTACGCCCGCTTAGATTATTTTCTGGGTACCCAAGACTTACACCGACTTCTCTGCATGGTCTAGATCAAGCCAAGAGCCCTCTCCGACCACTCAGAGCTGATACTCGAGATACACAATTCCCAAAAGA
The DNA here is from genome assembly GCF_964263255.1 of Lissotriton vulgaris. NCBI lineage: Eukaryota > Metazoa > Chordata > Amphibia > Caudata > Salamandridae > Lissotriton > Lissotriton vulgaris. The sequence continues at coordinate 635,890,634 of NC_141695.1, forward strand.
AGTACGTGGGACGACACTGGTGGCTCGGGGAGTCGCTGGTGCAGAAACCTGAGGGGATAGCGCTGCTGGCTATTAGGGCCACATGCATCATCTGGACCTTTTGCGATTCCTTATTTGCGAAAAATAGGGAATCGCAAATAAGGAATCGCAAAATGGGATGCATTAATTTATTCGCATAATTTTTGCGATTCGGTGAAAATCGCAATTTTTACCGAATCGCAAGGATTATGGGAATTCTAAATTGCGATTTCGCAATTCCCATTGATTCCTATGGGCCAAAAGGCCCATAGGAATCAATGGGAAGGCATTGACATTTTGCAAATTTCTATTTGCGATTCGCAAAATGTTCATGCATTACATGGATGCGGGGGGGGGGGTCCAAATGACCCCCCCCCCTGCACCCCTGAAATGCATATTTAAGTGCATGTTTCACACAAACATGTCCTAAGGACATGTGTGTCTGTAACATTACAGTGTTTAAAATGCAATATTGAGCATTTTTAAACTTTTTCGCAAATTATCACAAGGTTCAACCTCGTGGTAATTTGCACCCCCTAATTGCGAATTCACTATTTAAAATGCAATCATGCATTGCTTTTAAGGAATCGCAAATTTGCGATTCCTTAAAAGCAATCGCATTTTTGGAATTCGCTAAAAATAGCGATTTTCTCAAAAAATGTTTGATGCATCCAAAAAAGATAATTAGGAATCGCAAACGGCCGAATTTACCGATTCACACCGTTTACGACTCCTAAATACCTTAATGCATGTGGGCCTTAGTGACTACTTGGAACCTTATGATAATCTGGAGGTGACGCTCCTGGTCATTTGGGACGCACTAAAGGTGGTGGTTAGAGGGGAGTTGATATCCCTTTTGGCCCCCAAGAACAGAAGCGGGCCGAGCTGCAGGAAAAGGTGAGGGAGCTGGAGTTTATCCACCATTGTACCAATGCCCCCAGGGTCTGGTGCCAGCTGGAGGCTTCACAGAAACAAGTGGCTGGCTTGGACCTCAACAGAGCGGAATTCGCCCTGTTGAGCCTCAAACACTCATTTTATCGGAATGGTAACAAGAGTGGAAGCTTCTTGGCCACCAAGCTCAGGGACCAACGACAAGCTAATACAGTCCATTCCCTCCTGACAGAGAATGGAGAGGAATTGGTGAGCAACGCTTCCATAGCAGCCCGGTTTAGGGACTTCTATACGACGCTCTACTCGGATCAACCCGTCCCCCTGAGGCCATAGTGCGCTATCTCCACGGTTCTCCAGTGACCAAACTGACTGACTCCCAAGCGTCCTTCCTTGATGAGTCAAGCGTCCTCCCTTGATGATCCAATACGAGTGGAAGAAGTCATCTCCGCCATCTCGAGATCGAAGCTGTTGAAGTCCCCAGACCCAGATGGCTTTTCGCTGGGTTCTACAAAGCCTTCTGCTAGGAGCTCGCCCCAGTCCTCACCCGGCTCTTTAACACTTTTGCGGACTCTAGCTCTCTCCCGGCTTCTATGCTCGAGGCGACCATTATTGTCATCGCCAAGCCTGGAAAGGACCTGCGGTTCTGCGCCAACTACCGCCCGATATCGTTCTTGAACGTGGACTCGAAGCTCGCCTAAACCTCTTGCTGCAGGTTCTTATTCGCTCTGATCAAGTGGGATTTGTTCCACAGAAGCAATGCGCGGACAACACCAAAAGACTCCTGTACAATATAGACAAGGCGCGTCGCAGGTAGGGCTCCAGCATGTTACTTTCAGTGGATGTCGAGAAAGCCTTTGATGGAGTCCACTGGCTTCAGGTGACACTGGCGCTTTTTTGATTCGAGTAATAATTTTGATCTTGGGTTCTCAGTGGCTACAGGGCCCCGTCGGCCTTGATGAGAGTCAACTGGTTGGGCTCAATGAGCTTTCCCATTCGCAGAGGCACGAGACAGGGCTTTCTCTTATTCGCTCTTTATATGGAGCCCCTTGCGCAGCGGGTGTGAGACCATCCCCTAATTAGTGGGATTTGCTTGGGTGGAGAAGAACACTGCATCAGCCTGTACGCATACAATATTATGGTTATGCTAAATAACCCATTTGGGAGCCTGCCCTTTTTCTAACCGAATTAACAGAGTTCCGACAGGTGTCTGGATTCTGCATGAATCTCCACACGTCTCAGGCTCTCAACCTCAAAACCATCCCTCTTGAGTTGGACACACTAACGTGAGTGAACACGATCTGCTGGGCACCCGGCTCTATCCCCAACTTAGGAGTCCATCTATGCCAGACACTAGAGCATACAAATGTCCTAAAGTACGGAGCATTGACGGGTCAGATTCGTACTGAACTGGACCAGTGGCAACTCTACCCGCTTCTCTACTGGGCAGCCATAAAAATTACTACTTTACCCAGGATCCTCTTTTTATTTCGGGCCTTACCACTGCCCACCAGCTGGTACGATTTCGACCCTCCAGACAGCACTAAGTCACTTCATATGGGATGGTAAACTGCCCAGAATGAGCAGGGAGTGGAGCTGGCACCCATCAGTGGAGGGGGACCTGGGGATGCCTTGCCTTCTTAGGTACTATCAGGCTGCCCAGCTTCCCAATTCAGTTGAATGGTCCAGGGCCGAGTCAGAGAAGCACTGGCTGTTTATGGACGGGGCCCTGGCCGGAATATCGCTGGAGAAGGTCCAGTTTCTGCCACAAGCTAATCGAACTCCCAGCCTATACTTTCTCCGATAACACATTCTCTGCTACAGGTGTGGGATGGATGTGTACGCAAAGGGAGACTGACCTCCCGCCATCCCCCTTGACTCCAATAGCCGACAACCTTGACTTTACACCTATATTGGAAGCATCGTTCCAATTATGGCGGGAGGCAGGGCGATATGCCATGTTTTTTTACCAGGAATGGCTGGTTCCATGTGACACCCTAAGAACAGATTATGCTATCCCCGAATCTAAACACTTCAGATACTCCAAATTAGACACTGGGTAGCACGCCTGTCGATCCGTCGGGGAGCAGGGAGGTTGCTGATGCTGTACGAGAAATGGCTCCTGGGCAAACACAAAGATAAATGCCTCATTTTGGAGTTGTACATTTTGCTCGAGCCCACTCCGACCGGCAACAAATCCCCCTCCCAGAAGCGCTGGGAAATTGAAATAGGTCACCCACTCTCCCCTAAGGAATGGGGTGACATACACCACCGAGCCAGACACACCACCTACAACATAGTGAGTACCGAAATATCAATTAAACTTACCACCTATTGGTACATAACTGCGGTGCAACTTCATAGGTGGAACCTGGCCCCCTGTGATGCATGCTGGTGCCAAAGTGGGGCAAAAGGCACGCTCACTCATTTACTCTGGGATTGCCTGGGGATCACAGCATTCTGGGCTTCAGTATTGGATGATATTGACACTTACTTCTCTACTCAGCTTCCCAGATTTACATTATATACACTACTAGGCCTCCCTAGCCCTCTCACTTACCCTCTTTCATCCCATAGAGGGCCCCAGATTAGCATAGCCCTAGGGGCTGCCCATCAGACTATCCTGGCCTGTTGGGGCACACACACTGCTCCGGCCCATGTGGCTTTACTCTGGCGCCTATGAGACACATTGGGGATGTAAAAACTCACCCTCACACTGACATCACATGGCGAAACATTTATAACCATTTGGCACCCCGACCTGGCTTTACTAACAAAAATTTAGAGAGCTGAGTGCATTGTTATCTGACATGCCAATGCGACAATAAAACAGATATAAACCTAAGAAAGGCGATCCCATGCTCACAGGACAATTGCGAGGAAGATCTGATGCTCCATTTGATGCAGAACCTTTTCAAGTGGTGTGTACTTAAGGACACATGGTGACTGCCCAGCTCCCTGGGAATGCTATTATTAGAGACTCTTCTCATTTGAGGCTATTAGCTAATCATTCAACAGATCTAACTGTTGAAGGAGAGACTGGGTCCGAAACATTAGTAACTGCTATAGGAAGAAGTAGTCCAAGCGGACTTAGTCTTCACCTCAGTTGGCGTCCGTCATCAAGAAAGGTAAGGAGCACGGACGTTCTAGGCACGGTTCAGAGGAGCTGGAGCCTGAGTCGACTTAGCGCCTCCCACCCTTTCCAGGAGCCGGAGCGAGACTCGCTCAAATGAAAGATTTTTACGAGCCCGTGCGCCGCGTATTTGAGCTGAACGACCCCGTTGGTGGCCCTTGGACCCTGCGGGGTCGGATGGGGCCCCATCGGGTTTGACGCCGGCGGGGCCTCAGGGATCCGATTCTGGGTCCGGGTCGAAGCCGGTCGTGCCAACAGGACCTCCCCTGGCGTCAGGGGTTCTATTTTGTCGCCTGAGCACTTTGTGGACGTGCTGGGCTCAGGACAGGAATGGGAGGAGTCTGGAGACACACTGGAGAACTAGGATGTCTCTGAGGAGACTATGGACTGGTATGGGGAATTTAGCAAAGCCAGTGTTCTGGATACTTCCCCAGACACTGGCTTGCTCTCTCTGCCTGCAGCGGCTACGAAGGAGGTGGCCTCCTATGCCATGATGGTTAGGAGGACAGCTGAGGTCCTTGGACTGGAGCTTCCCTAAGTGCAGGTCAGGACTAATCTCTTCAACCTGGGGCTTCCGCTTCTGAACCACTATTGCCCTTTAATGAGACACTTACAGACGTCCTTCTAGGAACATGGTCCAAGCCTAGCACAGGGGCTCCTGTGAATAGGACGATTGCACGCCGCCCTTGCCATTCCCTCTATCAAGGGGAAGTTAGTGCAGGTGTTCACGGACAACACCACCGCTATGTGCAACAAGCAAGGCAGGGTCGGGTCGTGGACCCTTTGTCGAGTGGCCCTGCATCTCTGGTCATGGCTGGAACAGCACAGCATAACCCTGGTAGTTCAACTCCTGGCAGGTTCTCTGAATGCCAGGGCGGACGATTTCAGCCATCGATGCCTTCAGGATCACTAATGGCGTCTCCAATCGGAGGTGGCACCAGGTCTCTTTCAGCAGAGGGGAAAACCTTGGTTAGATTTGTTGACCTCTGAAGAGAACGCGCAATGTCAGCAGTACTGCGCAACAGAGTTTCCAAGGCGGCTATCGCTCAGCGACGCGTTTCGTTGTGAGTGGGGCTCAGCCCTGTTGTACGCCTTTCCGCCCATACCTCTCCTACCCAGGGTTCTGAAGAAGATCAGGAGCGACCGTGCCCAAGTCATCCTTGTGGCACCGGACTCGGCAAGGAGAGACTGTTATCCAGAGGTTCTAAGCATGAGTGTCAATCCTTCGATCAGGCTGCCTCTTTGGGTGGATCTTCTGTCGCAGCAGCGGTAGAGGGTTCTCCACCCAAACCTGTCAACTCTGCACCTCCATTTGTGAAGATTGAGCGGCGGCAGTTGATGGCCTTTGACCTTCCTCCCGAAGTCTGTAATGTTATTCTGCTGGCCAGGCGGCCCTCCACTAAGTCGGTATACGTCTGCCGTTGGCAGAAATTTGTATTATTCTATACAGAAAGGTCCATTGACCCTCTTTGTGCTCCTTTTTCTACTGTACTTTTTTTTCATTCGAACCCTGGCCTAGCAAGGCTCTGCCATCGTAACTCTCAAGGGTTAACTTTCTGTTATGTCTGCTTTTTTGCGGCTGCCAGACCAGCCTTCTCTTTTTAAATCTCCTATTGTAAATAGTTTTCTAAAAGGGCTGGCTCATTTATTTCCACCCACACCCTTTATTATGCCACAATGGGACCTTAATTTGATCCTCACTTACCTGATGTGCGCTCTTTTCGAGCCTTTAAACAATTGTCCCCTCTAGCTGTTGTCCATCAAAACAGGCTTTTTAGTGGCCTTTGTTCGGGGTGTGTCCCAGTCCAAGACATCTGTCAGGCAGCAACGTGGGCATCTTTGCACACATTTGCAAAACATTATTTCCATGATGGTCAAGTGCGCAGGGCCGGGCACTTTTCCTGTTGAGTCCTGCAAGACTTCTTAGTTTAGATCATTAGTCCACAACCCACCACCGGGAAGGTATGGCTCTGGTATCTGATTCTAAGGTAAGGAATCTGCAGCTAGAAATCTCTATCAGATGAACAAGTTACTTACCTTCGGTAACGCATTATCTGGGTGAGACTCAATCCTGCTTCGGATTCCTTACAGCTCCACCCATGCCTCCCCGCTTTGCAGACTAATGTAGTAGGACTAGGGTTACTCCCCTTTCAGGGCCCTAGTTTTGCACACAATTAAATCAGTTACTTCGTGACTCTGCACTTCTGGCATGGACAAAACGAAAAGTATTGACGTCTGCGCGTCTGGGTGGCGCTTATTTAGGCACCGCAAAGTCATAATCGATGCTGCAGACGACGTCACACTGGAGCCGAATGGAGCCACCCGACATCACGCACAAGGGGTATTGCTCAGCAAAAGTTTCCAGATCCAGGCTGACGCCTGGGAAAGTCAAAGGTAAGGATTCTGCAGCTAGATAGAGTCTCTACCAGATAATGCGTTACCGAAGGTAAGTAACTTGTTAGTTTGGTATAAAACTGAGTTATATCGGGAGGTTTTTCCACTTGGGGTAACCGTGGATCCCCCGAGAAGCTCAGAGCAGCCCCTGTGTAAATCTGTAACAGATCTGTGAACCTTGACACACTTTGGGCAAAAAAACATTTTCAGATCCACTCAGACACCCACACAGGTACACTCACGCCCATATGCAGACCTGGCCAGGCAGTAATGTACCCGCTCATCAACCTGCGCAGGCATTTACACACACCCACTCACAGAGCGCTTTTCATGAGCACCAGTTAAGGACATTTATTGTAGGCATGTGGAGATTATGTGATTTGCCCAGAATCACAGGAAATTGAGCCGGGACTTGAACCTGGTTCCCCAGGAACAAAGTCGGCAGCTCTGGCCATTATACCACATCCTTCCCCCACTTTCATGGTTAGTAATTGGTTCTGTTTTAGTCAACACTAACAGGAGAATTGGGCTTGTGCATGCTGCCTCCTGATGAGAACCATTGTACGATTTTTTTTTTTTTTACAAATTCACCAGTCACATACTCAGAGACCCTGTCAAACACTCATATACCCACTTACAGCCCCACCCACCCACCCACAGATCCACTCAGGCACCCACTCACATACCCAGGTAGGCACTTACATACTCCCTGACTGACCCACTCACTCACACACCCACTGACGAACCCACTCAGACGCACACCCAGTGACAGACACACACAGGAACTCATGCACTCACTGGCAGAACGAAATACACAGACCGTCACACACCCATTCAGAGATCCATACAAGCACTAACACAGGGAACTTACACACACACTCATATACCCACACAGAAGCTCATACACCCATTCACAGACCCACTCAAACACTCACACCCACTCAAAGAGCCACTCAGACACTCACAGATCCATTGAGACACTCACTTATAGAGTCATACAGGCACTCTCACCCACTCACAGAATCACTTAGGCAGACACAGACCCATTGAGACAGCCTCACAGGCAATCCTACATCCACCCACATATCCATGCAGGTACTAACAAATCCACTAAATCCCCTCAGACCTACACTGGCTCTCCAAAAACCACTCATAGATCCATGCAGGTACTTTCACACCCAATCACTGAACTATGGAGGCACCGATATACCCACTTAGAGACCCATGCATCCACCTATACACCCACTTATAGATATGTACACACACTTGCACACCTATGCTGCCAGTCTCAGACCCTCTCCCAGACCTATATGGGCAGTCACAGAGCCACACACCCACTCACAGTTCCCCGGAGATATTCACATACCCACTCACAGACCTACACAGGCACTCGCACACCTACTCAGAGATCCACACACACAGTTATAAATCACCTGTCTGACCTGTACAAGCGAATCCTAAATGTGCTGCTTTGTATTGAATGTGTGCTTTTGGTTTGTGGATCAATTACAGATCTGCAGAGTCGAGGAAACATTTAAAAAAAACGATTTAAGAGAAAATTAACCAGTGTTTGTGAAAAAGGTTGGCATTAAATAGAACCTTTGTGGTTATGGTGTGTAGATAAAACTGCACATAAAACATTATGCAGTCCTTCAAGCGTGTTAAGGAACACCCTGTTGCTTTTCTCTGTGAAATTAACTCCATCATTTCTATATATATCGTCCATATCAAAGTGTAAATTGTTGTGTTATATGGAGCCCATGTTGTGGTCTCTGAGGAATGCAGAAATAGTTTTATGGACATGCTTCCTGGATTTTTCTATCTGTGAATAGAATCCATATGACCACTTCCATTTCTGCCTTTGGCAAATGTTGGAAAACACCATGGCAGTGTGTGGGAAAAGTACCATTCGTTTACCAAAGCTATCCTTCATTAAGAAATTCCAGTACAACCCCAGTAAGTGTACTTAGGTCCTTGCCACCACAGTTCACAATCATAAGGTGTGGATGTTGGCAATCCACAATGCTTTCAAACAAAGGCAGTCATTGATGCCATTTTAATCCTCTCCGGCCAAACCAAATAATGCCTACATTAGATAAACCCAAGCCTGTGTCATATTTTAGCACAGCAGGACATGTGGGGTCACCCAGTTGTTACACTTTGCCACACCGCACAGATGGGGATGGGACCTCTTAACGATTACCACTTGTGCACCTGGAATGTGCGTGGCATGGGATCGGTGCATAAACGACATAGAATCCTTGCACAACTCAACCGGAGGGGGACACAGATTGCTTGCTTGCAAGAGACACATTTGAACGCTGCTGAAGCGGTGAAATTACGAAAGAAAAGGAGAGGACAGCTCTATGCTACCTCATATTCTGCATTCTCAAGGGGGGCGGCAATTTGGATCCGTGGCTCTCTCCCCTTCCAGCTGCTGGAGCAACGGGTTGATAAGGAGGGTCGCTATGTATTTGTGCGGGGTCTGTTGGATGGGGAGGCGGTTGTCGTGGGATGTATGTACTCGCCTAATACGAACCAGTCGGAATTTCTGTCCACTGTCAACGGGGTGCTTGCAGACTGGGCTGACCATCGCTGGATAATAGGGGGTGATTTTAATGCTGTACTTGATGTTCTGCTAGATAGGTCACATCCCCCCTTACAGGCTACTGAGAGCAGGAAACAGGCTGATGCGCTTGCGAGTTGGGCTGAGGGTTGGGATTTGGCAGACGTGTGGCGTAGCATACACCCTATGGAAAGGGAATACACCTTTTTCTCCCCTCCCCACCAGCTTCACACCAGAATCGATCATGTTTTCTGCTCCAGGTCTCTTACAGCACTGATTGTCCAAATGCAACACATGGGGAAAACGTTATCGGACCATAGCCCCGTGGAAAGTACATGGCAGTGGGGTAGGAGGCTGGCCCCCATACCGACCTGGCGACTAATCCCTGATCTCCTCGAGGACTCGGTTTTCCGGTCCTCCCTGTCCGACACTATAGATACCTACTTCTCCACGAATGCGGGCACGGCTGGCTCCCGGCAGGTAGAATGGGACACTTTCAAAGTCTGTCTGAGGGGGGCTGCTATGACTACTAGGGTGGGGAGGAAGCGGGAGGTGATCAGCCAGCTGAAGGAGGTGGAGCGTTCACTTGCATCCCTAGAGAACGAGGCAGTGGGCACCAACGCTCCCTTTACACCACTGCAGGAGGCACGTATTAGACATGCGGAGCTGCTGGAAGAGCTGCGGGTTATTGACTATAGGGAATACACAAATAGACAGCATACACAGGCTGACCGAGCCGGCCCCCTACTCGCCCGCCTCCTACGGGACTCCCCGATCAGCCAATCCATTCTGCGGGTTTTGGACCAATCTGGCCGACCGGCTACCACTCAAGTAGGGATTAATACGGCGTTTAAGGACTATTACACCACACTGTACGGCCCCCCACAACCCCTGTCCGAACCCGCACTAGTGGCCTTCATGGCGGATCTGGATCTCCCGCAGCTTACTGCCGATCAGCACAAAGACTTGAAGCGTACCATATCATTGGCGGAAATCAGACAGGCGATAAGAGCCCTTCCGAAGGGTAAGGCCCCTGGAACGGATGGCCAACCAGCGGACTTCTACGCCACATACATAGACCTCCTGGCCCCACGGCTACACATTGTTTATCTGGAAGCCCTACGCACAACATCTCTACCACAATCATCCATGCAAGCACTGATTACGTCCCTCTTGAAACCGGCCAAAGATGGTTTGCAGTTGGCCGATTACAGACCCCTGTCCCTTCTTAATACTGATTCTAAAATATTGAGCAAGGTACTGGAGTCAAGGCTCATGCAATACGTGCCTCAACTGGTCCACTCGGATCAATGCGGTTTTGTCATGGGCCGTAATACGGCCATGAACCTTAGGCGCTTGGCCCAACTCATGCTCAGGGACGATGCGGACGCGGGCTCCGAGGGGTGCATTTCTCTGGACTTAAAACAGGCTTTTGATTCCTTAAGGTGGGACTATATGTTTACCACACTGTCAAAATTCGGGATACCACCAGAATTCCTCGCTTGGGTCAGATTACTATATACTATCCCCACGGCCAGGGTGCGCACCTCCAACCAAATCTCGGGCCCCATTGCCATTGCCAGAGGCACCAGGCAGGGCTGCCCGCTCTCCCCTCTCCTCTTCGTCCTTGCCCTCGAGCCATTACTCTGTAGACTTAGGCTGCTGGCCCCCCGTTATGGCATACAAAGGCATGGTACGGACCACATTGTTTCTGCGTACGCGGATGATATCATATTATATCTCCGAGATCTGAGGGGCGACCTGGGCCCAGTTTCCCAGGTTTTCGAGGATTTTAGAGAAATCTCTGGCCTCACCATCGTCGAGTCTAAGTCATACGGGTTCACCTTTGCAACTGCAGGCGAATCGACCCCCCTGCCTTTTGCCCCTCATGAATTCCAGATGGCGGACACCACCTTTCGTTACCTTGGAATACAGATATATAGAGAGGCGAGCATGATGATAGATGGCAACCTGGGGAGGGCCATTAGAACGCTGAAGTCACAAATTCAGTTTTGGTTAACTTTGCCGCTCTCCATACCCGGTAGAGTGGCAATATCCAAGATGGTGATGCTACCCCGTCTTATCTACTTCTTCACCAATCTGCCGTTCCAGATCCCAGCGGTAACATTCAGGACCCTCGACTCCCTGCTCACCGAACTTGTGTGGGGGCATGGCCGCAGGCGCATAGGGCTGGCCAAGTTACAGCTCCCCTCCAACTCCGGAGGCATGGGCTTACCGGACTTTAGGGCTTATCATTATGCATGTCAGCTACAATGGCTGGCTTACTGGGTGGCGGGCCGCAATCTTCAAGAGATGAATCTATCACAAGACGACCATGCCAAGGGGAAAGTACACATCTTGCTCCTACCTGGCTCGGATATACCTAGACACGCCCCGCCACTCCTCAAACTGGCGATCACGCACTGGCGGAGGGCATTGAAATATACGTCCCCCGGGACACCTTATGCCCCCACGATACCACTCTTGGGCATACCACTAGGCCCGGGCACACTCACGGCGACCCTACTGGAGCCCTGGCATGACGCAGGTGTGACACATGTGGGTGACCTGTTTGCGGAGGGGCACTTATTGTCCTTCGAAGACTTCAGAACCACGCAAGGCATACCCGGCGGCTCCTTTCTCCTACACGCCGGACTCCGACACTATATCTCACGCAATTGGTCACCCGACGGACGGGAACCTATTGCGAATCCTCTAGTCACAATGCTCTACCTCATGGGAACGGGCGGCCATCTGACTAAGTGGCTCACTACTAGCATTAAATCGGGGAGGGCACTTACACTGTCACCACTACGGACGACATGGGAAGCAGATATTGGGAGGCCATTGCAAGACAAGGAGTGGGAGCGCATACTTCAATTCCCCAGGAAGGTAGCTAGAAACCCCAAATACAAGTTCATCCAACTGATGTTGCTACATAGAGCCTACCTAACACCGCACCGCCTACATATGATGTTCCCTGCATCCAAGAGCAACTGCCCCCGATGCGATGCAGACGACGCATCTCTGGTACATATGCTGTGGCAATGCCCCAAACTAGGGTATTTCTGGACCACTGTCCATGACTCACTCGAGAAGGCTGGTACGCTGGCCCGATCACCTACACTGGAACACACACTCCTAGGGTTAGGACCGTCGACCCGCACCAGGACCGTGGCGGCGCGCTTCTCGGATCTGGCCCTGTTGCTGGCGAAGCGTGCCATCACGATACGATGGAAATCATCGAAACCGCCCAACCCTGACCTGTGGCGGGCGGAAGTTGTGCGCTGGGGTAAGGCTGAGGGCGAAGCACTACAAAGGGAGGAGAGTAGGGGCCTCCGCAAAACACCTATCTCAATGGAATGGTTTGACACCTTGGGGGTATTCGAGGCTGGCAATGACAATGATGAAGAGGATATTAGTGAATAGCCAATCGGGGTGCTGCTATGCCCCGACTCCTTCTCCTATACGCTGCCGCGACCACTGCCTACGGTGCACTGCGATGGGATACGGGTAGCCCCGACCCGTCGGTCACATTACCCACCCTATCTGTGTGTTAACCTTCACTATGTGTCAATGAATTGAGTGTGACCCACATATCGATATTTCAATTATGTACCTGTTTAGAGAGTGATGGGAGGGACTTCGCAGGGGTGGAGGGTGGGATCGGAAGTGAACAGGGTTTGTTAGTTTGTTATGGTTCATCGACAAAATGAAAAATCGAACTTACCATGTTTCTGTATATGCTTTGGGCAAACGCATACATGTAACACTGAGATTAACACTAAACTTGTATATCTGCTACTGTATGCTGTTACTGCTCTCAAACTATGCTAATAAAAAGATTTTCAAAAAAAAAAAACCCAAGCCTGTGTTAATGCCACTCTTTCTAGCACCTTCTCTGGACCAAAACACACACCTATGGCCCAAAATCCGCACTCTAACCATTTTGGAGGCAAACTGATGTAGCACACAAGAGAAGGCTGTAGCTGAATGAGACAGTTATTCAGTATTATGGGTGTCTTTCATAGATTCACATGCCTGAATTATTCCCCGTCGTCGGAATGTGAGTCCCCGGTACATAAATAAAGAAATGTCCTATAGACGCATAGAGAAGTAGGCCTATAGGCCTCACATTAGTAACATATCTGTGTCCTTTTGTAAAAAGGACCAAACTCTAGAAAAGAGCCAATCAGCTGTAACCTCCCTCTAGAACCCTCCTGGAAGAAGCCTCAATCCCTCAGATTTTCTACAGCACGTTGTGCTAAGGGAGTCTCCTCTGAGCTCTGCTCAGGTTTGTTTCTCTCAACTGGTTTTCATTATCATCGACGATAGCCATTAAGAGGGTGTCGTCGACGTCGAAGACCCTGTCGACGCTGACCTCGCCGTCGACAACCTCGACGACGAAGCCAATATTGTCGACTCCACCGACGAAAGCACAGTCGATGAAGAGTTCATCGACGAAAGCACAGTCGACGGACGGCTCGTCGACAAAGACGGCGACGACGAAAGAACCGTCGACGAAGACATCGGCGACGACAGGACTATCTTTGCCATCGACGGCAGCCCCGTTGACGATGACTCCACCGACTATGTCAACTGTCGACGCTCCAACGTCGACTATCATACCGTCGACGGGCTCGTCGACGGTGATAGATTCTGGCCTACAAGCAACATGCGTATGCCTTAAAATCACAAAAAACGGCACTGACGCCGGCGTTGACATCTCCAAGTCGAGTCCAACCAATTCCTCCAGCATGTCTACTACAGGAGGAAGACTCAGATGATGGTGACATGTTCCAAATGGCGACAAGTCCTTCGGAACTCAATGTGAAGTGTCAAAGTTCAGATGAGATGGAAGTTCAGGAGGAGGTATATCATCAACCACCTACTCCTATGGTTTGTCTTCCAGCATCCTTAGTTACGGATCTGCGATACCTCATTCAGGACTACAAGCAGAGGTTTCTGGAGTCGCCGGCTCCTCCGCCTGCCACAGTAACTCCGTCTCCAAGACCACAACCACCACCTTTAACTATTCAACCAGAGAGAGTTGAATTGCCGCTTCCTCCAACTTCTGATGAAGAAGAAGAAGAAGAGGAAGAACAACAAGAAGAGAGTGAGCTGCAGGATGTTCAGTCTGTACATGACGAGTGGGATTACTACGTCATTCCTTCTCCTGCATCTCCAGTACCCGCGCCCGCGGATTCACCACCAGGAGACATTGGAGGGTTCCATAATGTGGTAGAGAGGGCTGCTCAATGTTTTAAGATTGCAATGGTCTCTCAGGAACAAGAGTGCTTCTTGTATGACTTCAAAGAACCTCTCAAAAAAGCGGTTAGGTCAATACCTATGATCGATTATCTATGGACCGAGGGGGTTAAAATCATGCAAAATCCCGCTTCCGTATCTCCAGTGATTCCTTGACTGGATAAGAAGTATAGAGCGCCGGATACTGCTCTGGCCTGCTTGACGGGCACCCCAAGCCGGACTCAGTGGTAACGCAGGTGGCCCAGAAAAACTCCAGAAATCCTTCGGCCCCATTATCGGTACCTCCTGATAAGGAGGGAAGAAGATTGAGTAACATTGGGAAAAGATTTTCCTCAATGTCGGCAATGACAGTAAAGGCAGCAAATGCCTTAGCGCTCTTAGGACGCTATGATAGGCAACTATGGGCAGATATAGCCCCATATCTGTCAGAGCTGCCAGAGTCCACCAAGGAGGAGGTGAAAAAGATTTTGCAAGAGGGTGAAACATCGGCATCAGAGATAATAGACTGTGCGATGGACATTACTACAACAGGGTTCCGCCAGTTGGCTGGAGCGGCAGTCTTGAGACGCCAGGGATGGCTGAAAGCAACTTCGTTCCACCCTGAGGTGCAAACGAAGATCATGGACATGTCCAATGATGGCCAGTTACTATTCGGCTCCAAAATTGATGAGGCACTTCAGAATATTAAAAAGGACACAGACACAGCGAGAGCTTTGGGCACTCTCCAGTACAAAATCCAGTCCTTTCGTGGAAATCGAGGAAGAGGTCAGTCCTCCTATAGTGGAAATTTCCAATATAGGTCTTCATATTCGTCAGGCCAGAGCCGACCCCAGTTTCAACAACGCCAGCAGCAGAATCAGCAATCCTCGTACAACAAGTCTTCCTTTCGAGGTAGAGGACAACGGAAAAACAAAGGGCGTAGACAATGACATGTTTATTCAGCCAGTCCAAACAACATTTCACTCATCAAAAATTGGAGGAAAGATTTCCCGCTTCTTGCAAAATTGGAAAAAGATTACTACGGACCGTTGGGTTCTTCAATTAGTGCAATTCGGCCATTCAATGGAATTCATGCAAATCCCTTCCCAAACCCCTCCCCGTCCTATGCATCCCAAAAATCTATGGCTGCTTCTGCGGTAAATCTCTATTATGCTGCAGAAAGGAGCAACAGAGAAGGTACCCCAATCTCAATGGGGAAAGGGATTTTATTCTCGTTTCTTCTTGATCCAGAAAAAAGGAAAAAAGTGGAGACCGATCTTGGGCCTCAGGGCCCTCAACAAATTTCTGAAGAAGCAGTCGTTTTGCATGGTGACGATTCAGGAGGTACTTCAGCTACTAGAAGAGGAAGATTATATGGCGTCCCTAGACCTTCAGGACGCTTACTTCCATATCCCGATTCACAGGAATCACAAAAATATTTTAAGATTCGCAGTAGCAGGCAGGCACTTTCAATTTCGCGACCTGCCCTTCGGGCTCAAGTCTGCACCTCGCATTTTCACAAAATGTCTTTCTCCAGTGGTGGCATACCTGAGGCAGCGCCTTCACCAAGTCTTTCCGTATCTGGACGACTGGCTGATCAAGGCTCCGTCCTTGGAAGACGAGTCCAGGTCTTCCGACGCCTGTTTAGGGCTTTTCGATTGATTGGGTCTCACGCTCAATCGCTTATCAATTGCTTCTCAATGCATCAATTTCCTGGATGCAACCCTGGACACGCCTTTGAAGAAAGCTTTTCCATCCGAAGAAAGGAAGAACAAGATTATGGCGCTGGTTGTTCTAGTGGCATCAAAAAAGACATTGTCGGTCCGCCTTTTCAAGTCTCTGCTAGGGATGATGTCATTGTGTATCCTCCTGATTCCACAATGTCGACTACGGATGCGACCTCTGCATGAGGCACTTTCAAAACAGTGGGTCCAATGCACAGGGTCTTTCGACGACCTTATAAAAGTGACTCCTCAGATAGTCAAAGCCCTGCAATGGTGGATGTCATCTTGAAACCTATCTCAAGGCTTGACATTCCTACTTCCAGCTGCCCCTCATATTATCACAACAGATGCCTCTTTGGACGGTTGGGGAGCTTTTCTGCAAGAGCTGCGAATAAGCGGGAAGTGGTCTGCCTCGGAGAGAGGACTTCATATCAATCTTCTCGAGCTGCGGGCAGTTTTCCTGGCCCTTCAGGCTTTTCTCCCAAGAATCAAAAATTCCCTTGTGCTCGTCTGGACAGACAACACCACGACGATGCATTACCTCAACAAACAGGGAGGGACGCGCTCACTAACACTCTCTCGAGAGTCGCAGAGAATTTTGAGCTGGCTAATCTCAAACAGAATATCTCTGCGGGCGGAGTATGTCCCAGGCATGGACAATGTACTCGCCGACTCATTGAGCAGACAAAAGACAACATCTCACGAGGGGGAACTGGATCAGAAAATCCTCAATCAGATCTTCTCGCGATGGGGCACTCCACAGATCGACCTATTTGCCACAAGAACCAACGCGACATGCCCACACTTCGCAAGTTGGCATCCCCAATCAGGGTCTCTAGGGAATGCATTTTCGATCGCATGGTGCAATGTCTTTGCGTACGCATTTCCGCCATTCCCGATGCTTCACAGAGTCCTCAGAAAACTGAAGACGGAGCCTTGTACTCTCATTTTAATAGCCCCAACTTGGCCGCGACAACATTGGTTCATGGAGCTTCACCGCCTATCTCTGGAGCCACCGATCCACCTGAGACAGTATCCATCTCTGCCACCGATGAACAACAAACAAGTACAACATCCGAATATGGCATCTCTCAGGTTAGCCGCCTTGCTCCTGAGTTCAGAGACCTTAGGAATTTGAACATTCCACCTGACTGTAGGGCCATCCTAGCTTGAGCACGAGCGGAAAGCACCAATAAAACATACTCTCTGAAACTCATCTCTTTCAATAACTGTTTCACTTTCTGCGCCTCTAACTCTCTGTAAACTGTATGCTCGCAGCGCCGGGACGCCCCTTGGCTGGGGCAGCCGTGCGCTATACAAATTACCATAACATTAACATTAACATTAACAAATGGAAGAGGTTTTGCGTCTGGTGTAAGAATCAAGGAGTACATCCTTTCTCCATCTCCGGAGCAAGTTTTACCTTACCTCCTCCACTTGGCATCGTCAGGCCTTGCACACTCCTCCATCAGAGTCCACTTGGCTGTAATATCACGTTACAAAATATCTTCAACAGGTCCTTCTCTCTGGTCTCACAGACTGGTCAAACAATTTGTCAAAGGATTGTACAGGTCTTTCCCTCCGGTGAAAATGTTGCCTCCTACCTGGCACCTTAATACAGTCCTTAATCAGCTCATGAAACATCCCTTTGAGCCAGTACACAGGGCTGAGCTCAAACATCTATCTTGGAAGATAGCTCTCCTACTTGCGCTCACATCCGCGAGGCGGGTGAGTGAACTACAAGCTTTCTCGATTCAGGATCCTTTCCTGCAATTTAAACAAGACAGAGTGATTTTGTGAACACATCCGAAGTTTATTCTGAGAAGTCCCATCGGATTTCCATCTCAATGAGCCGGTGGTTTTGCGCTCTTTCTTTCCAAATCCAGGTACTGCAGCGGAAAGATCATTGCATTCATTGGATCTCAAGAGATGCTTGAAATTCTAAGACAAAAACTTTCAAAAAGTCAAATCAGCTATTTGTAGCTTACAGCACGCCCAGGAAAGGTCTTCCGCTCTCTAAACAGAGCATTTCCCGCTGGATTTCAGCAGCTATATCCATCTGTCATGATCAAGCAGGACATCCACTGCACTCAAAAGTGCGAGCTTATTCTACTAGAGCAATGTCCACATTTATGGCACTGTTTGCAGGGGTGCCTGTCATTGACATTTGCAGGGCGGCAACATGGAGGTCGCCACTTACCTTCACTGGGCATTACTGCCTGGACACGGAACTTATGAAGGATGCTGCGGTGGGACAAGCAGTGCTTCGGCATCTATTTCACTAGAGGTGAGCCTTCTTTCATCCCTCCATCCTTTTCATGTATGCACATTTCTCTCTTATGTATTTTTGATTGTATTTATCATTTGCAACTGTATACCCTTACTAGTCGCTTGATATGTTATTATCTAATGACTTGCAGTTACTGTAACATACGAAATGTGCTTTATGCATTGCTAGCTACTCTGATTCAGGCATGTGAATCTATGAAAGACACCCATAATACTGGATAAGAAATGCGTTACTTACCTGTAACTGCAGTTATCAAGTATTGGTGTCTTTCATAGATTCACATGCAACCCTCCCGCCTCCCTTGGAAGGGCTCACCTACTTCTAGTGCCTTGATGCCCTTGGGCTTAGTTAGCGCCTTGATGCCCTTGGGCTTAGTTCGCGCTCTATAAATTTTCTTTTATTCATTAATTCACTTCTCTCAGTGATACGCCTTATTAGCTTTGTGCGAACGAAAATCTGAGGGACTGAGGCTCCTTCCAGGAGGGTTCTAGAGGGAGGTTACAGCAGATTGGCTCTTTTCTAGAGTTTGGTCCTTTTTACAAAAGGACACAGATATGTTACTAATGTGAGGCCTATAGGCCTATTTCTCTATACGTCTATAGGACATTTCTTTATTTATGTACCGGGGACTCCCATTCCGACGACGGGGAATGATTCAGGCATGTGAATCTATGAAAGACACTAATACTGGATAACTGCAGTTACAGGTAAGTAACGCATTTCTTTTCAAAATGATAGGCAGTGAAAATGCAGGATAACACCTAAATTAAAAAATAACATTTGATTGGAAGGTGTTAATATGCAGGTAGCTAAATGTAGGTCGTGATTTTAGGGAAAAAGTAACTACATCTGTGATTGGCTTTGGAAAAAAAATTATGGGATATGCTTAAATTTCCAAACAGACAACCAAACCTGCTTCTTTTCAATTTGAAGGTAGTATGGTGCTCACAGAAAGGTTTGGGAACCTTTGACCTAGTCCTAGTGCTAGCAGTAAGTGTAAGCAGTAAGTGTTCCAAACATGGTTGCTATAGAAACAGAGCTAAAAGAGTGTGGGAGAATGGAACTAAAAAGAGTAGAGTGTTAATGTGAAAAGGATAGTGCATGGAAATATTGTTTCATTAGAACATGTTTGGGTTGAAATTCAGTACTTTTTACAAAGTAAACTATAAATGCCATGCTTTAACAGCAGATTGTTAAGTGGTTTTACGAGCTCTTGTGTGGACCTGCGAATCCGCAGCAATGTTGCAGAGGGAGTTGCGCCGAACACCGTGGTGGAGTCATGAGTCCTCTCTAAATCACTTCCAAATTTGGCTTCTTAAGTGGTATAACAAAGGTAAAATATGAAAGGAAGATTGTGATTTGATTACAATATCAGCATTACAGAAAGCAGAGTGGAAAGGGTTGCCATTAATGGTTCCTTTGTACTGAGAGTGGGATACCTTTCCTGTACTTTTGACTTTAGATTTTCACTAATAAGGGATTCTAACTAATACTGAGATAAAAATTGGATAACAGCAAAGATATTTCACAAGTATGTCAATTGGGTTGTACTGTTAAAAAGTAGATGTATGTAAAAAGTTATTAGTGTATATAAGGTGCAATAAACTATGTAGGTTATGCACAACAGTAAAAGGGAAAATAAAATGGAGGGTAGATTCTTATTAAGGCAAACCATAGTGAGCAGCAAAGGAGCAATAACAATGTCTGAAGAGGAAATATAGGTATTTTATTAAGCTCCAATCAATGAATGTGTTTGGAAGTAGATGAGGGTGGTTTATTACATTATATGATTTGATAGTATATATTTTAAACCCACATTCATTGAGTTAGGCACTCCTATACTTAGTTACAATGCCAAGAAGGTACTTATGTACGCACATCAGATATCGCTAGATAGAAACTGACACACTGCGAGGGACATCAGTAAAATAATTTACACATCCATTTATTCACTAACACATCCACTGACATACTCCATTTCAAAGTTATGCAGGCACTGTCCTAACCTCTCAGACACATATAAAGCTATTCATGCACCCAGTACTTGTTCAGTTAAAGAGAGATGTGCACAGCCATACACCCAGTTATATATACAGTCGCCCACCCACACAGCCACTCATATACCTATTTACAATACCATAATCACTCGCACACTCGGAGAGTGATAGAGGCAAGTAGACATCCATTCACACACCCAGACAGGATTTATGTACTGAACTCCTCTTTTTCAACAGATAATTCATCTTAAGGTAGGCCTTAGGTAGCCCATAGGGCAAAATGCTATGTACTTAAAAGGTGAGACGTGTAGTTTTAAATTTCAGTAAATTACATGGCATTTACAGACCCATTTGCCCATTAATACATACAGTCACCCACCCTTTGTGCAGCTCACATACCCATGTACAAAAGCATAGAGCCACTCACACACCCAGCGAGACAGCAACAGAGGTATGTACACATTCACTCACACACCCACACTGCCCTTATGTATCCAGCAGTAACAGTCAGTTGCACATAGTTACATACCCCAACACTCACCAACACAGCCAGTAAGCAATTCTTACAGCCACTTACATATACATTTACAGACACATACAGTTACTAAGCGAGCCAGTCATATAGCGACATAGTTACTTACATATGTAGTGACCCATCCGCATTGGGACTGAGACACTCATTCAGATATGTACTGAAGAGCTGACACTACCAAATTACCATCCAGACAAGTAGGCCTTTAAACATGTCTTGGGCCTGCTACTGATGAGAATGTGTTAGCAGTTTTACTGCCAAGCTGACTTAGCCTTTAGAACCCCTGGCCAAGCCTTAAAAGTCTCCCAGTGCTTAAAAGTCACCCCTAGAGTAGGCTGTAGGTAGGCTATAGGGCAGGGTGCTATGCCCTAAAAAGGTAAGATGTGTGCTTTGAAGTTTCAGTAAGTGACATGCGCACTTACAGACCCATACACCCAGTTATACATCCAGTCTTTACCCATACTGCGACACAAATGCCTTTGTACAAAAGCATAGAGCCACTAACTCACCCAGTCAGACAGTGACAGAGTCACTTACACATTCACTCACACACCGACACATCACTTATATATCCAGCAGTTACAGCCAGTTGTACAAACATTTACATACCCCAACACTCAATAACACAGCTAGTAAGCAATCGATAAAGCCACTTAGATCCACATTTACAGACCCATTGAGTTAGTAATCGAGCCAGCCATATACCAACATAGTTACTTACACGTCCTCTGAATTATAGAAGAGTATTTTTCACAGTTTTAAAAATAATTCTTGTATTTTTCCCCCAACAAAAAGTAAACCGGGTGCTAAAAGAGTAAGGTAAGGAAATGCAAAGAAGTAATTGGAGTCAGTGTTAAAAAAAAAATCAACTTGTAACTGGAAGCAAAAAAAGTAAAAGCAACGCTTCTTCACTGTATCCAAGAATGCACTCACAGAAGACATTTTTACAGTGATAAGCATGTGGCATTTCGCACACTGAGTAACACTTTCACTTAATTCTTCACAGGCAGCTGGTATTGTAATTACTGCAGCTGGTGATGGCTCTCCTAAGGAGGTGGACTGTCCTGCTGTATCTGCTTTCTCTCACATTATCCGGTTGTAGACCCTTTCATGAGTTGTTTTTAAATGTTTCCACAAGAAACGTGTCCCATGTGAATACCTTATTTCGAGGCCCCTGGATAACTGCTTACCACAAATATTACACTGCACATATTTACCAGTAACGTTGTTTCTCCCTGAAGGTTTTGTAAAATGCTGCCCAACATCACTTTGTTTTCTTGTAGGTGAAGGTGTACCTTCCTCCTTATTCTTAAAAGGTTCTGCATGTTCATCCTGGACAGAAGATGAAGTTTCAGCCATTCTATCTGATTATTCACAAAAGTGAACAAAAGCACAGAGCACCACTGCTTCTGAATCCTCTTTCTGCAGTGTTCACTGGAGAAATAACTGTTTTTAGGTGTGGTTTTACATATACATGGGTGGGGTGCTAATGTGCCCAATCAACAGGCAAGATTTGGGTGTGTCATCGGACAAATTCGTGAATCCAGTCTGTAGATTCTCAAAGTTGTGAAACTCATAAAAATCGAGTAACTTTCTAGTGTGCCATATACATACGCAGGAAAATATAAAAAGTAATTTGGAAATTGAGGCTGATTGTGTTCACACTAATGTAGAAGCATGTACATAGTTAAAATATTTTTGAAAATGTTGACAAATCCACAAATCACAATGCACTGATTCATTGCGATCATGTGATAGGAATCAATAACCATAGAGTACTTCTAGTGTTGTCTGCTTTCGGACCCGTGGAGGTACTGAAGAACCAAAAAATTATAATAAAACTTGTTCAATTACATTTACAATAACATATATTTTGCAATAA
This sequence comes from Lissotriton vulgaris, assembly GCF_964263255.1. Classification (NCBI taxonomy): domain Eukaryota; kingdom Metazoa; phylum Chordata; class Amphibia; order Caudata; family Salamandridae; genus Lissotriton; species Lissotriton vulgaris. The sequence continues at coordinate 635,913,305 of NC_141695.1, forward strand.
GTACATATTTTATTTTTACTTTTTAAAATGTTTATAATGTATATTAATTTTAAAAAAAGTCTGCAGTTTAAAAACAATGACTAAATTATAAAGCAAAATAAATTGTAGTATGCTTAGCATTAAAAATAAAACCTAGGGGGGCGTGGCCAAGATGGCGGAGTGAGGAGACGCTTTCTCCCGGAGCTCCCGACCCAGCCCGGGCCCTGAGCCTTTTGTATAGCTTGTTCTCCCCCCCATCGGTGTGAAACCGAGTGGGGAAGGTGCGGGAACGGTTCGGGCTGTACCAGAGCCGTAATCTGACCTCGGAGTGACTGTAATCCGGCCCGGGACACTGAGCAACGCAGAGACCAGGCGCGAAGAGAAATGGCGTCCTAGCTGCGGCTGTCCTGAGCTCCTTCCCCGAAGCACGTAGAAGTCGGCGGCGGTACGGCGGAGGGCAGCGGGTGCCACGCCTGGGTGCCGTGACAGGACCTGCGCCCTGGAGAGGGGACGGGCTGCTCGCGGAGACGACGCGCCCCTGGCTGCCGATCCCTATCGAAATTGAGACCGCGGCTGCGGCCTAGCTGATCGGAGGCCCGCGAGCCGGAAGGGCGGGGTCGCTGGACGCATAAGCGGCGAAGGAGTTGCAGCGACTAGACGGGAACCGAGACCCTCAAGCTGCTGTGGAGGAGTCCGCTTCTGGCCGGCTGGTGACTGACCCTGAGCCGGGCGGGGAGACGCCCATAGCTGGAACCCTCACCGGAGGGGGAACGATGGCTTACAGGGGCACTCGGAGGCGCCATTTTGGCTTTCGTGATGGTGAAGAGTCGGACGGCGAAGTGTTGAGCCCTTGAGAACTACGTTGGGGGTAATCTGCTCACCGCAGCTAACTCTGGCAGTAGCCAAAGAACGAGCCAGGCCAGAGGATCCGATTTGCGCGGCTGCGGCCGACTCTCTGCCCCTGGTTGTGAAGGGGCCGGAAGCGACAGCGCCAGCCGTTGTAGTCGCCCCCTGGACACGGAGGGTCTCAGAGAAGCATCCTGCGACACGAGGCGGAGTCCTTCTAGCCAGACGAGGCGAGTGGAGTCGCTGCCCCGGTGCCCAGCTGACGAGGTGCCAGTTCTGGCAGGGCGGCCTTGAGGAGAAGATGGCGAGTCAGAAGGGCAATAAACGAAACGACCGTACGCTCCCCGAGATGCTTGGCAGGTTTCAGACCAGGGGTGAAAGGAGCCAACCGTCCCCGAACGCAGCGAGTGGCTCCAATGCAACAGGCGGCGGCAAACCCCCAGTCACTCGGTCCTTTCTGGAGTCGCTTTTTGGGACGCTGAGAGACGACTTTCAGGCGCTGAAGCAGGAGGTGGCCGGGGAAGTCCGCGAGATCCGGAGAGAAGTCGACGGCCTTGGCGAGAGAGTGGTCACGGTGGAAAGTTCAGCTCAGAGGCAGGGCGAGGAGATCACGCAGCTACAACAGGAGGTGCTGCGTTTGAGGGACCAACAGATGGACCTCCAGGCCCACAACGAAGACTTGGAGAACCGCTCTAGGCGGAATAACATCAGGGTCCGGGGTGTACCATCCACGGAAGAGGGGACAGATGTGGCGGAATATCTGAGGGAGCTCTTCAGGGACATCTTGGGCGAAGCGGCGGACTTTCCGGTATGAATTGACAGAGCTCATCGAGTGGGGCCTCGTAGACGTGCTTCAGGCCCACCACCGGACATCCTCGCGTTTCTCCCTGACTTTCCACTGAAAGAAAGAATCATGGAGGAGGCCAGGAAAAAACCCTCGCTGACGTTTAGAGGACACCCTGTGGCCTTGTACCAAGATCTGTCCATCATCACCCTCCAGAAAAGGAAGGCGTTTAAAATCGCAACAGACTTCTTGAAACAACATGAAACGCCGTACTCCTGGGGTCACCCTTTCAGACTTATTTTCCGTTGGAACGGTGTGCTACATCAGTTGAGGTCCCTACAGGACACGTGCGAGGTGTTGGGGATCACTGCGGAAGAGGAGGCCTCCGCCACACCTCGCAGGAGACGCACCTCCGGGGACGGCTGGCACAGAGTCTCGAGACGCAGAACATCAGCGGCATCCCAACGTCCGAGTTCGCCTACCATCAAGGCTGAAATGGCGAGTGCCATCCAGGAAGCCTCCAGAGACATAGCGGTGCACGACAGAGTCGCACTAACAGCGTAAGACTGCTCCGGGGGGAGAACGACTTTGCATTTCTGTCTTTGCCGGCTTAGAGCCATGAAGGGCTGGGGGGGCAGAGGGGGGAAGGGTGTGGCTGGACGTCCACTACGATAAGTTACCACAGACTTGTCCGGATAGGACATGGCTGGGACAATTCTTTGGAAGAAGTTGGGGGTTCTGGGGGTTTGGGGGAGGGAAGGGAGGGGGGGAGTTGGGGGACCGAACGGGGGGTGGGAGGAAGGGGAGTTGGGGAGTTGGGGGAAGAGGGGGTCAAGAGTTGGGTAGAGGAGGGGAGAGTACAGTCCGTTCAGTGTTCTTGATCTTTCCACGATGGCCCGATGGGGAGTCACGGGCAGTTGAGGCCCATAGGCCCCCCCCGATACACAGGATTCATTGCATGTTACATTCTGTCTTGATTCCGGATTGCAACGCTTGAGGTAGTGACCCTTAATGTTAAGGGACTTAATAACCCTGTCAAAAGAAGAGCGATTCTCTCCCTGCTAGAGAACACACAAGCGGACATTTGTCTTTTACAGGAGACTCATTTGATTGCGCAAGATTGCCATAGGTTAAGATCCCGCAAATTTCCCACACAGCTTTTTTCTTCGTCCAGCACTAAGACGGCGAGGGTGGCGATCTTAGTGTCGAGCTCCTTCAGAGGGGAGGTCCTCCACAAGTTTGCGGAACAAAAAGGGAGACTATTAGCGCACAGATTCAAATTGGGGGCTTTGACATTTACCATCGGTTCGATTTACTGCCCGAATGAACGTCAAGATAGCTTCTTTCAGTCGGCATTGGTGGACATAACAGCATCCCCGGACAGGCACATTATTTTGGGTGGGGATTTAAATATGGTGGCAGACTCCACTACAGATAGGTCGGCACAGCGCTCCCCACAGACAGGGTAAATGTCACAAGCAGTTAAATCCCAACTAGTGGACCTGGATCTTCATGATCTTTGGCGCCACCTGCATCCCACAGACCAAGATTACTCCTATTACTCTCACGCACACAAAACCTACGCGAGGCTGGATCACCTCATAGTTACCGGCCCGGTACGTGACTTAGCTACGACATCGGAGGTGGGGGTCTTATCTCTATCGGATCACGCGCCGGTCTCAGGGAGCTTCTCTCTGCCGGTCGACCTGGCCCCCCGGGGGGTCTGGCGCCTCAGGGACGCTCTGTTACACAAGAAGTCTGTTGTGCAAAAGGTTACAGAGGTGATCAGGGACTTCCAGGCGCATAATGATAACGCTGATACCTCGGCGGCGACGCAATGGGATGCTCTTAAAGCAGTGGTCAGAGGGGAATTTATTGCGATCTCCTCGGCGGAAAACAGGGACCGGAGGCAGAAGCGGGACGAGCTCACCCAAAAAGTAAGGGAATTGGAAGAAGTGCACCGCCGTACAGGGGCCCCCAGGATTTGGAAACAGCTGAAGGCAGCGCGAAAGCTCCTGTCATCCCTGGTACATGTGAAAGGGATCCCCGCAAGAGAAACGTGTTGTGTCAAATAACCAACAATTATGATTTATACAATTTCATAGAATAAATAATTACAAAAGGGAGAGATTCAATCTGGGTACTGTGATTTATTAACAATACCTCGGTAGTAACATAATCAAATGATTTTGTAAAAGCCCCAAAGGGGAAAGGGGGAAAGGGAGGGGAAGTGCTTTAGGGAGTGTAAAGGAGGAATGAACACAGTTAAGAAGACAAGTGACAGGTACAACAATTTCCAGCAAAGTCAAATTAATACAAATACATACGCCCGAAAATCAGGGCACACAATGATGACTAACTGAACAGATAAACTTTCAACGGACACACAGTCAATTTAAAGCTGTGAAGGGCTTGTGCCGGAAGTTTCAGAAGAAAGCCGTCGACGTTTCGACCCCTATATGTAGGCTAAGTTCAGTCCTTGAGTGGGGTCTTCATCAGGACAAAAACAGGGAAGAGTGAGGGGCAATCCTGTCAGATAAATTAATAATTGAATTAATAAGTGTATTTTTATTATGCTATTACAACATGGTCATTTGATTTAGACCATGATGAAAATTACATATACAACTTAAGACCAAAAAAGTTACCCTGGAGTTGTGGCCCAACTGGGCTCAGGACGTGGAAATATGATGGACTGTGCGTAGGTCACATGTCGATCACGGCGTGATTTATTCGCAAAGCTACAGAGAAGAAAGGACAACCAGTGAAAAAGGGGGTCCTTTACATCACTGTTGGTTAACCAACCAGAATATTTAGTTAAGACCTGTGTCTAATCTGGTGAGTAAGGTGAGAGGAGTACCTAAGATGTTGAAGCTGGTGGATAGACTCCACAGCCATTAAAGGGGATGTCTATTGAGTTTAAACTGACAGGGCAGAATACGCTGCACTTCGACTGAAACACGCTTATTACACGCGGGGGGACAGGTGTGGGCGCCTACTGGCGAATAAACTCAGGGTGGCCAATGAACGTTATCGGGTAAAGGAAATTGCGACTGAGAATGGCGGACTAGTCACGGGGGACGACCAGATAGCCGAGGCCTTCCGCCGATTCTATGCGGACTTATACACCGGGGAGGATCTGCGGGATCAGGAGTCGGAGGACTACCTGGACTCGGTCACACTCCCGTCCCTAGAACCATCACAAACGGAGTATCTCGAAAGAGAGATACGGGTCGAGGAGGTGGTCGCTGCCATCTCCAGGCTTAAACATGGGAAGGCCCCAGGCCCGGACGGCTACACGGCGCTCTTCTATAGGACGTTCAGTGACACGTTGGCCCCCATACTAGCCAAATTGTTTAATTCATTTTCTGAGCCGGGAGCAATCCCTCCGGACCTCCTACAGGCCTCGATCTCGGTTATCCCTAAACCAGGGAAAGACCGGACCCAATGCAGCTCGTACCGCCCGATTTCCCTTTTGAACGTGGACTTGAAACTGTACACGGGTATTCTGGCGGCGCGATTAGCGCCTCACTTGCCGGGCCTGGTGGAGCCGGACCAGGCTGGCTTTGTCCCCGGAAGGCAGACGGTGGACAACACCAAGAGAGTGGTGCACGTTCTGGAGAAGGCCTCCCGGATTCCGGGAGAGAGAATGCTCCTTTCGGTGGACGCCGAAAAGGCATTTGACCGTGTGCACTGGCCCTATCTAGAACGGGTTATGACGAGGAGAGAAATATCGGACCCTGGTTTTTAATTGTTACAGGTTCCCGTCGGCGGTGGAGCGGGTGAATGGCTGTGGCTCTCGGAGGTTTGGCATTGAGCGTGGTACCAGACAGGGCTGCCCACTGTCCCCGCTCCTTTTCGCTTTATATATGGAGCCACTCGCTCAGAGGCTCCGACAGAATTCGGACGCTACCAGAGTGAAGATGGGGGGATATGACCACACGGTCAGCCTCTATGCAGACGATGTGATCTTGACCTTGGAGGAACTGAGACGCGCACTGCCCGCATGTATCAGTGAATTGGAGGCTTTCTCACGGGTGGCTGGCTTCAAAATGAACGTGGGCAAATCGACAGCACTGGATATTTCCCTGACTCCTGCAACATGGCGAGAGTTGCAGGGCCTCTTCCTCATGCATTGGTCGGCTCACCAAGTCCAGTATCTGGGCATTCTGTTGGCACCTACGCTGCAGGCTATGGTGACAGCCAACTATACGGCCTTGACTGGGAAGATTAAAGAGGAATTGGGGAGATGGGGCAAAGGGTTCATATCGTCGCTAGGGAGAGTGGCAGCGGTTAAAAGGACTGTCCTCCCTCAGATACTGTACCTATTCCGGGCCCTGCCGCTACACCCGCCTAAGTGCTGGTTTCAGCAGACCCAATCGATTCTATCTCGTTTTATTTGGCAAGGCCGCAAACCACGGATGAGGAGCGTTCTCTCCATGCTGGCACCGGAGTCTGGGGGGCTGGGAATCCCAGACCTACGCACGTATTTTCAAGAGGCGCAGCTCCGATATCTGGTTGAATGGAGCCGATGGGAGTCGGACAAGCATTGGTTATTTCAAGATTAAGCTGTAGCGGGTCGCCCTTTACAAGAGGTGCCCTTTTTGCGCAGGGCTCACCGCCCTCCGAATCTTTACGCGTCTTTTGTAACACGGGTCCCGCTGAGGGTGTGGGACACTACTAGCACAGCACAGAGCTTACCACATTCCCCTCCCCGTTTACTCCTATTGCAGAAAACCCGGACTTCACACCAGGGGTTACCCAGGGGGCTTTCGCGCACTGGCGGGCTTCTGGTTGTAGGTCACTTTTCCATGTGTACGGGCCGGACGGAGTTCTCCCTTTCCAAGCGCTTAAGGAGGAGTACAGTTTGGCTGAGACGGATAGGATGCGCTACTGGCAGGTGCGAAACTGGGCTTTGCAACCACAGGTACGTGAGCTGGCAGATAGGAAACTATTGCCGTACGAGAGGTGGCTAGTGACGCGTACTTCGGACGCTAAACTCATCACAGATCTTTATAAATTACTGCAGCCTTCCCCCTCACACTTTCATAATCCAGGTAGGGAGCGCTGGAACAGAGAGCTGGGAAGAACGTTGAGCCATAAAAAGTGGGATCAGATCTCATACCGCGCACGACACTCTGCATACCATGTAGGACTTACTGAAACTTTCACTAAAGTGTCTACGTATTGGTACTACACCCCGTAGCGGTTACATGAGATGGACAGGCATATCGATAATACTTGCTGGCGAGGATGTGGGCACCCGGGCACATTGACACATGTCCTGTGGGAGTGCCCAGTGTTGAGCCTTTATTGGAAAGAGGTGCTAGATGAGGTTGATACTCGATTTGAAATAGAGTTGCCCCGCTTTCCGGCATATGTCCTGTTGGGCTTGCCCAACGGGCTGATGTATCCATTGAAATCCTGTAGGGGCAGACAAATTGCAATAGCACTGGGCTCCGCCGTTCAGAATATCCTGATCCATTGGCGGACCACCACTGTTCCATCTATCACGGGCTGGTTGCATAGGCTGTGGCATGTTTTGGGTATGGAAAAACTATCACTGATGATGGCCGGGGAGGTGGAGCAATTTGGGGAGTTGTGGCAGCCCTTCCACGCATTGCTGGCTACCGAATTTAGGGAACTGACCTGTCCGAGGTACTTGAGGCTCTTGAGATTGACACCACCTCTAGATTTTACTGCACAATAATCATGGGTTGGATAGTGTTTGGGAGTAGTGGAGGGGGGCTGAGCACAGTAGGTTTGGCTAAAGACAGGACACTGGACGGGGGGTTGGGAGGGGGTTGGGGAACAAGAGGGGGGTGGGGGGAGTTGGTGGGAACTGTTTCTTTTAAAAGGGGAGGGCACAGACACTTTCTTCTACCTCAGGGTGTTATCGAATGTAATGTTGATGGACGAGGAGCCCACGCAGCCTCTATTGCTCTTGCGGGACAAGTAGCATTTACTTGAAGATGGGCTCCCGGGACTGTAGCACAATGCCATTGCTTGAATGTTTTTCCTTTTGTTCTGTGTACCCTTTCAATAAAATACTTTAAACATAAAAATAAAACGTAGAACTTTACTCAAGCAAATAAGCAATACACGGACGTAATACTTCGAAAATAGAACTTGAAAAACCTTTGAAATTCACTGCAAAAAGACAAAGGTTACAGGGATGTTATAGTTAGGAAACAGAGTTTAAAAAACCTTAGAAATTCAATGAATAAAAACAAAGGTTACAGGGAAGCGTGGCTTGGCGCCAGTCAAGATGGCAGCGTAAAGCAAGAGCTCTGCAGCGGCCTCCACAAACGCACAAAATATCCCCACTAAATCCGGCAGATACAGCGTTGTGGTAGAGGAGTCTCAGGCTTGGCGCCGGACAGTGGTACCCCAGCCCCGGAACCAGCGAGAGAAACGGCGACGAGCCTGCACAACCCTAGACCTCAAAAGACTTAAGAAGCGGTGGGTGAAGCCCCACATCTAGAGCGGGCTGCTCAACCCTGACCGCATGTAGACGGACGGACCGGGTAGCGGTGCAAACTAGTCAGACTTGTCTGCCGAGATCCTGGGCCAGATTATTGTCACCTCTGCCACTTCAAGTAAGGAGCAAAGTCATAGTGCGAGGATGAGCGGCAGCGAAGAAAAGCGCGGCCATGGGAGGAGGTGGCGAGGTCGTGTAGGACCCGATAGAGAAACACTTGACACTGGGCAGCGGACCACATAAAAGGCTGCCTTGGGAGGTAAACACAGCGAGTCTCGCTGACGGTGCGGACCCGAACTGCACAGACCTGACTAGCTATCACAGCGGGCCATTTGCAGACAGCGGGCCGTTTGCAGATGGAGGCATTAAATGGGAAGGTTCCTGCATGCATGAATAGATAACGCTGAGGGAAAGCATGAGGTAAGCAACCCCCACTGCTAGGAACTAGAGCGGGGAGGATCACACCCACAGCCACAAAGCGATGTGGGAAGCGAGCGGTGCAGAATATCCGGCGTACCCAGAGGTGGATCACCCATTGGAGGTCCCTGGGACTGGGGGGAGTACCCCTGAACACAGAAGGTTGGGTGAGATCCTTCTCCAAAATATCTTGATACAGGAGTCAAACAAACGTACAGCGAATGGGGCGACATTGATTAAAACTATTGCACATTTGCCTGTAACAGGCCCAGAGGCCACAGTAAAAATAGAGGGAAGGCCCTCTGGCTCACCCAGACCATGAAGACGACCAGGTCATCGGAGGTGGGCTGAGGAATCCGGCAACTGGACCGGAGCGATAGTGGAAAGGGATGAAGAATACCACCCTAGTATGCGACCCTGTAAGCCTCACAGCATACCTTAAACCCTCACATAATGAAGCTGAAAGGGGCCCTACCAGTGCAATCCCATAAATTGGATAAATATGCGATCCTGAGGAAACTAACATCAGAAGAGAGAGCAACCAGCGAAAAAGAGGGAACCGGGGAACCCTCCCTTGACGCAGTAATTGCAGCTTTTAAATCCTGGGCCCGACCTTAGAGACTAAGATAGACAAGGTCACAATAGAAATGAACCTGATATGAGCGGACATGCACAAAACATCCGAAACAGTTACCGTGGCTGAAACAAGCATTAAGGAACTACAGTCCACCACACGCAAATCAGAAGAACAAGTGCAACAACTGGATCATCAGCATAACCAAATGGCCTTGAAACTGGAAGACCAAGAGGAAGTGCCCGAAGGAACAATATAAGCGTGGTGGGGGTTCCGGAGGGGGTAGAGGGCAGAGTGTGGACCTCTTCCTATAAAACATTATACTAAACCACCTTAAACCTAAGAGACTATAAACTTTCTTCATGGTGGAAAGAGCGCATAGGGCCCTGGTCCCACTGCCAAAACTTGGGGCACCACCCAGAACAATCAGCCAGGATTCTCAATTATAGAGACCGGGATGCCATCCTGTAGGCGGCAAGGGCACTCGGAGACCTCGCCTACGAGAACACTGTCTTGAGATTTTTTCCAGACTTCAACCTGAGGGTGCAACAGCGGCGGCGTACCTTCAACGAGGTCAAACACGCCCATAGAGAAAGGGGCCTGAAGTACATGATGCTCTTCCCGGCAAAGCTCAGAGGAATTGACAATGGCAGATTGTGGTACTTCACTGCTCCTTCAGAGCTCCTTCAGAGGCGCAAGACTGGCTGGAGGGAGGGCAACCCCAAAACAAACCCAGCACCCGGGAAGAGACTGGAGAGGAGATCAAATCTAAGATCCTTTGTCCCCAAGCTGGCAAGGAGAGGTGGAACACAACGAGAAGCGGTCCAGAGGCTCATGCTTGGTGAGTCCAACAGTCGAGACTGAGAAGGCAGGGAAGTAAAGTGGACAGTTCCGAGGCTGGAAAAGACACTTAGCAGTAAGAGCAGAGGGGCGAGAGCTTATGGAGGTACTTGGTGTATGGAACGCCATGAACAGTAGTACAGGCAAGTACGTAGGCTATATTGCCGCACAGCGACATTGAACTTGAACATGCACTGCAATCGAAATTGAAGGACATGGGCGAGACTGGGGCTACTGAGAGCCAGCCAACTCCAAGTTGTAGTTAAATGGTTTCACTGGTTCTCTGCAAATTGGGGTTGTGGGTAGTTTTAAACCTGCAGTGCAGGGTAGCAGGGAGGGGGACACTTACAAAGGGGACTTCGTTATTTATGTAAAGGACTAGGTTTGTTACAAGTGGTCATTGTATTATACACTGACCCATCGTCTCAGGAAGAATTCATCTGGCAGCAACCGGGGAAGGAGGGGGCAGGAAGGGTGATGGGCAGAAGCCCTTACATGCACAACACCTAGGCATGACTACAGTGCCACAGCCAATAACCACACTAAAAAGTTTGATTTGGAACATGAATGGTTTAAGGAACAAAATTAAAAGAGAGACTCACTTGAAAAGTAACCAGTGCCTAGCACTTAAAAGATATGGCTTCACGCTCGCAGCCCACGCAGGCTTTACAACAGGATCCCGGTGGTGGCGATACTGGTCAAGAACTCAGTACCACTGATAAGAGGCCGTATCTGGCATGACCCACTGGGCAGATAAGTGGCACTAGCTGGAATATGGGGGGGACGCAACCTCAACATGTGCTCAGTGTACATCCTACCAAAACTCCAGGCAAGCACCTTCCCTGAACTAAACAAAACACTACTGGACATGTCTCCAGGTATACATATACTGGGCGGGGACATGAAGGCGGTGATGTCACAGGAGCTGGATAGAACCTCAACGTAGACCCGCATGGAAGGCCTGGAGCCCCTAGGGGTATTTGCGAAGGCTATGGGTCTTACGGACCTGTGGCGACTACACAACCCAACTAGCAGACAATATACTCAGATTTCACCGCACATAGATCTGGCTCACGCATAGACTATCTCTACATGCAATGCACAGATGTGGGACACTTCCTAGGAGCACAACTTAAAGCTAGTGGCATCTTGGACCACCCACCAGTAGAGGTCCTCTCCAGGGCCCGGCTGGAAACTACACCACACCCTCTTGTATAGCACCCTGGCACTTCCAGAATAGAGAATTTGAAGACAAGTTTAGCAAACGAACGCAGCAATACTTTGATGATAATTCTGGATTGGTGGACTCACACTCCTCTCTGTGGGAAGCATACAAAGGAGTGGCAAGGGGATACTTACAGGCCACGACAGGGGGCAATACAAAAGTATGGTGTTCTAAGTTCAACATGCTAGAGCAGGAGATTATGTAACTAGAACGCATCAACGGTGGGGATGCAAACAGTGGTGAGCTGCAACACTCAATATGTCTTAAACAAAAGGAACTCCGGGACCTAGAGGAAGAAACAGCTAGCCCGCACACAGTAGCTACACAGACGCGATTATATGACTTGGGGGACAAGGCCAATAAACTCATTGCATGGCTTGAACGGAGAAATAGAAAACAGAACTAGGTTGCTGAGATCCATACTGCAGACGGTACAAGTTGGGGATCGGGAGCAGACATAACAGAGGCATTTGCATCCTACTACGAGTCGCTTTACCAATCAAAGACAGACAAATCGATGGACGCCCGAAAATGATTTCTTAGAGACATCTCCCTCCTACCCTCACTGTCGAGGATAGGGAGGACATCGATGGTGACTTAACAAAAGAAGAGGTGAGGGGGCCGAAAGAGACTTACAATCTGGGAAGGTAGCCGGACCAATTAGGTCACCTTCGGAACTCTTCAAATGTGTAGCGTCATAGGTGGCACAACCAATGCTTGACATGTTCCAGGCACCGCTGGAAGAGGGGTTTCTGCCGGAGGATTTAAGCCTGGCCACGATTGTGGTCATCTTCAAAAAAGGTAAATCAGCAGGTGCATGTAGTTCATACCTGCCTATATCCCTTCTTAACTACAAAACTAAGGTATTTGCTAAAGTACTGACTACCTGACTCATATCCAGAATCTCCACTTTAATACACCCTGACCAATCTGGGTTTATACCCACAGAAGCACCCGACTTAACTTTAGACGACTCTACAGGGTCATTCACGCTACAGCAACATGTCCGCATATACTAGCTGCTCTCATGTTACTAGACGCCCGCATGGCATTCAATAGTATCGAATGGTCCTACCTAGATGCCGTGCTACTTATAATGGGCTTCAGACCCAGTTACTGTGCCTGGGTTCGACTACTGTACCAGTGTCCGAAAGCCATGGTGCGTGTCAATGGGTCGGTGTTGTGAACGTTCACACTCCATCCGGGCACGTGACAGAGATGCCCACAATCCCGAATACTCTTCACTCTGGCGCTGGAGCAACTGGCGGCATGGATGCGACGGGACCCATTAATTTGGGGTATAAACATCTGCGGGGTGGGAAGAGCGTATATCACTGTACCCAGACGATGTGCTGCTTTATGAGCACAAACCCAAACAAACGTTTCATTGATTAATAAACATACAATTTTCCCTCTCGCAGGTACTCTCCCATCACTCACGACAGACTGTTCAGCCCTAGTGAACCAGGATAAATTCAAATACCTAGGCATTTGGCTCACAAAAACAGCAGAGAAATTTCTAAGCCTCAATATTTATCCACAATTGGCAAAGCTGCGTAGTGATATAAAGCTCTGGCCACTAATGGGAAGAGCGGCATTATTCAAGATGATGGCTTTGCCGCGCTTGCTATATGCCCTGCGAAATACCCCATACAGAATCAAACATTACTATTTTTAGAAATATAGAGGGGGGACAATGCAATCTCCTATGGCAGGGAGGAAGACCTCGAATAGCTTAGCGTAAATTACAGCACCGAGTATATGAGGGTGGACTTGTGGTTCTGGACAATTTGAGCTATTACCCATCATATCAACGGATCAATATTAACGGATGGGTCTTTGAGCCACAGACCGAACCGGCAGATAGGTTCGATAGACATGCGATGGGAAGGGGAGGACACCTAGTGGTCCTCTACCGGAAACAGCAGGGAAATTCATTGCCACCACTCACACATGAGTTCATAAGAGAATGGCGAAGTGCCACTAGGCTACTTGGGTGGGACTCGAGACTGACTCAGCAAACACCACTCTGGGAAAGCAACGGTCTGTGCGACGTAGTGCGCCTGCAGGGGTTCCATAAATGGAACCTGATTGGCATAGACACTATTGGAGACGTATGGCGGAGTGGGAAAATGCTAACCTTTGAGGAATTCAAGAAAAAATACCAATTGGCCGATACAGAGCACTTTCATTACTAGCAATTAAGACAGGCTATTTACCGCTACATACCGGAAGGAGAAACCACTCCTGAGTACTTACCCCTAGAGAACCGACTACTACTCAACTCCATGTTAGACAAAGCAACATCCCTAACCCATCGGAAAATTATGAACAATCTTCCGGATCCACTCGACTCCTTGAGAGCTGACTGGGAAATTGACCAGGGACTAATAGAAGATGATGACTGGCAGGAAGCAACTCAGAGCCCCAGAGAAATTGCCATAAGGGCAAGATTGAGACTGGTTCAGTTGCGAATTCTGTTCAGATCCTACACCCCACGGACGCTAGACCATACACTGGGCTGGTCAGACTCAGATCACTGCATCATGGTATGCGGTGAGACAGGCACTTTCGTGCATATTATTTGGGAATGCCACACAATACAAGGATATTTGGCTCAGATTACTGGTGTGATGTCAGAAGTACTGGGTACACAAATACCCCTGGACGCTTGTTGGCACCCACTAGGCATCATGGCCACACCACACGAAAACAGTAAGGGTGCCCCAGAAAGTGGGAGACTATATGGAATCCATGGGAAAAGTACAGATCTTTGACACATGCATAGATAATTGAGGGAGAACGACAGTAAAACAGTGCAAAACAACTTAGGGGGCGATGTTTACCCCCTCTTGAGAAGTGTAATATTGTATTTTTGATCTGAAACTGCAGAGGATGTTCTTAAAAATGATCATTATGCAACAATGGGGTTTTTGTATGCTTGTTAAATAAAAGATTTTTTTTATGTTACAGGTACGTTCTGGTTAGGGTCAGATTATACATGCACAAAACTATAGAAATTCAGCAGTCATACTTACCTGAGCGAACTATAACTTGAGGTACTGCTTATGACCTCACATATTATTTCCTTCATGATATGGTAAGTGACATCACTGAGGAAATTTCCACAGAACCACTCTCACATACACTCACAGACACACACAACCACTCTATTACCCACTCACACACTGATACAACCCCTCACCCACCCACTCATACATAGAGCCCACTCACTCACCCATACAGCCTCTTCCACAGCCACTCACCCTTACACCCACTCAGACAGCCACTCACTCACTCGGTCATTCACAGAGCCACTTACTCACCAAAACAGCTACTCACACAGCCATTTATTCATCCATACATCACTCACACACCCACTCACTCACCAATACAGCCTTTCAACAGAGCAACTCACAAACCCTCACAACTACTAACAAACCCATTCACACATCCATACAAACACTTGCACGTCTACTCACTCAACCATACAGCCACTCACACAGATACTCTCCTATACAGCCACTCACACACACTGTCGCTCACACAGTCACTTAGTGTCCCATACAGCCACTCACACACCCACTCACTCACCAGTAGAGCTACCCATACAACCACTCACTCAATCATACAGCTACTCACACACCCACTTACTCACCCATTCAGCTACTCTCACCCCCACTTATTCACCCATGCAGCCAAACACATAACCAATCACACACGCATACAGCAACTCACAGACGGATACACACAATCACCCGCATAATGTATGTTAGAAATAGCATTACTCAGTTGTACAAAAAGTATAGTAACTTAACTTTATAGCACCTTAGTGTATATATTTAACACTCATAAACTTTTAGAAAACACTCAGTCACTGGATGATGTCAGTGATTTCAGTCACAATTTCATGAGTGATGTAATAAGTGAGATCATAAGCAGCGCATTGCGAGGAAGTAAGTTATAATTAGCTCAGATAACTATGACTGCTGAATTTCTATGGTTTTGTATGTGCATAATCTGAGCTTAACTATAATCCCTGTAACCTTTGTTTTTTTCAGTGAATTACTAGGGTTTTTTAAAATTATATTTTTAGTGAATATATATAAATGTTACACAATGCAGTCTCCATTGTTTACCTATACATCAGGCCACAGTTTCCATAGGCAGAGCAATTTTGGTTTTGCTAATACTTTGGCGCTGTTTGACAAATCTTCATGAACCTTTCCCACAAAAGTTCATCCACCTCAGCTCCTTCCTGCACAGTTTAGGGGTGATTTGTTAAGGGGCGGAGCATCAAAAAGGGGGAGCCCCAAATAGTTTTTTTCCTGTTCAAATTTCCATAGAAATTTGGGGAGCGATATAGAAAAAATGGCTGAACAGAATTATACCAAATTTGTCAGCAAGTTAGATCTTTACTTAGTCAGTTTTTTGTGATTTGTTGTAAATCAGTGCAGCCATTTTTTAAGAAATTAATGTTCAAAATGTAGTAATATCTGAAGAACTGGCCCTGCAAGAGTACTGTGGTTTTCCAGCGATACTGCAAAAAAAATAAAGCATTCTGTTGCCCATGCAGGATCGTTATGGGCCATGCAGGACTGAGCAATCTTATTAGCTGGCCGCAACATGTACATAAGTGTTGCAGCTGCCTTTTCAGCACTCAGGGACTTGGTCACTGTGCCCTGTACTATGACTCTTTTGGGGGGGGCAGGAGGTGCAGAGCCAAAACAAAATACGTGTGCTGTGGGTCCTGCAGTATTTCTTCAGGACCCCCTCTGTGCTATTGTGGGACTCTTGTGGGAGGAGTGGTACCAGGATACCATACAAGCAACAGGTGGAACTGTGGCCTCTCAAGGTACTGCTGGTGATGCGTTAACTGAAGTACTGCTGGAGAACTGCAAAAGAAAGGAAATGTGGGGTTTCACTGGGAGTTGGCTGCAGGGACTGGCCACAGGCCAGGTCTTTTGGCCAACCCACCTGCTGTGCACGGCCAAAAACCATGTATGTCAGGGGTTTGGTTACCCACAGGGGTTGGCCGCATGTGGAGAGTCGCATCCTGTGCATGGCCTAATGCTTTGCTCAGTGAAATAGGTGGGAGAATGTGGGCAGGAACCCATGTAAATTCATTAAAAAACGAAGGCTAAAGTGACTTTATAGGTAGGTATGGTAATAAGATGCCACGATACATTAAAAAATGAAAAACTCAGAAATTCACTGAGAAAACCAAAGGTTACATTGAAGTTATAGTTAGGTAAATTAATACAATTTAATCTTATGTTTAAAAAGCCTAAAAAATAACTAAAAACAACAAAGGCTAAAGTGATGCTATAGTTAGGTCTTGAAATAATATAAAAACTAACGTTTGAAAACAAAACCCCTGAAATTCACTGTTTATTCTTTACTGACCTAACTAAAACTTGCACCCCCACCATGGACTTCATATGACCTCACATGTTAGATCACTCATGACATGTTAAATTACATTATTAATGATCACTGATCACATCACTGATGACAACATCCAATGGATATGACAGTACGCTATAATCTTTTCATAGTGTAAGGTATTCAGCAAAGTACACTTAGACCCAATATTCAACACCATCTGCTGTACAAATGGGCATACCCTTTTGCAACAAGCAGAAAAAGCAAAGCCTGAAGCATATCTGGGAAATCACCCATATTAAGTAGATATTATGCTCTTTTCTCACTGTTATTGAGGTGCATGGAAACTGTAATACCTCTGTAGATATCAGCAACTTATTAAACCTTTAATACCAACTATTATACCCTGCCCAATCAGGTTTCCGAGCAGGACACAGCACGGAGGGAGCCCTGATGGAAGTTACTGACAGCATTAGAATGTCCCTAGATAAGGGGATTCCCACCATGCTGGTGCTCTTAGATCTGTCAGCAGCCTTCAACACTATCTCTCACTTGATTCCGCTTTGCAGATTGCAGGAGATTGGTGTTGAGGTCCAAGCACTGGTATGGCTGGAAAGCTTTTTGGCAAACAGATCCCAATGGGTCAAACTAGAACCATTCACGCCAGCAACCACCCTACTTGATAAGGGTGTTCCTCAGGGCTCCATCCTAAGCCCTACTCTGTTCAACATATATGTGGCCCAGTTGTCTGCCATCATAAGATCTTGCGGCTTTGAGACGATCTCATATGTAGACGACACACGGGTTATAATACCATCTGATCCGGATCCATCGGTCACGAGAACTAAATTTAAGAGCTGTATGTTGAACAAAGCGGCCTGGATGAGAGATAACTTTCTCTAGCTCAACTCCAATAAGACGAAGATCCTCCTGTTTGGGAAGGCGGAGGAACTCTGGTCTCTGGATTGGGGGCACTCGAAACTGGGGGTCCCCCCTCTACCCCTGCCGCCCACAAAACAGGCTATGACTTTGGGAGTCCTATTGGACAGCAAGTTATCTTCGGAGGACCACGTAAAATCACTGTCAAGTTCCTGTTTTGGGATCCTGAAAATGCTAAGGAAAATCTTTCCTTTGGATCCCTTTGGAGGCAAGAAAGACACTTCATCCATGCGCCAATTGTGTGCAGGTTGGATTACGGGAGCGCTCTTCTGGCGGGTGCCAGGGAAGAACTCTTCTCTAGGCTCCAGATATTGCAAAATACCGCCGCACGAATGGCTCTGAACAAGCTCAGACGTACCCCGTCCCGTCCCCTGCTGCAATCTCTGCACTGGCTGCCCTTGAGGAAGAGAGCTATCTTTAAACTTCTTATCTTGGTGTGCAAGGCAAGGCCTGGGCCCGGTATTCCTAAGAAAGAAGGTGAGAGCGTACATCCCGGGGCGCCAGCTGAGATCCAGCAATCAAAATCTCTTAGTCCCTTGCAAAATAAACAAGTCCAGAATGGGAGGGCCCGCCTATTCATAGCTTGCCCCCTTCCATTGGAACAGGTTACCGGAAGTAATGCGTGGAAGTACATCTCTGGGTCACTTTAAGAAGGGTCTAAAAACCTGGCTTTTCTAAGGACCCAGGCTGAGCCAGTGGTCTGTTTTTGTGCTGCCAGAGATCCCCTTGGGGATGATTTGTCTCACCATACAAATGTCAAATAAATAAATACCATGCAAAACTGAGTTTGGTCATTATTTACCTTAATGAGATGTGTTTGTTAAATATCTCATCTGACATAGAATTTTAAGTCAACTATTATATTATATATGAAGTGAGCAAGGCGGAGGCTTCCGCCGAAATGCGTCTTTTCAGCAGCTTTGTAAAATAAACTTTCAACCTTGAGCAAACTCACGGAGTCGGTGCCGTCCTTTATCGTGAGGAAGTGTGCTTGGTAACAAATATATATATAAGTGTATATATATATGTATGTGTGTGTGTGTGTATATATATATATATATATATATATATATATATATATATATATACATATATATATATATATATATAGATGTCTCGCGCTGCAAGCAACGCAAGAAAGGGTCGCTCTCAGGATTCTTTGAATTCAGGAAAAAGTTTATTTGACTCGACGCGTTTCGACACACAGTCTTTGTCAACAAGTCACACTATATATATATATCTGTAAACAACACGCTGAGGCCCATATTTGCTCCTTAGTGAAGTTTTTTTACGGCAGAATCACCTGACCCGTTTCGCTGCATCTGCTGCTTATTCATGGGTACAGGTGCCATATTACCTCGATAAAGTTCTATTCAAACATAACACCATGTGACATTCTTTTTCACAACCAGTGAAGACAGACTTTGATAAATATGTTGCACTCATAATGTGGTTAAAGTAAAAAACATTATCGTTCTTTTTAAACAAACCAAAGTATATACACCGCTGTACAAGTATAAATCCGGTTCATCAAACCGATCGTTACTTCACGTTCAATTATTCCATGACCGGACTCCATTTTTCAGTAATACCCACGGCGTAGCAATGCCTGTTAAATCACCTGCATAACATTAAACATCCCGACTATGTGGGCACTGTTCAATAACAAACGTTATGATCACATTGCTCCGTGTGTCACATTACATTGTATAGATCAATATTTCAAACATAATTACACCGGGTTCATTAAGAAACTCAGTGTCCCATAGTGCTACAGTGGCAACCATAGGGTCCCAGTTTGAGACGTGACGGTAAGTCCATTATTAGTTCTTACAAAACATCCCGCCCTAGTGGGCGATTCACAAAGCAAAACATGTACTTGCAAAGGTCAGTGTCGGTTACAAATGATTACGGCACAATATTTATAGATGTAATTACAATGTATCCCAATTAATTATTCAATTAATACCAAGCATTAAACCGGTAACAGTAATGTTCTGCAAACCGGATTGACCAGTGCATCATGCCCAAGTGGGCGAAAATTCCTCATTAATGCTCGTCAACTTTGACACAGAATTTATATCTTGTTAGCTGCTATCTAGCAAACTAAACATATAATAGTAACACACAACCACATATTCCGACAAGTATTCAAATAAAGATACTTTGGCTCTTTAACCTTCCTTCATACTCTTCATTAAACATTTTAAGTCCTTATCGAGCAAAATCCCTTAAGGTAAGGAGGAATCAAAGGCCCCAGTATCTATTCAGAGCTTTGGAAGCAGGGGGACAGAGTTTGTCCTGATAGACACAGTTTCTAGCCTTGTCCTTTTGGGGCCTTCTTTTGTCCAAACCGAAAGCTCACGATTTTCGGCAGTTGGGGGAGCTAGTCATAATGACTACTCTGGTCAAGTAGTTAGCTTGAAATTGTTGTTTCTTTTGCCTTAATCATTGGACCAACTGATATTTCGTAAATTATACCTTTCCCACAGATTCCAGAATTTGTTTTTCTTTGAATGTTTCTTTTGAATTTCAAGCTTATACACCCTTAGTACAGAGTTTAACCAGTATGTGTGCTTTGGGGGAGATGGTTTAACTAAGCATGGGCGGAAAATCCGTTTCGCTCGCGGATTTTGCGGATTTTCGGTAAATTCGCAATCCGCGAGATCCGCGAATCTCCCGCAAAATCCGCAAATCCGCGAGCAGCGGATTTTATGGCTTGCTCGCACTGTTCGCGTGAGTTCGCGGCTTGCCAGTACAACTTCGCACCCCGCGAGTAAGTGCTAAATTGCAGAAATACGATCTTAGCAAAACTGAAACTACTTACCAGGTTCAAAAGTTCAGGCTCATCATTAGTAGCCATTTCCTGTAGTGCTTCCTGAGGGGCCCCTCCAGAGTTCAGTTGCCAGTTGCAACTATTATGTGACCCTGCTCTGAACCTCAGAATAGTTACACATATGCCACAAAGGTCCTGAATTACAGCTAAGGGAGACAAGCAGGAGCCAGGCTGGAAGTTAAAATCCATTAATCAGCCCCTAATTCATTATTGTCAGTTGGGGCAGGGCAGGTGTTGTAACTAATTTTGCAACAATGAAAGCACTTAGCAAGTGCAAAAGATCACTAATCAGGAAGCACTAAGGAAGCAGGTGCCAGCTAAAAAAATATTCTGTGACACATTAATCAGCCCCAAATTAATTCAGGTCACTTGAGGCAGGGAAGGTGTGCTTTGCTTTGCCGAAAATAATGTACACTGGACAACCAGAGGGTGTGGTGATGAAACAGAGGGTGGCATGGGTGGGCCAGAGGCTGGCATGAGTAGTCAGAGAGTGGCAGTGGTGACAGAGAGTGGCAGTGATGAAGAAGAGTGTCCCAAACAGGCTGGACACGTAGAAACAACAAGTTCGCAAAACTTGCGACCCGACAGGTAAGTTCGCAAATTGCGAAATTGTAAAAACCCTCGCGAACTGGCAGAGTTCGCAAATCTGCAAAATTCGCGAACGCGAGATTCGCAAAATTCGCCCATGCTTAGGTTTAACCCAGTTAATACAGATCTCTCTTCTTGCCAAGAGAATCAAGATAAACAAATATTTTCTTTGTCTTTAGTTAGAGGCAGGGTTGTTTCATTATTTGATATCACAAAAATAACCATTTCTGTGCTTACCTTTATCTGTCGATCTACTACGTCAGAGAGGATCTTACCGATCTGATCCCAGTAGCTGTTTAGTGCTGTGCATGCATGGAACATGTGTAAACCCTTAGCTCTTTCTTCTCCACATTTAGGACATTTCTTTTGTTCATTATTGGTTATTTTGGAAAGCCTTTTTGGTGACCAGTATGCTCTATGAATTCTGAATAGATGATTTTTCTTCAGGGGGGCAGATCTACTACCCGTCCCATGATAGCATTTGAGGAAAGCCAGAGGCTTGAGTGGTCTATATTGGGCATGACTTTTTCCCAGATATCTTGTGGCGTTTTGTACTCTTCCTCTCCTGCTTTTATTAGTGCCCAGTACCAGTAGGAGACCTCCTTTTTGAAAATGGCTGGGTTCAGGAGTTTTTGTTCAATGATCTTGTCTCCTTGCAGTTTTTCTTTTAGAGTATTCGCCCAACTATTTAGTTGGTTGAATTTAAATCTTGATATTGTCCCCTGAGTTTCCTCGTATAGATTATCCCATTTCACAATCAGGTTGTTTTCCAAGAGCTGTCCCCAGTGGTCTATGCTATGTTTTCTTAATGGGGTTGATAGTGCATCTTTTAGAGCAATCAGGGGTGCCCGGTGATTCCCAGATTGGAGCATAGTTGCTAAAATACGGTATTTTTAGTGTTCTACTTATCTCCAGCCAGGTTATAGCTGCGGCCTTTATCATTTTAAGTTTTATTTTTTGGAAACATTTCAGATGGCCAAATTTGTATAGGTAATGGTCTTCTTTGGTGCCTATTAGTGCTTTTAGGTAGGTAGGCCAGTTATCCCATTCGGTTAGTAGGATCCTGGTATTTTTAAACTGAAAGGATCTACAATATTCCAGTATATCCGGACTGGCTATTCCCCCTCGTGCTTTGTTTCTTCTAGGTTTTTTCCATCTGATTCGGACTCCCTTAATTGCCCAGATAAAGCTAGATAGCTCTCCCTGAAGTTTTTTGATTTGCTCCATACTAAAGCTCAGAGGGATAGAGTTAAATAGGTATGTACATTTCGGTAGAATAGTCATTTTGATTAGGTTGGATTTTCCTAGGAATGATAGCTGTAGTCCTCACCATGCCTTTAGTAGTTGTCTTATTTCTTTATGTATCCTGAAGAAGTTCAGGTTGGTTATTTCGTCTGTCTTTTGTGTATTCAATTCTTAGATATTTGATTTTATCTTTAGTGAGGGGGGTTCCTGATGCTGTGTTCCACTCCAGAATTTCTGTTTTGGTTTGGTTGACCTGGTAACCTGATACTGCTCCGAACTTGGCTATAGTATCCTCTATTTTGGGGAGTGAGGTCATGAAGTTCCCAGTAAATATCATCAGGTCATCAGCATACAATGCTACAATTTTCTCCCAGCCTTGATGTTTGAAGGTTATGATCTCTTCTTCCAGTCTTAATAATATAGCCAAAGGTTCAATATAGAAATTAAATAGGAGGGGGGACAAGGGGCATCCTTGTCTGGTGCCTCTTTTTATAAGTACATTACCTCCTCGTTAGTCTTCCTCGCCCCCTGAGTTACAAAGTGAGCTTTAGCTCCACAACAGAACCCTCCAAAGCAAAAAGAAACCACCTCCCACCCCCTCCCAACATGGCCGACCAGTCCCACCTGACCTCTATAAGAGGCGGGCCGGCCCAACCAATCAGCCTGATCTACCAAGCAAACAATGAAGCCGATAGCCAGACAGGGAGGGGGGGAGGGAACTCATGTGGCGAGGAAGACTATACTCGGAGTAATGAAGATTACCGGTAAGTAACCGGGGCATTACCTCCTCGTTAGTCTTCCTCGCCCCCTGAGTTACAAAGTGAGCTTTAGCTCCACAACAGAACCCTCCAAAGCAAAAAGAAACCACCTCCCACCCCCTCCCAACATGGCCGACCAGTCCCACCTGACCTCTATAAGAGGCGGGCCGGCCCAACCAATCAGCCTGATCTACCAAGCAAACAATGAAGCCGATAGCCAGACAGGGAGGGGGGGAGGGAACTCATGTGGCGAGGAAGACTATACTCGGAGTAATGAAGATTACCGGTAAGTAACCGGGGCATTATCAGTGAGGGCATCATTTACTAGGATTCTTGCATTTGGTTTTGAGTAGATGTTGGATATAGCGCTTTCCATTTTTTCTCCTAGATTAAATTTAGACATGGTAGCGTTCAGGAAAGGCCAACTGACTCGATCGAAAGCTTTTGCCGCGTCGAAAGATATTACAGATAGAGGAGCAGTGTCTTGAATTGCAATGTCGATGGCAGCGATGAGCTCATAGGATAGTTCATGTATTTGCCTACCTTGAATGAAACCCTTTTGATCTGAATGAATTAGAGACCCTGCCACTGCCCCTAGTCTTTTAGCCAGGATATGTGTGTATATTTTATAGTCCGAGTTCAAGAAGGAGATTGGTCTGTATGATTCGCATTTTGTTGGGTCCTTCCCTGGTTTTAAGATAATGTTGATGATTGCGTCATTCCATGAGTTTGGGAGTTTTTGGTTATCTTGAAATATGCAGTTTAGGAGATCCGTTAGCAGTGATAATAGTGTTTCTTGGAGATGTAGATATAGTTTGTTTGGTAGGGAGTCTGGGCCGGCGGCTTTCCCTCTTTTAAGAGACTTAATTGCAGTTCTGACTTCATCTTTCGTGATCTGTTGATTAAGAGCCAGCCTCTGTTCTTATGAGACAACTGGGTTAGTTATATTCGTTAGAAAGTGGTGAATTTGGTCCTCCATGGTAGTTAGGTCCTCCGTATATAGATCTTCAAAAAAAACGTTTGAATTCTTGCCTAATTGTACTGCTTTCTGAGGTGTATCCTGTATTGTCCACTCTTTGTATTTTTGTGATTGTATATTTCGTTTTTTCAGTTTTTGTCTTGCAAACTAGGATCCTTCCCCATATTCATAATGAGAGAGTTTACTAGCTTCCCATTTTTTTCTTACTCTTCTTTCCAGGAAGTCATCGAGCTCAGTTTTCTTATTTCTTATGTTATCTTCTATGTCGGCGATTAACTTGTTGCAAACAGCTGATTTGAGGTCCGCTTCTAGTGTTAAAGAAGTATTTTTCAATCTGATTGATAAATATCTTCTTTTCTTTGTTTCTGTGTGATGCTATGCTGAAGAGTTTCCCTCTGATAACTGCTTTATATGCCTCCCAGGCAGTTTGTTTTGTAGTTTCAGCCTTGTTAATATCAAAGAATAGTTTTGTTTCTTCTGTAAGGTTTTCATTATAGGCATCCACTAGGGATATACTACTGTCTACATTCCATCTTTGGGGAAGTGGTGAAGTTTTAAGCCTCAATATAAGTTGTACAGCTGAGTGGTCAGAAATATGTGCAGGGAAAGGCTCAACCTTTTCTGGTTGTTCCACCAGACTACTACTAATAAGAAAAAAATCTATTCTGGAGGCGTGCCCTAGTCTTTTGTTTTTATACGTGAATCGATGATTTATGTTTTCTTTTTCCTTCCATATATCGACCAGGCCCAGATCCTTCATATAACTCCCCACCCATTCTCTCATATTTGGCAAATTGGGGAAGTTCTTTGCGGGGTGTCTGTCCTCCGAGGGATTTAGTAAGATGTTAAAGTCTCCTCCCATTATTATTGGGGAGCTGGTTGCTAGGAGGTTGGCATATAACTTCTTTAGTGGTTAAGGGTCGTCGCAATTTGGGCCATAGTAGCCCACCAGGGTATATAGGTTGTTATAGATCATTGCCGTCACGATGGCCCATCTGCCTTTTTTGTCAATTTCAGTTTTTTTGATTACTGATTTCAATGATTTTTTCAAGATGATTGTGACTCCTTTTATGTTACAATTTTGATTCGTACAAATACAGTGCTCTATCCAACTCTCGGTTTTGCATATTGATTCTCACTCCTCCTTCGTTAAGTGTGATTCCTGGATTAGAATTACTTCGCTGTTACAGTCTATTAAGTACTCCAGTATTTTCAGTCTTCGTGGTTTAATTCTCATTCCATTTGTATTCCACGTTAATATATTAAGTTCTTTTTCTATTTTCTTACTAGTAGCCCGCCCCGGCGTTGCCCGGGGCAGAACGGGGCTGGGGGCAGCATTGCAGCAGGAGAGGCGCAGCAGAGCGGCCGGGAGCAGCAGAGCGTACTTACAGTGTTTCCTTGCTCCGGTTTTGTTGGTCCTGGCCGCTTCTGCCCACGCTTGTGTCCGCTGTTTCCCCCGACGTCCCGACTTTGAGGAAAAGGCTTGCGAGCACTCATGGCCCATGCCCGTCCCTCCGCCCGACCCTCGGTGCGCACCCGCGGCTGCTTCACTTACCTCAGCCGCCGCTCCTCCCCGCGCTGCTGAGTTTACCGCTCCACTGCTCCTCCGCTTCTCGCCGCTCCTCACCGCTTGTCCGCCGCTCGCCGCTCCTCCTCGCCTGTCCGCAGCTCCTCCCCGCGCTCATGTCCGCCGCTCTTCCTCTTGCTCGTGAACGCCGCTCCTCCCTGCGCTCCCGATGTCATCACGCACGTCGTGGCCGGCGCTACTTGCAAGGGACTACTTTTTTTTATTCCTAAATTTTTTAAAGAACGTATATTTTTTATTTTTATATAGGCTATGCCATTCTGCTTGCCCTGAGGTTTTCAAAGATGTCTTGGGTGTTTGGATTGGTGGTGTACTTTTCGAGTTTACCTGGCTCAAAGACACAGTTCTCTCTTTATAATAGTAGTATAGATTTCTGGCCGTCGTCAATAATCTTGTAATTCTCACTCCCATCTGGGCCTTTGTACTCCTCTAATATTGCTGTTAGGACTTTTTTTCTTTTTTTCCCCATTTTGCTCCCGACCATGTGCTTTATTTTTTTCTTTTTTCGTGCTTGTGTGTAGTTCCACCCCCCCCCCCCCCCCCCCCACCCTCCTCGAGAAGCCTCCCTTTTCTTCTTTTTTCTGGCCATTGAAAATGCCCTTTTCGAGCTCCTTGCCTTCTTTAGTTTATTCAAGTTTTGCTTTTCTATTGTTTTCCGACCTGTAGATTGGCCACTTTAATTATCTCTATTCCTCTTTTCACAATTTTTTTCCTATTTTTAGAGAGTTTGATCTTCCTGGTGGGTCTTGTAGTCCTGTCACTTCCTTCGGGTCTCTTATGTTGAACATTTTATTGTTCCACATGATTTTGAGAACGGCTGGGAAGCGCATCTGTCGCTCCGAGTGCCCTCAGTTGAGGCATAAGTTGGCCGAGCTCCCGTTGTCTATCTTGTGTTGTTATAGATAGATCAGATCTGATTCTACAGGACCAGTCATCTTTGGTGTATGATACTGCTGTAAGTCCTTCGCTAAGTATTCGCTCCTTCAGTGAGGAGGTCATGAAGTTGATTAGAACTTTCCTCGGATTCTTTCTAAACTTCCCCTTCCTAAAGGGGTCTCGATGTACCCTTTGGATGTCATCTTTTAGGTTTACAGATTTTACCTAGGGGGTTTTTTCTTCTAGAAGTTGGATTATGAATCCTTTGATGTCATCACCTTCGAGTCCCTCTGGGATATTCAGGATTTTGATGTTGTTTCTCCTGGCGTGATTTTCAAGGGACTCCATTCTTTCGCTGATCTCCGATTCCTTAGTCTGTAGTTTCGTTATTTCATTGTGATTTGCCTCTGTTTTCTTGTTTAGTGCTTCGATTTTGCCTTCCGCATGTGTCACCCTGTCTATGATAGTATTTATTTTCTTATCCAACACCTCACATACTTCCTGTATTTTGGACAGTTTTTTTTCTGAGATTGCAAATTTAGTTCTAAGCTCCTTCATCATCTCTTCAAGAACGTTCTCTGGGATGGTGGCACTCTTGGCAGCAGTGGCTTCTGTGGTATCCGTATCTTTTTTGGAGGGTGGATGGGCTGCCGGCGGTGTTTGTGAGCTGCCTTGTGGGCTTTTTTCCAGAGATGTCTTTGTTGGTTCAAGTCGGTGCTCGGTTTCTTTTTCTACTTCTATTTCTGTTTCGTCAACCGAGAGGGCCTGATACTTGTTGGATACTGTTAGGTCGAGTATTCCTTCACTTTGTTTACGCTGTTTCTGGATGTCTGCCATTTTAAGATCCTGGGTATTGCCTGTGTTGGGTTGCTCTTTGTGTGTCGTTTCCCAACCCGAAGTTTTCTCAGGTTTTCTCAGGTTTACGGTTCTTATTTTTATCCTGAACCTTAAAATATGACCTAAGTGAGGGGGTGATTTTTAAGGCGCTGCGACCTGTAGATTTAAGACTTGCTCTGGATTGAGGTGCTTATGGTTGCCCTGAGATGTTTTACTCTCCCTTTTTTCCTCTCTGGAGGGGACACTAACTGGCGACTGGCCTTTTCTTTTCTCTTTAATTGGGGTACTGGCTTTTACCTCTGAATTTTGGCTTCTTAGGCTATATCCCTTTCTCTCTTGAGTTGACTCCTCCTTGTTTCTGCTGGCAGGTTGCAGACTCTTGAGGGCTTCAGAGGATTCCAGCTTATGTAGAGATGACACTGTTTGTACTGTTGATTGAAGGCCTTCTTGGACTGGATGCTCCAGATTTGTTCTATTGTGGGCCAGTGGATTGGAAATACTTTTTTTTTGCCTTCTTGAGTTAAGTAGGTATTGCTGCTGCTGTTTCTGCTGTGGAGGGTTCTTCTCTGAACCGTTGCAAGCCTCTTGTACCCCTAGCAGTGCACGTCTCCTGCTGCTGCTTATTTGTATATCAGCTGTCACTTCCTTACTTCGAAAGGATAGCCTACGTCCTGTCCTGCCTTCCTGTTTGTGCAGCGCGCTTTCACTTCCTCTGCCCACACTCCGAGTGAGTGGGGGGTCGCTTCGGTGGTAGGCTCCATCTTCTCCGTCTTCTTTCGTTAGAGTTTTCCAGATTGGGAGAGGGGGAGGCCTTGGTCTTGACCTAGACCTAGTTGACCCCTTACCTAGTCCTTGTCTTGTCCTTCGCCTTAAAGTTGCCTTACAGATGCTTTAGGTAGCTTTCAAACGCACTTCCGCCTGTCTTCCGTTTGCTTTCTCCTACTGGCAGCACCGTTATTTCCTATTTCCTATTTACCTGAGAGTATGCTGATTTAACACACAATAATACATAATAATGCTCTTTTTTCTAAAAGGAGGACAGAGTTAACTGGTTTGTTGATTTATTGGATTGTTGGTTTATTTAAATTTTGGCACTCTTATTGTTGAGCGTATCAGGGTAGGGTAGTGGCAGTGGTCGGTAGTGGTCGGTATGGTCGGGATAGTGATCGAACAATGCGGGTGTATGAAAAGCCCAAGTATCCAAGTAGCCAAGTATCAAAGTAGCCAGGTATGCAGTTGGGCAGTCTGAAGAGGGCACAGAGCCCAGAGGCTCCAGAGTGCTAGGTGCTTAAAGCGTCTCAGGTATCTTCCAGACTGATCTGGAAGCTAATCCATTAGATTTGGGTTCTCTACCAAGTTGCCAGAGTCGCCAAAAGCGCAAAAATTACTAAAATCCCATGGACTTCTTTTAGACTTCTTCTTCACATAATAACAGTGATGATAATATGCACACACCAAATAGTGGATAACAAAGTGATTTACATAAAATCAGCTAAAACCATTTATCACATCAAGATTTCCTTTATATCACATCTTATTAAAAAAGAGACAGACAGATACTAATAATAGTAACCCAAATGTGCGGCAAGTGCCTCATCTCCATTATGGCCTGATGGTTGTAACGTGTGGGACTTAATTATCATCTTTTGTTCCAATCGCCCCAATTCCTTTAGCCTATCACCACCCCTTTCCTGTAGAAAAACGGTAGGGCTGACGGCCTGTTTCAAGATTGCCCGGCGTTAACCGCCTCTATACCACTCTGGTTACCAAACAAAGAGACAGGCGCTGGAGACTGGAAGGCAGGAAACAGGAGTTTTTTTTATTCCGACGGAGCAGAACACATCAGATCAGACAACAAGGTATCGTCTCGAGGTGCTCTAACAGCCTCTCTGAGGCATGGCCTCTTATACCCTGGTTTATGGCATGTGACCACTCTTTATTACAATCAAGACATTGTGAAGTAAGGAAAAAGACATCCCCGTAATCCTCGTGTCAATCCCACCCCCACATGTATCCACAATAGAGGTCCTCAACCTGCTGATAAGAGGAGGGGGTTATCAGGCAGCTGAGTGTTCCGCCGATTCTTAGGATGTGTGCGCCTGATCGTATCCCAGGGGGTGGGGAGGCCATGATCAATAGTGGGTCCTTTGAAGAGGAGTGACTCCATACAATAGGGGGCAGTAAACTGTATCTCCCGGCTTAGGCGATGGCCTCGGACCTGTGTGGACAATCGGACTCGGTGGAAGGGGTCATCAAAGGAGAGGTATTCATGCCGCGTGGACAATCAGGCGCAGAGGGAGAGTTTACCAACAGAGGGGTATTCATGAAAGGAAAGGAGGTGTTTGGTCAGGCGCGAGCGTGACTCCCAAGGACAGAGTCTTGCAGAAGAAGAAGGTTTATGACTTGCCCATGTGAGGGAGGGGGGGGGAGCCAGGGTGCGCGGAGGATGCTCGCAGGGTCTGGGGAGCACGCTGGCGATCGATCGTGGACAGGGAGACCATGATACCTAAAATGGCTGTCGTGCATGTTGTACGTGGGTGACAGGCTGGCGCAGACGATGTTCAGACTAAAATTCCACAGTCCTCCCTTTTAACATGTCTCGCCAACTTGTCAGTTCGGATTTATACCCATAAGGCCTCGTATTTCTACTTCATAGTGGGGACTCATGCGCTCATTTCTGAAGTCCAAAGTCTTTGGGCACATACAGTTAGTAACGAGTGCACACAAGGATGGCAGGCATTGGATACTTAAGCAACACACACATAGAATCACAATCGGTATCAATAAAAAGGTAAACAACCTCCAACCCCAGTTCTTCAAAGTGTCCCAGAACCAGCTCCCAAGCGACCATCCTTCTTGTTCTTGGTGAACCTCCGAGGAAAGTCTGTGGAGGTGTTCAATTGCTTTGTAGACTGAGGGCGAGTTATCTGGCACGTAGGTGCAACAGCTAGATCCGATGATGCGGCATGCTCCTCCTCGATCGGCTAGAACCACATCTAGAACAAGGCGGTTTTGAAGGGCCACAAGGCGGACCGCCTGAAGCTCCGCCGTGTTGTTAGCGAGGATGCCAGCCGTGATGTTGATCGTTGTTTCCACTGCCTGGGTCAGGTGTCGGATAGCGCGGCTGTTCGCCATTGGGCCCCACAGAGGAACAAGTCCCTTTGCTGCATCCAGGAACTGTGCTCCAGTGGAGTCGGCTTGTTCAATGTCATTTGCGCGCCTCTGCCGGTGATGGTTAGCAGGGGCTACATATGTGGGAGGGAGAACGAAGGCGATGTAGCAAGTACCCTTCCAACCTTTCGGGAGCCAGGTGTAAGCTTTGGTGCCACAAACAAAGTACATATTTGGAGAAGCAACAAAGGAAGGAGGATCAACTGAGTCCAATGTTCTGGCAAGAACTGTGACCCACCAGCTGCGTTCCCTGGCCTTCGAGACACACAAGTCCTGTGATATTGATAACAGACAGAGCCACAGTCAGGGTGGCGGCAGTTTGTTTTCGCAGGTGAGAGAAGGTGGGTCTAGCCAGATTGTGGAGCACTTGCACTTCAACACGTTCTTTGGCTGGGATGTTTTTAAGGAAGGTGGCACCCGAGGGTACAGGACACAGGGGAGCAGAGGTCCTTCCGGTTTTGTTCAGCCAGAACCCATAGTAGAAGTGTGATACTGTTTGGCCGGAAGTGGCGTTGTCCTTGTGGCTCTCTTGCATGAGGATCAGCCAGGCGAGGCAGGAGCCGTGAACTGAGAAAGGAGAAGGGATGAAAGGGATTGAGTGTCCAGTGGCGTGCGGGAGCAACCCGCAGATCCAGCAGTTCGTGGCATTTGCAGCAAGGTTGTGTTGGTGCAACAGTTGCACGAAGGAATTGTTCCAGAACTCCCTGCGCCTTTCTCGGAGCTGAGGTGACAGGGAGATTAGGTGATGCTCTCTCGTAGGGGTTGGCTGAGCAGTGGGCAGCAATACCTGACGAGCGGGTGTGTTTTCCTCCAGGATCCAGAAGGAGGTCATGAGGAGGAGGCAAAAGAGGAAGACAACGAAGAAGGCGATTGTCTTTGATTTGTGCAGATTGTCAGTCTTTGGGTTCCTGTAGCGGGTATTTCCTGTTGCTTCCATCATCTTCTTATCTGGCGCTTCCATCATCTTCTTATCTGGCGCTTCCATCATCTTCAAGGTGCTCGGTAGTGGGCAGAACCACAGACTTCGTTTTGCTTCTCTCCCGGTAACCCTTGGTTGTGTTTAGGTCACCGTTCTGAGATTTAACTTAGTCCGTGGCCTACTTAGCCGAAGCTCCCTCCTTTCGAAGCAGGAAATACCCTTCTCTGGATGGCACAGTGGGATCGGGGAATTTTTCAAGTTCAAGTCCCTCGGTATCGGGATAGCAGTCCAGTGCTGGCCGGTCTTTGTTCAGGAGCTCTTCTTGGGTGTTGACGTTTTCTGTCGTGGCCAGGGTCGGGGAGACCCTCCTGCAGTGGTGTGCGTGCAGCCAGTGCCGCTTCCCCTCCACTCGAAGCGCTGTCCGGGTGGTGATCAGTACTTGCCAGGGGCCCGTCCACCGGGGTTCCAGACTCTTGGCTCGTTGAAAGTTTCGGACTAGCACATAGTCCCCCGGTTGGATGTCGTGGCCTGGGCCCCTGGAAGCATCGGGGATGGCCTGCTGCACCTGTTGATGAATTACAGACAATGTTTTAGTCAACTTGCACAAATAATCAGACAGTAGGACGTCCGGGACGTCATGAATGGAGGTCGGTTTGGGGGCAGTCCAGAGGTTCATCGGTCGCCCGAATACAACCTCGTAGGGGGTCAAATGGTGTTTGGTGGGAGTGGAGCACATCGACAGCAAAGCCAGTGGGAGGGCATCTGGCCACTTAAGTCCGAGGTGGCCACTATTTTTGACAATTTCAACTTCAATGTGGCGTTATGTCGCTCCACCAGACCGGCGGATTGGGGGTGGAAGACCGCATGAAACCTTTGCTTCACCCCCAACCCTTTTAAGATTAATTGGATAACCTCAGCTATGAAGTGGGGGCCATTGTCGCTCCATAAAATTCGACAAAGGCCATAGCGAGGGAAAAACTCTTTCAGTAGTACTTTGGCAGTAGTCATTGCAGTGTTGTCACGGGTTGGATAGGCCCCTACCCATTTGCTGAAGGCACATACAATGACTAGTACATACTTCAAGTCTTGGCATCTCTCTAGCTGGATGTAATCCATCTGGAGGACCTCAAAGGGGTGATCGGGGATCCCAAACCCTCCCCGGGGCACCAAAGTTCCCTTCCCGGGGTTGTGTTGCAAACAGATAAGGCACTGCTGGACCAGGCGTTTGGCTGAGTCGGGGATTTTGTCGTTGTACCAGACTTTGGAAATGAGTTTGATCATGGGTGCAGATCCTATGTGTGCATGGGAATGTGCCATAGTCAGTACCGGGATCAGGTATGAGTCAGGCAGCAGCCATCTGTTTGCGTCTTTTGTCCGCCAGCAGCCCTCATCGTCCTTCAAACCCACCCGTGCCCACTCGGTCAGTTCGTGAGGGGTGCTGGCCGACTGGATGTCTCTAATCATTTCCCTAGCATCAGTCCATTTCTCTGCTTGTGACCTGGTCACATATATGCGTGTCACCGTCTTATTCTCAGCTGTGGTTCGTGCAGTGATGTCGGCCAGTGCGTTCCCTTGTCCGACTAAGTCGGTCACCTTCTTGTGTGCCTGGCATTTGATTACTGCTAATCGTTTGGGGAGGAGAACTGCTTCAATCAAAGCAGAAACCAGATCTCCGTGAAGGATGGGTGTGCCGTGTGACGTCAGGAATCCCCTTTCCCTCCATAGGAGCCCAAAATGGTGAACCACCCCGAAGGCATACTGGCTGTCTGTATATACGTTCGCGGTGGTTCCTGTGGCTATGATGCATGCTCGTGTGAGGGCTATCAGCTCTGCTGCCTGTGCAGATCGTTGTGTGATGCGGGCTGTCTCAACTACTGTTCGGGCTGTCGTTACTGCATAGGCAGCTGAAGTGGTGCCATCTGGGAGTTTGATGCATGAGCCGTCTACCCATAGCTCTCCATCAGGGTCTGCAAAAGCAGTGTCTCGGAGGTCAACTCTACTCCTAGTTTGTTGTCTGCAAAAAGAGGTAAGGCCAACTAAAGAGCGGACTTGCTTTTGTGTTTTTGGGATGGGGGTATCTAGGATGGTCTGGATTCGATCGGGCGTAAGTTTCCTCCCTTCTTTGGACAGGAGATGGCCTAGGTATGTCACTTGTGGCTGGCAGAACTGTAGTTTCTTTTTGGAGACTTTGTGGCCATTTTCTGCGAGAAAGTGTAGGAGTTGGATAGTGGCTGTGATTGCAAGTGGGGTGGTGTCAGCCGCCAAAAGGATATCATCGACATATTGGATCAACACCACTCCATCTGGTAGCTGGACGGCGTCCAGCTGTCTTTTGAGGGCCTGGCTGTAAATGCTGGGACTCTCAGTGTACCCCTGGGGAGCTCTACAAAATCGGTACGAGCGGGATTTTAGGGTGAAGCCGAAGAGATAACGGCTGTCTGGGTGGATGGGGATAGAGAAAAACGCATTCTTGAGGTCAATAACAGTGAAGGTGGTGGCAGTGGACGGAATGAGGGTCAAAATGGTGGTGATGTCTGAGACTACGGGGTATTGGGGTACAACCACTTTGTTAATCTCTCGCAGGTCGATGATGAAGCGGTATGCTTTCTCATCTCCCTCGCCTTGCTTTTTAACAATGGGTAGGATAGGGCTGTTGCAGACATTGCTAACCACTTCTTCGACCACTCCTGCATCTACCAGAGACTGAATGATCGCTACCAGTGCCTTCTCGCCCTCGGGCGATATCCGATACTGTGGGAGTTTTGGGAGCATAGCGTCCTGTCTTACAGTTATATGAATGGGGTCAATCATCATTCGTCCCACATCAGAGTCATTCTTGGCCCATAGGTACGGGGGCAGGGTGTCGAGCAAGGACAGATCAGCGTCCGTTATGGAGCACATGTGTCGTGCAGGGCAGGATTTGGGCATGCCTGGGTTGTCGTACAGGATGACTCGGACTCCATCTGGGGAACACCTAATGGTAGCTCGAAAATGCTTCAGTAAGTCAATGCCCATAATGGCGTCAGGGGAGTTGGAGGAGAGCAGAAATGTTGTGTCAGTGGTGTTGCTTTCTAGGTCAAAGGTGATAGGCACGGACAGGGGGTTAGTGGAGGGCGTCCCATCGAAACCTATCGATGTAATGTGTGAGCCAGACAAGGGTGCCCTTGGAATCAGTCGTTTCGATAACACACTATGTGTCGCCCCCAGTGTCTACCAAAAATGGAGACTCTGTGCCCAGGACCTTAGCAGTGACGTAAGGACCTTGCTGGTCAACACAGAGCTCGACTGGATCCCTCCCTTGCCCCTGGCAGTCCTATGCAAAATCGGGGGCATTCTCACCGTCGGATAGTTGATACTGGTTCTGTGGGGGACGGTCAAATGTGTTCGATCTCCCTGGTCTGTCATTGGTGGTGTCGTTTGTGTCCCCTCGTCCTTGTCCCCTATTTCTCGGCCCACCCGCTACCTCCTTGGGGTCCCTATTTCTGTTCATCTCTAATAGAACCGGACACTGGGATTTCCAATGACCGAATCCTTTGCAGAAGCCACATTGGTCCTCGCTAATGTCTCTACGTCCAATGTGGGGTGTTGGGGTGTGGTCTTTGGGAGGCGGATTTCTAGGGGTGGTCGATTGGTAGTTCCCCCTGTGGGGTTCCCGTCCGACCGCTATACCTTGTATCTGGGCTATCATCACCCTTTCTTTCAAATCTTTCTTCTTTTTCTCGGATGCCCTATCACTCTCATTCTTCTGGTGCTCGTAATACTGAGCCATCTGAAGGATAGCTGCAGGTTTGGAGGCCCCCCAACTACTCTCACTCGTCTGCAGCTTTTGGGAGACCTCTTGTGATAGGCCCTTTACATAATTTTGTACAAACAGGTGTTGTCCGGTTGCGGTGGTCATGTCTTGGCCACTGTAGTCGGAGAACACTGTCTCGAATCGGGAGAAGTATTCCGATACATCTTCCTGGGGTTTCTGACGACAGGCCGTGACTATCGACCAGTCTACCTTTTTCTCTGGGATCAGTGTCTTTAACTTCTGAACTAATTTGTCTGGGAGTTCTAATATGTCCTTTACTGGTTTCTTTCCGGGCTCTCGCTGTCTATCTAGATCACTGAGTTGCTTCCAGGTATGTCCGAACAGATCCGTGTGGTCAGCCTTCCGGATTTGCTTCCACACGTCAGCTGGCAGGCATAACCCGAAAAACAAGTCAATGTCCGCTAAAGTCATTATCGTCGAACCCAAGGCTGTGCCTAATTCGGTATAGAATGCTGTCGGGTTCTTTCTTAAATCGGGCAGAGTTTGTCTAAAGGTTAAGATGTCTTGTCGGTCCCATGGTTGGTAAACCCAATTGTACACAACCCTCCCCTTTGCATCTTCATGGTTAATATTGTCGTTTGTTCCCTGACCACGTGGCGGAACCCAGTAAGGGGCCGCCTCTCTGATGGGCATCATAGAGTTGGCTACTTCTACTGAGGACTCGGTTGTTTCAGGGACTGTAACCTTGACTTCTGGTTTCTGTTCCGTGAGGTGGCGGAAGACTTCAAGCATTTGCATGAAGAGGTCCGTCGCCTCACGTTCAGTCCCATCCCCAACATCAATCTTTCTATATAGCGTTGTCAGTTTAGCGGGGCCCTTACTCTGATACCTATCCTCATATGCGTTCAGGGTGTGGTAGCTGAATCGTAAAATGAAATGCCGTCTGTGGCTGTCGGCATGTGAATTATACATGTTCATTGTGTATTCTTCGCTCTCCTTCCGTTCGACTAGTGTCTTTGCTATTTTGTCAATCCCATCCCGTTCATCTTTACTCAGTCTGTTTGATCTGACCGGTGGTTGCTCGCTAGCCTCGGGGTCACCTGGTGTTGTTGCTAATGTGCCTGGTGCGGAGGCCGCGAGGGCTGGTGCACTAGCGCTAAGGTCACTCTCGTTCGCACCCAGGGTTTGCAGGTGTTGTTGGCAGCGGGCGTATGGAGGGGGCATGTAGATGATTGGGGGACCTAGCAGTAACTCATCGTTCGTCCGTTGTTTGGAGGGCAATTCAGGGTAGAGCGTAGAGGGGGTCCTAACAGGACATTGACCTGTCAGCCCTGATTCTTGTTTTTGTGTAGCTTCTTTTCTTTCTTTTATTTCTTCTTCTAGTTGCTTAGCGGCTAGGTGGGCTGCCTTTCGTAATTCTTTCCCTATTTTTGCTTCTTCTCTTTTTCTTCGTTGTTCCGTTTCTTTGCGCCACATGCCGATACTATCGAGCATAGTGGGCGTAGTCTTATTTTTCTGGAGCGCTATTTCTAATGTTTTTATTTTATGATCATCAAAGGAACCTATCAGTGGCCACTGACTTTCAGGGTTCTTCTTTGTGTATTTATGCCATAACTTAGTATAAGCTATAGCGACTAGTCCATGCTTAGTGAACATGTCCTTATTAGGGGTGCCCTCCAGCGGAGCTGGATGGTTCATCTCTAATAAGCGGTCCGGGCTAAACAGGCTACCAATCAGTGGGGAGAAGATAGGCATGACGGGTTACAACGGGGACAAAGGTCTGCACTACCTATCTTATCACGGCGTGCAAAGACTAGATAGAATATTTCTATTCTCCGTTGTTTGCAGGCGGTGAATACCTCAAAAAGAACCAATACCGAACACTTAATGTACGGTCAATCAAACAATCAGTGGGGAGAATAAGTAGGTTAAAAGTTTGCGTTACCTACTTTTTCTCTACCTGCAAAGAGAGACCTTGTTCTTCCCTGTTTGCAGACAGAGAATCTCCAGACAACAATCCACGAACAACAGTTCGGGAAAACAGTGGGGGAGGTAGATAGGCACGACGGGTTACAACGGGGACAAAAGTCTGCGTTACCTATCCTTCACTGCTTGCAAAGAGAGAGCCTGTTGTTTCTCCGTTTGCAGACGGTGAATCTCCAGAAGAATCAACAAAGCGTAATACTAGTATTATCCAAATCAAACAATCATTTCGTAATTTTGTCGCGTTTACACGACCTTACCCGGACCGCATGGACAGTTTCCTGTCTTCCGAATCCAGCGCCCGATCGTCCTCTATTCTTCGTGATGTTCGCGGCACTCCTGATGGTTCCCAGTCAGGACCGTAGATCACTCGAGAGAGGTCTGTTCAGAACTAGTGAAGTTCGGATGATCGGCTGTCAGACGAGGGTCTATCGGACAGGAGCTCTCCCGATCGTTGCAGTCGTTCACTCTGTCGTCGGGACCTCTCCCACTGGATCCACGTGTCGCTGATGGGCCCCACGCTTTGGGACGCCAATTGTAGAAAAACGGTAGGGCTGACGGCCTGTTTCAAGATTGCCCGGCGTTAACCGCCTCTATACCACTCTGGTTACCAAACAAAGAGACAGGCGCTGGAGACTGGAAGGCAGGAAACAGGAGTTTTTTTTATTCCGACGGAGCAGAACACATCAGATCAGACAACAAGGTATCGTCTCGAGGTGCTCTAACAGCCTCTCTGAGGCCTGGCCTCTTATACCCTGGTTTATGGCATGTGACCACTCTTTATTACAATCAAGACGTTGTGAAGTAAGGAAAAAGACATCCCCGTAATCCTCGTGTCAATCCCACCCCCACATGTATCCACAATAGAGGTCCTCAACCTGCTGATAAGAGGAGGGGGTTATCACGCAGCTGAGTGTTCCGCCGATTCTTAGGATGTGTGCGCCTGATCGTATCCCAGGGGGTGGGAAGGCCATGATCAATAGTGGGTCCTTTGAAGAGGAGTGACTCCATACAATAGGGGGCAGTAAACTGTATCTCCCGGCTTAGGCGATGGCCTCGGACCTGTGTGGACAATCGGACTCGGTGGAAGGGGTCATCAAAGGAGAGGTATTCATGCCGCGTGGACAATCAGGCGCAGAGGGAGAGTTTACCAACAGAGGGGTATTCATGAAAGGAAAGGAGGTGTTTGGTCAGGCGCGAGCGTGACTCCCAAGGACAGAGTCTTGCAGAAGAAGAAGGTTTATGACTTTCCCATGTGAGGGAGGGGGGGGGAGCCAGGGTGCGCGGAGGATGCTCGCAGGGTCTGGGGAGCACGCTGGCGATCGATCGTGGACAGGGAGACCATGATACCTAAAATGGCTGTCGTGCATGTTGTACGTGGGTGACAGGCTGGCGCAGACGATGTTCAGACTAAAATTCCACAGTCCCATTTTGGAATGCAATCCAGAACGACAAATGATAGTAGGCTAGTTTTTTGTCTGTGTTCGATAAAGAAATGACGAGCAATAGGGTATTGTTTATCATGGTGGCTAAAAGCCATCAGATGTTCCAAGACTCTTTTTTTGGCCTTATGAGTAGTACTACCAATATAGTACTTATTGTATGGACATCTGAGGGCATACACTGCATACTCTGTCTCACAAGATAGGTGTTTAGTGATCCTGAAAGCGCTACATTCATTAGATAATTTGACCGCCTTGCAACTGGAGCTGTTTTTACAGGCCTTGCACCTACCACATACAAAGAACCCTTGTACAGCTCCAGTTTGTTTCTTGCTGATTTTAGGTAGCAGCGACGGATACATCATATTTTTAAAAGATTGTGCCTTTCTGTATGTAATCTGAGGGGTTTTGCCAATTAATTTTTCAAGGTTCGAGTCTGTTTGCAATATACTCCAATGTTTTGCCAGGCATTTTCTCTGATCCCACCATTTATTGTTAAAGGTAGTGATGAACCTTATTATATACACACTCATGGGTATCTCCATAAAGGCGAAGAGATAAATTAGCAACACCATTGTTCCCGCTGTAGCCGGCTGTAAGGTTAGTGTTTAACCTACCTCTGTATGACAGAGTGACAAGCCCACGTTTGACTACGGCCTGAACGAGGGACACCAACACTGTTCCTACATCAGTGTTGGAAACATTGACAGCCCTAAGGATGGAGGTAGATGCCTTTTGGGGTGAGAATCAAGAATTGCGTAAAGAAATGAGCACCATGAGATCTGGAGTTGCAGGGTTGTCTCGCTCTAGTCCCACAAATACACAGGGAATTGGACACTACCTCCGCCAGCATCTCATGATGCATGTGCAGGCCAAACGACTCATACAGTGGAAGGGGGCACGGGTCCTTCCACCATACAGGTCATACATCCCGCACAGTTACCCTTGGCTCCTCCCGAAAGATTCTTTGGGGACCCGAAGAAACTCAGTATATTTCTAGGCCAGTGTAAGTTACATTTCATGTGTAAACCTGCCGTTTTTCCTACTGACCAGGATAAAACGGCTTTGGTAATGTCTTATCTTGGGGTTAATGCAGCTAGTAGAGTCTTTTCCCCTCATAGAAAGAGACGACCCTGCCTTGCGTGATTTCGACACATTCTGTGAGGAAATGCGCAAACTATTTGATTGGAGGGCACACTTACTTTCCTTAGACAGGGAACTAATTACACTCAAACAAGGTACTCAGGACTTATTGTCCTAAATCACCACCTTTAATAGACTCATAGCTGAAACAGATTGGCCTATGGAGAAAAGAACCTCGCTGTATTACCAGGGACTGCAAAGTG
This sequence comes from Lissotriton vulgaris, assembly GCF_964263255.1. NCBI lineage: Eukaryota > Metazoa > Chordata > Amphibia > Caudata > Salamandridae > Lissotriton > Lissotriton vulgaris. The sequence goes on from NC_141695.1 coordinate 635,953,094, forward strand.
AGTTAAAAGACGTCTTGGCACAGGTGGTCCTCTACGCCGGGACCACCGCCAAGCTCCAGAAGAGACTCCAGCGGATCCAAAACGCCTCAGCCAGACTCATCCTCGACATCCCACGATCCAGCCACATCTCCGGACATCTGAGAGACCTTCACTGGCTCCCCATCAACAAGAGAATAACCTTCCGCCTCCTCACCCACGCACACAAAGCCCTACACGACCAAGGCCCGAGCTACCTCAACAGCCGAGTCAACTTCTACGCTCCCAAACGCCACCTCCGATCAGCCAACCACGCCCTCGCCGTCGTCCCCCGCATCCGAAGAGCGACTACAGGAGGAAGGTCCTTCTCCTACCTGGCCGCCAAGACCTGGAACTCCCTCCCGTCCGACCTGCGCCTGACCCAAGACCACCTCTCCTTCAGGAAGAAGCTGAAGACCTGGCTGTTCGAGCAGTAGCGGCACCCCCCCTCCCCAGCGCCTTGAGACCCTACGGGTATGTAGCGCGCTTTATAAGTGTCACTGATTGATTGATTGATTGAACCACCTGTGATGAACTCATTGATCTCACCGTGCAATTAGACCATAGATTACAAGAAAGAATAGGTAACAAACATCGTACCAAAACCAGATACATAACCCCACGTCCAAGAGCCATAACTGAAGGACCCTCCCCAGCTTCGGATGGGACAGAACCCATGCAGATTAGTGGTATAAGAGGACCACTAAACCAAGAAGAAAGAGAGCGAAGGAGGAAACAACGGCTATGCATGTATTGTGGGAAACCTGGGCACTTTATCAAAGAATGCAAGGTAAAAACCAGAACAACCTACAAACAATTCAAAGGGTTCAGAAAGTGCCAGTGGTGGATTAACTGCTTGAGAACTCGGTAAACTAAAATGCCCAAACTAGTCCCAGACCCCTTATTTGAGGCCTCAGGAGGAAGAGGTCTGTCCAGCAGTAGTTAACACAGTCCAAAATACAGTGGCACATATGAATGTATGCGTCACATTGGATATACCTGGGGCCGGACTGGTGTTAGTACATGCATTATTAGACTCAGGGGCTACAGGCAACTTTATTGACCAAAGCTATGCACAAGAAATAGGTATGCCTTGTAAAGAAGAAGATCCTTGAACTGGTAAAAGCCGTAGATGGCACGGAACTGACATCAGGTCCGGTACGATACCATACCCAGCAGATCCAAATGCAGGTGGGCATGAACCATTGTGAGTTTGAGGTTCTGTATTTTGCGACTTTGTTTGTGTTTGGCTGCCATTTTGCGGCTTGCCTCCATTTTATGTTGCCCTCACTCAGGCAGCACGGCCAGCCAGGTATTTTTTTGTCGTTTTCCTGCATTCACATACTAAGTAACCTTTTCGCCTCTATTTACTAGTCTAGTGTCAGGGTCTGACCGAGTACAACAATCCATGTCTAATTAACTAATCCCCGTCCAGACTATCTGTAGGTTCGCACCATTCTTTCCTGAGGCTATCTTATCTGCTGTCCTTCGCCATTCCCTCCTTGAACTCTCTGATTCCACAACTGTCCTTCTTAAACATACAAATGTGTTTCTTCACCTGCAAGTTGGAATTGTGTGGGTTCATTTGCAAATAGCTTAAGGGGTTGGGTAACAAACACAGCCAACAACCAAGCTTGTTCGAAGTTACGTAATACTTTGCTTTCCGAGCCCCTCGCATTTGTCTGATTTGTATGTCTTGGGATTGTTCATTGTGTGTCTCATATGTATATAAACCCGTGTGCCACGGAGTTTGAGAGCAGTCTCCTTTGAACATACTTTCTGTACTTCAGGGACAACTGTGCTGGCTGCAGCTAATAAAATACGATCTTCTACGCCAAAGGAGTGTCCGGTGTCTCTGTTCGACCAGGCAGGAGAACTCGAAAATTTAGGCCTACCCTGCACCGCTGGGCCTTTAAGGGTCCGGTTCTTCAAGTTCATCCAGTTTGACTTGATAGATGCCCCCCATTTCAATCTTATATTGGGCATGCTGTGGCTGACTCTACATGATCCCTATGTGCAATGGTCTGCACGGACGGTTACGTTGAATTCTTCTTATTGTAAGGAACATTGTACTCCAGACAGAACACAAGAAGCTCCCAAAAAGGTGAATCCTGCGGTGTTACTCGCCAGCCGTTGTCTTACACAAAGTGTAGGATTTGTCACCACATTACCTAAAGAATACCTGAAATACCATACTGTGTTCAGTGAGCAAGAAGCAAGCAAACTGCCTCCACATAGGGCATATGACTGTGTGATTGATCTGGAACCGGGAGCCAGCATTCCGTGTAGCCGCATCTACGCCCTCAGAGAAGCAGAGATCACATATTTACAGCAATATCTGGAGAAACTATTGGCTACTGGCTTAATTCGGCCATCATCCTCACCGGCGTCCTCGCCTCTTTTTTTTATTCCGAAATGTGAAGGGGGTCTAAGAGCTTGTATTGATTTTAGAGCGATCAGTTGTGTAACTAAGATGAACAGATACCCCGTGCCCTTAATACCTGTCCTGTTGGATCAACTGAAGGGAGCTACAGTTTTTACCAAGCTAAACCTCCGTGGGGCGTATCATCTGGTGAGAGTGCAGCGGGAAGATGAATGGAAGACGGCCTTCAGGACCAAATTCGGACTATACAAATATCAGGTTATGCCTTTCGGGCTATGTAATGCCCCCGCCACATTCCAATACTTCATGGATGGAGTTCTGAGAGGATTACTGCGGCATTCCTCAAGGCTCCTCCCTCAGCCTCACCCTCTTCAACGTCTACATGAGCCCCCTCGCAGCCATCGCACGCCAACACAACCTGAACATCATCTCCTACGCTGACGACACCCAGCTGATCCTCTCCCTCACCACTGACCCCGCCACCGCCAGAGCCAGCCTCCAGGAAGGAATGAAAGTCGTCGCGGAATGGATTAAGCTCAGCCGTCTGAAACTGAACTCGGACAAGACGGAAGTCCTCATCCTCGGACCGCCCCCCTCTGCCTGGGACAACTCCTGGTGGTCCCCTGCACTGGGCACCGCCCCCAAGCCCACGGACCACGCACGCAACCTTGGCTTCATCCTGGACTCCTCCCTCACGATGACCAAGCAAGTCAAAGCCGTCTCATCATCCTGTTTCAACACCCTACGCATGCTCCGAAAGATCTTCAGGTAGAGCCCCACCGTAACCAGAAAGACGGTCACCCAGGCCCTCGTCACCAGCCTACTGGACTACGGGAACGCCCTCTACGCTGGAACCACAGCCAAACTACAGAAAATACTCCAGCGCATACAGAACGCCTCTGCACGACTCATCCTGGACATTCCCCGTCACAGCCACATCTCTGCCCACCTGAGAGACCTGCACAGGGTCCCCGTCATCAAGAGGATCACGTTCAGGCTCCTCACCCACACACACAAGGCTCTCCACGACATGGGCCCCAAATACCTCAACAACCACCTCACATTCTACACACCCACCCGCCAGCCCCGCTTCGTCAGCCTCGCCCTCACCACCGTCCCACGGATTCACAGAACCATAACCGGAGGAAGATCTTTCTCCTACCTGGCGGCCAAGACATGGAACTTCCTCCCTACCCACCTACGGCTGACCCAGGACCATCTCTCCTTCAGGGAGCAACTCAAGACATGGCTCTTCAAACAGTAGCAGCACCCCCCCCCCCCTCCTACCAGCACCTTGAGACCCTTGCGGGTGAGTAGCGCGCTCTACACATGTGCTTGATTGATTGATTGATTGATTACTGGATGTGTCATGTATCGTTTATATAGACGACATCCTTGTGTACTCAACTTCCATGGAAGAATACATCCCTCATGTGTCGGCAGTTCTGAAAAGGCTACAGCAGTACTCACTGTATGCGAAACTTGAGAAATGCTTTTTTCATACCCCAGAAGTAGAGTTCTTGGGGTATATCATAGGCCCCAATGGATTGTGTATGGACAGAAAAGACACAAGCCATCATGGAATGGGAATCCCCTTCCTGTGTGAAGGCCCTACAGAGTTTCTTGGGGTTTGCAAACTTTTATAGAAGATTTATAAAAGACTTCTCTTGTATCATCCACCCCTTGACACTCCTTCTCCGGAAGGCTGATGCACTTTCCAGACCCCTGCCTACCCCTACAGACGATACTGACACTGTAGAAGAGCCTCCCATCATTCTACATAAGGCTTCCTTTCCTAAAGAGACAGTAGCATTAATCACCACTCATGACTTCCTGAATGAAGTAAAGAAACAAATCGCAGGCCTCGATAAAGATGCATGGGTCAAGGAAGAAGCCCCACACTGTTCCGTGAAAGAAGAGTTGTTGTTCCATAATAACAGACTATATGTTCCTGAAGGTCCTCTCCAGCAACAATTATTACACTGGATCCATGATACAACCATGGGAGGTCCCATGGGAATCTAAAAAACGTTACAAGCCATGATTCGATACTTCTGGTGGGAGTCGCTTTGAAAAGACACTACAAAATACATATCAGAATGTTCTGTTTGCATATAAGCTAAAGGCCAACATCAAAGACCCAGTGGCTTACTCTGACCTATAACCACACCACCGGCACCTTGGCATACGATGTCTAAGGACTTTATAGTGGAAATGCCTCCTACCTCCGGTTGTGACACCATACTAACAGTAGTTGATCATCTGACCAAAATGGGTAATTTTGTCGCTCTTTACAAATTGCCCACTTTGGCAGAATTGGCTGCTGTCTTCTTGCAACACATAGTCAGACTACATGAAATCCCTTCAGTCATCATCACAGACAGAGGGACTCAGTTCACTTCCAAATTCTGGAAATCATTGTGTGAAATCATGAAGATTGAGGCCTGTCTGTGGACAAGCTATCATCTGCAAACGGATGGCAAAACTGAAAGACTAAACCAGACATTAGAGCAATATCTGAGGTGTTTCACATTGTTGCAGGAAGACAAATGGAGCAAACTCTTGTGGACGGCTGAGTTCGCCTACAACAACGCTGATCATACTTTCTTGGGATGTTCCCCCTTTAACTGTCTCCATGGCTGCCATCCCAATATGTTACCCTTTGAAAGTCCTATGTCCTCCAATCTCCCCTCTATTCAAGAACACCATGCACACCTCAGCTAGTCTTAGATACTGGGGACGCACCTAGAAGAGGCACGAACAAGGGACAAACTACAGGCAGACAAAAAGAGAACACCAGAACCCTCATATAACGTGGGAGATAGAGGGTGGCTTAACACTAAACACCTATAATTCAGGGGAAACAATAGGTTGCAGCCTAAATTTGTAGGTCCCTATCCCATAGAGAAGATAGTAAACCCCGTCGCCATGAAACTTAAACTTACTTCTGCTTGGCGAATCCACCCAGTGTTCCATGTATCAATCCTGAAACCCTGTCTTCAGGGCACCCGTTTACCAGTAACACCACAAGCCGTGGAAATTGATGGAGACGAGGAGTATGAAGTACACTATATTTTAGATTCCAAATACGTTAGAGTCCGAGTGCACTATCTCGTTGATTGGAAGGGGTATAGCCCAGAGGACCGTTCAAGGGAACCGGTGGCTAATTTACACTGCCCTGGTCTTTTGAGGCGTTACCATTCACGTTTCCCCAGGCTTGTTTATGTTTTGGCTATAATTTGAGTACGACTATCTATTTGCATATACGTTACCTTCATGTCAGGAGAACCGCTTTTGAGACCTTTGTTTTCCATTATGTTGGTCACACCATTGCTGTTTGTGCTGGATCACTGTACTACAGGGTTCACTTTTTACGCCTTTTTCAGTACATGCAAACGCTAGTAATAGCCCTACCTTGCTCGAATACACTACCATGGTCTAGATATAAGTAATTTGTATAGTGACCTGACAAGACCGCTGTCCAGGCCATACCATTGTGATACTGTACTCGCACTGTCATCGTTTCTCACTCGCTAGTGAACTCCACCAGTCAAGCTCTACGTATCGTGTTTTTGTAATTGGGTGTGTACATCCATACCTTCTATCGGGACTACGCTAACTATGATAACTTTTGCCCATTCACAGGCACAGTTGTTTATGTTTACTTTGGTCTCCTCTTAGACGCGCAGCCTCAACCAGCACGTCAGTTTTACCATTCTGGTCACCCATGGCCAATTTATTAATACTGTACCTGTTACTACCAGCCATTACGACCTGTTGTGCTTTTTACTCCTGCGTTTACGTGTGTTGATTGTTCCCACACAATTGTCACAATTGTCACTTTTCTTAGGTGCTCTCGACTGCACATATGTTCCAGGTTTTCTTGGATACTTAGGGTCTCCCCTCTTAATCCCATTCACCGTCACATATCCCTACTGCATTCTCATATGTTTATTTTGCTTATTAATCTTCTAACACACCCACCTCCTTTCCTTCCTTCAGCTCTGATGAGTCACAGCCGCCACACGCTGTGACGAAACATGTGTCGGCTTCAGTATCTTTTCATTTACAACATGCTACTTGGATGTACTGATCTTTCGTTTTGCCATTAGAACTCTTTATTGCAAACCAGACAAATCTTTCTGGATCATTTTGATACTCATTGTTCAATCAAGGTCTCCACCAGGGAACCACTCCACTTTTCGTGTGCACAGGATTCTGCCTAGTATTCCCCACCAAACCTGGTGGTCCGGCGAGACGACGATGAGAGGGGGTACTGTCATGGCTAGGCAGAGATAGGCACACAGGGCATGAATACACTACACAATATGAGTGATTAGGTATAAAACTACATCTCCCAAAATCCTTATAGAGGGCTGGTCAGGGCACCTGACTTGGATACTTAAGACCCTCCCTCGCTGGGCACGGGGCTTGTCACTCGAGAAACTTCCCTGGTGAAGAGGATATGAAATTACTGTAGCATCGGGCAAGCTGTTGTCTTTTGGGTGTTTGGAATTCCAGATACACCTGCCTGAGGACTTCTGCCTTCCTGCCTTGTTTAGAACTTTGATATCAGCAACCGCTACTGCCCGGCGTCTCATACGCCTTGATGCGGTATTTGGTTTTGCAGCCCAAGTCGTCTCCCTACTTCCGGGTTAGCCCATACCAGCTGCGCTCGATTGTAGAGCATAAGTGAACTGATCATCTTTCCTGAGAAGCGTCTCTCGCTCGTCTACCGAGTCTCGGTGGGAGTCCTTAATTGCCAACTTGCAAACGGCATAGGAGCTGCGCTTGGTCTCCCGCTAGCAGCAAACATGTACTTTTAAGCCTCCCGAGTGAGGTGGCATAAGCGCTAAGTAGCGCTTCATTCCTGTTATTTTTAGGAACCTACTCTACACGCTCAGGAAAGCGAGATAGTTTGGGAATTTACCGAAGTGAGATACATGTGACTTACCTTGCGAAGCAGAGGTGCCCCGAGGGATTGTGTACTCACCCGCACTAGAGGAGTATCTACAGTCAGATAAGTACCTCAATTTTATGTGGACTAAGACTGCTTGTTTTCTATTTTTCTTTATTTTTCACTTTTGTGCCTGTGAAACCTTGGGAGAAGTACAGCTGTCTATTAAGTGAGTACAAGGCACATAGTGGTTTATGGTGGTTCTATATATGTGGGAAGGATGATCTCATTTGTGTATTGTGTTTCACTTACAGGGCATACAGGGTGGATTGTAGGAGAATGAGGTCCAAAGCATCCAACAACATCCCTTGTCTGTGCCTAGCAGCTGCAACCTTATTGTTTCATTTGCCCCTTTGTTCCCTTTCCCCTGTGGTGGTGTTATCCGTGCAGTGTCATATATATATATATATATATATATATATATATATATATATCCAAAATCAACAGGAGACCCAAATGCGAGGAGAACCACTGGAGTTTAATCTTGCAAAGTATAAAGCATCACGCTGACAGTTTACCAACTCGGAGAGTCTCAATCTCATTGTCTCTTCGCCAGACGCGTTTCAGGAACCACCTGTTCCTTTCTTCAGTGGCGTTGTCTGTGTGCTTAGTCCAAGCGCTGACAATTTCCCAATGTTTTTAAACGATGTCAGCTGCCAACCAGGGCGTGGCTAGCAGCACGGCATTCTGGATACGATAGTCTTTCGATGATTCCCAGTAGAAGCGCTAGGACTTCAGTGTGCACATAAAATATGTCCCAAGTGGGTGAGTGTGATTCGCCGTTTGGTCTCTGTCCTGCTTCTCCGATGCCAATTGCATGGAGCAAGCGCGACCCTGCAATCACGCATACTCCTCTCCAATCCACGTTGCAGGACTCCCTGGTGGGTGTTTGCATGGATGCCGCACAGCGGCGGGTTCTCCTCCTGACCGGGGCGGCCAGTAAAAATCCAAAATCAACAGGAGACCCAAATGCGAGGAGAACCACTGGAGTTTAATCTTGCAAAGTATAAAGCATCACGCTGACAGTTTACCAACTCGGAGAGTCTCAATCTCATTGTCTCTTCGCCAGACGCGTTTCAGGAACCACCTGTTCCTTTCTTCAGTGGCGTTGTCTGTGTGCTTAGTCCAAGCGCTGACAATTTCCCAATGTTTTTAAACGATGTCAGCTGCCAACCAGGGCGTGGCTAGCAGCACGGCATTCTGGATACGATAGTCTTTCAATGATTCCCAGTAGAAGCGCTAGGACTTCAGTGTGCACATAAAATATGTCCCAAGTGGGGAGCGGCTGGTCAGCTGGTGCAGGTGACGATTCAAGGACAAGACTCGTTAGTAATTTCGAGCAATTTTCAAAAAGACACCGCACTCTTCTCGGATGTTTTCAAGCTTATTTAATCCATCTTAAGAAAAAACTTCCTCACCTACGCGTTTCGAACAAAAGACTGTTCTTGATCACGGTAGTAACAAGTCCGTTTTTGCTTTTCAGTATTTATACGCTACTGCCCGCTTAGCAATTAGGATGCATTGTGGGAGGGGTAGTTTTTTGGTTGTTATACAACCAATGTCAGTTTCCTTTTCCTAGTTAACAAGCCACATATTTAATGACAATGTGTTAGTCGATCGTTTGCGGACTTAGTGCCTTTAATTCAGAAGAATGAATTCCTCTAAAACAAGTTGAGTATCTAAACTCACTTGCGGGGTTATGTATGGTTATATACATAATATGGTATGATAGCTAAGTGCTATATCCCAAAGTCAGTGGCTTGTGCTCTAGTCCAGGAGCTTGACATGATTTAAAACAACGAATAGTGCAAACAACAAACTTAAATTTCTCATTTTATTCTTATTTGACCCCTTCTATATTTCAAAAATCTAAACAAAATGTACTCTAAGAAGCTACTAAGACGCCAGGTTTCAGCTTAAAGTAACATTTCTCAAATATTTCAAATATTAATCCTCTCATTTCATAGTTATTATCAAACACTTGTCTTATGGATAGATATCATGATAACTGGATTGCATTCATTTTATCATTGTCTCTAGATTGCTTATGTAAGTCTTTCATAAATGTACATATAATTCCTCGTCCCCATTCATCCTAGGGGAATCTTTGTCTTGAATTTGATTATTAGTTTAGATTCCAAACGTCTGAGTTTTTGTAGGCGATTTCCTCCTCTCTCATTTTCTGGTACCATGGCTATCCCCGAGTATCTTACATTTAGCCAGGTTTTGTTTTTATGAGTCATGAGGTGTTTGGCCATAGCATACGTTTGGTCTTTGTTTTGAATTGCCCTAATGTGTTCTAACATTCTCTTTTTGAGGGCACATATTGTCGAGCCAATGTATCTTTTTCCGCAATCACATTCAAGAAGATAGACAACATAATGAGACTCACATGTGATCTTGTTCCGGATTTCAAATGGTTGGCCTTTCAGGTCCGTTATGGATTTTAGATTTTTGCCAATCTTGCACGCTTTGCACGATATACATTTGGTGAAGCCTTTTTGTCTTTTTTTCCAGCCAGGTTTCTTCTCTTTTATTTATGAAGTGGCTATTGACTAGGGTATCTCCAAGTGATGGTGCCTTTCTGAAGGAGATTAATGGTGCATCTCCAATCATATTTCCAATGTCCGGATCTTTTTTCAATACGCTCCAATATTTCGTGACCACTTTTCTGATTTTCACACTTTCTTTTGAATATGTCAAAATTAGACGTGGCTTATCCTCTGTTGTTATTGTAGTGGCATCTTTCTTTTTTTCAATCAGTGTTTCAGTTCTTGTCTTTTGCCGTGCTCTTGTTTCTCCCAATTTGATTGTTTTCATACTATATCCTCTTTGGGAGAATCGATGTGCAGTTTCTGCAAATTTTTGTTCCATTTCGATAGGTTCAGAGCAATTTCTTTTCATCCTTAGAAACTCTCCGTATGGTACATTTTGTTTCAGAGATATCGGATGAAAACTGGTTCCATGGAGGATGCTGTTTGTGGAAGTTTTTTTCCGAAAAAGGGTCGTGTGTATTTTATTCTCTTTTATATATACCTTTGTGTCCAGGAAATCAATTTCTTTCTCTTGGATGTTAAACGTGAATTGTAGACTCACATCATTTGTATTCAAGATCATTATGTATTCTAGCAACTCTTCCTTTGTTCCTTTCCACAAAAGGAAGAGATCGTCGATAAATCTCAGCCAGAGAATTATCTTGGCAGTGTATGGCTCGTTTTCTTCTCTCCAAGCTATGTGTTTCTCCCACCATCCCATGGTGAGATTAGCATAGCTTGGAGAGAAGGAAACGCCCATGGCAGTGCCACGATTTTGGGAATAGATTCAATTGTTAAAGAGAAACACATTGTTCGTGAGACATATTTGTATCATGTCTAACAGCATTGCCGAATGTTTGAGTTCCCCTATTGGTCTCTGCCTGAGAAAGTATGCAATTGCTTCTAGACCTAGTTGGTGGTTGATCGATGTATAGAGTGATACTACATCTATTGTGGCTAGAAGATATGTTGGTTGCAACAACAATGTGTTTCTTTTGTGGAAAGGAACAAAGGAAGAGTTGCTAGAATACATAATGATCTTGAATACAAATGATGTGGGTCTACAATTCACGTTTAACATCCAAGAGAAAGATATCTCTGAAACAAAATGTACCATATGGAGAGTTTCTAAGGATGAAAAGAAATTGCTCTGAACCTATCGAAATGCAACAAAAATTTGCAGAAACTGCACATTGATTCTCCCAAAGAGGATATAGTATGAAAACAATCAAATTGGGAGAAACAAGAGCACGGCAAAAGACAAGAACTGAAACACTGATTGAAAAAAAGAAAGATGCCACTACAATAACAACAGAGGATAAGCCACGTCTAATTTTGACATATTCAAAAGAAAGTGTGAAAATCAGAAAAGTGGTCACGAAATATTGGAGCGTATTGAAAAAAGATCCGGACATTGGAAATATGATTGGAGATGCACCATTAATCTCCTTCAGAAAGGCACCATCACTTGGAGATACCCTAGTCAATAGCCACTTCATAAATAAAAGAGAAGAAACCTGGCTGGAAAAAAGACAAAAAGGCTTCACCAAATGTATATCGTGCAAAGCGTGCAAGATTGGCAAAAATCTAAAATCCATAACGGACCCGAAAGGCCAACCATTTGAAATCCGGAACAAGATCACATGTGAGTCTCATTATGTTGTCTATCTTCTTGAATGTGATTGCGGAAAAAGATACATTGGCTCGACAATATGTGCCCTCAAAAAGAGAATGTTAGAACACATAAGGGCAATTCAAAACAAAGACCAAACGTATGCTATGGCCAAACACCTCATGACTCATAAAAACAAAACCTGGCTAAATGTAAGATACTCGGGGATAGCCATGGTACCAGAAAATGAGAGAGGAGGAAATCGCCTACAAAAACTCAGACGTTTGGAATCTAAACTAATAATCAAATTCAAGACAAAGATTCCCCTAGGATTGAATGGGGACGAGGAATTATATGTACATTTATGAAAGACTTACATAAGCAATCTAGAGACAATCATAAAATGAATGCAATCCGGTTATCATGATATCTATCCATAAGACAAGTGTTTGATAATAACTATGAAATGAGAGGATTAATATTTGAAATATTTGAGAAATGTTACTTTAAGCTGAAACCTGGCGTCTTAGTAGCTTCTTAGAGTACATTTTGTTTAGATTTTTGAAATATAGAAGGGGTCAAACTAGAACAAAATGAGAAATTTAAGTTTGTTGTTTGCACTATTCGTTGTTTTAAATCATGTCAAGCTCCTGGACTAGAGCACAAGCCACTGACTTTGGGATATAGCACTTAGCTATCATACCATATTATGTATATAACCATACATAACCCCGCAAGTGAGTTTAGATACTCAACTTGTTTTAGAGGAATTCATTCTTCTGAATTAAAGGCACTAAGTCCGCAAACGATCGACTAACACATTGTCATTAAATATGTGGCTTGTTAACTAGGGAAAGGAAACTGACTTTGGTTGTATAACAACCAAAAAACTACCCCTCCCACAATGCATCCTAATTGCTAAGCGGGCAGTAGGGTATAAATACTGAAAAGCAAAAACGGACTTGTTACTACCGTGATCAAGAACAGTCTTTTGTTCGAAACGCGTAGGTGAGGAAGTTTTTTCTTAAGATGGATTAAATAAGCTTGAAAACATCCGATAAGAGTGCGGTGTCTTTTTGAAAATTGCTCGAAATATATATATATATATATTCACTGAAAAAACCATAGGTTTCACACCAGTTATAGTTAGCTGGAAATTTTACTGATATAAAACCATTGAAATTCCCACGTTATAGTTAGTCGGACTCACTATAACTTGCGCGTGCAATGCACTGCAGAGCTCGGACGGGGGGCAGGCGCTTCTCGGTTCAGGTGGCATCTCTGTGGAACTCTCTGCCCCTTAAGATTCGCTCAGAGCACAAGATCCTAATATTTAGGAAACTTCTTAAAACCTACTTGTTTCCACAGTAGTGAGTTATCGAGTTCCTCCTTCTTTGGTCTGTTGCGCCGGGATGCCCCCGGGTAAGCTGAGCGCATTACAAATTTCATATAATAATAATAATAATAACTGCTGATGACATCACATATTACATCACTCATGACATGGTCAGTGACATCACTCATGACATCACTGATGACATCTTAAATGGCATCACTGATGACATCGTCCAGTGAATGTGTATGTTTCTGAAAAATAAATATATTTTATATATGTATATGTTAAGGTCGATGGAAGAATAAATGTTTAAATAAGTGTCTAAATGGATGTTTTAAAAAATAAAATTGATTGGTTAACTGGCTTATTAGGTGTATCTTAGTGAATACATATATTAGCGAGTAATGTTTAAATATTTAAATATATGTATCAGTGTTTTACTTTGTGTACAAGTGGCTGCATGGGTTGGTGAGTAGCTACATGTGTGTGTATATGGGTTATTAGATGTTTTTTTAGTATCAGTATGAGTGTCTGTATGATTTGGTGGGGTGTTACTTACCACATAGATGCATGAATGCAAAACTCATTATTTATATGTTTTTTGAAGACAGCATATGTGCAGGACTGTATGGGTGGATGAGTGTGTATATGTGTGTGTTAGTGAGTGAATGCCTCTCTCACTAGTGTCTTCATGAGTAACTACATATGTTTTAATCTTGTATATATGCGCATTGATGTATATAAGTAAGTATATGTGAGAGTGAGAGATTGAAAGAGTTCCTGTTTAAATAAGTATGTGTTTCTGTAAGTCATTGTTTAAGAGAGTAAGTATGTGTAAGTTTCCTTAGAAGTAATGTGCTAATGTGTGTATAGTTGTATATGCAAATAAATGGATGTTTATTAGTTTATTTGCATGTGTGAGTATATGTATGAGTAAGTTTTTGATGACTGTCGGTGTGTAACAGAATGAATAGGGGTACACTACATATGATGAATGAGTATATGTATGAGTGAATACATAAAACTGTTGGTGAATGTGTGAATTTGTATATAGATGGTGAAATTACTGAATTGGTTGTTGTAACTGGTATGGGTATATGCAATTTTTTGAAAATGTTAGTTTCTATTTTTCAATATGTGTTTCAAAGGTTACTTTACAGTGAGAGGAGGTCTGTCACTGTGTCACAAGGATGGTGTCATCAGTGATGTCATGAGTGATGTCACTGACCATGTCATGAGTGATGTAATATGTGATGTCATCAGCAGTGCATTGCACGCGCAAGTTATAGTGAGTCCGACTAACTATAACGTGGGAATTTCAATGGTTTTATATCAGTAAAATTTCCAGCTAACTATAACTGGTGTGAAACCTATGGTTTTTTCAGTGAATTTGATAGGTTTTTTAAATGCTAATTCCTAACTATAACTGGTGTGAAACCTATGGTTTTTTCTGTGAATTTCATAGGTTTTTTAAATGCTAATTCCTAACTATAACTGGTGTGAAACCTATGGTTTTTTCAGTGAATTTCATAGGTTTTTTTAATGCTAATTTTTAACTTTTTGTAGGGCTTCATACCTATGTACTTTTTATTGAATTTCTAAGCTTATTTTTTCGCAAATGTCTTTAGCTGAGAAAGGTATGTTTTTCTAAAAATGAACCCTATAATGTATATTAAGATACTATTTTTATTTTAAAAGAGTATTTTACTTTTTTTTTTTAAATTTGACTTTGGAGCGCTCCCGGTGCGCGCACCAGTGAACGCCCTGGTGCGCGTACCGTCAGCGCTCCAACAAAAAAAAAGAAAAAAAAATTAATGAAGGAGTGACCATAAGGAATGGGGACAGAGAGAGTGGTGTTAAGAGAAAGAGAGCTAAAGGGAGGAACACAGAGGGACTGTGTAATAGATAGTAAGACAGATAAAAAGTGTAAGAGGAAATAACTGAGAAAAAAAAAATGAATAAGGGAGCAAAAGAAAAGAAGAAATAGGAAGAAGACTAAAGCAGAGGTTCTGGGAGAATGTAAATGGATGATGAAAGTAAAAGGAAGGACAGTTAAGCATGTGAATGACAGGTAGTGACGGAATGAGAGGAAAGGAATAGTAGTGATGGAGGGAAAGTAAATAGCAGTGAATATAAGCAAAGAGGGGTGAAACAGGGTACATGTAAGTGAATAAGGGTAAGACATGGGGAATAATAGAGCGAAAGAAGAAAGAGAGTAAAAGAAGGAGTGTCACAAAGGGACTAAGTGAACCAGTAAAAAAGGTAAGTGAAGGAGTGTGCATAGACAGAGGTACTGAAAGAAGTTGAATGTGGTAGGAAGTAAACATGGAAGAAAAGAATAAGTGAGAAAAGCAAAGTAAGGAAACAGGGGTGAGGTAGGGTGAGAGAAAAATAGTGAAAATAAAACCAAAGGTGATAACAAAAAAGATTTTGTAAACACACTTACCATATAATCAATGCAAACTTGTATCTGTGAAAGATAAAAGAAAAAACACGGTATAATTACTTAAAAATATATAATAAAATAGAAGCAACAGTTCATGAGGTTTAAAAATCTACAAAAGTTTACTAAGAAATGAAGCAATAGTGAAGGATACAAAAACAGAAAGAAAGTAATGTAGAAAGAGAAAAAAAAGGAAAAAGAAATAGAAAGAAAACAAATTCCTAAAGATAAATAAGATACTAAAAGAATGTAAGATATCAAATCAAAATCAGTAGAGATAAGAAAATAAAAGAAAAATGAGTGAAAAGGAGAGAAGTCTGATTGAGAAACTATAAATAAAAAAGAGGAATAGAAGATGATTGAGAGTGAGTGAAGTGAAGGGATGAAAGGAATGAAGTTAGTATAGAACGATGGATAAAACAGGAGTGAGAGAGTAAGCACACAGAAAGACAAAAGGAAGAACTAAGTGAACTACAGTACAATGAGTGCGAAAGAAAAAAAAATGGAGAAAAAGAAAGAGAGGGTTAGGAAACTAAAGCAGTGGTACTGTGAGAATATGAAAAAGATAAAAAGTGGTGGAAGGAACAGAGGAAATGCAGACAGTTCCTATTAGATTGAGAAGTTGTGAATGAAGTGCACTAAAGAAACAGAGATGAAAAAAGAGTGTAAATTAGTAAAGAAAGGTAAATAAGGGTGAAAAAGAAAATGAGTGTAAGACAATGTGAACACAATATAAATTACACAATGCAAACTACACAATAACTTCTACAATATGTTACATTATTTATTTTTGCTGTTCTCAGAATATTTTGAATTTCACTTAAATTAGTGAGATCAAAGTCTTCATCATATAACAGCGGGAAAAAAAAAACACAATCTAAAAGATTGTGTTTAAAAAAACCCATTCAAACATACATCTCATATATGTACACTAATCTTTGATTCACTTACTTTTCCGTGAGGCCAAATTGCAGATAGTGAAGGTCCTTTTGGTGGAAAAAAAGTCTGCTGTGCTCTATAACTTCCATTTCATCGACTTCCTATGAAAAAAGATCTAACAACATCATATCTTACACTTTCCTCACGGCCAATTTGTGTCAGATATATCAGTATTTTTTACTTTGAGATCCACTTAAAGTATCTACATGAGATTGCAGATAGTGAAGGTCCTTTTGGTGGAAAAAAGTCTGCTGTGCTCTATAACTTCGATTTCATCGACTTCCTATGAAAAAAGATCTAACAACATCATATCTTACACTTTCCTCACGGCCAATTTGTGTCAGATATATCAGTATTTTTTACTTTGAGATCCACTTAAAGTATCTACATGAGATAAATAATTTAAAATATTAGATTAACTAACTAACTAACTTACTTTTATTATCTATTCCCGTCTTCAAAGGCCAATTCCCTTTACTAAAACTTTGGTTTTAAAAACACTAGATAAGAATTTGTAGAGTCATAAGGCAAACGTTGTTTATAAGTTAAATGAGAATCATTGCAGTAACTCCATCCATTTTCAGATTTTAAGTAGCATGTATAATGTCCTGAGGTTGTCGAAGATCCATCATGATAAATAATAGCTTCAGTTGTAAAGGTTCTTCCTGAAATTGATAACTGAGAAGCTACAACATTTTTAATAGAAGTTGTCAATTTAGTTCCATCAGGTCTACATCGTTGGAAAACTAAAATGATATACTGACCATAACTTTGTATAAATAATGTGGATACCATTGGATAGTTACATTGGGTACACACCATATTATGATCTGCTGCTTTAACTAGATTTTTAAATGACACTGATTTACAGTCTGGTAAAGTCAAATATATAAATCTTTCAGTGTCTATTCTAGTAGTACTTGATGAACTACAATTGTGGCAGTCATGCTGCCATTGATAAGAAAGACTGAAAAGATTATCTACATCTACACCTTCATCTTCCAAAACACCAAACATATACATTAAAAATTCCTGACAATCCTGCTGAATGTTCTGTGAAAATTTATCTTGACCAGAACACATATCTAAAATATTTCGAATTTCTGTTACACTTTCTATTTGTGCTGTACCACTGCTACATTTCTCAAACACAGAATTCAATAAACCACACAATCTTTGATCCCGATTTTCAACAATCTGTTCTTGTAAACTTTTAAGAAAAAAAACAACATTAATCACTACATTAGCATAGCAGTTGACACCAGAACTATTTTCAAACTGAAATCCAACAACATTTTCTCCACAATTCTTTTTCTTCCTGTTTTCAATTACAGTTTTCTCTACTTTTTGTCTTTTTGCAACTACCTCACTACAATTATCCTCATTTCTTCTTTTTCGGCCTACCACACGTTTTTCAAACAGAGGATATTGAGGCAAATGTGGAGCATATTCTCTTCTTAATCTATTGTATTCTTTAACACAATCTAGATCTGCAGAAATCTTTGTCTCATCACACGCAATCAAGTACAATCCTGATAAAGTTCTGACTCGTGATAATGCCACATATGCCATACCCTCTTTAAACACAGATCTTCCAATGTTCACTAAAGCACCATCTACACTTAAACCTTGAGATTTATGAATTGTCACCGCATACGACAAACAAACAGGAAACTGTTTTCGGCGAACATATAAGTCTTTTACAAGTAAAAATCTAGCAGAACAACGACTTATTTGTTGTACTTGTTCAATGCCATCAAATTTTATTTTTAAAAATTCAATTCCATCTCTATTTCTGTAATGCACAAAATCAACAACATAACCCATTGCTCCATTTACCAGACCTCTTTCAACATTTAAATTCCTTCTCAAAATGATACGACAATTTAAACACACATTCAGAGTCTTTTCAAAACCAGCTGTTTTTTAAATACTTTTCTCCAATGAATCCAATTTAGTTTTCAAATTTTCAGACAAAACAATTGTTGCACCCATATGCTCTATTTTATCTATTGCTTCCAGTTTCACAATCTCTTCATTTTCTAACTCTAACATTTTGTTGTTGAAGATGGAACATTCTTGCAGAGTTGGCATCAAACATATCCCAGATTTCTTGTCAGTCATTTTTTTAAAAATATTCTCTGGAAGAATGTTTTCATTTGGATACAAATTTGAAATTAATCGACTATGCAAAGCTTTTTTCCCAAGCTCAGTCACTTTTCCAATTCTTACATCTTGTAGAATATTTTTATAATCTTCATCCTTGGCCTGTCGCATATTTTGAACCAGTTCAGCATATTTAAAATTTAGCCATATATTAACATTTCCAATGCTTCCAAGGGACTTCCTGGTATCTTCATGTGTGAGCATTTTAAACACTGGTTGTCCTTTTACTGGAGTCAACTGCAATAGATCTCCAAAAACAATAATGTGTTTTCCTCCAAATAACACATCATACTCTGTTTTAAGAATTTCTTGCATTCTCAAATGCACAAAAGCAAGCATTAGATTTGAGACCATGCTTACTTCATCAATGATAAGAAGTTTCATTTTCTTCAAGACTCTTGAAACTTCAGAACACGCATCTCCAGATAACTTGTTGTAATGCAATTTATTATCATGTTCAACTGGCAGCATCAATAAACGATGTAGAGTAATCCCTTTAATGTTATGTGCTGCCAGACCAGGTGGAGCAGTTACAACACAAGACAGTGGTGAATCAGTCCTTTTCTGCAGATAACTTGCAATGGCTTTAATTAGAAAACTTTTTCCTGTCCCCGCTTCTCCACTTACGTACAGTCGGACAGGGTCAAACGATATACATGAGCACTCTTTTTCCTCATGTCTGAATCCATGTTCAATCTGCTCTGTGACTTCATCATATATCTTTTTCTGCTCAATGTTTAGTTGCTTTACCAAATCTTCTAAGTTAACTCCATCCTCTTGAGCTTGTTCCATAGCTCTTTCCACCTCATCCATGGCAGTGGCAGCTTCATTTTGGATAATTGGTCCTCCTAGTGGATCCTGGCTCAATGAAGTAGAACTCTGACTATCTTGAGAACTGTTTCTAGCTATCTCTTCAGCAATTGTGGTTTCTTGCTCCATTTCTGCATTCAACATTTGCAGATAATTTAGAAAAATAGGACATTCTATGGTATCCTTAGTTGCATTAAAAGAGTCTTCATAACAGAGAAAATCTCCAAGTAGTTCCTCTTCTGTACGCCATGGCTTAAAGAGTTGCAAAAGAGCTAAATAGTAAAATTCTCTTTTGTCTGGAACTTCACAACTCAATTTTCGATGATTAATCAAATGGCCTTTTTTCTGCTTTACTAGACATCCTTCATAGCCAATGAGTGCATATTTTCCATTATTGATATCTTCTGTGATGTTCCTCTTATAACTGTAGTTTTGAAGAACTTCATACAAACAAGTGTTCTCAAGGTGAGTACTTCTATTTGGATAGTATGTATCCAACATATTTGTCTTCAAAATATCTGTACTGTTTGGTTCTTTCTCCGCCAAATATTCAATTTCTTGTACAGATTTCAAAACTCGGTTTCGTGTTGCAGCAAGACCAAGACTCACCCAAATGATTGTTCTTGATTTGGCATAGAGACTTGCTGATGATAACCGATCAGAACATTCATATGCTCCAATTTCTCGATGCGACAACATCTTCAGACTGAAACTGTATAATTTCTTGCTTAGACTCTTTTCATGTGAAATGTCCTCCCACATTTCCTTCAGTTCTGTCTTTTCTTTTTTTGTGATGTAAGATGTCACATATCGAGCCACAGCAATAGAGTTGTCAGCAACGAACTGAATATCCATGTTAGCATTCCACATGGACAAAATCACTGGGTTGTAATCGTTGATGTACTTAGATTCTTCATTTCTTTTCAAATTATATGTATTTTTGGGAGATTTCCTCGTCACAGTATGTCGTAGAGATGACATTAAATTATTTACTCTTCCCTTAGAAATCACTGGTCGAGGAAATGCAAAACGACATTTCGTGTAGTACTTTTCCTTGTTTTTAAATTTTCGACGACAGTACTTTCCACAACAATGAGATTGAAAACGTAAAACTTGTTGCCTTAAATTGTTTTCTTCAGTAGATTTTGGAACAGCACATGTTGAATACTCTTCAATGAAACTCATCACTGTTTCATCTGAATCTGATCCAAATTTGGGTGCATCTTTAATCCACAACAACATATGTATATGAGGAGCACCTCATGCTTGATATTCCTTCCTCCAAAAGAAATCCAAAACCTCTCCAAGGGGAGGATTTTTTTTGTTGGTAATAAAAGACATCATAGCTTCAAATCTATGATTAAAATATCTGCAAACATTCACTGGATCTAAAGAACACAGTTCTCCTGGTGTTTTCAATTCTATATTTCGTATGTTTTCATTTGCCTCCCGTAGAAATTGAAGTAAATCGTCCCATGCATACTCAGCACAGCTAAGAGTGAGGAACCATGTAGGAGTTCCTAAGTTTCTTAGCATACATTTCAATTCTCCATGACGACGAAACCAATACTCGTTGGTTCCACGTTGACATGCCATGAGATTGATTAGCTGAGATTCCAAAATACTGTCTTGCAGATTAACTTTCTCCATAAAGTCCCTTGCACAAACATTTTGAAAATGAGCTCCACTTTTCAATATATGATTAACTGCATAAGAAAGCCCAGACAAATCACTTTCAAACAGAAGATGAAATAAATATGGAATACATTGACGAAACCTTGGATCTTCAGCATATAATCTTAGAGTCCGGTATTCAGCTGCAGGAATTTGAACTGGTCGATCATCATATCGTCCACCACAACCTGTTGGAAATAATTGTGGAAAACAACGAGCTTCCAAACTTTCTTCCCATACACTAATGGGACTTCCTTTTGCTGCTTTCATTTGAAACAAGTCAATTGCATTTCCCATTACTTCTTTTGAATGCAAAGGATGAACAGTATAATGTTCATATATTTCTTCAGTTCTAGACACATCAACTTTTTCAATTTGACCAACTGAAGAATCACTATCTTCTTCTATAGCTGTTTCCTCTGCTCCAACACTTACATCTTTGTAGTACTCATTGTTTTTGACCAAATACAACGTTGCCTTTTTGACTTTTTTAACATCCACTAAATCTTGCCAGATTTTCTTACTCTTTGTTGGAACTCCATTAACTAGAATAACTAGAGGATCCTCTTCTACTCTTTCTACACCAATTGTATCAATATTTTTCTTTACATCTAGAGGCAAATAAACAACTCTTCCCTTTAATCCTCTCAGTAAATCTGGAGGCAATTTCCCTGTCTTAGGCTCCATGCGTACAATAGCCTGAAAAGGATGGACACATTGAATCAAAATAGATTCATAAGTATTTAGATCCATCAATTCAGAAGGAATATCTATCAACTGAAGATTATTATATACTGCTCTAGCAGGCATTTTATTTTCATTTAATTTATTTAAACAATAATTACAAATACGCTGATCCAAACTCAAATCAAATGTATTCTCCACCAACAAATAACTTACAAAATCCTTCCATTCACTATTATTTTCCAATTCACTTTTTGCATATAAATCAACTAACCTAGTCTGAATTTTATAATGAGTCCGTCGACAACACACACAAGTTAAATTAGGCCTTTCACTTGCTTTCACCTTAAACTTGATAATTTCCTCATCAAACTTTTCAATTCTTGAAATCTGTCCATTATCTTCTGCATTACCATCCATTACTATATCTATTTCTACACTGTCCTCTTTGTTCCCAAAATAACAAAACTCAATTTCTTCACAAATAGTCTTCACATCCACTTCAGATCCATGCAAAAGAGCACTGTTTAACTGTTTAAGCTTAAGTGCGGGACTTTTTGCATAATACAACTTTCTCACTAATTTCCTCACGTTATTATGATGCACTGCTAACATGCTAAAATGATGAAAAACACTCCGACAAACTTTTCTAGAAAGACAAGCTAGTGAATGCCCATGCAAACCTGTGCTTTCTCTCACTCTACAAGGATCTAACTCTTGCAGGATCTTCATTTTTTGTTTGAGACTTTTCTTACTATATGTACGTAAGAAATTTCTAAGCAAATCGATTGATTCCTGTCGCACACTACAAATACTACTGCATTTCCATGTGTACACTGGACCCTTAGTACGTCTCCCTAAAACTTCATCAGCTAACACCTCTTCTGCATCTCTAGATACAAGTTTCTCTTTTTCCATCACACAACCATCTTTCACTTCATATGCTCGACCACTGGTGTCAACTGCATGCACCAAATCATTTTCCTGAAAGTAACTCTCCTCATTGAAAAAAGGCTCAGAACTTGAACTATGTATCCATTCACCAGAAAATACTTCACAAAAATTACTCCGATTAATAATTCTTTTCCATCTACTGTTCGATTTGAAAACATCAATGGCCTTATTAAGTATCCTAATTCTATTGATTATTAAAATAAATAATTTTTTCTTAACTTCAAAAGCCTGATCAACAATCTTTTCTACACTTTTCTTTTTCTTGTAAAAAGCAGCTCTCAGTTTACTTTTCCTATCATTTTTTAGCAAATTTAAAACTACCCTATTGCGAAACATTCGCCTACGAATGTCCCTAAAAAGATTTACCCTTCTATTGCTATCCATTCTCTTCTCTCCTGCTCCAATCGAGAAATTTTTTGTGGGCCTCTCCTTCCTTTTTAGATTTGTTGACTTTTTCTGTATATTCACATTAGCAATATCATTTTTTTTCTACGACATATGTTGCGAAGAAAAGACTTAATTGGCTTACCAGAAACTTTTCTGGTGTTTTTTGAAGTAGTTGTTGAAGAGGATTCTATAAACTCTGTTGTTGATGTTCTCCTTTTCCGTATGGTATTTTTGATAATTCTTTGCCTTGAAGGCATTTTTGCTTGCTTTTCAGAAGTTGATTTGAATCTGTTGTTCTGTTAAAAAAACACATGAAAGACCACTATTAGTAAACAACAAAGTAATGTTAAAAAGCAAACAATATAAACAATAAATTGCAACATATTTAAGTTTATACAATAGCAACTCAGGGCCTTATTTATAAAGGCCTTGTGCCACCAGTGCGTCACTTATTACCCATGTTTAAAGTGATGCATCAGCTGCACAAGGCAATCATAAAAAAGGGCCAAATGCAAATATCAATCAATTGCACCCCAAAATCGATTTTTGAATAACATGAAAGAAACACTGCGCAGAACCTATCTGCAACCACTCAATATCAGCAAACAAAGTCAAGGCCTCATTTATAAAGGCCTTGCGCCACCAGTGCGTCACTTATTACCCATGTTTAAAGTGATGCATCAGCTGCACAAGGCAATCATAAAAAAGGGCCAAATGCAAATACCAATCAATTGCACCCAAAAATCGATTTTTGAATAACATGTAAGAATCACTGCGCAGAACCTATGTACAACCACTCAATATCAGCAAACAAAGTCAAGCCTTATTTATAAAGGCCTTGCGCCACCAGTGCGTCACTTATTACCCATGTTTAAAGTGATGCATCAGCTGCACAAGGCAATCATAAAAAAGGGCCAAATGCAAATTCCAATCAATTGCACCCAAAAATCGATTTTTGAATAACATGTAAAAATCACTGCGCAGAACCTATATACAACCACTCAATATCAGCAAACAAAGTCAGGGCCTTATTTCTAAAGGCCTTGCGCCACCAGTGCGTCACTTATTACCCATGTTTAAAGTGATGCATCAGCTGCACAAGGCAATCATAAAAAAGGGCCAAATGCAAATACCAATCAATTGCACCCAAAAATCGATTTTTGAATAACATGTAAGAATCACTGCGCAGAACCTATGTACAACCACTCAATATCAGCAAACAAAGTCAGGGCCTTATTCATAAAGGCCTTGCGCCACCTGTGCGTCTCTTATTACCCATATATAAAATGATGCACCAGTTGCACAAGGCAATCATAAAAAAGGGCCAAATGCAAATACCAATCAATTGCACCCAAAAATCGATTTTTGAATAACATGAAAGATACACTGCGCAGAACTTATGTACAATCACTCAATATCAGCAAACAAAGTCAGGGCCTTATTTATAAAGGCCTTGCGCCACCAGTGCGTCACTTATTACCCATGTTTAAAGTGATGCATCAGCTGCACAAGGCAATCATAAAAAAGGGCCAAATGCAAATACCAATCAATTGCACCCAAAAATCGATTTTTGAATAACATGAAAGAAACACTGCGCAGAACCTATCTACAACCACTCAATATCAGCAAACAAACTCAGGGCCTTATTTATAAAGGCCTTGCGCCACCAGTGCGTCACTTATTACCCATGTTTAAAGTGATGCATCAGCTGCACAAGGCAATCATAAAAAAGGGCCAAATGCAAATTCCAATCAATTGCACCCAAAAATCGATTTTTGAATAACATGTAAGAATCACTGCGCAGAACCTATGTACAACCACTCAATATCAGCAAACAAAGTCAGGGCCTTATTTATAAAGGCCTTGCGCCACCAGTGCGTCACTTATTACCCATGTATAAAATGATGCACCAGTTGCACAAGGCAATCATAAAAAAGGGCCAAATGCAAATACCAATCAATTGCACCCAAAAATCGATTTTTAAATAACATGAAAGAAACACTGCGCAGAACCTATGTACAACCACTCAATATCAGCAAACAAAGTCAGGGCCTTATTTATGAAGGTCTTGCGCCACCAGTGCGTCACTTATTACCCATGTTTAAAGTGATGCATCAGCTGCACAAGGCAATCATAAAAAAGGGCCAAATGCAAATACCAATCAATTGCACCCAAAAATCGATTTTTAAATAACATGAAAGAAACACTGCGCAGAACCTATGTACAACCACTCAATATCAGCAAACAAAGTCAGGGCCTTATTTATGAAGGTCTTGCGCCACCAGTGCGTCACTTATTACCCATGTTTAAAGTGATGCATCAGCTGCACAAGGCAATCATAAAAAAGGGCCAAATGCAAATACCAATCAATTGCACCCAAAAATCGATTTTTGAATAACATGAAAGAAACACTGCGCAGAACCTATCTACAACCACTCAATATCAGCAAACAAAGTCAGGGCCTTATTTATAAAGGCCTTGCGCCACCAGTGCGTCACTTATTACCCATGTTTAAAGTGATGCATCAGCTGCACAAGGCAATCATAAAAAAGGGCCAAATGCAAATTCCAATCAATTGCACCCAAAAATCGATTTTTGAATAACATGTAAGAATCACTGCGCAGAACCTATGTACAACCACTCAATATCAGCAAACAAAGTCAGGGCCTTATTTATAAAGGCCTTGCGCCACCAGTGCGTCACTTATTACCCATGTATAAAATGATGCACCAGTTGCACAAGGCAATCATAAAAAAGGGCCAAATGCAAATACCAATCAATTGCACCCAAAAATCGATTTTTGAATAACATGAAAGAAACACTGCGCAGAACCTATGTACAACCACTCAATATCAGCAAACAAAGTCAGGGCCTTATTTATGAAGGTCTTGCGCCACCAGTGCGTCACTTATTACCCATGTTTAAAGTGATGCATCAGCTGCACAAGGTAATCATAAAAAAGGGCCAAATGCAAATACCAATCAATTGCACCCAAAAATCGATTTTTGAATAACATGTAAGAAACACTGCGCAGAACCTATGTACAACCACTCAATATCAGCAAACAAAGTCAGGGCCTTATTTATAAAAGCCTTGCGCCACCAGTGAGTCACTTATTACCCATGTTTAAAGTGATGCATCAGCTGCACAAGGCAATCATAAAAAAGGGCCAAATGCAAATACCAATCAATTGCACCCCAAAATCGATTTTTGAATAACATTTAAAAATTACTGCGCACAACCTATGTACAAGCACAGAATATCACTTTTGAAACATCACTGTTTCCCCAAAAACAAATCCTTTATCTTTCAAATGTTGATATCAAGCATTATCAAAAATCCAAAATCAAATCAACAGCAAACAAAGTCAGAGCCTTATTTATGAAGGCCTTGCGCCACCAGTGCATCACTTATTACCCATGTTTAAAGTGATGCATCAGCTGCACAAGGCAATCATAAAAAAGGGCCAAATGCAAATACCAATCAATTACACCCAAAAATGGATTTTTCAATAACATATAAGAAACACAACACAGAACTTATATACTAGCATACCATTTGACTTCTAAAACATAACTATCTGCTTATAAATATTCTCCATAGAGCAAACAAGTCTCTATGTAAATTAAATAAATCATTACTTACCTTTACAAAAGCTTTGGAAGATTGAAAACAGTGTCAGACACACACACCAATTTCTCTTTAACAGAGCAAAAAGTGTGCACTCAATACACTGAAACCACAGACTGGCATAGAAAATCTCTAACTTTGTACACATATGCCTTAATTCAACCAATCAAAAGTTTTCCCTCACTATTTTCAAACCAACACCCTTCCCCCTCTCAGATCTTTCTATCTGTTTCCAAAGCAACTCCCTCCTAACTGAACTCTCAGGTTCAAAAGTTTATTGTACAATGTTGCAAATTAACTCAGCAAGGCTGTTTGACCTCTCAATACACCAGCCTATCCAGAGTATTTTAGCTTTTAGTGACTTTTTTTAACCATTCAAATTGCTTCTTTAACACAACACAACCATGCACCCTAACTTTAAGTTTTCAACTATCTGAATCCACCAATCATTGCTTCTGATTCAAAAGCAGTGAAACTCCACAATTATTTTTTTGTAAACTCCTACTGTTCCAACTGCCATTTCATTCCCACACATCATCTGACTGCATCAGAACCATCTCTCATCATGTTTTCTGTCTGGATCCTTGGACACAGCTACATCCACTGGGCTCAAAGGTATGCAGATAGCAGACATTTTCACAACCTTGATTTATCAAATGTGGAAATCAAGTGGATTGGCCAGAGAGGATTAAAATGTCACCAATTGATACCATTGGTGAAAACCTTTATGCATTTGCCAAAACCTGACCTCTTAATAGTGCACTGTGGAGGAAATGATTTAGGCACTATGACTGGGGTTGGTCTGGAAAGGACACCTTTGATCAATTAATGACACTCTTTCCACAAACTGCCTTGGTATTTTCTAATATATGCCAAAGACAGAAATGGAACTGGTCCAACCAATTTTGTCCACAATTTGAGAAAGCACGGAAACATGTGAATAAATCTGTTTCTGCTTACATGAGAGACTATGGAATGGGTTCAATATACAATAATAACTTGCGTTACAACATGCAAGACATCTACAGAGGAGATGGTGTGCACTTCTCAGATGAAGGGAATAGAATATTCCTCCTGAATTTAAGAATGTGCATTGGAACCTACTTGTAGGTACCTAAATCAACCACAAAACCCAAAAGCTCTTTTCAGAGCTACCCTACCTCTGATCATTCAAAACGTTTATCTTTTTCTAACTTTTTTCACTATTTTTCACCAAATTACGCTTTCCGGTACGCTTAAAGGTGCGCGCACCAGGCGCTCCCCCCGTGGAAAATGAAAGAAGTTTTTTTTTTTTAACCTTTATGGGCCTCCTAAGCCCCCCTCAGAAAACCTAGATGGTCAAAAAGTCTCTACCGTGCCCTCTTCTACCCATACCGAACATTGTTTACCCTCCATCTTGTGTCTCGATTGTACCGAAACACAAAATGGAGGACTCCCGTAACGCTGCCAGTGCGCGTAAAGGAGCGCGCACCAGTAAGCGCTCGATAAAAAAAGGAGGGAAAGCAATTTACAAAAAAACCACTAGAGACACTTTCATCAAATATAGAATACGCCCTACTACATAGCAGTCCCTACCATTTACCCAAATTTGAAGGAATTCCATTGAGAAAATTATGCTGTAGGCCTGACTAAATATCCTGAGGTAAATTACATGACAAAAACACATATGAAATGTTAGAATTTACAACCAATTAAAAACTTTCTTTCATTTTCTACGACTATTTCCTGACGTTTCATTGGTTAAGTACAAGAATATATATAAAAGAAGAGAGGGAAACACAGCCATTTTGACTACTGCTTCCAGAAGTACATTTGAGAACAAATTACACTGACAACTTCACCTGATTTCTCCAAGGTAAATTGTTATTATGGAAGTATATTGTACACTTTAAGTTAATTTCAGAAAAAATATTCTGTTAGTTATATACTATCCCTCTGTAAAAATTATAGATAGAGATAGACTTCTCTGTAATAGTTATGGATTGAGTTAGGCTTCTCTGGTATACAGTACCCTAACTCTACTAATATAGTTAATTTGTATGCAATTTTCAGAAAGAAAATGGAAGGAGAAAATCAAGGAAATGTTACTTCTATCAAAATAAAGGTGGAAAAACAAGAAGACCAAAAAGATGAAGTAGATTTCATGGATCACTCTTTGGATGAACAGTTAATAGAATGTTTGGAAGAAATGGAATCATGTACTTATAATTATGAGGAAATCCGGACAATATTATGTTAGAAATTTTATTAAATTATGAAAAAGAATCAGAGGAATAAATTTATATTTAATAATTTCAAATTGTTTCAGACAATATTCATTTTTATATGTAATTCATAAAGTATTACCAAAAATCTTTAAAATATAAAGTGAGACTTATAGTATACTGTTCAACTATTTTTCTGTTACATAGTAAGTTTACTCATAGTTACTACCTTTCTCCCACTATATTATCTCCTATGAATATTTTACACCTCATTTTCATAAGGGAGCAGGATAGACTACTCATGATCCCCTAGAAATTCGCAGGGAGTGCTTATAAGATCTGTTTCTCCTTTCCAGACAGACTATGTTATGAATTCCATATACCACAAAAAATACAATAACAACATGCAAGATGTCTACAAAGAAAATGGTGAACATTAAATTTAAGTCTCTTCATTAGTACCTACATGTAGGTACTTACATAAAATAAAAAAATTAAAAAAAACATAAACATACAATTTTTTGAAGTCATTATTTTTACATAGTACCCTCCTCGATACGCTCCCCGGTGCGCGTACCAGGCGCTTCCCCCGCGAAAATCGAAAAAAAAAAAAAAGGTGAGACCCCGCGGGGCCCTTTAATGGCCCCCACATCAAACCTAGGGGTACAGGGGGTATCTACTCTGCCCCCTTATGGTCATTTCCCCCTTTGTTTTGGCCACCTCTCGTGTCTCGATCCTACCGAGACACAAGATGGCGGCCGCTCCGGACTGTTTAGAATGTTTACAGACAACTGAGAGCCAATCAGCTTTCTGCGCGCAAGTCGCGTGTCGCGCCGGGAGCGCTCACCGGTGCGCGCACCGGAGAGCGCCTATAGATATATATATTTTTTTGAACCTAAATTACTCAAAATCCACTGGAGCACATATCTTGAGACATAGCAAAGGCACATCGGGCTACCAGTCCCTACAATTTTGCCAAGTTTGGTGGAAATCCATTCAGCCGTTCGGGCTAAAAGTGAAATCGACCGCCCTATGGAAATTAACATGGGGAAAACGCGTTTTGGGACCCCCCTTTTATCTCGGCCCCCGCTTAACGAATCCCCCCCAAACTTTTCAAGGAAGGACCGGAGCTCGACGAGGCCATTTTCAGGAAATTTTCAGGCAGATTCGTCAACCGGTGCCAAAGTTATTCCAAATAGAATTTTGAGATTTAACATTGAAAAAAATCCTAACTATAACTACCTACTGGCGACCGCCAGTAGGTAATATATATATATATATATATATATATATATATATATATATATATATATATATATATATATATATATTACCTACTGGCGATAGCCAGTAGGTATATATAGTTAGGATTTTTTTCCTATGGGACTTTTGAAAATTCTATGTCTAATAACTTTGGCGTTTGTGGACGGAATCGGCTGAAATTTTCAGGAAAATGGCACATTTTGTTTCTGAGCAGCTCCTGAAAATTTGGGGGGGGTTCGTCAAGGGGGGGCCGAGAAAAAAGGGGGGTCCCAAAACGCGTTTTTCCCATGTTAATTTCCATAGGGCGGTTGGACTCACTTTTAGCCCGAACGGCTGAATGGATTTCCACGAAACTTGGCAAAATTGTAGGGACTGTTAGCCCGATGTGCCTTTGCTAGGTCTCAATATATGTGCTTCAGTGGATTTTGAGAAATTAACGTTTAAATCAAGATATATATCTGTAACAGCGCTCCGGGCAGCTATCCGGTTAGCGAACCTTTCGCGTATCGGAACTTTGCAAAGCGAAGCTGATTGGCTCTCTGGTGTCTGTCAACATTCTAAACAGTCCGGTGCGGCCGCCATCTTGTCTCTCGGTAGGATCGAGAGACAAGAGGAGGCCAAAACAAAGGGGGAAATGAAGGAAAGGGGGCAAGGTAGACCCCTCCTGACCCCCTAGGATTGATGAGGGGGATATTATAGAGCCACGCCGGGCCCAAAAAAAAAAAAAAAAAAAATCCGTTTTTTTCGCCGTAGAGACGCGTCTTGGTAAGCGAACCGGGCAGCTAACTGGGCAGCTAACCGGGAAGCTAACCGGCAGTGTAACGGGAGTCTGAGGAGTAGCTGATTGGCTGTCAACATTGTAAACAGTCCGGAGCGGCCGCCATCTTGTCTCTCGGTAGGATCAAGAGACAAGAGGAGACCAAAACAAAGGGGGAAATGAAGGAAAGAGGGCAAGGTAGACCCCTTCTGACCCCATAGGATTGATGAGGGGGATATTATAAAACCACGCGTGGCCCAAAAAAAAAAAAATCCTGAGGAGTAGCTGATTGGCTGTCAACATTGTAAACAGTCCAGAGCGGCCGCCATCTTGTCTCTCGGTAGGATCGAGAGACAAGAGGTGGAAAAAAAAAGGTGTAAATGAATGAAAGGGGTAAGGCAGACCCCTCCTGAACCCCTAGGATTGATGAGGGGGCTATTAAAGTTCCCTGCGGGGCAAAAGAAAAAAAAATTGCGATTTTTCGCGGTAAAGGTGCTTCCTTGTACGTTAACCGGGCAGCTAACCGGCAGCGTAACGGGAGTCCGACATATTGTGTTTTTTGAACGTTTGTGATATGTGCACGTGTGGATTTTGTCTAATTAAGGTTAAAAAAATATATATATATCTTTAAGCGTGTTCTGGCGCGCTTACGTTTTGGGTTTGGTTTGCGCTGCAGAGACGATACGTCACGGTTATGCGATGCATCATGAGGCGTCTCACGGGCTACGTGATACGTCACTTAATAAAGAATATATTTTACAGCTATAGATATTAGCTTTTAAAAAACCAATGAAATTCACAGAAAAAACCATAGGTTATAGACCATATATAGTTAGGAATTTGCATTTACAAAACCTTGAAAATTCACTGAAAAAACCATAGGTTATAGACCATATATAGTTAGGGATTAGCATTTAAAAAACCTTATTTTATTTGCACAAAACCATTGAAATTCCATATATAGTTAGTTGCACTAACTATATATCGCGGACCCGCAATCCACTGCTAATGATGTCACATATTACATCATTCATGACATGGTCAGTGACATCACTGATGACATCACTGATGACATCTCAAATGACATCACTGATGACATCACTGATGACATCTCAAATGACATCACTGATGACATCACTGACATCTCATTTGACATTACTGATTACATCACTGATGATATCATTTATGTGATAATACATCTTCAGACTCTAATATAACCTTAGATACACTCAGTGTAAACAGGCACTCACAGACTGTCACACATCCATGGAGTTACTCACACACCTAGTCAGTCATGCAAAGAATCAATCACATCTCCATTTCCTCAACTATACAGTTATACACACCTTACTTATTCAAACATATAGTAACACATATTTACTCTCTTATACAATCCTTGATACAAGTTCACAATGATTCATACAGCCACTCACACATTCACTGGCTCTTATGTTCAGTTATTTATATATGTCAACTCTCACATGGAGTGTGTTTTACATATGTACTTACTTTGACATGTAGCACTGAGATATCCATTCACTCACCAATATACTCATGCACACAGTCAACTGTCCATACAGCTGTTTCTACATGCACTTTTGAACCCATACACCTAGGGAATCAACTGCTCACACATCTATGCACAGAGTTATACACCTCCCAGCCACCCACACACATACTCAGTCTCCCATACAAATACTTGGGCAACCATTCAATAACCCATATAGTTACTGATATAGCTACTGATTTAAACATGCAGCAGTTTACAGAACAACATAAATAATGATTGCCAAATTAAGACACTTTAATCACTAACCCATACACTCAGTGAGACACATTTAATCATTCTCTCGTACAGTCAGTCATGCACCTACTAAATCCTTCATCCAGACACTTATACATCCACTCATTCTTCAATATGTAAGACATATTTTAACTTTACAGAAACATACAGTCACTGGGTGTTGTCATCAGTGATGTCATCAGTGATGTCATTTGAGATGTCATCAGTGATGTCATCAGTGATGTCACTGACCATGTCATGAATGATGTAATATGTGACATCATTAGCAGTGGATTGCGGGTCCGCGATATATAGTTAGTGCAACTAACTATATATGGAATTTCAATGGTTTTGTGCAAATAAAATAAGGTTTTTTAAATGCTAATCCCTAA
Organism: Lissotriton vulgaris; assembly: GCF_964263255.1. Classification (NCBI taxonomy): domain Eukaryota; kingdom Metazoa; phylum Chordata; class Amphibia; order Caudata; family Salamandridae; genus Lissotriton; species Lissotriton vulgaris. The sequence goes on from NC_141695.1 coordinate 635,986,017, forward strand.
CTATATATGGTCTATAACCTATGGTTTTTTCAGTGAATATATATATATATATATATATTCATGGGTATCTCCATATAGGGGAAGAGATTACTTAGCATCACCATCATTCCCGCTGTATCCGTTTGTAAGGTTAGTGTTTAATCTACCTCTGTTTGACAGCATGCACTACCAGGCCCTATGGACAACTCTTTGTGGTACGTAAAACCAACTTACATATATCCCTAAAATCAGCAGAATGATGTAATTTTAATAATGTTTACAGTCATCCTGTGATTTGAACCGTTTGCAAGCCAGTCACCTGTACATTTTGCAACAATGTATGTTTCAAAACTTTCCCTGAACTTTGAAAACTAAAATGTGCGCTTAATCAATTTCCAGTTATTATAGAAATTGTGCATAGCACTACATTACAACACTTTATCATCAGCATTTACATAGACATCGACAGAGAATAATGTATAGTAATGACAAGCTTTAGTTTTTCTCACATATTTTTAGCAACAGCTCTTTGAATTACAGTATAATGCATTTGCAACTCGTACTAGTTGCGCTTAGTCACTACCTTGCTTTAATGATGTACTGCTCGCACTTAAACTTCTCTGGTAGCTAAAGTATGCACCGCATACATTTTACCATACTGAAAAAGATTTATCTCCAGTAATACTCTGTTTTTACTTGTGCAGCAGTAGCTTGGATGATGTCATCATTGGTGTGATCAGTGATGTCATCAATGATAATGTTTAACATGTTATGAGTGATTGATATGTGAGGTCATAAGTAGTGCATGGTAGAGGCTCAAGTTATAGTTAGATCTCTAAAGTATACCTTGTGAATTTCAATGTCATTTTAGTTTATAAAAATTAGTTTATAATGTCACTTTACTCTTTGTTTTTTCCAGAGAATTTCTAGGGTTTTTAAACGGAAACTAAAATGGTACTATCTTGCCTAAGTACATCATTTTAAACTTTGGTTTGTTTTATTCAGTGTGTGCCCAAATGTGCATTCTGTGTGAGACTACTGTTCTGTGCAGCCTGGTAACTTCACACGGGTAGCCTGATTCAGGAGGGGACTCTTAAGGGTTGGGTGGTGACTTAGGATTGCCCATATAGTATTAGTTGCCACTCATAGGTAACTTCAGTATGGTTTAGTTTGTCTCTAGTGACGCTATATTATGTTATTACTAGGACCCTAACTAGAACACTCTCCAGTTCAACAGAACTGTGCTTAAAATTTAGAGGAATTGAGAGAGACCCCTTCAGGATCCAGGGGAATAGGGTACCTATAAACAGTGAAGTTAAGCAGTTTCCCTTGTTTGAGTTACTGAGAAAATACGCCCAAATATTGGTCTTGGACACAAAAGCTCAATTAAGCAGAAGCATAAGCAAAAACAATTTTTTTATATAAAATATAGAAATGTTAATAAAACAAGCCTTTAAAACATATTAAAAAACATTCTTATATCATAAAAGAGTTATTCAATTGAGAACAACTCATTCACAGTTCATATAGACATCAACAAATACTCATACTACAGTCCAATGAATTGAAAAAAAACTTGCATAAATAAACTGGATTATGCAGTTTAAAGAAAAAGAGGGGAATAGGGAGACAAACAAAGACATTAACGATTTGTCATACAAATGTGCACATCTGAACCCTCATTGCAGCTCAATCCCAGACTCTGCTTTTTTCTTTGTTCTTGGGGCGAGTTAGGTTATTTGATTGTGCAGTGGTAGGCGTCGACGCGTTTCTTTTAGCAAAATGCCATCTTTTTCAAGACTTTTACATGAGTGTCTCTCCTATTTTGGCACTGGATGGTTGCCTATACACAGAGATCCTGTTGGTAAATATATTTGAATCAGTATATGGCATCAAACCACAGGCAGTCATTTTTTAAAATACATCTTATTGGCAATAAAGGCAAAACATGTTACATAGTTTTTTGCAGTTTTAGATACTATGACTTTTTATCATTAGCCAACTGATACTTGTTTGCATCACAATTCTCAAATTTGAAATACATTAGTTGAGATCTTGCTTTTATTGTAGACCATCAGTCCTACCAATATGTGCGCTTCTATTCAGACCCAGGCCTCCCAGGGTACCCACAGTGGTATCAAAGCTTATAGAGTCTGTTGTGGGGAATCCTAAATAGGAGATGCCAAACATCCCCTTACTTCCAATTCTTATATCGTGGTTTGCTAATTAATTTACCTTATTTCATTTTCAATTTATAGGCCATTGGGTTTTATTTCTGTTTTCAGATTTTGCATAATCGCATCTTTGTCCTTTGTCGAGTCTGAAAGGATAGGGTGTATTATGTATTAACAGCATGGTCCTACCTATGCTTACATGTGTATTTTTTAGTCCGCTACGTTGTTTCTTTACCTGATAGTCCTCTTATATCTCGCTATCTGGTGGCCCTCATGCAGACGTTGTCAGGATAAAAATAGGAGATACTTGTCCCCTAAAAAATGATAAACAAGGGTTTTATTAAAAGTTTGTTAAGAATGCGCTTAGTTGAACAATCCTATTTTCTTGTGTTTTCCCCATGTTAATTTCCAAAGGGCGGTCGACCTCACTTTTAGCCCGGACGGCTGAATGGATTTCCACCAAACTTGGCAAAATTGTAGGGACTGGTAGCCCGATCTGCCTTTGCTATGTCTCAAGATATTTGCTCCAGTGGATTTTGAGTAATTTAGGTTAAAAAAATATAAATATCTATAAGCGCGCCCCGGTATGCGCACCAGGGAGCGAACCAGTGCGCTACGCGAGTTCGCGCGCGGAAACCTGATTGGCTCTCGGGTGTCTATCAACATTCCAAACAGTCCGGAGCGGCCGCCATCTTGTGTCTCGGTAGGATCGAAACACAAGAGGTGGAAAAAACAAAGGGGGAAATGACCAAAAGGGGGCAGAGGAGACCCCCCCTGACCCCCTATGTTTAGTGTGGGGGCCATAAAAGGGCCTGCGGGGCAAATTTATTATTTTTTTTTCGATTTGAAGGGGGGGGGGAGCGCGGGAGCGTACCATGGGGAAAAAAGAATGACAGACTTTTAAAGAAATGTAGCCTTTTTTTATAAATTGGAGATAGTTCTAAAAAGAACTGTTTTTTTTATTCTTTTTGTTGTTTTATATTTTTGTTTTGTTTTTTGGAACATTTTATACTTTTTTTGGCTTTTATGAACAGTTTTATATTTTTTTTGTATTTTTTATGGGGACAAACAAAAAACAGGGAATTGTAAACAGCTCAACTGGAGCAAAAAAAAACAGGAAAAAATTAAGGCTTCTTTCGGCACCGGTGGTTGTCTCCAGCACGGTTTATGAGTTTGATGCTCTGCTCCCATAAGAAATGGTAGTCCCACAAAATATACAAGTAATCTTGTATTCTCCAAACTGGCGTTGGATGCATGGAACCATCTCTCTAGTTTCAGGACCCGATGGAGTGGGTTCTTTAGAGGTGCTCGGAGAAGATTGGGGAGGGTTTCTGGTCAGTTCTCTGACCTCTGCTGCAGAATAGTTATTGGGGTGCTTTCATTCCATGTGGCGAAGCATTGTGTGATTCCCAAATGAATATTTTTTTGAAGGGTTCCCCCTGGAAAGTTCAGCGCCACAGATGAGACAGGTCACCTTTGCAGCATTAACTTTTTTTGCACCCCTTGGGATTTTAAAAAACTCCCATATAAAGTACTCCTTAGGCTTATATGGGGGGTTGTCTTCAGGCAGGAACTGCCTTCTCTCCTCCTCCTCCTCCTCCTCTTCTTTTTCACCACCAATGTGATGTTGTGGTGTTCCTTGCGGTAATGGTGGTGGTGGTGGTGGTGGTGGTGCAGATGCTCCAGCTGCTTCTGCCACTGTAGCCATTTCTCTAGCAATAGAAGCAGGTCTTCCTCACACAAAGATTAAAGTGTGAATGAGGAAAAACAGGTGGGCGCTTTCATCATTTGGAAAACAAAACTGTTCTGAACCAATGAAAAGTGTTATTTTCAGGTCACATGACCCGTCGTGCTTATGCTACATGACCCGGTGTGTGCCCGGCGGCGCTTACGTAGCACGTTCGTATGCGCGTGGGTATCACGCGGACGCGGCTACGCGAAACGTTACGATGATGTTTTCGTTCGCGGCAAAAGCGCTACCGGACCTTACCGGTACGCGCCCTGGGGCGCGCCGCAAGACTGCGCTTTCCGGTGCACTCACCGGGACGCGCACCGGGAGCGCTCCAGTGCAAAAAACAAAACAAAAAAAAAAGCATGAACAATATACATAAAAAAAATAGTAATACATAAATATACATTATAGGATTCATTATAAAAAATATTACATTTCATAGCTATAGAAATTTGCTATTAAAAAACCTTTGAAATTCACTGAAAAAACCAAAGGTTTCACACCAGTTATAGTTAGGAATTAGCATTTAAAAAACCTATGAAATTCACTGAAAAAACCATAGGTTTCACACCAGTTATAGTTAGGAATTAGCAATTAAAAAACCTATTAAATGCACCATCGGCCTGACCGTGATGTCATGAGTGATGTCACTGACCATGTCATGAGTGATGTAATATGTGACGTCATCAGCAGTGCATTGCAGGCGCGCAAGTTATTGTGAGTCCAACTAACTATAACGTGGGAATTTCAATGGTTTTATGTCAGTAAAATGTCCAGCTAACTATAACTGGTGTGAAACCTATGGTTTTTTCAGTGAATATATATATACATATATATATATATATATATATATATATATATATATATATATATATATATATATATATATATATATATATATATATATATATATATATATATATATATATATATATATATATTCACTGAAAAAACCATAAGTTTCACACCAGTTATAGTTAGCTGGACATTTCACTCGTACAAAACCAGAGAAATTCCCCCATTATAGTTAGTTCAGCTAACTATAACTCGCGCCCCCGCAATGCACTGCTGTCACGTATTACATCATTCATAACATGGTCAGTGACATCACTGATGACATCACTGATGACATCTCAAATTTATATCACTTTTGACTTCACTGATGACATCATCCAGTGACTGTGTGTTCTATAAAATATAAATATGTATTATATATATGCCAAGGTGTATTGAAGAATGAGTGGGTGTATAAGTGTCTGGATTGAGGATTTAGTAGGTGCATCACTGACTGTTTAAGTGAGTTACTACATATGTGTTATTGAATGCATGGGTTAGTGACTAAACTGTGTGAATGTCTGTATCAGTCTGTCTGCTGTTGTATAAACTGCTCCATGGGTTGGTTAATAGCTACATGAGTGTCTATATGGGTTATTGATTGGATATTTGTATGGGTGCCTGAGTGTGTGTGTGTGTGTGTGGGAGGTGTGGGACTTTGTGCATACATGTTTGAGTGATGGATTCACTGGCTGTAATTGTCAGGATTTGCACTCTGCAGGATTCGCTCGCAGTGATAAGCTCCACCTCCGGACCTCCCAAACACCCTGAACATATAAACACAGGGTATTTGAGCGATACGGTGAGGGAAAAACCCCAAAAGGGGAAAAAACCCAGGGAGGGAAAGGAAGGGACAGCAGGGAAAGGAAGCTGTAAAACAAAACAAACAGATTAGTACACTTCCTAATCCTACTCTCAATAATGTCTCGCTAAAAGTAGGTTGTCACCTGTGCTGTCTATGACTCTAGCATCCAAGCTACGGTACTCTCCTTGCCTTCTTTTCCCTACATAACAGAAGAAGCTCAGTTAGCATACACTGCATTCAACAACACACTGCCCAATGTATGTGTTGTTCATATAAGTAACATACCCCCAGAGTGTGATCACTCAAAGTATAAGTAACCAATACAGCCAATCGAGTCTTGACCAATATCCAGCTTATTTAGAAAAACACAGGAAAATAAAGTGACGGACAGTAAAGGAAAGTGTTGGATCTTGTTTCCATGCGACCGGTACAGATTGCATCATCTACACCAAATGAATGCATTAAACAATCCTTCCAGGTCCAATTCAAAACCAAATATGGTAGGGCGTAGTGTCAATACCACTGCCGTCCGCTTTGGCATTTGTATTCCACAACAGTAATATAAACGAGTGCCATATCTTCATAACGGCAATGCGGAGGACTCCCCCTGCACTCCGCCACTTGAATACAATAGCCCTTCGAATCCAGGTCTTAACGACAACAACAAGTTCCCCCCCTAGCCAGGGAAGGCGAAGGAAACAAACACGAACCCCAAATGGAGAAAGGACTGGCTCAAAAGTACCAAAGACACGAGCGAAGTGCTCTGACTAACAAACAAATGAGCAAGTCAATAAATGTTCGTAACAATACCCAATTGCAGGACGCCTAACTCAGCAGACGCTCCCCTTGACAATATTGCTACGCGGAACTCAGGAAAGTGAGAGCAGCCGCTCCCGCTGACAAAAAACAAATCACGAGCGCTGCACCATCGGCCTGACCGCGCTAAATCCGATCAGCGGCAAAGACTCATGGGACTTCTAGTTCAGGCCCGTTTTACCTGGGTACTGTAGTTTAGGCAGGCGCAAGGGCTAAACCCTGACAGTACGCCCTCCTCCCAAGCGTGTCCTAGGGCCAGGTTTGGCCGGGAACCTCCCATGGAAAGAAGCTATGGCTCTCGGCGCATGCACATTACTCCAAGGCTCCCACGAGTCATCCTCTACCGAATAGCCCTTCCTGGAGACTAAATACCATAGCACACCCCTGCGCATCTTGGAATCACGTATGAACTTCAATTCATACTCAGGTCCACCCTCGCACTCCACGGGCGGGGGTGCCCTCCTCTGGGAGGTGAGAGCCCTCTTCAACAACTGTACGTGAAACACTGGATGGATCCTCAAAGTGCTAGGCAACCGAAGTTTGTATGCCACAGGGTTAATTTGTCTCACTATCGGATAGGGTCCAATAAAGCACGGGTGGAATATGCTTCTTTGCTTAAAACGGATGTACCACACCTTGTCCCCCACCTTAAACTGAGGGCCGGGAATCCTGTGCTTATCCTCCCAACGTTTATACACCTCTTTAGCCTTCAACAAATGTTTCTGCTCCTCCCTATGTACCCTCCTCAAAGTACGTATGCGAGCCATCACATTGGGTTGGTTGCCTACTTCTGGAGGGAAGGTGATGGGCAATGTGCTGGCATCGTAACCGTAGTTGGCCTTGAAAGGAGACATGCCAGTAGAGCTATGCCATGCGTTATTATACGCCAATTCAGCCATCCATAACAAGTCCACCCATGATTCATGCGCTTCTTTAGAATAACACCGTAAGTCTTTTTTCAAGGTTTGATTCAGCCTTTCCGTCTGCCCATCGGTCTGCGGGTGAAAGCTTGTTGAAAGAGCTGAATCAATACCCAAAGCCTTACACCACATTCTCCAGAAACGAGCAACGAATTGTGGCCCCCTGTCAGAAACAATCACCTGGGGAATGCCATGTAACCCTATGACCTGAGAAGCCAGTAACTGGGCGGTTTGGCCTGCCGTGGGGAGATTCTTACATGGTATAAAATGTCCCATTTTAGTCAGATTATCTACCACCACCAGAATAGCTGAACACCCCTGATCCCAGGGCAAACCCGTTATGAAATCCAGGCTTATCTTCTGCCATGGGCGAGCAGGTTTGGGCATGAGCATCAGTTGGCCTTTCTTTCTTGTGTTCTCCCCCTTTGCTCTAGCACAATCCTCACAACACCTCACCCAATGAGTAGCATCTTTAACCAATAAGTCCCACCAAAAATACCTTCAAAGCAGACTCACTGTTTTAGTAACTCCTGTGTGACCAGCCATGGGCGCTACATGACACCAGACAAAAGCCTTCTTCTGTATTTCAGCTGTGAGCAGGTACAAACAGTCACCCTGGAAAGGCAGCCCTTGTCTCACTGACCTTCCGGGTTTGCGAGCAGCCCATCGTTCCCAGGCCTTCAACGACCTGGAGTTCTTAACCTCATCCAAAAAACTCTCCGCACGAACCACACACAACATCTTAGCTGCTGGAATAATGGCATGAGGGACTTCTTCCTGCTGCTCATCTGGCATCACTTGTCTGGACAAAGCATCTGTTTTCCTATTATCTATGCCAGGTCTAAAGGTCACTACAAAGTTATACTCCGCAAAGAAAAGCATCCAACGCATTTGTCTTTGCGTCAAATGCCTAGCCGAAGTCATGTACTGAAGGTTTCTGTGGTCGGTGTATACGGTTACAGCGTGACAAGCCCCCCACAGGTATTGCCTCCACTCCTGAAAAGCACGCTTTATGGCCAACAGTTTTTTTTCTGCAATAGTGTAATTGAACTCAGCAGGGCTCAGTTTTTTTTACAAGTATGCTACAGGATGGAGCTGACCCGTGAGTGGATCTCTCTGAGACAATACAGCCCCTATCGCTTCCTCCGAAGCGTTGGCTTCCCCCACAAAGGGTTGTTCTACTACAGGGTGTGCCAACACAGGCGCCGTAATGAACGCATTCTTTAGGGTCTTGAATGCCTCATCAGCCTCTTTGGTCCATGCAAACGAAACTTCTTTTCTCAGCAACCTGGTAATTGGGACAGCCGTTTGTGAGAATCGTACAATAAAACGGTGGTAATAATTGGCAAACCCCAAAAAACTCTGCACTTCCCGCACGTTCTTTGGAACTGGCCATTCCTGAACCGCCTGGACCTTCCGATCTGACATCTGCAATCCTTTAGGGCTGAGGTTCACCCCCAAGAACTCCACCTCGTGTACCCCAAACTCACACTTGCTCAGTTTCACATACAAGCGGTGTTCTCTCAACTTCTCCAAAACCTTTCCCACTTGATCTGTATGACAGGATTCATCCTGGGAGTATATCAGTATCTCATCGATATACACCACCACAAAGTTGTCCACGTAATCCTTCAAAACGTCGTTGATGAAAAATTGGAAAGCCGCTGGGGCATTACAAAGCCCAAAGGGCATCACCAGATACTCGTAGAGACCATATCACGTCTTGAACGCCGTCTTCCACTCATCCCCCTCGCGTACTCTGACCAGGTGATAAGCCCCCGCCAGTCCAAACGGGTATAGATCTTTGCTTCCCTCACCTGGTCGAGCAAGACAGAGATGAGGGGAAGAGGATAACGGTTGCGTACGGTGTTCTTGTTCAAGACGCGATAGTCCACACAAGCCCTAAGGTCCCCATTGGCTTTCGCAATAAAGAACAGAGGGGAGGCTGCAGGGGAGCGGGAAGGTCTGATAAACCCCAAGCGAAGGTAGTGATCAATGTATTCCTTCAAGTGGGTAGTTTCTGGTACTGACAATGCGTATACTCTGCAAGTAGGAATGGTAGCCCCTTCTACCAAGTCTATGCGACAATCGTACTCCCTGTGTGGGGGAAGGGTTTCTGCTTTGACTTCACTGAACACATCTCTGTAGAGACTGTATTCATCAGGGAGTTGAACGTTTGTTTCCACTGCCATAGCTGACAAATAAGGGGTGGTTAAAACAGCCACGTGAGCAGAGGGACCAGGCACCATATGATCCTGGCAGAACTCAGGAAAGAACTTGAAAGTCTTAGTTCTCCAGTTGACAACCGGATTATGACGACATAACCATGGCATGCCTAGGATTACCTCATACTGAGGAGCTGCAATTATGTTGAGAGTTAAATGCTTGGAGTGTATGTTCCCTAGCATAACAACAGACAGACCTACCTGAATCAATCAAATCTCACACCCAGTCAAAAGATCTGGGTTTAATCCATCACCGTTCTTTAGCCCACTCTGCCACCCCAGTTCAGACATGGCTATATAGAAATCAGTCTGACCCTGTGCCTCATGGGAACAGTCCAGCCCGAACTGCCAAGCCATGTCTTCCCTGGACCGGAAACAAGCTTCCGAGGACCGGTTTCTGGCATTCCAGCCGTCTTCAGCCCGGCTTGCTTGTATCCAGTGGCAAAGTGAGCAAGGGATTCACGTCTGAGCATACCCTGCGGTACAAAAGGGGTTGGTGATGGACGGAGCATCTGAATCAATCAAACACTCACACCCAGTCAAAAGATCTGGGTTTAATCCATCACCGTTCTTTAGCCCACTCTGCCACCCCAGTTCAGACATGGCTATATGCAAATCAGGGTACAAAAGGGGGTGGTGATGGACGGAGGGTACAAAAGGGGTGGTGATGGACGGAGCATGTGGGGATTAACCACACCAGTGATAAATTACCCCTGGGGTGGGCCAGGGGTCAGCACAAGGGGTAAGTGTCATACTTTCCCAGGGAGGGGGTGTGTGTGTGGGGCCCCTCCCTAGGCTCATTCTTGCCCGGGTGCTTCCATCTTTCTGGGAGGCAATGCAAGCAAGGGGCCTAGGATCCTATCTACAGGCCCTGGCAGGAGAAGTGGTGGGAGGAGCGCCATCACACTCCCCAGAAAGTGAAAGCATCCGCTCCCGCTGCCGAAAAACAAATCACAAGCGCTGCACCATCGGCCTGACCGCGCTAAATCCGATTGGCGGCAAAGGCTCATGGGACTTGTAGTTCAGGCCCGTTTTACCTGGGAATTGTGGTTTAGGCAGGTGCAAGGGCTAAACCCTGACATTGACGTTCAATAGTCCATGTGGAAACAGCTGTAGGGGTGGGTCATGTGTGTATGGGTTTGTTACTGGGTGAATGGATGACTCAGTGGTACATGTCCAAGTAACTACATATGTAAAAGGCAGTGTATGTGAGAGTTTGAGTTTATAAATGACTATATGTGAGAGTCAGTGATTGTGAGAGTGGCTGTACAGATGAGAGTTTGCCAGTGATTGTATAAGAGAGTAATTATGTGTTTGTTTCTGTTTGAATAAGTGATCTGCTGTGTGTATAACTCTATAGGTCAGTAAATGGAAGTGTGATTGATTCTTTACATGACTGACTAGGTGTGTGAGTAACTCCATGAATGATTGGCGCTGTGTGAGTGTCTGTATAGGTGTATGAGTACATATGATAGTGTTGCATTGATGAGTGACTGTATGTATGAGTGATTGTATGGGTGATTGAGTGGATGTGTGGAGTCCTAGGAATCAGTGAGTGAGTATGTAGTAACTGGTAATGGTGTGTTTATGGTTTCGAAAATCGTAGTCTGTATTTTACAGTGGGTGTATCAAAGGTTATATTAGAGTATGAGGGGATGCAATAGATTTTCATGTGGATGATGTCATCAGTGATGTCATTTGAGATGTCATCAGTGATGTCACTAATCCATGTCATGAATGATGATCAACAATTGTTTCTGATGACTATAACATCAAATTGGGATTAATACAATAAACAACAATAATTATATGTTAATATTCCAGACATAGTTTTGACATTATTTTTAATTTAAAGTTTTTTAACATCATTTGAAAAGGATAAACAAATTTCAACTAGATAATATAGCACTTGTCAGTATGACAATGACAAATGAAAATTGTTAAAGAGATACATTCAAACAGCACTCCTTAGTATAAGAATAGTATGATTTCAATCATCGTCCATGTCCACTTCCATGGAATTGCAACAGCTTATTCCTCGACAATCTGTGCATGCATCTGTGCACACTATTTCCTGTCTTTTGCATATACATTGCAGAGTCGCACATTGACTATTGATACAGCCACATTTCACAAATTTTAATAAATGATCTGGTGCTGGTGCTTGACTCATTCTAATGGGAGCCAATCTTCCATCTTTCACTTCAAATTCCCACTGTAATGGATACATATGAATACCCATCCACTGCCGCATCTGATGATATACTCTGAGCGATTCATTGGCTATGATGCTAAGTGCTTTGTGGAAAAGAGGCTGGTCGAATGTTATAATAAGGGTCTGGCTGTATCTCTTTGCATGGTCAGAAACAAAAAACAGGGTTGAGAGAATACACGTCTCATTTGTTGGATCCATGTTAATCATTGGCAGAAAGATGACAGATGATACACTGGGATGGTTAGCTTTATGTAGTAGTTGGCATATTCCTTGCCATCCTGGAACACTGTTGCTGAGTAGATGTGAGATGATCAATAAAATATCCAGGTTTGCAGATGGGTCACTGTACGCAATTTCCTTAAAGGTATTATACTGGCCTGTGAATGATATGTTTTTATTGGGTTTGCCCCAACATCCTCAGTTCTTCAAATGAAACTTGACGCTTCTTAATGACTGTTGAAAATTTTCCAGTTGGACTCACAGTACCATGGCCATCTATTGTAATAATACTGTGATCAATATTATCAGCTGCATATTGAACGAATATCGGAGGACTTTCAGAAGGTTTCACAAGGACGGGTATAGTATTTCCTCTTTCTGCTGCAGCTGAACGTTCAAAACGAAGAACTTCTGATTAGGAGCTGTAGAATCCTATATGATTTACTGATTCAACTACAAATCTCGAGCTTGTGTTGTCATGTAATTGAACTGCCAGCCCTAAATGCAACGGTGCAACTAAGACTCGTTGGCGCACAGCTTGCATAATTGCCTGTCCTATAGAAGCTACTTTTCTCTCTCTGTTGGTTTTATCAGTAACAAAAACTGATAAGAGCCTTAATGAATCAGGAATATAGCTCACATTATAGTCAACACTACTCATGTTTTCAATGGGTGGATATATTTCTGGTTCTACAGGGATGTCTTTAATATAATTTCTTATTATTTCAGCAGCTGCCATAAGGAGATTGTTTCGATCCTCTTCAACATCTTCATCGCTATGACTGTGGTACTCTTGTAATACATGAGCAGCTGTACTTTTAAAAGTAACGACATCAGCAGTCCTTGCATTTGTTCCTATGAAGATTTCATCTTCAAAATGCTCTTTGAGTTTTTGTTTCATATACTTCAAACTGTATGGTTCGCTATCTTCTGGCAATAATTCTCGCATTTTATTAACAAGTTATTTAACAGTAGTTTGTTCTTCATCATTTTCCTCCATGTATTTAACTACTTGAAGAAAAGTTTTCTGGCAAACTGAGTCCTCTAAGCGACCTGAAGATATTGGAGGGTTATCAGTGAACTGCCCGGGAATGAATTTTCCAGTATAAAAATTTACCTTACACTGTTTGTGGTAGCATGCATCTACAGCATGTAAATTAGACACATTTTGGATATGTCTCTTAACTTTGTCCATTCATCATTGCATTTGTTGCATTTTTGTAAAACTGATGATTTAAATTCAACTGTTTGTGCATTAAACCACACATTTATTTTCCTCTCCCTGAAGTATAAACTTAACTCAGTACCACAGACAAAACTATTTTTTCTAAAATCAAATAGGGTTTCACACGACCGTAGAACACGAGAAGTTGTGGGATTTGATTCTTTCTCCTGGAACAGAGTTTTCAAGTTAACAAAACACGCTCTACATTTCTTGTGAACTTTCTGCCAACACAAACGTGAAGCTTAGATATTTTTCTCTCCATGTATGTTTTTTGAATTCCAGTCACTCCTCTTTCAGTGAATACAGATACATCGTCATCTTCTTGAAACACCACATCACAAATTAAATACTTTTCTACGTCCATTTTCACTGTATCTCACAGCAACTCGCAAGAACCTGTAACACATAAAGGAAACATTTTTGATTAACAAATTTACTAAATAAAACACAAATAAAAGCAAACTTTTTATTTCAAAAGTTAATTGTAATATTTACGTTCCTTTACACTTTGTCATATAAGTCAACGAAAAAATTATACAAACTTTGTCTATCTGACATATTCCGCAATTATTTGATATTATGGTCATCAAAAAATTTTTTGATGTTACTTTGGACTTTCCTGTCTCTAAAAACAAATAAAATGATACCACACATGGGCATATAACCAGTTATACCCTATATCTCAAATATTGGGCAGCCATTTTGAAAAATCCGCCATATTGGATTAACGCGTCATGATACAGTGGTAGACTTTTCACCATTGTTTTCTACGGAAAAATTTCAATAACAATCCACTCACAGAATTTGTGTTGCAATTAGTTCTAGGTTCTGCAACAAATTGACTAGTCTATAGTGACTAGATGATTAGAGTTCTGCAAGGACAGTGCATGGTGATTTTATACCTGCTTGGGTTTTGGCGGAGTGATTGGATAAGTACATGATGCTGGATGGCTGATTTGCATGGGTAGTGACAGAGGGATTTCTGGAGTGCATGGGTACAACCTGGATAATTAGAGGAGTGAATCACTACTGTGTAGGTGGTTAGAGGACTGCATGTGTAGTGCACAGGGGATTGTAGCAGTGCATGTGTTAGTGCCTGGGTCATGCCATGAGTACATGGGTATTGACTGGAAGATTAGAGTACTGCAAGGAGAGTGCATGGTGAATTTATAAGTGCTTGGGTTTTGGTGGAGTGATTGGATAAGTACCTGGTGCTCGCAGGGTGATTGGAGGAGTGCATGGGTAGTGACACAGCGATGGCTGGACTGCATGGGTACTTCTCAGGGTATTGTAGCAGTGCATGTGTTAGTGCCTAGGTCATTGCATAAGTACATGGGTACTGATTGAATGATTAGAATACTGCAAGGACTGTGCATGGTAAATTTATAGGTCCCTGGGTTTTGGCGGAGTGATTGGATAAGTACATGGTGCTCGCTGGGTGATTGGAGGAGCGCATGAGTAGTGACAGGGCGATGGCTGGAGTGCATGGGTACTGCTCAGGGTATTGTAGCAGTGCATGGGTTAGTGCAGGAGTCATTCCATGAGTGCATGAGTAGTGACTGGATGATGAGAGTGCTGCAAGGAGAGAGCATGGTGAATTTATAAGTGTTTGGGTTTTGTCGGAGTGATTGCATAAGTACACACATGTCATATCAGGCCCTGCCCCCTCCCTTCACAACTGTGCAAACGCGCCCCCGGGCGGGTTTTAATTTGGGGGATTAATTCCTCTTGAATCCTGATGGTACCTTGGGGGGCTACTAGCCCACCAGGTACCTCCAGTAAGCGCCACAGAGCTGCGTTGCAGAGAATAGGTCCGAGGCCAAGCCCCTTTTTACACCTCTCTGCAACGCAACTGTGTAGCGCTTACTGGACGTACCTGGTGGGCTAGTTGGCCCCCAGGGACCCTCAGTATTCAAAGAGGACTTCATCCCCCAACTTACAACGCTCCACTGGGCGCGTTTGCACACTTGTCACATCAGGATGTGCCCCCTCCATGCACCAATGTGCAAACGCGCCCCCTGGAGCATTGTAAATTGGGGGATTAAATCCACTTGAGTCCTGAGGGTCCCTGGGGCCAACTAGCCAACCAGCTACCTCCAGTAAGCGCCACAGAGCTGCATTGCAGGGAGGTGTAAAAAGGGGCGTGGCCTCTTAACACCTCTCTGCAACGCAGCACCCTAGCGCATACTGGAGGTACCTGTTGGGCTAGTTGGCCCCCAGGGAACCTCAGGGTTCAAGGAGACTTAATCCCCCAACTTAAAACGCACCACAGGGCGCGTTTGCACACATGTCACATCAGGCCACACTCCCTCCCTGCACCACTGCGCAAACGCACCCCTGGTGCGTTCTGAATTGGGGGATTAAGTCCCCTTGAGTCCTGAGGGTCCCTGGGGGCCAATTAGCAATCAGCTACCTCTAGTAAGCGCCACAGAGCTGCGTTGCAGAGGGGTGTAAAAGGAGGCGTGGCCTTGGACCACCTGTCTGCAACTCAACTCCCTGGCGCTTACTGGAGGTACCTGGTGGTCTAGTTGGCCCCCAGGGACCCTCAGGATTCAAGGGGACTTAATCACTCAACTTAAAACGCACCACAGGGTGCGTTTGCACGCTTGTCACATCAGGTCATGCCCCCTCCCTGCATCAATGTGCAAACGTGCACCCTGGAACATTGTAAATTGGGGTATTGCATCCCCTTGAGTCCAGAGGGTCCCTTAGGGATCACCTTGCCCACCAGCTACCTCCAGCAAACGCCACAGAGCTGCGTTGCAGAGAGGTGGTAAAAGGGGCGTGGGCTCAACACCTTTCTGCAACGCAGCTTCCTGGCGCATACTGGAGGTACCTGGTGGGCTACTTCTCCCTCAGGATTGAAGGAAACCGAATCCCCCAATTTACAATGTGCCAGGGGGTGCGTTTGCACACTTGCTATGTCAAACCCCGCCCTCTCCCTGCACCACTGTGCAAATGCGCCGAAATAAAAAATAAAAATACATCTTTTTTGGGCCCTGGGGGTCCTTCTGGGACCCCCTAAGCAGGCTTAGGGCGTCAGTGTGTTTCTACCCTGCCCCCTTCTCTTGTTTTATACACAGTGAAGCTCGTGCACAGGACTTAGGCTCCGCCCAGATATCAAAACTTTTATTTTTCTAATTTCTCAGCAACTACGGAACTGATTTACACCATTTTTTAAAAAAAGGTCGCTTTCTAATCCAAGCACTACCTTTTTGCCAAATTTGGGGTGATTCCGTTTAGTAGTTTCGGCTGTAGCCTTGCACAAAGTTTCCTATGGGAAATTGATTTCTTGACTCTTATTTTTTGAATTTCTCAAAAACTACTGAACGGATTTACAGGATTTTTTTTTAAAAAAGGTCGTATTAATTTTCAAAAAGGTCGCCTTCTGAACCAGGCTCTACCTTTCTGCCAAATTTGGGGTAATTCCGTTCATCAGTTCGGGATGTAGCTCGTCGCAAAATTTCCAATGTAAAATAACATGGGAAAAACACGTTTTGGGGCCCCCCCTTTTTTCTCAGCCCTCGCTTGACGAATCACCTCCAAACTTTACGGATAGGAGCTGACCTGAATAGACTTTTATATTAGAGAATTTCGCAAAGATTCATCAAACGACGCCAAAGTTATTAGCAAATCAAAAAATGCTTTTCATATTAAAACTAGGTTGTAACTATAACTACCTACTGGCGACTGCCAGTAGGTTAAATATATATATATGGCCAACAGGATGTGGGAGCACACCGCTGACCTCTCAGGCAAGGTTCACCCCTGGCATTCTGGGAAATGCAGTCTCTTGTAGCTTGCTCCGATATTTTCGAGTGTTTCGCCAAGGTTGGCGCAGATGGTGCTGATCTCTAGACATGTGTTTCTGGTTTATAAACCATCATCAGTAGAGAATTTCTGTTTGAAAAGGCTCCTTTGATCCTCTGAGCTGACGGGCTCTTGGAGATGCACCTGTGCGCCAGTGATAGGTACAGAGACCTGAGAGGAATGTGGCAGCTTTCTCAGCAAACCCCAGATGAATTTCGTTTTATCTCTACTGACGAAGGATAAAATCCAGAAACACATGTGTCTAGAGATTAACAGCACTAACCTACAACAACTTTGGTGAAACACTCTGCAAAACTTCAAGTAAGCATGTCCATTGAACTGCATTTACCAGGTGTTTTGAATGTGGCTTCCCACCAATAAGCCACACCCAATCACTGCACTCCCACCTGGGAGGCAAATATATAATTACACCTTTGAATAATATACACTTTTAAGCATGTCTTACACCCCCTGGCACAGCAAGACTTCAACACCAAACAAACAGCAGCTTTTGAAAAGGAGTTTTATTTAACAAAATGCAAAGACTCTATCACTTTTAGAATAAGGCTTGGGTTTTTTTCCATAATACTCTCTAAACAAAGGCTGTCTCAGATACCAAATGCATTATATTTAAATATATGTAGCAAACCTATAATCTAAAGGCATGAATCAATAACTGAGCAAATTTATAATCTAAATGGCATGAATCAATAATTATACTGATTAATAAACAAACAATAACTGATATAAGGTAAGATACACTGGACGTCCTGCTAGAGTTCAGAAAGATATATATATACAGAGTAGAGGATCAATCTGGATGTGCACCTCCCACACCACAAAGAAAACACCTCCAAAGATCACAGCCACTGGCTCACATCACATTGGCAATAACAACAAAACTCAATACATCACCTGATGCATACACTGCCCACTTCTGGCCGGGGGAAGTCTTCACACAGCCGGGGATCATAGCTCAGCAATTGGGGATCAATCCGAGATAGACACGTCTGCCCTCACTCGGAATCCACCAAACTTCCAGACTTCCACCAGACCAGTGGAGGCTCCCTATTTTAATACAAATCTAAACCTAACAAAGCTTCTAGCAATCCTCGCCCCCTCAGTCTCATGAGAGCCCGTACCAGTCTGCTCCAAGGCCACAGCACCGGTTGATCAGGCCTTTGCTATGGCTTCGAGACGGACCGTGTACATTCCTCTGATAAGAACCAGTTTTCTCTGGTCAGAAAAACAGGAGGGAGAGCAGGAGATGCCCTCCCCACTTTGCAGCTACGTACAAGCACAGAAAATAGCTTCAGTCATAAAAATGGAGTTAGTTAGGCCATGCACACAGAAAGGCCCAAAGCAAGATGGAAATAAAAAGCAAGATGACTTGAAAGAATGTCAAAGCTAAGCACTGCCATAAAACAAGGTAAAGTCAAAAAACAGAATGACATTGAACAATGTCAAATCTGCCAAAAAAATTAGGACTTGAACTTTCAATCTTGATGCCCTAGGTGACATGCTGATGCCTGTGAACAAGACAAAGGAGCGTCGAAACGCGTAGGGCTTTAAACTATTCGGGACACTTTATGACGGTTGCCGTAATAAAGTATACTGCTTCAAAATAGCGGCATTCGCCTAGTTCTTGAGTGCGCTCTCAATGGTGGGGCAATCTTGGGGGTCCTTTTGGGAGCCCCTAAGAAGGGCTAGAGGGTTGGGGGGTCGCTACCCTGCCCCCTTTTCGTGTTTTCCACTCTTGTTTTGGGCTCTCTTGTCCTTCAGTTCTCCTGAAAAAGAAGATGGTGGCCAACACTTCCTGGTTTGGACAGTTTGGAATGTTGACAGTCGACTGCCAGCCAATCAGAAACTCGCTTGCGCACGTAAGGGTATGCGCACGTACGGTGATCGCATATAGATATATAATTTGCTCAAATTCAATTTTCTCAACAACTACTGGAGGGATTTTCACCAAATATAGAAAAGGCACTACTGCATACCTGTCCCTACCATTTTGCCAAGTTTGGTGTAATTCCGTTCAGCCGTTCGGGCTGTAGCCGTGTCTAAAGGTCCCATAGAAAATGCCATTTCAAAAATATCAATTTCAAATTCAATTTTCTCAAGAACTACTGGAGGGATTTACACCAAACATACAAAAGGCACTGCTGCATACCAGTCCCTACCATTTTGCCAAATCTGGTGTAATTCCATTCAGCCGTACAAGCCGTAGCCTTGTCAGAATGTCCCTATGGAAATTAACATGGGGAAAACACGTTTAGGGACCCCCCGTTTTTTTCGGCCCCCGCTTAACGGATCCCCCCGAAACTTTCAGGGAAGGAGCGGAGCGCAGCGAGGCAAATTTAAGGAAAATTACAAACCCTCAATCGGCGCCAAAGTTATTCCCAATAGAATGTTCAGAATTTCCTATGGTAACTAGGTCCTAACTATATATACCTACTGGCGACCGGCAGCAGGTTATATATATATATATATATATATATATATATATATATATATATATATATATATATATATATATATATATATATATATATATATATATATATATAGCGAAAATTGTGGCCCTATTACTTGCAGAGGCCTCACATCCTGCACAACTAATAATTCAAATTCCTACACTACCCATTACCACAACCCACCTCTGAACCCTAAAACCCTTGCTTTCTTTTACACAGGCCCCATCCACTCACTATGGCGAGTCAGAATTTATCAGGGCGAGCTATATTTAGAGCCTACTCGCCCCTTCTTGCGAGCTGACAACTAACAGGTGTTCTGTTCACTCAGAAAGTCAAGGAGCAATAAAGATGCTTTTAAATCTTGTTTTTATTTAGTTACATTTGCTCTGTGGTCGGGGATAGATGTCAGAAGTCAGTTTATATCTTCTGACTATTACTTTTCTTTCTCTGACTGCAGAGTTCAAGGATTTTGTAAAGTAAACTGGCTGAGGTGCTGTACAAAGAGTTTGAAATGAAAGGCTGTAGGGTTTTACTTTTTTTCTAACACACAGCTTTAAATAGCTAATAAGTGAACTGTACAAAATTTCGAAATATATTTCACTAGTTATGAAATCCCAATTTTGAAGGATGAAAATAAATCAGAACACTTTACTTGGTGATGTGCAAGTGATAAATATGTTTGCTGAACCCCAATTTTCACAGATTATTGTTTATACTCTCTATGGATTGATCAGTAAAACTTCACATTAGTGGGAAGGAAAGTTTTTATCTATGTCAATGGGAAATGTACTGTCTCTAAATGACAGCGAGCTACCACATTATGCTTTTGTAATATATTTAATAAAAGTGAGTTTTTAAACATGAACTGAGAAACACTCATACCTGAACCCTGATAGCAATGCTGTTAGTGAACTAAGAGGCAGGTAATTGACCATGTGCCCTGCTTTCTTCTGACACTGCTACCAGCGCCGGGACGCCCCTTTGCTGGGGCAGCTGCGCGCTATATAAGTTTACCTAACAATAACAATGTGTATCCTAAAAGTGGGCTTCATTCGTATTATACATGGAGTAAAGATTTAGCCTATTTAATCAAACAAAATATTTTTTTTTGTACAAGAGAAATGCTTAACTCACATATTTTTGTAATAAACTACTGACTTGTACATTACCCAATGACGGGCTCTGTGAAGCTCCTGCTATGTGCCAGATAGCCTGTTGGCAATGTTGTGTTTCTACTTTAATACATTTAAAACCACAATAAAAGATTTGAACCATAAAACCAAAAGAACTTACTTGTTTGTTATGTTATGCTACCCAAGAGTAATCCTGGCCCTGAAGCATGTGTTGAGCCAGGGTCGAGGACAGGTGAAGAGCCAGGTCTTAAGTTTCTTGCAGCAATTCAAGGACTCAGGAGACGCCTCTGTGGTGCATGGCCAGGTCGTTCTAGGCTTAAGGGGTGAGGTAGGAAAAGGCACGACCGCTGGATCTGGTTTTGCGTATGCCGGGTCTGTTTTTCAAGTAGAGTCCGCTGATCGGAGGTGACTGGTAGATTTGTGGAAGTTTATATGATTGTTGAGGTAGGTGGAACCAATGTTGTGTAAGGCTTTGTATGTATGTGTGTGACGCATTTGAACAGTGCTCGTTTTGCAGATTGGGAATCAGTGGAGCTCTTTAAGAAGATGCTGATATGAGTGTGGGATGAGAATTTGAAGGTGAGCCCAGCCGCTGAGCGTTGATTCCAGCATAGACTGCATGGTAAAGTCTTGCGTTGTAAAGTTCCTGGAAATTGCCTGCTTGATACATGCTTTGTAAAGACTACGTGATCAAAGAAGGACAAGGGGAACCCATAAAATCGCTCGGGACCATGGGTGGCAAGTAATTATCAAAACAACAAGTGGTCCTCAGCTTACAAGAATGAGGGAAACAAATGTATATAGATCACAATGGAATTCTTTATAGTTCAGGATTCCTTGACCAGCCGGCCAGGGAATGTTTATTTGTTCAATGAGTATAGAATCTCAGAATACAACATATAACCCAAAGCATACGGGTTACATTAGGACACAGTCCTGTGCCAAGCGAGAGGAAGAGAGGTGAGAAAGTGAAGGCAAGTGAGGAAAAATATCAGGCAAACAGAGTGAGCTTGCAGGTCACTGAATTAAATTCACATTGACAGTGTATCCTGGAGTCATTCATACAAACAATAATATCAGGGAATTAACTGTATGAATTACTCTACGGTCGTCGACGTTTCGATCCCCAGCTCAGTTACAACGGGATCATCATCAGGACAAATAAAATAATTTTGCCTGAACAAAAGTCAGTTATAACACCTGTTTTCGAATAAAAAGGAGGGAAAAAAACAGAAATATATGTACAGTCATTATTGGTCTTGTCAGCGCTCACATTGTAACTACAGACATTGCATGCGGACTCGCAGTGTTCGATGTTGCCGTGAGGCGTGAGTCTTCTGTGAAAGGCCTCTAATACTCATGCAATTTTTTCAAAGTATGCTTCCATAATTTGTGAAACGCCACACATACATTTGTGGTAGTGAGTACTCAATTGGCTGTGACAGGTGAGACCGGTTGTTGGAAAAAATGGTGAGCCGTGAAGGTTGTGAGGCTTGTGGTAGTGAAACAATAGTGGTGTCATTCGGGGGTAATGGGGCCAGTGCTATCAGGTCGGGGCGTGTGACAACTTTTGGCTAATTGCACCTACCAAGTTGGTGGGTTGAAGTACGATTATCCTCAACGGGCAGGTCTGTTTTGTGTCATCAACGCGATTTGTTCTGTTGAAAATAAAAGATATCAGGGGATGTCCTTTGCAGATGGAAGGTGGGGACATAAAGCCAATATTGGCCTATTTACCATTATATGGGAATCGTTCCTTTTTGGGTTGCAGTCAAACGGAGATTCTGTGCAGGCGCAGGGATTAATGTAGAGTCACGCCTGATCTGTAACAGATATTAAAGTAACTACATGTATTTTACATCAGGAAACACTTTTTCTGTGGCCAAGGTAGGGGAAGTTAAATTACCATTTGCCTTTCAGGGGAGTATGGCACCGAGGAAACGTCTTGTGAATAGTCAGCCAGGAACTGTGGTCCTTAATAATTACCCGGCTGTAGAGATACAAAATGCAGTTAAATAAGGCAAACTACTGGTCTCAGAGGATTAGAAAAACGTTGCCGGGGCAGTATTACCATGGTTAAATTTGGAGGTTTCAGTGGTTTGCAGAAGGTCTGGTTAGTTGGCGTACAGTTTATACAGCCAACCTCTGTAGAGAAAGAAAATAGGGTTTTTTTAAAAAATTGGTGAGGGGATCGCGGGGCCACCAAAAGTAGAGCGCTAAATTACCGGCAGCTTCTGGGCAGGATCGCCTTCCTCCAATACTGTGGATAACCGGCGAATCATGCGGCCAGGCGGATCCCTGGTCCGCTCTAGGGTAAAGTAACAATTGTTAGAAGATACCCGTGCAGGCTTTTAGCTTGCTGTTCTGCTTAGGAGCAGTGGTTTCGCGATCTTACCGGGTTTCAGTGTTCGGTTCTCCTCGGTAGATGCTCTCGATGGGGCGCTTCCGTGTGTGGAGAAACCTCCCATGTTATTGGTTTGGTAGGGAGTCACGTGGTTCGGGCTGACTGAGGCTCGCTCCTTTTCATTGGTGGAACGCCGGACATGTAATAGGTAGGGAGTCACGTGATTCGGGCTGGCTGGGGCTCGTTCGATTCTATTGGTGGCCCGCCGGACATGTGATAAGGGGGAGACCAAGAGCCAGAATGGCTTCATTGTTTAGGCGAGTGGCCATTTTGGGCAGGGAAGAGTATTCTATAGAAGCCGACAATTGAATACTTCCTTCAGTTCGAGGGAGCATAATTTGGCATAATTATTTATTGGGGTGTGAGTTTATAGGTAGAGTATTAGAGGCCTTTCACAGAAGACACGCCTCACGGCAACACCGAACACTGCGAGTCCGCATGCAATGTCTGTAGTTACAATGTGAGCGCTGACAAGACTAATAATGACTGTACATATATTTCTGTTTTTTTCCCTCCTTTTTATTCGAAAATAGGTGTTATAACTGACTTTTGTTCAGGCAAAATTATTTTATTTGTCCTGATGATGATCCCGTTGTAACTGAGCTGGGGATCGAAACGTCGACGACCGTAGAGTAATTCATACAGTTAATTCCCTGATATTATTGTTTGTATGAATGACTCCAGGATACACTGTCAATGTGAATTTAATTCAGTGACCTGCAAGCTCACTCTGTTTGCCTGATATTTTTCCTCACTTGCCTTCACTTTCTCACCTCTCTTCCTCTCGCTTGGCACAGGACTGTGCCCTAATGTAACCCGTATGCTTTGGGTTATATGTTGTATTCTGAGATTCTATACTCATTGAACAAATAAACATTCCCTGGCCGGCTGGTCAAGGAATCCTGAACTATATAGAATTCCATTGTGATCTATATACATTTGTTTCCCTCATTCTTGTAAGCTCAGGACCACTTGTTGTTTCGTAAAGACTACGTGGTAAAAGGCTGAACAGTGAAGACTATAACATGCCGGCATACACAACATCTTCTGAATTGTCCGATTTGCACAGTTTTATAGCACCATTATGCTCCGATATACCACGATGACACACATTTTTGACTCAACATCTGAAACGCGGTTTCCGAAATGGAATATGCCTCACATATTTCAGTATAGAAATCGAAACAATGGGGCCTTTTCACAAAGATAAATTTAGATGTGTAGATTTAGTCATGTAATTTTACTACTATACCTTGGAGTGACTACTTGTTCCTATTCTCTATTATCGAGTGTAAAGGTACTCCCAGGGGTAGATTTACATGTCTCTGTTCCTCGTCTCCTACATCAAGATTTACTACAGAAAATTCACTACTCGTAACTTTTCACATGTAGGTGGACAGCTCCGCCACTGGGGCGGAGATCACCCTATGGTAAACTATAGTGAAAATAATAAAAATTAGTCAGTCAGTCAAAGTTCTTTATTGCGATAACTTAATATCATACAAAGACAATGGCATAAAAACACAGACAACAAATAGCATGAATAAAAACGGTTAAAAACAGTTAAAACATTTAAAAAGAACATTTCAGATAAAAAATCAATGTACCATATTACAAATCATTAAAACTTTGTAGTTACGTAGTATTAAAGTGCAATAATACTAAAGTGCATAATAAAGTGCAATGTTCCAAGGGATGATCCCCGCATAAATATTCTACTAAGGTGACTACAAGCCCTGACACACTGTGATCTAAAATTCGTTAACCTGAGGTTGCCAACAGCCAGACTAATTAATAAACGAGTCTGCACTCTTAAGTCTGGTATTCCTGCTTCTTATTGCTCTCACCAGGAAATTCGCCACAAAAAACATGATCCTGGGGGTTTGCAACATTTGTAGGTAAATAAGAGCAGGTCGGACCAAAATAAATCCCGCTTCCTTAAGTATAGGAACGAGAAACAACCTCCGGGCATCATTATAATAGCTGCAGAACATTGTAAAGTGCATTGTGCTCTGTTCTGAAAAAAGATCACAAGGACAGGGCGGGGCCTTTTCAGGGGTACTCCACTCAGAATAAAAACCCAAGTTAAAATGAATCAGGTTAAGTCTAAAACGGGTTAAAATGAACCTATGATAAGGATTAGTCACCACATTGAGATAGTTGTCAGGACCACTAGGTATAGCCAGCAGGAGGCTGGCCCTAACACAGGCTTTCTTTAGCTCGATTTCCTCCCTCTCCAAGGAAAGGAGCTCCTTCATAGCAGCCTTAGTGAGGACGACGTCATTGGATGTTATGGAGTCAGTGGCTGTGTATAATTCAGGCCTCCCCAACCTACAAAAACTGTCCTTAATGTACTTTAACCATCCAATCCTGTGTGCATTGTCTAGGGTCAGACAGTCCCTTATTATGGAATGGTTTAGGGGAATTTCAGGATTGAGCCACAACTTGAGCCAAGCGATTAATGGAGCTATTCTAACCAAATCGCTAATGAAGCCTTCTCCTAACTCCTGGTGGACAGTATAAGATGGGGTTGACTGCGAGACGCCCAAAACTGATCTAAAAAATCTGTTTTCCGCGGTCTGAATGGGATCAACTCTTTTATACCCCCAAAGGGAGCTCCCGTATGAAGCTACAGAGATACATTTAGCTTTGTATATTTTGCTAATAGCTTCAAAAGGCCTGCCCCCCAGTCTTTTTGAAAAGCCATGAAGGGCAGCGGAAGTTCTGGCCAGTGTAGCTACTCTACTTTTTACATGAGGGCCCCAGCTACCTTTCTCGTCAAAGGTGATCCCCAGGTAGGGGAAAGAAGTAACCCGAACAAGTTTTTCCCTTCCACAGAAAAAAGTTTTATGGAGGGATTTCCTTGAGGCCCGACCCATGAGCATGACCTGGGATTTTTTTGCGTTAATTTTCAGGTCTAAAGAACCCATGAAGGATTCGAAAGCATCCAACAGCCGTTGTAGCCCCACTCCTGTTCGAGCCAGTAGCACCGCGTCATCCGCGTACAGGAGAACTGGTATACCCTGTTCCCCTGCACGTGGAATGTCGCTTGTAACCCCACTTAGGGCGGGCTCTAAGGCATTCACGTACAACGTGAACAGTAAAGGTGACAAGATGCATCCCTGACGGACTCCCCTTTCAGAAGCAAACACTTCAGTACATCTTCCATCAGTGGAGACTCTAACTTTAGCAGACAGGCCAGAATGGAGGTCGGACAGTAAGTTGACTATAGATCTGTCCAGACCCATCTCGACCAGTTTACCCCAGAGCTTGGATCTATTGACCATATCGAATGCGGAGGAGAGGTCCATGAACCCTAGGTGCATGGACCCATCCTTGGCTCTGGTGTATTTCTCAATCAATAGGTGAAGATTGAGGCACTGGTCCAGGGTGCTTCTCTTGGGTCTAAACCCGTATTGCACGTTGCTCAAGATGTTATTCTCGGTGGCCCATTCATTCAGTTTTGCTAATAGGACTCTCCCTAGAATCTTGACTGAGGAGTCTATCAATGAAATGGGCCTATAGCATGCAGGGTCCTGCCTATTGCCTTTTTTGAAAACCGGAATAATAGTTGAGGTTTTCCAAGACTCAGGAATGTTGTCACGGTTTAAGGCGTTAAAAACCCTGCAAAGCAGTCTTGACCAGAAGTTGGGGAAGCATTTAAAGGCATCAGCCGGAACACCATCCGGTCCCGGTGCCTTTTTTGTCAAAGTGTGATTAATAGCGACTAAAATTTCCTCAACTTCAAAGTGCAAGTGGTTACCCAATATAGTAGTAGACTCTTCATAAGCACTATTCTCGGCTAAAGACTGGCCTGAGTATATGTCTCTAAAGTGTTCGATCCAATCCTGATCTGGGATATTTGTTTCCAGGGGGGAGTTATCCTCGCCTGTAAGAAGGGGTTGATTAACAATTCTCCAGAACTCCCCACTATTTTTTATTATGGCTGGGTCTGTAAGTTGCGCCCAAGCTTCGTCTTTAAGCTCTTTCTTTCTGGCTGCAATGGCTTTTTTGTATAAGGCCCTGCTAGTCCTAATAAGGTCGCGATCCTTTGGATCGGATTTAAGAGCGTTAAGCAGCACAGAATGTGCTAGGGAACAACTGTGATCAAACCATCTTTTAAGAGGTTTTGTCTTGGTCTTGCTGATCACAGAGAGCCTACCGTTTATCTTACAGCATATGTTAGTAAATGCGAGAATGACATCCCCATCATTAGCATCATTCGATAGGCAAACCCCAACCTCTTCCTCAGCCTCTAACAAAACTTCCTGAATAAACGGTTCTGGGGTTATACTATCCCATTTGAGTCTGCGTCTTTGGTCCTTAACTTTAAGTGGTCCATCCATAAAAATTGAACCATGGATGCGTCCTAATAATTCACCCTCTCCTAGGTCCAGAGAAACTGGATTGTGGTCACTAAAGGCAGATATCACAGTTCTATACATAAAAACATTGGATAAAAAACATGCAGAGATAAAAATGTAATCAATGATAGAGCCATTGTCTGAGCCCTTAAAAGTAGGGGCCCTAACCTCCCCCTCCCCACAACTAGATTCATATAGGTTCCATCTAGCAAGAAAATTTTCTAGACAATCCCCCTGCTTATTGTGCGCCAGATGAACCATTGCACTGTTCGGGGGGAGTCTACGTCATCACAAACACATGAAAGTAAACAAGGATGTATGTTAAAATCCCCTAAAAAGATGATTTCGAATGCATTAACATCCTCACTATAGACTGACAGGAAATCATCCAATCTACCGAGACTATATGACGTGCAATCGGCAGCATTGGAGTTATAAAAATTAATAAACAAAATATTAGGAGACTCAGCACGAGACAATTCAACGACAAGGCAATGTTCTGAGCCTGAGGCTAGTAACTTGAGGCAGCCCTTAATATCAAGTTTAAACAGGCTAATCAGGCCCCCCTTAGCCCTTCCTGCTGAGCTAGCCACGGCAGGAATACTAAAGTAGCTAAAGCCATCAAGAGAAAAGGTGTTGTTAGTGTCCCAGGTTTCCTGAAAGGCGATAATGTCATACTTAGATATAAAGTTTAACCAGGTTGCATTATCTGCCTTTGACTTAATGCCGGCAATATTCCAGGTAAGAATACTAAAAACAGGCACATTGGTCCTTGACTTTACAAGGTGTTCTGACTGAAGTCAATCATTATGGTCTAAAAATGAAAGGGGTGCAAAACGGTTGGACAGTAAGAGGGGTTGAGCAAAAGGATTCTGAAACCCTTGGGGTACTGAATGATTCACAGTGTTGCGAGTGTGTTCAAAACCCCATCTATGGTGTGTATCAGGGTTAGAATCCCAAGCAAAGGCTGGTGTTTTAGGGTATGTGACATTCTGTTGTTCACCATAAAAGAATTTAAGTGTCAATGGTACAACAGAGCCCTGCCTGCGTTGTGGTGGGAGTAAGTTGATTAGGATGTTGGGTAACACCCCTGTGTTAGTAAAACTTACTGCTACACAATCCCCCTTGAATTTTTTAGGGCGATTGCCCAGCCATGAGACCCTTTTGGCTGTTTTAATTTCCTGGGCCAACTGCCGCCCACCCCCTGGAGCTAATCTCATATTTGTTGTAAGCCACTGTAGGGCTTTATTAGACAGGGAGGATGAGGATTCCTCAATGCCAGCTTCTAATGGTGGAACGTTAGCCAGAACTAAAACGACAGGGGAGGCTTCAACTATAAATTGAAGTGGATCAGTTGGTTGATCTTGAGCAGGGGGTATCTCAACCGTTAAAGAGCCCTCCCCTCTGCTAGTGCCAGAACCGCTAATGGGTTGGTCAAGAAGCTGGGGTGGTGGATTACTTGGGGCTACAACTGGATTCACCCTCTCTTGGTCGTCATCCTGCCTACTGCTATTACCCATAGTTGCCACAGCTGTCATAACACAGTCAACTCCCTCAGTTAGTTTGTTCATCTGCCCTCCCAACTTTTTAATCTCGGATTGAAGTTTATCAATTTTAGAGAGCAGAGGCTTGACAATGATTTTAATTTTCGAATCAATTAACTCAGTGAGTCTATCGAATAAGTCCTCGTCAAAACTATTAGTAGGCTTTGCACACCCCCCTCGAGTCTCCATACAGTTAATTCCCTGATATTATTGTTTGTATGAATGACTCCAGGATACACTGTCAATGTGAATTTAATTCAGTGACCTGCAAGCTCACTCTGTTTGCCTGATATTTTTCCTCACTTGCCTTCACTTTCTCACCTCTCTTCCTCTCGCTTGGCACAGGACTGTGCCCTAATGTAACCCGTATGCTTTGGGTTATATGTTGTATTCTGAGATTCTATACTCATTGAACAAATAAACATTCCCTGGCCGGCTGGTCAAGGAATCCTGAACTATATAGAATTCCATTGTGATCTATATACATTTGTTTCCCTCATTCTTGTAAGCTCAGGACCACTTGTTGTT
Organism: Lissotriton vulgaris; assembly: GCF_964263255.1. NCBI lineage: Eukaryota > Metazoa > Chordata > Amphibia > Caudata > Salamandridae > Lissotriton > Lissotriton vulgaris. Next base: position 636,015,418 of record NC_141695.1, read on the forward strand.
TCATAAAGACTACGTGGTAAAAGGCTGAACAGTGAAGACTATAACATGCCGGCATACACAACATCTTCTGAATTGTCCGATTTGCACAGTTTTATAGCACCATTATGCTCCGATATACCACGATGACACACATTTTTGACTCAACATCTGAAACGCGGTTTCCGAAATGGAATATGCCTCGCATATTTCAGTATAGAAATCGAAACAATGGGGCCTTTTCACAAAGATAAATTTAGATGTGTAGATTTAGTCATGTAATTTTACTACTATACCTTGGAGTGACTACTTGTTCCTATTCTCTATTATCGAGTGTAAAGGTACTCCCAGGGGTAGATTTACATGTCTCTGTTCCTCGTCTCCTACATCAAGATTTACTACAGAAAATTCACTACTCGTAACTTTTCACATGTAGGTGGACAGCTCCGCCACTGGGGCGGAGATCACCCTATGGTAAACTATAGTGAAAATAATAAAAATTAGTCAATATTAATTAAATATTTGAACGTAAAATAAAAATGTCACTTAAATGAAAATAATAATTATTAATCTGACACTAATGAAATTAAATATCACGGCACTTTAACTCATCAAATTAAATGTTTGGAAAAATAATTACAAAAAATATATTCATTTAATTTAAAAATATTATCGTTTTAAATATTTTTATATTTATAACCTATATGGAAAGAGTTCTTCATTGATGCAGATACGAACCCAATAGCGAAAGGATTTTAGTTATATAGCCAACTCAATATTACTCCTACCCAGATCGATAGACAAGGGAATTTAGGTGTGCGCTATGGAAGTCACAACATGCATTTCATTAAATGATACTCAGTCCTGGTTAAGGATGAGGCTTCAGGAACTCCCACATCTATAGGTCACTGCAGATTGAGACGTTGCTCTGAATACCTCTAAGGCTGGAGAGAATGCTTTGCCTGGGTATTTTTTACAAAGCTTTTGATAGCACGAGCTCATTTGGATAAATCATTGTTGCTCTTTACCATCTGTTTATGCCATTTGCCATTAGAGGTCAGTCTGATACCCAGATAATATAAGACACACACTTAAGAAGACTACCTCTTAAATGTAATTCATACCTAAAAACTCCAGTGTAGAATTAATGCCATAAACGTTATTTCTGCAGTATTAATGATCAAACCTGTGTGACAGCAACATTCTGTATACCTATCAAGTAGATTTTGCATTCCCATAGGAGTGTGCAACACTCATAAACTGTTCGCTGCAAACAAAAGGTGTAGATTTGCTTTCCTCCCAGAACTGATGCGTCATTGATCCCAGATTCCAGGATTGCCTCAACTTGATGTATGTGCAGGGTAAACAAAGTCTAAGACAAAAAGACCCCTTTCGATCCCCCTATTTTACTGAAAAAGATTTAGCAATTTCCCCTTTTCGGCCCCATTGTATCTTGTCATAATTGCATCAATTAACCATTTTAAAATTTCTACCAACAATCTTGGTCGATCCATATTTATCAGAAATGCTCATAACAAGCATCTGGGAATATTGGCAAATGCAGACTTTAGGTCCAAAAAGGCCATGTAGCCCTTTTCAAACCGATTTTTTGTCAGAAACCTTGTGAAATCCAAAGACTTTGGGCCTGATTACGATATAGGTGGATGGGCTACTCCGTCACAAATTTGACAGATATTGCGCTAAATTACAATTCCATTATATCCTATGGAACTTGTATATGTTTGTGACGGAGTATCCCACTCATCAGGATCATAATCAGGCTCTTGGTCCCAAGTTATTATCTTCCTCATTAATACTTGACATTGTGAAAGAATGTAATGCAACAAGCTTCTGAACATTGTTTGTGAAGAGTCAGTAAAACTGATGGGGCACTAGTTATCTGGATCTTTCGTCAACCCTTCTTGTATAAAGGAATGATCTATGTGCACAGACAAGACAAGGCCATTGGGACGCCTCGCATAGAGGGCTACGGGAATTATGCAATTGTGCGGCCGCCGTGATTTTCACATATTTATGGATTTGCCACACAATCCATCTCATCCGTCGTATAATATAGGGATTTTAACAAAAAAATGTTTCTAGTTCAAAAGTTACAAACAATGTGATGACACATATTGCTGCGCAGTGAAAACCCCTTTGCAAAGCTGGGTTGCACGCCACTCTGTTGCTTAGCGCTGTATTTGGATGTTAAACTTTTACTAGTGAGGTGCAACGAATACCCAGAGAGTGTTACCACGTTTTAAAATGATGAAATAAAGAACTATTGCAAAATCTGCTGCATTATGCTGCATAATTTGCCTTTTCTTGCCACATAATTTACTCAACCCTGGCGTAATAATTTGTCTCTCTCCTGCCGCATAATTCCAGTGATCTTGGGCATAGGCAAGAACCCTAATATAGTGACCCAAAATCAAAGGCTCAGACTTATACAAATCAGCAGGAATCTAATAGAGGCCTTTCACCCTACCGTCTTTATTGAGTTTGAATGGCCCCATAAACTCCTCAACTGTTTTGAAGGTAAACAAACCATGCAAGAGATGATCATCACTATCACTGGAGAAATCCTCCACCCTATCATTTGTTATCTGTAGACTCAATATTGATGACCTATTAGCTACGAAAGTACAAGTACCATTCATCCTCTGGATATCTCTGGAATTTCGGGAGCAGTCTAAGAACAGCTAGAAACTCATTTGCAAAATCTACGAGAGTCTGTAGATTTGGAGGCGTCCAAGAGATTAACCTGTTGTGTATCCTGCCAGACTCTTATTTTATACTAGCAAAGCCTTGTAATCGTAGTGTTTTGTAATTATGTCCTCATGGAACTTCCTTCCTAAGAGGAGCAAAAGAACGGACTTTAATGTACGGCATGCATGGTCAACCCTTGGATGCTTTTTATTTAAATGAATGTTCCATTTTGAGACCACTAAGGCTGGTGTAAAAGGTGTCAAAGTTTGAATCATTATCTTTTGAAGGAAAATATGTTATGAAGAACCCTATATGTATTAAAATAGCACTCTATTTTAATACATATTAACACTCTAATAGGGAGAAAACATGTTGATGCAGTGAAGGAATGGCGTCCTCGGTAACTACTCTGTCCCAATGCACCCACTTCCTGTTAGCTATTGTAACATTATACACCCGAGTGACCGAAAATGAGACAATAGTTGAAATAAAAAAGCTGTGGATTTAATGGTAACAAAACAAGTACTCGTGTGCTTTCTGTCCTTGTTGCAACTCCATATACAGCACAAGAAACCAAATGGTCTGTTTAAGCAACATGTAATCTATGTTGATAGACCAATTGCCAGAATTAAAGATAACTTTGAGAGACTTATCAGAAAGTTATCTACCATTGGAAGCTTGAACTAAGAAAAACAAACATTAAAAACAATCACCGCGGATGGACGACCCGGGATATGCCATGGAACGGTGGCTTCTCCCAGGCAGGAACTACTAAAGACCACTCTATTCTGGACCAAAACGTTTCCCCCCTGACTGGGCTGACGAAACACTCGTTCCAGGTCTGGCACACAGCCACCAAAAGTCTGGGATGGGAACAGAAACTAACGCTAGCCACACCTCTCTGGGACTCCGAGATACTAGGTGACCTTTGGAAGGCTTTGATAAATGGGACCTCATAGGGATCTCGACTATTGGGGACCTGTGGGTACAGGGTGATGAAGTGACCTTTGCCTTCCTGCAACAGAAATATGGACTTGCCAACACAGAATACTTCCGCTACCTCCAAGTCGGCCACGCATTGCAGATACACATGCCCAAAGGCTCTTCTCCCTCAGAATACACACTTCTCAAGGATAGGCTGCTTGACGGCTACCTACCAGAGAAACGATCTCCCTCACATACAAGAAACTCATTAATAATGCAGCTGACCCTCTCCAGGGCATCAGGGCAAAGTGGGAAAGGTATGGCCTTGAACTGGATGACGAGGAATGGCAGGAAGCACTGACCTCCCCAAGGGAGGTGGCTATATCGACCAAGTTGCGACGAGTTCACCTTAAAATCCTGCATAGGGTGTACAGTACTGGACCCTGCCTGGTTCGAATAGGGAGGGCTGAAGGGGGTGAATGCAGAAGGCAATGTGGCTCTGAAGGAACGTTCATGCATATAATATGGGAGCGCGATCTCATTCAGAGATACTGGCGCCAAATACATGCAGTTCTAGGCAAAGTGTTGGGACTTGACATCCGCCTTGAGGCGAAGAGATGCCTACTAAATGTCTGGAAGCTCACAGACTTGGGCAGAATGAGTAAGACTTGGGTAACGCTGGGACTCATGTTGGCAAAAAGGAATATAGCTCAGCAGTGGGGAGATACTAATCCCGGACTATCGTGGAATTGAAGAAGAGCATGGATTGGTGTATGTTCCGGGGAAAGACTGTTTACCTTGCAAGAGGTTGCCCGAAGAAATGGTCACTAATCTGGGAGACCTGCAAAGCATACTGTGGAGAGATTTGTAGTCCGCCACGTAGCGCTAGCCTAGATGACTTGTCGTCACCATAAGAAATGCACCTCCTGATGTACCAATGATTCACTCTGATTGCTGCTATGTATTGTCAAAATGTCATTGAATTAACTTCTACTGTCATTAACTTATTTACATGCCTCATGGTTCAGTGCTGATTCTTGTTTGTTAAATAAAAATAATTATTAAAAAAAAAACACTGACAGAGACCCCCATGAGTGGCCATATATTACTCAAAGTGGCTGAAAATTAACCACGGATAAACTATAAAGTCAGCCAATTGCAGTCATTCTGCAAGGTCCAGCTCCGAGCTAGCTGGTGGGTTTACAGTAGAAACTTCAGCTTCTTAGGTGTAGGTCCAATCTTCGAAGGCATTACGCCTAATGTTACACTTGCAGAACTGAAGTTGCTAGGTGGGGCGCCTCTTTCATCCGTATTTTTGTTTTTGCCTGTGCAGTAGTTCAAAATCCCCAGCTGTGGTCAGTAGTGGGTGTACCTGCTGGGCGGTAACGTGGGGAGGGGGAGGGTGGGGGTAGTACTCTATGGATTACGGAGCTTTACAGGTAAGTAAACATATAAATAAGTAAAACTGATTTCGTTGCGTGCACTGCATCCTCAAATGCGATACAGTGCGCGCAACGAAATTCGTTTTATTTATATACTAGCAGCCCGTTCCGACGTTGTCCGGGTATGAAATAGAATGTGTGCAATGGTTGTAATAGGCAAGCAAAATTTATTTTAAAATTTCACGGTATACAACATTTTTAGTGCAATATGGGTGTTCGCTTGTGCATGCACTGTTAGGAAGAGCCTTCGTGATATGTGCCTCCTCTGCAGTGACGTTTTCAGCCTGTGGGTGCTGTGTAGTCCGTTGGTTATAGAATCCCCACCAGCGTTGTGGCCAACGTTGTATGGCTGTTGTAAATTTGTTTACGCTGAGACTGCAGTGCGTGACAGCGTGCTGGCGAGGCCTGCGCGTGTGTGAAATATCACTTTGTGAAATTTTTTTAATGTCCTCCGGTGCGATGACTTGCCTTAAGCCCCGCCTGAGCCCCGGAGCAATTTGTGAAAACGTGTGGCGTCTCCATCCGGGAGCGTGTTTGTCCGCTGTAGTTGAGGGCAGTGTTAATTGCGAAGTGTGTGATACTCGCTGGTAGGCTGACTGGCTTGAGCCCCCGCCTGAGCACCGGAGCAATATGTTAAGGCATGAGCGTGTGTTCCCGTTGTAGTTCAGGGCACTGAAATTGGTAAGTGTTTAATCTCCGCTGCTACGCTGCCTCGCCTCGGCCCCCACCTGAGCCCCGGAGCAATATGTTAAGCCGTGAGCGTGTGTAGCACAACACACACACCCTCAAGGGAGTACTGTAAAGGGTTTAGGGTTTGTGTTTTGGAAGGATTGCCGCGCCTCATTTACCAGTAATGCCGCGTGAATGCCGCTCCCGTCAATGCCGCGCCCATTGGTATTTGGCCACGCCCCTCTCACAACGCCCACGCCCACAAGGGAGTACTGTCAAGGGTTGTTTTTTCCACGGCCATCGCTGACAGCACAACGCCAACGCCCACAAGGGACTACTTTACCCCTAAGGTTCTTTTACCTTTGTAATGTCTATGGTGGGCAGCTGTATAGCCTTTGTCCATCTGCTGCAACTGTCCTTTCCAATGTTGTATTGGGTGTTGTGATTGGTGCTGTACTTCTTGAGCTTACCCGCCTCAAAGGTTTGGGCTCTCTCTTTATAATAGTAGTATGGCTATGTTTACTTACCTGTAAAGCTCCGTAATCCATAGAGTACTAACCCCCCAACCCTGCCCCTTCCTGCTCCCACGTCACCGCCCGGCAGGTACACCCACTACAGACTGCGGCGGAAAATCCCACAATGAAAAGGCTGTCCGCAAGAGCAGAGTACTTCAGTTGCAGTCTTATATAATCACTGTCCCCTCTACAGTCGGCAAACAAAGCCAGTTACATTTAATCTCACTACAGACTAACAATGTCTCACATACCAAATTCGGTGGACTGATTGATTGATTGAGTACTGATTTTTGTACAAGGAACAAGTCGTTTTTTGGGACATCCACCAAACACACAAAGTAATCCTCAGGGCCGGGGTACAGCCATTACAACGCCGGCATAACAACGCACTACCATTACAAAGAAATGTTTACAATTCAAAATCCATTACAACGCATGCCATTACAACGCAGGTGCTTTTTGGTGCTATTACAACGCATGCCATTACAACGTAAGTATGGGTAAGTATTTAATTAAATTAATATTATTTTATAAAGTATTTAATTTTATTTATTATAGTAATTTAGATTATTTTATAAAAATAATTTAATTAAAGTTTATGTATTATTTAATTTATTTAATATTAATTTTTAAAAATAAAAATGTTATGGGTAAGAAATATTATTTAAAAAAGTATTTAATTGTATTTATTATAGTAATAAAATAATTTTATAAAATTATTTAATTAAATTAAATGTAGTATTTAATTTAATTAATATACATTTTTTATAAAAAAATTACTTTAATTTAATTTAAAATAAAAAAATATTCATTTATAAATTACTTTTTAAAAATTTAATTATAATTTATTTAAATATATTTAAAATTCATTAAATTAGAAAAAATAAAATAAATTATTTATTTAATATTAATTTTTTAAAATAATAATTTTATGGGTAAGTAATATTATTTAAAAAAGTATTTAATTGTATTTATTATAGTAATAAAATAATTTTATAACAATTATTTAATTAAATTAAATGTAGTATTTAATTTAATTAATATACATTTTTTATTAAAAAAATTACTTTAATTTAATTTAAAATAAAAAAATATTCATTTATAAATTACTTTTTAAAAATTTAATTATAATTTATTTAAATATATTTAAAATTCATTAAATTAGAAAAAATAAAATAAATTAATTTTAATATTTGTAAAATTAACCCCCTACACTGTCCAACACTTACCCTACTATTACACCCCCCCCCCCCCTGGAGTTAGAATAGTAATTTTAACCCTTACCCTATCCAACACTTACCCTATTATTACACCCCACTGGAGTTAAAATAGTAATGTTAACCCCTACACTATCCAACACTTACCCTACTATTACACCCCCCTGGAGTTAGAATAGTAATTTTAACCCCTACACTATCTAAAACGTACCCTACTATTACACCCCCCTGGAGGTAGAATAGTAATTTTAATCCCTACACCATCAAAAACCTACCCTACTATAACACCCCCTATTAAATATAATTGAATGAATATTAATTTAATTGAATTTTAATGTAATTATAATTGTTATATTAATTATATTTAATTGTATTTTAAATTATTTAATTACATTTAAATATATTTTATTAAATTAAAGCCATACACTAATTTCAATAAAGAAATACTTACCAATACTTGCATTGTAATGGTATTCGTTGTAATAGCACCTGCGTTGTAATGGCATGCGTTGTAATAGCATGCGTTGTAATGGATTTGGCGTTGTAAAAGTTTTGTTGTAATGGTATGCGTTGTGAATGTATGCGTTGTAACGTCATATATTCCTCAGGGCCATAGGGTTACAAGGTTGTCCAGGAGTGACAGTTCGATTGCCCAAGCCCCATATCTACCGGGACAAAGGGATTGCAAACTGTCCCGTCAGTAACCTGTCTGTCAGTGCTCTCGAGATAACCACAAGAGGAAGGGTTAATTCTCACATGCCTACCAATGAGATTTTAGAAACATTTATTAGCAATGATGTCACTTAAGTTGCATGCAGACTCTGAAGCTTTGGCGATAGATTTACCAAGGTTGATAATCTTCCTCCTGTGGTTAGCTGAGAAACCGATAGCCAAGGATAAATGTTTAAGCAATACCTTAACCCCACCCATGCTTGTGACGGAACCGCTCCGTCACAAGCCACGGGTGAGCTGTGCTTGTGACGGAACGGTTCCTCACGGCCCGCTCGCCGCGCCTGCGCGGCGCTGATTTTGCGCCTGCGCTGACGCTTTGATGGGCGGGCGGGTTCGTGACGGAACCGTTCCGTCACAAGCACAGCTCGCCCGCGAGCCGTGACGGAGTGGTTCCGTCACTAGTACGGAGCCGCCGCGCGGGTGCCCCACCCCCTTAGCACTGCGGCGGAATAGCCGCCGCAGCGAAGGGGTTAAGTGCCTCCGTTCTGAAGGTTAGCAATTCGATGGAGTAATCCAGCCCCAAAAGCTATTGTGAATAATTACAGTTACACCATTCTAAGGTAGGGTGAATGTTTCTAAACATCAAAATATGCAGGGAGGACTGGCATCATCAGCATTATCTAACTCCTCAAGGGTAATTAGTTGGAACAAGGCACCTTAACCTCGTTGTACAATTGAGCTCAAGTTGTGGGTTTTTATTTATTTATTTATTTATTTTGCAAATTTATAGAGCGCTCTAATACCCGGATGTGTCCTGGCGCTGACGGATAGACTGGTGTGGGGGAGTGAGCTTACTGGGTGAAGAGCCATGTTTTTAGACCTCTTCTAAAGGCCATCAGATTCTGGGTTTGTCTGAGCGCAAGAGGGAGTTTATTCCATGTCTCGGCCGCCCCAAGAGAGAAGCTCCTGCCTCCCCAGCGGACTTTTTTAATTCTGGGGACCGCCACCAGGGCCAGTTGTCCTGATCTCAGTGTTCTTGTTGGTTTATGCCAGCGGAATAAAGACTTCAAGTGCCTGGGACCTGAGTCATGGAGGGCCTTGAAGACCATGCATACTGCCTTGAAAATGATTCTTTTACGAATGGGCAGCCAGTGTAGCTTAACCAGTTCCTGAGATACTGAGGCAAATTTGGGGGTGTCAGTGATTAGACGAGCGGCAGCATTTTGCAGAAGTTGAAGTTTATTGAGTACGCTCTGCTGGGCGTTTAGCATCAAGCTATTGCAATAATCTAGGCGTGAGAGCACTAGACCCGTGACTATAGTTTTCCTATGTTTCTTTTCAAGATAAGGTAGAATTTTTCTGATGGTCTTGAGTAAGAAATGAAGGGAGGAGGAGAGGGCGCTCACCTGGGATTTGAAATTCAGGGTGGTGTCCACCAGTATACCAAGATTTTTCACTTTATCGACTGGTTCTGGGAGAGGTCCCATTTCGTCTGGCCACCATCTTGGGGACCAGAAGTTATCCCTGTTGCCAAAAAGCAGGACCTCGGTCTTCGAGGAGTTCAGCTTAAGGCAGCTTTGTGCCATCCAGCGGCCAACTTCAAGCATGCAGTTTTTGAATCTATCGGCCGTGCTTTCTGTTTCGCCGGGAAGGAGGGACACCACAATCTGTGTGTCATCGGCGTAGGCCGTTAGTTGAAAGCCGAATGAACGGATTACCGGGGCGAGAGTGGACACGTACACATTAAAAAGAGTTGGGCTTAACGAAGACCCCTGAGGAACTCCACAGGGGAGTACAAAGGAGCGAGATTCGTAACTGCCCAACGCCACTGTCTGGGATCTATCGGCTAGGAAGGCTTATAAGATCTTAAGAGCCTTTCCCTGAATTCCACAGGCCCTCAACCGGTCCACCAATAGCTTATGGTGGACCGTATCGAAGGCCGCAGAGAGATCCAGTAGGATCAGGGCTGCTCGGCCTCCTGCATCCATTACCTGCCTGATGTCTTCCATGGATTTAATCAGGGCGGATTCCGTGCTGTGTCCCTCTCGAAAACCGTGTTGGGAAGAGTCCAGTACATCTGCTGATTTTAGGAAGGCGCTAAGTTGTGTGTTCAAGTGGCCTTCTATTATTTTGGCAGGAAGGGGGAGTCTGGCAATCGGGCGGTAATTGTTCATCTCGGTGATATCAAGATTGGGACAAGATTTTTCAAGTAGATGGTTAAACGGGCATGAATGCCCCTCATTTGCTGTCAATAATGGCCCTGCTTGAAGTAGTAAGGTGCCTCCTTGAGGGTTTGTCAAAATATACTTTAATCTCAATTTGCTTTGCAAGTCTCTACCTCGGCCTGATGACGTGGGTACTTTAGGTCTGGTGCCATTCCTCGATGGACCATTCTGTTGAAAGTGTAGCTGTGCTCTGTGGCTTGAACTCTAGACAGTGGCTTGGAGATGTTGGCTGATCATGGCTGTCAGTGGTGCTTGCACACCCACAGGCGAGGCGAAGTCACATTTCTCAGTAGAGATTCTACTTCGTCCAACATCAAAGAAGCATCTGTTGCAGGTAGCAGTTTCTTTTGCTACTTCACATTAACATTAGTCACTTTTCCTTTTGCACATGTTTACGGTCAAGTGAGGTTTCACAGAGTGGGGTAAAAGTGCAGAAAGCAGCATATAAAACTAAAGGGTAAATTAAATTAAACGAGACTTAAACTAACGGTAATCCTGCCTTAGAGCAGAAAACCATTGAAAGGGGTGGCCCTGACAAGCTTCTTCTTGGAGCTAATAGGTGAAAACAAGCTTGTCGCTGGTCAGGGGTTGACCTGGGCCTGCCTGTTCTGCGGGAGTCAGTTGGCATTTTTAGCATGCCTGTCGATGGTTGGGATCATTTGCAACAGAGTGGTTCCTATGATGTTAAATCACCCACGATGTGTGTGGCCTAGACGCTCCAGCACTCCTGCTTTCTTGCTCCTGGTCATTTTGATTAGTTATTGATGCATTGTTCCCCCATTTGTTTTGTTCTGAATGCCATTATCAAATCAAATTCACTTATTTGGGGGAGAGGAGGTAGTTAACTCCTTCAGATTGCCCCATCCAGTGTCCGTGTCCTAATCTCTCTCCTGTGGGGAGACCACCCAAGCTAGTGCTACACAAAACCGGTCTGTTCAACATGGATGGCAGAATCCTTCAGTACAGCTTTCTATTGCTGATCTTGACTGCATGCTCTTGGAAACTTTAGTACGGATATTTTAGGCTGACCCTGTTAGAGCACTATGGAAGAAGTAACAGCAAGCTGCATACCCTGTATGCTAAGCCATTCTCTCGTACACCCACAGGTTAACAGAAAAGCTATTTGATGAACCATATCAAAATGTCACTGGGAGATCCAAAAGGACAAAATGTCAAGGGAATCAATCTGCAGTAAAAGAATAATCAATCAAACAAAGGAGGGAGAGATGCTAGTACAGTTCGTCACACATCCTCCCGGACTAAACATACTAGCCATAAAGGTTTGACATTCTGCAGCTAACAATTTCTGGAAAATGATTCCATATCAAACTATGTAAGGCTCCTTTTTAGGAATCGAGGACTCCCACTCACCATGGTGGCATACTTCATAATCTGGTCATGCATGGGGCATGCTGGTCTAGGTGTGCCCAACTCCACAATTGGAGCCCCCAAGAAAACCTGTAGAACTGTGTCTGGCGAGAGTTGTTTAGAAAGGGTGGGGTGGATAGATTTAAAATTACCTGATAATGGTGTAGAAGCAGTTTATTTGTTGAGGTCGCTGTCCACTAGAAGGTTAAAAGCTACAATGGATTTGCAAGAAAAGCAGTAATTGCAAAAGTCTTAAGTCCGCTCGTCATCTCATTTTGCCAATCAAGGGTCAGTGACATTCATCAGGACCAAAGAGAGCCTTAATCTAAATATTGCCCTGCAAAAGAGTAGGTATTACATGAAGAATGGGTCAGAGAAATGAGTGCATATAGAAATTATATGCAAATTAGTGAATATAAATTAGTACCTGCAAATATCAAAGACTGATACACATATAACATTACATTGTTTATACTAAGCTGTTTAAATAAAGAGAACAAAAACCAAAAAGATCTCCATAAAGTGCTCCAATAGTTGAACACGCCCAACATAGAGCATGGTCCGCTGATAAAGCATGCCATCTTAATGAGTCAGGGTTTTTCCATCCAAAAAAGGAGACTTCTATGGTTTAGTTTGAAATAATTTTCCAGTAAGTGTTTCTTACAGAGATGAAGCATCACCAAAACCTGATTGATTATAGTGTGTGTGAAATGGGGTGTGTGGGGAACATCCTTTTCAACGCGGATTTTACCCCGCAGTACTTTTACAACGCGTCCGTTACAACGCAAGCTGTAACCAAGACTTGCACTGGAGGGCGCTAGAGGAAAAAGAATAGTATATTTACTATTCCAACACCTTCCCTAGTATCCACGGGGACTGGTGTTAGAATAGTAAATTATACTATTCACTATCAGCGCCCCCCAACGCAAGTCGTTGTAACGACTTGCGTTGTTAAAGACGCGTTGTAAAAGCACACGTTGTGACGGTACGCGTGTACCGTCATACATCCGGGGTGTGTGGTTGTTAGACCTGGCACCTTGGCGTGAGTTTCCCTTCCACTTTTTGCTGATGCGCCTCATATGTTTTGCTGGTGTTCGATGCTCAGGGCACTGCGCCACGGCCGATCCGTGCCGCAGTGCAAGTGCTCCCAATGTAAAGTGTATGTGTAATTGATTTCCACGATTGGATTATTTGGTTTACTGTCAGTCCCCAGTAAAGTGCACGGGGCGTGCCGGGGCTTGTAGATACAAATGCCGCTAGTGGGCCTGCAGCGCTGGTTGCGCCACCCACAGAAGCGGCCTCGTAAGATATGTCTCGGGTCCGCCATTGCTGACCCCGAGTACAGTCTCGTACTGTCACGCTGACTGTGCAAGTGCCCACACTTGCCAGTCCCAGAACCTTCCTTCACCTTCATATCAGTCCCCCTTATGGTAGGCCTACGGGCAGGGTGCATTGTAAGCGTAAGGTAGGACAAGCCTAGAGTGTGGCATGTCCTAGTAGTGAATTACGCCCTTTCTCGTTCTTCACTATTGAAGGGCTACCTGTTCTCTTTGGCCAGATGAGCTGTCGGAGCTATTACACGCTATAGTCCCGGCAGGCTCAGGGAACATGGTAGCAGGTCGAGTTTAGTATGCCTGAACTCAGAATAATAAAATACTTCCTTTAGTAAGGTTTATTTTAATATCCTGTGTTTGCAAATGCTACTTTTAGAAAGTTAGCCTTTGCTCGCCTAACTGTTCAGCCCGCCTCTGCCAGGATGTGTATCTGCTGTCTGTGTTTGTGTGAGTGACAGGGCTGGGAGATTCCCGGGGATAGTCGGGTGCTCCAGGTGGTGAATGGGGTGCTTACACCAGGATGGGTGGGCGGAGTAGTCCTTGACTCTGAATAGGGTTGTGCTCCACCACCACAATGCTGGCTCCACCTCCTGCGGAGCATCTGATGTCTCTGCCCCGCACCCTGAAAGAAGACGGCAGCGTCCTGTCAACAAAGTACTTCAGAACCGGGTTGAACCCGGCTCAGGCCCCCTGGCCTGCAAAGACAAAAGAAATGCCTTACAGATCAGATCCAGTTTTGACCACGACGAACCTCTGCCTGACTAGAAGGACCAAGAGAAGCTGAAGGACGGAAACCAGTCTGTATCCTGTTGGACTGGCCTACAGTGATGCCTTGCTGAGAACGGAGAGGAAAGGACCAGAGAGGACTTTGTAGACTTGTGCCTGAAACGATCTCCAAGGGCTTGATCGAGAGCTTGCCCCCTGAACGGAACCCCAGGACCATTGGGTTCTATCTGCTTGTGCCCGTCTGCTGTTGGGCCTCAGTTCTTATTCCCTCGCCAGAGTTGTGACTCGGGTGCCTTCGCCCCGTCCCAGGTCATGACAGCTCGGAGCTTGGTCGCCCGCCGTAGAGAGCCCCGCTCATCCCTGAGTCGCTCTCCGCTTCAGTGCCGGGCCGCCTGCTCTCCTGTCACCTCGCCGCTTATGGAGGGCGCTGTGTACCTCTTATCTTCTCCAGCCGGAATCTGCACGGAGAGCATTTCATAGCCTCGGACGGTCCATACGTCGTAACGTACCCGACTGTCTCGCTTTGCGCTCCTGCATACCAAGGCTTGTGCCGCACCTCAAGAAAGGCCTCCCCGTACTGTGGTACCGGAAGCCTGGTGCTGCACTCGTCTGCCCGAGAACTCGACGCCCCTCACAGATCCATGAGTACAACCGGAGTGCTAAGAAGTAGTACGTCCCGCAGGCCTGAACGGCGCCTCGCCCCGTGAGCTGCATGGATCCCGGATCGCCGCAACCTTCCACAGTCTAGTTCCTTCACCTCACTCCTCGAGGGGGATTGAGCCGGAGAGATCCTCTGGAGAACTGTCGGCCTCGTTCGGGGTCCACCCTCACAAGAAGCCGTGCCTGAAACGCCTCGGACTTCCAACAGCAAGGTACACTTGAACTCTGTCCCGAGTTCATATCGGATCCAGGGTCCGCAACGTTCTTATTTCCCTGTCATCGTACCTTGCTAAACAACGAACATTGAAAGACTAAGTTTGCCTATTGTAATCTGGTGACCTCAATTTACTAAACGTTATTTGGTCTTGTGATAATCCTGCTTAAATCTATCTTTTATATAAAGTATACGTATTCTTGATACAACCATACGACTGGTGTGCATTTGTGGTGGGTGGGTGGGTTTACTGTGTGTGATCATGAATGCTTAACTTACTATCACCCTAAGGATTAGCCTTGTCTGCTCGCGCCACACTACCTAGAGGGTGAGCAGAGGTTATTTGAAGGAGTAGTTCCCTTGCCCTGACGTGGAGCTGAGGGTCCTTGCTTGTCACAAGTGCATACCTGTGCCAACCAGAGACCTCCGGTTCCAACAGTGGTTGACTAGGGTATGCACATACGCCAGGTAGAATCAACCACTCTCCAGTCAGGGTAAGGGAGTTACACATCCGAGGTAACCCCTACTTGTCCCCTTGGTAGCTTGGCAGAGCAGTCAAGCTTATCGCAGAGGCAATCTGTAAAGTGTTTGCGCAACACACACACACCAGTGAGACTCTAAATACACCACAAAAGAGACTTCACACAAGGTTAAATAAAAAAACTCCTATATTGTATATAAAACACATAGCCCACAATCACATAAATCAATTAATCACTTTACCATCTAGGCAATTGTCACAACATCACATTTAGTGCAATAAAGCAAATACTTATGCGTTGCACACGTCATAGCACATCACCTCTGTACATAATATGCAGTTCCTGAAAATGATACTTGTTATCCTGTCAAAAGGTATAAAATGGCATAGAAAACAATGTGAGGGAATAAAATGCAGGTTTAGGTCATGCATACATCCCCCGGATTTCACTGTACATGAATCAATAAATTCTTACCCTATTCGCGAAGCCACAATGCCTCTGTACTTCTTTAACAGGTTTACAGGTAACTAGGTACCAGGTGCAGGGCATAGTAGCACCTGTGGGCCTTTTAGTGGAAATACAGTAATTTTCCTGTTGCTAAGAAAGGACCCATGTGCATTTTGATGCTGGCCCCTTGGGCCGGAAAGGCAGCGACAATCACTGCTACTCAGCACCCCCAGGCTTGTCGCAAGGGTAGGGGGAGGGCGTGCACACATCGACGGGGAGACTTCACCTGGTCCCCCCACAATGGAATTCAGTCAAGGAAGCTGCCCATGAACACGTGGTGCCACTGGCGGTCCAATGCGGCTTCTCGATGACTCTGTACCTGCCTCCTTCGACCGGGACAACAAATGCTGTGCGTCACCTCTAACAGCCCGCTTCCAGCCATACCTCCTTCCTGGTCGCCGCGCTGAATGGAGCTCTCGTGGCACGGAGCGAAGTCTCCATCAGACTCTGCCCCTTCTCACCGAGGCTATAGTTGCCAGCCAGGAAGTGAGGGCATGGCCTTCCTCACTGCCCTGCCCACAGCAGGACGACAGCTCCTCCACTTCCTGGTTCGATAATGCCCTGGGGCTGTGCCAGACTTCCTTCGCCGCCGCTCACTGTCAACAAAGCATGCTGGGAGGAGCTACGCGGGCATCCAAGATGGTCGCGTAAGCAGAGAGCTCCCGCGACCCACGCCGCCCTCTTGCAAATATCCTTGAAATATCCTGAATTGCTATATGGGCTTTTGAAGCTCTACTCTCGCTGATCCTAATATACTTTCAAGAACTAAAATCGGACTTCGGAACCATTTTTACATCGTCTTCAACTTTCTGGCCTGCCCCCGGACGAGGCCGGGGTCTTTGCTGCTCTGGCTGGCCGAGTCGTAAGTCTCTGATCTAACTGAAAAACTTCGAGTTCGTGGGTACCCTGCTAAAATCATAAACACCTGTCAAAAAAGAGCCAGGAACCAACCAAGAGAGGCTCTCCTTGAACCAAAAAACAGCCGCAGCTAATGAAATACCACTTACCTGTGTAACCACCTTTAACAGTGTCTCCAACCAAGTGTCTAAGAACATTAAGAAACATTGGTCCATTCTCAGCACTGGTACCCTTCATTGGGAGAAGCCCCTCTTTTCCTACAAGAAATCAGCAAGCCTAAAAGACTCACTGGTCAATACTAGACCAAAGGCTAAAGAACCTTCTGACAATCAATCAATCACGAAAACTTGGGGTTTACCTGATGTCACAGGGCATTTTCGCTGCGGAAACTGCAGCGTTTGTCATCTAACGAGCAACACCAAAACTCTAAACATTGAAACTGGCAAAACATGGCGGCAGCTATCACACACAAACTGCAATAGCTGCAACGTGGTTTATCTGATTGAATGTACATGCAACAAACGCTACGTGGGAATGACGACAAGAAAAGTAAAGCAAAGAATATGCGAACATCGCAGCACCATCCGCTGCAGAAAAAATGCTACAAAACTGACAGATCACTTCCTTGAATCCAACCACACACCCAATGACATGAGGTGGGCAGTCATTGAACAGGTCAAGGCTGGTCCTAACATGCAGAAACGGCTCTTCGAGAAAGAACAAAGATGGATATATAGATTATCCACACATGTCACAGGACTGAACGATAACATTCCTTGGGCTAATATTATCTGATTTCACCAGAGACAGTATGATCCCCAATTTAACTGTGTGTAGTCACTATATATCTGACCTCTTGTTAACACCACTTTAAAAACGTAGTATACCCCGTTCTCTGTTAATTTGCCAAGACGGGGCTAATCCATAATTTTGTTCCAATTCAGTGATCTTACTAGACCATTTTAACTTTTAGCGTTGCCGATATTTCTTTGTAAACACTTCATATCCGACCCAAGAGTCCAATATTGCCTAGCAACGCTCGGGACGTACTCGCTCCCGTCCTCTATTTCCACCATCTGCACGCTAATGCGTCATCACGCATTTGCGCAACCACGCCCATCCCGGAAGCACAGTTGCCGCTATATCTACCCTGGCGGCTTCTGAATCATTCACGGGGAGGCACGGAGAGGCGAGTAGGTACTCAGAACCCTTTACCCAACTGAACTGTAAGTAAATACAAAGCTCGGAGCCCGATCCTGGCAGCTTGGATTTGGTTTCCTTAAACATAACCCGTGATAGCTGTTTGATCATTTCCCTTTTGCAGAATATGGCAGTTTGGGTTTTTACCTTCCCTCCACCCCGTGAAGCAAGCCTAAAAGAGCCAAAATAGGAGTAAGCCTTGTTTCCCCTTTGTGGGCCTATGTATGTGTGTTGTTTGTGTGTTTGCATAGTGTGAGTGTATGTTTGATGGGACAAACATATTGCGTCGATTTTTGCTCACTTTAACTCAAAAAACGTGAGTAGTTGAGTCTTGCACACAGAAGTGCTGCGTGCTATTGACTGAGTCTAATGAATACTTAATGACCACTCGACCACCAAGCACACCAATATCACTCGAGTGTGCCAGTCTGAGTCAAATGTGAAATACGTAGATTCCACATCGTTGTTTCCTCACGCTAATGGAAATGTGAGCATTTTTTACCACGCACTATTAAGTGCTGAATATGATTGAATGCCTATATTAAGTACTTAGTGATCACCGAGCACAACACTATTGATAGAGTGTGCCAGCTTTAGTGATAGTCAGTCACTACCGATCACTTTAAGCCCTGAATGGAATGCACGATACAGCAGAAGACACGTGAGAACCAGCATGGCACTTCGTAACAGGCTTGTATTAATCATACTTGTGACCTTTTACATATTTTCTTCCTCCAGGTCTTTTTGCTTTTAGCTCGACCATTGTTGTTTTTTGAGCTTTTTTCACTCTGACTATTTGTCAGTAGTGCACAGGAATCTAGGGACCGGCAGGGCGTTAGTGTGTCCTGACCACCCATTTTCCTTCTGGTCCTGACGAAAACCCGGTACCTTCCATCCTACGGGTTGAAACATGTAGACCTCACACATAAGTGATACACACGGTCATAACACCTAAACGTATCCACACACTTAATTTTAATATTGTCCAGTTCCTTGAGAATAAATTTTCCACACAAGTATACCAGGACAATTTTTAACACTTTTTTTCACTTCACACACAAAATACCAGCTCCACTGTAGTCCAGGTGTCGCAGCACACCCTGATGGCACTCGGCTGTCAGGGTGGACCCAGATGATGAAGCATGTCACCGACTAGGTCGGTGAGTGAGGGGTTTCTTAAAAAAGGAAGGACTCTCTTCTTTTTTTCATTCATCCCATTCAGACCGCTTTATCCAAGCTATCTCTGATGGTACTCCTTTCTTGTTTTTTTTATTACTGATACCCAGGGGATCAGGAGTACTCTCCGTTCACGTTTGTGAATCAATTCCCTTACTCTCTCCTTTGGTTGATCGAGCCGTAAGTCAACAACAGTGGTGAAGGGACATCCTTCCCACCGGTGACATTCTTACTTTCAGTTTCGGTTTCTCCTCGGCCTCCTAATTGACTGTTCTGAAAGTGATCCTGATTTCGAGCCGCGGTGGCCTTGGCCCGATGTGCTTTCCGGCCATATCCCTAGTCTCACAATCTACGATTTTGGACCGGAATTTTGCTTTGGCGACCTAACAATATTTGCCATTTACACCAGGTCCAGAGGGCCCCTTTGGGGCGCGGCTTCCAATATGGCGACCAAACCTGAAGCCGAAAAGCGCAAGATGAAGGAGCCGACCCGTGGGGGATCCGTTCAAACTAATGTTAGGGATCGATACACACAACAGAAGGGTTCCCCCGGTGGTGCTGGCCGTAGTCTTGAAGACCCAAGGACGGACCTTGTGGCGTCATCGGAGGTCTCGCTCCAGGACCTAATGCGTGCCATCACTGGGATGAAGACTGATATGGGGCTACAATATGAGGCTATTGTGTCCAAGATCGACACGGTTACCGTTGATGTCACCCTCATTAGAGCGGACTTGGCTAAGGCCAACGAGAGGGTCAAGGCCTTGGACCTTAATTGCCTCCAGTCTTGTCACTGATATGGCGGATGCACAGTCGGAGATTGGTAACCTGCGATCGACGCACGATATGATGGCCAGACGTCTGGACGAGTATGAAAACAGGGCCGGCGTAACAACATTCGCTTGGTCGGGGTGCCTGAGAGCCACGGCGCCACTACCGTTGACCTGCTAGTGGAGGATCTGATCGTCACCCATCTCGCTCCCGCCGGACTTAGCAAATTCTATGCGATTGAGCGTGCGTATCGTTTCCCGGGTGGACAGACTAAACCGGGGGCTCTCCCGAGGCCTATCATCGCTAGGCTCTTCCACTTTCGGGATCGGGACGCTATCCTCCAGGCCTCACGTAGGCACGGCCCATTGAAGTATGAGAACAGTTCAGTCTCCATATATCCTGATTTCACTCCTCAAGTCCAGCGACAAAAGATGGGGTTCCAGGGAGTGAAACGGCGCTTGCGGGACTTGGGACTCAAGTATGCTATGCTATTTCCGGCTCGACTTCGCGTCGAGTATCAAGAGCGTACTCTCTTTTTTGATCGACCGGACTGTGCTGGCGACTGGCTCGACTCGCTGCCAAAGATGGACGATGGGA